>NC_133935.1:60236609-62636609 GCF_031877795.1 Strix aluco
ATGGCTTGGTTCATTGAAGCCCTACTTATTTATATATTCCCTCACTGGATTCTGGGGAAAATATGTGAGGAAGGAGCCAAAGCTATAGGAGGGGATGGAGATGGACCATCAACTTATCTCCATAGGTCCTGGAAGCAGAGCTGGTAGAAACAGTGTGTTGTCCAGGAGAGCCAAATGCCAGAGCAGCGAGGCTGGTGAATCCCTGGCACCCAAGCAAAATAATTCAGAACTTCAGAATTACATCTTATGTGCCCCTGTATCCATGATCTTGCAGATGAACTCCATCCTATTTGCACTCCTCAGGGTCACCTATTTATTCCCATGTGTTATCCTGATCCTTTTTAATATAATGCCTCCCAATGTCATGAGCATATTTCATTAACAGAGCGCAGAAGTCTTGATTTTTGCTAAGGTCAGACTTATGAGATAATATGTTTATATTATCTCGTTTCTTCCTGTATGCAAGTACGAGCATTGTAAAAAATGTCAAGAAAAGGAAAATAGCCAGTTACTGAAAGTATAGAAGCTACCAAAGTGCTGTGAGAGTGAAACTCCAAAGGTGTTCGTAGGGTATCTCATTACATAGTTTTAGTCACTGCTGTTTTGCAGAGATCCATCCAAATTGGCAAAAGCAGAAAAGAGTCAATAGAAAGATCAAAGACAAGAAAGATCTCTCTCACAAATGGAGATTAAAATAATTTAGCTGGCATAATCTGACAAAATAAATTTGAACAAGGATATAAATGCTTGGGAGCAGCTTTGGGAAGGAAGAAAACTAAATTTCAGCACAACAATACCTGGGTATAAAGATTTCAGGAATAAACTCAGGCTCAAAAAGAGAAAACAAAAAAGTTATACCAGAAGAATGAGATCCTAAAACAGCTTCTCAATATCATATTTGGGAGTAAAAATTCCTATCCTGTTTCAAGATGTGTTTTGAGAAGTTAATGAAACATAACTATCCATGTCACATAGGAAATGCAGCTCAGTAATCTAGGTGGCTTTTCTTCAGATCACTGTGTCTATATGCCTATAAGGCTGTGACAGAGTGGCCCTGTCCAAGTGCCCTGAGAAAACTGAAAGACAGCTGGCTTCTTTCTCAGTTCCTGAACTGGACTTGTGGGTTTGTTTAGGTCTCAGTAAAATGCATTTCCTTCCCTGCATTGCCTCATTTATGCCCAGGAAAAAAACAGATAAGGCTTTTTATCTTCACATTTAGAATGGCAGCTTTTCTGCTGGGCTTTCTTACTACTCAGGCTGATTATTGTTTGCTTTAGAAATTCAGAGAGGCATGATGCACTGCAAGCTCCTACTGTCTAGACCCCCTTGAGAGCTTGAGATTTACAGATAAATTGGTGCTACCCATTACTGAATACAACCTTATTGCATGCTTACCTGCCTGGCAGATGTGGAACATATCCCACTGCTAGCTGTCGCCTTTGAGGTCCAAAGAGTCCTTTGATAACTATGCCAACAAAAAGCTACTACTGCTTCATTCTTACTTAGCTCTTCTGATCACCAAATATGTGGATGTAGGCAGGCAGCCCAGGATCTGGCCATTTCCTGTCCACTTGGGAGGAAACAGTCAGGGCTTCATTTACTCCTCTTCACCTGAGCCTTCTAAGAGTCTATTCAGTACAAGATAAAAGCTATCCCAAGCTGTAAGAACAAGCATTGTTCTTTTAATAATTGTATAAGATGGTCACCAGCAACAGTGTTTGGTGAAATTTGTGTGGATAGACTGGTTGATTAAGCATTTTAAAATCTGTCTGTTCTTATACAGCACTCTACAATGTTATACTTCACAGTATTTGTTTTCATAAGTCTGCACAGAGGCCAAAGCTGCAACATACTTATGAAGAATATTCAATAAAAGAGAACTTGAGTATCCTTGAGAGCTAGGTTCTGCCTCACAGATGTGACCTGCATTGTGGGACTGTGTTGCATTACACTCCAAGGTTAAATTAAAGTTGGCCTTCCACCTCACTATTGCCAGTTAAGGTGATTCTATCATAGAGATTTTATTGTATGTCTCATAATATTTCATATTTTTCTTAATCCCTAGCTCCTGAAGTCATACAATTCACTGGGGCTTAATGTTTTCATTAAAAGAAAAAAGTTCTAGTCCTTACAGGGTAGAAGATAGCATGAAGACTGCAAGCCTGAGAATATGCTCATACTTGAATGAGTAAAAAGTAGCCTCATTTTGTATTTATTTGTTATTTACACTCCACAAATTTTTAGCCTAGCTCATGAGTCTGGATCTCTGATTGATGATTTTTGAACTTCTATCACCTTTTGCTGACTGTGATAACCTATACTAATTCACACTCTGTCAAATTGTTTTTTAGTTTATCTGACTGTTGCAGTAATAATACACAAAACCCTGTATATATGTATGCAATTTTGGATATATTAGATTGGAAATATTATTGGAAATATTAGATGAGAGAACTCAACATACAGAACTCAACAGTCCACAGACTAGACATACACACAAAGAGAGAGAGAAAGAAAACGTCTCAGAAAAATAAGGACTGTTTTCCAGTAACACTGATCATGATCAGGGCTTCGTGCCTCATGATCACAGAGCAGCTGCAGAGTATGTAAGTGTCTTAAGATCTCTGCTGTTGAGTGACGGAATTAACATGAAAAATCCCCAAAGACTGAAAACTAGTGTCTTCACTGATCTACCTTTGTAGTGGAATATCACCTGGGGAAAAAAAATCAGTTGAGAGATGACTTCCAAAAAGTGCAGAGTGGACCACTTCAGCAACTCTCAGTGACATTTTTAACTGTTCAGAAAAGAACAAAATACAGTGACACCATTAAAAATCCTCTGCTTATGATGCCAGCAGGAACAGTCTACTAATGTGTTTATTATAGAAATCCCCATGACAGTCCCCACAGAAAATTTGACCCACTTCAGGGAAATGCCAGATAGATCAAGAACTATGGCTACATGATGTTGGCCGCAGCCAGCTGCCAGCTCTATCAGCTTTGGCTGCTGACAGTACTTTCAGCCAGTCACGTATCAGTTGTACACTCCAGTCATACATTACCCTTATGACATCTCCTTCCCACCAGGGTTATTTCATCCAATCTGATCCTATTGCACTTGTCCCACTTACTGCTCTCTTCTCCTTCTAGGTCGTGTTACCTATGCATTGCAGCTTTATGTTGCACCCAACTCTTCCTTCTTTGGTCAGGAACATGTTGCTCAGGCACTCCAGCTAATTTTTCCTCATATTTTCCTGCTGTAACAAAGATATTTCACTCATAAAGTACACACTAGCTGTCAGTTGTATCCAGCACTCTATTCCTCTGTGGAGGACATGTCACCCATGATAGCTAAGCCAGCTGTCATTCATGCACAGCACTCCCAACCTTATATCTAGGACATGTCACTCACACATTTCAGCTGTCCCTTACACCAGATGTCCTTTAAATCTAGCACACCATTCCTCTATCTACTACATGTTTGTGTTCATTACAGCTGTCTCTTTTCCCTATCACTTTCCTCTCCTGTTTAGTAAATGTCATTCAATTGTTCACTCCATCTGTCTTCTTCACTAAGTAATCCTTTTTCTATCTATATACCAGCTCCCTTAAAAACTCTATTTTACTTGTTCGTTATGGCTGCCTGTTGTACCTAGCACTTTGGGGTAGATTTGAAAGAGTGACTTAGAGGCCTTAAGGAGTCTCTAAGCATGTAGGTTAATACTTAGTCATCATTAGCACTTGAAATTCCCTCAATTCAGCAGGTGTCTATGACAAAGTTTTCTCCACTGAAGCCTTTTAGGTATCCAGGTTTTGGTAGGTATGTATGAGCAAAACATCTCTTGCCTAGACAGTGCTGAATTTCCTGAAGCTCCGGTTCATGTTTATGTTCACAAGATATTCACAAATCATGTGATCCTCCACATTTTTTACTTGACAGATCCATCACAATAACCATTTTCAGAGCATGCCTATCCAACAAAAGGCAGTGAGAATTTCCTTCCCCTTCAATGAGAGATTGGAAAGTATAGATTTAAATCAGGCATATATTTAAATTCTTATTCCTCTTTTACCTTCTTCAAGCTGTGATTTAACATGAGATCTTTCCTGCAGTGGAAGAGTACCCTAATCAAGGGATGATACTTGCTTTTTAAATATTCTCTCTTATTTAATCCCCCATCTTGGTATTTTTAATAGAACAGCAACTGCAAGTGATAGGGTGAGATATGAATTTCTGACTTGCAGATAGCCTTGTGGTTATATCTTTGATGAAGACTGTAACCTCAGATTAAATAAGGTTTTGAGAACAGGTCTCTTGGCTGCATACCTTCATTATCAAGTGATACTAGACTGGGTCAGTGTATTTTGTTTACATTCTTTTATCTCTTTGTAAAACACAAATTACATCATTTAAGTACTTCACTGCAGGAGACAGTTCACAGCTAAGAAAGTTGTGAGCAAACAGACATCTTATAAAAAGGGAAAATCCCTTCAGATCCACTACTCTTCTCACTGTTTCCCACCATCTAGGTTCTGGTTCAGTTTTCTTCCATTGGCATATAGCATAACGTGTTTTGGTAAATAAGGAGAGTAACTGGCTGGCACTTTGCTTGAAAATTAGATGTCACAGTGTTAAGCCCTTCTTGAGAATTTAACCCTTCATCTGTGGTGTGAAATGCATAGCACCAGGGAGTCTGGAAATAAAGAATAATGGTTCAGTACACCATAATTTCAAGTAACTTCAGCTTCTATGCTGATGATCCATCAAATCCTTAGCTGTACATTTCTTTGTCCACAACTCATCATTTGAGCTGTGATTGTGGTTCAGGTCTCCTGTTCACCAAACTAGAACTTCATTTAGGTGCTTACATGATATCATCCTGATTTTCAAGACCCTTGATCAAAACCTTATTCCTAAAGTCTTGCTTTCTCTAAGTTTTTCAGGTGTCTCCTCTCACCACTTTTCTTCAGGTTTTTCTAATTTCTTAAAATGATCTTTCAAAAAATACATACGTTCTTCATTGGACCACTGGGCAGCAGCTGCAGGTTTTTGACTAGAGGTTACAGAGTGACCTCCGTGGGAATAGGCCATAAACTGCCTTGTGCTGTCCATAGCTGGGTCCATCTGCCCTGAAACAAGTGTTAGCACTCCATCATGTGCCAAAAATTCAGCCAGTCACAGGAGCACATGGTGCCTCTGCTAAAATATGTTTAAGAAATACCATCTGTTGCTGTGGGGAAGAAATGGAGGAGATGCATGGAAGGAGACATTGCTGGAGACATGGTTCAAGATGTACTCTTGGAAGGAGGAACTCTGTGTCAGAGGAGGTCACCTCTGAGGGACTGAGCCCACAGGTAATTTAGGCCATGTCAGGGAAGTCCCTGAGAGATTGCAGTTATGGGTGGCCTATGCTGGGGCAGAGACAGCCCTGAGGGGTTGCAGCCCTGGGCAACCCCTGCTGGAGCAGAGCAACATCAGTAAGAAGCAAGAATCTGCTGAAAGAAACCATCATACAGAGCACCCAACATCCTCTGCTCTCAACAACCCACCAAAGGAACTGAGATAGACTAAATGTAACCCACAGAGAAAATGAGGGGAACTGAAGCTGGGAAGGGAGAAGGAGAGGTGTTCGACTGAAGCTGAGCCTGCTGAAAAGGAAGGTGTTTACTTAAGTGTTTCTTTATTTGTTTAAGCTGTCTTTTTTTCTCAATATTCAATTCAATAATGCAAAGTTTGTGTTTCTTGTCAATAAATTAAATTAATTAAAATTCCCAGAGTCAAGACTGTTTTGCCTGTAACAAAGGGTGATGACATATTTCTGTGGTAGACAAGTCCACAGTTAAAAAAAAAAAGAATGAAGGTCAATCTTTCCCTTTTTTAAGGGGAAGTATCCTTCTACATGAAATATGTTGTCAATTTGTAAGAAGTTACCAAAGCATTTAGTACAACCAAGATCTGGGTTCCTTTGGGCCCTTTATAATTGCAGAACATTATATGCTTAAAAACAGTTGTTTAAAAAACTACATGCACTGTTAGATACTAATAAACCTGTATCAGTGGGAAGGGATCTTGTGAAATGCTCTGATAATTGTAGATGCTTGTGTTCTTCCTGAAATCAAATGTTGCCTCAATTGCTTCATGAACCTGAACCTTTCTCAGTGTTGTCTACTGATATCTATAGAAGTGCAACCCATATGAAGGCTACGGGCCTTCATGTTGAAATTGCTTTTGAGGATTTGAGTCTAGATTGCTAGTTCTCAGCTCTGATTTTTTTCAAGATGAAGTTTCCTGCAATACAGAAGCCAGTGCCTGTCCTAGTAAAGTTTTATTTTGACATCTGAAACAGTGAAAAATTTTTACACTTGCTTACTGCTTGTAACTGAATGTGTCCCTTCATGAATAAACCTTCTCTTATAACACAGCACAAAAGCTTATCCTACAAAAATTGCTTCAAGATTTTCCAGTGAAAGCACTTGCTGTGTAATCAGGTTCCAAAAAATTCCTCAGTGAACACCTAAGAACTGGGTAGTGTCATACCTCTTAACATTCTCATAAATGGATAACATCAGAATTATTTCACTGAATGTGTTTATAGAGAATAAGGTCATCTACACCTGGGGCGGGCTCTCAGAGGTGCTGACAACACTACAGAAGCTGATTGCCTTAAAAGCAAATACACATGTTTTAGTTTATGTCTGACTGTAACTTACTAAACATATTTACAGGCTCAGTCTTGCAACCTGCTGTGTGAATACAATTGTATCCATGTGTGGACTATGGCAAATCAGAGAAGACAGATGATCTTCCTTATATGGACTTTTTCCAAATACACACTACACAATTAGAGATGAAAACCATTGCCTCCGTGTTTGTCTTTTCCTCACACTGAAGGTCATTGCACTGTCTGCTGTTGATCTGCTGGGGTTATGATTGTTGGCTGGCCATCCCTCACAGGGAGGAACGTACATGAGTCACAGTGATTTTTGCAGTATTCCTTGGCAGATTCCATTTGTCGCCACTAGAAATGATTACCTACCTGGAGCAAACTCCTTGTTGACTGAAACTAGAAGTGAGCTCCGCTTATGTCAGGAGCTGCTAAGAAAGTTCTTGTCAACAAATCAAAGTCTTGGTCATTGTCCCAGAGTTTCAGCCTTGGTTCAGTAAGGGCTCTTTTTCTAATGAGATAGCCTTTTCTTGGTTGTAAAGCTTCCCTAGCTGACATCACTGCCAAATTAATGAATTTGCCACATGCCAAGTTTTGGGATGAGCTTGATCATGTTGGGAAAGGCTGTTTCTTTATCTGTATTATACCAAACTCAACAAAGCCCCTGTCCTGACTAAGGCTAGATAATTTGAAAGGATAAAATCAGTCATAAGTTTTGTTAATACTAGTGAAAATATGCAGATTCTAATTGTAGGGCCAGTACTTGACCCTTCAAGTTGCAGTTCACTGACTTGTCCACCTTTGATAATGGTCTCTCTTAATGTGTCCTGTAATAATTTCTCTGCTTCCTAACCACTATTAGACAGAATTAAGTAAGATGCATCTGGACATTTAGAAATGGTGCACCTGAATATTTTAAGGAACTATCTGAAGGACTTTTTGAACTTTTGCAGATGACATTCATCAAGCTAGGGATTCAGAGACTAAAAATAACCCTATACAGCAGGAAGAACTGGGAAAATTCTGGCCAATTAATTTTACATAGATTCTAGGCATAACATTCAGGCATACAAGGGAATCAATATGTGAATATTTAGGGACATTCCAATTAATAATTAAAAGTAAGCTTATTAAAAATAGTTAATGCTTTAAAAAAATCTAATCACTTTCTATGTAGTAATTACTGACCCAGATCTCACCATTTATCCATGTGGAAGGAGTCTTAGGTCCATATGGAATGAGGCTGGAGTCCAAGGGGCTCTGCATGAACAAAAAGTTCAGTGAACATGGAGCAAATTGTCAGAATGAATCCTGCATAGATAGGATGGAGTACCATGGATAATGGACTGAAATAAGACATTACACAAAGTGCTACCTAATACAGATTTACTGACTTGGAGATAAATACTCATTAAAAGTGATAGATTTCAAATAGGTTGACAAAAGGGAGAAGAAAGTAATTACTAGGGTAAGGCTTCTCAGGGGAGAGCATTATCTAGGAATGCCAGGCAGCATCACTGTGGTCACTACTGGAATCCATCTTATTTCTAATGACGACTTTGTTATCTCAGCCATGGAAAGTACAGAAGGGTCACTAATTGTGCCTGGGCACCAAAGGCAAATTTTTAAAGAGATTAAAGAGAGTGGTCTTGTCCATTATGCAAATGTAACAGATATTTTCAAAGTTAAAGGTGACACACCAACAAATCCTTCTACCTTGCCATCACTAATGCAATACCAAGGTACTTATAAACACATTTCTGCCAAGAGGATTTTCAAAGCATTGATTCCGTGTTTCTGTGTTCAGACAAAGTATTGATGCTGGCTAACAATTGGCTTGTACTTTTTTTAAAATTTGAAATCCAGGAAACCCATGAATGGGACTTTTTAAAATATAAGGAAAAGTGTCCTTTTGGACCTAATACGGGAGATATGCTCTGACCCTGCTTGCAACCTGGTATCTGTCAAATTCCCAAGGAGACAGCTAGGTACTGGAATACAGATATGTCAGGGCAGTACATCACCTACTCAAAAGCACGTTATTGGCTCTTGGCAATAGAAGATAAGTATGACAGAACTATCAGGTTTCTAAAGCACATAGATCCAAAAAGCCAGGTAAGTACCTGAAGTGTAATTTATGAAGAGTTTAGCCATTTATGCCCAAAGTGAGAACTATTAAAAATATTTACTTTTGAAAATTATTAGACTGCTAGGTATTAGTCAGAAGATTCATGTATATACCTTAAGTATTATAATTGTCAATGTGCAGTACCAAAGCCAGCTTGGGTAGGCTAAACGTGTTGGTCCATAATGCTGAACTAAAATTCAAAATTAATGAATAAATGATAGATCAGAGTCCACCAAACTCCATGTTGGTCCAATTCAGAGAATCCCTTGAAAATGTTTGAACATAACAAAATGCACAGTGACCATAGACAATTGCTATGAAAAATATTAACAGTGGAGGGGAGATCAGAGGAACATTAAATAATGTTACAGCCACAAGGAAGATTATATAAAAGTCTAATGGCTGTACTATCATCTGCAGTCCTGCTCTCACAAGAAATTGCTGTATAAGTTTGCTACTCAATGGAAAACTGTGCTTTGGGGCAGGAGGAGAACTTCAGTCTGTGGCTGCCAATCTATCTCACATAAGGACTGGAGTCAATGCCTAAGCTGAGAGGGTGGTGTTACTCCAGATACAACCATGTTTCTTACTAGCTGGCTTAGGTTTGGTCCTTTGCTGCTTCTTGGTGCTCCTCTTCCTCAGTAATGCTGTGTCTGTGGATATTATTTTTAGTGTCTAACTCTGAATTTAGGCACTGTGGACTTAGGAAATCTCTTCGTAAGGATAGCTATGGTATAGGTGCGCAATGCCATGCCCAAGGGAAGGAGCATGTGATAGAACATGACTGAGTTGTTGCAGCTGAAATAACAACAAAGTCACAAGTGACACTGACAGTTCTCACTAAAGTTTAAAGCATTTTGAATTACTTTGTGATTTGAGCTAGTTAAACTCATAAGTGAATAGTAATTATTGCTTACTTAAGTAATGATAACTCATTATACTTCAAAAATGGATTTGCGTTTGGGTTTTTTGTCCATTTTTCAGTCCTTTTGTGCAGCTGGTGCAGGTACTGCTTAACCTAAAGCCTTCACAGTGTCAGCTATGAAGACACAAAGTATAGCTATAGAGAGGGTACAGGCCATAAGGGTACTTGGGTTTTGTAAGGCTCTGTAACTCCATGTCTAAGTGTTACCCAGTTGTATGAAGAGTTTGATCAACAACGCTCCACATATCCCATCAGTGCATGGACAGGAAGACACTTCTAAATGTAAGGAAACATATAGGATGCTGAAAGAACAGATAGAGGGGTCCTGTGGGGATTGTTCAGTCATGTTTTCATGTCTGGAAAATACCCAAATGCCATTGCAGATGTCACTCTTGGGCATCTTTCTGTTTAGCACTCATGGTTAAATCCTCACAGGACACTGATGTTCCACATCACAGCTCTTAGTCTTTTAAATACTCTGTGACATATACTGAAATATTGGGCTCCAAGTTAAGGATCTAGAGCTTTAATGCAGATTGGTACTGAAATCAGTGTGGACAGCATGCTGGCTAGAAATCTCTTCTAATATAAAAATTAAATGGAAAATGGATCACCAGAATTTTAAGTTCTACTAAACATATACAGCAGCCAGTCCTTGCATCCATGAAGAAATTTACAGGTGATAACCTCTACAGCCTTAAATGCTAAACCTTACCAAGCAATCTGAGAATTCAACTTGGAGTTAGGTGCCAGTGTCCTTTTGTGAATCTAGGTCTGAGTCCCTGAAAGAGTGTTGGCTTAAGCTAAAATACATCTCGAGTTATTTTTGTTGGCCAGCCTAGCTCCAAATACAAAAATTTTCAGCAGTCCTATTTGCCATGCAATGCAGAGGCTTTGGCTGTTTAACTCACAGCTGCAATTTCCATCACGCACAAAGCAGTTTCCACATCAAAGCAGGAGGGACTATATCTACTTGCAATCAGGGTTTAAATTATATCTAGCGCACCCAAAGGTGGAAACTAAAGGCAGAAGGTGAGAAAGAGTCAGGTTTAAAGTAGCATAAGTGTCCAGCTTCTTTACAAAGCAAATATCTCTTCAATTCTAGTGAGCACTTCTTGTGCTAATTAGCGTGGAACAGTGAGTGGGGCATGAACGAGGGAGCTGGAACAGATCTGATGCCAAACAGGAGTAAACAGTTGAAGTCTGTTCCAAATGTCAGCACAACACAGAAAATGTGGGGCCAATATGTCTGAAGCAAAGTTTCATTTGAAGGGAGGGTGAATACAATCATTAATCAAAGGAGACTACCAAAAAAGAGTAGATGACAGCTATCTGAAAAGTAGCAAATCTAAGAAAGAACAAGGGTGACAAACATAAGCATCACAAGAATTAATAAATAGGTTGGTTGCAAATGGATTTGTGTCTTGTGGTTGATTGATAATTCTTAACTGAATTATAATAAGATTGCAGCATAAACTCATGTTTTATTACACCATAGAGAATCCACAGGGGAGAGCTTCCATTACGAAAATTAGGCATTGGAAAAGCTTCCTTTATGGGTTTTGTCTTATCAAATTCTAGGGAATAGGTGTGAGAGAGACACCACCAGTGCAGACTTGATTCTCTGGTGTCTAATAAACGTGTGCTCTTACTGTAAAGATCTCTTCTCTATGAAGATAGTGTTAGCAACTCTCTCCATCTTTTCTACCCAATCACTCGTTTTCATCAGTCATGTAGAGATCACATACTTCTCATGATTCTACTTCTTTCTCAAATGTGGCTTAAACTGAAATTGCCAGCAGATTAGAGAATTACTGGAGAGAAGCAGACAGACAAAGGAGTGCAGACATGTGGAACCTGATGGGATAATATCCATTCCTCAGAAATCTAGTAAAAAAATACTAGAATCAAATTACCATAATCTATGGACAGACTTACCTGTTTGTAACTTCCTGGAAACCACTTAAGGATTGGAAGGAGTACTATACATATATACACTGTCTAAGTTTTTCCACTCTGTGGTCTTTCAGATTAAATATTAGCTTGAGAGATGGAGTGTTAGCTGTACTGAAATTCAAATCTATTAAAATTTTTAAAAAAGGTTGAGAGGTGTATTCATCTTGCATGGCAAGGTTTTGGTGGGGGGGGCGCTATGAGTGTGACTTCTGTGAGAAGCTGCTAGAAGCTTCCCCCATGTCCGATGGAGCCAATGCCAGCTGGCTCCAAGACAGACCCACTGCTGGCCAAGGCTGAGCCCATCAGTGACAGTGGTGTGCCTCCGCAATAACATATTTAAGAAGAGGGGAAAAAGCTGCTGCGCAGCAACAGCAGTGGAGAGAGGAGTGGTAATACGTGACAGAATCAACTCTGCAGACACCCAGGTCAGTGAAGAAGGAGGGGGAGTTGGTGCTTCAGGCACCAGAGCAGAGATTCCCCTGCAGCCCGTGGTGCAGCCCATGGTGAGGCAGCTGTGCCCTGCAGCCCATGGAGGCCCATGGTGGAGCAGATCTCCACCTGCAGCCCATGGAGGACCCACACCAGAGCAGGGGGATGCCTGAAGGAGGCTGTGACCCCGTGGGAAGCCCACACTGGAGCAGGGTCCTGGCAGGACCTGTGGCCCCGTGGAGAGAGGAGCCCACACTGGAGCAGGTTTGCTGACAGGACTTGTGACCCTGTGGGGGACTCATGCTGGGACAATCTGTGCCTGAAGGACTGCACCCCGTGGGAGGGACCCACACTGGAGCAGTTCATGAAGAACTTCAGCCCATGGGAAGGACTCATGTTAGAGAAGATCCTGGAGGACCATCTCCCATAGTAAGAACACCACGTTGGAGCAGAGGAAGAGTGTGAGGAGTCCTCCCCTTGAGGAGGAAGGAGCGGCAGAGACAATATGTGATGAACTGACTGCAACCCCCATTCCCCATCCCCCTGCACTGCTGGTGGGGAGGAGGTAGAGAAATTGGGAGTGAAGTTCAGCCCAGGAAGAAGAGTGGGGGGAAGGTGGTTTAAGATTTAGTTTTTATTTCTCATTACCCTACTCTGATTTGATTGATAATAAATTAATTTTCCAGACTTGAGTCTGTTTTACCTGTGACAGTAGCTGGTGAGGGATCTCTCCCTGTCCTTATCTTGACCCACGATCCTTTCATTATGTTTTCTCTCCCTTGTCCAGCTGAGGAGGGGAACTGATAGAGTGGCTTGGTGGGCACCTGGCATCCAGCCAGGGTCAACCCACCACAAGAGGAAGTTGTTTGAAGTTCTGTAAGTAGAAATATTGAAATATTATCTAATGAACTAGGAAAAAAAAAAACTTCATATATGAAATGGCTCTGTGAAATAAGAGCAAGGAGAGAGGCAGTACTGAGAAGGCAATGAGAGTTGGTGATTTCTAGCACTGAAGTTAAAAATCCATGTCAAGCTGTGGAGTCTGTTCAGTAAGACGAAGTATTGGACAGACATGATATTTTCAGCAGAAATGTATTCATTGCCATGACATAGTCAGGGTAAATTTCCTCCAGTTTCAGAAGGAGAACCTACCTAGAAGAACATTATTCCTGTAATTAGTTAGCTAAAACATAGAATTGGGAACTCTGGTTTCTGAAATCTGTTCCCTCAGCTACCATGGAAAAAAACCCAAAACAAACAAACAAACAAACAAACAAAACCAAACCCCAAACCAAAAAACAAAGCAGAAATAGTTTTGTTAATATGTAAGATACAGTCAATAGGATTTGTACTTGAAAAAGAAGAAGTGGATTTTGTTAGCAGCCTGACCATGTCAGAGAATATTAGGAGAATCAGATTAGGCTCCAAAAGGCATTCTTGGCAGCTCTAAGCATTCAAGTGGGGAAGACTCAAATGCACATACTCCAAGCTGAAGAGACAAGTGTGAACTGTAGTTTACAAACCATTCATTTCATCCAACTTCAGGTGTGTAAATCTAGGTGCACTCCTAGAGTACATGTTCTGATTTATTTTCATTTGAATGGAATGCATTTTATGTGCTCCAAAGCTACTGTGATGCCAACCAAACAGGTCTGTGTGGGGATAACTGTGAGGTTATCTTCAAAAATGCACTCCCATTTTGGACTAAAAGACTTTTGTATCCACAGCCTTAGATACCTATCTTAGATGCCTTAGATATCTAACATTCAGGTATCTTGGCATTGGAACATGTCACACCAACACTTAGAGAGGAGGCAGAAGCACTGCAGCTGTGCGGGGCAAAGTGGCTCTGGGCATGAACATGGGAGAAACACTGGTATCTAGGGAACTTCAAAACCCTGAAGGAGATACCTGATGAGGTTAGATATCTGCAAATTACTGAACAAGGTTTGGTTTTTTAAACTGCAAATGTGAATGTGTATGTTTCTTTCATTGTCATTGTAGTCATTAGATATAACTTCTGCATCTGAAGTTTAGCTTCACAATTAATTTTATTCACATACCTCAGACTGGTTTATACAATCATTTGATATCCAGTATTTGGATAAGTTCTTTAATATTTTATAACCTAAGATTCACTGGTACTTAGGTAATCTCATAAAACCTTTACGGTTTTCCTAAAACTGGCTTGAAAGCATTGTTTTAAACAATGTTTCTTTTCCAGAGCTGGTTTGATCCAATAACTTTTCTGCCCCATCTCTGAAAAAGAATACTACATGACACTCACTCATGCAGATGCACAAAAGCAACAGTCATTTTCATATATATTCTTATTTGCTGATAAGTCTTTGGCAAGTATGTCTCCTGTCAACTAATTAGTATGAACATTAAAGCAATGTCACTGTCTCAAGCTTGTTGTTGACAGTAGAAACAATAAAAAAGATCTGATCATGGTATCCCATGATTTGGAAAGACTACAGTTTAATTGATTCAGAGACATATCTCAGTGAATTCAGAGCTGAGCTATGGAGGATTTCTATCTTTGGCTGAATATCATCTTATATAGATTTAAGCTCTTGGAGGTGTAGAAAAACTAGACTACTAACAGGTAAGAATCAAATCCTGAATTAGGCATTTGCTGGTGAGTGGTTATAGTCTCAAATATTGCAAAGATGTATCTAAGAGCAACCACTCTTACCTGTGATATCCCTACAGTACAATATACACACCCTAGCAATTGCTAGTCGCCTTTTCAAGGCCCAATCATTATGTTACATTCTCCTCAATCTTCTAAATCTTTTGCAACTCCGCTCCATACTGAAATTTGTTTGGATAGAATAAAATAAAAAAATTTTATTGAGAATAGGCAAGAAGTCATTTTATGTCAACCAGAGGCTTCTGATAGCATAGATTTAAAAAGATGTCTATTTTAACATAAAAGGTACCTGAGGCCTTTTTCTCAGAGAAGCCTGGGGAAATCAAAAATACTATCCTTCTACTTGGGAAAATTTTGTAATATCTTAGAACGTTTATTTCAGCATAGCAGTCCCACAGAACAAGCAGTGGTCTTCCAGTAAGAGCAGAGAAAGGTGCCATCTGGGTTTCATTTGCAACTGTGCTGCTGACTTGCTTTGACACCTTGAACAAGGCATTTAACATCACTATGGCTCAGCTGTAAATCATAATTAATTACAGTTGTGTCCAAAACCTCCAGTCAGGATGAGGCCCAGACACGCCTGTTACTGTACAAACCAGGTCTGACAGTGTCCCTGTCCTGAAGAATCTAATTTAAAACAAGATGCAGCAAGCAAATCTGACACAAAAAGAAAGAAGGGAATAGACAAGAGGAGGGTAATGAAAATAAGATAATGAGGTTACTTAGGGAGCCATTATAGAACTTGAATGTTCCAAAGCATTAATTAATTGATTAATTAGTTGAAATTAGCTCTCCTTAACTGCACCACAACCTCTCCACCATGGATTTTGTGTAGATGCCATTGCAGAAGAAAATCCTGAAGTAGCTAAAGGAGAGTAGAGGTCAAGGCCTTTGGGTTAGATCTGACAAGCTAATCTATACATCAGAGTAATACAGAAAGATGTGCAGAGCTGATAAATAGAAATTCAAGCCTGACATCCCTAAGGAGAAGAAGGAATATATAGGTAATCATGTAGAAAGGGATAGCAGTTTTCATTAATTTCTAAAATTTGTAAATAAAAAACATGTTACTAAAGTGCATTTGCTTTTTTATGTTATTGCAAATGTCATAACTGAATAGCAATAATACAGATGTCAGATTGATTTTTTTTATTTCACTTGTTGAATTGTGGTTTTCCCTTCTTCAGGTAGTTGATAGCAAGTGAAGATGTTGAAAAAAAAAGCAGCAGGTCACCAACAACTTGTGCTTTTTCTTTCACATATCATTGCCATCTTTTTCCTTGCAAATGAAACGAAAACCAAGGACTTTGCCATCAGCGAGAATTTCTCTTTCTCTCCCCTATGTCTGTGTTCCACCTGTCATTTGAACAGCCTCTTCTCCTATGGATCAGCTCATACTCCACAGAAATAAGTACGTTTTCCTCATGTTCCCATTGCCTGTTTCAAATGTAATTTTCTTCCTTCAAATTGTTCTGAGTTTACTAATGTGCCTTCCTTCCCCCATTTTTAATAATCTCTTTTTCCCTTATACTCCTTCTACCTCTGTCTTAGTTGGATTTCAGATCAGAAAATAATCTACTTTGCCCAGGCATATGAAACAGGCTATATAATGTCATCACAATTATGCCTGCAGAGGGGACCAGTATAGCAGGCAGGTGGGAAGAGCAAAGGTATTCAGGTATACTGCAGTGTTGATTTGTTGTAGGTAACTGGAGCAACAAGGACTCCTGCACACTGGTGGAGTAGGAAAATCAATAAGAAAAGGAAAGGGCTTCCTCCCATCATCAGCTGCAAAACAGATATAGCAAAGTTTTCACTTTCACAGGCATAGATAGACAGCTAGATCTTTCCTTAACATACAGCATGATAGTCTGTAGAAATGTAGATGGTAGATCTGGCTTGAAAACAAGAATTCTCTTGTTTCTAAGAATTTTTTTTTATTTTCATCTATTTGAGATTTTGAGACTGGAAAAAAAAAAAAAAGAGAGAGAGTTCTCAAAAATATTCACAAACTTAGAGATGGGAAGCAATTTTGAGAAAGCCAAAGCTGAGTGCTAATTTTCTTACTGCAGGCTAGAAACTAGTCTTAAATTCTCTTTGAGAACTTCATCCTGTATGCAGTCATTCAGTGATATTTTCAAAACTGAATATATTCAGTGAAACAAAATTGATTTTTAATTAACAAGATTTTTTAAAGTACAAAAAGATCATGTTTCAATCTGTTTTCATAGCTTGTATCCCTGCTCACCTAGAATTGAAGTCAATGGCAAAATTCTGCTGACTCCAATATGACAAGATTTTAACCTAAGAATCTAGCTTATTTTGCTACCAGATGAAAAAAAACATAGTTCTGAAAGATCTCAAAGGATCCACTCAGTGAAATTAATTGACTGAGACTCAGGCCACAAACAGGCAGAAATATAATTTTCCTTATTTTGTTAACAGCAATATCAGATTTTTTTTACTCCCTACCAAACATTTTAAACAGCAACTTTACATCTGCTCTTTTCAACTTCCTGTTCTGGTTGTTATACTTTGAGGGTGTTTACAATTACATGGGAGAGAGGGGAATGAAAAATGAATAGACCTTGCGATTTTGAGAAATCATTTAATTATAGAAGAAACACCTTTGTTGTTTATCCTGAAAAATGCAAGACTATGAAAAAATATTTTATGGTGTATTGCAGCTAATGGGAAATATTTGAAAAAATATTAATCAGTCTTACAAAATATAAGAAACAGCTCCAGTTGCAAAGAAATATTTCTTCATTATGCTTTACACACAGTTTTGCTATATTGTTTAGTTTAATTAAAACAGAACTCTAGCTTCTGCTCATTGGTTTAGCGGGTACTATAAAATGAAGTTTATTTAATTTTCTAAAATAAGGAAAGCAGGCTAAAGTTAATTAAAAGTTAATTACAGTATAATGAATCATTCACACTCACTGTGCCAGTGTTGCCCAGATGATTACTGATGTCATCCTTCCTGAGCACTCCTACCCTTTCCATTGTGAGTTTTTCCCTCCAACGATGTGGGATATATCCCACATGCCTTTTTTAGTTCCATCAATATTTTCAATGCCTAGTTCAGAATGAAGATTGAAAGAAAAAAAGGAAAAACTGTTCTTTCTTTCTTTCTTTCTTTCTTTCTTTCTTTCTTTCTTTCTTTCTTTCTTTCTTTCTTTCTTTCTTTCCTTTCCTCAGGCATAATTTTCATTTAGACTTCTGATTGCCTTTTAAATTTGATAGAATATACCTATAAAATTTGTTAGTAATTGTTTCATTTCCCAGCCTGGCATGTGTAGTTAACCTTGAAAGACTGATTGGATGTTGCCTGCACTGAACCCAACCTTTACTGGCACCACAAAGGTCGCAGAACAACTGTCACTGAACCTCTGCCTTTAAATACAAGGTTCTGTACATATTGGAATTACAATGCTTTTACTGCTCATTAATTAATCATTAAAAAGATGTTAACTAATCACTCTCTATAAGACTCCAGTTTAAAAATCACTCTAGCATGAAGTGCCCCGTACCTGGCACCTAGAAACCCGAAACCTTTTTGGAGTAGCAAAATATTTGTAAAAAACATGTTCAGCATGTTTTTTAATGAAAACAATTTATGGAGAAGAAAGGTGACTTTCTTTACATTTCAGTTTGGCAACACCATCAGTAATACTAACATTCTGTACCTGTACTGTGGAAATATTCCCAAACTCTACCTACACCAGCAACCTTTATTTTTCTAACTGACACAAAGAGAGAGCTCTTTATTCAAAAGCTCTTTGGTATACAGTGATTGCATGATAAAGTATTTACGAGTATTATTAAAATAATACAGCTCCCATCCTGAGAAACAGCTCTACACAGTTTTAGTGTCGCAATAAGTGTTGGAATGACACATCCAAACTGAAAAAAAAAAAAAAAAAAAAAGAATGTGAGAGAATTAAAGCATTATGAGAGCATGCCATCCGTTGTTGTTAATGCTTATATTATTTTGGAAAACTGAACTCATTGCCATGTACTTTAAGACATGAAAATAAATGCATGGTATCTTGCTTATATTGGAGAAGTTCTGATGTTTCACTGTTTAGATGTGCTAAATTCTGTAAGACTGATAGAAACACAAACCTTAATCTGAACAGTTTAACAATTAAGAAAAAATTGAAAAATACATGCAAGAAATGGAGACATAGATGACAGACATTCAGGGCAGCAGTGACAGAACTTCCTGGTAACTTCTACAGGAAAAAAAAAAGTCTCTTGAGTGGGATCCTCACATCCATACATATGTAATTACCAAAAGAAGATTTAAATGTCATTAATATCAAACATTTAAAATCAGTGACGTACTAGAACCAGAGCTACCAGTAAAGCCTTGTTCTAGTTCTTTATGTGTACAAATTTAGGTATGGTCTAATTATGAGCACATTTATTTCTTCTGCCTGCCTTGTCACTGGGATATGAAGATAAGGTCTTCCAGCCCATGGCATAGATTTGGGCCACCAGACTCAGAGTAAGTAGCAGACATGAGATATTATCCATTAGGAAGATGGCTCTCTGGAGGAGGAAACAATGTACATTTGTTCTGCGGTTTGCAGCTGTTCAGAAGATAACAACGAGGTGCTGAAATTTCTGCCCCACGAGAAGAATGTTGATCTAAGTCTGAAACAGTACTTAAAGACAGCTTAGTCAAACACATATAATTGGCAGATGTTTTTGAAAAGCAGTTTGAAGTGGTTTACATTTCAGTCTATCATACGAGAAATTTAGGAGCTGCTCCAAATTCTGAGACCTTGTATGACATCTCAGTTATCTGGTTTGTCAAATCAGAGCACTGGTCATTGTCTGCTTATGAGTGTAGAGGTATGAAACCCTCATCTACAGTAAAGTTATTATTATAAAAATCTAGTAGTAGCACTTGGTGGGCTAGACAAGAAGGAATTCTTTCTTTTCCTGCTACAGATCAACACACAAAAAACCCAGACAGTTTGGCAGGTATCACTTGTTCAAAAATTAATGGAATGTATTGTATCCCCTTGCACTCACTAGTGATTAGCAGCAAAATGGAAATAACTATTCACATGTAGTATTCTGTGTCAGAGAAGTGCTGTGATAGTTATTAAATTAAAATTTTGAAAGTGCCCTGGTTAAAAAAGCACAGAGTTTAGTCTTGAGATTGGTATTGCCACCACCATTTTTGCAGTCTGAAAAGAGGCATGACCTAACAGAAACCAAGACATCCAGAAACAAGGGTGTTGGTTATGGTGTAGGTATTCTCAGTAGTGGTAACACCTTTCAGAAGAGTATTAGAAATGGGGTGTGGGACTCATCTGTCCAGATGTTGCTGTCACCAGAACAAGTCAGACAAATCCCTCTCAATGGAATCAGTGGAAAATCAGGTGTTCTGTCACAGCACTGTTCTGCTGTCTTAGATTAGGCATATCTAATAAGACAGTGGGTTATAGCATTAAAGTACATCTTTCTTTATTCTTGATTGGATGCTTGGGTGGTTAGCTCAGCTGTAGAGGGATTCTGGATAGGTGCTATAGTGCATCTGGAACATCTGCATGGAGCTGGCAGGTGTGGAACAAGTTTGATAGGAGTCCTATGGCTTTCTGAAGGGGCAGGAGGAGACTGGGAAAATTAGGAGAATTCTTAATTTGCCATTTAAACAGGTTGTAGATGACCATGCTTTGGGAGTCCAATCACTCAGCTGAAGTTAGAAGAGTCTTATCCATGCTGTCTGCCATCCATGCAAAGACTGGAGGCTATGTCTTCATTAGAGTCATTGGGTCATTTGCAGGAATAACTGGTTTATCTGTAGACCCAGGTTTTGTTTACTTACCTTTTCTGTAATACATAATTGAGTCCAGTGGGAACAGGCTGAGGTCTCTGGTAACTGAAAACCTTTTGGGGTTGTCAGACTGGTGGAAAGCGAAGTGCCATCCTTTGCTATGTGCTGTCTCTGAGTATGGTGAAACCCATTTGGGCTGATGTTGTAAAGCAAATGCTTCATTCAAGTGACTTATGGCTTCAGACAACAAGCATTTGTTTCACAAAAATGAGCAGGATGGTATGTTTCAGGAAAACAAAAATTATGCAACATCAGGCACAAATGTCTTCAACATCGCCAACTAAATGAATCTCTGCAAGGAAATGTAAATACAGAAGCCATTAAAGACTAGTCAATGTACGTTTTAGGTCTCTAAACAATAACATTGAGCAGATCAATAACAGAGTCCTTCATAATTTGCAGAATTATGCAAATTCGTCTCTGCAGAAACAAAAAGACTTCTGTTGTATTTATTATCAGATAGCAGCATTCCTGTCTCAAAATCCGAATACAACAGAAACTCCACTGCCCTGTGCAGTTATTTTGGTCATGAATAGGGGCTTTGTTTAAGATCAGGAGGGTACATACACCTAGGAGGACACTATGCTTCTGAAAGTTAAATAGGAAACTGTTGACTCAGACCCTGCTGATGAACATCTCATAGCTTCAGGCTTTAAGTCTCTTCACTTGCTGTTTTATTTTTTCTTCACCAGAGTTCATTTAATTTGTAATTTATCCAGAGGGTTACTGTGTCCTCAAGTATGACAGCACACATGTAATAAATAATACAGTATTACTGCTAACTTTTGCAAAAATTATTTTGCTTGGCAACAAAAATGCATGAGTCCATTTCTCTAGATTGGGTATTTTAAATAGGTATTGGTGGTGGTTACAGGTATTTGTTGCAGAACAATCCACCATTGCAATAAAATTATAGCCTTTTTAAAGAAGTTTCTGAGTTTTGTTTGAAAATAAATACATGAATAAGTTAAACTGTAAATGAAACAACTCATAAAATACATTAAGAAGTCAGACTTCTAACTCTACATGGAAATATATATGTATATATTTGTACATATATGAAAAATACCTGGTAAAATCATTCAACGTAGTAAAGCATCACAGAGATCAGATTTCCATGTCATTAAAACTAAACTATTTGGGGATTTATCTTTTTTAACTATAGAAGGAAACTGCAGAATGATCCCTATCAAGTCACTAAACATGAGTCTGAAGCATGGGAAGGTGAACAGAAAGATTCCCATGGACTCCAGCTAGCTTTGTCTCTGAGGCACTGAAACTGCAGTGAGCTTCATGCACAAAAGAACCGCCAACCTCCTGGGGTGTACAGACCCTCCAACTTTTCTTCCAGAGAGAAGCCAGAAGACTGTGAAAGCATGGGTCAGAACTGCTCAGTGCTGACTGAATGTGAGCCAGCTCAGGGCTGGATGCAGGATGACTACAGTCACATAAATTCTGACAGCCAACGTCTGGCATGAAACTGGAAACCAGCACAACATCGCACATCCTCCTATGGGCCTGACATCCAAATCCCTCTTACCTCAGGCATCCCTACATGTGGTTCCATTTCATGAAGAAAACATGCTTCCAATGAAGCAGTACTGCACAGAATTTCACTTGGAATCTTGATCAGCTCTTTTGGTTTTTCAGTTTCTGATCTGACTAATCAGCCAGTCTAAACGAATACTGCTTTGCCAATTTGCCCTGGCTAAGGATCTGATTCATTATGTCTATAGCTCATACTACTGTAGCTTCCCAAAATCTTAATGCCATTAGGATGGCCTACATTTGCGGGTAAGAGCTTGTAAAATTAGGACTTTAATTTACTGCTGATGCTGCTCGTTCATCAAATTATTTGAATTTGTAAAAAAATTCCTTCATATGTCTGTTACAGTACATTTTTTCTCATATCATATTAAAGATCCAGATTAATAAAAGACTTATTGTAGTGTCAAACTATAAACACATCACCATTCTTTTAAACTATTGAAACAATTGATAAGTTTACCATATTTGGACAGAATGTTTCCCTTATGTATCTCCTCCAATATAGTTTGGCTAACACTTTTGCACTGTTTCTAAGGGGGAAAAAAATGGGAAAAAAAGCAGTTTGTTGATTGTTAAAAAAAAAAATCCTGATGTGTTAGGTTGTGTTTATTTTCCCCAAAAGCTCTGGCTTTTGAAAAGTGAAAGTCCTTAAGTTTTGCCATCAATGGCATAAATTAAAACCATAAATACTGAACAACTATAATTTGGGGCAAGACTCTAAATACACTACATATGAATAGTTCCAAAAGGTTGCAACTGAGAATTTGGCCCATTCCCAGATTTTACATTAAAGACTTATTGGGTAAAATGCTTCTTACACTCCCGTAATCTCTTGTGAAAAAGTGAGATACATTTCATTTTTTGACAGAACAACCATGGGTGCCCATCCTTGCAGAGGGATGCTGTGGATTCATGTGCACATAGCCTTATTGATCCTCCTGGTGTCCTCTGGTTACTTATACAGGGGGTGTCTACACTGTATTAGAAGAGATTTACCAAAATGATCCCACATGCCAAAAATACAAATGCATTTACAATATACAAATGTACAATACATTCACACTAATATCTTGATATGCAAATATTATTTATTTAACACCAGTAATAGCCTTGGGTTTCTAAATGAACGTGTTATGGATCACTAACTTAGAGCAACATGAAATCTATCTCATGACATACATATGAAAGCCAGAACAAAAAGCATTCATTTCTTCGAGGAAAAATTTCTCTCCATAAGGTAACATTCTCCCACATATTTTATGGACCATTTGCCACCTGAAGCATTAAAAGGTGAGTAGAGATTGGCGGATACTCTTTACATCTACTCACAGAGAACTATGTAAATGCATATTTCAAGTTTTATTTTCTTGATTGATATTAATTTTTTCTGCATATTATTTACTTTCTGTATTGTCATATTGTACTCTGACACTCTCAGTAGTAGCACTCAGTAAAGTCAGAGTGGGATTCTGAGGTCAGTCCTATGTGTGAAACATGACAGATGGTGCCTCATCTAAGTGGTAGGGTTGCAAACCTTCCCTAATATGACAGCATTCTGAAGGCTACCTAGATTTCAAAGCCAAAATCTGGCACAATACTTGTCGATCTATTTCAGTTTTTATAGTATGCTCATTACCATAGTATCTGAGGACACAGAGATATATTCTGGAGTGGGATGATGAAAGAGAAAGAAGAAAATGGTCTTCTTCCATCAGTTTTTCCCTTGTATAATGGAGAAAGACAATCCACTTTAACAAAGAAGGTGGATCAAAACTTTTCTTTTTATTTCCTCTGTTCTTCCTTTATGATTTTATCTTTCCCTGCCTCTTTCTCTTCCCCCTCTTCCTTTCACAAATTGCATACACTCCTACTCACAAGTTGCTATCACTCAAACTACATTTGCTTACTCACAGCCATTTTCTTCTCCTCATATATCCATTCTTTGCACCAAACAACGGCTAGCTCTTCTGAGCCATCCCCTTCCAAGAGTTGCCAGTCCAGGCCATCTGAATCTCAAATTCTTTCTCTACATTACTGAATACCCTCAGTCCATTACATTTCTGTATACATATCTTTGCCTGATCACCCATTATCTGATACCTTCCCCTTCCAGTGCAAATGCAGTCCCTTTTTCCATGTAGAAGCTCTCTGCACACATGCTGATAATCTTTCATTTAGCCAGTTTCTCCTTCACCCACCATCTTCATTCTAATCCAGTCTCCTCAGAACTGCTCCCACTGGCTTCACCTGAATCCTTGTACATAAACCTCCTATCCTATCCTATCCTATCCTATCCTATCCTATCCTATCCTATCCTATCCTATCCTATCCTATCCTATCCTATCCTATCCTATCCTATCCTATCCTATCCTATCCTATCCTATCCTATCCACTATGCTCATGTCATCACCATAGCATTTAACCACCTTGTGAAGAACTAAAACATGGGCTGTGTTTGTCACATGTTTGTTTTGCCAAAAGAAGTAAATCAGTAATAGTTTGGAGACTATCTTTCCAATAAACATCCTTAACCTCTCAATCACTTACCTTACTCTGTAAGGTTAGACTGTTTAGAGCTGCCATTGATGGCAGAGGAACCTCTAAGTATACATGGAAGTCTTCATAATTACAACAGTACCGTTGTCAGTAATTCTTCCTTTCTTTTATTAAAAAAAATTACTAATGTGAAACAATAGTTTAAAGAAAAAAAAAAAGCCTTGGCAATGAATCACAGGTTCATTTTCTTTTACTTCAGTTTTTCTCAGTCATCAGCATCCTCTGCAACATAATGAATGGATACATGGAAGTTGATGAATATAAAACTTCATCAGCCATTCAGATGGACATATCCTGTTACTGCCATGGAAGAGAATCCATATAAAAATGTATATCCTGCAGTTTCTCACATGGATTTACTACATAGGACCTCATAACAAATTCCTTACTATTGGAGGGATCAAAAGTAGTAATGGTTTCCTTGGCTGCTTTTCTTTTGACACTGTGAAGTTTTGAGGTATTTGGATTTCTTTGCACTCACCAGTTCATATGTGCTTAGGAGATAGATGGGTGCTGTGTGGCTCACAGGAAAAATGAAAGTAGTACCCTTAGATTGTTTATTGTGCCATGGTCTGCTACATGCAGGACGAGACCTGTGACCCATATGGTTCTTGTCACGTCATACATTCCTATTCAAATAGGAAGAGAAGAAAAAAAAAACTATTTAATTTATTTTTTGTTATCTTTCGACCTTACCTCATCCTAGATAGTTATGGATTTTTTTTCCCCTCATAAAGACTGAAGAACAGGGATCAGATTCAGAAAAGGCAGAATTACACCATCACAAGACAAAAGCCTTTGTTTCCCAGATAGCAAATATTTTACTCCCATCTCAAAAAAAGCTGAGAAAAAAGTTGTGTTATATTATTGCTTCACTGCCCATTTCTAATATTGCATCCATATTGAAGACACTCAAAAGCTATATATGTACTACCATAACCTGATTGCAAATCATACTTTTAACAACTATATTATTCTGTTCTGCAGTCTGATTATTTCTAGTGAATTAAATGGAGTTCAATTAATGTTTGTATGGAAGATGGGAAAGCTTTGTATTTATTCATTTGGCAGTCATGCATATATGTTGGGCAGTATAACAGGACAGTCCACTGGTAGACAGAACTAGGCTATTTTTAATGCTATTTCTGGATGTAAACAGAGATTTGACCACTCTTGTTTAAAAAGTTCTCTTTTGTTTCTCAAAACAGTTTATATCCTGAGCAGTTTCAGCTCTGGTAATTATTTTGGATGACCTACATTTTAATGAATTTTCAGTTGCCTGTGATACTCCATTTCCTTGCTTGTTTCCAGTGAGAGTGCAATACTTCTACAGCTTCTTAAAATATTGACCAGGATACCAACAGGAAGCTTAGAGACTTTAGTGGTCATGAGGTGTTGCACATTTCCATTTTAAATGTAGCATCATGATACTACTATTTGTAATTTTGGTGGTGAACTGATTGAAAAAACTATAACTCCTTAGAAATATATCTGAGAACTTCAAATTCATCTCCCAGCCTTAATATTTGTCAAAGTAATTTGAGGTCATCATGGAGAAAATTATTCAAATCAATTTGAACAAAATAGTAAGCTACTAAGTATAGAAATGGACTTATTCAGTTAAAGTTTTCGGATATTTTTGATACACTTCTGCATTCTACAGGGTTATTTAGACCACAGCTGAACCAAAGGGCATGTTATTCCAGAATTCATATATATGTCCCACAAGCACTTTCAGCAGTACAATATTTACATTTAAAAGAGACTAAGAAAGTTCATAAGTTTGCAACTGTCCCAAATTTTACATTTTTTCTGCTAGCAACTTTTGCTAAAGACATTTAAAGTTAAATGTAAATTTAAAGCTAAATTCCCTGGTCCCTCAGTACTCTGTAGACAGATAGACAGCATTCACATGTAAGAAATGGCTTTTACTCTGAATTACTTTACTGTTATTGAAATATTGTTGCAGAAAGTAAATTTGTATATATTAAAATGGGAGAAATACATTAAGCACAACCACAGCAAGCAGGCATGTTACACACACGCACCCACATGTGAATATCCATGTGAAAGATAACCCAAAGGTGAAGAATATCAACTTAAAGTGCATATTCAAACTTTTGAGGCTTTAAAAAAGAAAAGCTAGCTGTAAAAAAGACACTGACATCCATTTGCTTTACATTTTTCTAATGCTTCGATCAGTTAATTTTTAACTGAGAACTCTGCAATTATAATGGTTGCATTAAAAAAAAATAATAAACCAAACATCTAAATAGACGTTATTAGGGGAGTTTTTCAGTTTCCCCTTTTGATACTCAGATAGGGCTTTTGCAGATGCCTGAGAGAAACAGCATAAGCTCACTTCCCTTTCTTTCTTCTTCCTTCTCTCTGGATACAAAATGCCTTTCTGTCTGTTCTTCTTTGGTTTCAGTTCCACAGAGACTTTCTGTTGTGCCATGAACCAAACAGTAGAACAAAATATGTAAAGAATGAAGCAAAGAAAGCCAAGAAGAGAGGGAGAATAATTCTAGGATAATATAATTTTATATTACACTGGAACAGGCTTCCTAAAGAGGTGGTTGATGCCCCAAAGCTGTCAGTGTTTAAGAGGCGTTTGGACAATGCCCTTAATAATATGCTTCAGCTTTTGGTCAGCCCTGAAGTGGTCAGGCAGTTGGACTAGATCATCACTGTAGGTCCCTTCCAACTGAAATGCTCTATTCTGCTCTATATTAGACAGAAGCGTTCCCTTTAATGTTCAAAGAGACAAAATTTCTCCTATAAACCTGGTTTTCAGTGCAAAACTTTCTAAGACCCAGCCAGATTTCTAGCACTTAAAAGCTGGTTAGTCCTTGTACTAGTCTTTCTATATGTGGTTATTGCCCTGCTGAAGGAGCGGGATGTGCTTTGCAGGGTCATTGACTGTCCAAGTGGCCACAAGGTGTAAAGTGGTTAAAAAGAAACTCCAAAAGCTCACTTACATTTGCTTGGAAAGTTTGCATTTTGTTCGTAAAGCACTGAATTTGCTAGGCAGAGTTTTAATGAAGGTCAAGGAAAGGACCTGGAAACAGGGTTTATGAAAGTGTTGTAAGGTTCATTATTGTCATTGTGCGGAAAAGGATAATTTCCCTAAGAGAAATAGTGACATATACATAATAAAGTCCCTGTCCCTGTCATGACAGCTCAAGAGCATGCCATCGTTACCACCTATGTCACACTGCAGGTGTGCCTGCCATATGGGTGACAGCCGCTGACTTCTCTGATCAACACATAATTATCTCTGAATAAAAATGCACGTCGGAGTGGCTGGACATAATGGATTGAGGACCCAGGGCAAAATGCTCTTTGCTGTGTCCCACAGCACCACCTGGGGGTAGAAGGGGGCTGAGGGGAGCCACGGAAGCCGGGGCAACCTTGAGAAACCTGCGGTGACTGGACCGCCCTGAGGTTATCGTGTTTATCCTTCCTGTCTTCTCTTGGATAGGAGAGGTCACTTGGTTAATGGTAGGATGCCCCTGATGGAAAAGGTCCTCCTGATCAGGACTATTCTCCGCTGATCTAACCATATATCTCTCTCACAGCATCTGGATAGTTTCCATTTGCAGAGTCCCCTTCCCCCATAAGATAATAAATATCATATCACAAGGATGGCAGTGCTCCTTCATGGAACACTGACTGTTTATTAGAGGCAAAAAGTTTAAGAGAAATGCTAACAATGTTCATTAATGGCCTGCATCCAGGTTTAATGAGGCATGTCAATATGCGGACTGGGCAACATCACTGGCATAATAGTGGTGGTAAATGGGAGTAATTGTATCCAATTGTACGGCACAGCTTCCAGGAATGAGCCCGAACTGCCAACTGACAATGACAGAGCAATTATGGGAAGGCAAGCGAGCTGTGTCAAATTAGCACTTGGTGAGAACTCATTTTTCAGAGATGTGCTTGCTCTACAACACCACAAGTGATAGCTACTTTATTGTGAGTGATAGGAAGACCAGCACTTAGACTGATGTTCTGATTTGTCAATAGCTGTATTTGAAAGCTTAGTGTCACAAATATATAGAGATATTCAGGGAGAGAGGCACACTGCTCATGATCCGAAGGATAAGAACGTCGCTGAGAAGGTCATCTGTCAGTGTGAGCTGTCAAAGAGAGATCACACTCTATGAAAAGGGAACATTCAGCCGACTTAAGTAATTACCTTTGACTGAGATTTGAAGATGTCTTCTTTTGTTGGCCTACATTGACTGCATAATTTATAATTTACTGCAATCAGTGAAGGGCCAGGAATTGTAACTAAGAAAATCCTTATTTTATTTCTCACAATTACATTTCTTTTTTGCTCCCTTAGTACCTCGGAATGAAAAAGTAGGATATTGATGAAATCTTTTTTTAGTAACTCACTCGAATCAGCTTTATCTTTCAACATATCATACTCAAATCAGAAGGTTTGGGGTTTTTTTGTTTTTTTTTCTTTTGATTGCAGATATGAGCCATACCCTATGCCATCTTATAAAGTACACTACATTCCTAATGTGGCTTTATATGCTTTGTAGGATTACCAGTTGAAAAGGATAAAAGAATAATTCAATTTTGTCTTTCTAGTTCAGAATAGGAAAAAAAAAAAGATTTTGAGTACTAAGCACTGAAATTGTAATCCACATCCTATTCAGAGATAGTGATCAGTTTGATATAGTTGTCAGAACTGCAGAGAGATAAGTATTGTAGCAAATATTTTAGAACTTTGTGGATTAATAGAATTTTCATTGCTTGGTGTCTTTTTTTTCTCAGTAATCTCACTGGATCAATGTTTGAAAAGTAATTTCTTAGTCTTTAATAATCTTGAAAACAAAAGATAATATATGACCAATTATGCTCTGGGGTATAACAAGTATTACATTTTTGTTTTTTATCTTAATAGGAAAAATATCTACTTACATTTTATTAACTAAAAATATAGCATGAATTGTTATCAATGTAGCTTTTGGATTTTTATTTTCTCAGTAAAAAAGTAATTTTGGAAACCTTTCTTTGGTTTTCCTTATTCTACTTGTCATTGTGGGCTGTTTGGTGTATCAAACTTTCTGATTTAAACAAGGAAATCTTTTATTGGGATTTGCTGAATGATAAATGAATTGTAACAAAAAGAGACCAGGGATTAGCATGCCTGCTGGCTAAAAACTGTTGTTTAATTCCAGGTGTATTGATTAGCTGTATAGTTATTGACAAAAGAATTAATTTAAGTACTTTAAGTCAATGTTACTTTAGTTGAAATCTCTACCTTTAGGCACAAGGAAATGCCAGTTCAAAACTAGTCTATTAATATATCGTCAAAGTACTGTCACATGAAAAAGGCTTTATGTCTTCATATCTCAAATTTAGGTAGTATTTTTTTATGTCATGGTAATTTTCTAAGATTCATCAAAGAGTCATATTTTAAAATAGTAATTGTGGGTTTATTGATGTTTGCTAATTATTTAATGTTTCCTCTGAACTTTAAAGATTCTCCTAAAATATACTTTGTTTTCTTTAGTTTGAATTTCAGTATCTGACATTATTTTAAATTATATGTCTTGCTGATTCTGAAACACATTTTTAATCATTATTTTTTTATGTTTCAGAATTCTTTAGGCCATTCAATTTCCCCCATTGTTGAAAGCTGTTTAATTCACAATGCCTTGAGTACAGGCCCGTCATCTATTCTATAGTGACTATACCACTTAATAATGGAATAGTGCATCAAAGTGCCACTTAGGTCTCAAATTGTTATGTATGACTGTCAAAGCGGAGAAAAAAGCAAAAAGAGGAAAAAAAAAGAAAAAAAGGAAAAAAACCTTGATTTGTCTTTACTACTGGAACGTGAATTTGTCAGCCAGGTTTTGAAATCACAACAGCATCGCTTGCATCCCCAGCGAGATGTCGAAAACTTGACAGGTACATATTTTTTCAACTACAAGCACTTCTATAATGAAAACTAAATACACAAATCTTATTTTTTTTGCTCTTGACAGATAGTTGTTGCCAATGGGATTTAATGTTCAGGTTTGAGTTGTCAAGAGAAATAACCAATAAGCAATCCAAGTAGTCAGTATACAGATATTCAAAAGCAAAATGCCTGGCTCATGTGATATACTAGGAAGATTTGAGTGTATAATTAACTAACTGAGGAACCAAGGACACTTAATCTTCCCTCTAATGGCAAGTTCAACCCATCACTGTCTCTCTCTGGGGGACAAACTGTAGCTTGTTTTCTGGTCACCAGGGCCTTTGGTTGTCATTTTGCTCTTTCTTATTCATCATATCCTTGAGTTCTGGCACTGTTCCTTTCATCACTACTCAGACACAGCAAGAATTAACAAGATAAACTATGGTTCATTTCTGAAACTCTATTCATCATCTTACGTATTTTTAAATTGGGGCTGTTTATCTGTCTGCCAACTCTGTGTCACAAAAATATCTGATTTTCTTTCAGAGTACAGAGAAGGAATATGCATTTTTACATTTGTTGGCTGCATAAACATGGGTTTACAATATGTACACTGGAAACCATTAACAATATCTTAAAAAATGCCCCAAGAGCAGTAATTTATCTCCAGGCTATCCACTCATTTATATGGCACTGCATGTATCTATGTGCATGTGTGCATGTGTGTGCAGTATTTACATGTATGGGAAAGAGTGAGAAAAAGCAGGATAGTGGTAAGGGGAAGGCTCAGGAATGGGGTGTGGAGGAGGCCAGATGTGTTTTGCATTGAACAGGTCCCCCTCCCAAAGTCCCACTGGGTCTTTCAGCACTTGGTAGGAGCAAACCTGGAGCAGCAGGCAGTTCCAACAGAGAAATGTTGTTGAATTCAAGCTCTGAATAGAAATGACCGCATAGTCCCAGGTGTGAAAGCCCTCTTGCACTGTTCCCATGTCCCCTAGGGAGCAAGGGGACCCTAACATGGCTGGAGCAAAACAGGAAAATTTTCCATTTGCATATGAAACTCTCTGCTCACAGAGAGTCGATGAAAATGGCTGTCATGTACCATGCTCCAAGAGTTAGAATTTTTTTTTTTAAAAGTAACTTTTAAGAGGCAGGACATGAAGACTGTAGCACAAAAGGAGAGCAGTACATCTAATGCCTTCTGGGCCACATGCCAGGCTTGTGGACCAAGAATCAGGGGCATCCAACTGCTCTCCCCAGGTTACTGATCTCATCTGTGGATGCACAGATGTGGGACATCGCACACAACTAATCTAGGAGCCTCAGGCCTCTTGTATGTCTTAAATATACCTCTTATAAATATTCACATAGTGGGGAGTATAACAGTGATTTTGTAAACCTGTCACTGCAATTACTATGCTTACTAAACTACTGATTGTTTACTCAGCAAAATTATTAATTGCCAGGAAGAAATTTTGCAAAACCAGATTATACACAAAGAAACAAAAGAGAACTCAACAGAAAAAGCAAGAACTTGCAGTATATAGGTAAACCCAGGGCTTAAGGTATACATTGTGAGCAAGGAGAGTCAAAGTGAAGGCTGATACACCTTACTTACTTCTTCTTAATCACTACTGTCACTTGTGTACAGTAAATCTGTCTTAGTTCATGGATCATTGACATCATAGACCAAAACGTTTAAGGTCTCTGGTATCAAAGTAGTTGGTGTACTTACACATTATCGTCTTGATCTTGGAAGGTGCTGGGTCCCTGCCAGCCAGCTTCAGCTGGAGATCGGACTGCTCAGCAGCTGGCAGGATTGGATCTCTACGCTGTGTGGTAAAGAGCTTTGCCATTTTGCTTGAAAAAAGATTGCACTTGTGGAGTAAATCTGCTTGCTGAAGAGGAAAGCTGTGTCCTTCTTCAAGTTAAACTATTAAATAACTTGAACGTCCATTTTTATCTAAAGAGTCATTTGCACAAATTTTTTGTTTTAAAACAAATAAATTATTAAGGCATCATGAGTAGCAAGAAAGAGCAGAAAAATACTTGAGACCGCTCATTTTGATAGTCTTTTTTGTTATGCACATTTATAACATTAAAACATCAATTTTATCCAGTTTAGTGAATTAAAAAAAAAGTTCATTAACCCTATCCAAGGGGATGAAAGAGGATTATAATGTAATTACCAAAACCCTTAATACAGTGGTAGAAGTGACTGGTGTTATTCTTCTAACACTGGAAAATTTTCTGTAGATGCTTTTGAGTCAAACTATGTATACTTGTCTGTTTAATGCAGGTACTTCCAAACATTAATTGTACCTGATAAAAAGTTCACACCCTGGCTGATATACATGTTAGAGGTACTGTGTGTTGTCATCTGCAAGTCTGGATAGCTCAAGGTTATATGACTGGGTTAATAGGATGAGATTCGTGGTTTAACACTCAGGCTTCTAACACACAGCCATAAAGAAGCTGAATGAAATACAGCTGACTGTCTCCTCCTAAGAAGCAGTCTGCAGGCCTCTAGTGATTGTTTCAAAAGTTAGAGACTCTTAAACGTCCTACATTTCAAAATGTCTAATTTGTGCAAAGACTTATAAGTGAAATAGCATGGAAGAGACACCCACATGAAGGAAATCTGTGTTTAAATATTTATCTGATGGTTTTTATTTTAAAAAACATAATTTTTTGTACAAGAGAAAAAAGATAAGAGAATTATTTTCATGAAACAACTGATCTGTATCTAATCTGTAGAGACATATTAATATCAAAAATAGACTCTCTCAAAAATCAGGCATAGCAAAGATTTCATAATATATTTGATTAATCAAAACCCAAACGGAAAGTTCTGATCTTCCCAGATGCTGATAAGGCTTACAACTTGCTTCAGGGCATTATAAACCATGCAGCACCAAATGCTTGCATATATTTCATAACACACCAAGCTCTCAAATATTTCCATAAAAAAGATCCATCATTAAAATCTTTTCCTGGGCTGCACTGTATGGACATAGTATCATGCACTAATTTCCAAAGAGACATTTCCTCTTTTTAATTCCTTAGTCTGCCAGACCAGCATGTTAGATACAGAGTAGATAGCAGATGATAGGTTTTTAGTAACTGCAAATAAGAAACAGGAGCAAGGATCCTCAGCCCCACTGGCTGAATGAGCGAGGCCCAAGGAAAAGGATACAGATAGTTTTATTGTGTGCTGCTTCAGTCCTGGATCCATTTTAGTCCAACCTATTTTGTTGACTTAAATGACATTTAAGAATTATTTTAGCTTGTATTAAAGACGTGTCCACAGACGACAGGCTATTCTCTGAGCAACACTCTCTAAGAGAGTGAAGATAGAAATTATGAGAGAAGAAATAGTGACTCTATTTCAACCAGAGGTGTATCCTTTGCATCACAAACTACCAGAAAAACAGAAGAACAGAGGAATAAGGATGCTAATAAATGTTTATGTTGCTCAGTCAGAGCATAAGCAGTATTTTGTTGCTAAGTGCAATAGCATGAGATACTCAGCATCCATAAACGTCTTCCAGGAAGCACTCACTTCTTGCAGATGTTTTGTCATCATTCGTTGCCACCCCTGCATATGCATATTAGTGGGGACTAATATTTCAGTGTCATACACACTTATCAGTGGCAACATTTTGGAGGAGGGAGGGGAAAAGGAAGGGGATTATCAGCTGACCTGAAGAGGGCAAATCTGTCCATCATACCACCATTTAATGCCAGGAATGAAAGAAACCATCTGAAGGATGAGTTTACATCACAGGATTGAAGGGAAGGGAAAAAAAAAAAAAAAAAAAAAAATTAAAGCTTTTCTCCTTATTTGGCTTCTTTTTGTTTAAATATGTTGTATAAACTGAGTGCTGCACATGGTAACAAGCTATAGTTCGTGCTCTGCGTTAATCATCTAAAGTACTGAGTCAGCTTTTTCTTAAAATTAGTAATGAATTTATTTTAAGTTTGATACAAATCCATGATATATTTTGACACTTCTCAAGAGGGGAAAGGTGCCAAGTTAACACCTGAGGAAAATTAAAGCCAAGGCTAAGCACACTGCCACTATTGCTTTTGTATTGGTTTTAGATGTTGCATACACCCCAAAATTAGCCTTTCTAAATATTTAACTGCCTAGACTGTATTAGTTTCAAAAGGAAAAAAAAAAAAAGAAAAAAAATAAGAGAGAGAAAGAAAAGCTGGAATAAAAAAGTAAGGTGCTCAAGGAGGAGCTCAAGCTTTCACAGACTATCTTGTTCAAACAGCATCAGAAATTGCTCACATCTTTGTCAACACCAAGAACACTGCAAACAGTTACAGTAAAAAATGTATACTGGAAATAGAAAACAAGGTCAAGGGTGATATAGGGTGATATTTTAGCTAAAATGCTTTCTTCAGGTGTGGACAAATTAAAACAGAGTTCATGTATTCTCTCTTGTAACCCCTAGAAAGCCTTATAGGCAAAGTTCTGTTTCCTATATTTTTTGGGTTTGTTCACTATTGTTCACATGAGTGTCTTATTAATGTTTTCTTATTAACCCTGTCATTTTAGACAGTGGAATAAACAACTAGCATTTTTCAAGTTATGAGAAACACCGGTAAGAGGGGCAAGATATACAATGTTGACTTTGAGAACAGGGCTGGTTTCTGCCATGCCAAACTATAAACAGGCAATATTAAAGGAGGCTTAGACTTTGATAAAAGTATCCAAAAGACTAAGTGTATATCCTAGCTCCCTTATCTGCCAATATCTTTCACTTCCTCTCCCCACCTTTCCGTCCTTCTTCTAACAACATCTGATTTCATCTACAGCTGAAGAATGTGACCTTGGACTCAGGTTACCCTAAATGAAGTAAATGAATGCAAGTCCACTGACTATGGTTTATTAGTAAATCTGTAATTAATAATTCTGTGCCACCCAGAATTATTGTCATTTTTATCTCCTTTGACATACCTTTTTATCTTTTCATAGTCCCCCTTCCTCACACAGTTTTTCCTTTGTTCCCAGTGACTGCTCTGGCTACCTTTGGGGATATTTCAAGTTCAGAGTGAGTTTTACATTCTAACTTCAGATCTTACACACTGGAGATACGGGATTTCTGTAGCTCTCTGTACAGTTTGCCTGGGAGATTGGTAAATTCATACTGTGTAGACGATGAAACCAGATTCACACTTCTAAAACAGTATTTCATGCATAGCAAGATATTATTCTGATAAGAAAGTCAGAATGATCTAGTGGAAGTTAAAATTAAGGTTGAAAGTAGTGGTCTGACATTTAACAGGAATGGAGTGTAAGGAAACACAACACAAACTTTGTTGTTCCCAATATATGCACGAGATTTGCAATCTCTTTCTGCTGCTACATAAAATTGCATTTAGAAGGAAAAGGTAAGTACAAAAATGCCACAAAGATATGGAACATACCAGAGAACACTGAACTGGGTCGTCATTTTAAAACATGAGCATTTGAGTGAGATTCAGAAAAAAACAGGATGCAGGAGAGGAAAGGAATGAGATAATAGACAAAGGAGAATTTGGTCAGAAGAACTGGTTAGGTTCTAGAATAGATGGAATAAAGAAAAATGTTTTAGTTTTATGAGGTTAACAGAGGATATTGCTGCTTTTTTTATTTTTTTTTATTTTTTTTTTTTATTTTATTTCATTTTACTACAGGTTACTTCATTGGAGGGAGGATATTTTCTTTTTGATAATAACTGATCCAACCTGAAAGGACTTTTGATTTGTAAAGAACTTTGACTTTTATTTTTGTGATGTAAGGACTAGTTCTTATTTACACCCATCCCTAATCAGCCCTTACAGGAAAATTTAAGGATAAAATGCCATTAGTCCCTAGAACTCAGTCAGGTGGACAAGGGGATACAGTTCATTAACTCAGCTACAGTATGAGGCTGGTGTGTTCACCTGTCTCTTCACATCTACCTTCCAGTTATTCCCACTCTTGTACTGAACTCACATGAAGGAATGATAAAGACAGGCACTATACCTTAGGCATCACTATAAGAAGTGTTTTCAGACACACTAATATCTGAATAATGATGGTGGGAGGCTGCAGTGTTGTGCAAACTGAAGTCACAAGTCTAATTCTGCAAGACAACTAGGCTGAAATGTTGTGATGATGAAGACTTATTAATTCATCAAAATTCATCTGTGTTCTTACAGGAAATACAAGATGCCTGTGTGAAATATTTTCAGAACTTGAGGTTGAAGTCCTTGCTCCATTTAAAACCAAAGTCTAATGAGTTTCAAAGGGGCAGGACTCCTCCACAACTGCTTACAGACCCACATCCAGGCAGCACTGAGGACCCCCAGCTCCCCAGAAAAGGGAGGTTCTTTGTGCTGATCCTGAATGACCACGTTACCATTTGAGTTGATCTGTGTTATCATGAGTATTATGGTAAGCAAGGTTTAGCCCTGCAAGATAGAAAAAAGAATCCCTTATCATGTACACTAGTTTCTCCTGAAACATTTCTAAAAATTCATGAAGAAAGCATTGCCTTCCTTCCTTCCTTCCTTCCTTCCTTCCTTCCTTCCTTCCTTCCTTCCTTCCTCCCTTCCTTCCTCCCTTCCTCCCTTCCTCCCTTCCTTCCTCCCTTCCTCCCTTCCTCCCTTCCTCCCTCTCTTTCTCTTTCTCTTTCTCTTTCTCTTTCTCTTTCTCTTTCTCTTTCTCTTTCTCTTTCTCTTTCTCTTTCTCTTTCTCTTTCTCTTTCTCTTTCTCTTTCTCTTTCTCTTTCTCTTTCTCTTTCTCTTTCTCTTTCTCTTTCTCTTTCTTTCTCATTTTCTCTTTCTCTTTCTCTTTCTCTTTCTCTTTCTCTTTCTCTTTCTCTTTCTCTTTCTCTTTCTCTTTCTCTTTCTCTTTCTCTTTCTCTTTCTCTGTTCTTTTCTTCTTTTTCTAATGGACACTGCATATATGAGTTGAAGAGATGAGAACACAGATTTAATTCCTATAATGTTTCTATAATCAATGCTTTGTGTCTGAACAAAAGTGTAAAGAAGGGCATAAATGCACTAAGCTGCATTTCAAAAATGACATTGTAATTGCTGGGACTGCCTATCTTACCTTGGCCTCAAGCATTTACCAGGATTCAAATTTATTTCAAACTGTTCTCCCAAGTCTGCCTAATTTTTTTTTTGTCCAAATAGCAGCAACTCACAGTTAGTGAACAAAGCTTCAAGATTTTTTTTTACTTACAGCTAAATTTAACTTTACCCATCCAATAAAAAAGAAATAAGGGAGCCTTTATTATCTCCCTGGATTTCTGGGTATGATACCACATCATAGAGAAGTGGTTATTAGAGACAATGGCCTACCAAGGTGAAGTTTGTAATAAAGCCTATTATGTGGTTTCACCATTGACACTAATGGAATGTAACAGTGATTTAGAATGATTTAATGGTTCCCAGGTTGTGCTCTAATAGTGCTCTTTATATTATGATGTATATCACAAAACCTAATGTAGCTGTTGTGATATATTGACAGTATTCATGCTGTTTCATTTTTTTAGGGGAATTTTAAAAACTGTCAAAGAAGAAAATTAATAGGCTGCAACTGCTTTATTTGCAAGGGGTCTGTTTTTTAAATGTATGTGCATAAATTTCTATTTGATGCCATGCTTAAGCTAATAAACTCATTTGCATTTTTATTCCAAAGTCATAAAAGTGCAATGCGTGCATGCATGCATTTGTGTGTATGTGTGTCTGTGTTTGAAGCCCTGCTTTGAAAAGATTGCACTGTCATCTCAAAATCTGTTTACAAAATGGTACTAATGGTTTCAAATGCTCCTAAAAGGGGAGTGCAAAAGACAAGTTTTTTTTCTTCTCATAGGCTGCAAAATGACACTAATTTAATAAGAGGGAGTCAGCAGGGTGTATGACTACAGATTCACTTAAAAAACATCCAGACCCTTAGGGGTCCAGGTGGCTTTTAGACTTGCACTTGAAGTCTGGAATTTAAATAAAAACACAATCAACCCAGAACAGACACAAAGGAAGATGTATTAGAGCTGAGATACCTGCATTTTGAAATGGTTTGTGGGTGTCTCAGCAATGCCTCACCTATTACCTCTAAGGCATTTCTGGTTCTAAGTAGGTTAAGAAACAGCAGGAATTTTCTTGCATTTTCTATAAGTTTCTTCCCCTTCTTCTTGTAATTTAAAAGCATACCTCATGAAATATCATAGCTCTAAAGATCATCATTCTGAGCACCAACCAGGTACCCCAGGCCCCTTGAATGACAGGGAAATGGTCAATGGATTGAGGTCGTGATGGTGAGTTGCTAGTGAAAATATTCACAGAACACAGTTCTCTCCCCAAAAAAAGTTTCATACCTGGCTACATTTACACTGTGAATGTTAGAACAAAGGTCCTCGGCATTTTTTCTGATGTTTCCTTCCCCTTTTGCACAATTTCAGCTTTTTTAAAATGAGTTTCACACACTTTCATGTTGGAACCAAGGCACAGCTCTTTTGGAGGGCAGAAGAAGGAAGGGACCATGAAAACTTGAGTACTGCTACCTAGATTGCTTCGTCAAACACTGCAAAGGGAATGGCTCTTTTCAATCCCCGCTCAGGCTGAAAAGCTGTGGAAGGTGTTGTTCATCTCTGCTCCTCCAGTAGTAATGAAGAAGGAGAAAATGTCAGTCCTGGTGAGGATGGGAGAAGGACAAGAGTATCAGCCCTTACAGGTGTGATAGAGGGGAAGAGGACAGCAAGAAGGAGGCAGCTGCCTGGCAGTGAGTGTGTCATGTCACAAGAGAGTGTTCTGCACTTGTGTCAGGGGAGGCTTAGGTCTCTTCTGTTTCTTCTGTCCCCAAATAATCTGTGCCATGTGTTGTGTGCTGCAACTGCCACTGCCACAGCAGGAGAAAGCTGAACCTGTAAAGGATGGGGCCCCCGGTCCCTGTTGGGTGATGGTGACCTTACGTTTCCTTCCCCGCTCGAGGGTGATCATTGTTTCAAGCATCTTCCACGCCAGCTGGTAGGTGCTGCTGTGGCATCACTTGCACTGCTGAGGTGAGCATAAATTTGTGTGGATTCATGCTGCACCCTCCTTTTGGAGGTGTAAAGGAGACTAATTTGTTTAAATCACCCAGCTGAATTTACCCCAGATGAAGTATTCCTTGGGTTCCTACGCTGATGAAAGTACTATCACTTAAGGGGGAGAGAGACACCGCAACCTGGGAGGAAAAATGATGTGAGTGAGTGCTCAGAGAGGACATGAAAAATGCTGAGCACAGCTTTGGTCTGTCACCACCATATCGAGAGCTTCCCAAGCAAAGAGGGAACTTGTTCCTGTGGGACCCTGCAAAGAGCTTGCTTTGCCAAACTGTAGGCTATAGCCATTTACTTTGCATTGACGCTCACTAATTGCTCTGTTACAGGGCAACAGCATGACACTTTTGTCATATCCTGCTTCAGGTTAGCTTGCTTGTAGACTTTTTCTTTTTTTTTTTTTTTTCTCCTGTGAAAACACCAGCTTGTGATAAAACCGCCCGTGAAGAGATATGCTGGAACTCAGCCAGCCATCTCCTGATGTGCTTCCACCCTCATGGCCAGGGAATTCAGTGAGCACAAAAGGACAATTTTCCTCTTTCTCCAATTCACCCCCTAAAACTATCCACAAACCATAACTTTTCAAGTGTAAAGAGTATGTACAGGCTGGAAAATGGTTTTATAAATAGAACCTTACATTGAATAATGACTTTAGGGCACTGAACTGAGAGAGGACAGGCAGAATTTTGGAGAGTCATTTGGTTTTGACACTGAAGTTATTTCAAAGTTATAAGCAAGATATTTCTCAGGAGATGTTCTCTCTTTCTTTTCTTTTTGTACTGTATCATCCCTGTGGAGAGCTTTGTGGAATCATACAGAACAAAATTAGGCAAAGTGTCTGTTATATAACCTCCTGGTTCTCCAAAAATAATGGTAGTATCATTATCACCTGAGCTTCTCCCTTCCTGAAGTTTATGTACAGCACATGGAAAGCAGGGTCAGGAAATAGTGGAGACCGTATAATGAAATATAAAGATCCTTTTTACAGCAGTGCATTGAAATTTGCATAATTATTATCCCATTTTGACTTTTTAACTTTAGAGAATCTATGTGGGTCAGTTTTCCCTGTTTTAATTAGCAAAATCAAAATAACAAAAAATGGCAATTTCCTTCTTTCAAGCTCAAGTGGACTACTCAGCCTGTAGCAATAATTATATTTTTCAAATGTGAGGTACCTAATTTAAAATACAAGATTCCCAGTAGTTGCAGAAGTTTTAAGGACAAGAAGTGACAGAAGCAAGTGAGCCTTTTGTTCTTATTGCTTCCCAGCCAAAAGTCTTCTCAGCATCTAAACTTCATAGGAATTGTGTCACTCATGTAAATAAATTTCTATGTCAATATTATTTATTGTAAAATATTTTACCCACTGGAGTAAACGAAGAGCAAGGCTTTATTAATCAGATTACTAGCACGCTTATTCTAATTTATACCTTCCACAGTTAGCCTTTAAGCCACAGTTGACCTCTTATTTTTTATATTAACTGGAAACAATTCATCAAGTGAGTTACCCCTCTCCTTTCAAATCCACTTGTATTACTAAAAGGTTGAGTAAAGACCTCTGGGGAACAAGGGCAATTTTTGACATGGATCTCAACAGATTAAACTATGCAGGGACAATATAGAATACATTGGAGCAATAACATTATCACATCATAGCCTGATTGAGAGGCATTTCCTTGCATTTTTGTCCTTTTACCATAAGCCAATAGTAGCCACAGGCATTTGACTGGAGAGCCCGGAGGATTGACAGGCCTGGCAGTCATTACACGCTGGATTGAATACTAGATTACTCCAAAGTGGCTCAGGGTCAAGGATCAGTGTGTTCCCTTTTGGCACTAAATGACTTTAATATCCTTACTGTATTAGTCAATTACTTTAAAGCTGCTGCTCTCTGAGCTCTCTCTGCCCCCCTGCAGTTTACTATGGACATTTGAATTGCTCCCATACTTAACCCACACATCTGCTTTTAGCTGTCAAAAGAATAGTGCTACCACTGGAGCTATTGACAATGCAAAATGAACAGAGATACTTGCTGTCAGTGTCAAGTGGCACTTTCTTTCCATTGTTTGTTTTAAACAACTCCTAAATAACTCCACAGTGAAACTGTTCCTAATTCAGGAAGAGTCTGATCCCGTTTTGCCAGCTACCTTTAATCTAATATCAGCCTGACCAAACCAAGCAGGAGCAAGTTATTGTCTGGCCACAGTTAATTGTTTTGGGGAAAAAAAAAATGTTGTCCAAAGAGCCAAAGTGCTGTGGTAAGACACAAAAAGAAGAGTTGCTTTAAACTATTGCTTAAATTTCACAACAGTCACCGTGACTATAGCAAATTACACCGCACTTCTGAATTTATTGGTGCAACACGGTGAAGAATTTTATATCATGGCCACTGAACATTAAATGGTCTGGCTTGGCTTGGTGTTAAACCAACATGTCTAGATTAAATATGAGCAGAACTGATCTGAATTTTAAAACTGCTCGAAAGTCATGCCTTCAGTGTTTTAGTGAAAGTGATATCACTGCACATGAAAGCACATCTGTGTCATGGGGCCCAACTTGTATGTGGTGATGTCATTGGGCTAAAAAGCAGCTCAGGACTTCACAGCTAGGTACATACAGAAATAATTTTCTCTTACAAATATGTCTATTTTCATCTGTGTGAGGACAAATGGGCACTGTGTTTTACTGGAAGAGCTATCAACTGTGCAGTTTGGTTAACCCATGAGTATATCACTTGCTTGTAGGCAGTCACACCTTTTTGCTTTTTTCTTATTAACTTGTAATATGGGTATAAGGACTGGTTATTTTGTTATTCTTCTAAAAAATACAACCAGTGTTTTACAAGGAATAGCACAATGCATATTGATGCATGCATCAAATTAATCTACTTTGTGGACAATCCAAGAAGGATCTGTCATGTCAATGTTACCCTTCTTATCCTTCAGAGAACTGTTAAGTATCCTAATGAGCAAAGGCTTCAGACTCTTCATTTACTACATGAAAAAAAAGCAAATTTTGTCAAATTTTGACATACATGGTAGCTGTAACACAGGTCAGTACTATTGAGAATTCTAAATATATGATATCCAGGCTGCCCAATATGTTTAGCAGGGAAGTGTCTACTCAGACCTGTTTGCTGAAGGGCCAAAGGAAAAAATAATCCACTGTGCACTGTAAGCTTCTGGAAGGCTCAGGCAGTATCAGAGACGTTCTAGCTCCCGGCTTCAGCAGTCTTTGCATTTCACTCAAAATTAAAATTGCTGTGTTAGGAACTAGATGAAAGAACATTTAAAATAAAATACTCAGTCTCTAAGTGCCTGTTCATGTTATTCAGGATTTTTGAGGATAATAAATACATTTTAAGTAACAGAGTTATTTTAGGTAATAAAAATGCAGTAATATCATCAGTGGAAAAATATATACACACTTGTATGTCTTTCAATACACAAAAATATTTTATATGATGAATTCTGAGTTTTGCCATTTTGAGTAAATATTACATGTGTTCCTACTCTAGGAAGGCAGACAGATATGTGGACAGTAACATATATTTCGTTTGCAGTGTGCCTCAGCTCAGCGGCTAAGCATAATGAATGGTGCCTTGGGGAATGCTCTGAATAATTGTGCTAATTTAAAATTTAGTCAGCAAAGGACCTTAAAAAACTTGATACCTCTTGGTAATGATGCATCATTAGCACTTTTCATTCATTTATATTTTGTTGTGTTTAGGGATTTGGGTATTCAGGAGAAGAAAGGTAGCCTGACAAGAGAGTGATTGAATCAGCCCCCTTGATACCTGGGAGTGACAGAAGGTGAAGTACTGTAGCTGCAGTTGACAACTACTTTAATATGAGCCACTTATAAATATTTACAATTCATAAGTCAATGATGAGCTTGTGCATAGCACATAAATAATACCATAAGTATTTGGCATATTTATTTGGAGCCTGATCACTAGTTTGGAGATAGCTTAGTGTTAAAGAGTTATGGAAACATTTTCAATTAAAAAAGCTTCATTTACAAACCACAGTGCACAGTTTTGAAGAAAATATTATACATGAAACAGGTGACTTCACACTTCTAGAAAACTTCCATTCTGAAGAACCATTCTCACCTTAATCATGGGAGTAAAACATCCAACTTCAGTGCAATAATATACGTGAGTAAGATTAATAGGAACTGGCTCTCAATGATTTATTTGGCACAGATACCACAGCACTTAACATATGGCCTTTTTGCAGTACAACGATAAGCGTATCAGAATCTAGTCGTAAAACCATGAGTCCTATTTACTGCACGAGACATAATTTTGTTGGGGACGTAATTCCTCATGTTAAGGAATTCTACTAATAAGTAGGTTTTGTAGGTTAAATGAGACACCTCAGGTGCATGATTTTGATCTGACTGCAATAAAAGATCAAGCTCTTACCAGGCTGACGGGTTGAAAATGAAGCACCTATTGACTGACAGATTTCAATATTTTTTGTTCAAGACAGACAATTATATGCAAAGTTTTTTTTGTTTCTTATATTAAATGTTGTACATTGTTCATAATGTGGGGGGGTTGCAGAAAAACCCAACAGCCCCGCACTCAATAAAACAAAATCAAATAAAGTGAAAAAGCTTACAGAGAATACATCCTTTTTTTTTGAAAAGCTAAAACGTCTGTACTTTCCTGAACTACTTTAGGCAGAGTAATTAGCTGTAGCTTCTGTCTCTTGAATATGAGTGCAAGGTGCAGTGATGAGTGCTAAATACGTTAGTCAGTAGTGAAAACTAAACTGGAACGCTCTGGAGCACTTGCATGGATACATAAAAAGATAAACTAATCCTTTGCACAGGTAAAACATATAATAACTTGTTATGTTTGTGTGTCTAATTTTCATGTTTTCTGGATTTTGTCATCACTACTTTTTAAATATAATAACGAGGTTTTAAATGACCATTGGGGATGGATACTCCTTTCTTTCCACTCTGGTGGGTAATGAGAGAGACAACACCTCCAGCCATTATCCCTTCGAGTGCTGAGTGGGAGTGCAGTTAACTTTGATAGCATAGAAGTAAGTACATTTTTTATTGCATAGGAAAAAAAAAATGTCGAGAATAACCTATTCAGTTTAACATTTTCACAGAGTAATTACACATAAAATTAGCTAACCATCAAACTTTTTAGCTACTTTTCCCCATCATATTAACTGAATACATACACATTTCATCTTTAAGCACAGAAAAATTATTTTAACCTGGAAATATCCAGAGAAAAAATCTAGGTTGTTTTTTTTGTCATGTTTTACTTGTTGATAATTTCAGGTTTGCCTCTCAAACTATAATTAATTTTTCAGATACTAGTGTAGAAAATGCAATCTGCAGTGTCTCTCTCACGTTTGTACAATGCAATCATTCATTAATGCAGTTTCAAATATCAAAAACGTGTCTGTTTTCTGTTTAATTTGTATGCTCTCTTGTAATATGATTGTCAGAGTCTTCTTGTCATGGATCATACTGAGGTATGTAAACAACATACAAACTTACTTTGAATGACAGACAATCTCATAATTTTCTCTTATAAAATGACATATACAAATCAAGGAGCTAAAGCATGGAAAGTAACATATTTTGGTCTTGTGACTAATGGTAACCTGGTGCTATTGAATTACTGAACTGTGTCTGAGAACTAATGAGAAAAATTTCCCAGGGGAATCTTTATCCAATGCACTTGGAGAGCACCTTGGGGACTCATTCCGTGTCTGTCACCTTTCCCGTCTCATTGACACTCAGCTTCTTTACCACCATTACACTGTGCAACCATTTCACTTTACACCTCACGATTAGAATATTAAAAGGAGAGAATACTACACTACTTGCTCCAGATAGCTGAGTTGTTTTTGACACTTAAAATAGAAATTGTCACTGAAATATCACAAGGACATGACTGTCTTCAGCTCCAGAGCTCCAGTAGAACATTTTAAAGCTCAGAACTGTATTATTTTGCAGCTAATATATTTTATCATATTTCTTAAATGGCTTGTTTCTTAATTTCTTAATTAACAATGAAACACTTAAAGATATGTCATGTCATGTAGACCACACAAGTGATTTCTTTTAGGTAAAATTTTCTTCTGTCATAGTAGTGAGGACTGAGTCACTGGTATTGATATATAATGATGAGGTTTTAAATGAAGGAATAGAAATGTCATTAGCAAAAATGTAGCATTTGATATGTGATAAATATTTGGTGAAGACTTGTGAAGTCTGAAAACACAAGGAAAAATCTTCACTGCCTGTAAATATCTTTAGCTTCACTGGCTTAAGAAGAGCACTGCTGATTTCCTTCAGTGAGAATTTGTCTCATATATCTTACATTTATATTTAGAAGAGTTTTGGTGCATCCCGTTAGGGCCAAAACCCACCTTCCTCTGAAAAGCTTCCTCACTGAAGTACACAGAACTACTCTCATGAGTAAGAGCAGGGAGGATTTGGCCTCAGGGAATAAAGCTCAACTTTAAAAAAGAAAAGTTTGAAAAAATCCAACTACATTTTTTAAACTTAAAAAATGCTCTAATTTCAGCTGGTTGGTGATTTAAGAAAGAAGCTAATTAAAGCCAATGGTGAATTTTAAAAATTAAGAAAAAAAAAATAGTTTAGGACAGTAGGAGAAAATAAGTTTTCTAATTCTGTATAATGAGGATATCTTCTGCACAGTGCAACAAATGTCCACCTTTTCTATAATATTGAGAGTATGATGATTTCTGCTGTGTGGCCCAGGGTGCTACACATACAGCTGCATGTACCTGTCACACAAATATTTGATTTAATTAAAGAGTTCGAGTTAGCCAAATGTCTATGGGGGTCACACACTGTTTTTCTGTAGAGACTGAGAAGTACTGAATATATTTGACTGTTGATTATATTAACAGCACCTATTTCCTCCACTGGTTATTTTTGTCACTTTGTTTTGTTGGCAGATTCTCAAGCTTCTCTTAAAAGAGAGGAGGTGTGGGAGGGGGAGATTATTTTGACAAGTATTAGGAAGAAGTAAGGCTGTATACTGAGTTTGGTTGTCTTCTGCCAAAGAAGATCTTTCCAGGGAATTGGAGAAAATGTGCTCTCATCCTGTCCTGCTTCTTCTGAAGTCAGTGGGATTTCTGCTACAGGTTCCCTGAGGACAGTCTGAATGCAGTATTTTTTTCAGCAGTGGACAGCCACTGGTGTCTTAGGATAGATCTACTATTTCTTGAAAACATTTGAGTGTACCTGTCCCAGACTTGCATTACCAACAGTTCAGTCTTCCATTGTCTCAGCAAATATATTTTGCTCTAAATTAAATGAAAATGTACTTTTGGGGTCATAGATTTTCTAGAGGATTCTGTTCCCTCTCCATTAATCCTGAGTTTCAGAGGAAAGGTAAGGGACTTCTGGAAGATTGACTTAAAAATTACAATATTAGTGACAATGTTTAGGGAGTGAAAAAGACCTGAAAAACAGGATAATTCCTGACAGGAATTATCAGTCCTCTGATGTTTGATGTAAGCCATTGATAGTGTGATGATGATGAATAGGGAAATAAGGTTTTGATATTCTCTTCTACAGTTACTCTGAACCTACTGACATCACAAATGTTTTAAGTCTCATTTTTTTTTTACAGGACTAAATTTAATTAATTAGAACTAGAAAGAGTCATGCATGTGTGGCCAAAGTAAGGATGAAGCACTTTTGCTCAGATGATCTCCATCTTCACTCTGCATCCATTCTGCACAGGGGGAAATAAATGAGTAAAAAACAAGGCTGTGAGGATAAGATCTACATTACCAGCTCTAGCTCTAGCCTGTTCACCTTTACCTTTCTTGTTTGAATTTCAAGTCGCTGTACTTTATTTCAGGTTCAGATCAAAATTCCTTTATCTATGCTGTTGCTTTAGCTGATCTGAGATCTACCATGCATGAACAGAATATCAAAGAGGAAGATAGTTTATGATTATTTTAGAAAAGTTTTTGTTTTTCACTTCAGTGCACATAATCTTCAAAAATAAAAGTCTATGAATTGGTCTATTTAAGCTTCCACTACTATTTGAATATGTTGATTTAAGTCAAAAACTGTGAGGGGTTTTTTTAAAGCATTAACATATAGTTTACGCATTCCTGTCTCCTCTTCTAAGTGGCAAAATACAATTAGTTTGAAAATATATAGTGAAAACACTCCATGTAAATACTTGCAGTACCAGGAGACAGGTTGTGAACTGTATTTCTTTGTCTTTCTCTGAAAGATGATTATGAGTGTGGCAGAGAAAGAAATCCTTAGACTCAGTTTTGCAGGAACCGCATGAAGCAGGTACTTAATTCAGTATCATGCTAGTGCTGCTACGGGCAACAAGCCATTTCAGTAGAAGTTGGGATTTAATATACGTTTAAACTTTTTCTCTGTCACCTCCTCCCCCCTCTCCATTAAATTTCTTACAGCTAGCTCTTATCAGCTTCTCAGGGACAGTTTTTGATTGGGAGTTGATGAGGCTACATTACATCTTCTTGACACTTTGGATACCCAAACTCATATCTTTCTTATGTAGCAAAACGTTACAACTAAAACCTGAGGTCAACATGTATGTAAGCACTACTAATTTCATGAATCTTTACTAGTACAACAAAGCAGATCTGCAGAGACAGTAAGTGAAATTAGACATGTTTCGTCATTTGTCATTTCACCTTGGACTTATGCAGGCATCAACTCTGTTTAATTTCTATGTAATTGTATATATGTATAGATAGAGAAATATGCACTTCAGAATGTGTCTCTTAAGGCCAAGAAAGTTTAAATGTAATCCTCCCACTGCCACAGATCTGTGTGCAATTTTCTTTACGTTCAAGTAGAGATGCATAAATAGAAGCAGCAGAGCATCTGACCCATCACTCATATTCAGGATGGGTTCTCTGTTTCAGATGTTTTTGCTAAAGTTACTCAGTTTTGAGCAATTCACATTTTCTTTTGAGAAACTGTGAAGGCATAAAAATATGAAGACCTGCATTATATGAATGTCCATAGGGAAAGAGAAAAAATGAATGCATGACCACCTTCAACATCTCAGTGTCTGCCTTGCAAAACTAATGTTATGGTGGACAGCTGAGACAAGAATACGCACTATGTATTGATGAGAAAAAAAGCTCACCCTGAACTTTTACAGACTTATGAAAGCAAAATATTTTATTTATAAGCAGCTTTTTTAGGGAGGGGGAATTTTGTGATGTGGATACTTTTGCCTACCTAAGTGGAGTGCTTTGAAGGAAGCAAATCATATATGTCTAAGCCCAATTGGTGTCTCTCAAAATCTTTGTCTGCAGATCCCAAGGTCATATCTGAACCTCTACTTATTCTTTAATATACGATTGAGAATGTGCAGTGAAACACTAATGTAACTGCTTTTTAGTGCCATGAGTGGACAGGACATGAAAAGCCAGCCAAGAGGGTAAATAAAATTAATATGGTATTGTTCAAGGGCCTGATTAGCCCTATTTATCCATCATTTCCTTTCAGTTTTGGAGATTTCATTGCACCGAGCTTGGAGCTTAACATTTATTGTTTGAATCATTTGTCCTGGTCTAGTTTATCACAAATATTTAAAAGTTCTGCTCCAAATGACTTTGATGGTGGCAGCTCTGTCAGCCAAAGCAAACGTGGGGTATATATTTACAGTCCCCTTTTTATATATGTTTGGGGCAGAAGAGCTATTGAAGCAAATTACTTCTCACCCACATGGAGGGTATTCCTTCAGTGTCACAGTGGAGGTCACTGACAGGGCAACACAGAGAAGACAGCTTCTGAAGAGTGTGCTTAAGTTTTCCATAATGCCTGTCCAACTTTTCTCAAACACTCAAGAAAAATATATTTAACCCTTTTATAATTAGCAGATGCAAATGCAAAAATATGTCTTTAAAACTTTTAGCATCTGCAATATTACATGGGGTTTGCAGGACTAACCATCACATGCCTTAATACGCCCATACTTACAGTAACAGCCGGAATGATACATCATTTTACGTTTTAACAATAAATATTTGTGACTGCTAATCTATTCAGTGAAGCTATATAATTTCTTGTTGATGTTGCTATACTGACCTCTGCAGGCTTTGGAAGTTTGGAACATTGTTTACTGCAGTGACTGCTGTGACCCAGTACGCAGCTAAACGAGCCTGTAGCACTAAAACACTTGAGGACTAAAATACTTACCTAAGAGCTTTATTTCTTTTTAGTTCTAAATGACAAACTGTAAAAGAATTTAAAGTAATGATTTGAAAGTAACTGTTCATGAGGTTCAGAAAATGTTGTTTTAGGTAAAAGTAAATTAAGTGAAAAAATCAGTATTTAAATGAGTACTTTTCAGACTTAGGGTTTTATGATATGACCTGGTTATTAAGAAATACAGCCATTTTAGATTAAAAATGTTATTTTATTAATGACTGTGCAAAACTTGTCTGTTAAAAAAGAAGAAACTTTGCTGTATATTTAATCCGATTTGTTACAGTCTGCTGTTCTGGTCCTAGATTTAGTTAAATTAAAAGTTGCATATATTCAGTATAGTTTTTTTAAGTATAAGCTTTCTCAACTAGGACAGACACACCGGTATGAATAGTGACACCTAAATAATGTAAACTTCCCCAGTTTCTGAGTTTCAGTATATTGAATTAAATTAATTTCACAGATACAGTATAAAGCATGCATTAATTTAATCTGAGTTATTTTCTGTTAAATACTTACTGCCTTTCTGGAGTTAAGTGTGTTCCTTATATTTATTCATGTCCAAATACAGTTTTTCAATTAGGGTCTGACACTTCTTTTATACATATATATCATTTTTGTAACTTATAGTCATGTTTGGCTGATGTACAGAGCTATGCCCTATACCTTGTTTATGTTAGAAACAAAGACTCTCTGAACTGCAGCTCTGTTTATAACTATTTGTGGTTTAACAAATGACAAAATACAGAAGACTTAAAAATCTTGGTCTGGAAAAAATATCTCAGTCTGGTTTATGTTTTCATCTACTTTCCCCACATTTATTGATTTTGTTAACTGTTTCAGCCATTCACTGTACACTTCTCTGACCACATCGTATTTATGTTGTATGCAGGTAACTGACATTTGAAGAAAAACAAAACATACAGGATGAAGTCCTGGCTCCTCTAAAAGTTCCCATTGACTTTAAGAGAGCCAAGAGTTTTCCCACTGTGTTTTTATCTCTCTTGCTTCATCTTCAGAATTCAATGCTCTCCTGGACAAATTCAAAGTTTCTTTAATTAATCTTGTTCTGTGATTGACTGTTTATATTCTGAGACATACAGACATATGGACATTCCCATCTCCACTATTTGTTGAAAAAACTGTGCATTTTGGAATGGATTATTACTCACATTGGATTACATTTTCTGTTATCCAGTACTGGTATCTGAGAGTTGCCAAAAGCTAGCTAAAACAGGGAATGTTTGGTGGGAGAGAAAAATACACATAGGAAGCTGTAAGATACTTCTTTAAATATTTGGCTTAACAGTCACTCTCTCAGCTTTATTTTTTCCAGTTTTTAGTGTTGTCAAAATGAATGATCTGAGATAACTGGAGATTTTGTCTGAGAAGAAAGATTTTGAGATTACTATTTCATTTATCTACTTCCATTTGCATTACCAAAGTCTCCAATTCATAATCTTCTAACTAGTCCAAGTGCTGATCGTCCTCTTATGCAGATCCTGCCATACCCTGTGGTGCTCAGAGCCATGGATAAAGGGATAAGTTTTTGTGCATTTACAGACTGCCTAACCCAATGATTCTCATCCAGATCAAGATCAGTGTCAGCAATAATAGTAAAGTTTCTACAGACCACAATTCTGGATACTATCATTCATGTGAGGTACCTTCAAAGACTATATAGCTTTACACAGCACCCCAAGATGCATCCAGGAGCACACCTAATGTTCCCCACCCACAAAAAAGCAGTCAATTCATGCGACTGAACTAGAGCTAATCTGAAGCAAAACATACACAAGTGTGTATAGTGAAGAATTTAGGTCCTCAGAATCAACTCTTTTACTCTAGAGATCTGCTCCTTTGCTCCACACTATTTGCTAATGTTAACATAACCACATTGTCTTGCTCAGTCACATAGAAAATATTGATTGAGTTTGAGACTGAACCCCTGTGTCTTAACCATCAGGGGCTAGCCAGTGAGAATGAACAAAGGTAGACTCACTTCTGGTTACCAGCAAGTTTGCACAGCCTGGCAAAGTAGGAAAGGACAACTGCAGGGTGAATGTGATTCCCCCCTTGCCCCTCCCAAAAGGAAACACTAGATTATTGCAGGCAGAGGTGATATAATGCCTGCAATGATGGTAATTGTCTGTCCATTCCCATACTCAACCACACTGTCTATACTGCAAACTGAAGTGCTGAAGAACCTGAGCTGGCTTTTTGGACTTGTTTATGTTGTCATATGGTAGAGTGCAGAGAGGAAAGGTCTAGGCTTTGATTGAGGCAGATGTGTTCTGGCTTTAGGACCCTACACCTGCATAATATGTTTACAGCAATGCAGGGCATGTGCCTGGCCCAGGCAGACACTGCTCATGTGCAGGGAAATGAATGCTGGAGGGCCTTGTGTCCACATTGTAATGGGGCATGTTAGAGGACTGCCCTTGGGCATGGCTTCACCTGCAATTCCACCAAGAGGGAAACTGCTCAGAGTCTGTGAGCAGTATCTCTAGCGCATACCGCAAGTCTCCAGGTATAAGTACAAAGTAAACTGGAACCAGGAAAACTCTTCACAGCACACTAAATTAATAACCTGGATGCACCCTAATCACAGGTACAAGAACAGTTTAGCTGTGGTAGCATAATTAACCAGAGGAATTATGATGTGACTTTTTTTCAAGGACATTTCAGGACTGTTAAGATGTTCAGTATACAGCTGAATTAACCTCAAATATAGGCTGGAGGACCACTGAAACTTAAGACATGAGAATTTTTTTACTACCCATTGCATCTAGACCACATAGTAAATTCCAAAGATCTAAAGAAACATAGCTCATAGTATTTGAAGTATGACTCTTTGTGTGCTGATCCCAGATTACAGCACCTGGACATCTGATTTGAGCAGCCACTGAAGCCTTCTCCGGACCATCAGTCTTGATTGCTTGATGTTCATGCCAGGCCTGTACTGTGATATGAATAACCATTTAGTGTTACATTCCCCCACTTTTCTGTTTTGATGAAAATTTGGGGCAGAATCATGTCCTGATTCTGTCAGTGTAAAGACCATAGTTTTGCTTTTGCCCTAGAAGTTTCTAATTTATGTTCATTTCTCTGTTGGATCTCTGTGAAAACAGTTAAGCAGGATGTCAGCTCCTTTTTATTTTTCTAAGTGCAAGACTTGTTACGTTTTGCTTAATCTTCCACCGTACAGTGACATGTAAAACTGAAACTTGACCATTTAAGAGTTCGGCAATACCCAGACTCCCAGTAGGCCCCCCCAGGGCACTGTGTCAGATGGTATTAGTGGAAGAACCAAAGCAAGTGTCCCTACTGCACTGCTTGGACATATATCACTGGAGCACTCTGGAATCAGAGAGTACTGTGTGTGCAACAAACTGTAAGCTGCCTTTAGACCACAGTATAGCTTTCCACACATGTCCTTAGAACTAAATTGTACTACAGTAGCTTTAAGAAGTAGCAGATGAGCAGTAAAACAGCATCTTTGCCTATTTCCCCTATAAAACTCTATTTGCAGATGAGTGTGTAAAGCTGTCAGTGCAGTGCCAGGTATCCCTCATTGTGTACTGCTCCTACACAAAGGTGCTTTAAGTTTCTTTATGCTATTGACATGGCACAAAGCTGATGTGATAGGGACTGTGCTCTGCCCCTTTTTGAAGCATCTGTGGTGCTCTTTATGCAATACACTATATTTGGTACCTCATTACTGATATAAGCAGAAGCATCATCCATCAATTGCAAAGAGATTTTACTTTGCATACCTCAGTCTGAACTTGATTCAGTACTTCTGAAACTTTGGGCATAAAGTGTTTTTCCACTGATGTTTTTTGATTTGAAAAAAAACCCCACTATAGCATGTATAGTGTGCAAATAGACTTTGCACTCTACTGTAACTATCAGTAATGGTATGCAAAGCTACAATTTAAGGAGAACTATTAGCTTTCTGAGATGTTAAATTACTGCAGAGCATGCAATAATAATAATATAGGAAAAGACAGCACCCTAGTGGGTTGAAACAAAGAACACTGTGCAGCCCAATCGTATGCAGCCTCTATAACCACACTTCTTTTTCACACAAAAAAAGTTCCTTCCTGGGGAGCATGGTTGTTATACACTGACACTGTATTCTTCTTGCACAATGGCCTTGATTCGGTGAAGTACCTTATTACACACAAGTCTCCAAGCAATTGAGCGGTCTCACCTGAGTTAATACAGCTGTTCACGAGCTCAAAGTTAGGCCCATCCTTAAGACTTTACCTGAATGTAGCCTCTACAATTTAGTTGGCTTTCACATTTTCTGACACAAGGAGTTAGTTCTACTTCAATTTCATTTATCAGTTTTGTCTTCTTTTTTTTTACTTTTTTTTTTACTGTTTAACTGATCTTGCTTATGTTTTACATCTTCGAAGTAAAGTATTTAAAGCAGTTTTTTTAGTTCAGTGCTGTCAGTGCCAGGACTTTTTTAAACACAGTTTACAACCAAGCTGACCACATCTAGCATCCCATTGTTTGACAAGTGACTGAAAAGTAGAGTAGAAAGAAACCTACATTTTGTGAATTCTCCTGTGCTTATTTAGACCAAGAAAAGAAACTGAGCTCAGATTAAAACCAAGTTCAAAATTAAACATTTTAACCACAAAAGAGAGAGACAAATGGCATAATCTGGAAATATACTTTCAGGGTGGTCTGACCCATTGGTACATAATGACTCAGTCTTGGCCATGCTAAGCTTCTGTCTTTCATTTAAATACTGCTGGGGTGCTGCCACATTTTCTTGTATTCCCTGTCCCATAATAACATAAAAAGAAGTGAATGGCAAAAAAGAAAAAAAAACCCTAACATTAGAAGCTAGTAATCAACCCAGTAATTTAGCTTTCTCTTTGTGCCTTAAGAATCATTTATGCATTTTTCAAAAAGAACATATTTACATAAAGTGAATGTATTTTGCAGATGAGAAGTGAGAACCTCAAGTATCCTCCTCTGAGGTAAAGGTCTTTGACCACAAGGTTAGAGCGCCAGATAATTTCTTCTGGTTCCTGAATGAAAAGAAAATTGAAGGCCTACTGCCTTGAAGAAAAAGGTTGGCCATGTGGTTTTATGCCTTTTTACGCACATGGGGCAACAGAGTTCCTGTTATAGTATCAACAGTAACAATATGGAACAAGTTGTGCCTTTCAAATGAATGGTGTGTTTAGCAAAACAATTTGTTAATAACTGTCATCTTGTTTGCACAGAAAGAAATAAAGACCAGTTTTATATTGCAATATGTAGCCAACAGTAGTCTGGCTTTCAGGGGAGTGTATTATAGCAGTGTTTTTGCCCATTTCTGTTCTCTTCCCTGAGTATCTTGGCAAACCAATTTTTTAACTGTAGCCTTCAAACACTGGTGAATTCTCAACTGATGTTGGCAAGTTGTCAGTGCTTGCGGCTTCATTAAAAAACCTGCTCCTTGTCTACACAAATTAGTTGGAATAAACTTCTGGTTTTGTATTCACTGGTTTTTCTTCCAGTAGACTTACATTTTATCAGTCAGGAAAAAGTATTGCGACCTTCATTGACATTTCTAACTAGCCTTACCTCCCATCCCAAAGTCTGCGTAAACATCTACAGATATCAACACATTTGTACTGTCATATCTTATGATCAATATTGAATTAGTATTAGCTGTTAAAAACTCTCTTCAGTGTTACAAAACTGAGATCTTTGGCTACTCATTTGCTTTTGTTGATCTTATTTTTTCAGCAAGCTGAATATTCTCTTTGTCTGCCTATTTTGCTTCAGAACTGATATAAATGTTGCCAAAGGACCTTGACCTTTACCATAGTGGGTGAATATCGCATAGATGAGAATACTTGGAAAGTATGGAACTTGTAGAGTTGTGTGATTAGGTGCATAATATGGGCATCACAATTGGTAATACATTGTACGGAGAAATAGCAGACTTCCATGATTTAACAAAAATTGTGCAAATATGCAGCCCTCAACATCATTTATGAATTAATCAAGTGCACAAGCACCTCTTATGAGGACTTCATATCAAGTAAGGAACTCGCCTAGGGACATAATACTGAAAGACTCCTACAAAACTCATTAATAGAAACTACATCTTCCAATTTTTAATTTAAATATATAATAGACAAAGAAACAAGCTGTATCAATTTACCACTGGACTTGAATTAGAGATAATATAATGTGGGAATTACAAAAGTTTAAAAAATGCTGAATAAATACATATTTTATATTGAGACAGCACCATTCCAACAAGACATTTCAAAAAGCAATTTTGATACTCATGCAAATATTGTTTTGCAAGACACTTATTTTGGGTATAAGAGGCTTCATTTTGTTGTCATTACTGACACATACTTTTCTCAGGAAGCACAATATGCTCCAATAAAAACGAGGGAATGGTTAAGTAGGACAGGTCCATTGTGACTCAGCTGCCTGCACATCCAGTTCTTATACAAGGGGGAAGCAAGGAGTTTAGCTTAACCTTTGAAACAGGAGCAAAATTAGGTAAAGTTGTGTGAAGTCACTATATTTTTACCTGGCTATTATGGAAGTACTTTTAAATGCTACCAGGCAGTTCAGATAATATAAAAATTCCAATACTGCCTTCAACTCGAGTCAAGGGTACACTTAAAGAGTTATTAGCACCCAGCAAAGTGTGTTAAGTCTGACATTCATGATGTCTCAGTTATTAAATAGATACTAGTACACGTACTGATTTTCTTATAAAACTTAATAATGATAATGACCTTTCCATTTAGAATCAGGCTTTCAATGCTGAAAACACCAGCAGATTTATAGAATTTAATGCTAGACGCAAATTACAGATCATTGTCAGTTTTTCACATATACAGAACTTGGAATGTATTTTTCACTTTTCGTCTTGAACATTCATGTGTCATAATGACCATCAAATGTATATATTTCTATGCATAGCTAACATAATTGATGTTACACTCAATTTATCATTTGATTTAGTGTTCCTCTGCACCAGTGCATTATTCCACTGAGATGATCTGTGCACTATAGTGCCTCTTAATGTTAAAAAAGATTTTAAAAAATTGTGCCAGGGACTCTGCTGCTGATACTAAACAACAGAGGAGATGTTTTGCATGGCAAAACATCGTCCTGAAACAGGCTAGTATATAAATTGTTTGGAACAGAGTGAAAGCTGACACTAAGGCTGTTCTTTTGCCACCCACAATTATAACACTATTGCAGGAATTTTTCTCTTTAGGTACACTGGATGGCGATAAGATAGACTCATAAAGAAAACTCCAGACATTGCTAAATACTGAAAATACTTTGTCCTGGAGCACTCAGCTTAGTCAAAATTACTGTATTTCAAGGACCAGGCTTTCATCTACTAAAAAATCAACACATTTCCACTGACTTCAATATGGCTACTCCAGCTATGTGAGCCCAGGATCTAGCCCATTTCAATAATGAATGAGAATAACTCCAATAGGGATTACAGCAGCTGAGAATTTGACCCCTGACTCTCTGGTACACAGAGAAGAAAAGGAATCATTTTTAGAATACTTAATATGTTTTCTTATGCACGAACCAGGGGTTATTTCTAAAACAAACAAGCAAGGCTGTGCTTCAGCAGAGATGATTATAAGCAACAATGAATACAATGTAGATGTTGTTTTTTTTTTTCTTTTTCCCGATAGGTCCTTTTCCCCAAACTTCTGTGCTATGCTCATATACCTTAATAACACCTGTGTTTCTGATTTTGTCTCTGTTATCTGAGGGGGCCAAATTATTGTGAGGAGCTATTTTTGAATGCTGTTTCTGTTAAAGGGTGTAATTTATGTGACTTCAAGTTTATTTACATGCAAAATAATAATTCCTGCAAAGTTTGTCTCTCTGATAACCTCAGAAGTCCCTACTTACCCTGGTGATTTTAGGGGAGACTATATAACTTTAACGGTGGAAATCATCCACCTAACTTCGGATGGGATCTGAATTCATCTGAACTTGTCCCACGGGGCAATGGAAGGGGAGAATTCATTGCACTTTCTTTAGACCTCTACCCAAGAATGACATTAATTGCACACCAGAAGTGCCAGTTTCTCTCCACTGACTATAAAGGAAGCCAAAGAGGACTTGCACAGCTGTAGGTGTCAATATTTGAGAAATTCCACCCTAACTTTTTCTTTCCCTGAGAAAAAGAAAATTCCCTCATCTCCCTCAGGACGACCGTGTCTTAAAGGACTGAATCCTACAGGATACTCTGTGATATTCTTTTTAACAGCAATTATTCTCAACTGCTTTAGGATCAAGAGTCAAAGATGAAAGATGCTTGCTATATATTGGGCAAGATTTCTGAGGAAGGGGTAAGGAAATAAAAGGAAAGGGTGAAAAATGTTGTCTCAGGAACTGGATAATACCATGCCAACTATTTTCTCTTGTGGAGAAGACAGAGCTTGTCATTTGGTTCCCACAGGGAGCTCACAAAGCAAATTTTACTTGTTCTGCCAGCAAATTTTTTGAACAATGAGTACCTACTCCAGGAATTAAAGCTTATACCTCATTCACATAATGTAATGTTAACACAAGAAGAAAGGAAGGTTCCAGGAAAGTGATTCTGAAAGATCTGAGCTTTTTCTTCCCAGACACAGGACCTCAAATTACTATTAAGTCACCTAAGACACGGCAGTGAAATGAATGGCATCTTTCCCTTTTTTGAAAAACAACACACCGGTGTGCTATGTGTAGCTATCATTACCCGATCCAGAAAATTGAAGTCTATATGTGATCCTAGCCTCAAAGCAACCAGTTCAGATAAAACCTTGCAAAATTGCATTTCTTGAACATGTTTATATAATTACCTAAAAAATAACAGAGTTAAAGATTGGGGGGGGGGGGGGGGGGGGGGAACAACTTTACACACTAACACAGTGAATGTAAGAAGAGAAGCACAGTTAATACTTTGATTTAACGTAACTGGAGAGTGTAAAAATACTGAATTTGTTATCTTTGAGGAGCCAATTTTTCTTTGGCTTTACAAAGGAACATGTGAGTACTCTTTTTACAGACACTGGAAACTGCTAAGCATTAACAGGCAGAAACAGTTTACACAGTGATTGATATTAGCCAATTTTACAAAAATATGAAGGTATTACTTGTGCTGTACTCCATCTAATTATTTTTATTATTTTACCATGGCTGTGGTGAAACTCAGCTCCAAAATTCCAGATCTGGATTAACTGTCCCATGAAATTTATAAGGGAAACAATTTATAGTGGGTTTTTGGTTAGTTAAAACCAGAAATGTATTTAGAACAAAATCCCAGTTTTGAACACTGCTGGACAGGTGGGAAATTTGATTGTGGATGCCAGCTCATGACCAGGATTTTTAATACATCAGGATAACTCTATAAAAGAACACTTCAGTGACTTTATTGCTGCATTTTTGTAGAACATACTCATTTTGAAAATATTACTCTTAAATACTAACCATCTCTGAGGAACTAATATTTTGATAATCAATGGGTTTGTATAATTAATGTACAGTCAGTCTTTAATATTAAAGAAAGAAGCTAGCCTAAACTTAGAAATTCAAAGTTAAAGATGACATTCTACATTCAGTTCATCCTCTGGTGCCTTGTTATTGAAGAACATATAATGCTAACATCACACACAGATCTGAAGCTCCACCATTACCTAAGCACAACAGGGTAAGCTAACGACAGTGTGTCAGCCTTTTGTTGGTCCGTGTCACAACCTTAACATTACTTTGTGAGAAGAACTGCTGTCAGGGCATTTCAAGTTGCTTTTGAAATAGTGCCAAGAATGAGGAGGCCCCACTGTCCAATTGCCTTTCCAGTATTAACAAACTATATAGGGGGAAAAAAATGAAGAAATTGCTCAGTTTGCATCTCAGTGCATGAAAAATCCTAAAGTGTTGCAGGGACAATTGATTATCCAGAGGGCACCACACCATTTCTGACTGAAAAGGACCCTTTCTGGCATCCTACTGGTTATCTATATGAACATTTCTTTTGTATTCTTCTTTCAACAACTGAGAAATGAAGAAGGGGTAGAAAATGAGGTTATGGGAAAAAAAAAATCAGGAGAAAACAGTGTTTCATAAGATTGTTAAGGTTTTCAACCCCTTGTCTGTCTAGGGATAACCATTTTGTATCCTTGGCAATACTCATCATATTATCTACAGCAAATATTTAAATACTTCTTCATTTGTTCTTTAAGAACTTTCTTGCAGTAGACCACAGTCCCTGTATTAAAAGTATATTGTCTGAATGAGAGCAAAATGACCTTAAATGTAGCCCAGATGTTTTTAGGGAGATGTTAATTATCCAGCAAAAGTTCCACAGTCTCTACTGTGTGTGATTCATGAATCTTTGTCACAATGAACCGGTAGCACTTGCAGAGACAGAAACATTGGAATAGTTTGTTCTCATGATGGGACTATTCCCATGGTTAAAGACCAGTTCAGACTTAAGTGATACTTTGGTCTGAATCTTTCAATATACCACTATTCATACAGACGAAATAGACCTTAACACTTGATGATTTACAATTATCAGTCATTTCAAAACTAAAAAGGTTGAAGTAGCTTTTTTTACTACACAGGACAATTTCAAGATGGGTATATGTTTCTTTGCTTTCATGAGTCATAGCATCTATTTAAATAAAGAAAAAAACAGAAATCTGTCAGTCAAATCACATGCAGACTATTCTTTAGAGCATGGTATGTATACGGTAACTAATTCCATAACATATAATATCTAAATATCCTCAGTTCTCAGTCTCTTTTCAGAAATAATCAAGCTGTGACTTGGCCAGGCAGGGCAGTCTTGTGTCTCTTAACACAGCCTAGAGTTGTGGAAGAAGAATCTGGGCTACTGGAGAATTAAAATGGTCTTCAGAAATTTAGGGAATTGTTCCCATCATTATTTTAGCATGTCTTTAATAATAACTGTATTATAGAGTATAACCTAAAAGTTAAAGATTCAGCCCTCAGTGTATGAAGAACTTGTTGTCTATGTAAAACCCTGTTAATTTAATGGTGGGAACTGTCATCCATAGTTCTAAAGCAAGAGCAATTTAAAATAAAACAGCACTTACCTTATAATTTTGCGGCTGACACTGTGCTGATATGGCCACAGGAATGAATGGATGGAAGTGCCTTATTCTGGATATTAGCACTTAGCTCTAACTTATTCTGTGTCACAACATCAAGACAATATCAAATGTGTTGTATACTTCCTATTCCCTAGATGAGTAAACAGGCGAGAATATATTCCTTTATATAGATATGTATATATAAACATAAATTTTTACATAGATATACATGCCCAAGAGGAAGGCAAAAGTAGATGCCTCTGGAGGAGACAGCACTACATCTTATTTTTAGTGGTTTCCCAGGACAAGATGATGTGTAATTCAAAACAAGTGTCACAAATCATAGAATTCAATTGCTAAATAACCCCTTTACCCTCAAAAATGCCTAAAACAGATCGTCCCTATTGGGTAGAATAAAAGATTGATTGTCATGTGTGATTAATCTGGACATTTGAAAAAGTTTCATATGATAATCCTGCAGTTTAATTTGACAAGAGTAAAGATTAGACCATTCTAAAATCATCACAAAGCATATTCAGTTTTCAGGGCCCAAGTATGGCAGTGAGCTGCAAGTCAGTTTAATTCTGTGCTGCAGAACAAAGGGCAATTTCTGCTGAACACTTCTCAATGGATATGTAGATGAGAGATGAGATGCAATGTTGCTGAAATATGCAGAAGCTGATACCCATACCAAGAGAAGTTCTGTAATGTAAAACATATCACTGCCTTTTTTTTTTTTTTTAATTTCTTGCTCTGGGGTTTCTCCCTCAGTAAATTGCCTCCTTGACTGCCAGCTTGTGGAAAATCCTTGGGTCTGCTTGACTTCCCAGCTGTATAGGCTATTCCCAGTCTCTTAGCCATAAATAAAAAGAGTTGCCTGTAGCTCAACCTAGCCTGATTGGCACATATGGCAATTGATTAACTACAAGTGACATCAGGGGACTGCCACAGAATACAGTCTGTTTTCTAAGTTTCTAATGAAATGATGGACTCTCCCTTTCAGGGCAGAATCATCCATTAGGCCCATGTGGACTGAGTTTAAGGTTTCATAGGTTCCCACATAACAATATAATAACCTTAAGGTTCTTACATAGCAATGGTAGAGACTTCTCTGTGGGAGGAATGATTAAAGAAATTACCTGCTTTGTCTTACTTAGAAGAGCAATTTAGAAGTGGTTGTATTGGCAGCTGTCTACCTTCGTTCTGACACTTCTGCTCCTCCCCTCAAATTTCTCAGTGTACAATTGGTCTGCCCACCAGAAGTGACATTGCAATGAGAACACTTTCAGCTTCTGTAGTATCTTCTTGCAGAATAACTTCATAAGATGCTTTAGGAAATGTAGTGGATTTATCATTGCAGAATGCTTGCATGCTCCACTAGGAAAGCAGTAGGGGCAAGAAGTTCAGTGACTAGCTGTGCAGGCAGAAAAGCTGAATGTGGTCTGATGATTGCAATCTACTGAGTTAAAATAGTTTAAAAGTGACTGCTGAAAATTTTCACAAATCTTCTGAGATGTAATTGTCATTTTCATGAGCATTCCTAGTCTCTTGCAAAGTGGATAAAATAGTTCATGTTAAATCTGGGGGTCAATGCTAAACAGAGTCAGCTGACACATGACAGAAACTTGAAGATATGGTAACAAGTCACGTTCAGGAAACTTCACACACCAATATATCGACTGAGAACTTCTATTGACTTGCATTCTGTGAGAATGACAACCATCTTTCTCATAAACAAGTGAATGAGACTTTCAAAAACATTCAGGAAGTTGCATATTGACATGTGTGGTAAAGGACTTTAGTGATGTCAACTGATTTTTGTTTTATTTTGAGGGATATTTTTCTGAAGGCCCAGAAAAAGCTTTATGTGCTTGAAACCTCTCATTTTTTTCCAGAAATGAGTGTGATAAAATCTCTCTTTGCCAAGTTTGGGCTGTTGAAATTAAGTCTGTTCTGTTCCTTTCCCTGTATATGCTACCTGGGTGATCTCTGCATTGAGACCATGTTTCATGTCTATATAGGGACTTCTCAAGTCTGAGAGACCTGGTGGACAAAATAGCCAGAGGTTGCTGAAATGGTAGGTTTTTCATTGAGCATCACTACAAGTACTGATGGCAGGATGGACTTGCCTCCCACATCTCTGCGTATGTTTCTGTAAAGAGAAAAGAGAGGAAGATAAAGGATTGTCACCATCACCATCCACGTAGAAATGTGATTATATTCTTATTGTGGTACAATAGAGACAGATTTTCAAAACTAGGCCTGAGTGAAAACATTTGCTGGGTTGTAATACTTCACTCTTAAAAATGCAGGTCAATATTCTCTGAGTTGTTGAGGACCTCTAATGTTTTGATAAGTATCTGTAACAAAGAACAGGGGAATAAAGTCCTCCTGGCCCTACCTGACGCTGCTTTCTATAAACTACATTGTCTTCAAAAAAATTAAAAGTGACTTGAGTACCAGAAGGACATTTGCATTAGATAAGTCTAAATGTAGTCAAGGTAGTTATCTTTCCCCATTTTATCTTGAGTACTCTAGTTCCTGTCAACATAACAGCTTCTTCAATCCACTCATCACTCTTTTTCTCTTGTTTGAAAACAAACCTAAATGAAAATCATCTTAACTAACCCTGGTTATGTAAAAGTTAGGCATGTCATCTAAACCATTCAACAGTGACATAAATGTCTTGTGTGCTTAGATTCTTAGTCAGACATTTAACTTCCAGCCTGATTTTAGTCACTTATGCATAATCAAGGGCTTCTGCCATCATTAAATCCTTAAAAATGTCTCTTTTCCTTGACACTCCTATTCTTGAATTCCAAAGGTCAAGGCCCATGAAACCAGTCCTGTCCCTCTGCACATATCCATGTGCACAAATTGGATCAAGTCTTTACCTTCTAATAGTCCAAGTTCACCTTCAAATTCAAACTGCTCATGAAAAAAAGACAAGGCTTTTCTTCAAAATCCTGATGCTGGATATTGTCCTGCCCATGGACTGGATGGAGGATGATACAGGAAGGAGTCTGAGTTCAGCAGGGTTGCTCCTGCCCTCTGCAATTCTCACTCCAGATTTCCTGCTGACAAGAATGGGTCATACACTTCCAGAGCATTCAGACAACTTATTTTCCCCTAGTTAGGCCATCCCTAGGTGGATGCTGGCTGTATAACTCAGTGCAAAGCACGTTCTGCACTTTCCTGTTTGGCGTGCAATTAAGACAAAATCTCCTCAGTGACTGAGTGGGATAAGTGTCAAATAGAGAAAGTCTTGGAGGACATTTCACAGGAAAAAGCCACTTTATTGGAAATCAGAAAGCTGGGGCACAAGTCCATATCACCTTTTATATTTTTTTATCTTGCTTACTCAAAACAGTTGTATAGATGTTGAACAAAGCAAAAATATCAGTGTGAGAGTTTCCATAGACCAGTGGAGTCAAGATTTTCAAGTAAACATGTATTGCAAAAGCCAGAATTAGAGAGATTATCACTAGTCTGGATATGTTCATTTTCCTCATAACAAGGACACCAATCTCTTTCAAGAATCCTAATTGTTCCTACTCAGAAGCCATTAAAAATTATATATTGTATTATATTGAGAGTTCATCTAATTTAAATGTGAAAATTTTGTAAACATCAGTATTATATTCTGTTCTGTTCATTCATTTGATTCTCTAGTACATTGCGGGGGGGAATATACATGCACTGCATTTTGGAGATTTTATTTTAAAGGCTGCTTTAATGAATTCTTAATTACATTATTCAAAAGATCCATTATTCAGCATTCATCTCAGTTCTAAATGAAAGTCTTTACCTGACATGTGAATGAAATGAGTCTAAATGCTTTCCATGCCACCTAGGGATTCGTAATAGACTTCTTGCTGAATGGCAGCAGCGGGTTTTCTTTCTGTTTTAAATATTTGTAGATTGTTTGTAGAGATGGGCAGGTATGAAATACTTAGCTGTCCCAAGCATCAGTGGACCCTCTAGATGAACTCAGTCTCACCTGATGTAATGCAGCCACAGTGTCTGAGACAGGTGAAAGAGATAAAAGCTAGAGAGAAAAACATTCATAACATTTCAAAGGTTTTAAAATATATTATGCAGTATTCAACATTTTATTTTGGATGGAAAAAGCTTATAGCCCCTTGTTAAAGATTTTCCTTTTTTTATGGTTCACTGTGAAAAAAGGTGGTGAACATTGTAAAAGGAATTGAGATCTGTTTTTCAAAAAGGGTAACTTGATACTTTTTCTCATTCACCATTCATTTCAGTAGGACTAATACCTGGTATTAAATTTGGAAAAGAGCTTAAGAGCTCAAAATACTGTACTACATTTCAGCAGTGTAGTCAGCAACTTGAAATGAGTACATGTGTGGCTGATCAGGATTGTACTGTCATTATATACATTTGGCCAAATTCCTACGTGACTCGGTCCATTCCCAATCCCAGTCAGCAGCTGGATCACATGCAAGGGCTACTTGCTCCAGACTGAGTCTATATAACAGAACACTACCCATCTCCTAGAAGGACCGAGGTGGTTTAAGAAGATAAAGTTATATAGTTATATTTGAAACCTTGGTAACATCTTCCTTTAAAAACACATTTATTGGTTTCAGTGAGAGGTTTGCCTACATAAGGACTGCAGTTTTCATCACAGAAATTACCTGCTACTCTTTTGTCAAAAATTTTAAACGTAACATTAATACCACAGAAGTCTGCATATGCCTGTAATTGATTATTTGCCGACCTGTTCATTCTAAATATAAAAATATTTCTTAAGGAAAGAACATTATTTAGAGCATTGAAGTCATCACTGACTAGATACCACAGTATAATCTCAATTCTTTGTGAAAGGATTGAGATATTCATCTCCCATAGATTAAAATTGTCCGTTTCATTTACATTAAAAAGATGACAAACTTTCTCATTTCAGATTAACATGCCATAGATAAATTAGTATATACATTCTGTTCTTAGCTATGTTTTATAGAACCACTTTTGTAAAAGAACGTATATTAAAAGACTTTTTGAGTGCTTCTACAGTCCTTATATTAATTTTTTTAACAACATTTTGTTGCTTTTCATACATACAGATGGAGATTTGCTAGTGTTGAAGCATTGGTGGATATATTATGACCTTTCTCCCTACCTGATTAAGAAAACGACAGTGAAATTTAATATGCTACTTTAACTCCAGACCATTATTTAGGGCTCAGTACTGGAAGGTACTGAGCACGTCTTGTGAAGTGCCCAGCATTACCAATTCCTGCTGTCTGTCTTGCTTAGCACCATGCAGGACTGCGTTAATAATACAAAACCCACAGCACTTGTGTGATGCAGTCAGGCATTGGTTAACGAAGCAGCCGCAATACCAAGCAGGCTGAACCACCTACTGATAAAAAAGCAACATTTTAGAATGCCTAAGAAATATCAGATGAAAAAACATATTATCCACTCTTCTGATGGGCAAAATGTATGAGTGCTGCTCACAGGGACTCCCATTCACCCAGCCTAAAACTCCCCTCTCTAGGAGTGATTGAAGTGCACCCTTGAGGAGTCACATCACATTGTGCATCCTGTGCAGAAGAGATCCTTCAGCAAAGACCAACAACTGACCCAGCCTTTGCAGCTGATTTCTCAATACATAAAGTGCTGGTTTTGTTGTGGTTTAACTGAAAAACACATAACCATGTGGAAAATAACAATGAAATGAAACATATCCATCCAGTGGCACTTACGATGCACTAAGGTATGTGCATCATAAAGAAGTCACCACTTCCAGATTTGTTTATCCAGCCAATATTAACTGTCTTTTTTGTTGTTTTCCCACACACACCCCATTTACCAGCTAGCAACTCAGTTTATTTTTGTGCATATCATTAAGGAAAATGAAATCTCAAATTCTCTTTAATAGTTCTGGAAGGAAACATATCTAATTATTAAAACATTTAAAATATAAGCAACCCCTCCAGGGTAAAATGTATTCCCAAAAAGGCAGGCCCCAAGGAACATACTATAAGCTTCAATGCACAACAGGTACACTTCAAAATGAAAAGGTGTCAATCTTGCAAAGCATCAGAGCAGGCAAACGTCCCCCTAATCTCATTGAATTGTATCTTCTATTAGTTCAATGGAAATCATCCAGGGCTACTGTCTACCCATAATACTTAGGTGCAGCCCATTGTGTCTCACAATCTTTAATGTATTTATTTCATCAATGCTTCAGTAAACTATGGAAAACTTGGGAGCAATGAAAGATTAAGGGCAAAATCTGCAAAGACACCTTAAGCACTTAGGTGGGACACAGAGAAGTCAGAAATGCAGGATTCATAGAGCAAGTGAGGGAACAAATAGAGCATGACTTCACTAAGTCTAATTGCAAGAAGATCTTTAATATAAATACTTGGAAACATCCTTTATGCAATTTCTATCAAAGCTGTTTCAAATATGTAGCTCTGATCACAATTTTTAAGCCATGGCACAGTGCAAAATCACTTTTTCTAAGCAGGAACATGAAAACTTTTTTTCACTTTCCCAGTATGTAATTTGTACAGAAGCTAAAGTGTAGCCTTGAGTGCTTAAAGAAATGCAAAGATGAGTTTCTAATGACAGTAGGTTCTTTTTAAGTTTTATTTGAATTACTATATCATCACAGTTCTCAGTCAAATATTTATTAGCTTTTCACTAACACACATCAATAACATAGTCAGTGTCGTGAAAGCTTATATGTACAAAGCAAACAGAAAATCCACATCTTTCTATTCTTTTTGATGGCTAAGAAAGGAAAGCTGGTGATATATTCCATCAGATATTTTTAATATTCTGATTTTTAAAAGCATAGTTCCCGTTTTTTAGAAGTGTTTTTCTGTATTTCATGTGTGTGATTTTATTAAGCAAGCTGCTAATGTTGATGAAGCAGGATGCAGTTGTGTTTAAGACATTTCAAGAGAAAATATTTCCTGTTTTCAGTCATTTTTAAAAGTCATCGCAGCAGATTTGACTTTTTTCCCCACCCTTCAACTTTCCATTTGAGAAATTAAGTCCATTTGTATTATATCTTGCTGGGTAGATAGAAGATACGGGTGGCCCCTCCATCAATCAAAATTATAATTACCTTTCCCAATTGTCTCTGATATTTTATTCAAAAAGTATTAAGACTCCTAGGCATTACATTAATACAGTGGCGGTTGTTTTTATTGTTAATAATAATATTAATGAGACTTTTTGATACAGCGTATGCAATCGTACGTGGCCTTTTCTTCTTCATCCCCTCTCTGCCTTTTTAGAGTTTTTTAAAAAAAAATTTTGGAGTAGTTCTGTGGGCTAACACTAATGTTAATATAGGCTATGTAAAACTCACAATAAATTGCCAGCCATTATTTAAGAATTCATAGCACATGTGTTACCCTGACTTCTTTGCAGAAGATTTGAGGTACAATCACATAATGCAGAAGTAATTCTTTATTAACCAAGCTCTCTGACTGCACTAATAATGGTAAACGTGAGCAAAAAGAACTTAAGAAGAACCACTTGATATGATAAAGGATAGTTCTTTTACTATTATGATGTATAATTTCCTGTCTTCCACTGTAAAAAGAAGAAATTTATAGCCATTTCCTGCATGTACCTTTTTCATTTTAGTTTGACAATCCTCAGCTTTTTTACTTCAGCAGTACCTTTGTCACTGGAACTGAGCATTTGAAACTTCTTTCTAATTTGATAAAATATATATATGGCATTAGCATGCTAGAGGTAAAAGGTACTAACATCAAAGTCTGCACAGCTCACATTAGAATGATCTTAAATGGGCATTATATATTTATTTAGCAGGGACAGAAGGAAGTTTCTTAGAAGCAGTTTAAAGGATCTTAATTTTACTGAATGTTTCAGTAAAGACTTTTAATTAATCTTCTTACCAATAACTTCACTTCAGTAAAGCAATTTAAAACCAGCTCTCATTTATTTAAGAGTTTGGATGCGGTTACAAAACAGGTGCATTGTTGCGCTGCAACCCTTAAGGAGTTAAAGGATGTACATGCATACATCTTTAAACTTTCAACCTAGAATTATTGATGGATTTAAAGCTACTCACTCAAAATCATCTAACCTTCTTAACTGGTTAAAAGAGTATAATCCTCTCAGTTATTAGCAGACCTTTGAAGTGAAACAGTGAAACTCACTCCTTCTGCCTGTTTTGAAAATTCTCATTGACTGTAGACTAAATCACAGGGAAGTTTCAGCTGCAGCACTTTGTCTGCAGAGTGAGCTGTGGATTACTTAGTTGAACTTTGCTCCAGTCAAGACTTTGTAGTGCTTATAAATCTTGAATCCATCTAAGTTCACCTTAAATTAGCCTTGCAAAAACAATCTCTAAACTTCAGCTGTCTGCTTGGTGGCTTCTGGCTAGGTGCCATGCAGAAGCTGAAATGCTGATTAATTGCCTTCATTTCTTAAAAATACTTCACATTTTATTAAAAATAAAATATCATGGAAATACACACTTTTGCTTTTCACTTTATAAAACAACAGTGTCAGCTGGTTCTATACAGACCATTGGCAGATACATTGCATTTTAGAAATTAAATGGAAGAGAAACTTGAAAGCTTTACAAGTCCTGAAAGCCTTATTGCACAATAATGCCACTGCTGCATGAACAGCCTGGGACAGGGCCAAACAAGCATGCCAAGATACAACAGATATTTCAATTTTCCAGCAAATAGAAACAAATTCTGGTTTCACAAGGTGTACCCGACAAACACTTCTCAATGTGTTTCTGATTTGTGGTAAGAATGTTTTTACTGCTGGTGCCCTGTACTTTCGAGACATTTATTTCCTAAAAGAAAGATTCCTTTCTATAAACCTCAACTGTCTGTTTTTCAAAGCAATTTAAAATCAAACACACAAATAAAATTTTTAACATATGGAAACCTTCATATAGAGACTTACGTATTCCAAGTTAAAATTGTTTTATAAACTGTAATGCTTTGCAGATGAAAACACTGAGAAGATGACTGTTTTTAGCAGTAATGATTTTTGACAGCGTTAAACCTTGTTTTAGTAATTGACATCAAAATGTTTGGTGGTTTTAAAATGGACTATTAATAAAAATGGCATGTTTTAAGTTTTAAAACTTTTACTTAATACTGTGAAGTTGTATAGAATTACAAATATGTTATAGTATTTTTTTAAAGAAAATAATCTTTTACGTCTCTATGTTAAAAACAGTACGGATGCATCTTTAAAGTATTATGTTGGCTCTTTCTTGTAATAAGTATCCTAGGGTTTGGAGTTAAAAGTTTGGGGTTTTTTTATATCTGTATCACATATTTTTTATTTTCTTTTTCAAGTCATTACTTATCTTTTCCACTGCCTGACTTTTCTCATCAGGTTTTACCTTCTTTGTTTTATACAGAGTCAAACCTGAAGATTGCTGTACATAAAATAGAGAAATTTATTATTTCAACATTAACAGACTATTAGCTTACAACTGAATACTTTTAAAAAGTGTACATTGACAACTCTAATGTATTTTTGGAATAATAAAATAATAAAATAATAAAAATTAATTTAGAGGGACATTGCAATCTTAAAAAACTATTCTTAAAGAGAGCATTTAATTCCCCCACTTAAAGATAGGCAATATTTCTGTGGGAAATTTTGCTTCCTAATCTACTGTAGTTCATTAAGTTTCAAGGCAAGTTTTGATATTACATTTTGCATAGACAAGATCTGAAAGACTTAAAATTTTGATGCACTAGTGCTGCATAAACTGTGAGCATTAGTGTTTTTCACTAATGTCCTGTTTACAAAGGAATTAAGTGGATGCTTACTTTCAAGCACATGTTTAAATCTCATTGACTCCTGCTCTGAGAGTCCTGTATATCTTTTCAAGAGCTCCACTGCAATGAGTCATAAATTAATTTGCATCTTCCTACGCGCTGACTATGTCTGTATGGACAAATAGTCTCTTTCAGAAGCCAAAGGAAATAATGAAAATGAACTGATGACACAATGAGCCCATTTACATGGAATATAGAAGTTGATTTCATCCCTGTGCTGAAACCTTACAATGAGGAGAGTGTGCCTTCCCCGTGGCCTTAAGCACCAGTTGTCTGAAAGAAAGAAAAGATGGTGAAGAACAACAGCAACACCCCAGTATATACCAAATAGAGAGCACCAACTGGCTCTTTTTTGGAGGAATTCCAATGACAATTTTTTATTGCTGCCAGAGTAATGGTGCTGCTCAGTCACTGACCATGAGAAAAAACAGAAGCAGAAATGCAGGAAGTAAACACAGGTGCCAAGTGACTGATCTGCCTCAGTAGGTAAATAGGCAAAAGGAAAATTTCAAAAGGAAATAATTTAGAGCTGAGCTGTGATCAGAGAGCCACCGAGGCTGTGGTTACACATGCAGCGGTAGGGCTGCTTAAGCCTACTTAGACTTAGTTTCTGCTGTCTACCACTTGTTCTCTCCCCCCTCCCCTTCCTTGTGCTTGCACCACTGTTTGTACAGCTGCATGGTGAACAGAGTCAGGGACCTGGACCCAGTGAAAAATGACCCACCAGAAATGGATCAGTTCCCTTTCTGATTTACTTCAGAGCCTCACAACTGGTTGTGCTGGCATAGCAGAGGTTATGACGTGGGAATGAGACTGTGCTGAGGAGAGGAGAAGCTGTTGAAGGAGGCTCTGTCGGCCACACAGGGGGTCACGTCCCAAGGCTCAGAAGGGTGTGCATGGCCATACCTCCAACACACTGATGTCTCTCCATGATAGTATGTCTTTGTTACTGGGAGTCTTATTCTTTTTGAGATTAGGACACCTAAATCAACATTCACTGCCTACAGTGGGGAAGTTAGCCTCCACCAGCTAGTTCCATAAAGGTATAGATCCACCATGCCACATATACCAGCCCTCTCTGGGTGTCTCAGGCACCCAAAGTATCCCCAAATAGCACTAGATACCTCTGTTTATGCAAATGAATTAAGCTCCTAAGGTAGCACCAAGATACCGAAACAGAGCTATTTCATGTAAATATCTACAGGTGGAGTCAATAACACCATTCAATTGCCTAATGTAAGGATCAGCTGGTAAATTCTCCACAGGACCTAGGGAATACCTGTGCCATTTTGAACAGTGAAAGTCAACAGGAAGTCTTAGGACATCTCAGATGGCATGAAGCCCTTCAGTTGGACTCCTCTCTTTGTCTCTAGAGTTTAACTTTTTTCTTGGTAGGTTGAGATCAGTTTGCATTTACTCCTTCCTCAAATGCTCTTATAAGCATCTCCCTATTTATTTATGGTTACTGCAGATGATCAACCATACAACAAGCATTACATGGGCTGGCTTGTGGGATTTGACTAGATAGCTTCCTTCTATTCCAACAGTGTGTGAGTTTTAATAACTTTCTTCAGTGTTTTATGTGTTTCATTGAATGAGTGCTGAAAAATTCCCCTCAGACTTGCTGAACTTTAAGGCATGAGAAAGAAGAAGGGTATAATCTGTTTCACCAGGTTTCTTACCATTAAATTAAGATGATCATTGCTTCTTTATAATCTGAAGAAGCCCTTAGAGAAGAAAGCAGCATATCATAGAATCTTAAAATCACAGAATGGTTTGGGTTAGAAGGGACCTTAAAGATCATCTAGTTCCAACCCCCCTGCCATGGGCAGGGACACCTTCCACTAGATCAGATCGCTCAAAGCCCCATCCAACCTGGTCTTGAGCACTTCCAGGGAGGGGGCATCCACAAGCTCTCTGGGCAACCTGTTTCACCACCCTCACCACCTTCACCCTGAAGAATTTCTTCCTTACGTCTAATCTAAATCTATCTTCTTTCAGTTTAAAGCCATTGCCCCTTGTGCTATCACTACATGCACCTGTAAAAAGTCTCTCTCCGACTTTCTTTTAGGCTCCCTTCAGGTACTGAAAGGCCGCTATATGGTCTCCCCAGAGCCTTCTCTTCTCTAGGATAAACAACCCAAACTCTCTGAGCCTGTCTTCATAGGAGAGGTACTCCAGCCCCCTGATCATCTTTGTGGCCCTCCTCTGGACTTGCTCGAGCAAGTCTTTGTCCTTATGCCAGGGGCCCCAGAGCTGAACGCAGTACTCCATGTGGGGTCTTCACAAGAGCTGAATAGAGGGGGAGAGTCCACCTCCCTTGACCTGCTAGCCACAGTTCTCTTGATGAAGCCCAGGATACAGCTGGCTTTCTGGGCTGCAAACACACCTTGTTGGATCATAGTCAGTTTTCCACCCACTAACACCCCCAAGTCCTTCTCTACAGGGCTGCTCTCAATCCACTCATCACCCAGCCTGTATTTGTGCTTCAGATTGCCCTGACCCATGTGCAGGACCTTGCACTTGGCCTTGTTGGATTTATGAGGTTTGCACAGGCCCACCTCTCAAGCCTGTCAAGGTCCCTCTGGATGGCACATCCCTTCCCTCCAGTGTGTCGACCACACCACACAGCTTGGTGTTGTTGGCAAACTTGCTGAGGGTGCACTCAATACCGCTGTCCATGTCACCAACAAAGATCTTAAACAGAACCAGTTCCAATACCAACCCCTGAGGAACACCATTAGTCACTGCTCTCCACGTGGACATCAAGCCGTTGACTGCAACTCTCTGAGTGCAACCATCCAGCCAATTCCTTATCCACTGAGTGGTCCATCCATCAAATCCATGTCTCTGCAATTTAGAGACAAGGATGTCATGTGGGACAGTGTCAAAGGCTTTGCACAAGTCCAGGTAAATTATGTCAGTTGCGCTTCCCTTATTCACCAATACTTTAACTCTGTTATAGAAGGCCACCAAATTTGTCAGGCATGATTTACCCTTAATGAAGCCATGTTGGCTGTATGTCGTGGTTTAACCCCAACTGGCAACTAAGCACCGTGCAGCCACTCGCTCACTCCTCCCCCCAACCCTGGTGGGATGGGGAGGAGAATCGAAATGGAAAAAGTGTAAAACTTGTGGGTTGAGATAAGAACAGTTTAATAATTGAAATATAGTAATAATAGTAGTAGTAGTAGTAGTAGTAGTAGTAGTAGTAGTAGTAGTAGTAGTAGTAATGAAAAGGAAGATTAAAAAAAAGAGAAATAAATAAAACCCAAGAAAGACAAGTGATGTGCAATGTAATTGCTCACCACCTGCTGACCGATGCCCAGCCAGTCCCCAGGCAGCGGTCATCACCTCCTGGCCAACTTCACCCAGCTTATATACTGAGCATAATGTCTTATAGTATAGAATATCCTTTTTGCTAGTTCAGGTCAACTGTACTGGCCATGGTCACTCCCAGCTTCTTGTGCATCTGCTCACTTGAAGACTGTGTGAAACTGAAAAATCCTTGACTTAGGATAAGCACGACTTTGCAACAAGTAAAACTTCAGCATGTTACCAACATTATTCTCCTACTAAATCCAAAATTCAGCACTGTACCAGCTACTACAAAGAAAATTAACTCTGTCCCAGATGAAACCAGGACACTGTCACCAATCACCTACTTACTTTCCATGTGTCCTAGCATAGTTTCCAGGAGGATCTTCTCCATGATCTTGCCAGATACAGAGGTCACACTGACTGGCCTGTAGTTTGCCAGGTCTTCCTTTTTTCCCTTTTTAAAAATGAGAGTTATGTTTCCCCTTTTCCAGTCAGTGATAACTTCACTGGACTGCCACACTTCTCAAATATGATGGATAGTGGCTTAGTCACTTCATCCACCAGTTCCCTCAAGACCTGTGGATGTGTCTCATCAGGTCCCAAGGACTTATGCACCTTCAGGTTCCTTAGATGGTCTCAAATCTGATCTTCTCCTACACTGGGCGGATCTTCATTCTCCCACTCCCTGCCTTTGTTTTCTGCGACTTGGGCAGTGTGGCTAGAGTGAGTAAAGACTGAGGCAAAGAAGTTGTTGAGTACCTCAGCCTTCTCCATATCCCAGGTAACCAGATCTTCCATTCCCTTCTGGAGAGGGCCTACATTTTCCCTAGTCTTCCTTTATCACGGACGTACTTATAGAAGCTTTTCTTGTTGCCCTTGACGTCCCTGGCCAGATTTAATTCTACAAGGACTTTAACCTTCCTAACCTGATCCCTGACTGCTCAGACAGTTTCTCTGTATTCCTTCCAGGCTACCCGTCCTTGCTTCCACTCTCTGTCAGCTTTCTTTTTGTGTTTGAGTTTGTCCAGGAGCTCCTTGTTCATCCATGCAGGCCTCCTTGTGTTTTTGCCTGACTTCCTCTTTGTTGGGATATATCACAAAATCACAGAATCACTCAGGTTGGAAAAGAACCTTGGGATCATCGAGTCCAACCATCAGCCCTACTCTACAAAGTTCTCCCCTACACCATATCCCCCAACATCACATCTAAACAACCCTTAAGCACATCCAGGGATGGTGATTCCACCACCATCCTGGGCAGCCTATTCCACTGTCTGACCATTCTTTCTGTGAAAAATTTTTTCCTAATGTCCAGTCTAAACCTCCCTTGTTGCAGTTTAAAGCCATTGCCTCTTGTTCTATTGCTAATTACCTGTGAGAAGGGACCAGCACCAACCTCTCTACAATGTCCTTTCAGGTAGTTGTAGAGAGTGATGAGGTCTCCCCTCAGCCTTCTCCTCCTCAAACTAAACAGTCCTAGCTCCTTCAATCGCTCCTCATAGGATTTGTTCTCCAGGCCCTTCACCAGCTTCGTTGCCCTCCTCTGCACTCGCTCCAGCACCTCGATATCTCTCTCGTATTGAGGTGCCCCAAACTGGACACAATACTCCAGGTGTGGCCTCACCAGTGCAGAGTACAGGGGGACTATCACCTCCCTACTTCTGCTGGTCACACTATTTCTAATACAAGCCAGGATGCTGTTGGCTTTCTTGGCCACCTGGGCACACTGTCGGCTCATGTTCAGCTGCTTGTCAATTAGAACCCCCAGATCCTTTTCTTCCAGACAGCTCTCCAGTTGTAGTGATGAATGGGGTTGTTGTGGCCCAAGTGCAGGACCTGGCACTTGGCCTTGTTGAAGCTCATCCTGTTAATGTTGGCCCACCGATCCAATCTATCCAAGCCTCTCTGTAGAGCCTCCCTGTCTTCATGCAGATCGACACTCCCGCTTAACTTGGTGTCATCTGCGAACTTACTGATGATACACTCTATGTCCTTATCAAGATCATCAATAAAGATATTAAATAGAAATCGTCCCAACACCGAGCCCTGAGGAACACCACTTGTGACCGGCCATCAGCTGGATTTAACTCCATTGACCACCACTCTCTGGAACCGTCCAGCCAGCCAGTGCTTGATCCAGCAGACTGTATGCTCATCCACGTCATGAGAAGACAGTTTTTCTGTGAGAATTCTACGGGGATCTGTGGCAAATGCTTTTCGAAAATCCAGGTAGACAATATCGACAGCTTTTCCCTCATCCAATAGTCAGGTCATCTTGTCATAGAAGGAGATCAGGTTTGTCAGGCAGGGACTGCCTGTCATAAACCCATGCTGACTAGGCCTGATCCCCTGGTTGTCCATTATATGACTTGTAATGGCACTCAAGATGATCTGCTCCATGACCTTCCCTGGCACCGAGGTCAGACTGACAGGTCTATAGTTTCCTGGATCCTCCTTTCTGCCTTTCTTGTAGATGGGTGTCACATTTGACACCCTTCAGTCCAATGGGACCTCCCCAGTTAGCCATGACTTCAGGTAAATCATGGAAAGCAGCTTGGCGAGCACATCTGCCAACTCTTTCAGCACCCTTGGGTGTAACCCATCCGGTCCCACAGACTTGTATGCATCCAAGTGGTGTAGCAGGTCTCTGACCACTTCCTCTTTAATTGTGATGACCTCATTCTGCTTCCCCTCCCCATCTCCCAGCTCATGAGGCTGGGTGTCCAGGGAACAGCCAGTTCCACTGCTAAAGACTGAGGCAAAGCAGGCATTGAGCACCTCAGCCTTTTCCTCATCCTTTGTTACCATGTTTCCCTCTGCATCCAACAAAGGAGGGAAATTTTCCCTAATCCTCCTTTTGTTGTTAATGAATTTCTAGAAACATTTTTTATTATCTTTAACAGCTGTAGCCAGGTTGAGCTCTAGCTGTGCTTTGGCTCTCCTAATGTTCTCCCTGCATAAATTCACTACATCTTTATAGTCATCATGAAAGATCTGCCCCCTCTTCCAAAGGTCATAGATTCTCCTTTTGTTCTTGAGATCCAGCCAAAGGTCCCTGTTTAGCCAGGCCGGTCTCCTTCCCCACCTGCTTGTTTTTTGGCATGCGGGAACAGCCTGCTCCTGTGCCTTTAAGACTTTGCTCTTGAAGTATGTCCAGCCTTCCTGGACTCCCATATCCTTCAGGGCAGCCTCCCAAGGGATTTTGTTAATCAGTCTTTTGAACAGGTCAAAGTTTGCCCTCCAGAAGTCTAAGGTGGCAGTTTTACTAACCCCTCTCTTTGTTTCTCCAAGGATCGAAAACTCAATCATCTCATGATCACTGCACCCTAGGCAGCCTCCAACCTTCACTTCCCCCACAAGCTCTTCCCTGTTCACAAGAAGCAGGTCCAGGAGGGCACCTTCCCTGGTCGGCTCACTCACCAGCTGTGTGAGGAAGTTATCCTCCATACATTCCAGGAACCTGCTGGATTGTTCCCCCTCTGCTGTGTTGTGATCCCAGCAGATACCTGGGAGGTTAAAGTCCCCCACAAGAACAACGGCAAGTGACCACAAGATTTCTCTCAACTGTTTATAGAAAGCTTCATCCACCTCACTGCTTTGGTTGGGAGGTCTATAGCAGAACTCCCACAGCAAGATCTGCTTTATTGGCCCTTAACCTAATCCAAACACTCTCAACCCTGTTATCACTATACTTGATTTCTGAGCTCTCATAGCGTTCTCTAACGTACAGGGTCACTCCACCACCTCTCCTTCCCTGTCTATCCCTCCTGAAGAGCTTGTAGCCATCAATTGCAGCACTCCGGTCATGTGAGGCATCCCACCATTGCTCCTGAGCTTGGACAATGTGATCCTTGAATATTAATCAGGTTTCTTGGGTCCTTCCCTCCAGGGCTTTATCCTATGGTACTCTACCAAGCGCAAAAAGTCTGTTCTCCTGAAGTCCAGAGTAGTCAGCTTGCTGTGCACACCCTCCTTGCTGCCCTAAGGATCTTGAACTCCTCCATTTCATGGTCACTGCAGCCAAGGCTGCCCTTGAGCTTCACATTCCCCACCAGCCCCTCCTTGTTGGTGAGAACAGGGTCCAACATAGCACCTCCCCTCGTTGGCTCCTCTATCACTTGCAGAAGAAAGTTATCATAAATGCATTCCAGGAATGCTTATGTTTTGTTGTGTTGTCCCTCCAATAGATATCAGGGTGGTTAAAGTCCCCCATGAGGACCACGGCTTGTGAACATAAGGCTGTTCCGTCTATAGAAGGCCTCATCAGCCTGGTCTTCCTGGTCAGGTGGCCTGTAACAGACACCCACTATTACATCACCTGCCCCTGCCCTCCCTTTAATCCTGACCCATAAGCTCTCAGTTGGCTCCTCATTCATCCCCAGGCAGAGCTCCATGCACTCCAGCTGGTCACTGGCATAGAGGGTGACACCCCTTTCTTGTCTCCCCTGCCTGTCTTTCCTAAAGAGCCTGTATCCTTTCATTCCAACACTCCAGTCATAGGAGTCATCCCACCATGTCTCTGTGATGCCAGTAAGATCATAGTCTTGCAGGTGTGTGCAAGCCTCTGACTCCTCTTGTTTATTCCCCATGTTATGTGTGTTTGCACATCTCAAGGAGATGACTTGTCTGCTAATAAAAAAAAAGAAACAAGTTTTGTCACCTGTATTATTATGTTTAGTCACCTTCCCATTACCTTTAACAAATAGTTTCATAAACCCATGGATTATGATCTCCTTGTAATGAGACCTCTACTATGAAAATTAAGTGCAAAAAAGGGTAACCACGCCATGAATCACTGACGTGCTTTTCTGAGGACCCACGGTATGGACTATAAGAAAACCAGCTGCAATGATCTTTTTGAAAAGACATAGGAACATTTCCTATAGGTATCTAATTTAGGTGTCTCAAACATGTTTAACTAGAGACTGTAAAGGGACCCAGCATTTTCAATCACTGGATAATGTCTATTCTGACACATTTTTTGTTTTCCTGAATTTATAGACCACAGTTATCTCAAAACCTGAATTAAATATCCATAGTACTCAAGCTAAGCATTGGTCTCAGCATACTGAGCTTTCATCCCACCTAGTTTTAACTCCTCACCCCTTCCAATTAACCCAAATATGAGATTTATTGAAGGATCTAAATTTTAGGTTTTTTGTCTTAAGAAATAATTCTCCCACAGCCATCATTGCACACAGAGGAAACAATATGCAGCAGAAAAACAGGAAAATGGATATAATGTAAAATGAAGAATATCAGCTATGGGGAATCAGGGCAAAAGAAGATGTTTTCTGCTACAATTCAGACTGCTTTTAATGAGGGTCTTCTGAAATAGCTCATTCAAAGATCAGCATGGACAAGGCTACTGCAGCTTTCAGCTACTTGCAGGGTGTTCAGAGACACATTGTCTCTTTTCAACCTTTAGTAACAAAATTCAAGTGATCTAAAATTGATTAGTTTAATTCTGCATTTAAATGTAGTTGTAATTTTATTTTATTTGTTTTTATCTTTTCTAAAGCACTCTAAGAGGTCCTAAAGAAAGGTGTTACGCAATTGTAACAGTAAGTTACAAGTAAGTGCTGGAGTGATTGACAGAGTATTTTACAACTGGCACTTATTATTCCTTTTATTAAGAATAAAGTGGCTTTTAGACTAAAAACAATAGGGTGAAAAGGGGTCTTTTATGCACTCATTATAAGTAGAAAATTGGAAGGAAAAAGTTGTAATAAAAACTAAATGATTTTGGCACGATGTATGTTTCTTGCATTATATGTTAAGTGGTATATACGTTGAAACCACTGGACATACAATAGCCCTCTGGATATGGAAGGAATAATGGAAAGTGTAGATTAAAATTGCCAAAGTAATACATGTAATAACCATCTTTTCTTATTTTTGTTATGGATAGAAAGAAGTCTTTATGCAGCAAAAAGGAATAACATTGTTATATTTTACCTTTGAATTTAAATTCAGGGGAAAGTGACAGAGGGCTTGAAGCAGATTGTCTATTATATACTCTGTTCTAAGATGACAGGTGATTGTTCCCCAAGTTGCTGTAAAGTTTTCTCTTCTGTTTTATTCAGATCAATCCTCTTTTCCCTAAAACGCAGTGTGTGCTAAATGCCTTTGCACCTTCAGCCATTTTTGTAAATGGGATGCAGATTCACAGAGACAATTTCAAAATTTCAGAGCATTACCCAAGACAGAAGGCCCCAGAATCTCCTGGATGAAACTTGCACTGGGTGGTGGTTCTTTAATTCTGGATCACATTATATATTAATAAAAAGAACTGAACTTTTATTAAGCTTCTGAGCACAATAATAAAGTCACAATCCCTGGCTTGCAACTGGCTTATTTACAGCCCTCTACTTCTCCATAAGAGAGAGTTTCACTGGGTCTTTGTGGCTCTGTGTCAGGTGCAGAACGTCTGGCTCTTTCTAAAGCCACTGTCTCTTCAGAACTGGAGGGCACTTTACACTCCAAGTCAGACTCCAACGGTCCCTGATTCTGGAGCAATTTGACGAATTCAAACACTGTAAGGCGCTTTCAAATCAAAAGAGTCAAGCGTGGATAAATATCTTGCTGAGAACATAGGCCCTTCTCCTAAACTGTATGCTGAGGTATGCAGCTTTCACTGAAATCAATGGGCACCTCAGTGTTTTATTTGTGTGAAGTGATTATATATATCCAGCAAAGGCGAAAAAGGAGCTTTGGTGCCTGATCTAGGAGCTCTGAGCATAAGACAGATAAAAATGATTTCCCGTTTTGTCTTGGAAAAGCTATTTGCCATATCAAAGAAACATATTAATCAGCCAGGCCTCAAACAGGTCTGACACCAAAGTTCTTCAGATGCAGAGGGCTAAATCTGCTAATGATTCCTTGGTGTTGTGTTTACAGAACATCATTATGTAGGGCGCAGAGCTCCTCATGGTGGTTTTGGACTCTGCTTTCTCAGCAGCTGATTGGTTTCACCCTCTGTCAAAATCCAGGGAATATTGAGGGAAAGGCTACTAACATATTAAACATAACCAACAGTAGAGATCTGGGATCAGTGCTAGCATGATTTACTCTTCTTGACCTTGGCAAATTGTTGAGCGTGTCCAAGGACCCTATTTTTAGTGAAATAGGGATGGTGATTCTTCCACCTCTTACACTCTGTCTGGTTTTGCCTTTTTAGAGTATAACCTTATGAGAACATAGATCTTGTGACATGTATGCACAATGACCAAGCAAAAAAGACCCAGCATTATTATAATATAAATAACATATCACGTAAATAAGAAAATATTTATAAAATCATAATTCAGTTCTTGTCACCCATTAAGTAAATTTAATATAATAATATAAATTTTCTGAATATTCAAATGTGCAAATCTACTTAAAGAGGGCAGATTTCCCTTGCATAGTCACACTGGAGTCAGAACTGAAAAGCTACCTTATTAAAAGAGTGTATATTCTTATATACTTAGAAATCCATACTATGCTATAGAGATAAACCTCATGGAAGCATATGAAATTGCATAGTAGATCGTTATTGTGCAGTGCTAACTTGACCTAGAGGAAGTGTTAAGAGAAAGGAACAAGCCAAATGGATGTTCAAAAGTCTGTGATGGTTCTGATACTTTAATTAAAAACATTGAGCTGTATCTTCAAGGACATCTAAAGAAAGAGAAGTTTAAGTACTGTTTTTATAATTTTGGAAATTCTTGCATGGTCTACTAAAATACTTAAATACCTTTAAAAACATGGCCTGTCAAAAATCATAGAATCATAAAATCATTTATGTTGGAAAAGACCTTTAAGATCATCAAGTTCAACCATTAGCCTAACACTGCCAAGTCCACCACTAAACCATGTCCCTAAGCACCACATCTACATGTCCCTAAATACCTCCAGGGATGGTGACTCAACCACTTCCCTGGGCAGCCTGTTCCAATGCTTGACAAACCTTTCACTGAAAAATTTTTTCCTAATATCCAGTCTAAAACTCCCCTGGCACAACTTGAGGCCACTTCCGCTCATCCTAGCACTTGTTACTTGGGAGAAGAGACAGACACCCACCTCACTACAACCTCCTTTCAGGTAGCTGTAGAGAGCAATAAGGTCTCCCCTGAGCCTCTTTTGCTCCAGGCTAAACAACCCCAGCTCCCTCAGCCACTCCTCATAAGACTTGTGCTCTAGATGTTTCACCAGCTTTGTTGCCCTTCTTTGGACACACTCCAGCAGCTCAATGTATTTCTTGTAGTGAGGGGCCCAAAACTGAACACAGTATTCGAGGTTATGTTATGTCTTAACATAAACAACATCGTACTACACAATTAACTCTAGTTTTTCATGTCAGCAGGAAAGCTCAGCAAATGAAGCAAATTAGTGTTAAGTGAAGCAGTAAAGTATTTCTAATGTTTAACACAGATCTTGTGAAATACCTCCTCCAAGAACAGTGGAATGGTGTGGAAGGGGAAAAATTACAGGGCGTGGGAAAGGGGGGTTGAGATTTCACTGTAAATTCTAGGTCTTAAAGTACAGTGAAAAAGGCCTTTCCCCAAAGATTCTTTGAAATAATTAGGGAATTTTTTTAATATTTTGAATTTGGAATATAAGGAGAACTACATTAAACCTCAAGTATATACTCTGTGAAGGAGGAAAGAAGGGAAAGAAGGGAAAGAAGAAAGAGAGCAAAAGAAAGATCTAAAGAGGAGAGAAAGTGAGAAAGAGAGGGAGGAAAGTGAGGAAGAAAGAGAGAAAGGACAAAGGAGTGAGAAGAAAAAGAAAGGAAGGAAGGAAGAAAACAAAAGAATCAACAGAAGTTAAAAAGTCCAATCTATCTATCTATCTATCTATCTATCTATCTATCTATCTATCTATAGTGTCAAGAATTCTAATTCATAGGAAAAAAGAATGGATGACTACTGTGTATTTAAGCCCTCTCAGCTTGAAAATGTAACATCCATATTTCTCTCTTCCAGGAACCTTAATTACTTAAACTTACATACTCTAAAATTTTTCTTGACTGTATGAATCCAGGGTGCTTTTCATCCTCTGACAACAGATCAACAGGCACAGCATATTAATTCAAAAGAATAGCAATAAAAACAGCCCCCATGACCAAATTTTTCATTTAAATACTCCAGGGCACTTTTGTTGGACAAGCTGTATAAGGAAGAAATTACCCTAAAAATAAATAGTACAGAAAGCAAATTATTTTCCACAAGCATTTGTCCCTCTTATTTCTCATGTCAACAACTTCATTGTTCTAGAGTGACTTTAGTAATATTAATTTCCCTTCTTTGAATAAGATGTCATGCCTTAGCAGCATACACAAGATAGTCTGTACTTCAAAGGCTGCAGATAGCCCAGCAATATCTGCCTTTTCTATCAGTATATTGCATTTATTTCCTAGGTGTTGGCAGACCAAGAGGTTGACACTGTCATTGGCTGAGTTTTCATATCACTTCTCACCACCATTTCAGTTACTTTTGACAATGTTTCATGATTTAGCAAATATCAGAGAATGAAAAATGTGCTGAAGGCATAAAGGTCATTCCCTCAATGTAATACGCCACAATAAATAAAAATAATTAACGGCAATTATATAATTTTAATTCTAATAAAATCTATAATGCAGTTCAGTTTGCCTGCAACATAATGAAAACATCTAAATTGTAATAAAAACATTACAGACTGTAAACACTCTTAAAATTTGAACAAGTAAAACAAATTGACATTTGATTCTCAAAAGGCTTTGGATAACGTACCTCATAAGAGTCAGTTAAGAAACTTGATAACCACAGGGTTAAAAATACAGTACTGTCATGGATTAAAAAAATGCTTTCAAAGTGGGACAGCAAAACTAGGAATAAATGTTGAGGTCTTAGTGGAATGAGGCTATTCATTAGTGGTACTTCAGAGATCAGAATTAGAATCAGCATTGTTCAATACAGCTGTGAATAGTCTAGAGGAGAAGTTGAATGCTGAGGCAACTTCTTGTCCATCCCTGTTACTATCTTTCTATATACGCTAAAACGTTGATCTTTTTGTTCTGGAAACCCTTTTTCTTCTTTCTTCTCCTCTACTAAGTCTTTCTTTGGGGCACAGGAGCTATGAGTTGCCATCAGTTGTACATCTCAACTGTTTTCATCCTTACTGAGGCCTCTTGGCATAATTCCAATATGCAGCATTAATGAACAATATTAACTCTAGGTCTTTAGCAAATGCAGTTTAGTACCAATCTGAAAGAACAACTTGCAGTACTTGGTAGGAGTAAGTGTGAAATATATTAAGATACCATATCCAAATTAGTGGTAAAATATATATGATTTGTAAAATTACTTTAAATACTGTCAGGTCTAATTTTTTATGTCAAAAGAGAAAACAGTTATAGTAGAAAAATACTAGATTAAGGACAATGAAAAAATCTTAAATTTGAGGAGGAAAATTTCACAAAACAGATATTCCCTCCTAGGCTGATGCTGTGAGCTACTGGGAAACGGCAGTAAAGTTTTAGTAACCAGCCAGATGGAGATTTCCTAGGTCAGAGTAGACCCAATTATGTTAAAGTTTCTGTGTTCCAACCCGCAGGGAATATTAGTACAACATCTCTTGAAACAATAATAGAAGAGCTAATTCTGTATTCCAGTGTGTGGAATACTGTCCAGAGTGTCAACAGAACCCAGTAATTCCTCTTATTATCACATGTATCTTAACAATTTATCTTCACACACTGCCATGATACCATGAGGCCTTCCAGGAAAGTAAGAAGAAAGGCTTCTAATGGATAAAGTTCATCAAAGTATCTTGGCATTGTCATATATAACAAAAGCTATTCCTAGAGGTGATGACTTCTGTCAGCACAGGAATCTAGGAGAAAAACCTGTCCAACTTTGGACACTCCAAAATTCAGATACATCAAATAACAGAAAATATTCACAAATCTTATAACTGAATTTTCTCTTGTTGAACCTGGTCATGATTTCCAACAGTTTCCTCTCAACAGCATTTCACAGAGAGTGTAGTTGTTTTTGAGTTGTTTATGTAGGTACATGGAGTTGAAAATCTTCATTGTTTCATTCATTATGGAGCTTTATGGGAAATCTCTCTCTATATCTGAGTGCTAACCTGGGCATTCTTAAACTGGACTGTGCACCCAACAAAGAACTTCTCTTTCAAATGGACAGTGTATCTTCCTTTCTGCGTATTGTGCCACTCACTACAAAATCATTACCTCCACCAGATTCATAAGGCTTTTTTTACTTGTATGATTTTCTATAAAATTGTATCATGCTAGCAGGAAGTGTCCATCAGTTTATCTTTGTGTCTGGTTTTGTATGAAAAAGAGGGCATTCTGAAGTGAGTATAGCTATCAGTTGCTGGAGATGTGGTTTGCATTCAGCTGTGAACAATGAGGAACTTAGAGAGGACTGTATATGTGATGGATGTTTAACAATTAAGAATCTTAAGTTAAATGTGGAGGAGCTGGGAAGAGAAGCAGAGGTCCTTGAGAGGATAAATGAGTGTGAGAGATTTATCAGTGAAACATGGTTAGTTTTAAATGCAGAAAATGAGAAGCAGCAAGGAGGTCAGTGAGAGCCATCTGAGAACAGCCTATAGAGAGGAAGAAGAGGAAGAGGAAAAAGAGATAAGTCAGATATGTAAAGAGACAGAGTTAAAGTGAATGACAAGAAAAAGAAAATGTGCAGCATGAACAGGACTCTTCAGAGCTTGTGGTAAACCTTGGATGACAGAGCACATCAAATCACAGAATGGTGAGCGGACAACAGTGATGGCAGTGAGGAAGAACAGCCCGGAAAATGGATACACATTGGAAAACACACTTTTTTTACATGCACTTTTTCTTATCCTGACTCTTCTGCCAGAAATACAGTTACAGTTAACTGTGACTGAACACATGCACATATGTAGCATATGCTGTAAGAGAGTATCATCTCTGTTGGCAGGTGTCAGTGGCATAAAAGAGGAAAGATACTTGGTTTGCATGATGAGTGTGAGACATTTATAATGGCAAGTGCAGGGTAACAAACTAATCATGATTTTGGGGGGAATGAGAAATTTTGACAGTGTAGCTAGGTTGGGTGTGTGCAACCTGTGGGTAACAGATAATTTGCGGCTAGTAAACTAGATTACTTATTACAGGAAAACTGAAGATGGGACTGCATATAGGAAAACAGTAACTATTTAAGAATGTGGTTGATAAAGAAATAGTAATGACATCATCCTACTGTAAAGATCTCAGTTTCCTGAAAAGAGCTTTGTTTCAGATAATGTCTCCTATTTTTAAGTGAAATAATTCATTTGGGAAATGTTGAGGACTACACAGGGAATTATTTTGCAAAGTTTTTCACTCTTCTCTGGGGAATTATTCCATTATATAGCCTTTCATCTCTCTGGGAGAATCACCACAATGCTTTCTTCACAAGACTGTAAAAAGGAGCCTATAGATCCTGGCCCAGATTCTACTACAGGGCAGAGCACCCATCCCTCTGACTTGAATAGTTTCTGTACAAATATATCTAGATATTTCTATGGTTTATTTAGTGGCAAAGATCCCCAATAGTTTTATAAGACAAATACCTTTCCACGTCCCTGGAGATAAGCTGATTTACTGTTGTATAAAATCTGGTCCATTAGATGGTAGGAATACAAGAACACAACCCTGAAGCTAATAAAAAAGCATCCTGTATTTGGGAGTGACACAAGACATCAATGCCAGTATTATTGCTTGTTCAGGCCATTACCTAAAATGATATCTCGATGAGGCAGTTGAACTGTTAGGACAGCAGCAATATACACAGTACTCATGAGTTAACATGGTCAGTGCCTTACTATTTGGACTGAAACATTTTCCAGATATCCAAGGACATTTAAAGATCAGTTTTCTTTGTCTCCCATAAATATGAAAACAATAAAGAGCTTATGAATGCATAAAATGTTTGAGTGCAGGCTTCTAAGTCTATCCAGCCTCTTCAGTGTTCTAAAGAAATGTGGGTCAATGAAGGGCTTTGAAAAATAAGTATTTTATTTTATATTTTACAGAATGGTGATTAGTAGAGGTGTTTAAAAAAGATTTAAACATTTTTAACTTGGGAAAAATGTGAATGAGCTTTCTAAAACGTACCTCTTACTTTGGGACAGCATTGTAGCTTGTGTGGTTAGTTAAAGCGGGATTCTTATATTTATATTCAACAAATAAGAAACATATCAAAGTGCCACTGTGCTGTCTAAAAGATTCAGCCTCTGTCACAGGTGACATGTTCTCAAAACTGTAAAATAAGGAAGCCTCACAGATAAAGAGAGAGAAAAAAAAATGTGCTTACTGGAAAAGTTATTGCTCTTGCTTACTAGGAGAAAGGAGTCAGTGCAGTGACTAAAGCCAGGTTTGAGCACAATTATTTGTCTCTATACCTGAGGTGAAATGAACTGGACAACCAGTATGGGGTACAGACAGTGCTAAGTTCTGGAAGTGTAGTCTTTCTGTGGTTTTGTAATTTGGGTGCTTTTTTCTTCCCCCCCTACCCCCCCGAACTACATTTGGGAGTCTGTGACCCTTAGAAGAGTTGGGAAGGGCATATGAGCCCTTACTGTCATGTACAATTGGGTCATAACTTTTTTGTTCTCGTATTTGGCCCTTCCTTTTCCTTACTATATCATCTTTATAGCAGCAAACTGTTTCTCCCCCTTCCTTTTACCTATTACACATAGGAAATAATTTTTAGTAATTTTTCACTGTGTTATGAGCTGAAATTAAAAACATAGCAAATTGAATTGGAATTTGAAGAGTGATACTAGAGGAATTTCCATCTAAAGAGAATCAGAATTATTTTTATTTAAGAATAATTTTTACTTTTCAGATCCTTACCTTGAGTAATTTATACAGTGCTGGCCACTATATCTTTGTAAAGGTTTAATTGCTTTTCAGGGGAGCAGTGTAGAGCAATTATATAAATGATACCAGATATCAATGATTTAAGTTATGAGGAAAGACTGAGAAAGTTGAGCATATTCTCAGTGGAAAAGAAGAGACTTCATGTAACTCAATTGAAGTTTTAAAAATTATGAAGAGGACTGATAAAATTGATCCAAGCAAGCTCTTTACACTTGCAAGACCACAGAAGCTGGAAGACATGATCTAAAAATTAGAAAGTTGGGAACAAGAAAAGAAATGCTAAGGCAAAACTATTTTACACAGAAGGATTAGAAGTGTATGGAATAAATTACTATAAAGGACCCCTGAAGCAAGAAGCATCACTGAATTCAAGAGGGAATGAGATGAATTTCTAAACAAAAGGAGCAGATAGAGGGGTGGCAGAGAAAATAGTCAAATGGAAATAAAGAAGACAATAAGGAACAAGCAAGAAGAGCATGAGAGCCTTTTCCTCTTATTTCTTTGGTTCTTCTTGCTGGTACTTCTCTTTGGATATTGATTTATTATTACCTAAAACACTCCAGCAGCCCCATAGCACAGGTCAGTCAGTCTTTTTTTCAGAGATGATTTACAACATTTTTAACAGCAAGTTTATATAATTAAGAGATTCGTGGATTTTGACCCACAGTCATCTTTGATCAAATCTTGAAAATGAACTAGTTACTGATCCTAGCCTACCTAGTCATATTGGGCAAGTATATATCAAGGAAACCCTGTCAAAGAGACATGGTGGTGTAAAGCAATCAGAAGGTCTTTACCCTCCCACAACTCCAGCTGCTGCTGTCAAGCACAAGTTGTTGGAATACCCAGCACTCTACTCCTGGTATATCTGTCTGCTTAGGAGCTGGAGTTTTCAGAGATGGCTTTTACTAATAGACACAGAGGATTTAGTTACATGAAGATTTTCTCTAGTGAGAAAGCCAATTTATGAAGTTTCAGCTTCCAACCACAGCTACTCATTCCAGTCCCCACACCATAATTTACTGTATTCCCAAGAAGCAGCACCAGATATTTGAGGTTTTTTTACAGATTCTGACTATATATGTTGTTTTAATTTTCCTGTGACTGTGCAAACCAATAAGGAACAGCAAAGGCTCTGAAGCTGTGCATACTCAGGAAGACAAGATTCCATTGATTTACTTTCAGACAGGTGTACTCAGAATGACAGCCTTAATTACACAGGAATGAATGGCTGAAAAGCCCACATGCACCTGAGAAAGCTTCTTGGGTTTCATTTTTGACTGCTACCTATGTCCATTTTTGAAAACCTAATTATTTCTCAACAATATTAAATATTTAAAACCTAATTATTGCTCAGTTACTCCATTCTCTTCTAGTCCTCCCCACCTGTTGTAGTTTTAATATATCAAGCACGTTATCATGTCAAAGAACAGCATACGGACAATAATACATTGAAATCCTAGTCCTTGCCTAATTAATTGCCTTATAACATTCAGAAATGCACCAAAAATAACAAAAAGCTTGGTATATATGGTAAATAGTAATAATATCTTCTGTTTGTTTGTTGTTTGTTTTGTTTTTTTTTTCCTTAGGAAGTGGGAGGCATTTGAAAGGATTGTGCAGCTTCTTTCAACTTAAAGCTTGATTTTTTTTTTCTTGAAGAAAATGTACTATTTTTTTCTTCCACATTTTAAACATTAATTTCCAAGGTATCATCGGCTAATTATTCAGCAGTTACTTTAATGTTTCAGATAGGGAATAAGTAGCCTTGGGGAGAACAGATCATGCTTTTAAAGTAAGCCTAGCTACAGTAAAGGATTATTACTAGAAGACATCCACTGCCTATAGTCACTGTTATTTCTTTCTCCAATCAAAGATGGAAGCAGAGTGGTAAAATTTAATCTAATTTTTTTTAAAAAAACAAACCTAGATGTTGCCTAATAGCCCTATGTCCATAGTTGGGGCTCTGAAAGATGAGCTCCAGAGTACAGAAGGATTTACTGCCATCACTTGTTGACCCCACCTCATGCTGGGCACAATGGAAGGGGAAACTCATTTATCTTTTCCTATCTATTTCACACTTCAGAGTCTTTCTGTGACCCCACCTTCTCTGGTCTTCAGTGAAACCCTGGTCTATGAGCTGGACAACTGGAAGTAGCACAGTTTAGCCTCCTCAGGGAAAGCCCTCAAAACTCATCAGTCACATCCCCAGTACCAGAGCTCCTCAGCCTTGTTTTCTGCAAGTTCTCCAGAGCCAGGAGTACCAGAGTGGATTGCAAGTAGAGAAGAAAGCTGAAATGATATCTCAAAGGAAAATTAACACTTTCATGTGGTTATATCTTTGGTGACATCCTTTGGGAACTCCTTCCCACTATGGTAAGCTGGCCAGGTGGTCATGTTCCGGTTGCAAAACTGTTAAATGAGAAGTAACATACACTTAAACTCTGTCCAACAACAACCCGATCAAATTGTTTCCATGTGAGAAAAGGTATGTCAAATGACAGAGAGGGCAATCCTCACTAGGAAGTGGAATAATTTTTCACAACTGTTGCAGTGGACAGCTCAAGTCCTGTCCTTTCCATGGCTCAGAAAGAGAAAACAACATAGATCAGGGCCCAGCCACAAGTTCTTGGGTCAAATGGTGACCCTGACTCCACTTCCACTACATAGCTTCTGGATCTCCTCTGGGGTCACCAAATGTCATAGCCATAAGACATGATGATTATTTGGGGAGTGTTTTCCTCAGTGCAGAGTTCATGAAATAATGTGAGCGTTCCTCTGCAGCCTGGCTGACTGGTGAGGTTTTAGCCCAAAACTGACCATTTGTTTGCACATCTTAATATGCGGGATTAGAATGTGTGGGAGTTTGGAGAGTACAAAGAGTATTGGGATTTTGTTGGAGGACTGTGCAGTGGAGAAGCAGATAGACATGTTGTAAACTTGTTCATAGTCTCTTTTGTGAGTGGTCGCTGATCTGTGCTCTTCCCCAGGTAGTGTCTGAAGGTATCTGGGAAAGTGCTAGGTGGCAAAGGTCAAAAGTGTACATAAGGCTGCTAACAGTCAATGCCATGAGTGATGGCAGGACATGACTTAAGCCTGTGACCTGGGCCTAATATAGCAGTTAATACCATAAAACCAAACTTACTTAACTCTTCTCCTGTAATATTTCTTTGTATTCCACTTTGATATATGGTTTCCAACTTAATTCAGCATGCAATACTGGTCACCACAAACTTGCTTGAGATATTTCGGTTAAATATCTGTAAAAGGATGCAAGTATTATAAGTTTTACTAATCAAATATATTGGTGGTTCAGACTGTAAAAAACATATCTATATCTGTTTTATAGTAAATGTGTTCCTTACATTGATCTTACCAGTATAGACATATTCTCTGAGTTTGGGATGGAAGTTCCAGCTGTGGTAAAATCTCTATTCAGTGCTCTGGATATTCTCACCAGAAATCTGTCCAAATTTGGCCATGAATTTTTAGGTCAGGGCTGGACCTTGCTTTTCTCTCCTCCTAGACTTTATGACACAGTGAACATAGAATCACAGAGTCATTTAGGTTGGAAAAGGCCTTTAAGAAAAGTCTTTAAGGTCATCAAGTCCAACAGTTAACCTAACACTGCCTTGTCCCTAAACACCACATCTACATGTCTCTAAATACCTCCAGGGATGGTGACTCAACCACTTCCCTGGGCAGCCTGTTCCAATGCTTGACAAACCTTTCACTGAAAAATTTTTTCCTAATATCCAGGCTAAACCTCCCCTGGCACAACTTGAGGCCACTTCCGCTCATCCTAGCACTTGTTACTTGGGAGAAGAGACCAACACCCACCTCACTACAACCTCCTTTCAGGTAGCTGTAGAGAGCAATAAGATCTTCCTTGAGCCTCCCCCTAGAGACTCCTTTGCTCCAGGCTAAACAACCCCAGCTCCTTCAGCCACTCTTCATAAGACTTGTGCTCTAGATGTTTCACCAGCTTTGTTGCCCTTCTTTGGACACACTCCAGCAGCTCAATGTCTTTCTTGTAGTGAGGGGCCCAAAACTGAACACAGTATTCAAGGTGTGGCCTCACTAGTGATAAGTACAAGGGGACAATCACTTCCCTATCCCTACTGGCCACACTATTTCTGATACCAGCCAGGATGCTATTGGTCTTCTTGGCCACCTGGGCACACCGCTGGCTCATATTCAGCCAGCTGTTGACCGACAACCCCAGGGTCCTTTTCCATCAGGCAACTTTCCAGCCACTCTTCCTCAAGCATGTAGTGTTTCATGGGGTTATTGTGACCCAAGTGCAGGACCCCGCACTGAACCTTGTTAAACCTCATACAGTTCGCCTCAGCCCAGCGCTCCAGCCTGTCCAGATCCCTCTGTAGAGTCCTTGTACCCTCAAGCAGGTCAACACTGCTGCCCAGCTTGGTGTCATCTGCAAACTTACTGAAGGTGCACTTGATCCCCTCGTCCAGATCATTGATAAAGATATTAAATAGAACTGGCCCCAATACTGAGCCCCGGAGAATACTACTTGTGACTGACCGCCAACTGGGTTTAACTCCATTCATCACAACTCTTTGGGCATTTTAATAGATATGTGCCCTTAGCTCATCTTTGATATATAAAGGGTTACAGCTTGTGGGGCTGGTGAAGACTCTCTTTGTTGGAACAGATTTTGCAGAGGAATACAGGAGGTTAGCACAACCTCTGTAACCCTCCTGTGATCGCCAGGCAGCAGGAGCAGCCTCCAAGGGGTCACCAAAGTAAACATAGGTAAGAGTAGCAGCAAGGGTCTTCCACCTAATATCAGGAAAGAGGCCAGGACTGCTCCCCTGGCTGCTCCTCAACCCAACTGCCCACAGTTTGGTAGATTCATAGATCTTGCCCTGAAATTTGAATAGAAATATTTTTTTTAGGTTTTCTTTTCCTATGTTTTCACATCCTTTCCCTCTCCCTTTTAAACAACTTATTATATTGTAGATCTCTCCAGATCACCCTAATTTAACTGGCGGAGTACCATTAAGAGTCAACATATTGATACATGTTAGTCTGTTTCTCTTTAATTACCTGAGAAAGAGGAAAATAATGATACTATAAATATAGAAGATGTTGAATTTTTAGGAGTACTGGTTCTCCAGCCTATTGTTAAGCAGCACATACAAGTGTTTTGTGTATGCTGAGATTAATTTTCAATACGCAGCTTCCCTTGGGATATTTATATTCTTCCAATCAGCATAGAACTGTCCATCAAAAGTAACTTTATAAATATATATATACCCAAACACCACACACACACACACACACTCACTGCCACAAAGTTTTTGGGGTTGCTTCTTTAAAGACCTGTAAATCTGAGTAACATTTTCTCTGCACAGTGACCTGTTCAGGTAGGTGGGTGTTCATTTCAACAGACAATTGGAACAGAAGTACTTGTTGGTTTATTTCTTTTTATTTTTTCTCCCTTACACTCTTGCAAACAGTTAAATTAAAAATTCTCTTGTCTGAGAGGTAGAAATTATTAATGCAAAGGGGGGAAAATGGTTTCATAAGAGATGCTTTGGAGTCCAGCCTATTTTGGTTTTCTTACTCAAATCATTTACTTCTAATTAGATAAGAGAACAAAAAAAAAAAAATCCAAAGGGGAAAATACATTTTTTTTCCCACAAATTGCTTCCATCATTTCTGAACTCTGCTAAGCATTTTTAATAGATATGTGCCCTTAGCTCATCTTTTGCATGCTAACAATTTAATCTGAATACCAATATAGACACAAAATAAACGATTGTTTCCTGCCAGAGGTATCTGCAGAAGAAATCTTGGAGTAAAACATTGTCTTTGCAGCTCATTGTGTCTCTAATTAGACTGGAAGGAGGCAGAAGCTTGCTGGTGTCAGTCTGTGTTTAGCATGCCCTGGAGCTTCAAGCTCCTGTGGGTATCAAAGTGCACTAATTAAATGAGGGGTCCACAATACCGCACTAAACATCAGAGTGAGAGAAAGAGTCCAGTGTCCTCAGTGCCTTTGAGAATCCATGGCCCACGCTAATTACCCATTGTTGAATTGACTTCCCATTCTACAAGGAATGAATGGTGCCTCTCTCCCCCTCCTTCCCCCAGCCTCCTCCCCCCCTTAGATTTTACCATCTTTGCTTTGGCCGCCTAATTAATCTTATGGAAATCTCCCGAAGCCAGATTCCAGCAAGGTTGCCCCGATGTTTATAATTTGATTTGTGATGATAAAAGTGAAGACACCCGGTGATGGAACAGTGTCATTTTCAACACTCTTGAGAATCGAAGAGGCTATCAATCTTTCCCACGTGCATGGCAAACTGATATCCTAGAAAATTAACTTCAATTAATAACAGAAATCCCCAGACACTCAGGGAAGTAGAGATGCTTTGAAAGAGAACCTTCAAAGATGTCTCTGGATTGTCTTTTATATGCAGACTCTTCTTTTTATATAGAAGAGATTCTCAATAAGGGAATGTGTGGCAATGAGGGGAGTTCCCCCTCTCCCCTTTTAATCCAAGCAAGATGAGGTAACATTTTATATTTAGTTTAGGAAGAAGTTAACCAAAGGTCTGTAGGTTAAATCTGTTTTTATTTCCTCTTTGTAGATAGTACTTAAAGGATTATGCTATGCATTTCACTGAGGAAAAGAAATTTAAAATAAAAATGTTTTTTACTGTAATGCTCCCTTCCCCAAAATTCTGGAAAGTTAAGGGTTGGGCTGCTTGTCGTTGCCAGCCTTCTTTGCCTTGACAAGATTTTTGATCTAAAGCTGAATGTTCTATCAAGAAAAAAAGACTTGTTAAGATTTTACATGTTCTAATAACTGCAATGACACAGTGATATAAAAGCAAGTCTTATTCCTGAGAAACCTTGCAACACATGGATTTTACTCTACAACAAAATCTGCCACGTCTACGTTTGTGAGTGACATTTCTGTGTTGCTGTTGTATAGGGTAGTTGGCTGGACAACACAACTTCATTTTATTACTGGCAAAACAGAAATAGATGTAATGTTTCACACCATTTGTAATATTGAGAAATTCCTTGCTGAACAAACAAACAGAATTTAAAAGATACCCAGTAACAATTTCTGGGTTGGGTTGTGGTTTTTTTTACATAATATACCACAGAAAACAAATTCAAAATTATGGTTAACAATTAATTTGAGGTGATGTATAAACAAAACTTATTATCCAGTATCTTGCTTAATGTTTAGCTCCCAAGTAATTTTCAAGGTAGCTCGACACAAACCTAAATTACAGTCTTAGCTTAGCAGCAAGAATGGGTTAAGTTTATTGCATTTCAGGTTCTTGTTATAATCACTGTCACGTGAATGAATTCATGTTGTGCCATTTCTTGCTCTCATTACAACCTTTGTTACGAGAATGAGGTATTAGGATTTTAATGCCTCATATATTCTGTGAATTATGTTAGTGTGCTGTACTACTTTGACCTTTTAAGTATTCTGTAATTTGATTGGCTGGTAATTCTAGTCCTTTTCTTGTTGACAGCCTCAATAACCTTTCAGACAAAGGTGGAATGGCAATCCAATCAAAATACAGAATATTTAAGAGTTCAAAATACATAGCATAAAGGATGGCTATAGTTCATTGGGGAAAAAAAAAATAATTCTTCTAGTGCTTAAAAATTGAGACATAAATAGAAAACAGAAGATATAGTGCATTCCAAAGATAAAGCTTAGGATAACAAATGAAAGATATAGATAGCATTTTTTTTTAAAAAACTTACTTTGTGATAACTTGTGATATTCTCTTCGCTAACTTGTGTATCTATCAAGGTAGATAGATACACAAGTATAATTTTTTACCACCTTTTTTTAATATGGCCATATCATATGAAATTTTACTAAATTAAAGTTTGATTTTATGTCTTGAGTATCTAGATCTATTTTTAAATAATTTTATCAAATTGTGAATATAATAAATAAGTATACGCTAAGAGGCAACACCTGAACACCTTTGTGAGGATTATTGGTAGTAATAGTAATCCGTGTATCATATACTGGGTGTGCAAAGTATCATGAAAACATAAAAAAGTAGATGTCTTATTATTTGGTACTATTATCTGTACGTTCACACTTAATGATTGAAGAAGGATGTTTATTTGTCAGAAACTGACATTTGGGGTTGTTTTTCTGAATAATACATTTTGTCTAAAAATAACCCTCAGTGACAAATAATACTAATTAGAATTAATGCACACTTACTATATTTTCCACTCTATGTAGAATAGAAAACAAACTAATTTTACAGAACTTAGTAAACTTTAAACTAATTTAGTTCTTTTCCCCAAATGAATTCTTCTTCTGAAATCTCTGATTATTAAAAATAATGTTTTTTAAAAATATTCTGTAATCATATTTTTACTTTTTTTACCTTTTTTTTTCTTTTTTATCTTTCATAGAATTCTATATGGAGAACCCATGCAAACAAAAAACTTTGGGAAGGTTTCTGATTTAATATCCTTTGAAATTTCTGGAAAATCCCCCTAAGGATGCTGCGTCAAGACCAACTTGATATAATTTGGGACTGAATGGCTGTAACTATACCTAAAGGTAGGTATAGTTTACCCTTTTTTGTTTTGCTATTTCAAGTACAGGTTTTCTTTGATTAGAGGTTGTAGCTGGCCTATAGTTTTGTCTATGGACTCCAAATGAGGGTTGAAGTGGCATACAATCTTAAGGCCACTTCAGGGAATTCTTTCAATGAAGGAAATGAAAGAATGGATTCTTTCTTTTTCATGAGACCACTTACTAGGTATATTTAGAGGAGGAAAAATCCTTTCAAGATTCCTACTTGAGTGGGGTATGAATTTCCAGCCAGCTGAATTTTTAGACTCTTCTACTTGACAAAGAAGAGCCTTGGTCAGATCCACAGACCATAGATTAAAAATTTTAGGAATCTTGAAGGGGATACCTTTGATTCCTACAGCATACTTGTATGAACAAAAAGACTGCAGATGTATACCACTTCTAGAATAACCCCTTAATATGATGTGGCAGATTTCACACAGCATGATATGAAGCTAATCAGCATACAAAATAAGACATACACAAGCTGTTTTATAAATTTTCAGCCCTAATTTTGTGGAGTTGTTGGGAAGCCTATGTATCATGAGTAAAACTCTCAGTAATAGAAAGTAGATTACAGTAAAGTACCATATTCTCAATCTGTAAATGCGGATGGCTTCTAACAGCCTTTGGAATTTAAAAAGCTTGCTCAATATTTTTATGGCATGCTGGTATGCCTGAGAGGTGGCAGAGAAATTGTATTCTCTTTATTACCACATGATGCAAACACCAGGTCCAAGGTATACCTGGCTCTAGAGTGAGCCTGGAAACCATATGTAAACGACCAAGTGAAAAGTATTTTGTGGTTTTTAGTTTAAGCTGCAATTACATGAGTGTAATGGTTTCCTGTACAAGTCTGTACTCTCCAACTGACACAGGTGAGTCTTTGGTAAGACACCTCAATTGCAACTATGCATGTGTCTACTGCTGTTTGAAATGCCCTGGATTATCTGAAACATTCAAGGCTGGTAAAAGTCACACTAGAGCTCTTCTTGTGTAGATCACTAGGTCAGCAGTTGCTGATGAGAAACTGCTTAACTCTATATTACTTTTAATGATGTGAGACATCCTCTGTTGTGTCAACTGAATTTTAACCCCAGGGTGCGATTCAGTGGGATTCATCTCTGGATGAAGGTAGTGAAATTGTGGTCTTCATAGAAAGATGATCTTATGTCAGCTTGGTAGATATCTGCTATTGAAGTCAATGTATTCAAGAGAATGATTCAGTTCCCCAAATACAGGTTGCATGGTGGGTAGAGTGTTTAATAGGTTTCACTGATTGTTTTGGTTAAGAACTCAATTCAGGTGCCAAAACACAGGTATCACCAACTGTTTCAAATACTTAATTTGGGACTGACATCATTGATAATAGTTTTATATTTGCACCTAGGATCAAGTTTGTGAGAATGGAAGGAGTAATGGAGGAGTGTCCATCAGTTTTTCTTATCATCATTACTTCCCCATAGTGACTATGCTTTGACAATCTTTCATTGAAGAATTAGACTGTTGCTATCGGTATACAAATCTTCACACATGGACAGTTTATTCTAATATGAATATGTTCACATTATTACATAATTTATTACAGAAATTTTAAAGAGAAATACAAAGATGGATGTCAAATGTCTTCCATCACAAAAGTATCAGACATGATTTTATGAAGATACCATCTTCAATGACTATCTTTTTTATTACTGATAGAAGTGGTTCTTTCTTCTAATCTAAAACCCGAATTTTCATGTCCAAATGCAGTGGTTTCACCATTTCGCCTGCAGTAGGTCACCTCCGTTGGAGTTAAGGCTGTTTTACACAGTGAAAATTAAATAAAAAGAAAGAATGTGTTGTAGTAAAAGGCTTTATATTCAGTAAGATAATCACTGTACTTCATGTGCTCCTTCTTAACATGCTTGTTCCTCTTCTTTGGAGGTGACCTGCAAGTAACCTAGCAATAATATTTTAAACTTCATGCTTTTCTTACTTGATAACACATTCAATTTACCTATTATTCTGTTCTGGTATGTGTAAGGAACTGTGTTAGACTTTGCTTGTCTCAACATTGCTGTTGCACCACCACCATTTCCTGGCCTCGGCACCCTGTTGCCATGGAGGAGTACGTTCTGAAGGAGACGAAGGGTCCCCGATGAAACCATGACATCCGCCCGAAGCTAAATCGAGGTGCAGAAGACACGCGGGCCGGCATGACCAGCGCCTGGGCACCCACGCAGGGAGGATCACGAGACCGGGAGCCCCATGATCGGGGTAAGACGTGCAGGCTGGCATGAAATGGGCGGACTCTTTGGAAAATGTCGAGGGGACTGGGACAATAAAAGGACTGCGTACTCCTCCCTCAGGGCACCTTCTTCGACACCTGTTGCTTGGAGCCAGGACCTCAGCGGAGCTTGGAGCTTGGAGTCACCATCACCCGCACCGAGCCTGAGCCAACGGAACATCTCTGGATCCCTGGTGGTGGTGGTAATTAGCTGCATATCTACCATTTTTCTTGCTTAGGGATTCTGACTTTCCCCTTCTTTTCCTCTCTGTCCTATCGCTATTACTAATTGTTATAGCAAATAAAGTTCAGAAGATTATACAGCATCTGACCTCGTTCGTGTCTTAATCTCGCTCTTGGGATCGTTTAAGAACCCGCCCCGATATTGGATCGGGACAGTATGTGATAATGCAAATCAATACCATGGAAGTTGAGGGAACCTGGCGAACAAGTCTGGATCGATCTCTCTTCTCAAAGGCATGACTGTTGAAAGATGGACTTAGAGTGAAGTCAAGCAGTTTAGAAGTAAGTGAATGCAAGGCCCTCAGAATAGAGAAACTGGCTAACAAGGCCGGGTGATTCAAATCTATTTCCTCTAACAGAACTGTTGGTTTCATTCCTTTCTCATTTAAATTAGGAATCACTCCACTAGAGTCATTAAAGTTATACTAATAATAAAAAAAAAATCGAAATCAGATTTGACCTTATAATTGGCTTCAAATTGGGCCCTAAATTACGTAATTTATTGGTCCAGGGAAATAATCACCTGTCTTTGCACTGACCCATCTGAAGGATACCTCATTACAGTCCCCATGAGGAAAGAAAACAAAAAGAAATACATTCTACATTTAATAGGCATTGGGACCCCAGTTCTACTCTTAGTTTTAGATAATAATATGGAGCTCAGAGGAGTGCCTTTAAATTCAAGTAGTTCAAATGAAAGATGAAGTTCCTAGACATACGAACAAGTTATCAAAGGATTATAAATTCCTGCGTATGCATTAACCTATGATAACTACAAAAGATCATGCCACTGGCTCATTCATACATCACTGTTCCCTTCAACTCACTTTCTGAAGGTCTGATTTGCATCATCCACAACTGTGCTGAGGAACACTAGCAGGATGCCAAATTTGAACAGCCAGGAAGACCTGGTTCAGTGAGCTTGTGTGCTTTCTTGAGGTATTTTTATCCATGTACAGAAAACACTTTTGTATTTTAAAAGGTGACATATTCAGAGAAGATACACAGCAGCTCCATACATAACATGTGCTTCCCTGCCTTTCAGCAGTGAGTGGAAAACCTGGGTCTATGGTATTTGGAACACTTGCCCCAGCCTGTTCCACTGCTCTCCTCTGAAGAAGACTAACCCTGCACACAGGAACTGCTCTGATGGGAACAGCTGTGTTTCACCATGTTGTGGGACTATGTACAACTCAAAACCACTCAGTGAGATTTCTCAGTTGTCCCTGCATTCACGATGCAGGAGGAAAGTGGCACATCAAAAGTTAACAGCTAAAACTCAGTAAAGGTGGTTAAATTTCTCTTCCATCTACCCACTCATAGCTGCACAGAAGTGCCACAATGTCAGAAGTCACACACCATTTTAAAAACAATGGAGTACATGAGTCATGACAGCTGTGACAGACATTTTCACTTGCACTGATGAAGAATTAAAAGACCGAAAATGTGGGATTTTGAGTGTTTAATTCACATCCATCTTTTTTCACAGTGCTTTTTAAACTATTTAATACTCTAGAAAAAGCATTGCTTAGTGTTCAAACTGGAGTACGCAGCACCCATGAATGCCTCACAAATAACTGCATTCTTGACAGGACCCATAAAGAAATTCTCAGAAATAATGCCCATGGGAGGAGAAATAAACAGAATCTTGTCAAAGAAACAAACAATCATTTCAGTTAGAAGTTCTGATGCCAATCCGTAAAGTATCACTTTCAAGGAGAATATTCCAAAATCAAAGATCACAGCAGCTACAAGTTCAAGTGCTTCTCATGGTCTCCAGGCATACTCCTTCCTGCTTGCATTTCAGTGTCTATGACCCTCAAGCTCCAGTGCATGTAGACAAACAAAATTGTTTTCAGATAATTCAGTAACTTCATTTTAATCATTACTTTCATAGACTCCTGTATTTGAAACCACTTGACACTTCTTATTGCTGACCCAATTTCTGCTTCTCCATTGCAGGCCCAAATGAATCATATTAAAGGGAAGTATTCACTTTTTCTTCTGTCAGGAAAATATCTCATCTGATTGCAGCTGTAAATCAGATCAGATCTAGTTGGCAAGACCATTTTCCCTGTTAAGATTAAAAAAAAAAAAAAAAAGAGAGAGAGAAAAAAATCAAATTAACAAATCTATACTATAAGGTCATCTCTAAGATTTGTTGGATACTATACAGAGACTATAGACAGATCATGCTGGGCCAACTGTATATTGCACCTTACATTTAGAACACCGAGATAATAAGGTTAAAACAATCTGCTTTATGCTGATTCGGACTGGACTTTAGAAAGTGATAAACTAGCACTTTTATCTTCAAGCAATCCTTGATAAGACCTTTATTGCATAAGCAAACAAAGCAGTTAAAAAGTCTCAGAAGAGCAGTAGCTGTACATGCTGGCAGAAAGAACAATGATACATTTAATTCCTTTCCTTATGTAGAGTAATAAAAAGTTCCTCTTTTGTGGAAAATCTGAGGTTTTAATTAGGATAGAATAAAATACTTAACAAGTGACAGTGACTTTGCCTTCAAGATATTCTGCAGATGCAAAAGGGCAAATAAGGATTTCTTCTATCAAAAACAGTTTCACTGCAACAACTATGTTTTGGATTTTTCTTTCCACTGTGCCACATTGTAAATTCAACCAGTTTGCTGTACTATCTCACAGTAGGTCCTTGTGACCCAGCAACTTTTCAAGTATTATCTTTCCAGTGAATATCTTTGTTTCATATTATCTTCATCTCATAATATGTTATTTTGCATTTTTCTGCTTTGTTTCTCACCTATAAGAACTTATTTATGCTGCATATTACCAACCTTCACAGCTCCCATGTTATTTTTCTGTTCTCACGGTTACTTGGAACATCTCTTAATTTTGTATAATTTCCAAATGTGAAGTCTTGTTAATGTCTTTTAGAAGAATAAAAGAATTAAACAGAATTAAATAGACTGTATGTACAAAATAAAACTCCAGTTTAGTCAAATGACTCCATAGTTATGTTAATGAGATTGAAGAGCAGAGTGAAACCTCCTGAGTTCCAAATTTGACAGGTCCGAAACAAGCAAAGCAAGTTCAGAACCAGGAGCATTTTGACTTAAGCAATGAGCTTGGAATATTCACCATTACTACTTCTTCAACACATGCTGGTGAAACAGTTATTTCATTGCCCAAGCACCAACCAGCAAAGACTTTTACCTCCAGCCCAGACAAGCTGAAAGAGCCATGAGGTTTCCAAAGACAAGTGAGAGATTTCAGACAGCTGGTTGTACAACAGGTGCAGCAGTCAGCCCCCATCCATGTCCTAAACAAAGCCCACAACTGAAGAAAGAGCTAAACATGTTCCTGGTTTTGAGCTTAGTTACATTAATAGTACATTATCACCCTAGTAATTGTCAGCATATGCTTTTCAGGAAACAAGGTTATTACAAATGCTTTTACAAAGAATTGAAAAGAGAAAAAAGGATGCTTCATTCTGAGATTGTAAATTTATTGCAAAATATTCAGCCAATAATCAGTCTTTATATACTCTGACTGTTTTACTTAACACACTGTGATAATTTAGCTCAACTTGATACAAATATGTCTTTCCCTTTGGAAACAAAAAATAACAAAGCAAATGAAAACTATCCTACAGAAGCACAGTAGTGTTTGAACATCAATTTGACAGGTACTATAATTTCCTTATTAAGGGGTTCTGAATATCATACAGGAGTATACTGCTGGAACACTATAAGAATTCTTCACAGAAGTCATCTGAAAAAGAAAAGTTTTAGTTATAAGTCAGAGAAGATATTGGAAGATGGACTCAGGCTGATGAATTTCACTGATGCTCCAAAACCATGACTTTCCATTTAACACACATCTATTATCACTAAACCAGTAACAAGTAGAACTGAAATCAGTATGAGACAGGAGAGTTATCTCTGTAACAGATTTACTCTAAGCAGTTCTATGTCATCCACATACATTTGTATGCGAGTGACAAGAATCGAAACATGTTCAGTTCTAATCTATGCCTTCCTTACTATTTTATGTCTAGGGAAAAGATGAGAGAGGTATGCACTACAGTCTTTCCAGGTCCCTCTGTAATAGAAGCCATGAATGCAAAAGATGACACACATTTTATTAATCTTCTTTCAACACCTTCTTTTATAATGTATTCAGAGCTTTGCTTTTCCATATTTAAATAGGAAAAAATGGTTTGGACAGTGAAGAAAGGAGGGAGTGGGAAAAAAACTTTTCATTCTTTACACAGGGATTTTTTTCTTCTTGGTGTGCCTGATAGTGTCACCAAGAGAGAAATACATAGAAAGACACAAGCATTTGATTCTTCTGTAACATATCTCACTACTGAAGGAATATGCCTTTGACTTACTTAATCTTTATCTTCAGAATACTCACCACTGATAGATATTGAGATTTTTACAGTATTATATATATATACATGTATCCCATTTATTATTACCAGAAATTCGAACCTCATGTTAAACCTCTTGTTTGAACCTGCCATAGAATGGGGCACACAGTACCTCCATAGGCTTTGCTATTCTAACCCTCAGAGTCAGGCAAAAAAATGGCAGCGTCTCTCCATGGCAGGGTCTCTTGCTGCAGAAGGCAGCAGCCCATCTTTTAGGCAAGTCAGTTCCCTGTGAACACAACTGGTGATCTACTTCGCATGCTGGCACTCTCCATCCTGACAAAATTCAGAGATAAATGCCCATCCTGATAGTCACAGACTCCTCCAGGAATTTGTCAACAGTTATCTCAGAGATTCTGGTTTCCCCTTCAGAAATAAAGCTCTCATCCTACAAACAGAGGCTTGCAAGCCCTGGAAACTGAGCTCTTAAAGGATAATGAAAGATCCTGTGAATTCATTCACAATAATCATGGAAATAAAGATTATTTTTTTTTAGAACAAAGTGCACATACTTTTTCAATTCAGCTGTCCTTAATTAATCCATTATTTTACACAAATATGCATCCATAGGTCAATAATGCACACAGACACACACACAAAATTATCAACCACTTCAATACTGAGAAAAAAAAAAAAAAAAAAAGATATCAGAACTTGGGGATCTCTGCTTTTTTAAATAGTTAGAAGGGATGCTCAGAGACATATGAGCCATAAGTGCCTAGATAGACTGATAAAAGTTTTAAAGAATCTAGGAGGGAGACCCATTGTCTAGTTAAATAATATTGCTGGCACTTTCTTTCCTTCTTGCAAGACTGAGACAACAACACCATTTAAAACAACACTAAACTTTGCTGAAATGCAGAATACGATAGCAGTTGCAGTTGATCATGTTTCTAACTGCTTTTACAAATATAGGTCTTGGAAAGAAAAAGGAAATGTTGACTCAGATGAGAAGTAACAATTTGGGTTTTCCCCTGTAAATTGTCTTTCTGAAAATGGCTAAATGTTGCTGAGGATTGACAGCTTTTAAAAATTCAATTTTTTGCATGGCTTGTGAGAATGAGTTACCATTCCCAATCACATTTGTCTATAAAGTAGGCACATGGTAAAATTAATATGGTACAAATGAAAACTGGCAATGTTTAGAATACATTTGAGGGGAAACAAAAAGTGAAAGATCATGGAGATCAGCTTCTAGTGTCTCAATCTCTTGTAAATTAAGACTAAAACATGCTTTTGGAAGATTATGTGGGAACTGTGCTCTTCTGGATGAACTTCACCTAAGATTAAGAGTCACTGTCAAGCACCTTTCAAAGTCCCTAACCATAGACATGAAGGGGAATATCTCTTTAAGCCACTGAAATACCATTCAAAGGGAAAAGTATACATCTCTGTACTAGCAATTGTTTTTTGCTTGTGTCATTCATAATAATACGGATTTTTAGAGAGACAATCGCAGAAGAAAATCTGCTGAGTCTATTAAACCTTTTCCCAGTAGTTCAAAGAGCAGAAGCATTGTGAAATGTTTTATTTTTCTTTCTCTCCCTCCCTCTTTCTCTTCCACCCTCCCTCCCTCTTTTCATCCTTCTGTTCCATTCCTCTCTTCGTTGTTTCCCTCCTTCCTTCTTCATTTTGAATGCGCAGAAAGATATTGTGGCCTTGAGGTGAAAGACAGTAGGACTCAAGGGAGAATCCTGGCTCCACTTTAAAAGGCACATTTACATTAGTCTGGAGCACTTTGCTCTAGCACCACTTGGATTCCTGAATAAGAGAAGAGGAGATGACTCTGTGTGGTGGTTTAGTCCCTGCCGGGGTCTGAGACCACACAGCCACTGCCCCTCCCCCACAAAGGGAGTGAAATACAAAGCCCCGGGGCTGAGATAAGGAGAGGTTTAATACAACAGTGCAACAGCAACACAACAAACAACAGCAATAACAATAACAGTAATAACAATGAACAGAGCAAGATATCTACTGATACAGCAGTGAGAGCAGAGAAATCGCATAACACACGCGCTCACCAATTCTCCCACGCTCCCGCGCTTGGGCGCCAGGATGTGACGTCAGCATGGTATTGAATAACCCGGCTAGAGCTTCCCCCTACTGCTGGGGAACCTTAAGCCTATCCTGGCTAAACCAGGACACTCTGAAATGTGGTTTAAGAATATTCCTCTGCATTTGCAAGCATTAGTAAGGACCAGAACGCAAAGCTGATCACAGATCCTCTAGATATATGAAATATATATTTATGCTCTTCTTTTTCTTACTGTGCTTTTATTTTAGGACACAAAAGTCAGAGAACTTCCCTGGGGCATTCAGGTGTTGGGACAGCTTCTGAGCACACTGTCACTCAGCCACAATGTCTTTCCCAGAAGAAACACCATGTCAAGCTTCTTGCAGACAGTTTCCAGATTCTTTGACTGGTTAGAGAGAAAAACTAGGCTTTAGGGTCCTGTCAAATCAGCATTAAGTTTGTAAGACTTTCCTTAAAGTAATCATTTCCCTGGAATAAGTATAAACCACTCCAGAGACATATCCTAATAGATTCATGGAGATTTGGGGACCACAAATCATAAGTCTTGTATCATATCACGTACATCTAATAGCTAACTGTTTAGAAACAGAACAGGGCAAGACAAATTGCCTTATAATATTTAACAGTTGATATAAATACTATTCCACTACATCAAAGGTGAACTCATACAGCAGTTAAGTATACAAATGACTTCTAATAAAGTGGTAATTTTTCCGTACTGTACAAATGCAATCATATTAAACTCAAATCAGTGAAATGTTAATTCACTTTTTAATGAGCTCCTTTCCAATTTCTGATTTTTTAAGCAACTTTCAACTGGCTTGGTTAAATACAGTTAATAAGATGAAAAGAGTGTTTTTTAATTAACTCAGAAAAATACTTCATTGTATACATGTGAGCTTTTAAGGCAGTGTGAGGTAAGATTAGAACTCAAGTTTTACTCCGTTTCATCTCCTTGTGAACTCTGAACTTTGAACACAGCAACCTGAGGTGTGGAGGAGAGGTATCATATACCCCTCTCTGAAACTTGTGTTACTGAGGAAAGCTTTCAGTTTTCCTTTTGGACATGACTGCAGTATTATTGATCAGAAGATGTTCTTCTTTCTGATCGATGAGAAAACAAAATTATTGCAACCCTTAAGTCTGGTTATTCCATAAAATATGAAAGAGTAATTATGAGTTTCTGCATTGACTGATATTGTACAAAAGGACAGGAAATTATTTTTGAGGCCCCTTTAAGGCCTGTGTCTTAATTCGGAGATACTCTGAATAAAATTGATTTCCCCAAAGCTTAAGAAAAATAACTTATACCCTACCCACATCCGCCTGTTTACTGTCTGCCAGCCTGACTGAAAGCTGGCCAGAATCAGTGGAAATCTTGAAGCTGATTTCAGTGCAGTGTGAGATCAGGGTTCCTGAATGTGTGATTATATGACCATTATCAATCAAGTAATGAAAAAACCATGGTCATTAATTCCCACTCTATAGACACAAAAATACTTTTTCCCACATGCCATTCAGATCAGGCCTCAGAAGGATATTTAGTTTTGATTTGCTCTGGTGTAATTGAGCTCTGGACCTGGTCCACTATAGAAATTGCATTGCACAAGAGAGCAGTAGCTCACTCTTTGTTGTTGGCAGGTTACTGCTATTGCCAACCTTCAAAGGATTCATTAGAGAGAATAAAATCGAGATATCAGAGAAACCTGACAGTGTGCAGTATCTTACTATCTTTACCCAGCACAACTCAGCTGAAGAATTATTCAAAATAAAATGTAATACATTAGAGCAAAAACTTATTTTTCCACATGCCTGATTTTCTCATGCCATTTGTGTATTAAGATTTAGAATCACTGATTCAATGAAGCTATAGCTTTTATTCATATTTTGCAGCTGTTGGACCTGAATTTGAAGTCTTCCCTGGTCACCAGTTAGAGAGTTTTAATGATTGAGAGTTTGAATGAAGGTCATTATATCATATCCCACGTTACATGCAGGTAATAAAATCCCTTTCCTGCTTTGATTTTAATTGAATACAATCTTTCAAGTGAAACATGATATCAGAAAGATTTACTTTGTCTAGATAGTAAAGTAAACGTGGCCTATTATTTGTCAATTTTATTGTCATTAAATGCTTCATTGTTACAGAAACTCAACATTGTTTCATTTTCGTGCTCTCCAGAAACAGGTCAAAATGTTTTGGAAAATCTTCAAAACTTGGAACAGTTGCCTGCAAGATGAGAGTCAGTATTCATGGTTTCTTTACGCAGCAACTTAACTTTGCAAGCCAGGAAACCACAGTATTTTCACTGAGTCTCAACTTCCCTCCCTCCTTCAATCCTCATAAAACACTTTGGTTTAAAAACTACCTTTCCACCCAAAATGTCAGTATTCATTTGTTTTAGATTCTTGTCTAATTCTGAACAGACAGATATCTCAGGACACCAGTGGCATAATGACACCACTATTTGTAGAAACCCTAACAATCGTGATAAGAATCTCTTTAGAAATGGCTCGCTCTGTTCCCACAGTCAGTTTGCCCCTAGCATCTGTCCCCCAGAAACACCCCGGCTGAGTGTTTGGGTGGCACTCTTGAGCGGGCAAGCAGGTGGGATAACTGCTCCCAGATCATCTGCAAAGTATTTGTCAATCAGATCTTTTGTTACCTAATACTTTTAGCTAAACCTCAAGGATTGACAGCTCTGAAACTAAACCTACAATTTAGGTAATTCCACATCCACTTGATGAATAATGATGCAGAGCTCCTTGTTTATTTGCTTATTCTGAAATCAGATCTTGTTTATTCTGTGCCCCTTTCTAGTCCTGATATATAACTAATTGTTGGCAGATGTGGCAAGTATCTAGGTCCAAGATATATTTGTTTGCACAGTCTGATTTTTTGAGTCTTAACCAGTATCAGGCAATTGCAGCTGGTTTTTATCAAGACTCTGTACACTGTAGAAAGTCCACCTGGCAAAACAAGATTTGCCCATGTGACCTTCGCATAAGAGCTTTAAATAGAGGAGTTCTACTCAAGCAATATTTAAAATTTCTGAAAATGCCTAATTAAATTAACAAATTGAAGTGAAATGCTAATCAGTGTTTATACATGTAAAAATTGACCTATGGTTCATATACAATAGCGTGACAGTCTTATTTGTTAATTTTGATTTAAAACCTGAACCATATAATAAGGGTGCTAATTCTCCGATACAGTCTTTCCTTTTTGAAAGCTATCCTGTGTCTACATTTAAGCATCTTGCTTGAAACAAAGCAGAAGGTTAGCATTTGTCTAATGTTTGGAAGCAAAGAAAAAACAACAGCAACAGAAGCAGAAAACAGCATGAATCAAGTTTAGCTGACTAATACCAACACTTCTTTCTTTTCTGATGAGGATCTCACTCCTTCAATACACCCAGATGCCAAATTCTTCTTTGTGAGTTTGTTTTTATGACTATCTTCAATTTTTAAAAACAAATAAAAGATTAGCATTGGAGCTGACTTGTTTACTTTACACTATAAATTCTCTGAGCCACAGTAATACTTCTTTTTTCAACTTCTCATGCTTTTCTATCAGCAGATGAATGGAGTTGGTTTGTTTCATTCATCCAAAAATATTTCAGGGGAGTAACACTGTGAAAGATCTTTTATTTGTAGTAGTAGTGAATAATCTGCAAACTGTGGGGCTACATGGTACTCTTCTCTAATAAAGTAGAAAACCTGTATTCACTTGTTTTCTGTTTACTCTGTCACTGTCAAAAGCATATCTGAGAAGAGGCACAGTCTGCTTAGGATTATGTCAGCTCATAGGGTGCAAATTCTTCAAGCTAATATGACTGAAAACTATGCAATTGTTCCTGATTTTAATGACACCTATAATTTCCTTAGTTATTTCCAAATTCCCAAATGAATTAAAATACCACAAGCAGGGTCCCAACATCACAAGAGCAAATAAAACTGTGGAATTAATAAAATATTTTTTATCTTGTACCTTTGGTTCAGAGATCAGTCAAATTTCTAATTTCATTCTGGAAAGCTTTTTCTTCACTCCCCTCTCTTCCCTTCCCCTTCCCCTTCCCCTTCCCCTTCCCCTTCCCCTTCCCCTTCCCCTTCCCCTTCCCTTCCCCTTCCCCTTCCCCTTCCCCTCCCCTTCCCCTTCCCCTTCCCTTTCCCCTTCCCCTTCCCCTTCCCTTCCCTTCCCTTCCCTTCCCTTCCCTTCCCTTCCCTTCCCTTCCCTTCCCTTCCCTTCCCTTCCCTTCCCTTCCCTTCCCTTCCCTTCCCTTCCCTTCCCTTCCCTTCCCTTCCCTTCCCTTCCCTTCCCTTCCCTTCCCTTCCCTCTTGTATTTGGAGGGGAACAAAATTAAACACTCATGTTAAAATCAGAAAACAGATATTCTGCTAGTATATACCATATATTTCACAACACCACAATGTGAAATAAATGTTATGGAAATGTCATAGGGTAGAGATCAGGTAGAAAAGTAATGAAAAATAGTCTAAAAATTTAGACTCTTTTTCAGTTCACCACTCTTCTTCACTGATTGCAATAACTACATTATTTTTCTCAACATTAAAGAACCATATAAATATTGTGTTACTTTAGACTTGAGTAACTTCCTACAGATCCCACTAGCTAGGTCTGGAGTGCATGAGGAAATTAGGATTTTTGGGGATGAGCTAAGTACCTGTAGATCAGTACTCACATTAGTGCCACTTGGGGCCATGTGACCCTCAGCACTGCATCAGGCACCGTCCCAGAGTACAGTAGAAGCAGATCCTCACCTAGTTATTGTACAGCTCAAGAGAGTTAACATGAATAAACAGAGTGGAAAAGAAGGAAGAGTTACCTTCTGCTGAGTCTAGTAGCATAGCCTAGGACATGGGTGTTTGCCATCTGCATACCAAAAGGGACAATCAAAACAGTCAAAAGGCCAGTCCCAAAACACAACAGGATTTGTCTTTGGGATATTTCCACCAGATCATTCCCCAGGTAAAGGAGGTCTCTCCTCTCTCTTCTTGCCTTCACTATAGAGCAAGCAGTGGGCTTTCCCAGTGACCGTTGGGAGCCAGCTAGCAGCTTGGATCTGTATGTGGAGATACAGGAGCCTCCGCCACGATTCTGGGACATCTGCAGCTCCTCTGCTTGGCAAACCCCTTTCTTCTGCCTCTGGGTTGCTCTGCACTTCAACAGAACAGCTCCGCACAATATATACTTTGTCCTTCACACCCCTTTCTCTTGTAGAACATCCTGTCCTCCCTGAAACTGCAATAGGTGCTGCTGAACTATGGACTGAATCTTTCTCCTGTTACACAGTTACAGCTAAAAACCTGATCTGCCATGATCTGCCAATGCATTTCAGTGTCAATCCTGAAGTAAGGGAAGAAATATTCTAAAATACGTGCTTGCAAGGAAGCATGTTTGTGAATAGGATTCCAATATGATATACTTTTTTTAATTTGGTGTACTTTTTGAATATGATATACTTTACTCCTAATTTCAGATGTCTGAGGAAAAAGGGAGAAGTGAGCTTCTCCTGGAGGCCTGAACACATTTGTGGTTTATGTGCATAAGCTGTTCACCCCTGGGTGGCTTAGCATGTCTGCCCAGGAGTGCTTATTATAAGATGATACACTAGTCTCTGTTTCTAAACCGTTATGATTGTAATACCACAGCATGCATCTTCACTTTTAATGGATATGCCCCATATATTTCAGCATGGTTTAGAGAATTTCCTCCATTTCTGTGACTGAAAAAGGAACTTGATTCACTCTTTTGCTAGAAGAAAATAATACAGAACCTCAGTAATTAAGTGTCTGACCTAGTGAATTCCTTTTTCTTTCCTGTTTTGTCCACAGTCCATGAAACATTGATGCTCTCTCAGGTAACATGCTTCTTTTTATCTACATGCAACACATTGATCCCCTTCCAATTTGGAGATAGCTTGTTCATTCCACTATCAGTCCCGAGGTAACAAATGATATTTTCATAGGCATGGTTAGTAATCAATATACACAAGCTACTGTCATTGATCCGAGTAAGACCGTTGATCTAAAAAATCACCAATTATAACTATTTAGCTGGATTAGCTGGATTAGGTGGAACCCAGAGAAAAATATTTTCTGGGCATTTTACATAATGGTGTTAAAACTAAGGTGAAATCATTTAATTAGATGGTATTTACAGAGTGAACTTTAGGCTTCCACTATCTTTAAAAAAGAGCTCTCTGAAGAGTATGATATATGTCTTGGATTTTACTTATATGTGTACAATTATTGTAGCCAGTTACAGAAACCTGCATAGAATGCAGTCTAAATGTTTCTAACATTTTTAATTTCTACTTAGTACAAAGGATTTAATTTAAGTGTTGGTATAATTTGCTATATTACAACCTCCTATGCTGAGAAGCGTGAGGTTTTGTTTCAAGCTTGAGCCTTCCACACCACGCTACATTCTGTGTATTCCAGCAGCAACTGTCCTGCAAGCACATGAGTTCCTCAGAGCTGCACAGCTCAGGAAAATAGGACTAGACAACATATATTTCCATAATCCTATATCGCAACACAAGTTATGATAAATCAGCTGCAAGTATTTAACCATATAATTCACACTCACTTTAAAGAGCCTTTGCCCTGCCAAAGATGTTTAAAGGGGCTTTAATACAGCAGTGAATCAAGCCCGGTGACCAGCTGTAGCTTGGTATTTCCAAGCTTTTATCACTTTTCACCACAGCTTTCATGTTATTTTTAGAAACTGGCTGGAATCAGAACTCTAGCCTGAAGTTGTCTGGGTTTGCAAGGACTGATTTGACTTCATTCTCATAGTGGCTGCAACTAAATATATGCCTCTGATTCTGCTCAGGCATCTACCCTATCTTTCTCATCTCCTGTGGGCTGTACACATTCTGTACCCACAGACTTGGTTCCAGGAAGGTTAATAGTCCCCATTTCATTCACCATTTACAGAAGGCACTTTCTCCTGCTTAGCATAGTTATACAGCTGGAACATCCACACACAGTATCCCTTACATATGTTTCAGTACAAAAGAAAGGTACTTTTAGATTTCAGGGATCACACAAAACACACAGCACCTTGCAAGACAAAAAAAGGATCTTTCTGCAAAGAGGGAGAGGGAAGTTGCAGGGGAACAGACAAGTAGTTTTCCAGACTTAACCATAGGAAAGGAAATGTTTTCCTTTCTCAGCACTGCAACAAAAATTTCTACATAAAGCCCAGCAACAGTGGCTTTTTGCAAGTAGGGGAATTTACATATGCTTTCCCTTGGGCATTGCAGTAATTCATTACTAGGGAGTGGTCACTGTTGACCGATCATCAGAGTAGTGGTCTGACTGTGAAGCATCACCAAGGGAACAAGGAGGGTGTAAGAGTCTGAGAACCACTGTTCCCATGAGACATTCAAAATGTGAAGCAGATTGATATTGCCCAAAACAAACATTTGTTTCCAAATGAAAAACTAGAAACAGTATCTCAGATCAAAAATGTCAAAATACTTTAGTCAAAAAGCTGATAATTTAGGCAAACCTTTTTCTGCTGAAATATTTTTAGGTTTCCATACTGGATTTTTTTAAAAGAAAACAAGTAAAAATCGCAGATATTGTTCTAGATCCTCTGTATCTTTCTACTATCTTAGATTCTCTAATAACAGATGCTACCTCTCCCATTTACTTTGCCTCTCTTATAGTCTTAAGCTATTACAGATACAACAGTCCAGCAGAGAAAGTTAAACTCATCTTCTTGACTTAGGCACAGGCACAAAATCCAAACTGGGCTGAGCAAGGCCTACAAGTTTCCATCCCAAAGCACACTATGGGAGCTGAGAGGAAAACAAGAGGTATACTTGGACTGCTGGTGGAAACAACATGCACATCATGGACATGATGGTCAATCTTATTATGAAGGGCAAAAAGTCTTCCTAGGAAAATCTGCTTGAATATCAGCCCAAGTATTTTTACTAATTTAGTCTCACCTTATCTGAATGAATTAAATGTAACCCCCAATTAATTCAAAACTCATGAGTTAACCTACCTCTAGAGATTTTCTGCAGCATGTCACATTTAATTGTTTAGGGACATTGCTACGCAAACAGCCCAGTCTCCAAGATGTTGACTTTCACTTTCTTTATTTCAAAGCTGTTGGTAGGTACATTTGTTCTACTAAAAATCACCATCACGTGTTTGACCTGGCTACACTACTAGTGAGTTTATTAACACTTCTTGTTGTTTCATTGCCACCAACGCACTTCCATTAGCAGTGGGCAGGACGTGTGAGTGGACAGCTGGTGGATTGGCATCCCTCTCTACCAGGGCTGGATCATACTGAGGCTACAGCACTAAGAAGAAATACCCTAATGGTCTCAATTGCTAGTTAGGTTAGTCGAGGTTTGACTGGTGTGAGTGGGTAATTAAAAGAAATTTTAGAAGGCAATTTTAACAAAAATGCTGATGCACAAAAGGCCTTGACCTCTGGCTCTGAAGGAGGGTATTAGCACTATGAATCAAGATCTCCAAAGTTTTACTACATTACAGTCTGCTTAGGCAGAAGATCTAATCTCTGAGTTTCTTTGACCTTGTGATCTTTTACCTCAAGTGAAAGTCTGTGTTCCATTTTAGAAATGTAAACATTATTAGTGCATATATGAAAGACCACCTCTGCTTTACAATGGAAGATAAATAAATCCAGAAGAAACAACCAAGGTCTAGGCCGAACCAGCTGCATGTGGTGTGAGCAACCAAGTTACCAGAAAGAAAAAAATTGTCTTTATTGGGTTATACAACAACAAAGGATGGAGACAGTTAAACTAAGAACATTGAATAGTTCAAAAATGTTTTATAAAATTTAACCTAGATACTGCTTTCAAAAACCTCAACTGCTGACTTCACATATAAAATATATACAAATTCTACAGTATTTATATGTATATGTATATATATATAATCCTGTGTTTGGCCTGTCCTATATTAAAAAATTTATTGATATTTCTTAATGCTTCATTGCCCACCAATACATTACCACTGATATAGGTGGAAAGTACATATATGTGTATGTTCATCTATTTAGCTATCTGTCTGTCTGCTTACTCTAATGTAAATCTAATGATTGATCTATTTTTCTAATAGCTTTTATTTCTTTACTCCTAAATGCATAACAGTATAAAAATTCTGCTCAAGCCTCCCCCAATAAAAAAAATCACAAACAGAAAATTTGCTTAAATGAGAATATCTTGTCACCTGAACAAGGGGAAACATCAACCTCTCAGAAGAGCTGCACCATCCTCACAGAGAGCACTCCCCCCAGCATCCTACACCTGGAATGAGATGTTTGAGGAGAAAAGCAAAGGTGTCTGATCTCCCTTCACCTCTGTGCAGGCAACACGGTTCCATCTGTGCAGTGCAGACATGTCAGCACTGCATTGCTACTTTCTTCTCATCCACATGTAACTCCCACCCCCAGAGGTTTGAAGGAGTTGATATGAGGTAGTAAAAAAGGCCCTTGGCCAGAAAACCTTCTGTGCTGGCCGTGCCTCTTCCCACCATGGTGAGGAGCCCTCACTGTGCACAGCACTGCAGCTCTTACACTGGTGGTGGCAAGGTCATTGCTCAGCTCAGCTCTGCTGTCTGGCTGACCAGAGTAGGCTAGATTTAAGCCAGAAAGAAAACAGTGATGGAAGCATCCAAGACTTTTCACATGTAACAGCTCTTCCTAAGAACTTTTTAATCCTCATTTTTCTGATACTCTTCTCCAATTGCATTGCACTTACAATGCTCATTGACTTTTGAGTAATGCTGTAATGATTCCCAGCCATTAAGTTAAAAAATACCTGCATTTTTATACCATACTCATCACCAAAACTGCACGGTGACCATATCCCAAATCAGTCTATTCCACCACTTTGGCCAAGCATGTCAGCTTGGATTTATGGCATCATTTTTTAATGGCTTTACAGGATCCTTTTTTCAGTTATGCTGGGAAACACTGGGAAAGATGCAGAATACTGTAAATACTAAGGACACACTAAGGTGCCTAAGGTGACTAACCCACTCCAGATAGTATATAGAGAGTACAGACCCTTCTCATTGCTGCTTAATACATTTCTGAATGTATCATTCTGGTGTTACTTCAATTTCTGTAAGAATTATTTAGGTTCAAATAGCATTTGTATATTTAATTATGTCACATATCCTTGGTGCTTTTAGATTCAAAACTAATTAGACAACATATTTCACCAGGGTATCTTTCCTTCACCATACAAAGCTTTGCTAATAAAAGGCATTGGCTTGGGAACCTGAGAATGGAAAAATTGTTTTGGATTGAGTTTCTAACTTTTTTCACTTGAGAAATGTTAGCAAATTGCCAGCTGAAGCATGGATTTGAAGAATAGAAAAACTGACACAGTGGCCATCCTAGCTTATTTATTAGCTTTATCTCTGTTGTAGAGGAGGAAAAAATAACAATGTTGCTGTGTAAATCAAAGAGATTGCCAGCCAGGTAAAGACAGAGCATTTCTGTTTCCAAAAAGGTAAATTTCATAAAATATTTTACTCTTCCAAGTATTCTCTGGTCACTGGCAAGAACCAGAAATGTTATGTCTCTTGCATGTCATATTAATGAAGCTGAAATCTTTGTGTGTAAAGCGGTGTGTGCTCTGAAATAGTTTGAAAGCTTAGCCCTGATACCCTGTGGTGGCAATTGAAACTGGGGAGAGGAAAGGAAGGCCACTCTCCAGTTTTAAAACCTGGAAATGTTTTCCTGAAGTAATGTATGGAATAAACTACTTACAATAAATGACTGTAATACTGCTGGAGTTTTCACTGATAGAGGAATGTGTGTAAGACACCCTGACATAAAAAATAAATCAGCTTTGGCTTCAATTATTAAGTGCTAAAAGTAACATTCTCGGATAGAAAAGGATGGGCTTCCTGCCTTTTAGTGATAAATATGTATGAAAAAGAGAAGTGTCACTATGGAAACCAAAGTCTTGCCATAGTTTTTCATACAGGCAAATGTTATAATGGAAACTTGTGTTCATTGCAAAAACAAACAGCTCGAGACTGAGTTGAAGGTAGTATTACAGCATTGTCAACTTCGTCAGCTTGAGCCCCTTTGCAGTTCATTTTCTTTTATCCAAGTCTTTCTGTGTTTCCCATCTGGATTACACTGTCATACTTCAACCTGCTGTCTAAGGTGAAAAGTTTAATATTTTTCCAGTTCAGTAAAAGAAAAACTTTAATAAAGATGAAAGGAAGATAAGTATCCAAAAATGATTCTCTTCACCTGCATTTAATCATAATGACAAAAACTACTTAAACCAATTTTAAATATTAAACAAACAGCAAAAAAAGGAAATGAAATTAAGGCACTAATCCTACAGGCATGGTTCTTCATGAGTTTAAACTCATGAATAACTTTACTGTTGTGACTAGTGCCTTTGTAATCAAGGAGATATTTGTGTGAGTGTTCATTAGCAAGCTAAGGACTTGAATGTATGAGTATAGAAAATACATAGAAGCTCACAGATGTCATTAAATAACAGAATATACCAAGAAGGAGAAAATATGAAAAAATGGGACTGTTAACACACAAAAACCTCATCCCAAAATGCTGGCAAGCATTATGGTCTCCTGTTCTGTACATTTGTCCCACTGAAGAAAGACAGTCTCTTCGGTAAACAGAGATGATAAAGCATGGGCTAATTTGGAAGCGATGGATGCCTTTCAGCATGTCTCATTTGCCAAGACTATATGCCAATTTGCCAAAATACTTTACCACAGCTGGGCAGTGTAATGTTGCTACATCTGACTTTCTTGGAGTCAAATCAGGAACCCATTGCCCGCAGGCAAGAAATGCTATTCTCCCAAGAAGTCCCTTTGGTTTTAATAGAACTCATTGTGTGAATGAATAACCACAGAGGAATGTGAGAAAGAGTCTCAAAATCTGGCTGCTGAATCTCCTTTCTGCAAGCCAAGCGGACAGCCTGGGTAAGTAAGGGCCGCTGCTGTCCATGTCATTTTTCCCTACCCTACGATCTCGCATGCTATGGGGATCTCCAAATATATGATAACTTGGCTGACTATTCTATTTCTTCTCTACAGCATAGTAGTTCTCTGAATTATTATGGGCTATTATTTAAATTTATTTATATTTATTATTTAAATTTATTATTTAAATCTGTAGACAGATTTTTAACCCCAACAGACTACAACTGCTCCATTAAATCTGTTTCAGCATTTCATGTCTATTTGGCTGCTGCACATACAGAACAATCTGTGAGCAGTTATGAAATTTATTATTTTTAAAATTAGGTTGTGGGTGTATGTGTGTATGAATGACCAGTTAGAAAAAATATTAGTTATCCGGCATTTTCAAAATAGCCCTCAACACTTCTCTGCCTTTTAAAGACTAATGACCTGCAAAATTTAATTTAAAAATATTTTTTTTAGTTTCATAAGCTAAAAAAGGCATCTAATATCACACCATTCCTATATCTGTCATTTAGGTGACATAATAACAGCTGAAACAATTTTCTTCCATTTTTTTCTTAAGATCAGCTGCATTTGAACTAAGATCCTATAGCTTCATCCCAGATAAAACTTCAGTCTTGAACTACACAACATGCCTAATCTTAATTCTATGCACTGGGTTGTCCCATTGCAGCTAGCAGGGCTACTGAAACAAAGAAAGCCACAGTATTGCATCTACAGCCACCTTTAATTTCACTGCTAAGACTACTCTCAGCAGTAAAGTTAAACATATGTATACGTGTTTTTCTAGGACCTGGGTCTAAGTCTTTTTTACAGGACTGGACTCCTAATGGTTTCATCATAAAAATCTGAATCAAGGAGTTATAAATGAAAAATATGACATAAATGTACCCAGAGTGGCACAAATGGCATCATCATAGTAATCACACTAGAGACTTTCAGGGAGCAAAACAATATAAAATAATTCAAATCTTTCTACTGAGGAAAGAAAAAAAAGAGTTAATTGAATAAAGTACTTCAGAGGATTGTAGCCCACTTATGTTTTCATTTAAATACACATTAAGATTTTTCTAAAAAGGCCAAAGACAGTTTTTGTAACGCCACATATGGATGTCGGCAGCGTATGTAAAATGGAGAGAGAACAGTTCATTCTCATTAGGTTTAGTGCTGTATTTTTCTAGGTAAGATCAGCTGTAATAGTGGTATTTCATTGTGATTTTGAACCATTAATTTGCTCAATAAAAAGTGCTGGATTTTTAATAAATGGAAACCTCAGAATACATGCATGTTCATGGTCAAGTGCCAAGCATGATTTAAAGAAGGCTATTGTAAGTCTGCTTTTATTGTTCTTCATAGACCACCAGGATCAAACAGTGTGTGGCCTACAAAGCAATTAGGCATTTACAAAGGATTCTCTGCTGGAATAGCGTGCTCAGAAACAAAAGAAAATCCGATTTGTAAATAGCAAATACTCAAGGCAGGGATCTGTGCTACAATTCTATGCTCTTTATAGTCCATAAAAATATATGAAGATTTATCATATGAAAATGAGAGTGGTTATTGAAATTTTCTTCAGGTCACATAACAGTGGAAATTATGTACTTAATCATATTATTTTGTATAGTGATGAATGCCTAGCCCTTGTGCCAGCTGATGGCAGCGGGAAAGTTTCATCTCCCTTCCTCACACTTTTCTCCAAGCTCCAAAGCCAGGCAAACAAATCTGAAGCCCAAATCCCACTTTCCTCCTGTTGACCTGGGTGGCTGTACAGAGGAAGGCATGCTGCTCCTCCAAAGTCTGAACTAGTGCATGTCATTCTCCCTGTCACTCCTAGATTTGATGGTCTTGGCTCTCCCTGTTCAGCAGTTGATGAATGGCCAGAGCAGGCACTGAAGAAGTCTCTTGCCCATTTTCCCTGCACAGCTTCACCAGCCTCGCTGCACCTCTTGGGAGAACAGCTGTTGCCTGAACCAAGGGCAGTATTCTTCTGGTGGTACAGGCAGAGAATAAGGCCTTTACTATAGGCTCTGAAGGGTCATGAAAAACTACTGAAGACACACTTTGCCTCAGGCACTGCTGGTACTAGCACCCTTATTCTTTATCACTGTCCCCCAGCAGTGCTAAAGACACAATCTTGTGTCACTGAAAGAATTTCCTGATAAAGTGTTCTCAGCAACAGCAATGCAAGGAGCATCCAGGTAAATCCATATACTCCTAATGCCTTGTCAGGGACAGTGTTTAAGGTGACATCTGAGGGCTGTACAAAGTGGAACAAACCTTCATGAGAACTTGGACAATCCATGCTTCCTATTACTCTCAGATAAATAAAGGAGCTTTACTGTTTCATGTAAACAGAGACTTGGAAATACAAACTAAAGTAACAGCAATTCAAATCAAACTTCCAGTCTACCCAGCTGAGAATCTACTCCAGCGTACATATTATTTAAAGGCTATACCTATGTACAGGCTGAAAGGACTGTTAGGGTCAGAATACCTATTATTAACGTACGATAGTTTAGATGAATGGAATCAAACTGAAAAATACATGTGGCTTTAAATTATTTGTTTATATTCCTCTGAATTTATCAGAAACTAAAAATTTAACAGGCAGAATTATAGCTGGTAAAAATCTTTACATTTTCACTGACTGTTCGATTTATATCAACTGGGGATCTGGTCCACACTATTGCATCAAAGAAAACATTCTGTGTTTGCTTGATTACTATAATCAATGTATTTTTTTATTATTTAAAAACAATTCTCCTCTCCTCTCCTCTCCTCTCCTCTCCTCTCCTCTCCTCTCCTCTCCTCTCCTCTCCTCTCCTCTCCTCTCCTCTCCTCTCCTCTCCTCTCCTCTCCTCTCCTCTCCTCTCCTCTCCTCTCCTTTGTTGAAAATTTCCAGAAACACAAAATGCAACTTGTAAATAATTTTTGGCTTGGCAAGCTCTTATGTGCACTAACGGTTTACATATTGTTCTGATTAGGCAAGCTAAACATGGTACTAAATATGCAGACGTGTTTCAACTCATGATGACAGCTTGTATATGATTTACAGCACTGGCTGCTAAAGGCAATTGTTCTGGTTCAATATTCCTATTTATTTATGCCAGCATTTTGCTGTAAACAAAACCATTTATGTATCAGATGGCTACTGACAAAGAGTTTTTTGAAAGCTCAGTCCCAACAAATGCGCAGACATATATCCACACTTTAAATAAGTATGCTGGCATTCTTTATACTTTTTTGGGTTGAAATCAAACTGAAGAGAGAGGTTTCTATGGCAATTCAGAAGTTGTTTTTGCCTGATTCTCTTTCCTCATAAACAGAAATTTAATGCCAATCCAGCAGACTGGTAATATCCCAAACATGAAAACAATGCAAATATGATGGGTAAGGAGTCTCCATAGTATAATTCACATGGGAAAAGAAGCTATTTCCAAATATTTCCTTTAAGTCAGAATTAATATTATCATGAGAATTTTGTTTCCTTAGACTCACAGCAGATCTCAGCTATAATATTATTCTCTGACTACCTATGCAGACCTATACATAAACTGACTGACAGTTGGTATGTCCTGGTGAAGTGGGGTTACAGATGAAGTTTAAAAGCCTTATAATCTGCTGCAAAATCTGTAACTATGTGACCAGAAGGCAATATTCTGGTTTGCATCGGCAGAATGGGTATCTTCCACTAGCAATGAATGGCTATGAAAAACTCTACCTTAGTGAGAAAATTTGTGACACTTTCAGAAAATGGGATTAAAATAGCTCTCAAGTTCTCCATGGGTATTGGATCCCAGACCTTTAGTGGTTGCACATGAACTATTACACCTAGTTTTTCCCAGGCAAAGAAGTTACTATACGCATAGACTTTTTCCTTTTCTATGCTGGCAATTGTAAAGCTTAACCCGTATTTCAATCAGAAGGTCACTGATGGATACCTGACCTAATCCTGCCAAACCAGTGGCAAGACCAGCAACTCTACCAGTCCATACAGCAGTGAGTAAGCTACCAGCTTGGATCAGAAAGCACCAAACTCTACCAAAAAGCAGCATGAGCAAACTGAAACCTCAGGAATTCATTTATCTGCATCAAAATATAAGGATGTTTTTCCCTACCCAATATTATTCTCTTTGAGCTTACTATTTGCGAACTTCTCTCTCCTCTTTTATTTTACAAGATGAAAACCTGTCTCCAGAGCACACATATTCTCCACAGCATCTTGGGAGGGGTCCTTCCTCCTACTCTGGGTAAAATGACCTTCTAGTGGTGTATGGTGGCCTTCTCCTCAGAAGCCATCCTTGGCCACTGAATTTTCTAACAACTGTGACCTTCCCCAGAAATCTCCAACAAAGCCATTGTGGGCTCTAACACCTTGCCAAAAAAATATCATAGGATAACAATTTGGCTGGCACTGCTGCTAAAGAACATCACCTATAAACCTCCCATGCTGACCATATATTTTTTGTCCTACATGAACATTAAAAAAAAAAAAAAAACAAAACAAAAAAAACCCCTGCAAATCACAGGAATAGGCTAATTGAAAGCTGTAGCTACTACTGACACCAGGTGAGGGGTCTGCAGAACAAGGACACTTCCGGAGATAATACAATCCTTTCCCATTTTCCTAATTTATAGTAATAGCCAAGCCAGACTCCAGGAAAAGATGAACTAAAAATATTGGGGTCATGGGTCTATTTAATGCAGCAGTTAACAGCAATGGATTTACGGGAGAAACTAAGGGGCACATACTCTGGGTCATGCGCTGAAGAAAATGCTGCTCTCTCTGTATCACCATTACAGCTGTATCCAGCTCTGGCTAAGGATGTGGCAGCCCTTCCCCGTCACTTACTAGACTGGGATGTTTCCCTGTTTAGGCTAGGCAAGGGCCCTCAGCATTAGCTATCACTTTGCAGTCCCTACTTCAAAACAGTACTGGGGCTGCTCTACCCCAGGAGATGGGTAGGACCTACACAGCTTATTGGACAGACACTTGTACTTAATGCATTTCTTACCCCTGATGCATGCCAAAGGCAGCATAGCCCAGTGGATACGCTGCAAATCGGGAAAACTGGGTTCTGCGTATGACCACTCTGTCTCTCTGGATTCATTCCCTCTCCCTTCAGTACAAATGAATAATGAATCTGGTCTTTCTTTCCCCTTCTGTAAGCCCTAGCAGTAATGACAGCCCTCAGGCTATAATGATCCATGTGGAACTACTGTAAAGGATGGAGAAATTAACTGCATTGAACGTCTACCAGGATTTCAAAACAAAAATGGCCTCCTCATGCTGAAGGACAGGATGAAGAAGTTTTCTTAACCCACCCTCCTCCTACATAATGCAAAGACATTTGCAGCCACTGGGCTCAGAGAACTGTGCAGCCTTCTCAGCCTCCCAGGATTTACACCAGTCAGGGAAGGAAGGACTTACCTCTCCACACTGAGTCAAGAAGATGCTCACTGCTTGCAGGAAAGCTCTGAGTTTAGTGATCTTGCTCTGCTACAGGCTACTGGTTTTACCCCCAGCATTGCCCTCTCTGAGTTCAAAAACCTACTTCTTTCTTCACTTGAACAACAACTTAGACACACAAGTTGGCAGCTGCACAACTGCCATTCCCCTCTGCAGAGGTAAAACAACAGTGTCTCATCAGGTGCCAGCAGTTTCATTAAAGCAGGCCAATAGTCTCACAACATGTATCCACCTACCTTAGCATAGTCAGGGTGTCTGGTTCTGCGTAAGCTGTGTAGTAGGAGTATCATGGTCCAAAGTTTGGTCTATTAAACATTTAAACAACAGTATTATACTAAGAATTATGACTGCATGATTTTCTACTAGCTTGCACCTGCGTGGCTTTATGTGTTTAGGCAAACTGAGTGCCAAGAGGCAAAGTTGGGAAGGTAACATTCTACACCCACTCTGGAAATGTGGGAACAGTGAGGGAGATGGAAATGAAAAATCAGGCCCTTTAAAATCTTTAGGAGAAAGATTTTTTGTTACTGAACAAGTAATCTGGAATCATAAAAGGAATACTGAGAACATCTTCGCTTTTTAAGATACTGAGTGTGATCTCATAGGACCGTAAACGAGCAGTAACTCCACTGAGGTTTCCAGCTGCACTGCAGTGAAAGTAGTGTAAGTGAAATCAGAATCTGGACCTACACTATCGTTTTAACAATCCCAATAAGGTATTGTGGGGAGTATGTATTCATGCTGTAACTTCACAGTTTGTTAGTGGGAAATAGGCTTCAGATTGAATTCTTTGGGCACAGCCTGAATGGTGTGATTATGGCCCCATAATATTTCCTTAGAGTGCTTTCTTGCTCAATTCACAGTAATTTTTGCTACAGTATCATTTTCCATAACTTTCTGGCTTTTTTTCATCTCCTAATTTTGGTCAGGTTTTATCACCCTACTGCTATCAATTCAAATCCTTTTTGTTTTCACCCACTGTTGCACAGTGCCTACCTCTCTGTTAAACAGGGGAATCTGCTCCCTTATTCTGACTTCCTTCAGCATGATACTGGCATTGATTTCCTGCAGTATGTTCTTTTTTACCTCCTACATGCAACTCCCTCTGCTAAGAAGATGCTCTCCACCTGTCTTCCTCCACCGTCCTTGGAAACTGGAAAATTCTTTCTATCCCATGGATACTTATATGCCTTCAAGCTGATATCAATGTTCTTCTGTACTTTCTCCAAACGTGTTTGCCTTGTTTATGGGAATGGGATTCTGCTTGCATTTTGTTAAGTTTTCTTCATATCTTTTACTTTTATTAATCAGTACGTAACTTTACGTAAGTTGGATGATGTTGTGTTCCATCTGTGTAGCAAGTGTAAGGAAAGCCACATCCTACAAGAATGTAAAACAGTAAGAACATGGTAAACAAAGAAGTTTCATGGTTGTGTTTTTTTTGTAATAAGGTTACAATAAAAAGATGACTACCACAGTTAATATCCCATTTTTTATTAAAAGAAAATGCATGACAAAGTGGAAGTAGTTATACACTAGAACTTTACTTTCAACTCATATGGGAAACCATGCCTTTTTTTCTTTTTTTTTTTTTTTCCCCCAGAAAGAAATAGAAATGAATGTAAGAGGGTTCACATTTGCAGTTATGGGATCTAAGTATATACCAGCTCCTATGTGTCCTCAAGAGAGTTTGAAGTATTATGCTGACTGTCTCTCAATAGTAAGGCACTTTTTACCATAGCATAGTGTTTTATCTGGCCAAATTTTCAACCTTTTGGTAGCCAAGGTGAAAGCTCAAACTTCTTTGCTAAAGTATATCCATTGTGTATTAAAATATCCAGGATGATTCATTCAGTCAACCCAACATCTACTCATCAGCAGGAGAACAAGCTAAGGAGGCATTATATCTTTCTCTAGCACCCCACTTAAATAGAGGCATTCCAATCTGAAAGGCAGAATTGTTCCTCTGAGTAAAATACTTACCGAGCTCAGGAGCGGGAAAGCTGTAACGAGAGAGACCTCTAGTGGCAGCACCACCTCGCCCTGCCCGGGAAGGGCCTTTTTGTCCGCGCTCTGCACCTCCCCGCACTTCTCCGCACCCCTCCGCCCCGCCCGCCCCGCTCCGCCCAGCCCCGCCCGGCTCGGCGCTCTCCCCTGGGCGGAGGGCGGGCTGCGGGGCAGGGGCCGCGGGGCAGGGGCCGAGGGGCAGCGGCCGCGGGGCAGGGAAGGGGCCGCGATTCTCTGCGGAGATGCCCGCTGGCATCTTGCTCCTGCCGGGGGACGGTTCGGCTAAACGGGCACAAACGCCTTTCTCTCAGTTTCAGGCTTTAATTTACCGTCTTACGCAGCGGTGCACTGGGGGACATGATATTAAAAACTAAAATCTTGCCATAAATCCCAGGTGCCTTTTTTAAAAAAAATATATAAAATATTTTAAGGTTCAGAAAATTGGTTTTGTTTTACTGCTCCTGTTTGTTGAGCCTTCTTAGAATTACTTAGGTGAGTAATTTGGAAAAACACATGGTTCAGTGACACAATTTATGTTCTTACTAACAAGAGTCTAGCCTCTGCTGTCACACCTTAATAATCTGGTATATTAATGTCCTCTTAACTTTACTTGTTTACGGGAAGCATCTTGTTTATTTTTAAAAATTTCTATTTCATTTTAGCAGCCCAAAGTGCAACTATTTGTCTCAAGTCATTTGCAGCTACAATCCCTATTCAAAGCCTAATCTCACAAAGTCTTCTTTCTTCCTGCATGTAATGTAACTGCAAGTGGTCCCGTCGGTATCACAGCTGTTAACACACAGTCGTGTCCATGGGACAGCTCAACCATCATGCCCAATGCAAAGAGTCTGCACAGTTAGGCCCAAAGTGTGTGAAATCTAGCAAAAAAGTAACAATAATCAGGGCTATTTTTTATTTTAATAAGCAGATTCAAAATATGCAGGGGCAGAGATAGGGGAGACATGCAGTGTGTATTAAGTGCAGGTTATCAAAAAGAAACTGTCTCTGGATTATGTACAGTTTCACTTGACTGAAGCTTCATGGAAGATTAAGCTTCTTTTGTTCTCTGTGCTGTTTCACATAGATCGGTTGACGATGTGCAGAATAATTTTAACCACATATTAAACAGTGGTTAATCTAGATAAGGAGATGAGCAAATATGAATAGTGAAAAGTGTTTTTAGTGTTAATGCTAATTAGAGATGGAGCAAGCAGTTCATCAGAAATTTAAACTCTTTGTGCAGGGTTCTCAAAAATATATGTATAAAGAGAAGGCCTGTTTACTATCGCAATGTTTACCAGCCAGTCTCCTGTGTGGTACACAAAATTTATAAAGCAATCAATCACTCCTCTCTGATTTATGGAGAATAATAGCACTGAGGTGAGTGACTTCTGGAACTGCTGCAGACATGGAAAATAAAATAGGCAGAAAGTGTTAAAATCCAGGACACTGTGTCAAATAGTTGCAAGTATTAAGCTAGTTGGGCAGCATTTTTAACAGGAGAGGGAGGTGGACTTGCGGGGGTTCTGCAGCATATAAAAATAACACATTGTATTCTCCTTAAATTATGGCGTTTCCAAAATATTACACTTCAGACTTTTGCTGGCCCCACAGGAGACCTTTTCAGTGCCTTTTCTCTTGTAAAGATTTAATTGATCTCTTTTGAGGCTAGGAGAGATCTAATATTTTGCAGATCTATTTTTATTTTCAGCTTTTGCCTTAATCCCCTTCATATACCTTTAATTTCTTCATTTGAATTAATTAAGCTCTCCTCAGATATGTGAAGATGATGAGATTTCTCGACCCCATTCATCACACAGGTTATTCACAGTTCTTTCAGGAATTTTACCAACAGTTCTCAGCAATTTGCCAAGGAAACTTGTTTGTTACTCACGTGTGAGTATTTGAGCAAGCCCATGAATTGGACAACCAACACTTCAGAATTTGCAGTGAGAGAATTTACCTTTTTTCAATAGACTCTAATAGCATAAAATTTGTTCATATAGCTTTGTTTTCTGGGTGACAATAGGACATCACCTGGGAAAGGAATAAGTACATAATAGCTTAAGTAAGCAATGACATTATTTAAAAAGGGAGAAAAAGCTTGACTCTTTCTGAATTCACCTTTGGTTTTCTTTTTACTTTCTTTTACTTCTTGTTTCTGTTTTCTTTTTGGAAGACAAAAGATAAGTTAATGGTACAGTTTATGTGCTGTATTATCTCCTCTCAGCCACCTGCTTTTGTGCTCCGATCACATTTACCCTTACATACTGCATCTTCGGTTTTCCTTCTTCATCCTTCAGATGTTTATTGCATGAAAACAAGCCTTATCAATCAGTTCTTTGAATATATTGCTGATGGCAGTAGAACTATGGGGTGTACTTAATATACTTAGGGAATAACTCCATCATCTTTGCCTCATCATCTCTGATCAGATAGGTGTCTGGGCTACTTTTCCCCTGTAGGTGGACTCCTCTCTAAATATTATTTAGACTGTTGCTGGAGGTGATCTGCTGCAGGAATGTATTTGGCACTGCGATCTTTGTGCATAAAATATGTGCTGATCTTTTAAACATTAAAAGATTCATTGCTATTTCTGCAAAAAAGGTAAAAAAATGTAAAGAAGTGTACCATATTAGGAATGAGTAGGAAGAAAATGGTTAACCAAATGTAATTTACCAATCATTCCTATAAAGAGAGACACATGGTTTCAATTTTATTATTGAAATTAAATTATTGGTTTAGGACAGGTTGGCAGAGTAAAACCATTTTGCATGCAGTCATCCAATACTCCCTGCCTTTCTTTTTAATCCTCAAATATACCTGGCAAGTTCAGAGATTGTTTTCTTGATCCCAAACTACAGGATCCCTCATTGTGACATTTTTTCCTCACTTTTTATTTTCCATTTTCTGATAATACAAACAGATAGAACTTTGTAAATTTAAAATGTCAGAGAAGTCTTTTCCCTACTTCTTGAGTATGCTTTTCTTAAATGTCTGTAGAGGCAAAGAAACTCTGTTTTGATATCCCTTGCAAGAGAGGAATATTTTTAGGAGTATAGTTTTTGTTGGCAATTAGGTTAACCGTGTACATCACGTTTACTTGAATTGTCAGGGAAAACACCTAGGAAACAGTTTTATCCCTCTTATCAAACCTTTTATCTCTATTACAAACCACCAGACATAAATATTCCCAAGTAAATGTGAAAGAATATCTCAGTAATCATTGAATTTATTTACTGGGCACCTAAATTTCTCTTTAAACATCTGGGCAACATTTTGTGGCATTCACAAACCTCTGCTCATCTGCCCAGTTCTGTATGTGCTTCATATGCTTGCACCATAGTAGTGATACATTTTCTTGCAAGATATCTGTAGCTGCTCTGTTTCTGAGGCTATTGCTGTTCAACTTCACTACATCCTCTTCAGTGCTTGACTCAAGTGAACCTGTTTATCTTTGCACTGGAGTCCACTATTGGAGGGTCCCGCTATGAAACCTGAAGTGTGACAACCAATGTCCAAGTTGTGGTTGCATCTCACATTGCTGTAGCTGCTTTGCAAACAATGTTATGCCTGCACACACAGTTTCTTTTCATGAACATACACATAACTATCAGAGTCCTGGTGGTCCTCTGTCACTCAGAGAGCATCAGATCCTGTCAAAACCCATGCTCCCTCTACTTAACCCACCAGTGCCAATTTAGCATATATCTTTATTGCACATCTAAGCTGTACCAGGTGTGCTTGGACAAGAAGACCGTACACAGTAATTCAAAGAGCAGTGCTCTGGGGGTTCTTGTGGGATGTATGAAACCCTAATGGCAGTTGGTCAAAGAGGAGCCTGATCTGGAGTCTTCTGTTACCAAAGAAGCTAGACTGCTCTTACCACTAGGCTATTTTCTAGTGTTGAGTTTTTTTAATAATATCTCCCAATTTAAGCAGTTTCATATCCTGCTAAAATCAAAACCAAATAAACAACAAAAAACCCTGAAACCCCAAAGTCAATTGGGAAAAGATCGATGCCTTAATTAAAAAGTGCTCATCGGTGACATGGATGGAAAAAGTTCTAAGCCTGACATTATACAAGACAAAACAAGTATTTCAAAGCCAGGTCTCTTACCTTTGGGTGATTGCCTCAGCCACTCTTGCTGAGGAATGCTTGGTGGTTAAGTCCTGTTCTGAATTTTCATCTAAATGCCACTAGTGCCTCATGCCAAGGAAAAATTAATGGCTGTAAGAAGACCAAAATAAAGCGCATCACTCAGGCACACACAGAAGAGTAGTTGTTCTGCCCTTTTTCTGGTATTTTCCTCTGGTGTTGGTCAGCTGGTTTCTGGTTCTCTACCCTGAGGTACTTAATTCCTCCTCGTCTTGTTACGGTGAGTTTGAGCTAGAGGCCCTGTACACCTTGTTGCAAAGCCTGGTGTTGGGTGTCAAGCCCAGAGGTGCCCCAGGATGCTGGGGAGGGAGAGACTGACAGCTACAGGACACCCTGTGGTGAGTGAATCTGGGACTATAGAGAGAAATTTGTTCAGTTGCTAGCTATGGTTTGCAATAAATGATGTGGGGAGTCAAGTTGAAAGGTGGCAGAGAAAGGAGAAAGGACATTCAGTGAGAATGACCAAATAGTGACAGCTGATAAAGACTTCCTAGTTCGGGTCAACATATCCCATAAAATGAAAAGATGTGACAAACTTATTACTGCACAGGGGTGCAGTGAGCACCATGACTTTATTCCCTTACTTTCTTGATTTATCATGACAAATGACATTACAGAGCTGGTGTCTGAGCTCCAGAATACAAAAATAAACAAAATAGAACTAGGAGGAAAATAAGAACATGGATCACACACATTAGATCAAAGACTGAAGAGCTATTTTTTTTCAAATGGATTTCTTTATTAATGCCATTCCTTAATATCTATATGACTAGCTTTTTGTTCATAAACTAGGGAGTGACTGATTAATAACTTTCCCTAATTCAATATGGGAGCAGGAACAACATCATTATACCTTGGCAAACAACCACTGCCATCAAAGAAATGCTTTAAGGGTGAGGTACAATGTGTGTGAACAGACAATTGGCTGAAATATGTTATGATAATCCATATAAAACGGGAATTACAAATACCTCTGCAGAAACCAGGACTGTGAAATAATTCCCAAATGAACAAAAGCTAGGAGCACTTTTGTGACAATTAAGCTATGTGATTGGTTCTAATATATATTATCATTTTCCCAGGTAGCTTTAAAAGTATGAAAAGATGAACAAAATGACCATTTCATAATAACATATTTCCTTAGCATGATGGATAACATTTATTATTTATTTCATAAAATACTTCATTAACTCAATGAATGATTCCATGTTCCAAAAATAACATTTCCCAGGGTTAAAGTCTTTTAGACAAAGATCCGAGAACAAAAGTGAGAGCAAGTACATTGAAAGTAGGAGAGAAAATCAAAGAGAGGGGTGGTGAATACAAGCGGTAATGCAGGATGGGCTCCCACAGCAGGTCCTGCCAGATCTATGAGCTGTTGCCATCACCCTAATGCTTTACCTGCCAGGCAGTCCCTGCAAGGGTTTCTCAGTGCAAGGGTGCAGATATGCCTTGGGGTGGGCTCCTCTTAATATTTTTTAGTATTAGAAAGTATTTTTTGCCTTAGCTAGAAGACTCTACTTCTAGGCAAGCCTGTCAACATCTGGGCTTTTTCTTGATTTTTGTAGACTTTTGGAAATATTGAAGAATTCATAGATTGCTTATACAGGTATATTTAAAAATTCATATATTTTTCTGAATTATAAAGCATCACCTCAAGTAGCAAAAACCAAAAATATTTGTAAATATAAATTATAGTGTATATTTTCAGTGAAACTTAGAAGCCTTGATCATACATACTTTCAAAATCTTGAAGATATTTTCCCTAAATATCAAAGGAACATTTCTGATTTTAACCAAATGTATTTTCTGTAGCACTTTCTAAATTTAAATACACTTTATAATCCATTTGAAGTGTGATGAGCATAAGTCTAAGAATTTGATGTCATAACCAATTTTAGTTGGTTCATAAATAGTCCTGCTCATAAGAGGATGATACAGACAAATAAAATGCTGTATTCGAAGCATGAGCAGTCCAAAGTCTGCCTTCCATACTGACCCACAGAAACAAGTTCTGCTCTGAGATCCATAGAGAGAAAATGGCCACTTGTCATATTACAATCATGAGTATTTCTTATTTTTCAGCCGTTACTGAACATGTTTAAGAATCTCATGAGCTGTTTTGGCAGATACTTATTGATGCATTTTAAGTCTTTTGTTAGCTATAGTCTTTAGTCATTTTAGTACATTGAGAACTAATCTCCAAGTCTGTCAGTCTCATTTTGCATTACAAATCATTTGTAGTTTTATAACTGTCATTTCCAAGGACATCTGGAAAAGATGGATTTATGAAAGGTTATCGTGCATTCTAAGGAGGCCGGGAATTAGCATGACTTTGTAAAGGTTCTTGTAAATTGAGCAGCAGCCATCACTGGCAATAAGCTGTTTTCTGCTCTAGTCAAGTATCTTTATTTAAATATTAAGAAAAAGGTGTGACCTTTGGCCTCAAAGATCACGATGATAGAGCAATAGCACAATCTATTAGCTGTCAATGAAGTATTATGGCCCTGGCTCTCTCAAGACACCTATTTGTGGACAGTGTTATAATAACCCTTCCATTAGGCATCCCCAAGGCAAATAACCTTGGCTTTAACAGAGTCAGTTTAAAATTCCTTGGAGTAACATTAAGAGAATATCTGGTTTGTGTCAGTTTAGGATCAACTACCAGCATTAGTCCCGTTCTGTAAATTGTAAGTAGCTGTGGATTTATTAGAATTTTTTATACATGCCCACAGGTAAATATTAAATACAAAGGATGTGAAAACTCATATTGCTTTCTACTTCCTACATGGAATATATATAGATTAATGGACACCTGACAGGTCTGAGCATTTTAAAACAGGATCCTTTTTCTACTGTATACATTTCATTTCTTTTGTTGATGGAAATTACACAGTGCCACTAGAATTAAATTGCATCCAAAAAAAGAAATAAGAAATAAAATAAAACAGTAAACACAATAAAAAGTAGTCTAGATAACATTCCTATAAGTTGGTATGTTGTCTTACATAAGTAGTTAGTTACAGCTACAATAAGATTAGGGGACTATCTAAAAGCCGAGAAATTTTCATATGCTGTCTTGTTTTTCTCCACTACATTTCCTGCTCTTCAGGTATCAGTATATTTAATACTCAAAGTTAAGTCCAAGACCAAGTATTTTTAAACTTGTGGGATGTTCAAAACAAGTCTTTTCTTCAGGTCTCTGTTGTTTACACAAAATAAATCTGGTTATGCTTCCCTAACATCAGCTGAACTGCTTTGAAAGCTACAAGTTTCCCTACATATGTAAAACCAGCTAAGGCTGGTTTTTGCACCACCTGCAAGAGAACAGCTCTAAAGCCACCTTTCGTCAGAGGTAGCAATCAAGGTCAACCTCTATTTCAATTACTTTGAAAAATCAAAAGTACCCACAAGTATTAAAAATAACCTACTAAAAATCCTATTAACATTTCAGTATTTTGGCTGGTATATACTGGATATGGTGTTTCTTCTGAATCCAGCTTTAATGTCCAATACAAATGGTTTTTGTTGCTGAAACACAGCAAATAATTGACTGTGCTTGCTCTTGTGAAATTAGAAGTTTATCTGGTTCTGCAAGTACAGCTTATATACAGCTTTACTTTCTGTTGATTTTTAGCAATAGTAGATCATTCCTTAGGCAGGAATAAAAGCATTTGTGTGATGGGAAACTACACGAGCTGTCCCCCAGTGAGGTTCAGTGCCTCCACGCCGCCTCCCTGTCCCAGAAGGGCTTTGATGGAGCCAAGGCAGAGATGGATCCCCTCCAGCCACTGCCCCCAGGACTCCTCTGCTCAAGGAAGGTTTACACATTGCAGAGGAAGAAAGCACCTGAATTAATATATCTCAGTGATAAATTGGCCAGTTCTCTCTGATTAGTTTTGAAGAGTAGCCTTTCCACCCCCTCACCACCTGCAGTTCTTGACCTCCTTAGAGGGTTTTATAGGAAGAAGACAAATAAAGGGGAAAAAAAGCTGTGGAGGCAATAGTTTACCATGCTGTGATCCACCTCCTAATGGGTGCATTGGGATTTATCCCCTCGCCTAATGAAGGCAGAAGAGACAACTTCTGCCTGGGTCAAGACTGGAAATATTCAAAACTGCCAGTGCAGATTCACGCTACAGCCAAGACTATTTGGCTCTTGTACAAATGCCATCACTACCCTGGGCAACATCGGCTTCAGGACCAATGTTTTCAGCTAGGGAGTTCTGTTGTCCCCTAGCAGGTCCTGGCATGGCAGCCAGCCTCTGGCAAGAGAAAGAAGCTCCTGAGTAAGACTGGAGAATGCCATAATTTTGCAGCAGCTATTTTGGCCCTGATGTTCTCAGAGTTAGAAGCTGTGGGTCGAAAAAGTACAGCACAGTGAAAGATGGCCTCACCTTTCTTGTGATCCTGACAAGTTTATTTCAAATCAGTGCTAGGAAACTCCACATAGTTTCAAAGCAAACAATTAAATTGAGGATTACAGTAGTTGTTTTCAAGTGTTCAGTTCTCACATATTGCATACTGTGAAGGCAACATTCGCTCTCAATAAAGGGCACTTGACTTTTGGTTCATTCTCCCTTAGCACTCCTCTTACATTGATATTGGATAGAAAGCCATTTTCTTTCATAGGGCGATACATGGCAGAATCTAGGATGTAATTTAAGGGGCTCTATTGATATCATAAATTACAAGAAGTCTGCTGAAGCAGTTTATGAATAGCAGTAAAAACCTGAAACTGAATTACATCATTAGAATCATGCACCACATACATGTATTATTATTTATAATACAGACCTAAGTGTCCCTGTATTTTATAGACAGGGAAGATACTGTAGGACCTTGTGCTAAATAGGAATAGGTATTCTGCAGCCTCTTGATAGTAGATGTGCTCCAATAATGGAATAGAGAAGTTATGCTTGTGAAGTTACTTCATAAAGGAGGAAAGAAACCCAGGTCTCCAAGCCTGGAAAAATGCAATATCACTGCAATGCTTTCTACAAGATCAGTTCCTTGTGCCACTCTGAGTAACAGCTCCACATACAAGCAGGTTGAATTTGAGGAGGACACTGAGGATCTTAATTATTTTGGTAGACGGAATCTGTGTCCATATTTCAGAGTACATATATAAATACAATTTGGGCAATAGCTGTCAATCAGATCGCTGTCTCTGTGCTTTTAAATTCTCTGGATGGTACCAGAATCTAGCACAAGCACTTTAACAACACAGTTAAGCAAAGACAGAAAGAATAATAAGAATAGTCTCACAGAAGCAGTCCGTGAACGGTCCCAAATCACGTTCTCTCAGTTCATTTAAGAATTTAGTTCCCCAAAACAAAGTAATGCATGGCCTGTATTCAGACTCCAGACATCTGCTTCAGGAAATGGTCTTTGAAGGGGAAAGACCAAATAAGCACATTTTTGTAAATATTTTCAAGCCTTGCTACACTGGCAAAATAAGACATGAGGCTGATAGCTACAGTAATACCCATATTTTTATTGGCCTATCAAAAGGATAATTTTGTAAGTTCAAGCATAAGAACCCGTATTTAGAAGAAAGTCCTCAGTAAAGCCAACAGGCCCTTGACATAAAGTCTGCTCCCACCACCAACGTTATCAAGAACAAGCAATGTGCACCTCCTGGTGTTACTGAAAGTGCCTGGAGCCAACAGCCACCCAGTTTGGGATTTCAGGGGCCTAAGGGAACCAAACATTTATTTCTTACTGGATTTCAATATACTGAGCATCAAAACTAAGCTAGTTCCTCTAAAATGGTAAGGCTTAAAGGGCAAATAAGTTAATTTTATTGCCACACTTGGTAACACTGAGGATCAAAATATGTGGAAAACCATTTCTGGCCTGTTAAATAATCACATAATTACTTGTCACCAGTAGTGCATTGGTACTGTTTCACAGCTACCAACCTGTTAAACCACTGACTGATCTGCCAGGTTCAGATAGTCTCTGACAAGCAGGAGGAGCTGATGCTCCTCACACCTACACCAGCTTCTGGAGGAGGAGAAGCGGTAAGGAAGGTAGGGAAGAATATTTGTGTTTTATCTTCCAAAATTTAGCACAGTTTGAAAGGGGAAAGAATGATGTGAGAGAGGTGAGTGAGCAGAGGTACTCATAACTTACTCTACTGGAAGCTGCAAATACCCTGAAATAAGTTCCTTTCTTTCTCTGCAGGAAGAGACGGGTTCTTCCAGACCACAGTCCAGTATTTCCCTGCCTGCTTTTTAGGCTGACATTTGCCCTTGAGCAGAGATCTTCTTTCAGGTGCACCAGATCCCATTTGTGACATTTTGGGATCAAGTATGTACCTTCTTTTGTTTTCCATGCTCCTTAGGAAAGAGGCTCAACCTCAGTTGGCTCAGGCTTTGCTTTCACTTGCCCAGTGGATGCTCTATCCACTGCAAAAGAGCAAATCTAGTGTAATTTAGAGTGTACATTCCCAAATGGAGACAATGTCTCTTGAGTGTTTATTGCAGAAGTCAGTTCTCTGGTCCATGCTTACAGTTGACCATGCTTACTTTACTTTGTAGTAAGACTAAATTTCTTTGTGTCAGTTTGTTTTTATAGCAAGCTGGCTGTGTATATTAGCTGTCCTGCAGTAGAAACTGTTTCCTAGTGGAAATGATGTAGCGGTATTTCTGCAATGACCTTGGGTGTTCACTTTGCTTTCCAAATGGCTCTGTAAAAATGCAGGATTTTCTCTTGATGAGGTTCCTTTTCCTAATAATGAGGAAAAGTGCCTATGCCACAGATCAACTAATTGATAAAAAACCATTATAATAAGAATTTTTTATGTTATCTTTTTATGTTTTAAAAAGACACATTTCCTTTAACTCTGCCTACTCTTGGGAGGTAGGTAAAATACTTAGCTAACAGAGTTTTTCCAAATTCTCTATATTAAATAATTTGGAATCATTTGGTAACTGAAGGCAAGTCTGCTACAAGTAAATACAATGTACAAATGCATGCTTATGTAAAATGCTTTAAAAAACAATCCCCAAACTCCTGTTAACCACCATTCACAAAATGAATATTCTCACAGGGTTTGTAGCAGGGAGAGCTCTTGGCCTGCACTGGGCTTTGACTACCCTCTTGCTCAAACCCCCTCAGGCTCTTTGGAAGGAAGCCTGGGAGGTCTGCAGAAGAGATCAAGCGCATTGCCAAATCCTTGCTTGCTATCATCGGCAACCAGATTGTGTTGAGGTTACATTGTTTTGCATTTATGGATTTTGAACCTGTTAGGTGTGAGCAGGGTTGCAAGGTGACCCTGCTCTGGATTTGAGGAGACCTGTGCCAGCTCTGAGGAAGAAATCCAGGTGGAAAGTGAGACTGGGGAGAGGTGTCCCTCCCTGGAGAGATGGGAGGATGAGGCTCACCACCAGAGGCTTCCTTCATTTGACTCTGCCGGCAGTGGGACTGGTTGCAGAAAAGATCAATTGCCATCACTGCCATCTGTGTTGCACAGACACGCAGTCCTGGGACATCCCTGGCGTATCATTGGGGGGTGACTCAGGGCACATAAATGTTATGGACTTGAATTCCAGAGGCCTAAAAGAGAAAGTAAATTTCTAATCCAAGAAATAAATTTTTAAAATGCAAAAGCACTTTGGGGGAGCTATTACTTTTCGAATGGTTCCTCTTTTGCAAACACAATGCTCATCTAGAAATGTTTATGTTTTGAATCTAGAAAATTATAGATATAGTATCACTTGAATCAAGGCATTTCACAGAAAACACTGTTTATTGCTTGTTTTCACACAGAGGGAATTTTCCAACATTAATGTATTTGCTAATTGCAGCAATCTGTGATGTAACTTTCTAGATAACCTAGCACCAAAAAAAATCATTTTTTAAATAAGTGAAAATTAACATCTTAAGTCCCACCTAGAAATCAAAGGAAAAAAGATCTTAAGTCTCAGGTCTAGGTGCTGATGCAAGGACTGCTAGGTTTTCCAAGAAAGTAAGACGATTAGGAAACTGGCCATCCAAATCCTTTGAGATCTACTTTGCTATACTGCTGTAAAATAGGAAAGTAAAATTAAGTCATGAAATTTTCTGAGGAAACTACATGGCAGGTAGGGATGCCAACATGCTAAAGTGCATGAATGAAATGAATGTATTAGCCATGATTTTAGCACTTTAGTACACATACATAGGTACAGGGATCTTATCTGGGGGAAAAATGTAGTATGGAAGCTAACTGAGATGATATATCTCAGTGACGTTTGAAAAAAATACTGGTTCTTTCTTATGATTTGGGGCATTTCCCCTTCTTATACAAAGTGTTGTCTGTCAAACTCATAAGCATATGAATCTCTTTGACTACACTATTGTTCAATCTGCCTGTTCATAACTCAGTCTCTTATTCCATTATAATGCTTGAATGATTCACATGCAATGTTTCCAATCCACTTTTCCTATCTTGTGAAACTTTTTAACGAAATGTTAGCATTTGCAGGCACCAGATGTTTTGACATAAGGAGAAGCAATATGTAAATTTTAATCCATGCTAGGAACAATAGCCTGGAGGCACCTTTTTCTTATTACATGAATCATATATTTAACCACAATGTGGTGGATTATATCAAAATCATCACCATCCTGAATATAGAACACTTGTCTTGTGGTTGCCAATTAATGAAACTGATATATATTTAACTTGATGGGTAACAGTGATTTAACCAATAAGCCTTAGCATACTTCACTGCTGCAGCCTCCTTTATAATTAGACTTTTGGTCTGATTATTATCACAACTTCATACATTTTCCTCTAATCTCCCATTGGTTGTCAGTACAAATGATGCTGACATTAAACCTGTTTGTCTGTCAGTTGCAAATACTACTTTTAATCAAGCATTGTATCACATAGTACTTTTCTAATCTCAGAAATAACTTTTGATTTTATTTTCTGATGCTGTTTATTTAATCGTTAAGTGTCTGAGTCTGCTACAGGCTGAGCATTGCCTTTCTTCAAAGTGAACTGAGGGCTCTCAGTCCCTCACAAAGGAGCTGAGTACCTTTTATGATCAAATCCTAAGTACATAATAAATATGTAAAAAAGCAAAGCTTCTTTCCATGGATAATCACTGAACTTTAAATAATATTTATAATAATTTTCTGTTTTAATACTGACAGGGGTGTCTTAATGATTTGAAGGAATAAATAGCCTGGAGAACATCTTTATTACAAATACAATGTTTATCTGATGTACACAAACAATGAGCACTATTTTACATGAAACAATGAACTATTACAAAACTATAACTGAAATATATATTACTACTCAACTTTTGCATCATTTCATGCACAGAAAACACCAAATATCTTCTAAAGAAAGCAGCACTTTTGATATTAGGAATTCAAAATGCAATCTGAATCCTTTCTTAATTCATTAAGAGTATCTTTTAGTGCCACATGCTACCTAATTATCAGCTTTAAAAAATGGTTTACATCTTAAAATACAATATTCTGTTTATGCTAGATTATCTGGGGAACATCTAGTACATTAAAAGGTTTTTGTAGAGCTTCTTAGTGATTTAACTGATATCATCATGCCTGCTAGCAATTTTGCAACATTCTGAAAACACTTTCCATAAATCAAAGCCTTAGCAGCAGGAATAAGCAGATGGCAGGAGACCATATTAAAGAATGTATCAATTATTTTTATTAATGGGAGGCTACTGGATCATGATGTATCATAATGGACTAAATGTTTAGCAGTTGTGAAGTGTTTTGTCTGTTAGGCATCTCAGATGTTCTTAGCGGATGTTATTATATTGTCTTCTGATGGCACTCTTTGAGGGACTGGATAGTGAAGTTTCACAAGGGACATATAAAGATATGTTTTAATTTCAGTCCTTTAATTGTATTCATATAATAAGCATAAAATACCAGCATGTATAAAATGTAGTTTTAAAAAGATTGCATGTACAGTGAGTAATAAAGTACATTCTGTCTGCACACATTGACTTAGAAAACAAGATACTGTATGGTTAACAATGAAAAATAGCAATTATTATAAAAATATTCTACAGCCTCGTAATAGTAATGTAAATGCCTTTACTTATCTAAGAGACTTAACATAATTTTAAATTACAATAATTTTACATCCTCCATTCATATATACAGCCCTATTAAAGTCAAAAGGTATTATAATAACAATGTTCTTATTAAGATTAAATGACTGAATTATATTTAGTTATTTTACTATATAAAGCAACTGTGTTCCTGTTTGTTAAAATTGTTTGCACTTACTATAGCTTTTCACACTATTCACGCTATGCGCAACAAAATAATTTAGGTTTCTGTTCTTAATAGAGTATCTATATCCATTTCATGAATTAAACAGGATGTTAATATTTCAACTCCCTTTCTTTTTGTGTAATTATCAGTCTGCTGTTTTGTGTATTCTGTAGGAATATGTCCACCAGCTTTGAACAGCTGCTACTGAAAACAAGCAAGAACTCCTAACTTAATACATCTTGACAAAAATAGCCAGTTCCCCTCACCCCCTGCCCTGCTTGATGTTAAACTCTGTAAATCTTTACATTCTTTTCTAGGCCCAGAGTCACAGACATATTATGCATCTCTTTCATGAGATTTCATTAAACAGATCTCTGTAGGAAATAGCTAGAAATTGTATTTTGGTTGCACCATCTCTTAGTCCAATACTCGCATGGGCAGCAGAGAAATTCTGCCTGAGGAAGGACGTCTGTGCAAGCCAGTAGGACCATGCTTTGCTCTGCTCTAACCGTTCTCTCAGCTTCACAGCAGCCTCACCAAACTTGGGGTGGGAGAGGGAGTGTTTACTCCAGAAAATCTGGGACGTGGTTATGTCCTCTCCCAAATACCTTCAGTACCACCTATTCATCCCCAGAATGGCCTAGATTCCTGTCTCTTGGCACCCTGTACTACTGTTTAATTTCAAGGGTAATGCTGTAATACAGGTTATAGTTATTAGCTAAAAAAATAATTATGATGACTTTCTACTAGAAAAAATGTAATGGTAGTGAAACAACATTGCCATAATATACACCTATAGGTATGGATACATTTAGAGTTTTGGGCAAGGGAGTTGGGGATTCTGTGTGAATGAAGACAGCTTGAATATGTTTAATGGTAGATGCAGTATGGTGTATGGCAAAAGGAGCATTCACTATCTTCTGTTAAGTTTCTCATGCAGGAAGAGAAAAAAAATTCTGGTGCTTCAGACTGAAGCAATTGTCAGAAGAATGAAAATCAACTTTAAGAAATTTAATGGATGCACTATAATGTTTTTTTAGAACAGTGCTTATAAAAGTGATGAAATTCAGGATGTTATTTAGAGTCAATATAGTTCAGAAGCATGGTCTAACTCCTATGTAAAAGTTCAATGGGAAAATCATGTAATACATCCATATTTAATTTCTTTTTCTCCATTATGAGCAATCCACACTGGTGTATTTAAAACTAATGTAGTAGAAACTGCAGTACAAGGACAAATGGCATTTGATACCAACCAAATATCTCTTCCTTTCATCAGGTGAAATGGACAATACACATCCTACTCCAGACATAACATGGGCATAAATGTTACTTTTAATTCATCATATTTTGTATTCAAATGCCAATATTATCTAGTCTTTGGCAAAACTGTGACAAAGTGATTTCTCTTTTAATGAGTCTAATTTATAGAAGCACTCCAATTAAAATGCTGATCAGTCCTATGTTCAACTATCTTTGGTTAATACTCATTTCTCTTTCCATTCCTTTCCTCCATGCTACAAAAAAAAAAAAAAAAAAAAAAAAAAAGAAAATGACCAGAACCCTGTTTGTTGGTTTTATTAGTTTTAGCCATGCAGTGGAAGCATATCATAGCCTCTTCTTAGGGTCAGGTGTGTGCTGGCCTGTCTGGGAACCCACACATATGCCACAAGATCAGTTCTGCTCTGTTCAGCTTACATCCAAGTAGTTTGCACAGGCTCATAGAAATCCTTGAATTTCCTAAAAACATGACTATTCTTGTGAAATTGGATACTCCATCATCTTTTATAGCCATCCAGATGTAATTTATTATCCCACTGCTAACTGTCCAATTAAGAAACTATCATGACACTATCTATCTGAGTTGGTCAGGAATGGGACCAACAAACCCCACAAGGACTGTGAGGAGGACCCAGGTACCAATGACAGAAGAGGCAATAGGAAGAAACAATTGCTCTGTTCTTGGATAATATATTTAAATACATTTAAAATTTTCATGCAAACAAAAATCCACTTTAGTGTTTTTACTGTTTCCAATCCTGTGACACTTGTGAGGAGTGAGGCAGGCTCAGTGACAGCAAAATTAATACACACTTTTGAAACATATTTTGAACTGTTAGAAAACTCCCTAATGTAACCTTTTGGCTTTGTCTGAGGAGGAGCTATGAAGAACCTGTGCCAGCTTATTTTCCCATGTATTAATATTACAATTAGAATGATTGCACTTAATGCCCTCCCAGAATACACATCATTCTCCAGAATCTCACTATGTATAGAAATGATATGTCTTCTACCTGCCCTCTAACTGACAAACCTTTACTGAGTCATCAAAACACATTTTCTGAACGCCTCCTCCTAGCAAGTTAGCAGTATGCACTTATGTGAAGCAGTGCATCACATCAACACTTCTGAATGTCCCCTTCAGTTTGAAAAGTCTTCCTTTTCAACTTTTCTGTAGTGAATCCAAAGCCAAATTTGAAATTAATTTATCTTTGTTTCAGGTGTATGCAATAGGAATCTTGTCATTTCACTCCATTTCCAAATGGATCAAGGGCATGTATGGATAGAGTCCCTTTCAAAAAACCTTACTGTGCTCCCCAGTGTTGTCCAGACACTGTGTTGTCCAGAAGCACACTGTCGTGCCTCTGAATTCTGATTTCTTCTACACAAAAAAGGACACAGTTTGAATATTCTTGGAATAAGCAGCTGACATAGCACTGTTACCAGTACTGCTTGTTTTAAATTGTGCTAATTGTAACACAGAGTATCTTTGTTGAGTCTTGTACATCCATACAGTCTTTCTGCTGAAATGTGATATCTTTTTCTGAGTTTGTCTGAGTCTCTGTCATTATGTTAGTTTCCATTTTTCTTCTGTATCATTAAAATATATATTAAAAGTCTGTTCTTTTTCTACAAATGAAATTTTTAAAAAATGGAATTTCATGAAAAGCTTAGTGGATTTTCCCCTTTTAAAGAGAAGGCTACACAGATTAAATTTCATGCTCACTTCATTTGTGTGAAAGTGTTACCGTCTGTTTTTTCAGATTTTAAATTCTGTAACATCTCTTCAGTTCCCAGCTTAAATAGTTCCTTGTTGTTTCACATTTTGTAGACTTTTTAGTTATATCAAAAAAAAAGAAATTAACAAATGACTAAAACTCATGTTTATAGCAGAGAAAAGTGAATGCAGATTAAAGAGTTTGAATACACTTTTATAACATGGGTATTCCTTTTGTGGTAATCATTTTCATAGTGTTGTAAAAAGTCATGGAATGATAGTAAAAATGTTCCCAGTGAAGAAAGATTCATGCAAATGTTGGCCATGAACAGAGGGTGTGAATTTGGGGCAAAGTGATATGAGTTTATGTCCATCTCATTTTCCTATGAAGTAAGGGCTGATTTAAACCCTTGCCATGTAGTAACTTATCTTCACAGTGGCTCTCCTTATTCATATTTAAAATAAGCACAAACACCATGCTTATATTCAACTCAGTCTTTTAGCAAGTGGTTTAGAGAAGTATGAAACCCTTTCCGTTTTTATAAATCATCTCCATCATCTGTGCTAAAGCTGCTTCTTCTGCTGCTCTCTTTCGATGCAGCCGGAGACGTGGAGGACAACAGTGGGTCTGTTCCAAATGGTGACACTGTGTCATTCAGTAAAATTTCCTCTAGCCGTTGCTCTTCTTTTAAAGCTGCACTGAAGGACAAATCCGTGAAGTGTGAAAGTGGATCTGAAAAGGCTGTAGAACCATTGCAAACATCAGAATTTGGTCCATGTGTCAGAGGCATTTGATGAGAGTAGTCTACAGAGTTCTCCTCTGCATAAGACTGTTGCTTGATGACCTGTGCAGCTAAATCAACAGCATTGAGTGAAGACATGACTGGAAGGCCATGTGCACGTGCCTGGATCTCTAGTTCCTGACATTTCAAACAAAAACAATTAGATAATGACTTTAAAAGACAAAACAGTGTCTTCAGAACTATTGCAATAAGTATACAGATTGTACATGCAAATTAATTATATCTTTTGTCCAGTTGTGAGACTACATTTTAAAATATTCAATTGTTAATCTATGAAAATTTGCCACTCAAGTGTTTTTCTTTTTATTTCCCCTCCTGTTGTTAAGCAACTCTCCTGCAGGAGCATAAGAGGTAGGACAGCCTCTCTAAAACCATTGCATACCGAACCCAGTAAAGGTGACAGAAAGATGTTGCAACTTTCTAGTTCATTACTCACTGCTATCCAGCGAAACAGAAGATACTTTAGTTGGTGATGCTTATGTTATACAGATATATGTGTGAATCACCATATAGAAGATGATTGATTTTATGTCTCTCTGTCTGTCTATCTCATCTTCATATGTGGCTATATGCAAATCTTGCATTTCAAGCCATGCAGGGCTATATTCTGTTGCTTCATGTCACAAGAAGGTATAACATGGCACACTGTACCCAAGGAAGTGTAACATGTGAAATGGTTATAAAGGGAAAATTAAAATACTGAAAGAAATTTGGTGGTTAGTATTGATTTTTGGATGTAGGGATATACTTTTTTGCTTCCTTTTTTGTCTTTCTCTGGCTCTAACACATACATAAGGAAACTGTTTGTACAAACACTTTATTAACTTTCCATGTATTCCTTTATATAAATTCTAGTTATCAAAGGAATTTCCTAGAAATCTAAAAAATACCCCATCCCCAATATACAACAACAAATAGGGAAAGTCAATTCATTTCTAATAAATGCCATTTGGCAAAAAATTATATTGATTAATAAAATTTGATGAGAGATAAATACTGAGCAAGCTTTGTAGTTCATGGCGATGCTCTTATACAAACCTGAATTCGGAGTAGAAGTCTTCTGTTAGCATGCTCTAATTTCTTCTGCCTGTGTTCTAATTCTCTGGCTCTCTGTTGTTCTTTTTGTAGCCACTTGATGTACTCCACTGATGCTTTTAAAATAGTTCCTTTGTTCCAGCGCATATCACTGCAGAATGTAGAGATAACCTTTTCACAATTGTGCATGTCAGCAGAATTCATAAGAACTTACAAAATCTTTTACATTAATATGAAATAATGATTTACATGACTATTATTCACTCTTAGATATTATTGCTTCTGAATGGAAATTTTAATAGAATAGTTAAGAAGCCCTTATATAGTAAAATTAATCCCAGAATGAAAATAAGTGTCAAAAGAAAGTAATAAAGTGACTTTTTGTGGGAGAGCTAAATGCAATATCATGATTCTACCATTACAGTTTTTATATTTTTAGTGAAAATTGCTTTTATTATTAACTCTAAGATTAAAATCTATGTGCAGTATTTCTGCATTAATGAACTAGGAAATATACATTACTGAGGACTTAAGCTTAAATTTTTAAAGATCATTTTGAATATACTACTCCTTTTACCTGACTTACTAATGAGGTTGCTTTTATGCTTGTTGAGAAAAAAATGGTCTGTGCTGAATGCCACTCCTCATTGATGATAGACCAGACAAATCGCACTTTCATAACCATAATGGCTATGGAATGATAAAAATCCCGTTCAAAAATCTTGAAACAATATAAACCAAGTTAAAATCCACAGCTACATGCAGACCCCAACACAAAACACAACAACAACACAAAATAAGCTCTTTGTAAAAAAATAAGATTAAACCTGTCTATCATTCAGGAAATAATGGTTTAACTTTGAGCTTATAAGCAGTCTTACTAACAATAATACACTCCAAATGCATCTGTTCAAGAACTCTCATGTATTCATTTACCAGCTTTCCATGTGTTACTTTATGTAAGGTCTCGGAGGCCTTGGAACAAGAATGAAATTTGTTGAAAACATTTTATTTCTAATAAAGTTCAGTATTTTATAATACAGGATTGCCTGCTGCATTAAACATACATACAAAAGTATTTATCCAGACTATCCACTTCGCTGCAAGATGGCTTATACCAAAAAGAAGATCGGCAGAGGTTCTGGTCCTATAAAACAACGCTGAGAAGGAAAAAGCTATTTAAAGCAGTAAGAATCTGAGGTTCAGAGTGGCAAGTAACCATCTTAGTGCATTTTTTTTTTAGTACCTATACCAAACACATATACTTATATGCTGGCATTTATAGAGTCAAAAAGATAAATTATACTCCAGTTAATCATCACTTTCCATTTTTCCTTGGTTGCTTTAGATAATGAGACTTGCTCCTACTCACAAGCTCACCTATGGTGAATAAAACTGTGATCTGGAGTGGATTTATTGCAGAAGTGTCTATGCTTTACATAGTGCCTAAGGAACCTTGCACCCTTACCCCAAGGCTAAACACCCTTAGAATCTTCCACCAAGGCAGTTGTCATTCTACTGAATGTATAGAAAAAAAGCCAGGGAGGTACAGGATTTAGGGACCCAAACGATCTGGTCTTTCCTAATGTACTCAGGAAAAAAAAAACTTATGGAGCTGATAGCTTTAAAGATGCTCAGAAGAATATGCAAAATTACTTGTGACAAAGCATCACAGTGTTTAACCATATCCTAGAGTTTAAGTCATTTGCTAGAGATTTGGGAGAACCATCTTTTTGATCAGAGAGGGCTCAAATTCACATCTCTGTCCTCTCTGGGCAGCACAAAATCATAGGGCTCCAGCATACTGGGACCTCCCCTCGTCTCAGTGGTGCAGGCCAGGAATGCACAGCTTTCAGGATTAGAAGGTGAGGAGGTCAGAGGGAAAATAATTATTGTCTCAGACTCTGCTGTCTGCAAAGCCAAAACATCAGAGGCTGCTCATTGAAGTGGGTATGTATTCTCATTTAGACATTCCCTGGTCAGAAAACTAAAGCAGAGGTGGGAATAGGAGCCAAGAGCAGAACCTGTCTCCCTCATGATAGCTGAATCACCTCTTGGCAGTGCCTCCGCCTCCTCCTTCCTCTCCCTGTACGTTTGCCCAGGTGGGAGGACAGAACATTTTCCTGCCAGCATCCCATGGACTCCCTCCTAGGAGAGGACTTTCTCCTTGCATGTGGGATACCTATGTTCAAACTGTAAAGATTAAGGAAGTTTTTAGTACACATGATGCTTATTTTCTGGGCAAATCCTTGGCTGCCATCACCACATTATAATCTTATTTTCTTCAGACACTTTTGGAAAGTTAGGTAAAATACTGAGAGGTCCCTATTTACCCCTGAATTGCAGTGGAGTTTGAAAGGCAATGAGGTGCCTGTCTGCCTACATGAGAGCACTCCTGGCTAAATAGGAGCTGGTAATGTTAGGAGGACAACATTTCAAACTGGGAATCGTCACTGTCATCTCAGATATGAACTATATATAGCTCAGAATAACAGTAGGCTTGTGTTTAATTTCAAGTGAAAAAGACTGATTTAGGAAATTTTCATGGCAACTTTGAAAAGTGCTACAGTAATAAGAATGCCTATAGTATAAACTCTGGAGAAACACAATCTGCCTAGGTAAGGGAGGTCAGTACCTCCTAGCATATAATTAAGACAAAATTAAGCCAGTTTTGGACTGATGGTCTGAACATAAAAATGTAGCAATATGAAATTAGAAATTAATCCATAGCTGGATTAATAATTCAGATGTGTAACAACAGGACAAAAATATGCATATAACACATGTTTGGGAAATATTTCACAGTGATTTCACAAACAATTTTCAGTCAGTTATAAAATGTTATGAATTCAAAATTGAATTCAGATGAAAATATTTTTGGTTAATTTTTCTGACTGACATATGAATAAGCCATATATTCAAGGCTGCATTTGGAATCTTTTTGTGATTATATTCATTCATGTCACACATAATTGACAGCCTTTGTGATATTCCTTACTTTTAGTTCATGTTGTCTTGATAATTTGAATTTTTACATATATGGTGATAATAATTTTTCTCATAGGTTGAAATAAATCTCCACTGGAGGGCTAATTTCTGGATTTAAACTGCCAGAGAGAGGAAGATGGTTAGCTTCTGCATGAGATATATATGGATAGATATCTCTTCTGGCAATATTTACAAATTTGAGAGGCAAAACTATCATGGAGTTCCAGAATGAAAATTCTGTGGTTACTATTATGATTTAAGACACTGTTATTCTATGTGTGTGTCTGTGTGTAGGCATGTATCCCATATATCTTCTATATCTCTACTCATATATACATATACTGGTTGATGTCTTATTAAATGAGGAATATTGAAGTTAAATCTTCCAATGTCTGAAGGCAACACAGCAAAGGATCAGCTGGTGACCTTAGAAGTCAACATGTCTTTCACTCCGTGTCTCTCTATACCAGGACCAAAAGAAAGTACTGAAGATGTCTGTGCTGGTTCTGCACTGCAGACACTCTCCATCCATTCTAGGCCAGAGCACTATACAGAATTCACAGGACAGTGCTATGGGGAAACAAAGCGTCTATGCAGATGTCCAGGGTTGGAAGAGTAGCAATATATCTAGTGAGGATGAAGGCAAATGGGGGGAATAATACGGGGGAGGTGCCTCCATAGCCATAGTCTGCAATGCATCTAGCTCTGATTAGCAGGCAGGCAAGCAGATTCATCTAAGATGAGAAGAAAAAAAAAACCTCAGTGTTTGAGGGTGGATTAAATCCAAGCACAACAAGTGCATAAGAATTCAGAATTCTCTGATCTGTTATTGGTTTTCTATTATTTCTCTGAAAATGCTGAATTCTCATTTGGGTGCAAATAAAGTTATCTGAAAAATTATAAAAGTGGCACTAGGAAATTATGTCTTTTGTTTTTTAAACATTTATGTATTTGCTTCCTCAATATAAAATAGAGATAAATATTGAAATGACAAGGCCTACAATCCCATTTGAGAACCTTTAAAAACTGAGCAGCCACTGGCAGTCATTTTTTTGGAAATCCCTTCATAAAAACAGACAAAAGAGTTACATTCATAACTGTTTGGAACCTACAAAGTTAGATGTAGATCAAGTAGTCTCTGGAGGCTACAGGAATTCTTTTTTTCATTTTACTCTTTCACTGTCTATTAATTCCTTTCTTTTTTTTCCCCTTATTCTTCATTTTTATTTATGTATGTAAGGCTTCATCTTTTAAACACTGAAACACATGGGAAATTCTACATGTGCACAAGTCAGTGGAGAGCAGTAAGAAGTTTTGCTGGTCTGGTCATCAGCAATGACCTCTGCAAAGGAGGATTGTGCCTTTGTCTCTGTGTGTGCATGTGGTACAATAATTTAAAATTTTTAGCAAGCTACACATGTGTTATCTAGTTTAATTAATGGAGGTCCACCACAGTTAACATGATTTGCATGGAAAAATAGCAAATAAGTAAAAACTCATGTGTTTTATTAGTCTTTGAATCCTATCTCCTTCTAACTTTAGCAGCTGAATTTCTCTGCAATTCTCAAATGTCCAGATCAAAACATGTAACTCTCACCTGGGAGAGTTTCTCATTTAGGAGAAAAGAAATATAACCAGGAGACTGATCTTCAGCTCATTTCCATTAGAGTAACATTGTTGAAGTCAAAGGAGCTTCACTAGTCTACACAAGTTGAACTCCTGTAGAAAGCATGAGAGCATCTAATCATCTAAGAGTAAAACCAGTTAATGAAAACAGATTGTGGGAGAGGATGATAGTCACAGAGTTTGCCAGCCACAGAGCAGTTACTAATAATAAATACATTTGTGAAGTTGAAATTATGCTTGCAGACCATTTCTTTCTGTAGTTCTGAAAAATTAGCTGTAAACTATGCTTGCTCAAAGAAATACTTTGAAGGACTTTGTACTTGTTTTCATGACCTGCACAATTACAAAGTGTAGTCTCCTGAAACAGACAAGTTTCCAGTTTATAATAGCATGAGTGTATGCAAACTTTATGTGGCTGTGCTGACCACTAGCATGTCTGTCAACAAACAGAGAGAAGGTCAGGCACAGGAAGATGCAGTGACCAGACAGGACAGAGTGAGAGCAACCCACTACTTCTGCCCAAATCCTCAGTGGTTTTCTTAACATCCCAGTTATGTAAAATGATTAGATTTCTTAAAAGAAGGGTTTTTTCTTCTTAGTATTTCTGATAATTCTAGTCTGGCTACCATAAAACAGTTCTTGCATAAGCATTTCCAGACTCTCACACCTAAAAACTAGATTCTGAAAGGCTGAACACAAAGGAACCATGAATGGAAAGGTAGGTGTATTTAAAGAAGAAGGTTATCAGTTTTTCAGGAAAATATGACTGGGTATTTTAGGGCTTTTTTTAATTCTATTTTTGAATTATTCTGTATAACTGTTTTGCATTTCTGAATCACCTACTACTTGGATATCTAAGCATTGAAAATTAAACAAAAGAGTCAAAGTTCTTTGCAACTTATACTTATCTCCATTTTCTAATGCTGATGAAGTGAACTTAAAACACCCATTCATTTAAGGAATGTAATCCACACTTTTCATCATTAAATTAAAAGAAAAAAAAAAGTGAAAAGAATAGGGGTTTAAACCAGTCAAAAGAAATTCTCTGTGGAAGCTCTGCAGGAGCCAAACAAGTTCACTATATAACTAACAAAACAAAAGTGAAATAAAAACCCCACACACCACTTCTAAGAAATATAAATCATAAAAGGTTTCCAAATAGCATCAAAAATGTCCTTCTCTGTTCCTGAGTCTGAGTGTAATCTTCTTGAAGCAAGCCATCTGGGACAGGCATGCTAACCACAATGGCTTAGTTATAGTAGTATTTGCTCTTCAATGCAAAGGCTGATTTTCTTCACTGTCATTAGTCCAAGCATCAGTAAGGTTTCTCTTTTACAGCTAAATTCCCACTATAAGAAGAATCTAAAATCAATATATGAGGTGAAAATGCTATGTGTGATAAAATGTTACAGATAAAGTATTGTAAGAGACGATACATCTCTTTCTTTTCAAAGAAGAAGGGGGCAGATTGGGGGCACAGTAAGGTGTTATGAAGGAAAAAGCAAGAACTGAAAGACAGGTTAAGAACACTGAGTTATGATTTGGCCACACAAAACCATACCAGAAAGAAATAATAATTTTGAACAGTTCCGCCAACGAAACAACATGGTCAAATTAATGTATTTTCATCTACAAATATAAAAAGATAGGTTTACACTTCTTTGGATTAATTTAACCTGGTACCAAGCTATAGTAAAGTTATGTTATAACCTAGTTTTTCAAAAGCATCCTGCACCTTTTAATGCCTGTTTTTTCTTAACACCAGCTTGAAAGCTTTTAAACAGGCCTATTTTCAAAAGGAGTACTGATTACCAGCCCTTTGAAGACAGCAGTCCTCAGAAGGACTTAAGTTCATCTTGTGCTTTTGTAAACATAAGCCACTTTGGGGCTGTCACACTCCTGAACTCAGTCATGGGTTTTCAGACTTAAACAAGAAAAGGCGATGTCTTCAGGATCTACACCTGAAACTTTTTCATCAGGCAACAAAACCAAAATCTGTGGGTAAAAGTCAACATCCAATTACTGAAACAAAATTTCAGGTCCAGATCATTCATTTTAAGAAGAGCTTAAGTGATTGCTCTAGCTATTAATGTTTTGAATAAGATCATAAACTGAACCTGAATCCAGACCAAAACATGTAACTGAAACACCTCTGTGGGCAATCAGAAATCACAACTGGAATTTGTACCTCATGCCCATTTCTAATTGCAGTATAACTTACTTCCATTATTGCTTTATAGCTGCAAACCAACAGTGCCATCCACTGTTTTTCTGAGAAATCTTTCAATTATTTGCCCAAATGGTCTTGAATACTGAAAGATGTACCAGCAAAATTAAAACTCTTCTATCAGTCTGTGTTTGCAACAGATCACGTGGGCCAAAACTTTATTTAGGTACTTAAAGCACTTCTTATTTTAACTCAGCTGTAATACCTAATTCTATATTAATAACAAGAACATGCCCATTTATCTAATCTTGGATGGATGCTGTAGAAGGAGCCAAGTTCGTGAATTCTCTAAAAAGGATGCTTTTCTCTATGGTGATTTCACTCCAAGTGGCTTGTCATGCTAACCTTGTACTTGTAAGTCTCACACAGCTTTATATTGTTGTAGAAATCCTTAATATAATAAAAAGTTTCTGAGTCCTAAGGAAAAAAAAAAAAGCTGAAATATCAATAGATGTTTTCATTTCAAGTATCATGCAGGTCTGTATTGACATGCAAATGATAAAGAAAAAGTCTGTATAATCAATTTTATGTGAGTCACAATCATGTCAGTGCATGGTCTTAAGGCTTCCCTGAGTGATATGAAAAATCTAGGGCTGAAGTTCATCATAACTATCACACTGAATTGTTATTGTTAATCCTGCAACAGGCTTTCCTACTGAGGCGGCTTTTTTCATACTGATGACAAATATAAACTTTTAGGGAATGCAGGTATAGTTTAAGCAATATGCATTTTGTGTTACTGTAAGTATATGCATTAGTATAAAGTTATATTATTATTTTTATCTTTTCATTTTAGCACTGTTTTTTCCCTGCACTGAGTGGAGAACTTTTGAAAAATGCTGTCTACAGACTTTAAGCTGATTTTCTTTTTTTTCTTAAGCAAAGGGCAGACAGTGACAACACGCATTTTGTTTTATCCCACTAGAGGGCCCATGGCAAGGGCTGAAAGCATCACTCCCTTCTCCAGAGACACCAGACAATTGCTCCCAGGGACAGAAAGCTGGACTTTCTGTTGTTTGTCTTCTTTTTTTCTTCTTTTTGTTTTTGTTTGGTTTTTGTTTTATCCCCTGATGTGTCAGTCTCTCTTAAACACCCTGGAATTGCTTTCATTTTATTATCCTTTCACATAAGTTTTCCCAACAGGCACCAAAAATCTGTCAAAAGGTTTGTTACTTTAACAGCCTGATCTGAACCAGTGACCCAGCATAGAAGATTTTGTATCCCATTACTCAATCCTATAGCCAGTATCTGCAACTGTCTTTTATTTTCCTGTATTTAAACTATAAATGTTATTATAAGAAAGACTGTTGAACTCACGGATCATTAGACTTGGGGATGAGTGTGCCAAGCTCCTTGATTCGGTAATTAATATTATACCTTCTTCTTCTCTCAACTGTTAAAAAGAAACAGTATTTTTATGGTGAAATATTCTTGGAGAAATTCAACATAAAAAATTTTAATTAGAGAAAAAAAAATCTGTCAACGTACAGAAAAGTTATTCCTCAAATAGAAGTCCCAACATGATCTCTTACCTGTCTGACTTACTCTCAGGACGAACCTCATGATTAGTACCATCTCTGTATCTCACCTAGCTATATGTTTCTCCCCCCCTTACAACTAGACTCCTAGAGAATGAAATAGTCATATATGGTCTAAACATGAGCTAACACTTCTTTTTTTCTGATGTTTATGTATCTCTTCTCCACCCTGCTCCCACACAACAGAGTTTTCAGCTTAGTGGAGTTTTGCTGATGACTTCAACAGGGACACAAGACAACTCATCCAGCATTTCATATTTTGGCAGAACTCCTGCTACAGATCACATGTAACAGCTTCACTATCCCTTATGTATGGTTATCACCACTGCAAACCACAGAGAGGGCATAACTGCAACCATATCCCTCCACTGAAACAGAGAAAGATTGTGTCCCAGAAACACTTCATCCCCAGCACATCTGTTTCCTTCGGTGATGGACAGCACAAGTGTGGTACAGTAACTTTTCAAACACACATAAAAAGAAGAAAAACGTAATTTAAACAATAAAAAAAAAATGTTCTCTGTATTTAAATTTATGCTTCTCTTAAGACTATGTATGGTATCTTCATTTACTTGTAGTTTAGATAGAAAGGAAAAAAGAGAAGCCTCTTAAAATTAGTTTCCCCTTTCTGTGCTTTCAGTCCACTTTATCGGCATTGTACCGGTATCCAGGCTGGAGTATGTGACTCTTCTCTGCACAAAGGGTCTGTCACCTTTCTGCCTCCCATTTCACTAATTTAGAGAGAATTCTCCTTTGCTTCCTCACCAGTATTTCTCCAGCTACTTTTACATGCAGAGACTTCACATTTTCTAATGGATAGGCCCAGAGGACATCTCATGGCTTTGGGGGATTTCTTGTATATAAATGTGACACAGAAAGTATATTCAGTGAGAAACCTAGTCCTGTTGTGTTACTGCTAGCTGTCAGAGACCAGAAGTGCTGTTCTACTGGCATGAACCCACACTTTTGTTCACTTCCTCCACGTTGTACTTTAACTCAATCCAAACCTCACTGAATGGACAGGATACAGCTTTGGTCCATCACTAGAGCTGCATTGAGTTGTTTCTCTTATCCCTTGCTTCTTGGAAGACCTTACCTCAGGCTCAATGTGCTATTGTCACTATACTCTGTCAGACCAGACCTGGTCAGCCTAGAACGTGGGCAGAATGGATACATGCTCCCCTCATCTATGTATCGATGTGCACTTAAAGTTTGATATCTTGATTTTGACTATAAGTACAGAAAGCCTGATAAGAGTTAAATTAAAAGTGTGCAGCCAAGGGCGGCCTGGTGGGTCTTGTTAGGCTGACTTCAACCTTCTCACAGTCATGCAAGCATATTGCTTTCAATCTCAGCCCCACCACATAGATCACTTCTAGTTCTTTACTTCTTCCAACACATAAAGGTGTTTTTTCTTCCTGTCTGTGTGAGGGTCTTAGGTTTGTGAACATCAGTTATTTCCTCCCTAGCTGATTCCAGCTCAGGGAACTCCCAGGGTGTTATTATTTACCCTGATGAAGTGCTCTGCCCTGGTAAGACTTGTTTTACTCTCTTGTTTTACTCTCTCTAAAAACAGGAATCTCACTCAACAGATTAAAGCATCTCAGGTTTTGCAGTCACATATTCAGGAGACAGGGTTATAATCCTCCTGAGTGTACTGTTAAGTGACCCCTTGTTTCCCATTGGCATGAATGTGCTGGATCTCGTAGGAGAACACAGTGTACAAAAGCACATAGCAACTGAACCATTTAAAAGATATAGTTCAGGTGTATTGGCAAAATAATGGCAGGGCAAACAGAGTTAAAGAATGTGCATTAACTGTACAGTCATATGGCATAATAGCTGTTGTTTAATTAATAATTACAGTGTGGAAAGGCTCTGCAAGATACTCATCAAAAAATAGTCAACTAACCATTGGCTATAAAACAAGTCAAAGAAAAAATTTTCTTTACAAGTGGACAGTTACAGAATTCTTTTTCTTTCTATTTTTCTAGTTTTTCCTGAAAAGAAACTTCCAATGGTTATACTAGTGAATTACGGGGGAAATTCTGAAGCTTGGAAACATGTTTCAATAGATTTTTTCTGATTTATGTCTTATGTTCTGATTTATGTGGTATCCTGAGTTATCAATAATATTTCAAATACCAAGTTATACCAAAGCCAAACCAGAAAATTATTTTTCAAATTACAGGGACAAGATGACCATATAACAAACAAACGTTACACCCTTAATTCTTTGTTTGGAAAAAAAAAAAAAACAACCAAACCAACCAACAAAAGAACCCAAACAAAATACATTTGGTAATAGTTTAAACTCTTGCTGTTATACGAATCTTAAATCTAAATGCCTTTCAGGGTTTAATTGAGGATCTAAACTTTCAAAGGGAACTTTTTTCTAGTTCCTCTTCAGTATTAAAAGGTACAAGAACATTTCTGTAAAATGTGGACCTTAATTCAACCTGAAATATGAATGTTTGTATAAATCTTATCAAGTTCCAGAAACTGATTTTTCAGACCATTTCTAAAAAAGCTGGTACCATAAAAGAGTAAATCATACTAATATAGCCTTTATATGTAACGCATTAATATATCCAAGCCATCAGATAGTAGAGCTATCTCCAGAGAGACTTTGAGCTCTGAAGTATACACCTGGAGCCAAACCAGAAGAGATGTTGCATATCTGTGTGTTATCCTGGCATACAGCCTTCAGCTCAGTTGCCAGTGGTGAGGGACAGTTCTCAGACATGTCTTCTGTGTTCAGGAAGTATGATCTCAGAGCCAAAACAAACAGTAGATGCAATGGTAAGACCTGGCATTGTATGCATGTGCCAGTCTTTTCCCCTGCAGTTCCAGACAGCTTTTACCCACCACCTTTCCTAGTACAACAAAAACTCCCCATTCCTGCCCAAACAATACAGGCAGCAGCGGCACAGGCACTTCAGAGGAGATGTGCTAGCAGCAGGCCTAAAAATCTATGTGGTCTGTCTGTAATCCACAAGAATGTACAGACAGAAATAAGCACGCCTTCTGGAAAGTCTAAGTAGCAGAAAGTTGTCCACAGAGGTTGCTAGCATATTGTACCAGTGGATGTATACTTCCAGGTACCTAATTTCATGCAAGTAAAGCCATAAATCCTTCTAAAATTACCAGAATAGCCAGAGAAACAAGATATAAATAAGAGAACAAAGATAGTGGCTATTAACTAATTACCAATTTAGGTTTAAATTCATAGAATCATAGACTATCTGAAGTTAGAAGGTACTCGTAAGAATCATTGAGTCCATCTCCCAGACTATTTCTGCTGGAAAAAGTGGAAAGGAGAACTGTAAATTGCAATTGCTTTATTCAATACTTTTTAAAAAGAATCCTTCAGGTTTTTTGTTTCAAATTAGTCTTTAGAGGGAAAAATTACCTAATTTTATAGGCAATCTTCTTTCAGCAATAAAATTTTTTTTTCTCTCTGGATAAACCAAAATGGTTTTTGTTTTTATAAGTTTAATTTATAATTTATAATAATTTATAGTTTATTTTATAAATTTAATTTTTAGACACTGTGTTCTAAGCCTAAACTACAGAAGACTTCCTCTAGAACTGGAGTATCTAACATCTATACATGACTACACTGTTCTCTATAAAGGAAACAGAAGTGTATACCAGTCTACAGAGGTTAGAGGGCTTGTATATCAGAGTGAGAGCACCATGAGACTCACCCAGTCCTGCCCTAATCTCCTTTTGTGACATACAATTTCCACAACTTTAAGTGCATAACTAGCATTTAAAAGTTGTTTGATATCCTCTGTGCATTATTTTTTTTCCTTCCCATCACCCATAGAGAGATACAGCCTCTCACTTGTGTACTTCAGTAAGGTGTGAAGACTGGATTTTCACTGCTGTTTTTTTATCATCTGCCTCCTTTCTTGTCTGTTTGCACTGTAATTCTTGAAGACAACATAAAGCAAAGTGTGCAGGATACATGTACAATTGTAAAATAAAAACATAGTAGCAGGAGATGATATAGAAAGAAATTCATTACGGTATGTAAAGTATTTTGAAAGACAAAAGTCAAAGACAGAAATTAATTTCAGGGAAGAAAGCTCTGTGGTTAGCTGTGTTTGCAGACTGAGTTCAATTTGATTACCCTGGTAAGATGCTGATCTAGAAGAAGAGCAGAGATGTGATAGCTAATGTACATTATTTCCGCATTTGTCATACATTCCATTGAATGAGATGGAAGATGAACATATACTTACTGAGATTGTGGTTATCCTTTTTTTGTCTCTCCTTTGCCATTGCTCGTGTATCTGCTTCTGACAGAAAGTAACATTTATTAAAACAGTCCTTAAGTTGCAATTCCAGTGCTTTTTCACCTTTTCAAAATGGCCTCTTGTCACAAAGAGCAGCCTTCTAGTGTTTTTACTTCATTACTCTTTTTATTATTAAACAAGATCATAAGAAAATCTATGTTCTACCAGTACTAAATTTTGAGCAAGTCTGGCAGGTTGCTTAAGATTTTTTTATTGTACATTTTTTATTTGAGAACATAGAAATACCATGGAGGGGCATTTTTCTCCAATTTGTTGCATTTTACATAAGAATAAAACTTACAATGCACTAATGTGAATATGGATTTGTATATCCCATAATGCAAGAGTTAATCAGATTTGTAAGATATTGAACAAACTCACTGTTTCCTCTGAGTGACACTAATAAACTGTACATGGTTGTTAGCATTCTTTGGATTAATTGAACATAACTTTTAAAGTTGTTAATCCACTAATATAAATTTACCTTGAATAGCCTTATTGTAATGTTTTAAAAGAACCGTTTGTTCTACACTGGAACAAATTTAATGGATGATAATTTATTTATACCATTGATCAGGAGTCAACATGTGGAAGAATCCACTATGATTCCTAAAATAATTAAGATTATTAGAAACACGACCTTCATAAGAAACAGGGCAAACATGGTTTTGGAATTGCTAAAGAGGAGAACAGAAAGAAAACATTTCCTTGTTCTTTGTTCTTTTCCTTAAATGAAACTACAAACTGCAGAATTATCAGGAATTTAATTATGGACATCTATTTCATGGGTAAGATTTATTCAACTTTGAAAAGAAACACCATCAGTTCTGCAATTATAAAATACTAAAATCTGAGAGTTCTTTTACCTGTGAGTTCCCTTTTTACTGGTAGATTAGCTGGGCAAGAAGCATTTGTGAGACCCATATTAGCTGGTGCCATTCCCTGGTCACTGTTATATATATCCAAAATGCTGCTAGATAGCTTGAGGGGTAGGGGGAGGAAAGAAGAATAAGAACAAAAAAAAAAAAACAAAAAAACAGTATTAAAGTAAGTTAAAGACTTAAAAGATTTTAAAAAAATAAATACAAAGAACAAACATCTTTGAATATGTCTGGTGTTTAGAAAGAGCTATGTATATGTGTCTAACAGGAAAGTTTACCATTATATAGTATTAAGTAAAACTGAAGTGAAGGGTCACAGTCTGCCACTGTTCCACAAGCAGCTTTCTAAGTGCTGCTTGTGTGGATTTCAGATGCAGAGTGATGGCATGATATTGTTGCCAGTGTCTGTTTTTCAATTGCTTCCATACTGTATTTCTCACTAACAGGATTACCACAACCACACTTCAAACATGAATTAGGTTGAAAGTAAAAATAACTTTGCTGGTTGTGGCCTACTGCCCAGTGATTTTTTTAACCACATCACTAAACTCTGAATTGGTGCTTCATACTGTGTCTGGTTTAGCTGCATAAAGATTCAGTGACCCAGTTAGATGCAATAGTTAAAACTAGAGTGGACAGAACATCAAAGAATGTGTTTTAAGGAAAGAAACTGTGCTCTTGTCAGGATAGACCAGATAACCTAAAGATTTTAACATGCATAACATGATTATGTACACCATTATCCTTATTACCTTCCAAAATGTAGTATAACATTATTCAAATGAACCCATAGAATGCACTTAAAGAGAAGTAAGGCTAAAGTATGTTTCTATGGATTCCAGATAATTAACCAAATACTACTTTTATTTGAATAATTTTACAAATCTAAAATAACTGTAAAATATGTAAAAGTTTAGTAAAAAACAGTTCAGGTTTTTCTCAGTTTCTATGACCATACAACCAACTCTTCAGCACTGATCATTATCTTAAATAATTCTGTAAACTCATGTGAAAACAACTGTATAAAGAGTCCAAGTCCAAATTCACAAAAAATATTTGCATTTTTATTGCCTTCTAAAGCAATAAGAGTAATGTAGTTTTTCATTTTTTCATGCATATAAATTTTGTGCTGAAGTTATATTTTTTCTTTTGTAGCCAACACACAAGGACTCAGAAATTGACTGTGGGTCCACCTGGCCAAGAAAAAAGAAAAAAAAAAAAAGGGGGGAGGAAAAAGTGGGTGAAAATTGAGGAAAATTGTGGGTAAAAATACTGACTTGAGACAGAAAAGCATGAAAGGAAATTGGGAGTTACTTAAGAAAACTGTTTTTCATAGACAAGGAAACATTATTTACAAATCTGCCCTGCACCCACGGATCCTGAAACACCCTGGAATTTTTCAGGCAGGTCACTGAGACACCAACCATAGGTCTGCTAGGAACCAGCTGTTTTTAGACTCTGATCATTTCTCTCCTTGTAGAGACTGTGAGCTTCACAGCTTTATTTTGAATGGAGACACTTTCCCAATGACTTGCTCAGTATGAAATTGTTCTGTGGCAGCGCTTGTTATATTTTTATATTAAATCTGAAATTTTAAATGTCTTATTTTTAAATAATGATTTTACTAAATTAACTAATAACTTTACTAAATTATCTGAGAACCTAGTTTGTGTTAAATTCTCCCAGTTGTATAACCTACAATGAAATTAAGCAGTCAGGAATATTTTGAATATACATAACTAACATGATCATTTTTAAAGTAGAGCTTTATTACTTAGGAGAACTGACAATTCTTAAATACCATTAGAAATCACAACACCAAGTCAGTCCAAGTCAGTTTTGAAAATCTGCTAACATATTTGATCTCTCAATGAAAATACTTTTTAAAAGAATGTTTGGAATTCAGTTGAGTATTACTCAAGAACAAGCTATGTTTAATATGCAGGACTGAACGCTAAGTGCATTCGCGCATTAAGCACCTTTGTTTCATTCCAGAGTGGTAAACTGACAAGTATTACAGAATTTACTGCAGCTTTACCTTTCCATTTGCTATGTTCCAGGGATGGTATAATTATATTACAAGAGTGAACTTTTATTAGCTCTAGATACATATTTAATTACTTCCTACATTCATGTAAATAAATTTGGTTCATTTAAATGATATGAAAACAGAATGATATAAAAAATACAGTCAGTGTGACTCCTACATTTCTTCCAGTGGACTTTAGATAAGGCTGTTATATGACTTAGGCTACTGTTTTTGTGAAATCACACAGAATCACAGAATCATTCAGGTTGGAAAAGACCCTTGGGATCATCGAGTCCAACCATCAGCCCTACTCTACAAAGTTCTCCCCTACACCATATCCCCCAACATCTCATCCAAACGACCCTTAAACACATCCAGGGATGGTGACTCCACCACCTCCCTGGGCAGCCTATTCCACTGTCTGACCACTCTTTCTGTGAAAAATTTTTTCCCTAATGTCCAGCCTAAACCTCCCTTGTTGCAGTTTAAAGCCATTGCCTCTTGTTCTATTGCTAATTACCTGTGAGAAGGGACCAGCACCAACCTCTCTACAATGTCCTTTCAGATAGTTGTAGAGAGTGATGAGGTCTCCCCTTAGCCTTCTCCTCCTCAAACTAAACAGTCCCAGCTCCTTCAATCGCTCCTCATAGGATTTGTTCTCCAGGCCCTTCACCAGCTTCGTTGCCCTCCTCTGCACTCGCTCCAGCACCTCGATATCTCTCTCGTATTGAGGTGCCCCAAACTGGACACAATACTCCAGGTGTGGCCTCACCAGTGCAGAGTACAGGGGGACTATCACCTCCCTACTTCTGCTGGTCACACTATTTCTAATACAAGCCAGGATGCCGTTGGCTTTCTTGGGCCACCTGGGCACACTGTCGGCTCATGTTCAGCTGCTTGTCAATTAGAACCCCCAGATCCTTTTCTTCCAGACAGCTCTCCAGCCACACCTCCCCAAGCCTGTGGTGATGTATGGGGTTGTTGTGGCCCAAGTGCAGGACCTGGCACTTGGCCCTGTTGAAGTTCATCCCATTAACGTTGGCCCACCGATCCAATCTATCCAAGTCTCTCTGTAGAGCTTCCCTATCTTCATGCAGATCGACACTCCCGCTTAACTTGGTCTCATCTGCGAACTTACTGATGATACACCCTATGTTCTTATCAAGATCATCAATAAAGATGTTAAACAGAAATGGTCCCAACACTGAGCCCTGAGGAACACCACTTGTGACATTGTGAAATGCTGGGAAATAGTAACCATTGAAAATAATACAATCTAATAAATAATTGAACAAATGAGAAATGCGTATCTATCATATTTTACATATTTCACACAGGTGTGTACATGAGTTCAATAACACATGAAACTGGTGGTAATATTTTTAATTTATAAGACTTTCAATACCATTAATGAAAAAATCAAAACTATAAACCATAGCTTGACACAACGCATGAGATGATACATCAACGATTTCTTCTAATTTTCAGGCAGTAATTCATCTTTATCCCAAAATATAGTTAAGTTTCTATAATCTATTCACAAAGGAGTGAATTCAAATGACAAGGCCCAAATCCAAGACAAAAGGTCGTGAATGACCAACTTGGCTGATAATGAAAAAATAATAGCAACACACCTGAAAGTTCGGAAGTGTGTGAATGTTCAAAGGAGGGTGAGTAAACTCAACAACATAGGTAGAGGTCTTATCTGAATTTGATTACACAGTTGATGAAGGTACTTCTATCTAACTCAGCTGCCATTGTCTGAAGTGATAAGAGTTCATATGTCTCCTTCTATCTGCAGAACAGTTGGGGTAGTGTCATTCCACACAGCCAGGGCTGTAGGTGAGTATCTATCCACGGTCTATGTCTGGTTGCACTCATGCCTCCATCAAACAGTGAAAGTCATGAAATATTTTACCAAATGTTCCATATCATCTTTGGTTCACACAGATGGTCTCCAGCATTTTACCCTTCATCATCTGGCAATTTTTATCAGTCATTAGGAAAGCACAGTTATAACTCCATGTGGAAATGATGACAATTAAACCCAAACCCAAGTTATTCATCTACTGATGTCTACAATCTTATAACCTCACTAATTAGAATGATTCACATATGTGTTAATCCAGAATGGATAGGCAAGGAAGGAGAGGTGGTGGGGTGACCCTATATGCTAGGGAATGTTTTGACTGTCTAGACCTTAATGATGGTGATTATAAGGTTGAGTGTTTATGAATAAGAATCAGAGGGAAGGCCAACAAGGCAGATATCATGGTGGGAGTCTGTTATAGACCACCCAACCAGGATGAAGAGGCAGATAAAATATTCTATAAGCAACTGGGGCAAGTCTGACAATCCCTAGCTCTTGTTCTCATAGGGGTTTTCAACTTACCAGATGTCTGCTGGAAATATAATGCAACAGAGAAGAAACACTCTAGGAGGTTCCTGAAGTGTGTGGAAGACAACTTCCTGACACAGCTGGTGAGGAAGCCAACTAGGGAAGGCACCCCACCAGACCTGTTGTTCATGAACAGAGAAGGACTTGTGGGTGATGTGGTGGTTGGAAGCCATCTTGGGCATAACAATCATAACATGATAGCATTTTTGATTCTTGGAGAAGTAAGGAGGGGGGTCAGCAGAACTGCTACCTTGGACTTCCAGAGGGCAGACTTTGGCCTGAAGACAGAGTCCCTTGGGAAGCAGTCCTGAAGGGCAAAGGAGTCCAGGAAGGCTAGACATTCTTCAAGAAGGAAATCTTAAAGGCACAGGAGAAGGCTGTCCCCACATGCTAAAAGACAAGATGGTGAGGAAGAAGACCCGCCTGTCTGAACAGAGAGCTTTGGCTGGAACTCACGAAAAAAAGGAGAGTTTATGAGCTTTGGAATAAGGGGCAGACAACTCAGGAGGACTACAAGGATGTTGTGAAGTTATGCAGGGAGAAAATTAGAAGGGCCCAACTAGAATTTAATTTGGCTACTGTCATAAAAGACAATAAAAAATGTTTCTATAATTATATTAGCAACAGAAGGAGGGCTAAGGAGAATCTCCATCCTTTACTGAATGCAGAGAAAACATAGTGACAAAGGATGAGGAAAAGGCTGAGGTACTTAATGCCTTCTTTGCCTCAGTCTTTAATAGTAAAACTAGTTGCTCTCCGAGTACCCAGCCCCTTGAGCTGTAAGTCAGGGACAGGGAACAGGATGAAGCCACCATAACCCAAGGTTAGTGACATGCTACACCACTTACAGACTGGCAAAAGTGCTCACCAAGTCATGTTCCATCATTTATCAACAGTCCTGGCTAGCTGGGGAGGTCCCAGTTGGCTGGAAGTTAGCATATGTGACAGCCATCTACAAGAAGGGCCAGAAGGAGGATCCAGGGAACTGCAGGCCTGTCAGTCTGACCTCAATGCTGGGGAAGGTTATGGAGCAGATCATCTTGTGTGTCATCACATGGCACATACAGGACAACCAGGTGATCAAGCCCAGTCGACACTATGAAAGGCAGATCCTGATTGAGTAACTTGATCTCCTTCTATGACCAGGTCACCCTCTTAGTGGATGAGGGAAAGGCTGTGCATGTTGTCTACCTAGACTTTAATAAAACCTTTGACACCATTTCCCACAGCATTCTCCTGGAGAAACTGGTTGCTCATGGCTTGGATAAGCATACTCTTTGCTGGGTAAAAAACTGTCTGGATGGCTGGGGACAAAGAATCATAGTGAATTGTGTTCTCCAGGGCTCAATATTGGGGCCAGTTGTGTTTAATATTGTTATTAATGATCTGGATGAGGGGATCGAGTACATCTTCAGTAAGTTTGCAGACAACCGAGCTGGGTGAGAGTGTTGATCTGCTTGAGGGTAGGAAGGCTCTACAGAGGGATCTGGACAGGCTGGATCAATAGGCTGAGGCCAATTGTATGAGGTTTAACAAGGCTCAGTGCTGGGTCCTGCACTTGGGTCACAACAACCCCATGAAATACTACAGGCTTCAGGAAGAGTGGTTGGAAAGCTGCCTGGCAGACAAGGACCTGGGGTTGCTGGTTGACAGCTGGCTGAATATGAGCCAGGAGTGTGCACAGGTGGCCAAGAAGACCAATAGCATCCTGGCTGGTATCAGAAATAGTGTGGTCAGCAGGACTAGGGAAGTGATTTTACTCCTGTACTCGGCGCTGGTGAGGACACACCTTGAATACTGTGTTCTGTTTTGGGCCCCTCACTACAAGAAAGACATTCAGGTGCTAGAGTGTGTCCAAACAAGGGCAACAAAGCTGGTGAAGGGTCTAGAGCACACGTCTTATGAGAAACAGCAGAGGGAACTGGAGTTGTTTAGCCTGAAGGAAAGGAATCTCAGGGGAAACTTTATTGTTCTTTACAACTACCTGAAAGGAGGTTGTAGTGAGGTGGGTGTTGGTCTCTTCTCCCAAGTAACAAGTGATAGAACAAGAGGAAATGGCCTCAAGTTGTGCTGGGGGAGGTTTAGATTGGATATTAGGAAAAATGTCTTCAGTGAAAGGTTTGTCAAGCACTGGAGCAGGCTGCCCAGAGAAGTAGTTGAGTCACAGTCCTTGGACGTATTTAAAAGACATGTAGATGTGGTGTTTAGGGACTGGTTTAGTGGTGGACTTGGAAGTGCTAAGTTAACAGTTGGACTTCATGATCTTAAAGGTCTTTCCAACCCAAACGATTCTATGTTTCTGATCACTAAGAGTGTCAAAACCAGTGTTCTGCCATGCCATTAAAGAGAAACTTTGATCTAATGTTAACTGTCCTAAATTATTCTCCAGAACTTGGACATCAGAGAATAACCCTATTCAACAGCACTGTCATAGAGAGCCTACAAAATTCTCACTCATTCACCTGTCTTGAAAGCACTCATTTCTGAGCTGCAGAATCTGCCTTTCCGATTGAAACATTCACCAGCTTGACAAATATGACCATTTTTAAAAATCAATAGGTAGGGTACTGTTGGGGAATAGAGAATAGTAGGTTTGACCCTCCTTAAGTCTGTTATCATCTCAGTCAGCGCACTGAAGGATTGGATAACAGAATAAGCAGGTTAGTCATCTGGCCATAAAAAGGACACACAAAAAAAGGTTCTTTTCTTCATACCTACATCCCTTCCAGACTTAGGTTTGCTGTCTCAATTCAACATTTGTCTGGGTGATTCCTCTCAATACAAGAGCAGTTGTGCCAATCACACTATCAACTGTCTTTCCTCCCACGCATTTAGTAGAAATCTCAAGTATGCTGTAATGGCTACTATGATGGGTAAGTGGTTTCTTTGTGGATAGAGCCACTGGTGATCTCCCTTTGACACACTGTCTTCATTCTCAGCCAGCACAGCATTTTCACACTTACAATAGAGCAACGTGGGTATAAAGCACCAGTACATTAGACTACCTTTGATAGTCGGTTCATTCCTACAGAAATAGTAACACATGGAAAAATATGCTATGAATTAATGTGCATGGAATAACTCTCAATGTCAGGATTCAGAATCAAGAGGAGAAATATGGGGTTATTAATCTGACCTGTCTTGGACACTCAGTGTGAACTGAATCACCTCTGTTTCTTCTTCTTGACTGTAAATAAAGCCTAGGGTGATTCTTGCAGGCTTTCTACATGTACCTTCTTATGAAACGTCACTGTGATCCTAATGTGAAAATTTCCAAATAAACTCTTATTTTAAAAATCATATAAGAACAACAAGGCAAACCAGACTGGATCTTTCTTGACAAATATTCACATTTCTGATTATGGGGGAGTTTTAAAAATACAAATTCAAAAATATTTTAAAGTATTTAGATGAAACTCTCTACCTGAATTTGCCCTGCATTGATATCAAACATGGAAAATCCCAAGAATTTCGTTGCTGATGTTACACAGAAAAATCTCAAAATAGAAATTGGCCAATTTTGATATAACATAAGGAAAGTCACTTTTTTTTTCTGTCAAAGCAGGAAACCTTTTAGAAATGTAGACATCTGGGAAATAACTGATTTTTAAATTACAAAATTAAAATATATAGCACAATATATTATAGAAATTGTGTGTCAAGATACATCTAGTTGTTTGGATATGCACTAAAACTCCATACACCATAATGCAATTTGGCTTTTACAATGTCATATACACAGGGAAAGTTTCTGCACTACTTATGCTTCAAATAGCTTCCATTACAAGATAAGTATATACTAAAAGTACAAATCATTTGCAATGGCATAATTATATGATATGTGTACAATGATGATCTTACAATTATATAGCACTGTCAAACTTGATGAATTCCAAAGCACTTTAAAACTCCAGCTGATTACACTGCATCAAAAGCATATTCTTGCTTTCAGTTTAGAGATATGGAAACACAGACATTTGTGTATGAAAATTCATAAGTCCCAGGAAATAAAGTATTTATCCTTCAGGTGTCATGAGTCATATTGGTTCACACCTGTGTTGTTCTGAGAAGTCCTGGTAAGTCACATAATTTCCAACCTTTCCATTCATGATACACATATTTATGTATGGGTGTCTGAGAATTTAGATGCAAGTGGCTTGTAAGGGGTGAGCACACACATATTAAAAATAGCAGTATACAATTAGCCATTTTTCCTGCTTCAAAAATACAGCCAGCTTTGGACAAAAGATTAACAACCTTTAACACAGCAAATGGTTAAGTGGGAATAACCATTGACAATGTGGTACAGGAAGAGAATAATACCATATCTAATTAAAACTGCAAGGAGAATTAAAGAAAGCAGACCGTAATTAACGAAGTTAACATTTGGCAAGGACACTGGGGTTAACGTTCTTCCTTTTGTATAAAGTGTCATGGGATCTTCAATGCCTGTGTGCAAAGACTGGAACATGAGAATTTCCATTCACAGGGCTCACTCCTGAAAGATGCTCAACTTTGAAGTTTAGACCAATTAGAAAAGCAAACTTCAGCTGAAGTACCTGAGCGAGCACCTGGCTTGAGATCAGCAGCAGCTCAGAAGAGCCTGTGACCTTGTTCTTGCTGGCAGTGTCCAAGACAAGTACTGTAAAGGCCTCATCCAGGGGAGCTTGTTATATTCAACACTTGAGTTTGAACTGCTATGCAGGCAGGATTGTGTGGCAAATATTAAGGGTTTTTTACCTGCATGGATGTCTAGCAATGGACAGCTGTGATCACAATTTGCAGTCTCTAATACCAAGTTATGGGGTTTTTTAAAGGAAAACATTACTAAACCAGGAAAAACATTGCCTCATTAAGGGAAATAATGTGGTATTCCAAATCCCATAACATGGCAGCTATTAGTAAATATCATGTAATTTCAAGGAAGACTTAAACCAAATAGAATTTCCATGTCTTCCAGGAATGAAAGGGAAGGATTCTTAATATGATAATGAAATATATGGATACAGGTGGTCTGTGCCTGTTCACCTGTAGTCCCTAGACAACTCTATGTTACAACAGTGTTCACTTACATGATCACATACTATTTAAGTATTTTTCCATTTTGGCTAATATTTGCATGATGTGTTTGTCTTACAGTAACATTCAAGTCTGGAAACATCACGGCTCTGTTGCAGTCAAGGTTGCACAGCTAGAAAAACAACACAACCCTCTTCCGAAGTCAGCTATATTTTTCTTAATTCAAAAATTATGCTGAATGTAGCAATGACCGGTCTGGACTAGAAAGCGTTTCCTATATATTGGGTTCATTTAACATATCATCACATAAGCCATTTCATAAACCAATAATGCTCTGTCTAAAATGAATTAAGTTTCACAACTCCGATATTTTTATTGGAGTATGTTCCAAAACTTGAATGATCACAGATTATTGATAAAAACTTTCTTTGTACTTCCATTCGTAGACAAATTTTATTTTGGTTTTGTGTTCCTTTAACTTATGTAGTTCATTGTTTAACATCCCCGTGTGATTATTGTGAGTGACCTTAGCTCCCTTAAGGCTTTGGTTTGCTAAGTTTAACAGGCCATGCTTCTTTAGCCAGACTTCCCATGCCATGATATGTCCTAACAGGCCTCTCTCTACCTTTCCTGATTTGAATTAGTTTTTCTGAAGTGTGGACACCTTTACTTGTCTACAGCATTCTAAAAGTTTTGTACCCAGTGAATTTCACAGTGGATATTTCTTTGTGTCTCTTGGAAATCTCTCTCATGATGTATCCTAAGATCATATTTATCTCCTTTTGCAGTCCCATCATTTTGATGGCTTATAGTCATCCTCTGAGCAACTAATGTAACCAGATCTTTCTCTGTCATCTCCACTTAATGAGCTCTCAGCTTACTGCAGACATTCCTGTTATTAGTATTTAAATGAATGACCTTGCACTCAGTACTATTACATTCTTTCCATTTATGCTATTCTGTCATCACAGTCATATAATTCTTCCTCTGTGATATCCTCATCCTCCTTTGTATTGGCAATACTTTCTACTTTTGTTACCTCGGTAAATTTCATCAGCATAAACGTATTTTTTGTACCAAGGTCACTAATGAAAATATTAAATAAATTGAGGCTGAGGATTGATTCTTGGAGCACTTCATTAATATCTTATCTTTTAACAAAATCTTTGTCATCTCTTTAGCTTGCCCCTTAACCTGAAAAGAATTCTGTTCAGTTACTTTCTATGCAATATGTATTGCATTTTACTAATATGCATTCATAAAAGAAGGCTATAGTCAACAAACCCTGGATATGTAGGACAGGATAGAAAGACTAATTCCTGTACCAAACAGTTCTCCCTACATCCAAAAGGATGTCACTAATCATGGAAGTGATGGAGGGTATGTACTTTTTTAAAGAGCAGACACCTTACATGTTCTAGTTGCCTAAAATTGCTAAACCCTAGGATAGCAAGAGCTTTTCACCAAAGGCATCTGGACAGTCCTGACAGGTCAAAACAATTCATCAGCTAGCCTGCCTTTCCTTGAGGGACCTGGGACCAGGCAGCAGGATGGACTGTCCTGTTAGTGGAGGTTTGTTTCCAGCTACCATGTGTCCCAGGGTCTTATTTCCTCACGGTCACATTTACAAGCCCAGGTGCATGATCAGAAGGGTCAGGATGCCCCCATAAAATACAGAGGTGAGGACCAGACTGCCTCTACCAGAGGTCTTCCTTCTGCCCAGGTCAGAAGAGCCTATGAAAAAGAAGGCAAATTAAAAGTAAGCTGCAGGAATAGTCCTGCTAGCAGAAACTTCCTTTGCTACCCTCTTTTCCAGGGTTAATAACTGCAGATATGCAACTCACCCAGTGTGTCTACATGCCTATATTTCCTGCAGTAACAGAAGTATGGCATACATGCAGAACAGTTGTCGTGCAGTATGGACAGTTCTGAGGATCATTGGCCCTATTACACGTGGTCAGAATGCATTACTGCACCTACAGACTTGGCAAACTCAAATAACACATGCTGCTTTACTTGTTGCTGACAAAACTGAAAGGTTGAGTACTGTATCCGCAAGAGAAAATTTCTTCTGGTGCTTGGTAAAAATTACTACTTGCTCAGACTGCATCTAGAATGAAGTGTTCACATGTGAAATATTAGTACAATACTTTATCCTTTCCCATCCCTAAATATATCACACTTACTTAAATCATGTTCTCATGAACTTAATTGATAGCATCAGTTCAAAGAACAGTTTTTTAAAATGAGGCTACTTCTCCTTCTTAGCCACAAAAAATATGTTAACACCCATTCATTTCAATGAGGTTCTTGCTTCTTCATTTTAATTAAAAAATCAAAACAGAGCAAAGTTTTCATACTATTATCACATATATGCATTCCAAATGTAGAAATCCAAATTTGGAAGTGTGTCCACAGTTCATTTTATATATCAAGTAAAAGTTTGTTCAGTATTTGTGTTACTGGAGTACAAGACATAAAAACCACATACTTCATTCCTTGTCATTCATTTCCTGTTTATTCATGGCAGATAAACAAAACTTTTTTTCAGTCTTTGAAGTTCACAGATTAACTTCAAAAGGTTCACTGAATTTGGCCAAATAGTGAGTTGATCAATAAGTGTATTATAACCCAGCCATTGCAAATCCATTTTCTAAATTGTAATATCTGCCATACTGGGTGTTTCCAATTTTTTCACAAGGGGAAAACTGGGGTAATTCTTGTATCTTCTATGTGTGTTTTAGTAAATTGTGACTTTTCATCTAATTCAAAGGTATTAAAGACAGGATGCATAACCTTGTGGGTCAATACAAGTCCTGTACTTAGAAGACTGAGGTTCAGCCTCTGACTTTCTTCTGTAATTGTCATGTTGCTTGAAGAATGTTGAACATAAGCTGTGATAACCTTTTTCTTTGTAAGGATGTGTATACACTGTCAACTGTCAAAAAAGATGTAGTATACCGGTTTTAAAGTCTAGAACAAGAAGAATGTATACACAGCTAAATGTTTTAGATCCTTTTGTAATTGCAATACAGAATACTTATATTTGAAAATAGATGGTCTTTAGTAATAACTAATACCCAAATGTTCCAGTTCCTCTTTCTATTATCTAAAGAGAACAGCCAAAAAGCAAATGCTTCCCTTTTCAGACTTGTTTTTCTTTGAACAAATTGTATCTCCTTCTATATTTATCTTTAACATGGTTCATAATTACACACTTCTCAACCAGGGACTTAATGTTCAGATATATTATATTACATATTATATATTATGCATGAAAACGGGTTCATTTTTTATCTTCAAATAATGATCATCAAGCTGGTTCATTATTCATCAGAGAGAAATGAACTCTGTTCATATTCCCAGTTACAGTACATTCCTGCCCTGATCATCTACACAGAAGCCTATTGTCCAGATAAATGTCTGATCAAATATGACCAAGCAAAGGAATTTTCTGGAGAATCAGCCTTTAGCAGGAGAGTTCTTTTTTTTCAGTTATCATCTCTTAATTATATGTTTTTAGTGGTTCTCGGCATTTCTGGTTACAAAACTAATATAACAGACATGGACCAAAAGTGAAGTGATGTGATACTGTCATCATCCAACTTGTGGCTGGAAATCAGACGTCACAGGAATACTGTCCCACTAACCTCCAGTGTCTGAAACCCAAAGATGACAATTAAGTGACAGCTCTGTTAGCTGTTTTACTAAGATTATTTCACTAGCTAATGCACTAATTTGTGGTTCCATCCAACTTCTATTTCTCTGGCTACCACATGTAAATGCATATACCAAATCATTCAAATTCATCCTCTAGATACAATGAACAAATGTCAACACAAAAACACAAAAAAAGTTAAAACTGAGGCAGAGGAACAAGTGAAAACCAGATTTTCTTGCAGGATTAGAATATGGGGCATTTTCTCTTAAATACAGTTGCTAACATCTCTATTACCAGCATTTATATTATATATTTTTGTATATATTATATGCTTTATATATTGTCTTCTTACATTTCACATATCACCTAAGTATCTGAATACATTACAGTAAGGTATTTACTGATTTCTGTGATCTAGTGTGTTCAGATGGATTAACATGTACCATGAAGAGTTTCATTTTGGTGGGAATGCCTTTCTGTAGCAGTTGATTTCAGATATATTCACAAGTGTTATTTCTAGTGTAAATAAAAATGCACAGTTAACTACTTCATAAACTACTGCACACCTATAGTAAAGGTCATAGAATGCCTTGGCTGATGGAGAAGGAGGTGCTAAGAAAAGTAGTTTTATCTTTCAAGAGTTTATTTCTTAAAATGGCCTTCAAGAAATCTCTGTGTTTTCCACAAGTTAGCTTTGTCTTGCAATAAGAAGCTTGACTGTGCCTGGAGAACAAAGTGGCCACTGCTGTTGCCTCTGAGTTCACAAGTCTTTTATTCAACCTATGTCAATTCCATTGACAGAAATTCATAAAGTTTACTTCCAGAAGTGATAATAAGCTATACATTACAGATCCCAAGGAGCTTAATGTAGCCTTCTCTATTATCTGGCATTTACTAAGGACTTCAGGTCTTGCATTGCTGTATGCAGACAACAAGAGACAGGCAGCAGAGGCTGTGCATCAGGGCTTTGGGATAAGACAGAATCTTCATGGTGGCTCCAAAGAGCAGGAATTTGCACAGGAGCTTAGAATTAGTGAGGAGTGCATATTGCGAGAATTAGCAACTTGTTTTATCTTTCCTTTTCTCTTACCTCTGTTCAACATGTGTTAAGGTTATGTTCGTAAAAGGTACTTACATACAAACAACTGCATACTTTAGAATAATACTTCCATTTATGTCTATTTACCTTTCTGAAAGAGAAAACCAAAGAGGAAAAAAGGAACTTTTCTTTCATTTCATATCTATGAAAGTATTTACTCCAGTTGCTTGATGCTTGAATCTTCTGGCTCCCTTCAGCCATAGAGGTCTATCCCCAAAATAGAGAAGGGTCATTAGATATTGTGCTTTTAGAGACAGAGCAGATTCATCTGGGTATTTTGCAAAGCTTTTGACTGCTGCAGCTATGTGAAAGTGGACCACAGTTCTTCTCCTGATCCAAAGTATTGTACACTCTGTGCTATGACGATGTTTTTTACAGCATGAGGTGAATTGCAAACACTCATACCCAATCTGTTTGGAGTACTTAGAGCAGGCAAGAGATCTGTACATTGCCCATTTCAGTCTCAAACTACAGTATTGTGTGAAATACTGAAACAAACCTTCATCTGGCATCTGTATGACATTCAAAACAGCAGTGGCAGTGACAATAAAAGACACCTCCAGCTGCAGAAAACAGGCCTGAGGAGTTCTCAGTTTGTGCATTTCATTGTTAGTTCTCTGCAACTGAAAGACACAATTTCCTATCTAGCACCTTTATACTACTGAAGAAAGACAAAGAAAATATTTGCTCACCAGTTTTATTTTTGAGGAGTCTATTATTTCATCAATAGCTACCAACTGTTCCTTCTCCTTCATTTTTCTTTTTCGTTAAACTTGGAAACAATACCAGGGAGTGCTAGACAGAAGTTTATATACTTAGGTGAACTTTGATTCTTCCTTGGACTTTAAGACTAATCTGTAGAATGTGATTGACAAAGCATTTTCATTGATGTTATTCAGTCTTTTCAAGTTACCCAACCTAAGCAAATGAGGTTGTTAATGTTTACTCTGGCCCTTTCTCTAAAATGGTTTTGAACTTTATCAGAATTTATAAACTTATAAAGGTTGCCAAATGACATACGTATTCACTAAATAAAAAATACTCATGATTATGCAGCAGGGGGCTGCCTAGATCAGCGATACTATATGCACCTCTAATGGAAACCTGGTTTTGCTTCATGATTGAATTATCACAACAATTATTGAATATAATACTTTGGAGGATACCTACTTGAATTTCTTTTTTTCTGGATGATTTCTGGGAATGGGACAGACAGCAGTTTTTGTAATCCATCTAGATGGCAACCATCAGTATTTGACAAATAATTAATACAAATACAAATTATTAATGCTATGATGAAAAACTGTGACCTCAAAGACCTTGTAATAGCAGTGAGATTTCACACAGTGCACTATGCTTTAATCAATAAAAAGTGTCTTCATAAAATCAAATGCAGAGTTAACAGATTTAATCAGAACTTTATACCAGACATAGTTAACAGAATCATAAAAATTAAAGAAGGAAAACATCTATCCTGTCCTGTCCTGATCTAACCTCTACTCCATGCCTGTACAACACAAGATTTTTTCAAAAGCCAAAGGAGCTCAACAAATACAGCTGAGCCACAGGGCAACTGAGGATTTTCTCCCTAAGTTGTTTTCCTGCAAGAATGACAGAAGTGGAGCAATTCCAACTGACTTGACTCCGAAGAGGGCTGGAAGCAGACCATAGCTCCCAGTCTTCATGAAATAATTCACTATGAATGTATGAAATGAAGTTATGCAAGTGAAGCAGCAAAGCCTTGCAGGATCCCTCAAGAGGTGACCTGTTGCAAGGCAATGCCTTCACACAGCACTGCCACCATTTCCCCCAGCCAGCTGGCCCCCTGGCTCAGCTCTGCAGCCTAACAGCTAGCAAAACCTCTGCCTTTCAGCATGCCCAGGTGCTTTTGCTTCCCCTCTCTCTTGGTGAGTGAATTTTTCTTTTCCCAGCATATAAATACCACATACATCAAGCTGGAGTCAAAGGAGGACTGAAGAAATTTGGTTAGATTCACAGATAAACAGACAAAGTTCCCAACAACAGATTCATTGCTTGTGACAGCTCTAAATCTCTGAGGTGATGTGATCTTCAAAGCACCACTGATACCATAATGATTTCAGTGTGCAGTTAAAGCTGGAGCTGTTGGAGGTATTAATGCTATTTCAAACCTTTAACTATTTTTTTCCTTTAAAGCAAAGAATCATTTTGGAAACTCTTTTGAGATTTTTTAAAAAATAACTCGTTTTAACAAATATTTGCTCCAGCTTTGCCTAGGACTACCAAGGCTATTCTATTCCCTGAGTGAGCATAATTCTTCAAATCATGCTTATGGTGCATTTATCCATATATAATAAAAAATCTGTGCTTTCTACTGGTTAGAAGCCATTGCTTTCAGGAAACGTTCCTGCTGGCAAGTTCATTCAAGGGGATAATTAAAGAAAACATTTCTTAAGTATTATGACTAAATCAACATAGAAACATTTTTTCTTGGCTCTATTTAGTATTGGACATGGTAAAAACTCAATGAACAGGTTTGCCATGGAGAAACTTTCCATTTTCTCCCAAGCAATCTGAAAGGAACTGCTCTATTTTATTTAGTCATTCAGTACCTACTACACTAGGGACAGTGAGCACAACTGATTCAACATATCACCAGCTGGGCCATTGCTGGTGATTTTTTGAAGTCCAGTTTTATGGTAGTGCTCTGTCCCAAGCACTACTCTGCACTACTCCTTAGCTCTCACCACCAGCCATCTAATTGTTACAGAGCCTCTCTCCCCAGTGTTCTTCAAGAATACTTCTGAAAGCTCTTTTTTTCATGTGCACCAGAACAAAAGACAACTTAGAATCCTTGGAAAAGTTCACAAAATATTTTTTTCTGGTTGGTCCCACCCAGCATGATGCAAGAGAAACCTGGGCCCTTGCAGAACATGAATATCCTCTCATTTTATTCTCATTCCAAGCCAGTCAATCTCCTAATGTTTTTGATGTAAGTTTTAGTGGACTGCATGTCAAGTAGAGGACATTATCCCTGTAGCTGTACAGTGATTATCTGGGCTACAGCAGTTATTTCTGAATGAAAGTGCTGGTAAAATGCCAAATGTTTTCATAGAGATCACTGTTGTGCTTGCTAAATTACTGGGTTTTTTGGTGAGTCCTAGGGCTGTGTACCTATATTAGCAAAAAAACCCAACATTTAGTAAGAAGTAGAGGTTCACTAGGTCACATGCTGTCAAATCACACCCTGAAAAGTACAAACATCCTATTTTTTAATTCTGCAGTTTTCTGGCTCTCTTCACTGTGACTAATGCTCTCCACATCTGCCTTAATACAGCATGTTTTTTAAACTTTCATTTTTCAGATTTTAAAAGGAATGTAGACCACAGTTTTTTAGAACTTGCCCTAAACTTTTAATGATGGTGTCATACATGTTTTACATTAACAGACTTGCACATCTACATTTCCTATGTTCTGAGCATTTGGAAGTTGATAAACTTTAAATTCACTACAGAATGTAGAATAGATTGTGAGGATTTTGAATAAGAATGAAAGTCTGATAAAAATGAAAGATACTTTTCAAATATGTCACCATATCTGACATACATAACACTAGTTTGCTTCTAAAACTCACTCATACATTTTTTGTTTCATTTTTGTAATGATTCCTATAAGGTCGGAAAGAAACCTGTGGCTCCTAGTATGATACTTAGAGAAGAAATTAACTTCTTGCAATATAGATAAAAACATTGCTGTCTGTTAGTAAACAGTTTCATAAAACTAAATTATTATGACAAGAAAAAAATACTTTAAATTGGTGTCATCTTCAATAATGGTTATGATTTGATCTCAGTTATGTTTTAACTGGGTTTACAAGTACTTTCAGAAGAATCAAGACCTCTTGTATATAGGAAGGACCTAGTCTTATGTCTAACTGAACTTCTAAAAAATTATTATAAAAAGTAGGTTTCTACCATTAGGGTACTGTTAAGAGCAATAGAAACACAGCCAGAGATTTTCCTACTTTGAGCAATTCTTAAGTTGCCTCCCAGACCCAGAGAGTTTTATAAAATTATGAATTTGGGTCCAAACACAGTAAAAGCCAGACAATCCACTCTTCAGAAGCTGTAATCATTTTAATGAGAGATGGAAGAATGTTCTTGTTTTCACTTCTCTGATTCTACTAATACATGACTGTAATTCATTAACTCAGGGTCAGACAATGAGCCTCTGAGCAATTACTCACATGAGTGGTCTCACAGAATTCTATGTCCTCATTTAATGTGCCATTAAAATGGTACATGCATGCATCTAACTAAAGCAAACATTAATTCACTGCAACACACAACAGATAGCACTAATCTCAGTCACTATCTATTGAGAAAAATGAGAAAAGAAAATGGCTTCATGAATTTGGCTTGTTCAAGAAAAGATTTTGCTGAAAAAACACCCAAGCCTTATACCACATTCTGAAAACCAAGAAAGTCAGATTTTTTCAGAATTTTAGAGACACTACTCTGCATAGTTGTGGCAAATTCAAGACATTGCCAAGGAGGGCAAAATCTAGGATGAAATTCTAAAAATACTTAAACATTACACTGAAGAAGCCTAAAAAGGAAGCAAACACCAAATCAGCCAGGTACACAGGCAACTCAGTCTCACCTGTGATCTCACTTACTCTATGTCAATGGCGGCCACCATAGCCAGGCGCCTTGTGCAGAAGTACTTAAGAGGTAATAAGGGTATTTTTTTAAATACAACACAAATCCTGTTCCTCTTCTCAGGGGAATTGGATGTTCTCTCATTCCTGATCATGTCTCCTAGTCCAACACTGTTATAATATATACATTTTTGACTCAGATTTAAAAAAATATCATTACGTTTAACGTGATAATCAAAACCTGGATCAAAAAAACTTATTTTCTACCTATGTCTCTATCTTTCTTTATCGTACAGCTTATGACCAGAAGTTTGTTTGCAGATTTAGGATGTTGCCTGAAAGATGCCATAAAACCATGAGTCATGAGCTAAATGCCTTAAATCACCTTCATATGCCCATTTCTTTCACAAATTTTTGGAGTATGCATTGACAGAAGAGAAGACAGAAGAGGCAGAAACACTGCTTGATTACTTCCACACTGACACAGTTCACGTGCCTTGTTGAAGGCAGGCTTGATTTTGCTGTAGTATTGCTCAGAGAAATTTGGAAATACATGCTGTTCCCTGGTTTACCTAGCAGTCTGGTGATTTCCTCAGCACAAATAAAAATCTGAATACCATTACCAAGCCCATGGGCATTGCAGGAGTCTCAAATCTTTGCAAGTAAGATACCAGCTAGGCTTAAAAGTCATTTTGTATTTCCTTCATGTCCTTCATGGCTGAAGATAAAGGCTAATGAGGCTGGAATTAACATAGATTAACATCATCCAGTTTTAAAAGGTGTTGAGGGAGTATGAGTCCAATCCAAAACCCAGAATTCATGCCTCTCATCACCATATCACAGTACCACACCTGAAAGGATCCTCCCCTGCCTCATGTTAATTTGAGCCAAAATATTAATTCACTCCCCAGGGAGCATTTCTTTGCTATGTTCTGTACTGAGTTATGTATAAATCAGTCTGACCATATTAGTTCGTAGCTGGCATGCAAATTCCAGGTATTCATGGAACTATTTATTGCCATTAATAGTGGACTGTATAGTGGGCAACACAGAGGTGTAGAGATCTTATCTCCTAAGTTATTTTTGTAGCCAGTGATGTTCTGTGGTCAGAAAAAGATGTTCCTCCAGTGAGTGATTAAGAGCAAGAACCTGACTCTGTATTCTGAAATGAACTTTGTAGACTGTTAAAGACTGTAAAAATCCTTCTGCCTTCACCAGAATGAAGTTTCCCTTTATCAGTACCCATTTTAAGGTGCTAAGGACAGAATCTGTGGAAAATTATCCCAAAAATACATTAGGGTTGAGAGGACAAAGAACATCCCTTCTATAAAGTGTGTTGAATTACAGTTATTGATAGGTGTTGTTTTCACAAATAATAATGCTCTAAGCATTGTTGTGTCCAGAAAAGGTCCATGCTTCCTCTTCAAATGTGTAACATATATGGAAATGTATGTAGCCTTTGTTAATCCACTGTCATTTCTTCACAAAAAAAAATTACAAAATTAAAACAGTTTGTTACATTTATTCCTATAAAGCATTTAATCTGAAAAGTTATGTTTCTTGTCTTTGTCCTTGAAATTATTCAAGTGCAACTTGCTTTTATGAAAGTCAAGAAACAAAGCCTACCCTTTCTTCAGCATAAGACACTGGAGAAACTACTGTACTGTAGAAAGTACTACAATGGGGAAACTTTGACTTTTTTAGATGAAGTAGAGGGATAATTAAGCGAGGTTTTAAAAGACCTTCTAGGGTCTAGAGACTCCTCTTATCCACAGTCCTGCATGGAAATTAGTACCTCCAATGGGTTATGCACCAGACGTGGTGCTGGGCTAGAACCCCAAATTCAGACCACTTAAACCAGATGTGTCCCACCACATTGGAACCTTTCTTGTAATATTTCTTGTCAAAAAGACAAATAACTGAAGAGAAAGGAAAATAGTCCACTGATAGTACTGCTTTAGCCTCTGAAGTGTGACGTGTTTGAATCATTCAATGAAATTCTCTATTATAAACAGCAAGATGAAATTCCACAAAATACTTACAGTTCTTTGCATTAGTAGAGGAGTTTCAGAACAACCTATCCCTTCATCATTAAAACTTGATTCCATACTGATTATGTCTTCAATCACCTCTTCCATCTGATAAGGTAATATTTTAAAACAATCATTATAAATAATAATAGAAATAATGTTATTCTGAAAATACAGTGAAATGAATCTTATTTATTACATCAATAAAACAATTTCAGAAGTTTATATCTTAAAATTCAAATAATTCAAGCACTTCTACACAATATTCACATTTTTTACTTCTTGCGAAAACAGTTTTTGTGGTTTAACAAGCTACTTTTTTCCTCCCAAACACCAGCCCATTCCCCTTTTTTAACCCCTTATTGCAACACCAAGATCAGATGACAGGAGTGCATTGCTAAGTTGTAACTGTGATCTGTCACCTTCATCAAATGTGTCATATCTACAGTGTATTGTTGCATTGGTGCAGGAAGGCTGAAAGGAACCTGTGGTTCTGCAAGAGCATGAGTCACTCAGGATTTGGTGTTACACACTGCTCTCAAGACTCACCAAGGAGAGGTTTGTGTTGTGTTTGGCAGTACACTGGATACTTCTCCAGACAGCCTTCTGGTCCCACTTTTGTTCTAATCTGAATGAAAAACTACGGAAGCTGATGGAATAGCTAATTACTTGGGATGAAAGAGTGAATATTTTGCAGACATATAGACATGTATAGATTTGTACAAGGTACAGCATGAGTTTTCAATGATAATTTCGACTGGTTCTGTTCACAGAATAACTTTGGGAAAGATTCTGTGATGAACCTGTCACTGTTAACTCTACCGTCTGCAGGAGCAGTTGATGCCAAGAAATGCCAGCAATTAGACAATATGAATGACTACAGTTCACTGCACCAGCCTGTGTTTTGGCTCTACACTATTTACTAACATAACTGTAGCCTACATTGAACAGCAGGGCCACACTAGGAAATTACACTTTGCCAGTCATCTCCCTGAGGCTCTGGGATGGGATTATTCAAATCAGTGGAAAGATGCCTTTAAGGAGTTTGTCCAGTGCCAACTATCACTCTCCCAGCCATCACAGCTCAGGACAGTGGTTTACAAGCAGCTGTCTTGCTCTCCAGGACAGAGGGTGGTACAGAGACGGGCACTGGTTATTCCTGGTCAGATAGCCAAAGTGCCTGAGAATGGTTCCAGCATGCTGCACTTGCCAGCCCAGAGGTCACCACAGAGGCCTCCACAAAGGCCATATAAAATAATCTTTGCAGGCTAGTGGGTCCAGTAATCCATAAACGTGACATGCAGTGTCAGTTGTCAATGCAGAATGGAGGGGCCCCAGATGAGCTCTCCAGGAAGTGTCAGGTTTATTTTTTTCAGTTCTCTCACGCTTAGCTGCATGACATTCAAATGCTCAAATGGGTCACAGTGTATTTGTGAGATTCTTGTGCTCTGTCAAAGCCCAAGACATGATACAGAATCTCCATTTCTCATTTCTGTAGGAATTCCCCTTTTACCTGATATGCAGTCTCTTTTGAAATCTATTGAAGTATTAAAGGCCATAATGATCTACATCTCACACTGGCTGAGAATCTGACATTATATAATAGCTGTGCCTCTATTAAAATTGATGGTGGCACTAAAGTTAGCATATCTATGCCAATTTGTCCGTGATAACCCATATATAAATATATCAGCTAACTGAAAAATGAATGAGAGATTCTTTCAGTTACATCTTTAAGGTAATCAGTATTTAACTTTGTTATGCAGCTAGGATAATGTTTTTAGGCAGAAATAACGTCTGAAAAAAAAGTTTTGCGTTGCAAAGTACATATTCAAAAAACGTACAGCAATATATGACGATGCAACAGTATATTTTAAGTGACAGTAATTTAGAAGCCTCTGATCATGCAATAAGCTATTCACAGGCATTCAAGGGAATCACCCATGTAATCCAAAAGGATTCAGGGAACAGGTGCTGCAACTGAAGATCCCATGAAAGTAAAGAAAGTCATCTCTTGCCCACTACAAATTCAAGGTGGATCATGTAAAATTTTTTTAAAAGTATGCAAAGCCCATTTCCCCACTCCTTTCACCAGTCCTGCCCTACCGCATTTTCATGTTCGCTTCCAAGAGCCAGCAGCTTGGTAACGGGACTTTCTGGTGTGCCAATATCGCTGATGGGAGGCATGTGTCCGTTTCTTAAAATGGAGGTCACTCCCGCAGGCTGGATTGTGTGGGAGTGGGATAGGGAGAATGTCTGGCTGGACAGCTTCGTATCGAGGGTCAGGTATTGCTTCACCTGGTGCCTCTGGCTTTGTTGTATGTGGTATCTAGACTGATTTTCCAAGTGTGTTTGTACCTGGGAAGGAATGGAAATAATTGCTAAAGTTTCAGGTTACTGGTAGCACTATTTGCCCAATTGTTCACTTAAAAACCTTCAAAACAGTAGATTCATCTTTAAGAACACTTGGATAGAAATATTATTAACCTTAAATCTTTTTCTTTCAGTTTTGCACCTTTATACATTTATTTGTGTACTATTTTCCCCTAACACAGGTGAATAAACCTTCTGAATAATTATCAAAGAAAAATAGAATCAGAAAAGATAAACATAATCCCAAGAAAAGACTAACATAATCCTGAGAAAAGACCAGAAGTACGCTACACATTTTTCTCTTCTCATTTAGAAATTATCTCTCTTGAAACCACTGATCGTTACAATCAAATCTACAAGCATATATGTACTCTAAAACTAATATCACAGTGTATTTATTCTTTTCTACTTGAAAGCATAGATAAATGTATAAAGAAAAACATAATCCAATCAACTTCCAGTAATTTCAACAGCTGCAGACATTCACTCATACCTAAATCCACATTTGGCTCACCTTGTAATAAGCACAGTCAGTTAAATGAGGCATTGCTGTACTTTTGAAAAAAAAAAAAAAAAAAAAAACCCAAACCAAACCAAACCAAAATAGAGTCCAAACTATAGTCCTGGATGGTTGATCACTATCATCAAACCACTTAGTCTTCTTGAAGTGCCTCTTGAGGACAGATCACTTTTTGAGTTGGTAGGACTTTATAAACTGAGTGGTCATGCCAAAATGGCTAATTGAGTAAGACTCTGGGTCATCCTTTGATTACAGAGATTGACAGTCGCTACTTCAAACAGCTCTCACTTCAGATCAATGTCACATTCCTGCAATTTAACTACCAGAGGAGCACTTCATACACAAACCTTACTGTCATTTCAGCCCTGTGGCTTTCTCCTCTTCCTATGGCATGACTGGTCACAAATTTCTTGTAATAAATTTTTCTCAAGTGGCCTCTGTGTAAGCATGATTAATATTTGTTAAATAATAGCAAGACTTGCTTTGCAGCCCTTTTTTCTCCAAAAAAAATTTCAGTCATTTAAACAAACTTCTTTTTAATTCCCCTAACATACATAAGCAGAGATAAATAGCCCATAAAAGGGGTTTGCATTTAAATTAGCTATATTTTTGTACAATATTGCAGTACCTACTTTATTTTTAATCATGTTATGGTAGCATGTCTAGAATTATTTTAATTATGTTTCTTTAAACTAATTTTCTAGTCATAAAAAAGACTAAGCCATGCAGTAATGAATATAATATTAATTATTTTGATGTAAGCCTTGAAGTTATTAAATAATATTCCATTAATATATTGATATAAAATCTTAAATACACTGCTTAGATTTTCCAGTTTTATGTTAGGAAGGTATGCATTCCATGTAAGGCTTTAAAAACTACATGTGCATTTGGGATTTACTTAAATCATTATATTATTACATTACTAAATCATGAGATCTTTGTGTTAGTTTTAGAAAGTGTATAATGTACTGTTAATTTAAGCTCTGATTTATTGTGTGTAAGGACACATGTAAAACCATCCCAAATTATTTAGATACTTACACATCTATTTATTTCTTCACTTAAGCTCATATTGAAAGTTAGACACTCAATCAGTTCCTTAAATTAGAATCCAAACATGAAATCTACTGCATGCCAGGTTAACCAGAATATCAATCTTGGGCAAAATGCAATGTGCTGAGAGAAAGAAAATATGTCCCATTGTGTGGCTAGAGCAGAGATTTGCTGTGCACCCTTGTTTTCTGCTGCTGTTTCAGAGGCACTTTGTGCTTGTGCTGGACTCTAGGGTCATTGAATGAATCCATGCAAAGTCACCACTACCCAGACCCTTGCAATGCCTAAACTGATGAAGGCCTCTTTCCAGCAGTGCAGAGCACTGCAATCAACAGCTTTGAAAGCACAGCTTCTTCACATGGCATAAATGGGAGTGGGATCAGTGCACAGGTTACAAATACATCTACTGCATTTCACCCCAACTTCTTTTTTCTCTTAAATGAAGCTGATGATCACTCCATAATGAGCAACAAATTGTTTTAGAAATCCTACAGGCCTACCTAAAGCATGAAATCCAGAATATCACATATCTTCAAATTAAATGGGAAACAAAAAAATCTGCGATGTCCAAAGTCCATACTACCTTGTTTTAAAGTTTATTTTTAATAAGGAGGTAAGTTCTGCCACAATAAGACTGCTGAAAAGTCAATGGCTTGCTTTTTGCTTTCTCTGGACACCAGATTGCTAGTGGCAGACCAAAACCTCTGTGCAGCCTGATTTCCTACTGAATCACCACAGGGCCATCCCACTGGGCAAGGGGAGGATCTGTGAAAAACAATCAGCAAACTGCTGACTAAGTAAAAAATCAAGTTTATCAGGAGTGTTTATTTTGTATTATATTCTTTCAGTGCTTATATCCTGTTAGTACTGTCCTGAACTTCCAAAAAGAAGAAAAGAATTTAAAGCTTTGCTGATGGGATCTGTTGCTACAGTTTTGCAGACATCTCCATTCCCTTTACTGTGCCAGTTGCAGTCATTACAAAGCAGAACCACTCAGGTTAAAAAGAGATCTATGCCCTGATTTTCAAAAAGTACCTGAAGTTGCAATCCCTAATTTAGATTATATATCTATATTAGTCTTAGAAGTCACTGCTAATAATAAGTAAAGCACTTTTGAAAGTCAAGCCACTATGTAAAGATAAGAGCTGGAATCCTATTTTTATAATCATACTGCTAGTGTATAATAAATGGGGAAAAAAAGTCATGCAATGCTTAAGGAATACTAAGATTTCAGGTCAAGCTCTCAAAAATTAGAAATGACTGTTAACACTGCCCATGCAATATTTGTGAAATAGGAGCAGAAACTCAAAACTTAATAGTTTTATGAAACCAGATAGTCCAGTGTCAAACACCAAGTGTGACTGGTTTATTCTCCACTGGGATGTCAGATGTCTTCTAATTACCTTATGTCAGTAGTATTAAGCTAAGTTTCAGTTTAGGTTTTCCAATAATTTTAGATTAAATAAACTCTTTTAAATAACTATTAACACAATTACAAATGTTAAAGATGATTGACTTGATTTTGAGCTTCTTTTTAATGGTGTAAAAAGAGTGGCTGAGGACTGGCACAGGTTGCCCAGAGAGTTTGAATCCCCAGTCTTGGAGATTTTCAAAACTTGATTGGACAAGGCCTTGAGCACTTGAAGAAACAAACAAAATATAGAAATAGTCAGCAAAATTTGAATTGGTAGTCTAAATATTGAAACTCATTATTAAGTCTGGGAAAAAAATGGTATCAGGTTAGTGGTTCAGTGAAATAAATGCGAAAAGCAAAAGAACTGAAGGATGACTCCCACACATAGGTAATCCCACAAGTAAAACAGTCCAGACTGACATGCACTTAGCTGCTTAAAGACCTTTGATCATGTGCATGTGTTAGACCACTCAATAAGGTCCTTCTACAAAAGTTGGTAAAAAAAAAGATTTTTCAGAGTAGAAGCATCCTTATTTTGCCCAATAATCTCAGTACTGTAACCTCCATCATTGTCGGGGAGACTAATTTTCTAATTCCTCATCTTTTCAGGAGTTCCCATAATCTGTGAGAACATTTTGTCAGACAATATGTGAAATTTTAAGGTGAGGGTCTCTGAATCAATCCTGTCTAGGAATCTTCCCATATATAAAATCATTAAAGATTCTTTGGACCAGGGACCTGCAGTGTTGATGCTGACAAACCCTTTACCACCACAACAGTCTGAATATAGAGTTACCTTCTTCTTTTTCTTCTCTCTGGGTCAACGAATATTTAATCATTTGTTTAAAGCAGAACAGCTTCAAAGGAAGACCCTGAGATTGTTTTCAGGGTACGGAATGCAAGAAGCTGATGGCTCCTTGGAACCTGGATTCTCATCTCTGACACAAATTAAGCAGTGTGATTTGATAAAGCATACCTTCTAGCTCTCGGCACATCATTTTCTATTAAATATCTCTCTGCCTTCCTATTTTTTTGTGAAATGGATGACCCTGCTTGTTGACACGCCTAATTTCTGGGAATCCTTAGCAGAAATAGGGACCCAGTGACCACCTGACCATCCAGATCCTGCCTCAGACAAGCCTCAGACAAAATCCAGGATTTAGTGTTGTCCTACTGGCACATCTGCTCTAGTTCTCAGTATAGTTAGTGACCTGATCCTTCCTGCCAAATGCTCTGGAAGTTATGTAGGCTCCTTTGACTATTGTGTGTGCAAGGCGTAACAAGATGATGAATTTGTGCAGATGAAGTGCTGGTTCTCCTCCCAGGCATTCTCTTGCAACAGCTGTGGCCCTGTACTTTAAATGCTAATTATTCCAGATTATTTGAGGAGTGAAGGACAGCCTAAAGTTCAATAGTAAATAGATTATCCGCTCCCTCTTAGGCACTGTTTTTGTCTATGTTTGGCTTTCCTAATCATGGTGAAATTAAAGCCTTCAGAACCAGAAACACCAAGCATGCAGGGAACAAAAAGCATCCAACCCAAACTCAAATATTATAATTCCACCAGAACAAATATAGAACAGAAATGAACACTTTGAGTTGGATTTTGTAATCCAGAAAAGATCACAATGCACATGTAACTGACTGTATTTATTTCTTTTTTATGTCTCACAGACAAGCCAGTTCTGTGAACAAGAACATAACAGCCCTTCAGAATTACAGATGCATATTCAAACTTCTTCAATTGTTGTTTCTAATTTGAGCACACATCATCATGTTGTAAAACTGTGGTAGAGTTTTGTAACATCTTTTCCCACACCCACTATAATCTTACTTTCATTTCTAATGTATTGTACAATGGCATAACTAGGCCTTCAGTTGTTTATTTACATAAACTATTTTACTTCCATATTTGCTGATGAGATTTTTTTTCCATTAGTAAAAGAATACCTAGCATGCCAAAAGTAAGAAAGAGAGCATATTTAGGGGACCTAAAGTAGGCATGAGCAATGTCAATGATATTCCAGTAAGCAGCAGTGCTACATCTTGTATTGGTATTCCACCAAGGGTAAACAGGTGACACCTGTACTCCTAGTCAGCTTAGCCCAACATCAGTCCTCGGAGAAATAATAGGAAAACTGAAAAGAGATTCAATTAATAAATTATTAAAAGATAGGAATATAATTAATGCTAGTCAGCATAGTTCTGTGAAATATAAGCCTTGTCAAACAAATCTACTTCCGTTCTTTGATGAGATTTCAAGATAGGTTGCCAAAGGTAACCATGTAGGTATAATACACTTCAACTTTTGTGTGCATTTTGACTTAGTATCATTCAATATTCTAATTAAAAATATAGCACTACACAATATCAATAAAGCATGTTTTAACTGGATTAAGAGTTGGCTAACGAACATGCATAAGAAAGTAATCAGCATCAGAATTCTGGCATCAGAAAGAGGGGCTCTTCAGCCTTGTACTGCTCAACATTTCCATCAGCGATTTGGGACTAATGAAAAATAAAACCTACTGAAAAGAATAAATATTTTTTAGAGTAGTCTTCCCATTGAAAGAAAATGTGTTCCCACTCAGACAAATAAACATCTGCATATGCTGGAGGAAGAAATACAGGATGCAACAATGGAGAAAACTGAATGGAAAAAACACTGGAAGCAATGAGTCTGTAAAGAATTTGGGATCATGATAAACTAGCAAGTCAGCAGGAATGTCCAGGTGATGCTATAGCAAGAAATGGAAAATTGCATAAAGGAATTAGTGAATAGGAGCCTGGCTTACTCTGATTTTATTTATGGCTCAGGAGAGATAAATAATGGAATTCTAAAAATATTTCTACCCTAAACTTTTTAAAAACACAGTTGAAAAAATTGAAAGGATGCAGAAAAGAACTATGGAAGGATTTGGAGACCAAGAAAAGAGTGTTTCAATAAAAGTCTAAAGGAACTCAGCTGTATTCTAGTTGTCAAATTAAAATTTGTGAAATTTGTGGGTGGTGCTGTATGTGACAGGTTCCACTAGCACAGAAAGCATGGCAAGAGCCACTGGCCACAAGTTGATGTTAGGGAAGCTCATATCAGAAATTATGTGAATAAACAGTGAAATACTCAAAAAGAAATGCTCTAACTGCTGTTTTCTTCAAACTAAGGGTCGATGACTTTCTGGAAGATGTGCATTAGCCAAATCCAAGATATACGTTTATCAAACACATTCTTGGACTCAAAGCTGACTACTAGGATAATAACTGACTGGAATACAAAAGCCTGTGATTTTATAGGTGTTAGAAAGAGTTGTCTAATAGCCCTTTCTGTGTTTAAATTTTATGGCTATTTGGATCTGAGAACTGGCTATTATAATAGCAACTTTTTCTTTCATGCAAATTCATTCTGCATTTAATAAATGTTTAAAACCCTGCTACAAAATTATATCTTTAAATATGGTCATAGTATACTGGACAGAACTCAGTAGACTTCATTACAGTTAGCCATTTATGCTGGATGTTAAGTTATTCCAGTATTTTTCATAGCTTTTGAAGTAAAATTTATCACCCAGATGAGATCTCATAATTTATCATTAGTCCTGAACAAAACACCTCTCTGAAACTGTTTGAGTTATGGTGCTTCATGTTCTTTTCAGCCACTGTACCAGAAAGTAAGCATCTAATTATGAGCTTTTTAATTATTAAAATGTTCTGTAAGTACCCAAAATGTCTAATTCCATTTTAAGATAAGAAACACAGTCAAAACACAGACTATTTTAGCTCTATTTTTGAGGACTTACAAATGGATTTTAAGGGTTAGGAAATAAAGCATTTTTAGTGATGAAATAATCCTTTTTAACTTCTATTACAAATGAACATCTGTTGTTTGTTTGTCCTGCTCTTTCTATTAAACTGTGAAAAGCGTATTTGTGAAATTATTTCATAATAAAATGAAATTTCAGTTTAATTTAGCAATTATACACTTCTGTTCTATCTTAAAAACTATCACCAAATAATGTAGCTGTTCACTTTAATGTTTAGTTTATAAAAGTGTGTGTGATTATGTCAATTAATTACTTAAGCTAAACACAGTAATTAATTTTTAAATGTGAATATTTTTCTTATTGGAACTTTGATCTGACTAGATGAGACCTTCTCCATTAATATGCATGAAGAGAGAATACAAAGCAAAAGACATCCAGTCTGGCAACTCACAACTGTGTTTAGTTGATACCTTACAGTAGCTTTCAAGTTAAGAAAAAATTCTCATGTGACTCTAATGCACCATTTTTCATCTTATTTAACCTTTGACATCATATTCATCAGGAACTTGTGAATGTTCTTTCAAGGGTGAAGAGACTGAAGAAGAAACATTTTAAGGTTCTTTGACAAAGGCCTTGTCTTCAACAATGACTACTGCTTCTGTATTTTGGTATCTCAATGTCTAAAAATAGCTGATAATTATAAATGTGTGTAGGATGGAAGCAATCAAAAATTTTCCATCACACAGCAAACTATTATGAAAAGCAAGAGGAATGTGGGAGCAAAAGAACTGCAGAATAGACTTTGCAGAAACCAGTGCTGGGTAAGGAAACTTTCTCTGTAGAGCACAGGCAGCAGAACAGAGTTTCTGTCAGGGACAGAAAGGCAACATAGCTCTCAGGACTGTGGCTATTAGAGAGAGGCTAGATCTTACAGCTAGCCATTTCCTGCCAAATCCCATGCAGACACAGGGATTTTGATAGCATTTCCCCATTGTAGTATTCTCTAGCACTCACTGAGCATTGATGGAGGTCAGTTCTTTCAGGTATTCCTCTGTGCTAACCTCCTTGTGCAATCAGAAATGAGTTGGGGGAAGCCAACTACCTGCACCGAGCAGCGACAGAGACATTATCAAAGCAAGCACTTCCATTTGCGCTGGTATACCTGAGACACTCTTGGCTTCTTAATTGAACTCCTGCAGCTAAGATACACACAGCTCTGATGGCTCCTTATCCATCACCAGCTTGACTTCTGAAGAAAGGATCCCTAAGGTCTTAAGGCCAGCTTGTCATGTTTTAAAATAACAATGAGTCTCGATGACTTTGTGGTCTTCACTGGCAGAAAAGACTCAAGTTTTTAACACTGCACTATAAAAACAGCCTATAAAGTTAGGCAAAGCAAACTACGGGAAGTATTTTTACAAAACTATCCCTTTGATTTAAGTGAGAATTTAAGCTGAAAATCTAAACTGTGAATAAAACCACCCACTATAGTTAATAGGCCACACAAGCATAACAATGGGCCACAATCAAATTATGAAACCCTGTCTAATATCCTTACTTTGACTCTGCACAGTGACCCTGTCCATGCTCTCATTGATTCATGAGATCTGTGAATATAATAAATCTTCACTGTTCCAGTTCCTCTTTATTGTTGGTGTTATTAAAGGACGGTTAATGTGGCTCTTGCATTTGAAGAACGGAAAGAAACTTTTTGTACAGCTAGCTATGTTTAAAGAGCTAGGTCCTGATACCTTTACTTAACTACTTGTCTCTATTTCCAGAAGTTATTCAGATTAGGTCAGCTAATAAGATGTTATTAAATGGACAAGACGGTATCACAAATGTATTCAAGGAAAATCAGTTTTCAATATGGAATGTACAATCACCTGGACTTTAGTAAAAAGTCATCTGCTAATGAACTTCCACCAGTGCAGTTTGTTAAGTCCTTGTAGAAGAAACAAAATAGGAGCATTAAAAGTTCTTTTGTATTTGTCAACAGCAACTAGCACAAATCCATAAAAATTAATTATAGCAGCATGGGAAGTCCATAACTAGAATGGTGTATTTTATTCAGAGATTCAAGATTTTCTGACCAATATCATGCATCAAACCAAATCTACTTCAAAATATAGGATTCATATAACAGGCTGATACAGGGATCAGGAATAATGAAAATGCTTGCAGACGTGAAAGTTTATATCTTGATGTCAGCATTTTTAACTCAAGTGATGGCTACTTTAGTAAATTCCTGAATAGTTTCAAAAGACTCTGGTTTGTTCTTTGATTTCTAATTGTTTTCATGTGACAGCTATAATTTTCTCACTAGCTTCTTGCTTTAAATGTTGAGAAAACTCAGAGAGAAGTCAACGTTAAAATGTGTGAAGAGGTAGCATGAAATAACAAGATTCTTATTGTTTCCTACACATTTTTTCTGGCTCCCCAGGTAAGCAGACACTGTACCATTTGAGATGCAATGATGGAAGTTACAGACAGCAAAACAATCACAGAATTTAGATCTGAAAAGTGTATTTTTCTGGTATGTAAGGATACGGACATCAAATATACTGTGGAAAAAACTACTGATGGTAAAGTTGTAAGAGGAGAAAAGAGTACTTTGGCATTTGAGTATACTGATATTTCTGAGGGAGTGGCACATCTTTTTGTCCTTACTTCTTAATTCCATTGGACAAGTAGTGTTTGCACACAAATAATAACATTTATAATGCGCTTTCCAATAACTTCATTATGTTTTGGCAGCACAAGCTAAAGAAGAAAAAGACAAAACCTGAACAAAGTAAGACTACCTCTGGTGTGCTGTTCTTCAAAAATAAAGTTCAAAGGTTTAGTGACTTTGGATAAAACCACTGGCTTTGCGTATTTCGAATATGAAAGATTTATGACCATATGCCAAGGAGACTGCATCAACTTCCTCAAAAAAGTGAAAACCATTGGTTGAAAAGCACAATCAGTTTGTTAAAAGTGGTAACAATTTCACCACCAGATGACAGCACTGCTTATTGCTAACCCTTTTTTGTGTGTTTCAGTCCTTCCTCATTTTGAAAACAAACTGTACCAAGGTATGCACCCCCCAGCCCATGCAGTGCAAGAACAGAGGAAACAAAGCCGGTGGCATAAGGTGGTTTGGTGAGGTAGTCACATCAGGGAGGCTAATCTGTTGGACGAGTTATTTTAAGTCTACGAAGGTTATAGCTTCTGTAAAGATACAGACAAAATCAGCTTCAGCCTAAGAAATGTGCTTTCTATTGCTTTCCTCAGTCTCAGAATGATAAAGAGGGCAAGGGTGGAAGCTTTCAAAGTAGGCATCTTAGGTTCAGCTTCACAACACGATTTTTGTGAAGTCAAGGCAGCAACATCATTTTGAGCCAGCTTAGGATCTGGCCACAAAGTGTGCTTTCATACAAGGACAGCAGATAGGGTTAGCTGACAGCAGTAGGTGACATTTCCGTCAAAACAAGAATGGCACATCAAGGATAGCTATATGAGAAAAAAAGTAACAAAAAATATTTCATATCAGTTTTTAAGAGCATTTTTTTAAATCCACCAGGTCTATTTTGTGTTCAAAGATGTTTTATTGGTGTAAGTGGCAATGCATCTGACCATGTTCCTGCTTCAGGACGCTGTTGGCATGCTGTTCCTGAGGTTAGCAAACATTGCCTTCAGTACTTGAACACCAACTGCAACTCAGTATACTCTTTCAGCAATACACTTCCACTTATGTTCTGAGACTAGTAACAGTGGATTTACAGTGCAGTAATTATATGGTCCTTGAAATATTTTAGTAATTTCACAGGATTTGTTTGTCACTGTTCTTACAAATAAGAGTTAAATAAAGAGCCCAGCTGCTAGTGAAAAAACACCTAATATTAGCAGAAATTATAATTAATATAAATTTTTACTTAAAATTATATATTTTTTATTGAGGAGTCTTTTCTGAATTATGGTTTTGCATCTTTGACACTGAAAAAGTACTTTTCAGCCTAACACCTACAAATATCTGCTAAAGAGGAGAAGGGAAGCCAAGAGTTTTTTCAGGGGACACTTACAGGGTGCAAGGCTCCAAACACTTATGTTTGCTGTGCTCTGCAGTTGACTGGAAATCTCACACAAATAGCATAATTGGTACTTTCAGTACTGAACCGAGCAAGCAGTCTTGCCTTTTGATGTTTATTTAAATTAATCTTAGTTCACAACATATTCCATTCAGCCATAACTCAATTAGCAAAAAAAAAAAAGAGATACTGATAGAATTTGTAATGTACAACAGATCAAAATTCAGTTCCTTTTATAATTGCTTAATTCTGATATCAGCCTTTAAAAACCTTTAGAACAAAGACTGCTGTAAAAACACCATGAATAGAATCAAAAGGCAGCCTAGCAGAAACAAGTACATAAGTCTTTCAGTGTTACAGTTGTACTTTACCACATTTCCATTTCAATTCAGATAGAATTTGTGCACTTAGTAGACACTACAGAATAGGAGCTGGAGGAGTGATATTAGGGTAAGCTCAAACTACTCAACAGTTTTCAGCCAATATCCCCCAAAATAAAAACATGTTAATTAACAAAAGATGATTAATTTTACTGGGATTAATCAAGAGAAACTCCCACTTATTTTAAATGAGAGTTCTGTGTGAATATGGAATTAAAGATTACTACTGGCAAGTCATTATTAAGAACATTAATTATAATCTGTATGTACAGAACAAGTCTTTCAAATGCAATGGTCTTAATGTGGAAAGGAATGTACAAGTTAAAAATAAGGTAAGCTAGAATTGCCTAGAAAAATTATTGTCATAGCTATGTATCTGTGTGAAATCTTTCTGTCCCCAAAATTCATGTTTTTAGTTGAAAGGAAGACTATTTAATAATGATAACAGTATTTTAAAGTCTTCAGTACGTTGCCACAGAGCTTTCAGCAGGAAAACACGTCACAGTGTTTGTTCTGCAACAAAGTGGTGTGCTGTGAATGTTAACACTAAGATTTACTAAATGAGTTTATTAGTATTAACAAATTTATTTCATTATCGAGTTAATTAGCATTTATCAACATAATCAGTAGGCCATATTATGGAAAGAAGGCAAGTGGTAATGTCTTTGGTCTGCCTTAAGAAGATGGCAGATAAAACTGTAATTCCATCACCCACGCAAAATAAAGGAAGAACCAATTAGCCTGATTTTCATCACACAGTTAAAGTGCAGAAAAGTTGGTTTGCCAGCATAATTACCTACTGGCAGTGGCTGCATTTCTATTGGTTTTATCACCTCTATAAAACAGCATCGCCTGAGATCTCAGGTACCCAAACACATCAGGGCAAACAAGAAAAGACTAGTACAAATCTGGCCATGAATAATGCATGTCGCTGTTTGTATATATTCAGTTAGTTTGGGGGAGAGAAAGGAGAAGTGGTTCATAAGGGTATTTCCTTAACTCTGGCTGGAATTCAGTTAAAGAAGAAATGATACAGCGCTTTTAAGGAAAGAAACTTCCTATCTGTGTCTTAAATGCATTATTAACTGAAAAATAGATGCTGAAAGAAATCAGTAGCATAATAGTATGACCATGTTACCAGTTTTCTTCAACCGTTTTGTTAGCCTGTCATCACTGTTGCCATTCAAAAGGCCACAAAGCCTAAACACAGAGGCAGAACGCTTCCTATTACAGTCTTTTATTATTATAATATAGAATGAGCTAAATACCTTTAACATCAAACACTAGGGTTATTCTCAACCTAGTTCACAGTCCCAGTTTATTCAGCAATGTTTCAAAGTAGTTTAATAACATAATTTACTGAGATGTACTTGGGCTTATCACCTTTTCCTTAGCTGTATGCAGAGCATATATGTACCAGGGTTACATTTTGGTAACACCTTATTTTTGTCAAGTCCAGATGTTGTTCTTACATTGGCGCCACTCAGGACCACCCCACTGAATTAATGGATGCATAAACGCTTGCCAGAGTAGAAAAGGCTTTCTTACAGAAAACTGACAGAAAAGGCAGCATAGGTAAACGTAGCTTCAGACTGGAGCTGTTCTGGTCTCTGAGCTATTTGTTTGCCTTGTCCCTCCTTTGACCACAGCTGCAGGAGTGCACAGCTCACTGTTACAGTCAGGACTGTTTCTATAACGGGCAGGGATATCCTTCCCTAAAGATTATGAAATCCCACTACTTGAAGTGCAGAAATCCTGCTGTCCCTGCCCATGGCTGGATCTCCAGCGAGAGAATTTAGCTTGTCGCATTAATCCATGCATCTCCAGCCCAGCTAAATTTAACCCACATTTTCAATTCCTGAAGCAAGATTTTCATGTCAACTACTAAAGTTTCATTTTCACTTCCAAAGGTACACTTTACATTATTGTAGATTTTCACTCTTCAAAAACATGTATAGTGCAGTTGAGTTGAAATTTACATTTGACAAGGTAAATGAAAATGTCCTTTTCAATTATATCACCAACTTCCTTTTCTCCTGCACAAAGGTCTCCATAAACCTTGAATGAGAAACTAAGCATGGCAGTATCGGCGGGGAATGCTCAAGTCACCTGAGATTTGCAGGTGGCATTATCCTCCTATTTGCTCAAAAGCTTTGAGGCAATGTTCAGAGTAGTGGGAAGAGCAGGAAATGCTGACTTAGGATGAATAAGCACAAAACAAGATCTGAGTTTAATATGATTATGAAAGAGGATAACATTATGACTAAGAAAAATTAGAGAAGTTAGACCAACTGGCTAGATTAGACTGATAATGTGAGTAGAAAAAATGAGGGCTTGATAAAAGCTGTCAGAAGACTGAGCGATGAAAAGAACATTAATTTGTTTCTACTTAGAAGATATTTTGAGTATCCCTGTATTCCTAGACAGAATACTTCAAAGCAAAAATAAAGCCCTTCACCAAGAAAACAGGGAGAATAAAACTGTGAAAGAAAAAAAAGATGAGTCTGTCTGTTTAATAATGAAAACTAAATAACCTTAAAAAAAAAGAAAAAGAAAGCCAAGATAAGTCAATCACACAAAATGAGAAGTAGACAAAACAAAAACAACCAGAGAATGTTGGAACATAGTAATAAGAAGAAATGTAGACCCTATTCCAGTTTTCTAGTGGATAGTTTTCTTAGGTGCCAAGTCTAAAACTGGCCCTGGCAGTAAGCAGCATGAAGCGGTGCTGCCATAATAAACATAAAGGATTGGAGTTCCCAGTTTGGCACAAGAAAGTGTCCTGCATAGATATGTATAAAGAAAGTGTCCTGGGTAGATATGTGTAAGAAATGTTTAATTATTAAGCAAAGCAAAGAAATAAAATATGTTTAACATAAAATCAAGCTTGGATGCAGAAAATCCTGGTTAGCCCACTTTCTGTATTTGCACATAATAAAGGGTCCTCATGTTACACCTGAAGCTGAAGAGACAGGCATACATCAGCCAGAAAGCCCCTTGCCAGCATGGGCTGGGGATCATGTGAAAGACTACCAGCAAAACAAGAAACACTGCTTATCCCCACCAGGCTTTTGATCGTCTTGTGGATCCAAAGTCGACCTGGTTGTTTTGTTGCTAGGGTTTTATTCAAGTTGGCAAAATTTGGACCAGACATTGAAATTGGCAGGCAAATAAAGCTTTAACTGCTTCATCAAAGAAAATCTCAGTGTATCCTCCCCCATAGACAAGAAGACAATGCCAGCAGTACAGTTTCACTGTTTAGAGGATGTACACAGAAACTTATTTGAAATAAATTTTATGTCAAAGCACGCAAGGTGTGTGTCCACTGTGCAAAAACTGCCATGGATGGGAGGGGAAAGGTGTCTCATGGAAGAGCAACTGTGAGAGACAGCTAAATTTTTTACTAGCCATACTTCAAATACTGACAAGTGAGAGACAAGGGGATTTTTTGGGGGCTGATGATTCAGTAAAAGCCACAGAAAACTCCATAGTAAACATTTCTTTTCCTAGTCCCAGTATATAATCTCAGTTTCAGTGTACCAAGTGTCCATTAGTCCCAGTATTAAGACTTCAATAATAAGCAGTGTTACAAGAGAGATGAACATGGCTATTAGTTTCCTAAGCCTACCATTAAAACCCACCATCCAGGAGGTCTGATATAAGACACTCTGGGATTCTGTTGATGTGACAGATACAGAAAAAAGTCTTGCATAGAAACAAGACAAGGTAAAATTATTCTTGGTATCAGTGACTGCTGTACAGTAAAATTCTGTTTACTGTAGACTTCAGATCTGGACACCGTCTCTGAAGAAAATATGTGGAGAGTAAGAAAAAGAAAGGCTGGTAAGAAGGTGAAAACAGGATTATAGAAAGAAGTTGCCTGCACAGCAGTAGAAAATAGAAGTCTGCATATAAACCTTCATATATAGATATCATTCACACTGATCATTTGCATAAATTCCAGATTCTGTTTTACAGCTGTACAGTAAAATCTACTAGTAGTAAAATAGAGTATATAGAGCATTGCAGATTAGAAAAAAAGGGACATTTCAGGGTTGTGACCTTCTCTATTAGTAAGCAATGGAAGTTGAAGGCCATGTCTCCATCCTTCCAAGTTCAAACTCAATAGTTTTAACAACACAAGGAAGACAGAATGTGGACACAAAAGCAGTAGTTGGATTGAAGTAGGATGAAGAAATAAATGTGTTTAACAAATATTAATTCTAAAGACTCCCTTGGTTCCTTCCATTTTTCTGTTTCTCTAGAACTTTTTGTGGTTGAATAGTTTTTGGTTCCACAATCAAATAGTTTTTATTTAACCTACTTATTTCCAATTCCCAAATTTCCTGTTAGCTAATTAGGAGCTTATTTTGTCTCTGCCTGCTTCCATCTCATTAGGAGTGGGGTGGGGGTGTGAGATTGGGGGATTGTTTGTTTTTGTTTAATCACTGATTATTGCTACAAGAATGTCTTTATCCTTGCTAATACCATTCTAGGCCCTGATCCTGCAACTACCTGCACTTTTCCCATGCTATCCTACCAAGGGCTTTCACTGACTTCAGGGGAATACTCACATGGACAATTGTTTGTAGGACTGAAGCTTTAAGCAATAATTGTCAAGGGCATCCTGCATTAGTGAGCTGTGAAACAAGTCCTTAAGAAGCATACACTCTTTGGTGGTGTGACAAAGAAGTCGTATTTTATGCCTATTTACATTACTGAGAATTGATTATAAAAACCTCTTAAAAGGATTTGCAATTTTCGTTTATAGCTATAATATATTATGAGATCTCATCTGCTCTTGAAAACAGTATAAACTTTGACTAGCCAAATGACATGTATGTCTTGGAAGAAGCAAGATGACAAACTGGCATTTCTTGGCTTAAGTTAACATTCTTTAATCACCAGACCATGTTGTGGTTCCACTACACTGGGTTCTTCCTGAATGCAGTGAAACAGTCATGCCATTCCTAGGAAAATCACTCTTTCCACAACACTTGCCAGTAATTTAAATTACAGTGGATTGGCACTCAGGAGTTCTGTGTATTCAGTCCCCACCCTTGTTATATTTTCCCTGTGTGGCCTTGAACTAAACATTTAATCTGTTTTCCTTGATAAATGTAAATAAAAAAAATCTATTTATCTCTATTTATATATCTTTTTGCATATCAGAAAATCTTTGGGGCAAGGATTATTTCAGTCCCATTGGGAATGGCACTGGAATCCTCTCCACTGGGGTCTCTAGTTGAAACACTTCTTCTACTACTACTACTATTAATACTACCACCACCACTACTACTAGTCCCTTACTTATTCCCAGTAAAAAAACAGACTAAACAATTTTAGTTTTCAACATAGGATGTATGGCTTTGAAGCTAAATATAAAAATTCAGTCTTTTCACTTATATGATAACCAATTAATCCATTTTAGTAGACCGATAGTTTATGGCCAAGACTAGAAATGCAAGTATTTTCTTACTGGTATAAGCTTTATTCTCTCAGATTTCCTATAACTGCCTATTAAGAAATAAATTGTTGCATCAGAAGAAAATTCACTGCAGTCTAAGTTGGTTTTCTTATTTTTTTCCAAACTAGCGAAATATGTTTGCTCTAATAAGTTTGTAATGTAAGTACCCATACAGGTTAATTTTTAATATATAAGGGCTCAACAAGAGTATGTAAAAGTCTGAATATACCTTCTCATTTTTTCCTTTTACTGATGGAACTTGATGTTTCTGTCCTTAACTAGAAATGTCTTGTTTGCTCATGTTTATGCCAAACAGATTTTTGGAAATGAAGAAAAAAAAGAGAGGTACTGTAACATATGCATATATTGGGCTTTTTTATTCCTCTCCACTTTTGTAGCTATATGAGAGCTGACGAACAGAGTACTGGGATCTGGCCTAATAAATGAGAAGTGTAGATAGTTCTAGTAGCTCAGAACGAGTCTGTTATGAAATGGTGGTGTGTGTCCACAAAATACCTTTCTGTCAACCCTGCTTCCCAAAAGTAATTCAAGAAACTCTAAGTTGTCTTCACTTATTAGGAAAATGTTACTGTTTTTTCCTATTTATCCCTAAAACTTGCATTTAAAAAGCTTTGTTTATACAAGTAGCTGAATCACCACCACGTGAAAAACTCCAGAACTGCATGAATTATACACAGTCTCACCTCAACCCCAACCCCTGTGTGGAGCACAGCTGCCTATTCTGTTTAAATTTATGGCTTTTGCAGCCTGCTGTAGGAAAAAATACAGATTACGAACCTACCCCAGGAAGACATGGCTCCTCTCCCAGTCCCTGCAGTAGTAGTTGGCTACTAGTCCCAGCTAACCTTAAACCAAAACACTGCAACTTGTGGTCCCACCAAGTCCACTGACTGCTCCTAATATTTCACTACTGTTCACTGCCATTAATATGCAAAAAGGCTTCATACATTGGGGGATAATAACCCTTTACCAGTTTTACAGTTAAAATAACTGAGAGTTCATATAAAGGTAGTTCAATAGAGCTGGGTTTAAAACCTAGTTCTGTTATACGTGTGTGTGTGTATATATACATTTTAATAGCCTAGTCTCAGCCACAGTGTCATATTGAGAATCTAGAAGTAGATCTGCACCTCATAGCAGCAATACAACATACAAAGAGGCACAGAAAAAATTGGTTTCCATAATAAGAGACCCGGTTATTTGGTTCATGGGAAGAGTACACGTAAAAAAATGTTCTGGTCTAGTTCTTGCAAATTATTCCTTCTGGATCATTTTACAGCAGTTATGTTTTCTGGAACCATTGAGCTCTGGTCAAGAAGAACAAGGAAGATAGAACAAATGTTCAGCATCACTATGCTCCTTCTGCATGTCTGCTTCACCACCTAGTGAAGTGCATATGTTGCTCTGTGTAGGGTGATGTAGGGATGCTAAGCAGCTGCTTTCTATCAATTTGCAGCTCTTACAATATGTTCTGCAGATCTGCAGGCTGTAAATTCACAGGCAGCTCTTAATCCATGTGGAGTTGAAAAGGAATGGATAAAAATTATCATAGGGACTTGGAAATAACAGATAGAATCACAAACCTCAACTGCTGGAGTTTTAATGCAAAGCACAGAATTTAGAAAAAATTCTCATGATTCATCTTTACTGTGCCATTTTTATTTGCCTTTCACAGAATCACAGAATTGTCTAGGTTGGAAAAGACCTTGAAGAACATCCAGTCCAACCATTAACCTAACATTGACAGTTCCCAACTACACCATATCCCTCAGCGCTATGTCAACCCGACTCTTAAACACCTCCAGGGATGGGGACTCCACCACCTCCCTGGGCAGCCCATTCCAACGCCTAACAACCCATTCTGTAAAGAACTACTTCCTAATATCCAGTCTAAACCTTCCCTGGCGCAACTTGAGGCCATTCCCTCTTGTCCTATCACTTACTACTTGGTTAAAGTGACTCATCCCCAGCTCTCTGCAACCTCCTTTCAGGTAGTTGTAGAGGGCGATGAGGTCTCCCCTCAGCCTCCTCTTCTCCAGACTGAACAACCCCAGTTCCCTCAGCCGCTCCTCGTACGACATGTGCTCCAGACCCTTCACCAGCTTCGTTGCCTTTCTTTGGTCATGCTTGAGTAATTCAATGTCCTTTTTGTAGTGAGGGGCCCAAAACTGAACACAGTAATTCAGGTGCTGCCTCACCAGTGCCGAGTACAGGGGTAAGATCACTTCCCTGTCCCTGCTGGCCACGCTATTTCTGACGCAAGCCAGGATGCCATTGGCCTTCTTGGCCACCTGGGCACACTGCTGGCTCATGTTCAGGCGCCTGTCAGTCAACACCCCCTGTTCCCTCTCTGACTGGCAGCTCTCCAGCCACTCCTCCCCAAGCCTGTAGCGCTGCTGGGGGTTGTTGTGGCCCAAGTGCAGCACCCGGCATTTGGCCTTATTGAAACTCTTACAGTTGGCCTGAGCCCATCGCTCCAGCCTGTCCAGATCTCTCTGTAGACCCTCCCTACCCTCCAGCAGATCAACACTCCCATCGGACTTGGTGTCATCTACAAACTTACTGAGGGTGCACTTGATCCCCTCATCTAGATCATCAATAAAGACGTTAAACAGGAGTGGCCCCAAAACCGAGCCCTGGGGGACACCACTCGTGACCGGCCACCAACTGGATTTAACTCCATTCACCACAACTCTTTGGATCCGGCCATCCAGCCAGTTTTTTACCCAGCAAAGCGTGTGCCCATCCAAGCCACGAGCAGTCAGTTTTGCCAGGAGAATGCTGTGGGAAATGGTGTCAAAGGCCTTACTAAAGTCAAAGTAAACAACATCCCCAGCCTTTCCCTCATCCAATAAGCAGGTCACCCTGTCGTAGAAGGAGATCAGGTTTGTCAGGCAGGACCTGTCTTTCATAAACCCATGCTGACTAGGCCTGATCCCCTGGTTGTCCATTATATGACTTCTAATGACACCCAAGATGACCTGCTCCATGACCTTCCCTGGCACTGAGGTCAGACTGACAGGTCTATAGTTTCCTGGATCCTCCTTTCTGCCTTTCTTGTAGATGGGTGTCACATTTGACACCCTTCAGTCCAATGGGACCTCCCCAGTTAGCCATGACTTCAGGTAAATCATGGAAAGCAGCTTGGCAAGCACATCTGCCAACTCTTTCAGCACCCTTGGGTGTAACCCATCCGGTCCCACAGACTTGTGTGCATCCAAGTGGTGTAGCAGGTCTCTGACCACTTCCTCTTTAATTGTCCTGACCTCATTCTGCTTCCCCTCCCCATCTCCTAGCTCATGAGGCTGGGTGTCCAGGGAACAGCCAGTTCCACTGCTAAAGACTGAGGCAAAGCAGGCATTGAGCACCTCAGCCTTTTCCTCATCCTTAGTTACCATGTTTCCCTCTGCATCCAATAAAGGAGGGAGATTTTCCCTAATCCTCCTTTTGCTGTTAACGAATTTCTAGAAACATTTTTTATTATCTTTAACAGCTGTAGTCAGGTTGAGCTCTAGCTGCGCTTTGGCTCTCCTAATGTTCTCCCTGCATAAATTCACTACATCTTTATAGTCATCATGAAAGACCTGCCCCCTCTTCCAAAGGTCATAGATTCTCCTTTTGTTCTTGAGATCCAGCCAAAGGTCCCTGTTTAGCCAGGCCGGTCTCCTTCCCCTCCTGCTTGTTTTTCGGCACACGGGAACAGCCTGCTCCTGTGCCTTTAAGACTTTGCTCTTGAAGTATGTCCAGCCTTCCTGGACTCCCATATCCTTCAGGGCAGCCTCCCAAGGGATTTTGTTAATCAGTCTTTTGAACAGGTCAAAGTTTGCCCTCCGGAAGTCTAAGGTGGCAGTTTTACTAACCCCTCGCTTTGTTTCTCGAAGGATAGAAAATTCAATCATCTCATGATCACTGCACCCTAGGCAGCCTCCAGCCTTCACTTCCCCCACAAGCTCTTCCCTGTTCACAAGAAGCAGGTCCAGGAGGGCACCTTCCCTGGTCGGCTCACTCACCAGCTGTGTGAGGAAGTTATCCTCCATACATTCCAGGAACCACCTGGATTGTTCCCCCTCTGCTGTGTTGTGATCCCAGCAGATACCTGGGAGGTTAAAGTCCCCCACAAGAACAACGGCAAGTGACCACAAGATTTCTCTCAACTGTTTATAGAAAGCTTCATCCACCTCACTGCTTTGGTTGGGAGGTCTATAGCAGACTCCCACAGCAAGATCTGCTTTATTGGACCTTAACCTAATCCAAACACTCTCAACCCCATTATCACTATACTTGATTTCTGAGCTCTCATAGCATTCTCTTACATATAGGGCCACTCCACCACCTCTCCTTCCCTGTCTATCCCTCCTGAAGAGCTTGTAGCCATCGATTGTAGCACTCCAGTCGTGTGAGGCATCCCACCACGTTTCTGTTATAGCTATTATGTCATAGTTCTCGTGCTGCATCATGGCCTCAAGCTCCCCCTGTTTGTTGCTCATACTGTGTGCATTGGTACAGATGCACTTGAGATGAGCTAATGAATCCAACACCTTTTTGTGAACATGGGCCCCATTCCCTACCAGACCTTTCTCAGGTGCTTCCAAAGTTCCTAAACATCTTTCCCTTCTCTCAGATGAAGTGGCAGAGGGAGAGCCCTCACCAGTCCACCATCCCTCAAGCCTTGGCTTGCTTCCCTTGAGCTTGTTCCTAACAGGCCCAGTTATCTCCCCGTCCCCCCTCATATCTAGTTTAAAGCCCTGTCAATAAGCCCTGCTAACTCCTGACCCAGAATCCTTTTCTCCCTCTGGGACAGCTGCATCCCACCTGTCTCATTTGTCACCAGCAGACCAGGTGCCTTATAAACCTCGCCATGTTCAAAGAACCCAAAATTCCAACGGTGGCACCAGTCTCTGAGTCACATGTTAATCAGATATGTTTTCCACCCTCTCTCAGTGGTTTTCCCTTCCACTTGAGGGATTGATGAAAACACGACCTGAGCTCCTGAGCCTTCAACTAGCCACCCCAGTGCCTTGAAGTCCTTTTTGAGTGACTTAAGACTTCTCTCTACCAGCTCATCGTTACCTGCCTGGATAACCAACAAGGGGTAGTAATCAGAGGGCTGCACCAGAGCTGTGACCTTCCTTTTGATATCTCTGACCCGAGCCCCAGGGAGGCAGCAGACCTCTCTATGGTATGGGTCTGGTCGACATATGGGCCCCTCCGTACCCCTCAGAACAGTCATCCACTACAATTACCCGCCTTTTCTTCTTACTTGAAGAAGTCTCTTGGGACTGAGGGACAAGCTGTGGATGACTCACTAGATGGGTCCTCGTTTCCATCTTCATATGGCTGGCTGTCTAGTTCCAAAGCCTCATACCTATTGTATAATGACAACTGGGAAGGCGAGGGGGGCCGAGAAGGTTTTCGCTTGCCTTTCCAAGGAAGGACATGAATCCATTCCCCCCTGTCCCCCACATGCCCTCCTTCTGCCTGGTGAGAGGAGGGGAGGGAGTCATGTATTTATTGTAGAGCCTCTACCTGCTGCCTTTGTCTCAGAATGTGTCTCTACCAGTCAATCTCGTTTTCACATTCTTTGAATATGGGCACTCTCTTTTTCAGTATAAGATGTGACAGAGTTAGGGTGTATTTGAGGCTGGCAGCAATACCTCTATGGCCAGAGAGCAGAACACTCTCTTGGGGCAGGAGGCCAAAATTCAGAAAGCATATTCTTGAAAACATAACTCTAAAGCTCATAGGAAAATCAGGACATTTGCTTATATGCATCAGGTTCCCAGACTGATTAATGTTCACAACAGCAGAGATTTATGGATCTTTCTTTCTAATAGCTCTGCCGTGAGCCCAATATAAGATGATTTTTGCACATCCTAACTCTCTCATCACAAGCTTTCCACCCATTTATACTACTTCAAAATGTCAGCAGGCCAAAGCTGTCCATTAAACCTTATTATTGTTTATTAATTGCATTATAGCAGCACAGAGAAGCAGTGGTAGAGCACAATCAAGGAATGAAATGGCATTCAGACCATCACCACTTAGATCTATCTCCTACCACCTTGGCAGCCCTGCACCTGCGACCCACTTGATCCATGGCTATGCTCAGTAACCATGTCATTCCTAAGAACCTGTGATATACCAGAAACCCCTCACACCATACATTTCGTGAAGTCAGAACAAAATTTCAGGCTCTGCCCCACATTGCAGGTTGCTCAGGAGGCAGAATCAGCCAATAGTTATAACCACTAGCTTTACAATGTGGCAGATATCCTGCTTTTTGAACAGGACTGGAAATTTTTGAACTCCTGAAGTGAAACTCTGATTTTGAAATGAACTCTGAAAGCCATGTTTCTGTAATACTGGTAAAAATCCAATATATAAAAAGCTTTTTGTTAAAACTGAGGAAGTCAAAAGGGCTGAGAAATTTGACAAACACTCATTTCTGTCTATTGGAGTGCTTGATTAGAATCTCAGAGATTTATGAAAGAAGTAGTAATAAATACAGCTCTGAACTAACAAGAAAGAGAGCAGGAATGAAAGACTTGAAATACACATTCAGTGTCTATTAATTGCCTTGCTATATGGTCCTCGGTGCTTGTCATGTTTTAGACACATTCATGGAGATATCCAGCAGAGAGCATGACACTCTTTCCAGTAGGCTTACTCATACATTTGCAACAGCTAATAAAATAATGTCAACTTTTTATGAATATTCAGAGTGCTTTTGTTAATAAAAAAAGAAGGCATTATAATAGCCAGCCATTATGTAGGCTGGCACCAACTGTTCAACTTTTCTAACAGAAAAAAATAATTGTGTGTGAATTGTATTGTTCATGAAAGTGAGACAGATGGAAGAAGTCAGGCAGACAGCACAAACACTTGCATCCCACCTCAGGTTCCAGCTGGAACACCAGTTATTCAATTACCAGGGCTTAACTCTACAATCCACACAACTTAATGCATTTGCACAATAGGACTATGTGGCTAAGGACTAGTTAATATATGCATACAATTTTTCAAAACTACAACACGTTTGTAGACCTGCATCTTTCAATGTAGGAATTCTGAAACAATAGCAGTCAATAAGATCAAGACCAAAAAAAATAATAGTGTCTATTTATGGGTTAGTTTAGATCCAAAATGTTATATGAAGTTTTACATTCCCACAAGTATATCAACAGGGGTACAGTTTCTAAATATACCTAAAAGGTATGGTAAATGTACGAAGGCACAGTGACTCCTACTTAAGTGTGGCTCCTATTCTTCTAGAGAAGCAGAGTAGGTAAGCTGCTGCTTATGAAAAAGGCTATCTCTGGCAGGCTCACTTGCCCTGCGAAGTGTGATTTTCATTTTTAAATGAGGTAATTCTGAATTCAGATACATAAAGGGGTGTAGATCTCATACAGCTGAGCAGGCAGTGCCTAACCTGAAGACATCTGCTATTCCTTTTTCCCTCCTCCCTCCCTTCCAAATGAGAGCTCTGTCCCTGAGCACAGAGCAAAGGCAGACAGACAAGACATTTAGAGCATTCAGAAGATTAATTTAATTTTTTTTTTCTAATTGGGTCTTAGACATTTATCAGAATTCCTCGTTGGGACTGAGTGAACTGAATTAAATTGCAATGACATAATTATGTAGTATCTTTTTCATACAAAAAAAGAAATCTGATAAACAATTCTCCATAAATCAAAGTGTCTATTATTATTGGTGGGTTTGTCTCTTATTCTGACCTTTTCCACAAATATTGTTCCTGTACAGGCCCTCTTTTCAGATCCAGCTTTACCATGGCTCTGGTAACAAATCCCCCAATGGGAGATGACCAAGATGTAGGGCAGGCCAAAACAGCTGGCCTTTACTCAACCATAAAATAGAAAATCTCCTTCACATCTTTCTGTTCAGTAAAGAATGAGTAACGGAAATTATAACTTTAAATGGTAATTTATAGACAGTATATATATAATATACATATATGTGTATTTCTCTCTGTTTCTCATACATACCTTCCTATAGATGGGCAAACACATGGAGAGTTTTTAAAGCAGAAAAAAAGACAGTTTATCTCAAAAGTCTCCATGCACTTAAGTTTCTCATTATATTAATTAATCTTATTGACTTCAACCTATATTTTTATATCCTGAAATGAAAACGTGAGGTCAATTATTATTACTGATATTTCTAAATTAGCTTTCCACTCAAACTGAGACAAAAGCCTGCCTTTTTTGTGTGCTTGAAATTATGAGCTTTGTTCCCTGCTCACTCTCACCACTTTTCCATCAGTAGGACTCTGAAGACAACAAAAGCTCTCTCAAAGTGGGGCAGGAAGAGTCAGCCCTACTAATCAATCCATGATCACAACTGAGAAAACTGCAAAACACAGCTTTAATGAGCATAAGACATATCTAAATAAACCACATCCAAATACCTAAGTAAGTACACAGAGCCACTAATTCCTCATGCAGTCAAAACTTTGAGGTGGATCAAGCACTATTTAAATTCCTACCCAGTGAAAACAAGATGCAAAAACTTCAAGGGCTACCTTGACAACCCTAATGAACAGACTGAACAGGCCACAACAGGAATGAGATTATCTTCTTCATTGTGGAGTTTCACAGCATGTGTTATACAGGGGGCAGGACATTGACTGACACATGGAAATAATAATCCTGACATCACCTTATAAAATCATAGAATGGTTTGGGTTAGAAGGGACCATCTAGTCCAGCTTCCCTGCAATGAACGGGGACATCTTCAACTAGGTCATGTTGCTCAGAGCCCTGTCCGACATGACCTTGAATGTTTCCAGGCATAGGACATCTACAACCCCTCTGGGCAACCTTTTCCAGTGTTTCACCACCCTCATCATAAAAAAATTCTTCCTTATATCTAATCTGAATCTACCCTTTTTTGGTTTAAAACCATTACCCTTTGTTCTATCGTTACAGACCCTACTAAAAGTCTGTCCCCATTTTTCTTATAAGCCCCCTTTAAGTATTGAAAGGCCACAACAAGGTCTCCCCAGAGCCTTCTCTTCTCTAGGCTAAGGAACCCCATATCTCTCATCCTGTCCTCATAGGAGAGGTGTTCCAGCCTCCTGATCATTTTTGTGGCCCTCCTCTGGACCCAGTCCAGCAGGTCCATGTCTTTCCTGTACTGAGGACTCCAGAGTTGGACACAGTACTCCAGGTGGGGTCTCACCAGAGCAGAGTAGAGGGGCAGAATCACCTCCCTCAACCTACTAGCCACACTTTTTTTGATGCAGCCCAGGATATGGTTGTTTTCTTGGCTGTGAGCACACATTGTTGTCTCATGTCCAGCTTTTCATTCACTTCTGAAGTTGCATATCATTGTACTTCACATATATGATGGAGCAAAATATGTCACTCATGTTCTTTGAGAGCTATGTTTTACTTTTTCTTAAGGACATTTAATGCAAATGAACTGCTTCTTACAAGTACAGAAAATCACCACCATGGAAAACTATATGGGTTACAAAATACCATATACAGTGGCCACTGTCAGAAACACTTCTATCTAGGTTTCTGAATGTGAACTTAGAGGGGGAAGTCTGGACATAAGACAACTTTAGCTCAGGCATTATAGACCATGTGCAGATATGGCACATGAAGCTAACATTAAATACATGCTTCTGCTATCCTAGACATCTGTTCATGCACCTGGGGAGTAAGTGTGGTTTCAATTTCTTAGTCAAAATTAAATTAATTAGCATGTTAACTCTCATAGATTCAAGTGACCTGTAACATGAATTGCATGATAGTATTCATTAGATTTTGTTTTGGTTTAATCCTGCTAAACCTGAAAATATACACATTTTAAAAACAACAATGAAACATAATATTGACATTCAAGTCAGAGAACAGCGGCCTTTATAGTAGAACAAAGTTAGGAACAGTCTTTAAATCTCTTTTGTCCTGGATGCAGGTGGCAGCTTCATGTTCTGTACAGACACAAGTACTTTAGGGAAAAGTGGGAGTGTGGCGGTGCAATTCTTACCCCTCCCCTCCCCTCCTTGTTGGGCTGCTTGGCTCTAGGTGTGATTCCACCCACCTCCCGGAGCTATGCACCAATCTGTGGAGATAAGGACTGCTAACGTTAAGGCGCCCCCTTAATGAATCACAGAATCACAGAATCAACTAGGTTGGAAAGGACCTTGAAGATCATCTAGTCCAACCATTAACCTAGCACCGCCAGTTCCCATCTACACCATATCCCTCAGCGCTATATCGACCCTACTCTTAAACACCTCCAGGGATGGGGATTCCACCACCTCCCTGGGCAATCCATTCCACTGCCTAATAACCCGTTCTGTAAAGAAATACTTCCTGACATCTAGTCTAAACCTTCCCTGGCGCAACTTGAGGCCATGCCCTCTTGTCCTATCACTTGTTACTTGGTTAAAGAGACTCATCCCCAGCTCCCTGCAACCTCCTTTCAGGTAGTTGTAGAGGGCGATGAGGTCTCCCCTCAGCCTCCTCTTCTCCAGACTAAACAACCCCAGTTCCCTCAGCCGCTCCTCATACGACCTGTGCTCAAGACCCTTCATCAGCTTCGTTGCCCTTCTCTGGACACGCTCGAGTAATTCAATGTCCTTTTTGTAGTGAGGGGCCCAAAACTGAACACAGTAATTCAGGTGCGGCCTCACCAGTGCCGAGTACAAGGGTAAGATCACTTCCCTGTCTCTGCTGGCCACGCTATTTCTGATGCAAGCCAGGATGCCATTGGCCTTCTTGGCCACCTGGGCACACTGCTGGCTCATGTTCAGGCGCCTGTCAGTCAACACCCCCTGTTCCCTCTCTGACTGGCAGCTCTCCAGCCACTCATCCCCAAGCCTGTAGCGCTGCTGGGGGTTGTTGTGACCCAAGTGCAGCACCCGGCATTTGGCCTTATTGAACTTCATACAGTTGGCCTTGGCCCATCGCTCCAGCCTGTCCAGGTCTCTCTGCAGAGCCTCCCTACCCTCCAGCAGATCAACACTCCCACCCAGCTTGGTGTCATCTGCAAACTTACTGAGGGTGCATTCGATCCCCTCGTCTAGGTCATCAATAAAGATGTTGAACAGGAGTGGCCCCAAAACCGAGCCCTGGGGGACACCACTCGTGACCGGCCGCCAACCGGATTTAACTCTGTTCACCACAACTCTCTGGGCCCGGCCATCCAGCCAGTTTTTTACCCAGCAAAGTGTGCGATCATCTAAGCCTCGAGCAGCCAGTTTCGCCAGAAGAATGTTGTGGGAAACGGTGTCAAAGGCCTTGCTAAAGTCAAGGTAAACTACATCCACAGCCTTTCCCTCATCCAATAAGTAGGTTACTTTGTCGTAGAAGGAGATCAGGTTTGTCAAGCAGGACCTGCCTTTCATAAACCCATGCTGACTGGGCCTGATCCCCTGGTTGTCCCGCATGTGTTGTAAGATGGTACTCAGGATGAGCTGCTCCATCAGCTTCCCGGGTATCGAAGTCAAGCTGACAGGCCTGTAATTTCCTGGATCATCCTTCTGACCCTTCTTATAGATGGGCGTCACATTGGCCAGTTTCCAATCTGTCGGGACTTCCCCGGTCAGCCAGGACTGCTGGTAAATGATGGAAAGCGGCTTGGCGAGCACCCCAGCCAGCTCCTTCAGCACCCTTGGGTGTATCCCATCTGGTCCCATAGACTTGTGTGTGTCTATGTGGTGTAGCAGGTCACTGACTCTCTCCTGGATTGCGGGGGGGTCGTTCTCCCAGTCTCTATCATCTGGCTGAGGGGGCTGGATTCCCTCAACACAACTAGTCTTGTTATTAAAGACTGAGGCAAAGAAGGCATTAAGGACCTCAGCCTTCCCCTCATCACTTGTTACCAAGTTTCCTTCAGCATCTAGCAGGGGATGGAGACTCTCCCTGGTCTTTCTTTTGCTATTGACATACTTATAGAAACATTTCTTGTTATCTTTGATTGCTGAAGCTAGATTAATTTCCAGCTGGGCTTTGAACCTCCTGATTTCTGCCCTGCATAGCCTCACAGCCTCTTTGTAATCACTGTGAGTGGCTAGCCCCTTCCTCCAAAGGCTGTAAACTCTCCTTTTCTCCTTGAGTTGCAGCCAAAGCTCCCTGTTCAGCCAGGGTGGTCTTCTCTGCCGCCTGCTCCTCTTAGAGCACCTGGGGACTGCCTGCTCCTGAGCCATTAACACTTCCTTCTTAAGGAGCGCCCAGCCTTCCTGGACCCCTATACCCTTCAGGACCATCTCCCAAGGGATCCTGTCAAGCAGGTGCCTAAACAAGACAAAATCAGCTCTTTGGAAGTCCAGGATGTCAGTCCTGCTTAGCCCTTTCCTGGCCTCCCTAAGAATAGAGAACTCTATTATTTCATGATCGCTGTGCCCTAGTTGTCCTCCAACTGCCACATCATCCACCAGTCCATCTCTGTTCACAAGGAGGAGATCTAGCAGGGCACCTTCTCTGGTTGGTTCTCTTACCAGCTGTGTTAGGAAGTTGTCCCCTACACATTCCAGGAATCTTCGGGACTGGTCCCGCTCTGCTGTGTTGTATTTCCAGCAGATGTCTGGGAAGTTGAAGTCCCCCACAAGAATAAGGGCAATCGACCGTGAGATTTCACCCAAGTGCCTATAGAATATTTCATCCACCTCTCTGTCCTGCGTGGGTGGCCTATAGTAGACTCCTACTACAACATCTGCCCTGTTGGCCTTCCCCCTGATTCTAACACAAAGACATTCCATCCTGTCTTCACTGCATTTGTATTCGAGGCAATCATAACAGTCCCTAACACACATTGCTACCCCACCACCTCTCCTACCTTGTCTATCCCTTCTAAAGAGCTTGTAGCCATCAACTGGCACGCTCCAGTCATGGGAGGCATCCCACCATGTTTCTGTGACAGCCACTACATCATAATTTTCCTGTTTCATCACGGCTTCAAGCTCCTCCTGTTTGTTACCCATGCTGCGTGCATTGGTATACATGCACTTCAGATGGGCTGGTGTTTTGCCCCCTTCCCCCTTCAAATTTAGTTTAAAGCTCTGTCAATGAGCCCAGCTAACTCCTGCCCCAAGATCCTCTTCCCCTTCTGGGACAAGTGTATCCCATCTAAGGCCCAGAGGTCTGGTGCCCTGTATACCAACCCATGATTGTAAAAACCAAAGCCCTGACGGTGACACCAGTCTTGAAGCCACGAGTTCATCTGTTGTGTTCTTCGGTGTTCATCCTCATCCATCCCCCCAACTGGAGGGATGGATGAGAACACAACCTGTGCCCCTGACCCCTTGATCAGTTTCCCCAAGGTCCTGAAATCTCTCTTCATTAATTTAATACTTCTCCTGCTAATGTCATCACTACCTACCTGAAAAACCAGAAGAGGGTAATAGTCCTTGGGTTTAACTAGAGAGGGGAGTCTTCTTGTGAGGTCCTTGATGCGGGCCCCAGGGAGGCAGCAGACTTCCCTATGATGTGGGTCTGGTCTGCATATGGGGCCTTCGACACCCTTCAGAGTGGAGTCCCCCACTACAATGACTCTTCTGGGGTTCCTTTCAGAGCTGGTTTTAATACCTTTTCTAGAGTGACCTGGCCTTGGTGGTCCTTGATCTTCCTCATTGTTTGTCTCATTCTCTTCCTCCATGTCTTCATTCAAAAGTTCCAGAACCCCAAATCTATTGTGAAGAGGCACCATGGAGGGTGAGGGAGGTTGGGAGAGAATTTTCTTGCCTCCCTGAGCAGGGACCTGTTTCCAGTCTCCCTCATCTCTTAAGTCCCCTCTTTCTGCCTGGTAGCATGAGGGTGAGGGATCACCTGCCTTGCCTGGAGTCTCTATTTGCTCCTGTTGATTTATGGGTGCCAAGGTGGAACTCCACCAATCAATCTCCCTTTCACATTCCCTAATACTTCTTAATCTCTCAACCTCTTCTTTGAGTTCTGCCACCAGGCTGAGCAGGTCATCCAGCTGGTCACAGCCTGGCTTCTGCCCCTCCCAATTGCTCGGAAACAGTTAAAACAGCCCATCATCTCCTAATGGCCTGGCACACCTGTGCCTGGGATGTGGTCAAATGGGAACATTAACAGAGTTGCACATTTATCAAATTCTTGTACAACTGCTGGAAATCACCAGAATACTTCGTTGTTTGAGCTGGGCGAGAGCAAAAGGTATCTGACAAAAGTCAATTATCTTGGGCCCTATAAATTGCGACCATGAGGGAGAACCTTCAAGCTCTCCTGGATCGCAGCGGCCTGTGACCAGCATCTCCCCTGAGCTGGGACGCCTCTCAGGTAGCAAAACCCTTAAGGTGTCGTCTGCTGCCAGAACTGATGGAAGGTCAGGGTGAAGTCAACCCGCTCGAGTCTCAGTTATCACCCGTTGAGGAATGCCAACGCATTGTGAGTATTTACTCTAACTCAAGAAGAGGGAAATTTTACTTTGAGCTAGCTTCTCTTTCACCTACTCTTTCTCTGCTTACTGGTGTGTGGGTACATACTTCATTTTACTGGATCCGAATACTTTTGTCTCTGTGTTCAGAGACTCTATACATTTTGTGTTCTCTCTACTGGATCCAAATATTTCTGTTTCTGTGTGTGTATTTCTACGTTTTGTGTTTGTGTATGCGCATGTACATATGTATAAACTAAGATACCATAAAGTAAGTTAGTGTGAATCTTGTCATCTTAGAATCTGCAAATAAATTGCTATTTTTATAACATTTTCTGAATTATTTTGTAAATGATCGATCGCTGCTATTTATTAATAAATCTAAAATTCCTGTTAAATCATTACCATGTTAATACTTTCATCTGCGACAGGAAGTCAGCAGAAAGAGGAGTCAGGTGTTGATCTTTACCATGCAAAGAGAAACATGACTGTTTGATGCAGACTGATGAGAATTCCTTTGGATACAACATATAGTGACTACCCAGCTTCGTTTTGCTCTTGTGCATACTCTCAATCCCACTGTTAGTTTTTATGAGGATTGAAACAGTTAGGCAATAAATTCCAGAATGTATTATTCTGGTCTTCATAAGAATAGTTTAAATATCATTTCCACAAATTGTAATTATATTTTCTAGAGGCATTAGTGTAATTTCACAGAATTCCACAGAATCATCTAGGTTGGAAAGGACCTTGAAGATCATCTAGTCCAACCGTTAACCTAACATTGACAGTTCCCAACTACACCATATCCCTCAGCGCTATGTCAACCCGACTCTTAAACACCTCCAGGGATGGGGACTCCACTACTTCCCCGGGCAGCCCATTCCAACGCCTAAAAACCCATTCTGTAAAGAAATAATTCCTAATATCTAGTCTAAACCTTCCCTGGTGCAACTTGAGGCCATTCCCTCTTGTCCTATTACTTGTTACTTGGTTAAAGAGACTCATCCCCAGCTCTCTGCAACCTCCTTTCAGGTAGCTGTAGAGGGCGATGAGGTCTCCCCTCAGCCTCCTCTTCTCCAGACTAAACAACCCCAGTTCCCTCAGCCACTCCTCGTACGACCTGTGCTCAAGACCCTTCACCAGCTTCGTTGCCCTTCTCTGGACACGCTCGAGTAATTCAATGTCCTTTTTGTAGTGAGGGGCCCAAAACTGAACACAGTAATCGAGGTGCGGCCTCACCAGTGCCGAGTACAGGGGTAAGATCACTTCCCTGTCCCTGCTGGCCATGTTATTTCTGATACAAGTCAGGATGTCATTGGCCTTCTTGGCCACCTGGGCACACTGCTGGCTCATGTTCAGGCGCCTGTCAGTCAACACCCCCTGTTCCCTCTCTGACTGGCAGCTCTCCAGCCACTCATCCCCAAGCCTGTAGCGCTGCTGGGGGTTGTTGTGGCCCAAGTGCACCACCCGGATTTGGCCTTATTGAAACCCCTACAGTTGGCCTTAGCCCATCGCTCCAGCCTGTCCAGATCTCTCTGTAGACCCTCCCTACCCTCCAGCAGATCAACACTCCCATCGGACTTGGTATCATTTGCAAACTTACTGAGGGTGCACTCGATCCCCTCGTCTAGATCATCAATAAAGACGTTAAACAGGAAAGGCCCCAAAACCAACCCCTGGTGAAGAGCACTGTGTTTGTCATGTCCCATCATGAGAACAAGAGAACTCTATTCCATGCCCCTGTTGGATCACTCCTTTTTAAATACTTAATTTTTGCAGAAGACAGTAAAAAATTATTCCTAAATATAACCTAAGCAACATTGTGGATCTGTGTTTTAATCCTGTCTCATGAATTAAATATATATGTATACATCTCTAATCAGAGTTTGGTTTGGTCATTTAACCTTGAGTTCTTACAGTTTTTGGATAAATCAAGCTCAGTTTATGCAGCTTAAGCTAACATATGAGAAAACATATGAGAAATAATAAAGAGAAAAAACGGTCCAACTTATCTACTTGTCTCAAATGGTGTCCATTTTCAGGTATTCAGGAAAAGGAAGGAAAAGTATATGATCTTCAGAACAGCCGCACAAACAATTCAAATAATGATGTGATTCAGTGAGCTGAAAGTGACTGGCTACTTCCAGCTGAAAATTAGTGATGGTGAAATAGGAAGTTCTGAATAGGAGCTCTCTGAAGTTGTTTTACTTGAAGGTTCCATAACATTCAGTTACAAATATTCCTTACTTGCACAAAGTGATGAACTCCACAGGCATATAAAGTGATGTTCAAAAATCTTAAATAACAAAGTTTATATATTTTTAATTTCCTTGACAGTTTTCCTTGCACATCTTTGATGAAAAGGAGTGACAAAACAATGGTACTCCCAGACTTTTAGTAGCTGCTGAATATGTATGTCTTTAATTTCATTTAATTTCATTTAATTTCATTTAATTTCATTTAAGAAAGTTGTTGACATTTTCAAAATATGAAATCATGATTGTCCTCATTGTCATATGCTCTTGGCACAGCTTCCTAACATACAAATGTAGCATAATTTCTCCTCAGCTAAAATTTAAAACAAAATCTAATTGCAACAGTATGCATTCAGAAATAGTAATGTGGAGAAAAATAATGAAGTCAATAGAATTAACATGAAAGAAGACCTTTAAAATTAAAGTCCTGTAGAAAAGTGTTTGTGCATAAAAATACTCAACTGTAAACAATATTTAAACAAACAGAAAATAAATTTTCAGTTATTTTCTGACATAAATAATTATGGTAATTCCAAAAACTGAATTTACAAGAATTAAGTTTTATCATTATGTATGAGGTTGCATTATTAAATATAACAGGAAATCTACAGTTTAGATCTAACCCTGTAGAAAGGTTTTTTATCGTTTAAATATGATTTGAAGGAGGGGGAGGCTCTCCTGCATGTTACTGAGTTTTATTTCGTCTTTAATTTAACCCTTTGAACATTTTGCAGAATTAACATGAGTCATGCACATCAAAGAAAAAGACAAATTTGATTAATTTAGTTTGGTTACAAAATAATATTTCAACTTGCTATAACGTTAGTAACTAGAAAGGTAAACTAAAATTCCTGTTGGAGTTTGTAATTAGTTGGACATCTTTTTTCAAGGACTTCATTATAAAACACGAGAAGATGCAGACCTGATCAAACATCTGTTAGCACTAAGGTAACATATATGTTCCCTTTCCCTATGGGAGCCACAGGCATTTGCAGAATGATTTACTCCTCAGGAAAGACAGTCAGTATTTAGGTTCTGTCTTTTCTCAGGGATTCTTTTAAGAAAGAGTAACTTTCTTTCAGCTGCTGAACAGCTCATGGGTGCTCTGAGCAGCAACCCAACATCATAGACTCTGAGAGGGAGCAGAAGACACTTGGCACACATGTGGCAGGGTCAATCCCAGCTCCCTGTGGTTCCCTAAATAGACTGGGAAACAGCTCCTCTTACTGTGGTACCAGCCTCACACCTATCACCATCCACCTCAAGACACCTCTCCTTGAGTGGGGTCTCAAACACCCAGATCCCAACAGCAGGAACTATGCTACTCCAAAGGTCCTGCAACATTTATGGAAACAGAACTTGAAAATTTCCCATACTGCAGTGGAAAGGCTTTGTTTTATCATCATTATATATATTAATGCCAATGAGCTATAGATGCTGTCAATTATACGATTTTGGAGTTATCTCACATGAGTAAGGTAAATGACCATTCTTATCTTTGTATGCTGGTCATACTGGCTGAGATCATGACTTGCTATAACTCGTTTCATTAAATCCTGAGATATAGTAGCTGAGTATCTGGTTCCCTTTAATTAAAGTTTATATGGCATCATAACTTATACAACAAAAATTTCAGCTGTCTTTACCAAAGTCCTACAAGAAAGATAGCCTAACATTAGCAATTAAAACTGAACAGAGGCCACCCTTAGTTTGAGTTGACAGTGGATTCTAAGAAAAAGTAGTCTGAGTCATGCCATTATTGCTCAAAGTCATTACATTTCATTGTCTTATTTTTAGACTTTTTTTTTTTTTTTTTTAAATAGATGTCAAGCCCAGAGACTGAAGATTGAGGAAAGTTAATATGAAAAAGAACATTGAAGTTTTTCATTAGAAAACTCATTTTAGAACAGGGAGGCAAAATTTACTTGATTCACAGGTTAAATTTTGCTTAAGTAAACATCTGGAATGCTGATGGTTTTAAATTTTATCAACATCTTTCTTTTTGTTTCAGTCCACAGATCATTCTTAATTCTCATCTTTTGAGTCTTCCATCTCATCCATGTTTCTGTTGTGTGGTGAATTACCTGGCTTAGAAACTATTTTCATTTTGTTTCTGATTTCTCTCCTTTTTTTTTCCCAGTGTGGAACACATCTAATATTGAAGACTGTCAATATAGTCCACTGACCCCTTGTATTTACATTCACATAGTATCTATGATGCAGCGAAAGCAATTACATTTCTGAAAAAAAAACCAAAATGAAAATAATATTTCACGCTCATCAGGCATACTGATTACATATAGCCAATGGAAATTAAGAGAAAAAGTGCAAAGTGATCTGAAAGGTATTTCCACATTTCCAACCCATAACCCATGTGCTATAGATTGTGAATTTCCACTTACAGCACTGTCATCATCAGTTGATACAATAATCAAAAAAATTAAGGTTGCCTTCTTTGGCTATTTTCAAATCAGTACAAGCGAGAGCAGTTGCAGTAAAGTCCACTGCTGAACTGGTTTGCAGTGGAACTGCATTTGGCTCACTCTATCTATTAAGCTGGCTCTGAAACTGGCTGCAAAAGAGGCTGAATCTTTTTCTTTTGAGGGTCTGATTAGCTTGCAAAACTTTCAGTACTTCCTTTTTCAGATTAGGCTGTGAAGTGTGAGAAGTGTCCTCTCATCCTTCCTTCTTCCTTTCCCCACCCTCAGACTTTCAGCTATTTCTTAAGACTGGCTTGACAAGGAAGTTCAGAGGAGCAAGGCACAATTAATAATATACACTAGATTAAAATGGATCCAAGACATATAGTGAAAAATTTTGTCTCAGGACAGCAAGGATGTATTCCCATGCAATGACTGAGAGGCTGGGTCACTTTGGCCAACTCCTGCCACCTCTCTGTGCTGTTGTTCTGCTGCTCTTTTGCCTACCTTCCCTAGATAAATGATAAATTCTTCAAGGCAAGCCATATTTCTTGCCATACTTTTTACCTGATGGATTTCATCTTGCCCAAGTTTAGACACTTCAAAGTTAGACATCTCTACCTGAGATGATCCTCTTACTGGAGAGAAATTTGTTTGACCGGCTGGAGACAACTGAGGACTGCACAGAAGTCTCCTGAGTTCTCTCCTCTACTCTGTTTGTTATGAAGGCAACCTGGCATTAGTAACTCAGGCTAAGACATCCAACTTCTGGACACGGACATGAGAGCAGATGAAGTCTCTCTAATACAGCCTGTGTGGCCATTTAGACACTTAATAAAACTCTGTGTAAAGTTTTATCTGAATTTGGTTGGATTTGCTTTAGTTGAGCAGATTTACTTTTCATTTCAAAGTCACAATTCATTAAACAGCCAAAAAGGGGAAAATGATTTTGTGCTGCAATATCTTGCTTCAGCCCTTAAAGCCTTTGCAGCACATCCAGACATGAAGGGAGGTGAGAAGGGGGATTCCACTTATGCAAAGGCGGACAGCTGGATTGAACACCCTCTGAAGAAGGGAGGCTTTTAAACATCATGCAAAACTGAGGAAAATAACAAGTATTTCCTACAACACGTCTAGCCTGAGACTTGCGAAGCAGCTTCCCATTAGCCGACACTCAATTTTTTCCTGAAAGAAACATCAAACCAACAGGTTTTGAACACACCTATATATTCTCTGCCAAGATGAAAAATTAATAGATCCCAATGGGTATGGCTGCTTGATCAGCAAGGTTATTTTGCACTTGGCTGTGCCTGGTTTTGCAAGCACTCCTTTACTGAACTGTGGTATAATTATCACTTGCAGGAAAGAGTTTGTTCAGTTCCCAGCCTCATGCTGGGAACAGCCAGCAGTCCTGTGCTGCTTCCCCCACTTTTACACAACTCAGCAGAATCTGTCCCATTGGAACAAGGCCAGTTACAGGCAGATGTGACCACAACATTGCCCACCCCTGTCATCTAGATGGGCAGCATACTGGTACTTTCCCAAGAAGCCTCCAAAAGTAACAGAATGACTGTGAAACAAATCTTGGGCCTCTGCCCACTTGCTCACCACTTCTTCAAGGTGGCTTTGCAGCGCTCCGGTGACACAACCCTCTTGTGCCTTTGTGTTAAACGATCCTCACAGAGATATTCCCTTCTCTTTTGGTGCAGGGAGAACAACTGCTAGGGAAAATTTACAGTCTTATGCACTGGCAGTACAACTCTATAAAGGTGAAGCAACTTAGAGTGATGGATTAAAACAAAACACACCAGGGCAAATCACAGTTTAAGGGCAACCTTGCCTTTTACTGACCTGATTTCAAAACTTGTAATTTGCACCGTCGTTTTCTTAAATACATTTACATTTAAAATTGTGTACATCTTCACACCTGCATTTATCAACATGACCAGTTACCCTGGTGCAGAGTACATAAATGCATCTCTAGTAAACAAGTGTTCGTCCCCAAGACTGATGGTCACATTTGTCTTCTCCCACTCAGCAAAGGTGTTGGGCATTCTTGAGGTTGGGGAGAATGCAGGAGTTCAATATGAAGAGAAAAGAATGGCTTCTAATCTAACCTAGTTACCATATTTTTTTTGCTATGTTTCTTCCATACAAATACATGTTGGTTCCAGAATACAAGTTTTGGATTAAATTAGGGAGTTGTGTCCTGATTATGTCTAAAACAGGCAGGCTGATTGCTCTGTGTTAGATCTTCCTTCTCCACAATGACAACTGGCTTAGCCCAGCTGTCAAACTTTTAGAAGATAGAAGACCCAGATAAGATCAGCTAACTAGGAGCAGCTTTATAATATGGCTTGGAATAAATAAGTATGGATTTTTAAAATTTACTTTGATTTAAAATTAAGTATCTAAATTAGTACTCAGTCCTGTCAGCTGCCACAGTAGTACCAGAATACCTTTGTGTATAGCTCTACAAAAAATCAATTGCTCCCCTCAGCATTGCAGGGAGCATATCGACTTTGATGTGAAATTATATATTCAGGATATTCTTGTGAGAACCACAAAAGTGACTCAGGAATACCAGTCCCCACTGATCTTATTGTAGATCATGCTCTTAAATCATTTTCAGGCTTTGAAAATTCATCTACATTTTGACATCCAAATTTGAGAGATTTGTCCATGACTATGGAGGCAAAAAGACCAAGTATGATTAAATTGTTTAGATACCAAATAACAATATGTTTAGGGGACAGAGAGGTGTTATTGTTTCATTCCTTTGATCAGTGGTTTTTATTTTCCTTTCCCTTGGGGAAAAATTGTCTATATTTAGAATCAAGTTTTTATGGTGGAGAGTTTAATTGTGAATGAATATAACTGTCTATACATCCATATACACAGACTTAACATTTGTACATACATGACTGTTAAAGTCACTATAGTTCTAAAATTATTTCATAATTAAATATAAAATATACAAGGGGAAGGGGTAAACTGTATAATGGAAAAGCATGGTGTTGTGTTGTAAATATTATTTAAACACAGTCTTGCTCTGAATTTGTCAGCAAAACTTCCACCAAACTCAACAGAAGCTTTGTGTAAATAAGCAGTAACAAACATGTACTGTTTTATATAGTACAAAAAAATTTAATTTTATGAAACAGGGAAATGAAATCTTCTAGCCTCAGAAAGCAGTTTATTAAGTAAATGGTCTGACTTAAACCCTGTTAGCTATGGTGCGGTGCTATGGTTATAGAAGTACAATAGTTTAATTGTAACGCGGTCCAAATCCATATGTCATTGAAACTATCTTTTTAACCAATCAGTTCCTACCAAAAAAATACACTGCAAGTTCGATGGGAGTTAAAATATGAGCATTAAAATCAATTATTAATGACTACACAATTAAGCCCTGTTGTGTAATTGCTGCTCTTGCACACCCTTACAGGAAGCGAGGTGCTGCCTCCCAGGCTTGGATGGGCACTCAGGCTCTCCCAGGGCTGCCACCACCGCTGCAAGGCCCTGCACCCTCTCCTGGGGTCCCTGAACCCAGGTTAGATCCTGACAGCTGGTTGTCCCCACTACCGAGAAGCAGAATGATCCCTGGAGGCAGGTACTTACCTGTCCCTGTACTCACCCTAGCTCCTTACCCATACCATGAGTGGCAGACGTGATGGGCTGGCTGGAGGTCAGTAATGCCGAGGGAAGCAAGCACCCGGGGCTTTCACATATCCTGCTTCCCTTCCCACGAAGGGTGGGGAAAAGGTTTGCCTCTTAAGGAACTACTAGAAATTTGGTTCTACATTTGACTTTCGATGGCTGTTAAAGATAATTGCTCAGGGCAAAGTTTGCGTAACACCACCTTCCTCTCACAAACACAAGATGTTTTTTGGAAGTGAGGTGAAAATTTTAGCTATTACTTTAAGGGCTTTAAAATTCTCAGAAATATATGAGAAAACCTGCCCCAAAAGCTATACCATAATAATATTCTGTATACCAAGACAAAATTAATACGAGATGAGATGATTCTTTCATCACAGCAGGAAACTTGAGAAAAAAATCCCTGAATATAGATCAAGGTTTGGGGTATTTAAAAGGGCAACTGAGGTGCATGTGATGTTGAAGACATGTTTATCTTGGATTGAGATTAAAACGTTCTGTAACCAGGATAGGGCCTTGTAATGCAATGATTTCCTCCAAAATGTGAATAACCTGAAATCACGCTAAGTCCCCTAAGCCTTTTTTTTCTTAAAGTAGTACCTATATGCTAAACCCTTGAGGAAAGCAATTTTGTCTCTGTTAAGCCCAGTTTTTATAACTGCTGTAAATGCTAGAGGCATATTTAAATCTTCACATTCAAATACTTTCAAAGGTGGGAGTTACAGCCCCAAGTCTTGTTCAGGAAACACCCATTTTCTCTCACATTGTATTATTCTCTGTGTAACATTAGAGTAAAGAATTCATTTAATCTTTCATGAGTGGCAAGATTTGGGATACACAAGCAATGACAGATGAGCTACAACTAGCATGGTATTTTCCTGTTTTAACTATTCTTTATTTGAAAGACGTTGAAACAGTTTGAAAGGTCTCACACAATCAAGCTTTTGGTGCATTGCACAAAACCAAAAGCAAGAGGGCTGAGGTTCAAACAGCAGCTCACAATTTTTGATAACAATACTGAAAGAAGTTAATAGCACCTCTGATCTCACCGAGCAAGAAAGAGGTCCAATATGGCAAGAAGTTGTACAGGGACAAAACCAGCAGACAGCGATAAAACCCTTAGACACTGTCCACCTTGGATGCTGAAACAGACCTGCTGTCTCTTATAGCTGCTGAAGATGTCATTGCTATTCTCACAACATTGCAAAAGTTAAAAAAAAAAATCATGGGACCTGCACTTGTCTTCACCTGAGCTCTGCTCTAGACATGGACAGCCTAGCTCTTCATGGGGCCCTTGAAATGCTGAGATGGATTCAAAGCTCCATAAACAAGACAACGTTCATAGAAGTTTGGGGTTTTTTTCATGAGAAAACCTGTTTGGACCTCCAGCCAGAGAAAATTCTGGCAAGTGATATAAAAAACATGATGGAGGAGATCAGGGTGGCAAAGGGGACAGAAATGGAAGGCCTGGCCTTAGGGAAGAGAGGAAAGATGGACTAGTCACTCCCTTCTTAGTTGGTCAATGACACATTATTAGCAGATACAGTATCTAATACATTCTCCTCACCTGTTCCCTGTCATTTCTGGCTTCCACCTCACTGATTTCCATGAGAAATGTCTGATCAGGACACTTTGTTCAGCATCTCTGTGCCCTCCAGCCTTTTCCTGCCACCCTTTTCCCTAAGATCCAGAAGTGATTCCTTATTCTTTTGTTTAAGAAATGTACTTTTTGAGAAAGTACAAACATTGATAACAGAGGTCAGCCCCCTCCCCAAGTTATGAACATTTCCTTTTTTCACTGTTAGAGAAATAATTAAGTTAAAATGTCATTATTGCAATATTTCCCTGCTACATAAACCTTTCACCTAAGAATCTTAAAAGGCTTTGTCCTGGTAAATATTGTTATCTTTGAGAGACTTGGTGATAAAGGTTTAGCAATAAAACACAGTTTAGGAATAAAACTCAGAAACACAGATTGCACTCCCTGAGTCTAATTACTTCCATCCTATTCCTTTCCTTTTCTAGCACCAAAAAATTTTTTAAAAATATGATTTTCTCTCCCAGACCCATTTAACCCCTCTTTTACTAATAGTCCGGGTAAGGCACTGTACAGTGGATAACAGGCCAAATGAAATCACACCAAATTAAGATAAAAAAATCATGTCTAAGAAGAGTCTGGATTTTGCTAAGTTTACAGCCTTTGAGATATTCAAGTACATAACCAGCAAATGAAGACCCCACTTTAGAAAGCATACGGTTTTTAGTCAAAGATACCTAAGGGTATGCTGAAACACCTTTTTTCAGGGAACAGCGATTTGAACAGAAGCTCAGCCCTTCCCTGACCGCAGGCCGGCGTGGACCCAGCCCCTGAATCCCTTCCTATGGGAACACTAGGCAGAGAGACCTCTTTTCAAAGGAGGTCAGCCTTTGAAACAGGAACTGACCTTCAGCAACCAAGACTCCCCTCTCCTTTGCAGCCTTCATGCACTTTCTATTAGAAAGAAACACAACGGGGTATATTCTAATTCTCATCTGCTAAACGTCCTTAAAAGCCTGGAGTTGTTCCTGTTCTCACTAAAAGACAGGAACTGAGCATGTTTGAGAGACAGGACTGCCCTTCAGCTCCTCTTCCTGTGCCTTTCCCATATATGGTTAGTTCTGCTATCAAACCTAATCCATTTTCAGTGTATAAGAGTTATTTTGACCATCAGAGGTAGAAAGTATGAACTCCCTGTGTGTTTCTGGGAAAATTTCTGTGGGATAACAAGGGTCCAAGCAACTGCCCAGCCACATTTAGCTTGCTGCAGTTTCTCTGGAGAGGAGGAGTGGATGTCAGGGCCAGGGGTGCAGCTGCTTGCAAGAGAGGGAAAGCAGGGAATAGTCTTCTACCATTGTCACTTCCAGGAGAGATGCACTCAAGGGGGTCCAGATCCCAGATCCCAGCCTAGGATCCAGACTTGTATCCAGCTGCTACAGTCAGAACTCCTGCTCTAAATAAAGATAAGCTTCGTTTCCTAGTCACATAAAGGGGACCTGTTTAAATAAGCCCCATACCATAAATGCATTGTGATACACAAAGTGAGAATAACGCTTTTCCCTGCAGATGCTTTTTTATGGAGGTTGATAGGTGAGAAAATGGAAAAGTTTTACATTTCATTTAAACTTGAGTCACAGAGCTTTCTAAATCAATATTGGTGCCCTCAAATCTCAGACCAAAAAGTACCTGTCAAAGGAAGAGAATGACTGTTCTCATCATTCTAGCCATCAAAGTTATTTTGATCAAGTCTGTGTGTATTTTTAATAACGATTTTCCTTCTCGCCTAAAGTCTTGTTACTCACTTGAAGGTAAGATTATACAAAAAGAGAAACAAGTTTCTGAAAAAGTCTGAGAATCTCTGGGACAAGATCAACCAGTATTTTGTCAACTTAGGATCTTGAATTATATGTGTGACAGAAGGCCCTGTGAGCATGGATTTTCACAATACAAATAGTTGTTAAAAATTTATTTTAACAACAGGTATCAGTTGCAAGAGCAAAATAAATTACAGTTTACTATTTGTTTGCTATCTTTAACATTAATTATTGTGAAGATGATATATTTATGGCATTCATATCCTGATGTGAACAGATGGGAAAGACTTCCTCAGTGCTATGAAAAGCCTCCATACGAATTAGAATTTGAACTTAAAAGAACAACAATCCTAAAATTGTCTCCAAGTGTTTCATATATGTTCTAAGTCATGCTGAGATTTACACAAGAAACCTCTACCAAAACCACCTGGCATCAGGGAGAGGGGAAAGCAAACATTCTGACTAACAGCTTTGTCACACTAGGCTTGTAGCACAACTAAACAGTGTCCTACTACAAATATTTAAATTTTTTTTAAATTCTAAGAAGTGTTACTTAGAATTTATCAAAAACAACTATTCAATTTAGAATATGTGCTAATAAAGCTTTTCCAAAACTGGAATACTTTTGCTCATGGCACAGACAAAGTTATGGATAAGGCATGTATTCTAATGGAGGAATCTGCACGATAGAAGTTAACAAGAACTACTACACACAGATCAGTGACAAAATTATTTCAAACAGTATGAGTGCATTTAAAGGTGGGGAGGCTGCTGCTCATGCATATTTATACCTGTATTTATACACTGGTAAATCATACCTTTATTTGAATATTTCATACATAGCTGTTATTCTCAGAAACATGACTAAGATCAAAATGAAATACCACAAGTTGTATCAGAAACTTTTTATCTAACTTTATTATTATTCCAGATTCTACTTCATGATTTCACAATTACAGCACACAGTCCTCTTGAAATTAAATTCTGCATAAAGTTTGTTCAAGCTATTTCAAAAAGACAGCAATATAACAGAGATCAGAATCTGACCTGTAACAATTAGGCAGCTAATAGTTGCACCAGCAGCTACCTCCTAACAGATTTGTCAGAGGTAATGGGAAGCTTTTACATTGTTGTCCATAAGAATATGGAGTACAATTTGGTGTTTAAAACATTTATAGCATTTTGCATATTTGCTATGATCTCAAATTCAAAATTACGTCTCTTAACTTAAAGGAAAAATAATTTTACATCCATTTGTGCTCATAAGCATGCTTCTAAATTTTAAACTACTTTCAAATTTCTCAAATACTAAACCAAAAGGGCAGTTTTTAACCATAGTGCTATACAGTTTTTAACCGTAAATGCAATTATATTTAATGGGATGGTAATAAAATAACAACATATGCTGTAGCCTGTAAATAGGGAGAAACAATCATGGCAAAATGAAACAGCAGAACAAAAATACACATCATTCGCTCATTGAAGATGACTGCTCTAATATTCTGCTGCTTCTTCTATTCTTTATGAAAAGCTATCCTAATTAAATAAATACCTCCTCATCAGCTAAATCAATATCTTACGACAGCATCTACACTAGAAACATAAAAGAATAGTGGAGATTCCATTTCTGATTTTGGCCAAAAAACCCCTCAAACCCCCAAGTAAGTTTTTGCAGATCAGGAAGATATTTTTATGCATCAAAAAGAATTAATTTTCCTTTTACTGCAGTGCTGCCAAAACAGGAGGAAAAAAAAGCCTCTAAACTGTATCCATTAGTATGCAAATAATGTCATGTACATGTGACACATGATGTCAAGAATTCTATTTCATTTCTTACAGCTGAAGGAACAGAAAATAGATGCTGCTGCTACAATAGTGTTTGAAGTGGAGTTATACATACCTGCCCATACCAACTGTATTCCAGCATTGTAACCTCAGTGAACACCAAGTCTTAGAAAACTCAGAGCAAATTTGTGAATACGGACTGCTTCATGTAAGACAAAGCCTATGACTATGCTGCTACTTTCCCTTTCAAGGGAGCATGCTACAGTCTACAACTTTTTACTTAGCCACCAGCACCGCTACAATCATAGCTTTGTTGAAGTGTTGTGCTCTTGCAGCTAAAACCTGTTGATAATGAACCTGAACCCATTATTTTGAGTCAATGAATTGAAAGAAATAGGGCAAAGAATGAAAGCCACAGGGCCAATTACCAGCATTCTTTGATGTATTACTTGCTAGCACCCACCAAATCACTTTGTGTCTTTGTCTTGATCCCCTCTGTTATTCATTAATTATTCTGGAAGGGTTAGAGTTCAGATAGCTAATTGCACAGACAGTCTTACTTGGTGGGGATTCTCCCTACACTGACACTTTCCCCAACTGTGCCCAGCCACCTTGTATTATGCCAATTAATCCAATTCTTGGCATTTTTGTACAGTCCTCCAGGTTCATTTAAAGTTTTGCCTAAAATGTTTTCACTCAGGCTTGTACAACAGAGGCTGAAGAAGATTTATGAACTGGATAGATAATGTTTTACAACAGTCTTCTTCATTCTTTGTGGAGGTCACTGGCCTTAGTGACCCTGTTTTCCTCCCCACATGCTTGTCTTTTTATTTACAAGCATGGTGTCTAGTACTTTTATTGCATATGTAAGAATGAGAATTATTTTACAATATTTCATTTTTTCTCTCCCTGCCCCTTTCCACTCTTCATCTTTGTCAGAAAGGATCTTTGTTGAATTGAGAGGTAGATATCACTTTATATCTTAAGAGACAATTTCTAGGAATAGTCTTATAGTTAACAAAAGGAAAATAACACATTTCTTTGTTGATATTAATAGGAATACTTCCATGTATTCCATATATTTCATACAATTTCATGACAAAAAAGGAATAAACTGTAACCATGAGAATACAGAAAAGGGAAATAAAAACTTTCTCTTCTGTGAGGTCAAAGCTCAGGCTCCTGTTTGCAAGCTCAGTAACTGTTTGTGGGGCTTCCAATTACAGAAAATGTGCAGTTAGAACTCTCTTGGTTTTCATGCAAAACAGGAAAGAAGATGTCTGTTTCCTGGGTTTGGCCATTAATTCCATGTTTGTTATTCTGCTGCTAGACATTGATATTCCTGCTCCTACAACCCTAGAATTAGGAATCTGAGACAATAGTTTGGGGGCATAAATCAGAAGGGGCACAATTAGGACCAAGCATATTCACAGTTAGGAATACCCTACTTTTTAAATAGTTTCACTGCAGGCAATATTAGTAATCTTAGGTCCTTGTATTCACTGCCATGAGTCTGGGAGCTGTGAAATCAATGACTCTACCTGAAGAGCTGGAAGCTAAAGAAAAGAGGTAAAACTGGGTCCTCTGAGAGTACTCTGAGATTCAGTATGCATAGACAAGAGGTTCTTTCAGAAAGTGGTCACTGAAACAAACAGAAAACAGCAGCCACAGAGAACATGCTTTAATTATTTTAAATCATAATACTAGGTACCTAAGTAATTTTACAACTATGTACTTATTCTTTTTCAGATACCAGTTGGTTTATAACATTGTACTGCAGACATTAGAGTGTTTAGTAAAATTTTACCTAGGGAATGTCATCCTAGAATTACACTGAACAGATATTACAATGAGTTAAATGTGAATACTGAAGACCAAGGTAGGGAAAAAAAACCCTCACCACAGATTTTGTAATAAATCTGTTTAAAAAAATTAGCAGTGTTTTAGCACTTCAGGTGATCTGACTGCTAATCTCCATTTGCAGATAACAGAAATCCAATATCCTTCAAGCAACCAGGTCAAAAGAACAGTTCAATAATTGCAGGAGTCTTATATAAGAATCTGTAAAACACCCAGGAGCATAGGGTAGTTGAGGAAGATTAAAGAAAGAAAGTTTGTTTATAGATTTCATTTTTCTGCCGCAAGAATCTAAATAAATTTAAGCTGGTGCTTCTTTCCCTATGCAAAGTCCAAAGTGAAAGTTACTAACCACAGTTCTGTGAAACGAGTTATACTTTACATATATTTTCAGAACCACTCAAGCTCCATCTTCAGGTGTATGGTGTGCAAAATATTTCTGTTAGTCTAAACAAAACACTATTTCTGATCACACTTCTTAGACTGACCTGTTGACTGGACTAATGCAAAACCCATCATCCATGAATTCATACTTATTGTTTGATTTCAAACTTGGTTTCATAAGCTACATTAGCATCAAAACTAAAAAACAGAGTTCTGTGAAGTAATTTATTTTTACATCATTGTGTCCATGCATAAAATATGGATCTTTCACATTCCATGACTTGACTTTTTCCTCATTAAATAGACCAAACAGAAGGTTTCTGTCATTAATATGTAATTCAGGTAAAACAGGTATTAAGTATTTTCTCTTCAAAGAACAATAATTTTTTAATATCTGAAAATGAAGATAGATTATACAAATAGGAGAATGTTTTCTAACTCTAAAGCAGAAGAGTACCTTTAGTCAATGGTGCAGAGTTGGGCTTGTGATACTATAAAGTTAAAAATTCAAAAGGCTAAAATATTCTTAAAGAATTACTCCTTAAAAGAGATAGAGATTTATGCCAAATCCATAAACTGCCAAAATTGGTTTTGAAAATCTAGCCTTTGATTTCTGAATCTCTTGATAAAGTTGAATATATCGTATAAGAGGGGGAGCCACCATATATTGTGTTAGCAGCAGCTGTGCTGAAGAACACCTTCACTGGGTAGAGGAGGCTATGAGGAGCTCTGGTCCTCAGAGAGCTGCTCACAGAAGACTATCCTCAGCTCAACATGTGGCTGCTTTCTCCCACTAGTTTATCCTCTCTCACTTGAAAAATGCAGCTGACATGACTGCTTACATTGCTGCTAAATTAAGGCAATATCACACAACCCTCAGCTAAGGGGGCATCTGTCCACAAAGGTGATGCCCCACTCTCCTGAACCACATCACAACATTTAAAGCAGGAATGAAATAACCCACTTTGGGGCTAGAAAGTGGAGAATTTGCAGACTCTGTGCACCAGATAAGTTCTATACATCCATTTTCTAAATTTCTAAATATTGCTTTTCTACACGGAAGAATCCAATAAAAAATACTTTGCACAGAGTCCTAGTTTCTAAGGCAGATTTCATTCTTACAGAAATATTTCAGGATGTTCCAGAACCCCCAGCCCCACTCCTTGAAGTGAGCCCCAGAGCTGAGAACAGCTCTTTATTTCAGAGAACAGTTCTTTATTTTGGGTATAGCTCAACTATTTTTTTAAAGTAGAGAAGTAAGACATTGCCAACAGCACTTAAACAAACATGCAACTTAAGTATCTGTATTGAATGATTACTGCTGTCCTCTCCACTTTTTTTCTGTATTGCTGGATTTAACATTGAGACTTTAGAAGTCTAAGATGTGCTTCCTGTCAATAAAGTCCTTTTTAGCTGTAAGGCCCTTAAGGAAGTGGTTCACTATGTCTGTATAATGCTTTGCACACTGGGGTACTGATCTGGTTGAAGAAATCAGAATTGTCCAATAACTTCTGACTAGAAGCTCTTTCAGTCACAGCTGAGGCTTCTGAAAGTGCTCTGTTGTGGAGGTCAGTAGCAATTCCTTACAACTTCCACCGGAGCAGTCCAGTGCAGAAGCCTTTCAGAAGTCCCATCTCCTGTGTAGTAGCTAAGTTTGGAAGTCTTCTAGTCTCCTTTCTCTATAAATAAAGCAGTATGAAACAAATTATTTCCTCCCTGAGTAATCAGGAAGAACAGAAATTCATATGTGAATAGGCTTATTACAGTTTACAGATTAATATTTAACTCCTAAATCAGCACACTTTAATAAAGGGCCTCCAATAGCCATGATGTAAGATGAACTTGCACTAGATATGGAATACAGCAGAGAACAGAAATAGGGGTTTTTTCCATACAAGAGCAATTGATTTGAAGAAAAGCACAAACAGCAACAAAATTACTCAGAGAAAAAGTCCAAGTTATTCTCAGCTAGATTCTTAACTGTATGTAAATTATGTTGCCCTGGTGGATTTAGGCCTGAGTATCTGAACCTTGTATGAAGGGAGCATCATTAGGCTAAAACCGCCTGTTTTTCCAAAATGGAAACAAATTAAATATCTTCTCAATAATATAATAAATAAGATACATTAAGAATTATATCAACCTTCTTCTTAAATTCATTTAAAATGCTGCAGTCCAAAGTTAGCTGTCTGCTAAATACAGCAAGAATATAATATGATTCTGAAACTAGCCACATTAAGGCATCTCTCTTCTTTCAGTAATGAAACTCAGAAATTGAGCTTTTTCCCTGGCAATTGCATCTTATTTTTAGATCCTCTCTCTTAGCTAATAAGCAGTATATCTTATTTAAACAGTGGCAAAAGCCTGCCATTCTGCTTTTAAATTATTGCCATTGATTAGGAACTTTGCCTGAATAATAATTATAGGAAACATTATTATTATTATTATTAATTTTCCATGTACTTTTTTCACAGGACTCTGATGAAGTAAATGAGGCATCTTAAGTTTTCACAGGAAAAGGATGTCTATTTTCACATGTGGAACATTGTAAGCATAACAACCAAATACAAAACCTGGTTCAAAATTCAACATACCAGCAAAAGCATTGATGTGTTACACTACCTTAACAACCTGCAGTACAAAAATAGACACAGAAGATCAGCCTCAAAATGAGTGTGAGCTGACGAAATATGATAAATAAAGTGTAGCAGTTGTCCCCCTTCTCATGACAACGTTACATATACACAATATAATTTGAACATTGCATATTAACAAGATGGGCGTGAATAGTGAAACTGATAAAGTGCTGTTTCCTGTGGATTTCTGTTATATTTCACTTAAAGCTTTCTTTCTGAGGAGTCCCAGTTACCTTATTCTGGATTGTTTCTCATGACCACTGCACTGCACCTTCCAAGGGCTGCTCACATTTGCTGCCTGGGAAGGGAGCTTGCAGCACATGGACTCCTGAACCAGAGCCCCATGTAAGCCTGAGGGCCCATACACACCAGCTGCCCTTGCTCATGGCTCTGCAGAGTCATTAAGAGCTTTTCTTCCTGTGGTACAATTTATGGGTTTTTTCCCTACCCACCTGTGGATTTCCATGACACCTCAAGACACTTCTGTTGAAATCAGCCTGCAGGTTCAAAAACTATCGAAATAGAAGGAAAGAAAGGTTGATGGTGAGCAAACAGACGGCAACTGCCATCAAAAAATGCCATATTTCTTTAGGAAGCTCTGCTAAAATGACAAAATATTACTGCCTTGGGAAAGTGATAGATGCCGTTTTGAAACTGAGCCTCCTGGAACACTTCTTCACTATGAGGCATATTCAGAAGTTTCTTATTTATTTAATGTAACACAACCTGAAGAAGCACCACACACTTTATCCCCATGGGAGATAACAGAAGAAAAACTGGAGTTCATAGTGTACTTCCTTACGAAAATGAAAATCAAATATATTTATTGAATCTGGGTTTATAGAAATTTTAGGGGCTTTTACCCAAAATACAAAACTCTCAACTGATTTCAGAGAAGTTACAAAGTCACCATGGTAACCTTTGAATCCTAGAAAAGCTACAAGCTACAAGACCACATATCTACAATGATATGAAGATGAGACAATACAGAAGTAATAATACTCTTTAAGCAAATATTATTATTTTGAAAAACCATTGTATTTTCTCATAATGTGATGAATTTTTCTGGAACAACTCTCTAATATTAACATTAACTGAAATGTAAGAATAGATACGATTGAGAATATCATTTCAATGTTTTTAATATGTAGCAAATAGCAGTCAGAAGAGGTAGGAAATATTTTAGGCAAGGGCATGTATAGGAGAAAAAATGTGATGCAGTAAAACACTGATATGAAAAATACTGGAGGGGAAAAAACAAACAACACAAAAAACCCTTGAAAATCAGATATGAATCAATTTACACTAAACTGGATTTTCAAGCTGTGAACAGAAGTTCAAATCTTTCTATTAAGTTTCTGAAGTACTAGAATTTGTTCAAACATACCATCAATGTCTTGTATGATCTAGTTGTTGACTAATATTTAATAATTGAAATTATAGTGACTTGCTCACTGAAACACATTGCATTAAAGATGTACGTTATATTTGTTGAAGTCTTGAAGCGCACCATTTAATACTTCACCTGGAAAAATTCCTTCTTCAGTGAGTATTTCAGAAATACATTCTGAAAGAACTAACATGCATAATGAACTTAAGTGCTGCAAAGCCAGCCAGTGAACCCAATGACTGCATATGGCCAACAATGGCAACAAGAAAACTGTGTAAGAGACCAATAGTATGCTTGTATTTAGAGGAACAGCACAAAGCTATAAAGAAAATCCACTTTCATCTTCCAACTGTGAAAGAAATAGGTGTGGAAAAAAATAATTGGTAGGGTAGTTCAGGTTAACTACATGTATGTTGTTGACACATCAGAGAGATTTAGGTATTACTGTTGAATGAAGAATATTATATATTCACCTGTTTCCTGCATAATTTGGCACTCATTAATTAATTGAAGTCATGAGACTGCATTTCTAAGTCATGTAGGCATTTTTGAGAATCTCAGTTAATGTGCCTCATCTAAGCATCTGATCTAGGCACATATGATCTAGGAGTTTAATTTTGAATGTCTATCTTCTGCAACAACAACCAGTGGGTCAATTTTAGTCACTAACTTTCTTTTTTTAAATAAAAGTGCAAAGGTAGTAAATACTGTATCACAACCACCTTAACAGCAATCATATGTTACTTGTTTGTTTGACTACAAGGTGCTATGTGTAATAGAATCCTTACTTCTGTTATGAAACTGTTGTTGACCCATTAGGAATAACCAGAGATTAGACTCTTAAGTAGAAGACATTTAGGGGCCCTAACTAACTGCTCATATGAACACTTATAGTGTCTTATACAATGCAGTGACAATGGGTCACTCCTTACAGCTTTTGACTATTATACACACTTCCACACGTTCACACATACATATAGAAGACATTTTAAGCATATATATGCATGCATGGAGGGGGTGATATGTATATTTATATATTAGGTAATACCAAATAATAAGGAGAAAAAAGACTGGCAGGATCCTATCCCTTCTACTAGTTTCTCTTCTTATTCTTTTGTCATTTTTGAGAATAAAGTCCAGTTAAGCCTCATTTCTTCCAAATCTGTGTTCCACTGAGAAGTGTTTTAGTATTGTTTCTTGAATCAATGGGCATAATGTGGAGACAGAGGTTTCTATCTGCAGAGGATCAGCACATTTTTAGAAGCAATACTGCTGTTATCACAAGAGTGGCCTATTAACTGTAGCACAGCAGTGAGGGAATCACTTCTGAAATGTCATCAGAACTTCCTTTGGAAGAAAGTGAGCTTAAAATAGCCATGTACACATGGAGGCCTGACTTAGTATAAAGATTTCAAATAAGAATACAGAAAATTTTTGGGGGATTAGTTTGGGATTTTTCATTTTATATTTGTTCAATTTTATTCACACAGACACATGGGTTTAAAGAGCTGGATTCCCCTTAAGTTTTATTACCTATGATCCAAAATAGTACCTTCCATAGCATGTTTTTTTAATAATGATTTAAATACAAATCAGCACAGTGTCTGATCAGACCAAGTCTCTTAGAAGTATTACTAGCTGGAATGCTTTCATAATGTTTTCAGAGTTATTTTTCTTTTTGAACACAGACTGATTCTTCTTGTAACCCTAAAACCACTACTTTTGTAGACTGAAAGTAAAGTTCAGTAGTCAAATTGTTTTCAATAGGCTTTGGAATTGGTCCCAAGTCATTCAGTTTGCAGATGACAATCCTTAGCCTGCAGGGAAACTACCTTTTTTTATTGCAGAACTACTGTAGAAAACTTTTTTACATTGTTAATACTCCTGATAATTAACACACAGCATCTAACATGAAATACTTTGTGTTAGATATTGGAAGCCATCACATTTACCAGTTCATCTTGTCCTACCAGTGGTCAGCACCAGAGGATCAGAAGGCCGTAAAATGAGCATATTGTCAGGCAGGTCATAAATTTGTCCATATCACTATCCTAAAATATGAGCCTTAGCATCCCACAGTCATTTATGGAGCAATATTTGTTGTAATAGGTTCTGATCCTGCTGTGGAAGAATGAATTACATATTACTGACTTGAAGGGAAGAAAAGACTTCGTGCTTCACTTGGATGTAAGAGAAGTGGACTGTCTCTGGAGGAAGATCATCTGGGTTGCAAGAAGAATGGCTTAGTGGTTACCTGCTACACAAAGACTTCAAAGAGTCTGGTGCAATTTCCTACCTGAACATGGGTCCCTGGATAATTTTGAGCATTCATCATAAGTGACATTCATCTCTAAGAGATAGTTTTCTAGCCGAAGTTAAGAAAAAGTCTGTCTTTTGGACAATAGCAAGAGAAAGGACCTCCAGAAAGTGAATGACTTTCAGATACCTCTGAGAGACTTTATATAAAAGCAGGATTTTTTTTTTTTTTTTTATTCTGGATGTGCCTATCTCTTACCATTCACCAGAGAGGGAGACTTGGGCAACTAACTTTAATTAGATGCCTATTATTTACATGACTAAAAAGCTGGATCCATTTAGGTATTTGTGGAAGCTAAGCCTTATACTATGAGGAGCTGAATTTGTGCCTTTGCATCCTAGATTTTCACCTGTAAAATGAAACACCTTCCTTACAGTGATGCTGGGAGGGGGGGAACTTTAAAATTTATACGATGTCAAAATGTCAGTGAGGGACAGAAAATTGCTTAACATAAATAGATAGAAAAGGCTGCTGGAGGCAATGAGCCTCAACCCCCAAAAGGTATGAACTGTATGTTTGTATTCTAATGTTGTTGGCATTTTTACTAACTAAAGCAAAAATCTAGAGACAGGACTAAGTTTGGAGTTTGAATGAACTGGATGATGCTTCAAGCACTCTGTATGAAATGTCTTTTAACTATTAATATTATCACTGTAGCAACATTCAGGGTTTTTTTCATTCTCTATGTGTTAGATACCATAGCTTATCTCAAGACCTAATGCAATCTGTTTTTAATTATTCACACCCTTTGGCCTGTAACTGTAATTTGCCTCTTTCAATATTAAAAAGGCAGGACACAGTTCAATTATTTATCATTTAGAAAGAAATTGAGATCTGTTCTCAATAAGGAATTGTCTATGACTACAGTCATATTAATGCACCTCACAAAGTTACTAGACCTCTCTGGACCCCAGTTTTTGTCCAACCTTGCAAGGTCTTTCAATGCAACAAACTCTGCAGTAAATTAACATGAAATATTAATGGAAAAATTGGCATATAAATAGACAAAGCTTTGATTATCTGTACATTGGTCTGAAATCACAGAGCACAGAGCAAGTGTTTAGAATCAAATACATCACTCTTGAACCAGCTTTGCTACCATTGCTAGTTAGACATTTTGACCAAATTACTTGTTTAGACTATCTGCAATATTCATGTGATGGACAACGATTTCAGTAGAAAAAATAAACAGCAATTATCACATTTTATCATGTGTAATATAAAGTCAATGATGGAGATACAATATTTCCATCTGTGTCCTTTTTGCTCTGCTCTTTTCAATGTTTTTCTTTCTGCCTAATTTTTAATCTCTTCTTTACGATCTCTTTTTGATCTCTTTGCTTGTTTACTCTGACTTCCAGCATTACTTCTTATCATTTTTCTCTCTTTAGCACTATGATTTTTTCTGGTATTTGTGATATTTCAGCAAGGTATGGTTCTGAGAAATATAGTTGCTACTACTATGCTGCTGGAATAATTCCTGTGTTGTGGCCTCTGTCCAGTTTGATCTCGAATCATTGATCACAGCAATCAAAATGGTGAATATGTACTATGGGTATGATTAAAGCAAGATCCTGTAATTCCCAATGAAAAAAATCAGAATAGAGAAAATAAAACTTACAGAAATTCTTCATTAACTGGTTTTCCAAATATTCCTTAATCAGGGTTTAAAAATTCTTTCCAAAGCCACCAAGTCAATGGTCATTTTCCTTTTAATTTCTTTGACCTTTGAACAAATTAACCATTTGTGTCTTTGAACAACTTATTTTCGGCAAACAAATGTACTTGCTTAGGGATCCAAAATCAAAGGGGTGGTCTTTGTCCTGGGTGGTCTTTGTCCTTATTTTCAATCATAAGCAATTAATCGACCATTGTGTGCATATCTTATGAGATGTTCTGCTTTAAAATCACAGTCATCTAAAAAGTACTCAAATCCAAAACGTCATCCAAAACTGGCACATTTTCCAGTTATCTGCAAAAGGATAAATGGAAGATTTGAAACAAAATAGCTCCTGGGTTAGAATCTTGTATGCTGTATTAGCCTTGAGCAAAATTTTACAGTGCAGCTACTTAACCTACAGGCAAAATTTCATAATGGGAATACTGAGAGACCTGTAGCTATAACCAGTACTACTGGGCACCAGTATAATATTTCATTTACACTCCTTACAAAGCAATTTTTGCTAATCTTGCTGCATGAATGAAAAATCCCATCCCATAGTCTCCAATTCACTACCCTCATGAACTCATGAAAAGGTCTTTTAACCACTGCTGTGATTTTCAAGTGGAAATAATAAAATGGCAAGAGTTAAATATTAATATTCAGTTCTTGCATTGTGCCTTTCTTTGATACCAATTACAACTTGAACTTCACCTAACTCAAAAAGACTGCAGACTTCACTCAATTAGCAGTAATAGGATTAAAATATAGCTTTGGAACTGAAGATTTAAATAGGAAAAAAAACCTTGGCAAATGTACACTACATGTACCAATTTAATCTCAAAATAAATATGCAGCCCTGGGTGAAATAAGTGGAATGTGGAATGTTAGAGGTGTGGGGGTTATTGTGGGGTTTTGCTTTCTTGACAGCCTCTGCAGGTTACATTGCTTTGAAAACTATCATGGCTGTAGAACAACAGTACTTTTTCTTCCTTTAGGTTCATGGACACTAGAAAAAGTTGCTGCCATTTACAACAGTTATTCTCCTTTGAAGAGTACCAAAGCCATTTCTGTCTGTTACACTTTTCTCCATTACCAAATTTGTTTGGTTCTCAGCTTTGTGAAATTTAAGCAATCCCACAGATGCAAATTATTCTGTTCAAGCAGTTGTCTCCTGAGAAAGGATAAATATGCCCATTTATAGGTGAAAAGTGTCATGGGGACCAAAGCTATGTTTCTGTACTACAGATTTGAACAGCTGGCAACTGAATTTGTGAAAAATAATTCTTGTGTTACTTTACCCATGCTGAGTTGTTTATGGTTTATTTTGTATTTGCATTTGATGGGCAATGACTCACTTCATTTTCACTGCATTTTGAGTAACTATCTCTGCTGTGTATGATACAATGCCCCAAACTGAAGATGCTTTCTGTTTTAGGGAGTACATTTGACTGCTGAGATAAAATTGGAATGCCCTAAATTTTCCTGTCAAATCAAAAATTCTTGACCTCAGTTATAAAGAACTGTTTGTATTCTTTTCTCAGAGGCAAATATGAAAGATTTACATTGTTTTACTCATCAAAAACTCATATAGCAAGATATTTGAAGTATAGCTAAAAAGATCCAGAACCAACTGTGAGTCAGGAATGACAGAAGTGACACACTTGGCTATTTTTATTTCCTTCCAATTAGTGGAGAAATGAAGCCCAAAATTGGCCACAGTTTTCTGTTGACAATAACTATGTGCTTCATTTCTGGAAAAACCCACTTCAGGAAACACCAGAGAATGACTAAATGCCCTTTTTCAAAATAGTAACAAGAAGATGCTACAGAGATTTGCAAATGAGCATCAGTGTTTGTATATTTCCAAAATCTGACCAAAATCTGTTATTATGACAGATAACTCCACAAAATAAAAGAAAGAGTAGTACTTTCATAGGTAAAGCTGATTACTCAGGAGGGTTGTTAAAGACTGCTTTGTATATAAGTTCACTAACAAAAAATTTTCATGGGAGTGGGTATAACAGCAATCAGTATGAGGAAAGATGGTGTAGTCAAGATCACAACAACAAGATCAACAAGTGTTTAGAAGAAACAGAGTTGGCAATAAAAGGAGCAGAAACACCATGATGGAGATACAAATGGATACCTCAACTCATATGGGCTACCAGTTGCAGCACTTCAGAGTACCCAGAAAATGGTCTATTCAGCTCCAGACCTTCAAAATAAGGAAAAAAGTGTGCGATCTCTTGAACCACATTGGCTTCAGCCTCTGTTGTTTTGCTGGACTGCAGGTAAGCAGAGATAAATCGTGACATCTTGACACTATTTCAATCATATTTCAGTTTGATTTCAACTATCTGTAGAAGCTATCTGGAGTTTCCTTTCATTTCAACCTCTTGGCCTCTCACTCCAACAAAAGAAGTTAACCTGAAATCAATTGATCTACAAATTGCAAGGATTCAGACTGTTTTTTGTAAGAGACATTTTTAATATCCTGCGTCCTGCCTCTGAAAAAGTATTACTTTCCCAAGTTTTGAAGTGCTGGCCTCCACAGGTCCTAGATCTTTGTTCAGAAAATAATGTGCAGAGCTAATTTAATCATAATATAGCTTTAAATGAATATAACCCTGTCTAGCACTGCTCAGAAAATAGATAGGTCACTTAATTAGACAGAATCATCTTCCTCATGGTAAAAACATACTGAACTTTTGGGGATGGTCGGAAACAGTTTTGAATGAATGTATAAGATGCATTACCACCACTGCAGCATTAGTAAATGGCAGCTGAGGTGATAGCAAAATTGTCCCTCTACACAGTTGGTTCACAACATAGCCCAGAGGTCTCCAGCATATCCAAAATAAAAATCTCACTCTCTTCTTTCTAGAGTTTGATCCAATATTCCCCCTCTATAAAGCAGAGAATCACCTAATCACCTTCTCCAATCTGTTCATCTACAGAAGTGACCAACATATGAAAAAGACAGGCTGTAGAAGTTTATTTGGACAGATTTGGAACTGATAAATCCCACTTTGTTGAGGAGGGGAGAAAGACAGGATGAACACACGACACAGAGACTCCAGCCATTTAGAGATGGTTGTCATTCTTTATGAAGATTAAGGGACTTGTAGGTCTGCATTCCTATATTAATCCAAAGGCCAGCCATTGTACAAGCTGCCAGAGTATAGGCTTCCAGTCACCGCACTTGTGATCAGAGCCTTGAGTTAAAAGGACTCCCATTTCTATGTTGGATTTTTTCTGCCTCTGCTATGTTAAATTTACATGGCAGATAAGCAACATTGATTGCAAAAATCTTTAGAAAACATTTGAGAACAAAAAGAGCAATAACTGAGGGAGGTTGAAGAGGAGTCTCTCATGCAATGGCTAGTTTACTTGTATATTGGCAGAATATAACCGTATGAATATTTTTCAAAATAAGAAAGCTCATATATAGTAAGAGATAAGAGTCAAACCGTTGGACAGCTTGCACATCCAATTTGCTTAAGGAGATCTACACAAACTGCAGAGCAAATGAAGTAAGACTCACATAATAATGCATGAGGACACAAGAGGGTTTTATTTTTAATATAGTAATTTGTTGAAAATAAATAATCCTGATTTTTCTAGGGATGGAAGGGAACTATAAACATTACAGTCTTTGCCCCTAGCCTCCAGTGATTTATATATTTTTTATAAAAGTCAAAGTTGGTTTGAAGTCACAAGTAGACCAAGCACTGTTAAAATGATCAGTTTTTCCCTGTTACACCTGGGTCTGGTCTGTGCCATCAGATTCTCACTTTTATAAACAGTATAAAATTCAGACACAATTTCCAGTTAAAAAGGAAACCATTTCTGCTGGGTCTTCATAACAACAAACAGCTTCTTCCCTTAATTTTTTTTTAACTCAGTGACATTTCTGATATCCAAAGTGGCAACTAATTGCCCTGACAATTAAATGGTATTGCCACAGTACAGCCTTTATGCATGTGTCCTAATAAATGTCAGATGAAGCTCAACTGCTCACTTCAGCAGATGCTAATTTAGGCTGAATACCACCAGCTATTCAGAGAGAGAATTTTTGCTTTAAATAAGATTAATCTCCCAAATGAAATGTGGGTTTCCTTCTTATAACAAAGGCCATTGGTTATTCATTAAATCTGAATTACAGGTTTAACAAACACTTGCATAAGAATTATTAATATCATCTGTTATGTAATTACTAATGCAGTGTATAATACTTAATATCTCAACAGTCAGGTCCCTTCAAAATTCAATTACTATAACCCTTGTCATAGAGACTAGCATTGCTGTTTCAAAGATCTTTTTTCCCTAGTGACCCTTCAGTTTGACTAGTTCTTGCTTAGCTGCCATTTGTCAGTTCAGAAATAGTATGACTGTCAAGTCAAGTATAGACTTGAATATTGGACTTCTAACTCCCATCATGGTTCCTACCTTTCCATTGAAGTCAATAGGAAGCTGGGAGTCCTGTTATGCTTTTAATCCTGGGCCAGCATTTCAAAAAATGCTGATCTGCTTTGCAAGTCTGTGGAGCTGATTCATTTTTTCTTGCAGGTGACAAGAAGCTGAGCCACCTTTCATTAACACTGGAAAAGCCTGCACACCCTCAAGGTAGGGCCAGCAGTGTTTGCCCTGTAGTTCTCTACTTTACAATTGCAAAAACTTCATTAATTCTAATTGGGACCTGTTAATGTTCCCCATGGAAGAAAAAAAAAAAAGTTGCTTATCCCTTCTTGCAAATGGGTTCTCTCCCTTTTTGCACCACCCATTTTGAAATATACACTGAAGAGCACATGGATGTCAAAAGAGAAGTTTTACAGGACCCTCTCAGGCTGTAATTTTATTCATAAAATTGATATGCTTGGAATGGTGGTGGGCACTAAGCCCAGAAGTCATGGAAGAGATGCAAAATGCCTGTTATGAACTCTCCCAGGACCTTGTAACTTCCAAACCTCACTGAGGGAGAGCACTAGTTGCCATAGGCCAAAACTGTGCCAGGAACTCTTCTAAGAGTTGCTGAGAGACTACTTGGACATGTTCTGGACATTCTTAAATTTACAAGTGTAGACAGACAGCTCACTGCTGCTCAGGGTTCTGAGCTGAGAATACACGGGAAGAAATCAGGAGATCCTGTGATTAAAGCATGACTATTTTTCTTCTTGGACCTGTCTTCCATACTTGGCCTCCTTCACACAAAGAATCACAATACACTTCAGACTGAACCATCCTAACAGTGGACAGCTTCAAGTCCTTAGAGAATTGTTACCTGTGATTCTAATTTTGAGCCAGCACTAATGCTTTCTTCAACTGATGAAGGTGATGGACCTGCTGAACTTACTCTCTCAGTAGCAGCAACATCAGTGATTTCCATGCTACAGAAATTATCGCACAGAAGTAGGTCAACAGCTGTGCTCAGATGTGAAGAGGTGTGTACAAGAATAGACATAGCAAAAATAAAAAGGTCTAAAAAAATGATAAAAAATGATGAGGTATATGGGAGGAAGAATGAAGACTGTGGACTTTACACACCGTAAGGTTAAAAAGATGAAGTCTGTGAAGTTTGAAAAGGAGAAGAAAAGAAGAAATATTATAAAAGTCTACAAAATAATGAGTGAGCCTGAGGATCCTACACAGATCTCTCTATTTATTTCCCACTTACCCGTATCTTTTGGTCTCTATTCTGCTCCTCCTCTTTCCAGATCTTCCAAAACGTATTTTGCTCTCCTTCCCATTTCCCTTTTCCCTCTTATTTCTGAACCCCTTCACCTCATTTCCACCTTTCCTCTTCTCTATATACTCTTTCTCATTATATAAATATCAATACCAAATATAAGGGGTTTATTAATATCAATAAATGTATTACATTAAAAATAATAACATTATCGTCCATAAAACTAAAAAGTAACTTATTTCAAATGACTGCCATGAAAAAATCTATGTGAATTCAGTGAACACACAGACAGCTGTGCTGCTAGAAACTGCTTCGGAAAACAGTTCAGGAAGACTTAAAAAGCATAATAACCTCAATTACTTTACTTTTGGCAGTTTGACATAAAATTAAATTTTAACCCTCAAGCATCAGCTCATAAACTAATTTTAAAAGGGAATCAAGAAGTTTTGAGACTTCTATCCTTTCTCTGAAGGAAAAAACATAGAGATGGAATTCACTTGTGTGTGTGAGAAAAGGAAGATGCCTACATCCAAGACAATTATCCAGACTTTTTCAGTCAACAGGGAGAAAAAAGGCACTCTGAGGGTGCAACCCATCTTACTTGAAAGTAAATGCCTAAAATATGCCAGATAAATTGGATTTTAAAAGGGCCTGCTTGCCCCACTGCCTACAGAAAGTCACTAATGCATCTAGTTCAGATTCAGACACCTGTTTCAGAGATAGAGAAGATCACAAGAAAGGCATTCAGAAAGAGATTATTGAGCTATATGGACAGCTGATCTATTCCAGTTTAAGTATTCTTATGTTCCTGTGTGCTGCTAATAAGTCGTTTACACAGGAGTTGTGGCCTGGAGCAAAGTCCTAAAATGGTATTACAGAGCCTACAGAGGCAGATGAGATATATACTGGGATCTGAAAAGGATCTTCTTGGATATATAGTGGATCTTCATGCTTTCAAATTATATACTTTTGCAGGAATAGTAAGACACTGCTATTCTTTTCTCCCTTTCATACTGTCTCCTAATCTGTCAAAAATCTACCAAATTATGTGCCTATCCACCAAAAAACAAATCAGCTTTAGGAAGTGTTTGCACTGTTGTATGAAATGTGGGAGTCACTGCAACCAACTGAGGACATCAGAAAAGGAACTGGAAGGATGTCACTGTAGCAGACACTGGGTAAATGAGACTCCTTACATGGGAAATATAAGGCAGGCAGCACAGGACTTTTAAGTATAACAGATATTTGTGACTTTCAGAATACTTTAAAAAAAAACATGATATCCCTCCTAACAATGTCCAGACTGGACCTGTTCTTTTTTTAAAATATAAAATTTGTCTGCAGAGAGGTTATAAAAGAGTAAGTATTAAAATTAAGCCCCAGCAGGTTTAAAACAACTATTTCCAAAAGAAATGTAGCCATTTATAGACATTTTTGAGAGGGTTTCCTCCAAGCTTCCTCAGTGTCCCAGGTCACTGCAGTAGTATTATTCTCCCTAGTATTATTCTCCCTAGCCACTCAGAAAGAAAATCATAGTAGGGTCAGGATTTTAAACCAGTTATCAGACAGACCCTTATGCAGAGCTTTTCCCGTTATATGCAGACAAGCATCACTCTGGCCTCAACAGGAGCTATGAGAAAGTATTTATCAAATAATTACCTTGTAGGTGCCTGAAATCAGGTGAAAAGATTCTTATCCAGGGACCCCAGCTTCAGCTTCCATCACTGTCCCTTGCATACCTTTGCTGTGTATACTGGAGAGCCTATTCTCAAAGTTTTGTTATCCCTACAGCTGTTGGATTTTCTGCAGGTTGCCTTTAAACTTCAATTTATACTAGATAAACGATGGTGCTCCCCAAATCTTTCATGATAATTTAGATCTTTTTATATTTTATTAAATTGCTGGATTCTTTGTCTAGTCCTTACCTTCTTACTAGTTTCCTACTGGATCTGGGGAGATCTGAATTGACACAGCATCCAGTAATGGTCAGACCAGTCCCAAATACACAGGTAAACCAGTATCCCTGGTCCTATTCAAGGATCATTTATTTATTTACTTATTGATATGCATTTTTATATATACAAATTTGATCAATTATTTTGCTGCAATGCTGCTCTGGAAGCTCATTTCCAGTTGATCAAAGTCTCTTGACTCCCAAGTCTTTGACAAAGTTACAGGTTCTCAGGATAAAGTCCCCCATCTTGTTATGACATGATAGAGCTTTTCATTTTTAGGAGATGAAGTTTTTGTACCTCTCATTAAAATACTCATTATTTAGTTGTGCACACAGCTTGACAGTTTGAAAAGCCCCTGCTATTCTATACCAGTGGCATTTTTCTGCACTCTTTTTCACTCCTTCTGCAAATAAATCACTTACTGTTCTCAGTAGTTGCTAATATATTTATGTAGCACTGGGCCAAGTGCTACTCCAAAGGACTACACCAAAATCACCAATGATCCCCCGTTTCCAAATCCATTTTCACATCCATCAGTTATTTAGTTTATTAATCCAATTATTGCATGGAAAGTTATTTTGCAATGGGTGCTAATCAAACACCTTGAAGAAGTCTGACTATATTATATTAACAAACTTACCTCTATCAACCAAACTTGAAATTGGATCAAAACAGATACAAAGTTAGTTCAACAAAATCAGTTTTCCATAAGCCACCTTATCTTTCTTTCATTCTTTGTTAAGTAAGTCCCATATCAGGCATTCTTTTATTATTTATGATGCTAACTCTTTTAAAATACTGCCACAGCAAGAGTTCTTCCAGTCATAACACCTTCTCATCAGAGAATATATCTTGTTGAATGTTTGTATTTTAATGATTATTTCTGGTTTTAGCAATGATAATTACTATAGTATACTCTTGCTCTTTTTACTTAAAAGTTGTCAATGGTCTTTACAAAGGACATGCACAATCCTGAATTCGAGAACACACAGTCTATCACTGACAACAAAGAGTCATGCCATGGAGAAGGGAGAAGCTGGAGAAGGAATATATATATTAATTTAACCTCCACTGAGATGTATCTTTAAAGGATGAGAGGGAACAAGATAAGTGGCAGCCTGAAATACTAAATAATAGTTTGCTTTGATTGATTGTTTGAGGAAAAAAGACACTAAAATTTCCACCAAAACTAATATTTGATAAAAGCCATTCCTAAAGAAAATAAATTTTCCTTCAAAGGGTGTTCATAGTCATTATCTAAGATGAACTTTGACTAGGACACTGGAACACTCCTGAGAAAAGGGCAGCAGGGTGTAAACACAGAGAGTAGGAACCTGGCCTTTGCCCACTGACTGAAGGATGACATTTCTCACTACATGTTGCCTTTCACCCCATCAGGCATTCATTCAAGAGCAGAAGTCGCACTTTTTGAGTCATAAATGACATCCTACTTTCCTCTGGATTTTCCTTCAGAATCTCCAATCCAGATGTTTGCTAAAGCCAAAGTTTCTTAGTTTATAGGGCTTACAAATACTAGAGGAGAAAATCTGGTAGCTCTTTTACTCCCTCTGGTATTTCTATAGGTTAACCTGCCTTCCTGGAGAGTATAGATGACTCTACTTGATCAACACAGAAATTAATCTGGATCCAGGTTTTGTGTCACAAAAAGAGTCCTCAGCATGAGGCTTCAGACTCTGAACTCTCTTTCTTGGGCCTTTGCTATTGTTTTTCTAAAATACCAAACTAATCCTTTCTCTCTACCTTTCTAAATCCTTGATCTCAAAGACAGTGTTCTCAATGGTATTTTATGGTAAATCTTCACTCAAGATGGATTCCTCATTAGTGCTCGCTATGGGCAATGAAACACTGCTCGAAGACTTTTTATCATTTGACTGCCATGCAAACGAGTTACACCTATCAACACCAGAACTTCTGTGCATGCAAAGAAAATGTGGGTCTTTCAGAGAGGTATAATGGTCTGTCCTTACATCATGTTAACCCCAAGTTCCCACCTTAGACTTTAGAACCCCTCAGAGATTTATAATTCCTCTATTCTTCAAAAAAAATCCCTTTTCACCTTCCAGACAGTCAACAAAGGACAGATGGGCTTTGCTGTGAAGTGTCTGGTAGAAAATTTACTCAATCATAAGTCTTGCTACAGAGCAATGACAGTCAGTCCTTAATGGTGCATTGGCAGCACACAAATGAGTGAAAAGAAATCTTGTCTAGAAGTCAACCTGTCTATAGGAATATAACTTAAAACACTGCTACTTAATTATGAATTGGACATGATTTCTTGTCTAAAACCTGAAACCTGCCTTTGAAAAATTCCTCTTGTGACCTGATCCTCTTTGAGACCTTTTGGAGATGTTGTTTCCTGTCTGCCATGACTTCTGCACAGGAATATTTTTAGTTTTTTCTAGGGTTATTTTTCTACTTCTAGTATTTCTCTCCAGTAATATATGACTTTCCACGTCTTTTTTGTCATTACTACTTTTTTTTTTCCCCTCCTCTTATTTGGTTTCTTACCACTTTTCCTCAGTCCTTCCAGTTTCCCCATCTCCTATTTCTTTCACCATTTCCCTCTCTTATCCTTCCCTTGCTTTCTTTTTCCTCAGCTCCCTCCTTACTTTTTCTCCACCTTCTCCACTTCTCTTTTCCTTGTGATTTCCAACCTGCAAAGAAGCGCTATCCCCACAGGCTCTTCAGCACTCTTTGATCATCTGCTAGCCTCTGCAAGTGAAATACTCCAGCAGCTCCACCTGCCCCAGTTAACCCAGAGATGCCAAAGGGGTTGAGAGGGACTTGCCTCCAGCAGGAGCCAGAAGAGGGTTAGCACTGCCCTGAAAGTTGAAGCAGAGAGGGTCAGTTTGCCAAAGCAGTGGTATTGGCAAGAAGACATGGTGCCAGCCACACACCGACTCATTTATGTTCCCCCAATTAGAGCAGCCTATAGGGAAAGTTGCATGCCACTGTAGTGCACTGGTGTACTGACCCCTCTGAGTGCTTGTTAGCGCTCACCATACTCAGCATTTCCTCTCACTGATTGATAGGACGATATGTGTGTGTATGGCAGAGAGCAGATTCATTACAGCACATTAGCCAGACAGGCAGACAAATGCCCACAGGGGCAGAAAAGCTGTAAGGAATAAATAAAAACTTTATTATTTTTCTTAAACTTCTTTTCCCCAGGCTACAGTGAGGAATACTGGAGGAACAGGAGAGCACAGGGAGCCAAGAAGAGAAAGGGAGTGGCAAGAACAGGAGGGAAATTCTATTAGCAGTCAAAGAAAGGTTTAAAATATTCATTGTTGGATTCAGAGTTTGGATAGTAGCTGAAATTCTACTTATCTTTTTATTTTCCTTCCCACTGATAAATAAGAAAGGTCAGTGCATCAGATATCAAGCTATCAGAACATTCCTGATGTAACGTCTCTGAAATGGCTACCTGGCTGCTCCACTCACTGCAATTAATCATACCTCAGTTTTAAAAATGAAAAACAAACTAGTATCAGCCTTTATCAACAGCTGCCACCATGTGGCATCTGAAATACCACCAGTTACTTCCCATTCAAATAGAGAGAAATATGGTGACATCACGTGATCTGATCAGTGATGGTTTTTAAGTATTAGTTCTGTAATGCACAGCTTGCAAGAAATGACATGGCTGCTGTGTGGCAACTCTGCACCCCTGCACATGCCCTGCTCAGGCCAAGGAGTGGGCAGCCTGTGTGATATTGCCCTTGACACCATGGCCACTCTACTAAACCACTTCTCCATCACTCGTCCTTGGAGGTGAGAGACCAGACCACAGCCCAGTACTGCCCCATGCTGACAACATCAGTGCATGAAAAAAATGTATTCCCAAATGGCTGATGCCAAAGCCACATCTGCCAGACACAGATTTACCATGAGGCAAATCCTCTCTCCCCATGTCTCACGAGAAGCTGCCTGCACTGCCACAGGGCGAAGAAGGAAACATGGAGCTGCGTGGCCCTGTTCCCACTCCCCCCTGGCTGGACCTCAGCCTGTCTGCTGCCTGGAGATACAGTGTGATGTGGAAAGAAAACTCCAGAGACATTCCACTGTCCAAAGGGAAGATGGAGAGTAAGTTGTCAGCCCTAGATCATTAGAGAGTTGATCTAAGATTAATGATTCAAGGAGCATGTATTGAGGCAGCACGGGGACAAGACCTACTTAGTTAATACACCAGCATTTGCTTGCTTGAGCCCTACATATTTTTTAGAACATGTTAAATCCAACAGCTTCACCACTCACCTTCCTCCTGGATTTCATTTAGGTGCACTTCAAAGTGAGCTAATTACATTACAATTAAGAATAGCTTTCCACAGATAACACAGCATTCAGAAATCTGCTTTGTAAATATCTGTTGGTAATATAGGTACCTCTGAGATTGCTGAGGCTTTGTCTGATGAAAAGTGTGTTCCCACTGGAAAAAATCCACTGAACCCAGGATACTGTGAAACTGGTATATTACACTGTGAATAATGTGCACGGGCTTCTTCTCGAGGGTGCTTGTCTGTCCAGTCTTGATCCTGTAGCTTTCCTCTGAGCTGAAACTGTAGTCCAGTCAGTGTTTGCAGCATTGCTTTATTTCTTCCCTTTCCACTATTAGCAGAGCTGAAAAAATCACTATAAAACACACAGACAAAAAAGAAGCAGCAATTTAATTTCTTGTAGTGTACCTCTACTATTGAAAAAAAAAAAAATCCTTAAATATAAAACCAAACTAATGTTATGCTTATAGGGCACCCATAAGGACACAATCCCTAACATATTACTGGGGAAAAAAAAAAAAAAAAAAAAAAAAAACAAAACCAAAAAAAAAAAAGATAAGAAGAAACAGTTGGCATTCAGTTAACAATCATGTTTGGAGGTTTGTGACTGACTTTGTTATTCCAAGGGAAGCCAGGTACCAGTCTCTTGGGATTAGGTACAAAGGCAAGAAAAAAGTGGACATGTATGAATCTCAAAGGTGACTGCTGGGTTAATAAAACAGCCTGTTTTCTGTTCACCCACTCTTCCTCTCAGTGTGCAAGTACATTAAAATATGTCAAAAGGAAAGCCATTTGCTGAGGAAAAATAATTCAGCTAAAAGTCAAAATTTCCAGCTGGTGTATTGCCTTGGTGTGTGCAAGTTCACTAACAAAGTGACCCACACATCTCACTGGATGAAAGTTGGTATCCTCATTAAAGTAGAAACAAACACTTGAAAATAGGAGCAACTGCCAGTTAAAAAAAAAGGACCATGATTGATATGAGAAGCCTTCATTTTTCTACATTCTGTTTCCTCCTTGCTCTATAGCAGTTACAATATATATTTAAGTAACCTCTTGAAACGTAATGAAGGTAAAACTGATTCTGTATGCAGTAACCATTCCCATTTGTTGGAGGAATTGCGTTGCTAACAATCATCCACATTATCATTCTATGTTCAGAAGAAGAAATATTTTCACATTCCAGTTTCTAAACTGCCACATACAACACAAGGATTGGTTCCTGTGAAGAGTAACCCTTTCAAAAGTGAATAGCTCTGGGGAAGAAAACTTTATATCAGAATTACTCACACTAGAAAGTGTTTGTAGGATCAGCCTCCAACCCTTTAAAATAAAAGTACATCTATACTGGTGTATACTGCCTTTGCCCCCAGGAAACACAGTAAGACTTGAACACATTTATTGCAGTGTGAGTATTTTTTGTAATATGAACAGCATGACACATTAGATCTCCTGTTCCTTGGCCAAGGCCCTGGCAAAAAAGCACTATCACACAAACAGAAAGCAAAATGGGGGAAGTAGTACACCATGGTGTAAGCTGCCTTTTGTTTATTGATGACATGATTATCTTTGGGAAATAAAAAAAAAAAAAAAAGTAAAGAAGTTTTCCAAATTCTCTAATGTCCACAGCAGAGTATATTATGATGAACTGTTTGAATCACAGAATCCCATTATGGGTGAGACTGGAAAGAACCTCTGGGGGTCATCTAGTCCAACTGCCCTGTCCACAGCAGGGTCAGCCACAGCATGTTGCCCAGGGCCAGGGCAAGTTTTAAATATCTCCAGGAACGGAGACTCCCCAAGAAACCTATTCCAGTGTTTGGCCACCCTCATAGTAAAAAAAGTTTTTTTCTTATGAGGGAATTGAAATTTCCTCATTTCAGTTTGTGCCTGTTGCTTCTTGGCCCGTCATTGGGCACCACTCAGATGAGTGTGACTCCACCTTTTTTACTCCCTCCCATCAGGTATTTATACACAAGATCCTCCTTAACATTTTCTTCTCCAGGCTGAACAACTCCAGCTCTCTCACCCTCTTCACATAACTCATATGCTCCAGGCCCTTCAGCATCGTTGTGGCCCTTTGCTGGACTCACTCCAGTACATCCATGTTCCTCTCATACCAGGCAGACCAGGACTGGAGCCAGTACTCCAGCTGTAGCCTCCCCAGTGCTGAGGAGTAGGGAAGGATCACATCCTTAACTTGCAGGTGATGCAGTGCTGTTCCTTATGCACCCAAGGAGAGGCTGTTGGGCTTTCTTGTTGAAAAGGTGCGTTGCTGGCTCATGGTCCAACAGGACCCCCAGGGCCTTCTCTGCAAAGCTGCTTCCCAGATGGTCATCCCCAGCCTGCACTAGTATGTGCAGCTATTCCTCCCTGGTGCAGAACTTGGCATTTCCATTTGTTGAATTTCTTGAGATTCCTGTCACCCCATTTCTCCAGATTGTCCCTCTGAAAAGTAGCACAATCATCTGGTATAGCAAACAGTCCTGCTGATTCTCCATTGCCTGCAAACTTTCACTCTTCCCCATCATCTAGGTTATGAATGTAAATTTTAAGCAATATTGGACTGAGTATTGACCTCTGAGGGACACCACTATTGCTGGTTTCCAGGTAGGCATTGTGATATTGATCACAACACTTTGAGTTCAGCAGCTCTGCCAATTTTCAAGTTACTTCACCATCTACTGTCTAGTCAATAAGTTGTCAGTTTGTCTATAATGATGCTATAGGAGACAGCTTCAAAGGCCTTATTAAAGTCAAGCTAAACAACATCCACTGCTCCCCCCTTGTCTACCAAGCTCATCATGTCATAATAGAAGCTTATCAGGTTGGTCAGGCATGATTTTGTTTTTTCCTTAGTCTGCATTTTGCTGTTCATCTACCTGTAGAAACCCTTCATGATGCCATTGATGTCCCTCTCCAGATTCAATACCAAAAAAATACCAACAACCATCTTCAGCCCTGAAGTGGTCAGGCAGTTGCACCAGACGATTGTTGTAGGTCCCTTCCACCTGAACTATTCTTTTCTTTTCTTTTCTTTTCTTTTCTTTTCTTTTCTTTTCTTTTCTTTTCTTTTCTTTTCTTTTCTTTTCTTTTCTTTTCTTTTCTTTTCTTTTCTTTTCTTTTCTTTTCTTTTCTTTTCTTTTCTTTTCTTTTCTTTTCTTTTCTTTTCTTTTCTTTTCTTTTCTTTTCTTTTCTTTTCTTTTTCTTTTCTATTCTATGTTTCAACGTATATCAATAGGACATTTTAAAATGTGTATTAGGTTTCTGATGCTTAGAATTTCTTCCTCTGTTATGTAAATGCCTGCTTAGGGTCCTTTTAAAATGCATTTTATTAATCTGTTAAACTATAATAGCCATTAAGTAACTGTTACGAGTTAAGATGTCAATACATATGCAAGCACATAACAAAAATTTTAAAACATTACATAGAACTTTTTTGGTACTGCCAGCAGCAGCAGTGGAGAAGAAGAAAGCCTTGTAGATTTTCCTTTTTGATTGAGGCTTTTCAATGTATTTCTTACTGGCTAATATGCACTAAAGAGGGGGTAACCGTAACTGAATAAAAATGTAAGTTTTAATACTCCAAAATCCCCCCTTCTTTTTTCGCACAAAATAAAAATCACTTCTAAAACCTATTCCAGTAATGTTGACCCCTGCAATTCTATGTAGAGCACTGCTTGAGTGTCCAGAATACAAGTCAGGACAATTATCTGGCTTTGTTCTTTTAGAGTATCTTCAACTGTAAATACATCACAAAAAAATACAGCAGTCTTCTCACAGCAGCCTCTTCTAATAGACACTAGCAAGAGGGAAAGCTGAGGAACAGTCTAGCTAACTCATCTGTGCTGATTCAAAAATAAAATAACAGAAATGTGCGATATCTCCTAAGTGTTAATGTTGCTCCTTAGCCACGAAGAGTAAGTGTCCTTTTGTACACAGCCTTTTGATCCATTGTGCCTGGATTAATTACCTGCTTTGCAGGTATGTGCATAGTCAGGTCCATACCAAAGCCCAGCTAAAACCAAAGTCTTCCCATGTTCCCAGAAGGTCACCTTGTTCTTGTGTCTGAGCACCAGTCTGCCTCAACCATGGGAGTAGTGTTGCTTCCCATCTGTTCTTCAGTGTGAAGGATTTCTCTTCCTTACCTCACTGGCCCTCTCTCCTATTTTGGGCAAACTACTCCAATGGGCACACCTGTAAAGTTATGAAATATGAAAACTGAGAAGATGGCTGTAACTGTCCCTTCCTGGTCACTGCAGTCTTATTGTGCCTATTTGGTGGTCATACTTACATGCCTTGGTATGCAAGCTAATGTCGCAGTCCTTTTGTGAGCAAAACTCCCCATTGACTCTTATGTCTTTGTATTAAAAAATTTACTAGAAATGCAGAACAGCAGTTCTGAACAAAGGAATTTAGTCATTTTTCTTTTAGTTTTCCCCTTCAAAAATGCCCTAAGGCAGTCATCTATTTCAGTCAATGGAAGGCTGAAAATGTTCAATGAAAAAAAAATCTGGTTTTGAGTAATAGAAACATAAAAGACATCTAAAACCACAAATATTATTTATGTACACATCGAGGACCAGAGTTCTTCACATTACATTGACCTTTTTGTTAACTCTTTGCTTTATAATTTACACAATAGCTTACAAATAGCTAAATAAAGTTAATCCTACTTAATTTCTGCAACCATTTAAAATACAATTTGCTTCTTACCATGCTGCTTTCTTCAGAACTGATCAAGAAGTAGCACCAAAAAAGAAAAAAATCTTGTAATATCTTTTTCATATTTTTATTTTTATTGATAGTTTGAGGCTTCAATAATTTTCTAATCATAACAAAAACTCAAATAATTCCAAAGGAAACAAAAAAATTTGAAAGCTTTGTTAAAATTAAAAGTATGTATGAGTTATTTAAGAGTTAAAAAAATCTCATAAGAATTTTGCATGAAGGCTATGTCTAAATGAAAGGTAAATATATACTGGTTTGGAAATATCCAGTGAGTTTTCCCAAACAACCTTAACTCTGATCTGTAGCAATACCAAGCAATAAATGTATATTTATGTTGATAGTAGTTTAGTCTTTGCAGCTCCAGAAAAGATTAAATTGATTTTTAAAAATTCAATATAGTTTATGTTACTCAACATCTGACATAATTATTTTTTTATTTTCCAGTTTGAGTAAAACATAAGATACAGAAATTCTGCAAAAAATAAGTTTTACATTTTACAAAAGGGCATAGGGAAATAAGTAGGATGATTTAGAATATTAAATGATGGAGGTAATGAACAAGTGGTCTTACTTGAGAATTGGAAGGATGATTCACTAAAATAGAATTTCAGCAGTGTGTAAAAGGTATATTGGTGCAATAAAATAAAAGAATGAGAACTGGTCAGAGAGCTGTATTAACCTATAAAGGGGGACACCCAGGAGATTTGAAATTGCATATGCAGACACATCACATTATGACTCAGGTAAAAGCCTTGCTGTAGAACATTAACACCTGAGAATCACACCTAGAATAATCTAAAGTGCAATACATGTCTTTTTGAGCAGCCTATACCAGAAAGATGAATAAAGTAGAAGGAAATTAAATGAAGGTAAACAGCAAACATTGATAAGGGACTTAGGAGCTGAGTTATGAAGAAAGCTAGATGACAAATCCAGTGCTTTTAACATGATATATATGAAAAATATGAACACTAAGAAAGAAACAATTATTACAAGAAGAAAATAAGTTATCCTTGTAATTATGGTGATATTAAGAATATTAAGTAGAATATCATAACAGTTCTTCATAAAGAATATGAAGCAACGGGGTTATATTGTCCCAAAGAAAGTGGTATAATCCCCATCATTTGATTCGTTTAAATTGAGACTTGGCAAAACATTAGTGAAGTTATTGTACAGTAGGTCATGATCCTGTATTGGCAGGGGATGGACAAAATGACCTAGCAGGTCTTTTCCCTCTCAATCTTCTTTGATTCTAAAAGGCTCTAAGTCAGATGTTTCCATCATTTGTCTACGAGATCAGCAGAGCTCAGAGCTACCACAGGGAGACCTGTAAGGGTGAGGGTGAATGTAGACTTGACTAATAAAATATCAGAATCCCATAACAGTCAAGAAATTCTTTCTCATTTACTGTTATAAATATATATGTATCTTCTTTTCAGGGTTCAGTGTGAATAACTGCACAGAAAACTAAATTTTAAGACATTGAAAGGCAAAATAAGTGTAGAGGTCACTACCGCAGAGGGATCAGACTGGAGTAGCAGCAAAAGAAAATGACAGTCCCCTGCCATCAACTTTTTGAAAATGCAGGTCTCAAAGGTAAGGCAGTAGCAGGATGTCATGCACAAACTTTTTTTTCTTGATTACCATTCACATAGAAACAAGTTTTTGAAGAAAAGCTCTTGCCCAAAGCTTCATTGCTACCCATCTATGCTCTTTCCAGTCTTTCTTTTGACAGCATTAGAAAGTAATGTTTGAGAAATAACCCAGAATCAAAGAAAGTTATTTCATTTTAAGGTGTTCAGGAAAATTCAATACCCTGATGATAATTAGGATTTCTTGTTATGAAGGCAGAAGGTGGTGAGACAGGATAGCAACTACTGGTTATAAAGGTCTGTAATGACTGGGTCTGTTGTGACCATAGGGTCTGACCATCTGCCCTACATTTCACTGAGGGCTTCCTACCTCCATGTTGTATAAGAAGTGTGTTCAAATGCATTGGGTGTCAGCCTAACAGCATGTGGATGGGACAACTAAATATTGCTGCCTATACAACCACTAAGGCTGTGTGTCATGCTGACCTTGTGTAGAAGTGGCCAGCCTAAATCACAAGTGTAAAAAGATGTAGAAAAAAGGCAGCATCAGTGAGCCTCCAGCTGATGACCTACAGAAGCAGAGTTGCATGTAGCCACCCTGCCTTGCCTCCTTCTGAAGCTGAAGAGAAAGCCCTATGATTTGCTGTCAGCTTCATCTGAGGGAAAGATTTGTGTTAGCTCTTTCTTAAACCAACTGCATGTGTGGATCTGATGTTCATGTCAGACAAACTGTTAGAGTTATAAAAGGGAGAGAATGCTAGACACATACAATACCTGTAACAATGTAATGAGATAGAGCTGATGAGGTTTTTGCTGAAAAAAACCCTGCCTTACAAACCTCTTAAATTTCTTCAAGGCAGTCACTGAACATGTGGAAAAACTGGAGACAGATTGCACAGTTCACTGAGATTTCCAAAAGGCTTTTAGAATGTTCCCTCACCAAAGCTGTCTAAAGAGGACTACAGCGCAGAATAGGAGAGCTTCTCACCAGTACTGATATCAAGCTGAAAAAAATAGGGAACAAAAAGTAGGGATAAATGGTCAGTTTTCTCAATGGAATGGAATGGAATGGAATGGAATGGAATGGAATGGAATGGAATGGAATGGAAAGGAATAGAATAGAATAGAATAGAATAGAATAGAATAGAATAGAATAGAATAGAATAGAATAGAATAGAATAGAATAGAATAGAATAGAATAGAATAGAATAGAATAGAATAGAATAGAATAGAATAGAATAGAATAGAATAGAATAGAATAGAATAGTTCACTTGGAAGGGACCTACACAAATCATCTAGTCAAACTGCCTGACCACTTTGGGGCTGACCAAAAGCTAAAGCATATTATTAAGGGCATTGTCCAAACACCTCTTAAACACTGACAGGCCTGGGGCATCAACCACCTCTCTAGGAAGCTTGTTCCAGTGTTTGACCACTCTCTTGGTAAAGAAATGCTTCCTAATGTCCAGTCTAAACCTCCCCTGATGCAGCTTTGAACCATTCACACACATCCTACCACTGGATAGCAGGGAGATCAGCCCCTCCCTCTCCACTTCCCTCCTCAGTAAGCTCAAGAGAGAAATCAGGTCTCCCCTCCCCCTCTTCTCTCCAATATAGACAAGCCCGAAGTCCTCAGTTGCTCTTTATAGGACATTCCTTCCAGTCCTTTCATGAGTTTTGTTGCCCTCCCTATTGCATGCAAGGATTTGGGTAAAAAACTGGCTGGATGGCCGGGTCCAAAGAGCTGTGGTGAACGGAGTTAAATCCAGTTGGAGGCCAGTCACAAGTGGTGTCCCCCAGGGCTCGGTTTTGGGGCCACTCCTGTTTAACATCTTTATTGATGATCTAGATGAGGGGATCAAGTGCACCCTCAGTAAGTTTGCAGATGACACCAAGTTGGGTGGGAGTGTTGATGTGCTCGAGGGTAGGGAGGCTCTGCAGAGAGATCTGGACAGGCTGGAGCGATGGGCTAAGGCCAACTGTAGGAGTTTCAATAAGGCCAAATGCCGGGTGCTGCACTTCGGCCACAACAACCCCCAGCAGCACTACAGGCTTGGGGAGGAGTGGCTGGAGAGCTGCCAGTCAGAGAGGGACCTGGGGGTGTTGATTGACAGCCAGCTGAACATGAGCCAGCAGTGTGCCCAGGTGGCCAAGAAGGTCAATGGTATCCTGGCTTGTATCAGAAATAGCGTGGCCAGCAGGGACAGGGAAGGGATCTTACCCCTGTACTCGGCACTGGTGAGGCCACACCTCGATTACTGTGCTCAGTTTTGGGCCCCTCACTACAAAAAGGACATTGAATTACTCGAGCGTGTCCAGAGAAGGGCAACGAAGCTGGTGAAGGGTCTGGAGCACAGGTCGTATGAGGAGCGGCTGAGGGAACTGGGGTTGTTTAGTCTGGAGAGGAGGAGGCTGAGGGGAGACCTCATCACCCTCTACAACTACCTGAAAGGAGGTTGCAGAGAACTGGGGATGAGTCTCTTTAACCAAGTAATAAGCAATAAGACAAGAGGTAATTGGCCTCAAGTTGCGCCAGGAAAGGTTTAGACTGGATATTAGGAAGCATTTCTTTACAGAACGGGTTGTTAGGCGTTGGAATGGGCTGCCCAGGGTGGTGGTGGAGTCCCCATCCCTGGAGGTGTTTAAGAGTAGGGTCGGCATAGTGCTGAGGGATATGGTGTAGTTGGGAACTGTCAATGTTAGGTTAATGGTTGGACGAGATGATCTTCAAGGTCTTTTCCAACCTTGACGATTCTGTGATTCTGTGAAGGACCTTCACATCCTTCTTAAATTGTGGGTCCAGAACTATACACAGCACTCAAGGTGAGGCTGCACCAATGCTGAATACAGCAGGATCATCACCTTTTTTGCCCAGCTGTGTTTGATGCACCCCAGGATGCAGTTTGCCCTCTTGGCTGCCAGGGCACACTGCGGACTCCTGTTGAGCCTGCTAACAACCAGCACCCCCAGATCCCTTGCTGCAGGGCTGCTCTCCAGCCACTCTCATCCCATTTTATACTTGTGCCCAGCATTACTCCATCCTAGGTGCAGGCATCTGGATTTGTTAAATTTCATCCCATTAATCACTGTTCAATGCTGCAATCTATCTAGATCCTCTTTTGCCATTAACAAAATCCCAGAGGTATCACTGGATGCTCCAAATGTTCAGAAATAGTCTCTAAAAACTGTAGAGAGGAAAGTAACAAAATTTGCTGGTTATTGAAGGCAGTATAACTGAAGGGTCTCATGACATTGATGGAACAGTTAAAAATGGCAGATGAAATTCACTGTCAGCAAAAATTATGTGATGTACTTGGGGGAACACATTTCTAACTTTTTACTCTATAGGCAGAAGCTCTTATGGAACTTAGGAAAGGGTTTTGAAGCTAAAAAGTTCTCTAAGACACCAAATCAAATGGTCAGTGGCAGTCAAACTAGCAGACACAATATAAGAAACATACTACACAGAAATGTCATGGATTAAATTCAGTGTATTCATACCTCAAATATTGTGTCTTTTTTGTCTATCTGTGTAAAAACAACACTGCAGAAATGGAAAGGTGCTAAAAAAAATAGCAAAGGTGGTTGAAGATATACCATGACTTCTTCATGAGGATCAAGTAAACGGACAAAATTCTCCATCCTGGAGAAAAGACACCTCAGGCAAGATAAGATACAGGTATGTGTAAACATGCATGGAGTGAAGAATATGAAGAGAAAACATTTCATATTTTTTATTAGTTAAGAAGTAGGACCATAATGTTCATGATGATATGACCACAGGACATGCTCAGAAAAAAAAACAAAAGGAAAACATTTTCACTTATGTCTAAACTGTGGTATTTTTTGTCAGAGGATTACATAGAGAGGAAAAAGGTACATGGGTCTGAAAAATCACTAATGGAAAAACAATCAAGGACTATAAATTACAAAGATACCATAGCTCTGGCTCAGGAATTACCTGAGCCACAGATTGCTTGAAGCAATTGTTTGTTTCCTGGAGAAGTATGATTGCTTTCTGGAGATATCCTCTGACTCTTACCTAGGCTTCTACTACTACTGACTGCTGAAGACTGGGTGCTGAGCCAGAAAGATGCCTAAAAGCTACTCAAAATCCTTCAGGCACTGAGTTGCCATAAAATTCATTAAGCTTTAATGTGACCAGTAGGACAAGAAAATAATTTGGCTTCTTTTCCAGAATGAAATTTTTTTCACACCTGAAGATCCTTAGCAAGCCATGCAACTCCCACATTCTCTGTGCCATAAAGAGGAGAGAATTGGCTTTGACATAGCTTTCAAAGGCCAGAAAAATTGTTGCACAGGAGTCACTGAAGCACAGAGAGGTTAAAAATAAATGTGTTTCTTGACTTGTGGCATTAATGGTTAGCAATAAACAGCGAACACATCAGAAGACTAATAGGCATTTCAGCTCAAGAGGACATCTTTAAATGCTTCCAAAATTATTTTATTTTGGCAATTCAGCAAGGGCGGCTTTTATTTTGATAATAATGGGGTCCATCCCCACCAGAACTTATAACCTCCCTGAAATCTTTCTTTGTCCTCCTGTCATAATTAATAATGACATGCAGTAGCAGCATAACCCAAAGGAAATAGCATGCAAGGTAACATGAAACAATGAAGGTAGCTCGTAACAAGTTCTAACAAGTTACAATACACAGCAGGTTTTCATAATGTATTTTTTTAAAACTAATCCTTAAAGGCATTGCAAAGTTCTTGTGTATTTGCAAACCTGCAGAGTAGCCCCTGGGGGATTTTACTGGCTAACCTCAACCTTGCAGAGACAAAGATTTGGCAGCTTGGGCTGAACATGGAAAGGAATACTTAGGATAAAGTCACAAAGTCTTTTGCAAGGTAAGAGCTATCTTTTTCTGTCTTCCAAAGTATAACAAGTAGACATTGTTGCCTTATTAGCACTATCTTAATAAGGAATAGCCTATACCCACTTGTATTCTATGACATTGTTCTCTTCGACTTTTGTTGTGGTTTTTGAATGTATACATGCACACTCATGTAAATACATAGATATTTTCTTCCCAAGTTAAAATGCATCAGAGCCACCACCGGCTTACAATCTAAACTACATTTGTTAGCTAACATAATCTTGTGGTGTAATTCTAAGGAGAGTGTTTCCTTAACAGAAGCCCCACTGCCTTTCAGTAGGGCATGTGCTCCTCAGTCAGCAAGGGGGGTTGAAAATTCCATATCAGTGCCTTTTTCTGCCTTCAGCATCAATGGCAGATTCAGAATTACAGGACATAAAATCCCAACATTTTATTCAAAGAAATATTTTAACACAATAACAGACATCAGAGATTATAATATGACTAATAGAGAACCTCGAATCACCAGCTCTGGATACCCTCAGCTGTTACAGCACTTGCCAATGTGGATGGTGTTCAGAACCTCCCAGGAGTTTTAGTTCCTTAGAGTATTTGTCCCTGAGTCTTTGATATTAATCCATTCTCTGGACTGCCAAAAAGATAGTATTTTCTGTTTTTTTGAATCAAAGACCATCTAATCTCTTAGCCTGAAAAACATGCTATATTGTCAACATTCTATTTTTTTAAACTTATTTTCTCTATTATCTTCAATTGTACATCTACATATATGATGGTTTTGTAATAATTTCATGAATCACTCCTTGATATCTTACAGACTAGCAACAATCCGCAGTTCATAACTGAGAAACATTGTCTTACAGCACTCAAAGCAGAAATGAAGACGGTACATTTCCAATTAGTATATTAAAATGTTGATTAGTACTGTTAATTTTGTTAATGAAAATGTTAGGGACTCTGAATATTAAGTATAGGCATCCCTTTAAAAATATTATAGCTGTTGTAAATGATCAGACTGGTTATTGAGACTGAATGTATAGTTTGATTTAAAAAGTTTCTTTTCCGCTTGGGAAGAATCTGTTCCTATGCTGAGATTTAGGTTACCAGCCCACAGAGCCAAAACCAGAAGATGTGGTAATTATCAGTACAATGGTAACTCTTCTGTGTGAGGGCTGCTGGGGACAAGATGATCCCACTATGTTGGGAAGTGCAGCCCTTGGGAAGGGGCTCCTCAGGGCTATTTGAAGGAAGCAAATTTCACCAGCAATCTACAGTCCAGAGATGAATGATGTAGCTCTTCAGTTTAGTTCATTATTTTCTTCCCTTTATGTAACTCACTAATCAGTACAGCTAGTTATGTTTGAAAATATAAAAGCATGTACATTAATAACACAGCCTATAAGAATACGTGCTTAAAGAACTGTATAACTCCATAAAAGAAATTAATGCTCTCCACCACCAAAATAAAGAAATAAATACACAGTCCTTTGATCTATACACTTGATACTATCAAGACAAGAGTGTCCTGTCCAACCCAAAGAGATGGAAGATGCAACCTCTTTTTCCTGATTTGTGACACCACATCACAAAGTCCCTGATTCAGCAAAGCGGCAGGATTAGTTTACATTAAATGCCTGGGGCTATATATGGCCTAGAGATGGTGAGGAAGGCTCCACACATCTCTCTCCATCTTCATTCCCAGAGCTTACATTGCAAGATAGTCCACCTTTGTGGACAGTCTGCATACATCCTGATCAAACTAGGTGTATTGTCAGAAACTCTGATTCTGGATCCCTGCATGGGCTGCTTCACTGCCCAAGCGGACCATGCTCAGCCTTCCCGCAGCCAGACAATGGACACCACCGCACTGCAAGCACAGTGATGCACTAGCATTGAAGCACCTCATTAAAATCAAAAGGCACGACATGTGGTACCCTCTGGAGTTCCCACTTCCATGCAGAAGCAGTCACTCATGTTGGTGCAGATGCCTCAGCACCACAGGGACTAGGACAGGCTGCTTCCTGACCCAAACCGGCCCTCCTGCAGTCCCTTGGGTGTCCCTTCAGTATGGGTCTTAGGATCTCCCAGGCAATGCAATGCAATGTTCTCCCTGATGTGTGTTAGAATAAGGGTCTTCCAAATGAATGAAGAACAAATTCAAGTTTTCCACATTTCCCTCTAATGAAAATATACTGTATCCAGTACAGAGTACAAATTCAGATCAGATAAGTTTGACAGTCTCTCCTTATCCAAAGTATATCTAAAGCAGTGTTACGAATCCATTGAGTTCAATAACTGTACAAAAACCCATGCTATTTCATGAAATAAATTAAGAGTTAAGAGCTTCTTAACTCTTCAGACTTTTTTCAGTTTCGGAAGAGCCAAAAGCTTTTTTGGAAGAGAGAATGTGTGAGATACTATTGTATTCACATAACCTGAGGGAGTGAGACATTAAGAAAAAAAGAAAAGAGCATAATACTAACAAAAAAACATTAAGTGTATGTACAATCACACTACTTGTTAGGGACTGCATCTTTGAAGAATATGTCTGGTTGTATTTCTGCACCAAGTATTAAACTTTTTAAGCCAAATATAGAGGAAGGAGGGGAAGAGGAAGTAACACATTCAGTAAACGGGCATATACAGTTGATAAAAGCTTACAGTGACATGAATAGTTATGCCATGATGTCCCAAAGAGTCTTTTCACTTTAATACATTATGAGTGACCTTCGTATAGGAAAAAAATAACAGGTCATCATGCTCTAGACCATGGGCTACCCTGGAAGCAGCCAACTACGGAAATTGAGAGTAACGCAGCATTCTGTCATTCCTACATTTTTGCTGAGAAATCTGTAACAAGGTGTGCAGCAGACCTGCTACCAGAAGCATAGTTGCTACATATTAAATAAGATGAAGAGCACAAAAATTCCTCCAGCAGACAGCCTAAACTACACAGTGTGAATACCTGCTGGACAGTTTTAAGTTCCTGACATTTCTCAACTTTTCAATAGCTGACTTTCTTGCTTCTATGTTCTTCTCCATCTCCTTGTCTCTGTACCAAGGAGAGCCCTGGAAATGCAGCTGAAGCATCTCTTTGATCTTCTTTTTGTAACCTCCAGCAGGCAAAAGATCAGCTGAACAAAAATTGTTCTTTAGTATCTGCAACTATATGCTGGAGCAATGCTCAAAAGGATACAAGAGTTTTGTTGCTATATTTTAACAAACCCCAAGAGATTATATGCAACCTACAACTATTGAATTTAATAATCTGGGATTTTTATTTTTTGTTATTATGGGCTTTTTTACATGTATAAGAGCTTTCTGATCCTCAGTAGCCTGCTGGGCAAATGTAAAGTACCATCTCCACCTCATGGTAGCACAATTGCTTTTCAAATAGAGAGCTATAAGTTTTAACATTGGCCTAATGTATTTTCTCCATAACCTTGCTCTGAGAAATGATTGTGCTTTTCTACAGAAACATACACACAGAAATTTGCCTGGGGCCATGTCCAGGAATGAGAACTTTTCAACACAGTTAATAGTTCAGAAACAATCACATGGTTAACAGTTTCAGACAATCTAAACAATAGATGCTGCTGCCATGTTCACCAGAATACACAGATATTTTTAAAAAGCTTTTAATGCAGCCCAACTATTTCCTCCTGTAAATTTCAGGATAATTTGTATTCTAATGTAACAACTTCAGGCACTGAACGTAATACCACTCTTCTAAGGGTGCCCTATCCTGACAAATATATTTCTTTGTGATGTCTTGCTTGCTTGCTTGAGACCCCTTTTCCCTCATGGTAGGTGCTGGTATGATGAGGGAGGTGGATGGATAGACTCTGTGCTGAGTTATGCTATGGAGTAAATGCTGATATACACTTCCTGCATTCAGAGCTCACTTCTCAGGACACTTGATCTCTCATAATTCTACTCCAATCTATGATGTTGTAAAAATGATAGATGCAATTTTGCAGCTTCCCTTCTAGAAAGTTATAACATCTGCAAAAACTGTCAAACTTTAACCTGGACAAGATTATAAATATCATTTTGTGAATACAGGTCCCTGGAAAGACTTAGGGATTGTGAATACCATACACAGTTTCTCATTACTCATATTCAAAGCTTAGAGAGTGAACAAGGATTTACAGGCAGGGCACACATCCCAGTTTTAAAACTAGATACGTGTCTGCAAATCTCAGAAAAAGAGAAACTGAAAAAGGTCTGAAACTTTTCTTTAATGTAGGTAGGACAAGTATCCTGCAGTAGATTGGAAAGAAATATAAGCAAATGCCACCTAACTTCTCATACTGGGTGGTGTTGGTATGGTATGCACATGGCACCAGGTAGAACCCTCTCAACTCACCAGCAAACAGCCATGGAGTGAGACCCAGAGTGCTAGAAAGAGGATCAAAGCCTCTGCCTACCCATAGTTATAACCATTTAAATGAGTCCAGGGTTTTAAATCTTAGTGATGAGACTTTAATAAATGCCACCACTGATGCATAGTTACTACATTTAAACTACCAGTTTGAGTATGAAATTGGCAGCATCAGGCTAATAACGTCAGTTAAGAGGATTTTGTACATTCTTTATAAGTCTCGCTATTTGCCTTCCCTCTAATTCCATCTTTTCTCTCTTATTACTCTCCTTGAGTAATATTCTTCCATGCTGGACTGACAGGGATAACAGGCCGATACTTTTTACTCAGAGAGTTTTCTCCTTGTTCTTCTGCTGGGATACGTTTTATTTTCCCATGACTGACACAAAATGGAAGTTTGGCCTCCTAAATTACTGGATCTTACGACAGACTAGAAGGCCATTTACCTTTGCGTATCAGGGCCCCTTCAAGCACTGTGCTGCCCTTGCCTCACTGCACTTTGACTGTCTATTAGGTTGCTTCTGTTAGATTTCTGAAAGATTTTCTCCTCTTCTTTTTCACCTTTCAGTCTTTGAGCATGAACCCGCAGGGCTGCATGGAAGGAATGCACAGAGGGTCCTGAGGACTAGCAGAATTACTCTCAAGAGAAGACTAAATGCCACCCAACTGCTCTCTGCTGATGGAAGCGGAGATCAGTGCTCCTGTCTTGGCACTCTAGAAACCTTGGACCTGATTAAGTAATTGATTGCACATACACTGTTGTACTATAAACATCAAGGTTTAAATATATATATATAAATAAACATCAGTAGAAGAAACACCTGTTACTGAGGTCTTAAGATTTATTCCGTATTAATTACAATTGTTACCTTTTACAGAATGCTATGAATTAGGATCCTCCCTGCTCACCTGTGTCAAAGTACCCATCACTAACAGGTTCTTTACGGAAAAACATTTTAGAAATGGTCTCTCCCATTTATGTACAAAGCACTGCCTTCTAAGAGGATTGCAACCTGTGACACGTAACAGCTTTTTACAGAGAAAAGCATCACTGTGGAATAGGTTACGAAGTGAGAAACCCTATGGATGTATTTTCTTGCAATAGTAGAATCTAACCAATTCATCTGGAGTTTGTTTAAGGCTCAACATTCTTACTCCTGCTAAAACTACCATGTAATCTGAAGCAATTGTAAAGAAACCCAGTTTTAGGCTTGTGTTTTGTCCAAACAATAACTCAGCAATGCATAATGCCTCACAGCTCCCTATGGTAACGCTGGTACTTTCTTAACATAATGAACTAACCATTTGCTAAAACACTTCCATAGCAGCATACAGCACCTAGACTGTCCCTCCATATGTCTGACATTCATAAAATACCTTTTATAAATCCTGACAAGATCATAAAGCATTCACGGCATGATAATGCAGTACGCTATTTTATGCAGTGCACAGTAACACACATAGATGTATACATCTGCTTGCTAAGCACTGCTCAGGTGTAGTTCACTGGAATGGTCTGTTTTCACAGAGTTAAAATTTGAAGAAACAATCCAACAAGATGTGGGGTATACTGGATTTAATCCAGCAGTATTAAAACATGGGTGTAGCTAGTTTGGTACCAACAGACATTTGCTTTAGTACAGCAGACATTTAGAATGGCATCTTCTTATAAAATGTTGTTTAAAACATCATGTTCTAGAATAGAAAGTTTGCAAGAAACCTTTTCTGTAGTATAGGGATTGACCTTCAAGACCTGTCGTAATACTTTGCCCAAAATGGCATATAAGTCTGTTTCAAAACTATTGCAGACTTTTGTTTAGCAAAAAAAAAAAAAGAAATTCACACTGAAAACCAAAACTGGATTAAATGAAGCTGCAAAAATAATTTTGATACAACTATCAATGATTTTTCTGTACAACTGATGTTTGATAAAATTCCAGAAGTTATATAAAGATATTAATTTTACAAAATATTTCTAAAACTTTTAAACAAAATGCTTATGTAAGCACATCTTATGTCACTTATCAAATGAAAGAATATCAAATATTTTTGAAGACACTATGATATTGAACTAAAGTTCATGTTTTGATTAAAAAGATAAAATATATATGCATGATAACTGTAAACTTATTAATAGATAGAAAATCACTAATAGTAGCATAAATAAATACTCAACTAATAATAATACATAATGTTAGTTATATACATACACCATGATGTTTATACAGTCTTACAGATATTTTAGTTATATATCATTTTATTTTGAGGATTTTGCCATTTAATGAAAAACACTGATTCATGTTGATGAATAAATTAAAATAATGTTTTTGGATGTTGTTATGGGTTTTGTTTGTTTTCTTTACCCAAAAAAGATTTTGACAGAAGCCTGTAGTCCAAACTGATTACAGCAAACACATATATACAGTTTTTCCTAGAATATACCCATTTATTTTATGACTGTCTATAATTGTGTGCTTTTTTCAAAACTTGTATCTTTATGTATCAAGGAGCAGGTTTTGATTTTGTTTACAACAGTAAAAATCTGTTGCAGCCAGTGAAGTTATTCATTGGATTTAATGTCATTTAATTCAGGAACATTCTGTAGTGTCTTGTTTTATGACAGCTATATAAAAGTTTCCAAGAACTGCCCACATTTGCTATCAAAGGACCCTACAACATTTTTGCATTAGTCAGAGAATCACTGATACTCTAATTATAAAAGCATACTTACTAGTAAAACTGCTCCAGGATTTCTACATCACAGCTTATCCACTGAATCAAAGATTCTTTTCTCCTATCATGTTGATTCACAAAACTTACACTTGTCATTACTGTCTGTAGATGTAGTTTGGGATAATTGAAAGCAAAATTCAGAATTTCAGAATCTTCTTTTCCTTCCTCTCTCTTTTTTAACATTTACTTTTCAATGCTTTGCTTACAGTCCTGTAACAAATACTGCTACCATGCTGGCTAAAAACTCTATGCATAACAGCTAATTGGCTATCTAAGACATCTTCTTTCAGCAAGCAATGGTTATTGAATAGAATACAGTGGTATTCTTGGAAAGGAAAAAAAAAGAGAAGAATAATGGGCACTAGAATGACAATACAAGAAGAGGAGAAATCTCAGATTAGCCCAAACTCCCAGGCCCTAATCACGGACAGAAGAATCTGCTAAATCAAGAAAAAGACATCAATCCATTCAAACAGGATTAAAGGTTTAAACTGAAAACCAATAAACTTGTTAGCTTTTGTGGGAAAAATTTGCATCGGGATTTTTTTAGAAGTGAAACAGACAACTCAAATATTTCCAAATGCCTATTTAGTACCTCATGTGAAATAGAAGAAAACTATACTACAGAAAATAAAATCGGTCTAAACGCTTAAGTAAACTGATTCATAGGAGAATGTTGCAGGGCTCAATGACCTGGTAATCATTAATATTTAAAGTTGCAAGATTAATGGCATAAAAATTAATATTTATTACTAAAATGTATTTGTCAATGAGAGCATGCCTTTGTTAACAAATGCATATTTGTAGCCTTTCAATATTCAGCTTAGAATTACATACTTCAGATGGCAGACAGTTGTCAGTGCTCTTTACACCTGAAAAAAAGATGAGTGAAAGCACTATAACAGAGATTTCCTTTCTGATTACAGAAGACAGTTACCAAAATTATTTTCTCCCTTCATTTAGTGGAAAAGGAAGAGACAGGTGGCATACAGTATGGTTTATGTTATCCTTTCTTCTCTTAACATAGTGATTATAATTTAAAAGAATATGCAATGAAAGAATTACAGTAGAATTTCTATGGCATGAGCAATGGTCCATCTACACCAGCTTTGTATCATTGTTGCTGATGCTTTTCCAAGTTAAATTTTATTACAACTATTCTAAAAAGAAAGAAGGCTGGTTTGTAATACAGCTCTTTCTATTTTAATGAATAGATAAGTAAGTCAAATTTTAACCAAATTATTACCTATAGCACCTGATTCATGAACATTATTTAACACACATTTGTATTCTTTCTTACTGTTAGAAACCTTTGAAAAAGAGGCTTAGAAATCATGATTTTGATACCTATTTCTTTCATGGAAGCAATTGTTTATCAGGAGTAAAAAACACTGTCAATTGTTAGTTGCTGGCACTTTTATAATTATTGGCAATCCTGAAGTCATTTCAGTTGTGAGATTTCTGCTAATGATGCCCATAACTTAGAATAATTATTTGATTTACCAGTATCTTCTCTCTGCTAACAGTCTCTCTAAATATCATCAAGGAAGCTCTTTTCCAATAACTGCACTGTAGTATATATCTTATTTATTAAATTTACAGTGGACTTCTTCAATCCTAGTCAGCATATACAGTATGCCACAAATTTAAATAACGACATTCTGTGTGGGACTTGTTATTGGGCTGGGCATATTTGACCTGGAATGCCATTAACTTAACTTATACATTTTAAAATCACGTTTGAAATGCTGCAAAACTAAGATTGTAGTGAATTTAATTTCAAAGTCATTTTGGATGTCCTTTCAAACTGTATGTGGTAATCCTTGATTTTTGCACTGATGCTAAATGTTAATGAACAGAGCCACAGTGTACCATTTCACCTAGAGCAATGAAAACATTAAAATCTCTTTAGAAGACTGAATAAAACTTTATTTTATAAATATAATCCTTGTTGAAGCTCTACCATTTCACTGTACTTTTGAAATAAGGGCACATGGAAAATATGGAAGAGTTCCTTTGAGATAGCTAACTAAAGCTACAAAATGAGCACGGTACAGTATTTCCAAGGAACACGGTTCAAAAGTTGTACGATTACTACTAAGGTTGTTTTATTCTTTACCACATTTGGAACAGGAAGTCTGTGTTGTTCTTGAAGAATTCTGAAAAGCAATGTCACAGTCTGATGACCTCTTCTCCTCATTAAAACGTTCCCAAAGACAGCTCTCTGCATGATGTTTTGTAGCTTCAGCAGCCATGAACTAATTTGTACCTCTTATTTTGATCATGCACTGGTGAAAGAACCAAACAATATTTTTCTTTAAACACAGAGAGGTCTTTCAACAGCTCAGCATGCACTTCTACCCTCTTTTTAATCTTGGAGCACCTATTTATTTGCTCTTTTCACCACTAAATCTTCTTTTCTCCTTTCTGCCCCCCTGCAAAGCTGCTAGTTAAAATCTTCAGTGTTTTTTCTTCATAGGCTTAAACCATTAGAAGGGTATTACCATAAAAAGGGAGACAAGGACTTAGAGACATGGTACACCAGAATTTGCATTTCTAATTTTTAATCCAATTAAACTAAAATAATATTTATTTAACTACAGCCTTTCTGTAATGGGTATAAACTCACTAAAGCTAATGGAAAATTTTCTTCCTCAAGGAAATTAGTTATAGGTGTTCACTGAAATAACTGATTGGTTCTGCATATTGAGTGTCTCTAGATTTTGCTTATAGGTAATTAGTATTCGGCTAGTTGATGTGTTTATTTTGCATACCTTCTCTTTTGTGTGTGTGCAATTCATTATGTGAGTCATATTTTGGCTCTACATAGTAGATTCAGTATATGCAAATTGTTAGAAGGTACTATAAGGGCATTAGCTTTTAATACATAAGGCATATACCAGGAAAGTAAGGCTGTATGGTCTGGCATCTTTGCATTACAACCAAATGCATTTTTTTCAGACAGCTACTGAATAAGAAATTACTGTGTTATTATTTTTATTTCATTTTCAATTAATACATTTTAATCAGTAATGTATACTTTGTGTACAACATATACATTTTGTAAATACAAACCTATCTAAACCCACGGAGAGCCTGGTTCTGCTCCCATTGATTTTGGTCCAACTAATGAAGTCAGTACTTCTTTTACCCTCTCTCAGGCTTTTCTAGTAAGGAGAGAGGGCAGACAGGGACCTCTTGGAAAGAAAGTACTAAATCTTGCCTTTTAAGGGGAGAAAAGCTCAGTGTTCTGACTCATGAACCCAGGGATAGCTGAAAGATGGGAAATTCCTTCCCCAGCAGAATGCACCCCTGTGCTCCTGAGCCTTCTGTGGGCACACGTCCAGCAGGGATCACCCCACACCTGAGCAGACCCATTGCCCATGGGGACTGCCAGCATGCTGCTACCACAGCACTGTGTATGGGAATCCAAAAAGATAGCCATCCTTCTTGAAGGAATTCTGCTCTTAATCTCCATTCTTGCTCTCCCATCCTGTCTATCTGTTCCCAGAACTCTGGGGTCCAAACTATTCAAGGTAGTCATGGGTTCTGACAATGATGGAAAGGACTGAAAAGACACAAAGCAGCATTCCTTGTATCCATAGCTCCCAGCAATGACTATTCACCTGCAGAGCAGGTGGGAGACCTAGAGCTGAGGAAGTATCTCACTCATTTGTTTAATATTGAACTGGATATTTTCCAAAAGTATGAACCATTCTGTTATCTGGAGAAAATGAAGCCATAGCCAGTTAACCATTCCTGGTTGCTGCTGTATATTCTACAAAGCAAGGAAATTTCTGGATCTGGGATCTGGTATATGATGTTCCAATCTAGAAGATTCTTTTTGAAATTTCATTCTGATTTCTCAGAGTTTCTCAAAAGAGCACAGGAAAAAAAAAAAAAAGTTCTCAGTCAACTCTTGCATTACCCTTGGTATAAATCTTTCAAATCCAAATAATCCTCAATTTATAGTAAAAATTTCTATCTTGCATTCTAAGAACAGACATTTAAATAGCAATTATATTTTTCAACGTTCCAAATAAGTAGTCAGAATTATATTCACATCACCCCTACTTATTTTAAAATATCCTGTGTACATGTATTATGGGTCAGTGAATAGTCATCAAGTACTCTCATGTTAATATGTCTTGTTCTGTATTTTTACACAAAGAACAATGTTTTATTCAGTCCTGTTCAGAAAGAAGTTAATGTTTTTCTACCATACTCCTCAGGAGACAATTTCATATTATAATACGACTCCTCCTATCTTTATATGAATAAATAAGCTTTGTTAAAGGATATAATTTATGCATTTGACTTTCACTGAGTTTATGTTTTTCATAAGAAAGAGAAAGATCATTGGATTGGATTTTATGGTGGGGTACTTCTGTTTGATTTCTAAAATTAAGGCTGAAATAAATAATATAGCCTACATTAAAGTGAACTCCAGCCAAAAAAAAAAAAAAACAGTTTGTTTTGTGAACACATCTCCAACTGAAAATGGGCTGTACACCATTAGACTGGTCACCTCATCACACTCTGGCAACTCCTGTCATGGCATTTTTTTGGAGCAACAAGACTTACCCTTGCTGGAGAAGGATCAGATTAGGGAACATTTTAAAAATGGACATAAATAAATGCATATGACTTAATAGCATGTCATTGTGAGGTCACTCTTAATTATCTTTCCTGGAGGAACGTAAATGTCACCTGCAAGAAGGGTGAGAAGGTGGATCTAGGGGAAAACAGGCCAGTCAGCCTCACCTCAGTCACTGTGAAGCTGATGGAAAAAATCCTTCTGGAAGACATTTACAGAGAATTTAAGCACAGGAAGGTGACTGGGAGTAGTCATCATGGATTTACAGAGTGAATTATGTCTGACCAACCTGATAGCCTTCTACAGTGATATGACTATCTTGGTGAACAAGGGGAGAACAGTGGATGCTATGTCAACTTTAGTAAGGCTTTCAAAAATGTCTGCCATAGCATACTCATAGACAGCAGGATGAAGGTCAGACTAGACAAGCACACAGTGAGATGGACTAAAAACTGTCTGAAATGCTGGACTCAAAGTGGCACAAAGACCAGCTGGAGGCCAGTCATTTGCAGTGTCCCCCAGGGGTCAATAGTGGGTCCAATATGGTTTAACATCTTCATAAGTGACCTAGACAACAGGACAGGCTGCACCCTTAGTAAGACTGAAAAAGATACAAAACTGGGAGGAGTGGCTGATAGACTAGATGGTTGTGCTGCCTTTCAGAGGGACCACAGCAACTGGAGAAATGGGCCGACAAGAATCACAAGAAGTTCAAGTAAGGGTAAATAGCCCTGGGGAGAAAAGCCACATCCTCTAGTACAGGCTGGGGGATGACTGGTGGGAAAGGAGCTTTGCAAAGAAGGCCCTGGGGGTTGTGGTAGACAATGAGGCAGCAATGAGCACTTACAGCAAGAAAGGCTAACAGTCTTTCTTGGGTTGCATCAAGAACAGCATGACATTGCCTGCAAGTCGAAGGTGTGATCTCCTCAGCACTGGGAAGGTCATAGCTGGAGTGCTGGGTCCAGTCCTGGGCTCCTCAGTGCAAGAGACACACAGGCATACTGGAGGGAGTACAGCAGAAGACCGTGAACATGATGAAGTGATGGGAGCATATGAGCTATGTGAAGAGGCTGAGAGGGATGGGACTGGTCATCCTGGAGAAGACTAAATGCTTGATGATGGGAAGTAAAGAAGGTAGAGCCAGACTCTACTCATTGGTTTCCAGGGACATGCCCAAGAGACAGTGGGCACAAACTGAAATACAGGAAATTCCAATTAAACATAAGAAAAAACTTTTTTACTGTTCAAACACTGGAGCAGTCTGCCTGGGGAGTTGTGGAGTCACCATCCTTGCAGATATTCAAAAGCCAGTTGGACGTGGCTATGGGCAATATGCTGTAGCTGACCATGTTCTGATCAGGGAAGGTGGACTAGGTAACGCCCAGGAGTGCTTCAAGTTCAACTATTCAGTGATTCTGTTGTTTTTTAGTGCAGGTGAATCAAAGACACCAGGAACAACTTCGGGAACAATGATAAATGTTTTGAATTAGTTTCCGCAATGATGGAATAATCCCAAGGGAGCCCTATAACTGGCATCACTTGCTGTTTGTATTAACGCTATTTACCAGACAGGGAGAGGCTGTATTTTCCATCATGAAAACATAAAAAACTCTTTCAGTGTTGGGAAAGGTGATGTCAGTGGTCTGGTGTGGCTTATTCAGAGCCCAGGCAATCCAAATAACCACTACTAGGTTAGAGAGGTACATCAATTTTACGAAGATTTCTGTAGCTTTGCAAATAAATTTACTCACAGCTAAAGACAGCCTACTGTGGCAGGAATAGGCTGGAATTTTGATAGGAGAAAAAAAAATCAACCCTGCTCTGCTGGAAAATTACCGTCTCCCTCCCCTAAGATCTGGTGTTTATATTACAATCTTTGTTTATTATATGATCTTCTGGCCAGCTAATACCAGTTAGCTCTAGATTTAACGTAGGAATTCTCACCATGATTGTGTATGGTGTAAATTGTTAAAAGTATTTTGCTCAATAAACTAGTCTTCCAACTTCACTAAGCCTCAAACTTGTTACAACCTTGTTTTCAGATGAAAATCACAGATAAGGGTATGACAAAGCTGAAGAAGTTTCTGAAGTCTTCTGATTCCATAAAACTAAGGTAGTTATTGAATATGAGACAGAAACAGTCCCAGCTGAACTCAGCAGCTGTCTATGACTGTTGTGTAATGGCCATGTTTCTGTGCTATTTCCTCTAACTGCTGGGATAAAGGAATACACTTTGTTTATGAAAGACAGGCTCTGGAGAAAAAGAAGTTGCCACACTCTACATCAAAAATGTAGATCCTTGCTCAACTGCCAGAAGAGGTTGGAGGTGCATTGAGCATCTCTAGTAAAAGGTAAAAATGAAAAAAAAAATAAAGGCAATGTCATAATAGGGACCTGCTAGAAATAACCTCACCAGAAGGACATAGAAGAGTGGGGTTTGGTTCTTTTGGGGGTGTTTGGAGGTTTTTTTTCAACTAATAGAAGCATCCAAAGGGTGCCCTCTTACTTGTAGTAATGGGAGACTTGAATTATACATAGATATGTACTGGAAAATAATGTCAGGATGAAGAAAGTCCAGTAGGCTTTCAGGACATGTTGAGGACAACTTTCTTTTAGGAAGAGGGAGGAAGGTACTGAGAAAACTGCAGCTGTTTTAGAACTGATTCTGACTAATAGGGAGGATCTGGTTGAGAAGCTGGAGGTAGAAGGTAATTTCGGTTAAAGTGATTACAAAACTATAGAGTTCACAAATCTAAAGAAAGGGAGGAATGAGAGCAGCAGAATAAGGACAATGGAGTTCAAAAAAGCAGACTTCATCAAACTGAGGGAACTGGAAGGTAGGGTCTCTTGGGAAGATATTCTAAGGAAAAAAAGACTGCAAAAGAGTTTGCAGTTTCTGAAAGGGACTATATTAAAGATACAATGGCAGACTGTCGTGATGCAAAAGAAATATCTGGAGCATAGTAAGAGACCAATATGGCTCCATCAAAAGCTCTTTAAAGGCCAGGAAATGAAAAAGGAAAGCAGAAACATATAAATATAAATATAAATACAAAAGCAGGAACAAGGACCTACAGGAATAGATGTAAAAGAGACTACAAAGGAATAGATGAGGCATAGATCAAAGTGAATATGAGTTTCATCTAACAAGAAACATAAAATGCATGAAGAAAAATATCTAAAAATGGGAAGACGACAAGAAGAAGAGTGCCTATTGCTTAACAAAGAAGGAAAGAGAACAGCAGATAGTAAAGGATGAAAAGTTAGTATTATCTTTGCTTCAGCACTCCCAAAGGGGGAGATTTGATTGGATATTTGATATACACTACACTTAGTAAGGTTACTGACAGAGTTTTAAATATCCTTCTTGATAGAAAATTACACAAATACAGAGTACATATAGATAAACATCATGAAATGTGTAACAACCCAGAAAAAAGAAAGCACTCACAAGGTAGTTATCAAAAATTATCTGCCTGACTGTCAGAAGATACCAAGCCACAGGGCACAGCAATCTATTGCAGGCTGCATTCAGTTTGTTCCTCAAGCCTTCGATGACTGACTAGAGAACATATCTGCAACATTTGCAGAGTTCAAACTGGAACAGGGTGCGACTGCTCAGCAGCATAAGATTTAAAGTAAAATTAATTAGTGAAAGGCATGGCTTGAATTAGCATGATGAAATTCAATAAAAGCTAAGTAAAGTGCTTAGTAAGGAACATTCAAATGCATAAATACAACAGGGGAAGAGCTGACTAGTCACCAGTACTGAAAAAAAGGCTCTGGGCTTTCAGCAAATCAGACATTTAATTTAAGTCAAATAAGTGATACTACTGCAAAAGGACATTCCAGGATGCCTTTTGAGGAGCATCATCTACAAGAAATGAGAGCTGTTCAGCATAGGAGAGATGTCACCTAGAGTTCAGTGTTCACTTTTGGGCAATGCAATGTACTACAGCGATTACCTCTCTTTGGGAGACTGCCGAGCAGAGAATAATAATGTAAGAGACTTAAAAAATGTGATCTGCAAGGTATGTTAAAAGAAAGGTTCTGAGAAAAAGAAAAAGAAAAAGAAAAAGAAAAAGAAAAAGAAAAAGAAAAAGAAAAAGAAAAAGAAAAAGAAAAAGAAAAAGAAAAAGAAAAAGAAAAAGAAAAAGAAAAAGAAAAAGAAAAAGAAAAAGAAAAAGAAAAAGAAAAAGAAAAAGAAAAAGAAAAAGAAAAAGAAAAAACATTTAGAGGAAACTTTGGAATATTCTTTCAACACATGAATGGGTTTTATAGCCAGTATGACACCCACTGTTCTTTATGTCGTCTGTGGATTTGATGAAAACCAAAAGAATTAAGGTTTGCTACCACTAAGAAACTTTTAAGGATGAAGATAGTGAATAAGCTACTTGGAAAACATCACTGGAGGTTTTTAGGAGCAGGTTTGATAAACAGAATGACAGAGCTGAAAAGTCCCCAACACACTACCTGTATATCTCCCCAGTATTGTCCTGTACTCTATTATATCAAGATTTCACTAGACTGCTGTTTTATTTATTCTTCAAAAAACTTTTTCAGCATCTCCAAAACCACTTTACGACATGAGAAATATGAAGACATTTGCAGTAACAATGGCCAGCTTTTTCAAGTCAAGCAGCTAAAATACTAGAAGTGAGTGTTTTAAACAGAACAGAGAGCAAAAGATTAGTGCCTGGACAAAAATATTGTCATGCTTCCCATCTTTTAAGGAATCAAAAATTTCAGGTCCTTCTTTTTCAACAGTTACAAGTAATAAATAAGATTTTCTTATTTTCCCAAGTACAGAATTGGTTATCTTCCTGCCCTAGCAGTACTCTGCATCAGCACAGTACTTTAACAAATCTGTGACTGAGAAGTTTCTGGATGTTTTGTCAATATCTGTACTTACTGGACCTGGATTTTTATGTTATGCTACTCTAAGTGCCATGCAAAGACCTTTCACATTAATGTCTTCAGAAAATGTTGACTTTTTTATTACCTAAGCCAACCAAATTTGAACAAGGCACAGATCTCCCACACAAGTCCAATGTTTTAAAAGGGTCCAGGCATACTCTTGGGGTCTGCACCTACCCTCAGTTGATCCCACCTCTGCTACAATGTGGCTTTATATGACTGTGTGTCACTTTGATAAACCAGTTCTAATAATTGCAGTTTATATTTTTTACTTTTTGCAGCCAATACCTTAACTTGAAGGTGATCCAACCCACCTTTATCCCAGGGAACATATTTTTCTTTTGCTCAGCTAGAAATAAGATGCTATTAATATATCAATGGGCAAATACCTTCATTCTCCTCAATGAGTTGGATCACCAGATGCTGAAACTGAGTCTAGAGGGCAATGACACTTAAATAAGTCTTCCATAAGGAAGAACACACAGTGCAGCTTGTCTAAAATCTTATCACTCTTAGATAAGTCTTTTCACAAAGACCTATTAGTGTTGAATCCCAGTAACACTAGCAGGAAAGTGCTATAGACTGAACAGCTTGTTTAGCCTCTACCTTCACAATGTCTCTAATTTCATGGGCAGTTTCACCAGTAACTCATAGAAGAGTTAGCAAGTCTGACCTTGGTCATCACCCAGAGACAACCACCTGCTTACAGGACTGATTTCTGTTCCCTTTGATTTAATGGAAGGACAGACTCTCCTTCTATTAAAGAGGTCAATTGATCCAAGAGGGACTCCTCTTACAGCAGGGAAACAATCTCTTGTGCCATTTGGTCTAACAGAAGCAGATACTTTTTTTTCCTAATCCACTGTGCAGACACCACTAGGTCCAAATTATTTCCTGTTCAAATGTAGTTTCATCAGAACTATAATGTGAACTGTCTCAGTGTGACATATCTGAAAAACACCCAAAAAATGTAGTTTGCCTCATTTAGCTAGTTAGAGACCCTAATGGACTGGGTCTCACTAGAGTAAGAGTTGGACTTCAATAATGTGTGATTTAGCTATATGCTGCATAATCTTGGCAAATCTTACATTTCTCTTAAGCTTAAAACTTTACTTAAATAACTGTAAGACTTTCACTACTGATTCTCCCCCTGAAGAGGCTTTTACTATCTTCCCATCCCTTATAAAATGCAAAATGCAGAAGAGAAGATTTCTGAGGACAATTCCTGTAAACAAATAGCAGATAAAGTAAGAGTTTATCACAATCCTATAGATTCCAATATCTGAAAATTTTAATCATATATTGAGTCTTACAGTAAAACTCTGTAGTCATAGTGCCTGATCACACATTTTTCTTACAAGTCTCTGGAAAATCGTAGTTGAGGCTGGTGAGAACATGGCTAATGTAACCCATGTTGTGGGAGAGAGGATTACCATGGCTATTATCTGGAGAGAGGAAGGCCACTGTTTTAGGAAATTAAGGCAGCAAATCTTACCCCAGCTTATGGATAACTCCTCAACCTACCTGCCTTCCTGATTACTGTTTTTTATAATAACACCCAATGGGGAAGGCTCAGGGCTCATGTACATTTATTTGACTTTTCCCCTTTAACAGTAATTGTAGATTTTGCCATTCTGAAGAACTGCCTCAAAACCTCTACACAAAAATAAAACGCCGTGGTGGCACGATTTCCTTTATCCAAAGACCTCCTGATGCACTGAGAATAATATAGTATAAGACTGAGTAGAATAGCTGGAACAATACCTCTGAGGAACTTCTATCCGTTTCCTGGTTCTCTCAAGTTTCAGATGCAAAGTAACCCAGTTCTTCCTTAAGGTGGTTGCTACACAAGCTATGCTTCTCTGCTTCTTTACAGAGGCACAACTCAATGTCCCTGTCTGAAACCACTGCTGTTGTTGGCCCAAAAATCTTTCACCAACAAAAATGTAAACTAACACGTATCAGTGGTGTCCTACTTCCCTACGGGGCCTTGGCGTAGCTCCATTTAGCTACACTCCAGCATTATGTCCCTGCCTGCAGCAGGGAAGTTGGAAGAAGATGATCTTTAAAGGTCCCTTCCAACCAAACCATTCTGTGATTCTATGATTATATTGTAACACCTGTCCTTCCATGCTTTCTAGTCTGAACCTTGCTTGGGACTAGGTGGTTCTCTTTGGCTTTGGCTCCTGAAATCAGTCTCAGGGTGCTCCCATAAGCAGTAATTTGACTCATTATAAGCTTGCATGTACATACCTGTGCAGTTTGGTTTGTAGGTGAATTGGGTATGTAAGCAAAGTGAGATAGTGGGAAGATGGTTACTTTGTGTATTAAATATTATTTGGCCCATCTGTAGTCATAATGGCAGCTCAGTAATTGTTTTGGTACTACTCCCAAGTAGTTTCTAAAACCTGCAGGCTCCTTCAATTGACCAATCTCAAGGTATACCAGTCTCACTGGAGCCCATGCAAGTCAATACGTTGTTCCCTGGAGATTTGAAATTATTTCTGACAAGGACTCAGGATTCTGAATCTGTGGTGAGGGTAGTCAAAGCATTTTGCTCCCTAATATGACAGTACAGCTCCAAGACCAAGTTGAGTTACATGGTCATATATAAAATGTCAAAGATGAAATGCAGTAACACTGGTAATATTAGTAGTACAAATCAACTTCATTAGCAGCTTTAATTCTGACAAGAAAGGAATATTTGAGCTACCCGTACATACTGCTTTTAACATCTTCCACCCAAATATCTCAAAATTAATGGAATAGTTGGCAACTATTATTTGGTAAGTATTATCTTTGTTTTATTTCAGTAATCTGAAATAAATGTAAAGAATTTACTTGTCAATGAAATAAAACTATAGGGAAAACATGAAATAAACTCCCACATCTAAAATAAAATAAAATTAATTATAATGTATTATTTAAAGGCAACGACAAAGGCATAGTTGGCTCTTCTAGAAATAGAAAACAGTTTTCTTTTGCCTGGAAACATTTAATTTAGGGTATAAATAGAGTGAACCTTTGTTCAGTCATGCAAGTCCTCATTTTGATTTTACTTTTAACAGCAGGCAACGTTCCTGTTGGGTATTTTTACTATTTTACTTTTTCTCCACTAGATGTCCCCAGCATGTCACATTACATTTTGCTTTCACTGATGGTATTTTAGTAATCTGAAAGGGTATATACGTCTTTTGAAGTGTATGTTATTAAGATATCATGATTAATGACTTTCACTCCAGAGTTCATTTTATCTGGAAGATTAGTAAGACACAGATCCTCAAGAACACAAAAATTTAATTCTCTGCTTAAGATATAGCAGTTTCCCAATTTAGGAAGCAATTAAGAATCATGTATGCTTTCTTCTCTGAAAATATTTAAGCAATCAAAGCCTTAAAACAAACGAAAATCCTTGCAGTAAAAATCCTACTATATCAAAAGGGAAGCCTTAGCAGGTTTTTTTCCTGTTATTTCATTACTTTCAAAGGAAGTGTAACAGTTGCACAGATCCATTCACAGTTGACTGAACTAACAGCAGGAGTCTTGCTTAATTTGAGCTTTAATGGATCTTTAAAGTAAAATGAGAACAAAATCTGGAATGATCACAAATATCATTTTAAGCCTTTCCTAACTCACCAAAATGGCCCCTGCAACAAAGCATAGGAGGCTGGAAACAAAACTGCCATATTAGACTCAAAGCAGGTAAGCCGAGCTAGAACTAATCTTGCAATACTTTGGCTTTTCTGAAAACGCAGTAAGCTCTGTGAAGCTTTTGGGTTTTGCACTCACTCAGTTGTCAATGCTGCCATAGCAGAGCAGTGCAGTGGGTCTCCAACTGGAAACACTACAGCATGTTTCTGACTCTCAGGTAAAACGCTAGTGCTGTGTAGAGGAGCAGTTCCTGTCCTAGAGAGAACAAAAACCCAAAGCAAGTAGTCTGAGTGACCTTTTACTCTGCAGCTCACACAGATCCCTGGAACAATGGTAAACACTGACTGGGGATCCACAACCTCCAGTGGTTTTGTGGCACATCAGCAGAGCCACCAGGACTTACTGTGACAATAAAAGGCATAATTCTGCCAATACTAACAAAGAACAGATGTAGGAAATGGTGAAACAAAGCCATGTGCTCTTGTTGCCACACATTTTCTACAGATACTTAGGTATTTCAGTTTCCAGAACTCAAGTGGGATGCTATTTGCTACTGAAACAGGCTTTTTTGTCTTTTTTTTTTTTCTTTTGTGTAAAAGGCTGTAAAGAATTTTACACTGGAAGAACAGCAGTCTTAAAAGTGAGCTCTCTAAGAAGGCTGCTGAGAGGTTTCTTCTGCATTTGGAGAGTTTGTGCAGGGTTCATTTTTGGAAAGACAACTTTGGTTTTGGAAAGATGATTGTCTAATTTTCAGCTTTTTCCTCTCAAAATAGTTTCCTCTGTAGCCCAGATGATCAGTGCTGTCCAAAAAACTGGTGAAAAAACAACAACATTACAGGACTCAGGAAAGCAAAAACCAAGCAGTCAAAAGTGGAGTAAAAGAGAATAGAGTGCAATATTTTCAAAATTTTCTGGTGTTTGCTTTCTCTTCATTAACATGTAAGCGATGAAGGGATTGCTCCACACCAGGGAAAATCTTCATCAACCCCATTGCAGCAGCTTTCTAGTCCCCTTATGCATCAGCAGGAGCTGAGCACCTGACCCATGAGAAGTTCTCAATTGCTGTCATTTCCAGCAGCTTGTGCCTGGGGTTTGGCACCTCACGAATCAGCCTGGATTTTCAGAGTCCTAAAACTTTTCCACACCTTCCCACTTATATAGCCCTGTCACTTGTCTGCTGTGTTGCACATGACCCAAGCAGAGCTGAGGCCTGGGTGCTGGGATGTTTTTGCTGTCTTGAAGACCACTCAGAACCACCCTGGTGCTGGGGCAGGGCCGCCATTCTGTGGCTGGTCTGGGCCAGGCATGGGGAGGCTCCAGCCCTGCTTCCCGCCTTTGCCCTTGCCTTGACGGTTGTGTGGGCAGCAAATTCCCACTTTGCCACAAGCCTTTTCCCCACAGGACAACCAGGCACCCAGGGCAGTCTGTGCCTGTCACCTCCAGCCATGGGGCGAAGCCTGAGGGGTGCCAGATGGCCCTGGGGAGGAATGGCCATGCTGCCTGACCCCTACCACATGCTCAAGGCTGCACTGAGCACCTGGGGGCCGTGGCATCCTGTGTGCCCCTGCCACGGCGTGAGCCAGGCTCTGGTCCCCTTGCTGGCCAGGGACAGCAGCCAGGGGAGGCTGTGCTGGCATGGGGGAAACAAAAGTGGCAAGATGATGCAAGGACAGCGAGAGCAGTCATTTCTGCTCTGCTCACCCTGTCTCACCAAACTGGGTGGTTTCTCCCACCCACAGCAACATGCAGCCCCAGTTGCCTCTTGCTTAGGCAGAGAAAACCAACAGAAGAACATCAATATCACAAATATCTCAAAAATAAGTAGCCATCCTGGCTAAGCGTGGGCCAGATGTGATCCCTAGTTCTTTTTTTTTCATCCTTTTTTAACTCAGCCAGCTGGAGCAGTGTATACCCTCTTCTATGTACAACTAGCTGGAAGCAGCACCTTCTGAAAGGTCTACGTGAAGTAGAACTAGTTTGGTACTGCTTCACTTGGGCTTCAAGCAAATTAAGCCCAACAAATTGCAGTAAGTGGGTAGGGCATTAGGCCAAAAGTCACAAGGGCTCACAGCACAGTTTTACTGCTGGCTTCCTGTGTCACCTTCAAGCCCCTGAAGAGCTGCCTGTCTGAGCATCCCCATCTGCAAAGCAGAGATAATACTCAACCATCCTAACTCTGTGGGAGTCTGTGAGACCGTATCAGCTTCTAGGAACTAATCTTTTTTGTATGTTCTGCATGCTCATTACACCTTATAATGACTAACAAACTCTCACAGAGTGAGGTAAATTCCCACAGAGTTAAGAATTCCTTTAATAATGTGCGGAGGCTTACTTTTACCTCCTCTGTACCCTAAAATTTGCAAAAACATCCCAATACCTCCAAAACTGAGAGCTAAGGAGGTCTGTGAATGGCTGGATTTTCTCCAAAACTAGGACAGAGTATCTGAACTGATACAGAGCAAAATTTCTGACTTTTTTTTGTGGCAGAAATAGGGTTCAGAGTGCTCAAAATGTAACTTTTTCACAAGGGATGTTTGACAATGTAAAAGGAGAATGTTTCCTCCCTGAAGTTCACATGGTGGGCTGACTAAAGCTCTCTGGGGGTTCCCCTTCTGCAGACTTCAAGCAGGGGAAATATTGTCAAATATATCACCTCATCTGTTTTCGTCTACTCTTTCCTGTCTGCAGACTGTCTAAGGTCCTCTGAGGTTCCTCTGGACTGGAATTCCCCTTTGATACCCCATAGAATTCATCTGGTGGACAAGGCAAAAACCTCAGCTTTTCTTTTTGTCATATGCTGCACTCATAAATTTTTCTGTCCCTGTTCCAAACTTCTCTGCTTTATCCTGTCCCTATTAGAAAACCATATGCTTTCTCCGTGCCTCAAGTGTCCTGATGCCATGAAGCAGGGAAAGTTCATTGACTACATAAGCCCACTCATTATCCTCTTCTTCTGAGTTGAGCTCTGCCTAATTTTTCCTTCTCATCTTTTTCCAGACTACATTCATCTTGCTGAAAGTTCATGTGTGGTCTAAGCTCGCCATCTAGGCTGCTTAATGGAGACACAGAAAATGATTCATTTCATCTCTGTTTTAAAACTTCAGAGGATAAAATTACTCACCTTGGGAGGAGTTTTTCTACCTCTTCCCTTCCCTCTCTCTCTAGAGGAAGTCTACACAACAAGTTTAGACTGAACACTTAACATTTCTTCGATGAAAATTAGGTGGGATGACTTTCAGTCCTGCTTACCAAGAGCTGCCCCCTAAGTAGCTGCTCTGCCCCTCCACTTTCAATTTTTTTTGGAAATTGCAGAGGCTTCTCAAGGAGCCTCAAAAGGAAGGAGTCATGCCATGATTTATAAGGCTTGATCCATTGAGACAAAAAAGGACAGGAAACACTAGACAGTCTTCTCTCCTGGAAAAGGTTAGTGTTGCCTGACACGTCTGTGCCTCTGCAAAATATGGCACGTTTGGTAAAAGGGGGTACATTACTTCCAAGAACCTCCACCATCTCACCACATCACTGCTCAAAAATTACAAATTAGAAAACAAAAAACCACTAAGTTAAATTGCATTCTCAAAAAGAACATCCAAATTACCATAACTCAAGACTCCATGCAGAGGCCATGTATCTAACACTGTAACAAGTTTAAAGCTATGCACAGATTGACATATATATATAGCTCCAGGATCCTGTATGACTAACTATCAATATGATTACTATTTTGCATGCATATTTGACACCTAGTTGCATACAGGCCTAAGATGTACTGACCCTTTTCTGTAGGAGACTAATAGAATGTTTTACTGGATCTAGACCTCAGAAAATAGGAACAGGTGGTCTTTCCTTATAATTTGCTGAACCAGAAGAATTTTTTTCTTCTATAGAGGCTGTGGAAATATCATTCACCCTTAGTGATATTTAATTTTCCATCTTTAAAGAGCATAAACAATTGAGGTAAAAATATGAATATGAAAATCCAAAGAAGATGGTAAATATTTTATACGTCTTTTTTTTGTAACAAAAAGTTGTGGTTTGTTCTGTATAAACAGTCATATAGAGGGCGTTGTGAAAATTCCCAACTATACTCATAAATTATGTATTATAATAAAGCCTTCTAACTACACAAGACTAGTTTGAAGAATCTTTACTGCTCTTGTGGTTAAAACCAGTATAATTTCATGATATTATGAGGCATTAAAGTGTATTATGACGCATTGTTCAGAAGGGATAGGGTGATTTTCCCTCTGAACTCCAGTTTTATCATATCTTTTTATTTTTCATAGGTCTTATGTTCTTGAAAGATAAAACTCAAAAAGAAAAATGCTGTCTCTAGGTTTTTAATAAAGTGTTCAGAAAAACTGTTATTAGCACAACCTGATAGATGCTCTGAATCAACAATCTCCTGTCAAATGAAATACTTCTTCCAGAACAGACCGCGTTCCTATCATAGAAAGAATAAGCCTAGATTCAGGAAGATTCTTCATCAGTTGTCCAGAATACAGTTGGTAAAGTTATTATGTTACTTCCACTCTCACTCTTAACTACATGTTTAAGTGTTGGGGAAGCTGAAACATTCTGCATTTTAATTTCTGGATAAAATATTAATTGAAATTCATTTAGATTTAAAAAAATAAAATTTCCCTTAACAGTTCAATTTTAACAGCTCTGTTAATTATCTTGCTAGAAGTTCCTTCTGAATGTAATTCTCTTTTCCAACACAAAAGCTGCCAAACCAGTCAGATATTCTGCTAAACCTCAGGCAGGCCTCAGACTCTGTATTAAATCATTACAGTTTAGGAGCGCAGCTTCAAACGATGCTTTCTTTACACAATTTTTTTCTTTTTTTGATGGAGATTAAAATATACCCAAGAATTAATAGCAGTGAAGATGAATTGCCAGTAATCCTCTGGGAGTCCCTAAAAGCAGTCCTCAAAGACAAAATAAATGCTTTTTTAAAAGGCATAGCATTGGGCAGAGAAAATCGTTATGATCCTTTAGGATCATAATTTCACATTTTAAGGAATGCAGCACAAAAAAATCCCACAGAAATACTGCTAAAATCTGTGAAGTGCAATAGAATAGAATAATAATAATAGTAATAGTAATAATAACAATAATAATAATAACAATTTAAAACTAATTTGAGAGATGTATAAAAGCAAACTTGGGAAGGATGGTGCTGACATTTTATTTGAGGGAGCAGCAGCCGTCCAACACAAATCCACATATTGTCTATTTGTTGTTGACTAAACCACAAAGGAGACAGAGCTCCAGGTTTTCCTAGCTATCAAAGAACAGGAACACAGAATAACAGTAATCCCATGTCTCAGCACCGAAATATAGATCTGACTGATTACTATCACATAACATCAGCACCTCCCAGAAAATTGCTGGGAGAGCGGAATAGTGAAATATTCATCATCAAGCCTTTTAGCATGCACAGAATTCTACTCACTACTGGAAAATCCCTACAGAGCTCTGAAGAGTATAAAGTAGCCAGCATTACAATCATAAAATAAAATGTTAAAAAACAGCATTCATCTACTCTTACAGTAGACCACATAGATTAATATGCACTGATACAGAAATACTTCAGGTAATGACTGTTCAGAAAACATTTATATCAAGGGGACTCAGGCTGAGGTTCAGCTCAAGATTAAGAAACATCACTCTGGGTGCCTACATGTAGACATCCTCACTGTGTTAGGTATCTAAGCTTCCATTACTGTCAGTGGATATCAAGGAAGCCATCAAAGAGCAATTCAGTTCACCTTGGGGTAGCTGGCCAGTTGAATCACTCTCCAGTCAGCTCTGATTGTATTGACCAGATTTCCATTGAGATTCAGGGAGTTTAGACAGCTAGCTCACACGTAGACACAGTTTAGACAGCTAGCTCACAGGTAAACACAGAGGTGTCTGAATCCCAAAAGAAATCCCATCTCTTTAAAGGACTTTAAAGCGTGATATTATGGCACTTTCTGAGTACAGCATTCTGTTCCAACCTGTTTTCACTAAGATTCAGCCAGGTCCCTGGCTTGGTAGAACAACTTAAATGCTGTATACCAATTAGGGTATGCAATTGCTGTCCTTCTACCCTTTGTGTATGTGACAGGGTATATTATTTAATTGCAAGACCATATGCTGTTATTTTTTCTATCAAGGCCCTGTTTTATTCAGTGCATAAGCCTGATGGTACATGTGATAAAAGGAGAATTTCAGAGACAAAACAAGAGGACACTGCACACCTGTTTGAGACCTCCTTCCATAGTTCTCACATGATTTACAGAACCTTGTTCTGAAGTATTTATCATGTTCTTTGCCATTGTATCCCTCAATGATTACTTCTCTCTCTCTGCATCTCTCTCTCCATTTCTCATTATTTTTTGCAGACAAGTGATTTTTTTTCCCCTCTTTGATCCCAGTTCAGATGATCCTGAGAAACACCTTACATGTAGAAGCTGGATACCTCAGTCCAGCCAAAACGTATCAAAAACAGATAGGAAGGAACTGATCTGTGTGGTATTCTCAGACTACATCTAATGTGCTTAGAAATCACTGACTTCAATGAAAAATATCAGTAGTCACATTGAGAGAAGTGTGAAGAAGGCTCTAACAGTGATCTCAAGAGATTATTACAGTGCTCCAAGAACTGTGAACCCAAGCTTTTAGTGACCTCCTCAGTCTGCTGAGGCTGAAACCTAAAACCCACAACTTCCCAGGAGATTGCTCTAACCACACCACAGTTTTTCATCCTATGTCTTAGAACTAGGCCACAGCTCAGTCAGGAGTTCCTGGTACAGAGAGAAAGTAATGGGCAGTTTGATCTCATAACCCACTGATGAATGCCATGAGAGGTAGGGGTCAAGGTCTCAAGGCCCTACTTAAGGGCCTGCTTATGCATCATGGATTAAAACATCAGTGGAGAAAATGTACAATTGACTTGGGTAGTAGGGACTAGATGCCACTGTTGCAACCAAGAAAACAAATCAGATCTCTGAAACCTGGCCCTAGCCACTGCCCTTATGTCATTTAGAAATGCATTTGGCTCATACTCTAAAGAACTTCAGTAGCTTCTGCTGTATTAGAATTATTTCATAGAGGTTTTTTAATCCCTTTTTCAAGTAAATGAACACAAAGACCTATAAATAGGTTTTAAATTACTGTCTCTATCACACACAGTTATGGAGGACATGAAATCTCCTGAGAGTTTGATCTGTGTTAATTAAATCAAAAAAAATCTCCATAAGGTCTAAAGCATGCTTAATGAATTAACATGGAGGCCCATTGAGCAAAAGCCTTTTAAACTCCAGTGAAACAAATCAACTCACATTTTATTATTATCCACTTAACAAATTTAATCTGTCGCTTTATATCATGTGAAACCACAGTTTTTCATAAATGCTAATTAAAACAATTAAAAATGAAAATCTTCTTCTAAGGGGCTTATGCAAAGTGTGAATATTGATGCAGAGATAGGCCTGCTTTTCCTTATGAATGAAAGGTAGTACTTCTGCTATAAAAAACTGTTCTTGAGAAATCTGCTGGGAGTAAGCATAGATGCTTAAATTAATTTGAGACAGGGTGGGGCTTGAAAAAGCACCACTTAAAGGAAACTGGTATTGTCATTTCACTGACAAGGTACCACCAGTTTTGAAGAATGCCATCATACTTGAACAACAAAAAGCTGGAGAAAGGAAAGCAAACTAAAATGAAAAATAAAACACTTCCTGATCTGAATCCTTAGAATCCATACATATTGAAGCCAATTTAGTGATCATCTGTATCTTGACCCGTGAGTTATTAATGTATGGGAATAGTGATGGTTATAGCAAAACAGCAGAACTGAGTCTGGCAGGATGCTCAGAGCACCCGGGTGAGTAACCCTTAGCAAGCAGCAGGAAGTGAGGGAATTCAAATGCACTACATCCCTTCTTTGGCAACAGGTTTTACTCTGCCAATTTTTTTCCAAGCATGCACTGAGGAGCACATGCAGGTGATTGCTGCCAGATTTTCTGCTGTTAGACCCTAAACAGGATGGGATTACTAGGAAGAAACATGATAAATTCACAGTTTAAAAATCTGCTTAGAGTCCATGTAAACAGCCTTTAAATCTTGCTTTCTTCACACATTCATCTGACCTTTTCTGTTTGTCTTTCATATACAGAGTAATATTTTTTATTTTTTCCTCAAGCTGTTCAGACTAATTCATTTCCCAACATTTCAGCATAAATCAGAAACAACATTAGAACCTCTTACACAAAATCATAGAAAATAACAACTTGAAGGGTCATCAGAAAACCACCTCATCCATTCCCCAGATCTACTGTGTGATAAACTGTACCCACAACATTCCTGATGAATGTTCATATATGATTTTTAAAAGCTCCAGTGGTAGAAATTCCTTCACTAACTGTATGCTAGCAGCATGTGTAGGCCTTATCATAAATTCAGTTTTTACTATTACCTGTTTACTATTATTTGCTAAATCAGAAATCACTTACCTTTATTTTATTTTTATATTTATGTCATATTTATATTATATATTGAAGTATATGCATATACATAAATATTATATATTATATAATACTATAATTATGTCTATAAGCTTTGTATTTAGATTTATAACATGAAAATACTCCTAGCTATTTAATTTTATTAGACAAATATGTCTCACTATTAGAAACTGTAAGTATTTTTTAGAAGCTGCATATCGTGGTTTTAACACAGTGATTATTTTCTTTTAATTTCAACTATCCTAAAAATCAGGGCCTGCAGACCTCCAAACAATATTATTCATCTATAAATGACACTTGCTGTCTAACAAGAATTTACATTAACACATGTCACAACACAGATTAAATAAACTAAGTTTACCAAAAAGGGCTGGCACCTATTACTGGTAAATGGCATGGTATTTTATTCAATTGAGGAAATTCAAGACGGCTCTGAGTCACTCTCATTCACATGATGTTCAAGTGCCCACACACAAAAATTAATATACACAACTTTTTACCCCAGAGACTTTATACCTCAAATGTATTAGACTGGTGCTTTCACTCTAGTTTCATTTTTTGTCAGCATAACACTCTGAAAATGAAATTTTGCCAACATGGGAGCATATCCTCAGACCTGTTTCTGGAGACATTAAGTTGGCTCAGCCATTCCAACAGGGGACATTTCCTCCATCAGGGGATTCCTTACATACTTTTGAGCCAAGATATCTCTTTACCCTTTTTCCTAAAACTTAGTTGGAACAGGAAAAGCAAAAAATGAAGGAGCACTACTGCAGTTACAAAAATAGCTTCCAATGAATGGGCCAGAACCAGGACACTGAAAAAGTGACAAAAAGCCACCTTTGTCACCTCTCTCTGATCCAGTGTCATAAGCAGGAGAGAAACTTGAGGAGACAGAAAAAATCATAGCAGTAAACCAGATGTATTTAGGAATGGAGAAAACTGAGTATTTCTGAAAAGCCAATAGTTGAGATCTTTCTTATTTTCAGTACGATTGTTCAGAAGAAGGGAAAAAAAGTTATAAATCAGCATGTAGGGTGGCATCAGAAATAAGCTAGTAAGAGGTAAAATAAGACCAGATAGTCAAGCTAGAGAAAACAATAGGGCATTTCTAAACTTAGAAATTTAACTATGGGCATGTTAATTTCAAAAAAGCCAACGGGAGCATTTAGGCAAGAACAAGATAGTGATTTCTAAAATGGCAGAATGATATGAAAGTGGCAGACTGAAAAAAAGCCACAAGTTACCGCAAACATAGACATTGACCTTAAGCTCTAGTGATAAAACTGGCATGGATGATTTTTCAGTTATTAACAAAAGAGTGATATCTGATCAGTAAATAGTCATTCTATTGGGGTTAGAGCATTCACAGCATTGAAAAATCACCATCGATTTCCACATCGGCTAGGAGGCACATGCAGCATGCTTAGGACCTAGCGAACAGAGTCTCAGAATTTTGAGAACGATTCAACAAAATACATAAAGACATAAAGAATAAAGAAAAACTTGCATTCCATCAGAAAGGAGAATGACATGCAAGTGCCAGGCTAAATGCTTTATATGAAGAAATAATTTATATCTGTATTTATGAAAACTGAGTGTAAAATGAAACCAATGCAAAATGGTAACATTAAAATTTATGACATACAAGATAAACGACATACAAGATAAACGACTGTCTTGTGTATATGTTCATAGTTTATCATGATATTATTTTATCCTGTAAATCAGTCAGCAGATTTGCATCTAATAAACACTTTTTTCTTCTAGCTATTGCTATTCTTTATGTGTTTCACTTTTCTACCTTGTCCTTTTATTACCTTAACACCCGACAGACTTAGTCTTATTAAGAACATGGCATCTTATTTTTTTGCATATTCTCAGATAAGTAAGCCAAATGAAGAAACTTTCTGTGTTAGTGGAAGCTGAGGAAAAATGGTCACCAAGATCCCAAAATTATAGTGAGTCACTTGGACATGATATAGAGACAATCTTATGGAAAAAGCTACTTATCAAAATGTGGCCAAGATACAGGAAATTACTCCGAACAATACTAGCAAGTTAAAAATACCATTTTGGAATTCAAACCTATTAAATTAGAAGAGCTTCTTAAAGCTACGGCAAATTTTATTTTTAAATTAGCTGTTTAGCATCCAGTCCTATCATAACCTCTTCTTCTACGAAGAGTACATTTTTTTCAGGTAAATGTGTAGCCCTCCTTCTTTCTTAGGCGATTAGGAGAAAGTTCCTGATCATCGAGGGTAAGCAGAGAAGAGAAGAGAAAAAAAGGATTCATGACACTTTCCACGCAAAGCTGCTTTCAAAGTCATAGGGAGCTAGGCATCCTGCATTGTAAACACATATGTAGAGTTGTATATGTATTCTGTGCATGTACAGCTATATATTGCCTATATGGGCCTACACAGTTCCAGGCACTCAACCTACATCACAAGTTGGGTGACAATGGACTCAGTGCTTACACAATGTGCACACATACAAAACAAGTGCACACAGCACTACCTCAGCACAGGCTGCACCTCTAGAGCCATGGCATGCACATTTAGAGGCATCTCCTCTGCGGGAAGGCCAGGCCCTTGGTTGCAAGACAGACATTTCCTTTATGGAGGCCAAGTCCTCATTCTAGGCTCCAAGACTCATTTCCACAGAAGGAACTGGTGAAGAAGCGTAACTACATTTAAGATCAATTGAAAAAAGGGCATGCATGGTCTCCTGTTTAAACATCACATGGTTTGCAATATTTTGAAAGAATATAGATCCCCATTTCTTTATATCTAAAAATACGTAGTGACATTTGAAAGAAGGAAGTATGGTCCAAATATAGATGTGGGAGTTTTCAGCATTGTCATCCTGTGCTGCTAAAAGCTATGATAAAATAACTAAACAACCGTTGTTCCATATACACAGAGGCATTACCAGAAACTGAGCAATTATAGGACACTATGTATTTTCCATACATTCATGTTATGATTTTGATGTCTTTGATCATGTTTAGCAGTGCTTTACTTCTTGAGTAGCTCCACTTATGTCAGTGGTAGAACTCATGAAATATGAATAAACATATTCTAAAATTGTATTATTTTTTTATTCTATTCTATTATTGTTCTTTTAAAATGTAAATACATCCGTCCATTTTTGTGGGTTTATTTTGGAAGAAACTTTCTTTCAAGGATAAATGGACCAAAACAATCACTGATACATTTTTGGCACAGTAAAATAATAAAATGCTTACTTTAAATGTTAGGTATGTCATGGAAAGATAGTGGTCTGCCAATGAATTGAGAAGCCAAGATTTTTTCTATTAATTATGACTATTAATTGAAAAAAATATTATAAGTGCTTTGGAAAATATGAGGGAAGTGACTGCTATTAGGAAAGAAAAAACATCATGGGTTTTTTAGAGCAATCCTAGCATTTTGTGATAAATTGCTGAACACACCTATTTTTATACGACATTCAGTTCCACAAACTCTTTGGGGGCAGTAGCACATGAATAGGTTTCTTGACTCCATCAGATTTGCAGAATCTGAATGCCAATAAAACATCAGTTACTGGGGTTTGGTTTTGGGTTGGGTGTTTTTTTTTTTTAAATAGGCTTTACATGTAAATTGACCAAAGAAGGGACAGAAAAATCAGGACCTGGTTACCTATTCAGTGTCAGAGACTTTAAAGAACACAATGACTTTTTTTTTTTTCCTCTCTCTTTCATCTAGCTTCCTTTTTCTTGGCTTGAGAAACCTCTGACAGATTATTTTCCTACTACCTTGAATCCAGGCTGGCTATTGCAATTAAAAAATAAAGTTCTGGATCTCTCACTGTGCCATTCTAAAATTTCTGACCAAAATCAGCAACAATGATGCAACTTTACATCCATTGCCATTTTTACCTACTTCTTTCAATCGAGAGGTGAGAAGTCAGTGTGCAAGAATCTAATTCAGTGTGAAATCATGAAGTTAAACAAGACTCTACATCTTTCAAAATCCCACACCAGATTTGCTGCTCTGTCCTTCATCAAAAACACAACAAAAAGCCAAGAGAAGAGGGATCAAAGGCCAATAAACTATTCTTTCACCTCCACACATTGGGTTTACATGGCTGGAAGTCTTTCCTCCAGAAAAGCTCAACTGGAGAAGCATGGCCCCAAGGAGGGCACCAGAGCTTGGACATGATCAACCTATTGGCCTTGACCCAGCTGCAGGACACACCGGACAGTAGGACAGGGACAGACACAGCTCCCTCCCCAGTCGCTCTTCCCTTTGCCCTCCCCCAGCATGGACAGGGATGCACAGCAGGAACACAGTCAATAAGCTGACTCAGGCCAGGGCATCAGCCAGCACCAACAACTAATGTGGACTGCACTTGCACACACTGCTGTAACAGTGATTTTTAGCAGCATACATCAAAGGCTATGATTCAGCCAAGAACACCAGCCCTATGTCTGAACATCTTAGCACTGACCTTGTGAAATACTAAAATAGTCTGTAATAACATCAATGTACCCAATATACTACATGCAAAATTTTACATATAATAATGAACTTCACAGCATCTTCATAAAACAGATAAACACACTGGTATTAGTGTTACTCTTTCTCCTAACAGATTAATTTGCTCATTTCTTTAGCCCTTTAAACTATAATACAAAGCATTTTATGGCAATGAAATGTCTTTTCCTGTTTGTTCAATACAATGACCCCCACCCTGTTCAAACCATCCCTGGGCATCACTGTAATACAAAGACATAATTTAAAAATATTTTAGTTCTTACAGCCTGCTGCAGTGAAGTTATGTCTTTCGATTTTTTTAAAACAAGTAATATATTTCAATCAGTAGTATCTGCTTTCTTGTTTCTATTTCCTGAAGAAATATTCTGAAAAATGTTACCTTCAGTAATGCTGCAGGCACATGATTTGCTGTATGTATTTTCTGCATTGGCTTTTCAGACACAGAACATGTTCTCCCTCAGTTCTAAATAAGCGACTGTGTCTTCCCCTAGACAAGGTCATGCTATATAAACCAAAGTCGCTTCCTCTTTTTCACAGAAAACTCATTTCCTATTTATTAAACAGAAATGTTAAGCTGTGACTAATGTAAAAGCATAACTATTTTGACTACTGTCAGTCTCTCAGAGAAATTTCAGGATACTACTTTAAAATTAGAAATAATAGGTATTTCTAAAATGCTGTTCCTCTATTACAATTCTACTAAAGAGGCCATGAAAAATAGCATGGTAGCAAATATCCAACACCACATATGATAAAAGATCAAATACATGTGTTTAGTCTAATGAATAACAATACTATTCAATACTAAAAGCTAAACAAAGCAGAGTACAACTGATGACTATTTCCTTATAAGGTCAACTGCATTTGGAAAAAAATAATATATGTAAATATTTTAACATTATCCTAAATTATAGGTATGTTTTCCCTCCTTAATCACTTTAAGTGTTCCAGCAAATCAATACAGAGTCTGTGTTACATTTTGCAGCCTAATTTTTTATAGATATTTCAGTAAAATTGTGAGTATATTTAGCAAGCATTGTGACAGTTAGATTTAGAAAATAGCATGTGGCATTTCATTATTAACACTCAGGATACAAAACATATTCCTTGCTCTGAAAATGGCTCTGAATCCAATTTTTCTTCTACTGCATTTGGTGTTGAAACGTAATTTTTGTCTATATGAGATTTAGATGTTTTTCTGACTAATTCAGGAGCTTTCATGAAATACACTCTTTATGTCAAATCTCATTTCTTCATTAATGTTGCATTTACTGTACACAAAAATGGCATCTCTGAATGGAAGAAGTACTGTTCACTTCATGGAGGTTTACAAACCGTTCTTCTGAGTTTGAGGCAGTCTTTTCCAAACTTGTCATGCGTATGGTTTTGCCTTGGACATGTAGTCTTTTTCAACAAGAAATATTTTTCCAGGCAAAGTTTTCAGGATTTTTTTGCATTTGTTTAGAATTTTAAGATGCACTTCAATGTAATCAAGATGCAGTCAGCTCTGAATATTTCTGAAGTACATGGGCTTCTTAGAAACATCAGATGTAGTATGATCAGGGCTAATTTGTACCTGTGGAATATTTTGCCACATTAGAAAATTTCTGGATATGTAAATGTAGGTACCTACCATCGGTATGTAATTCAGTGCTCTTCGGAACCTCTGGCTTTATAACTTCTGAGATTTTTAGTGCATGCTTGTAAGAAGCAACATATCTGTCCATGAAATACTCTGCTCAAGTGCTCCTACTCTTCCCCTAAATAAGGATCAACATATAGGATTTGACATTCCTAACACCTACAAGCAACTTCTAAATCCAAAGTCCAAGAGTATATAACCACAAAGATTAGCAACTCTCTTCTCACATTTGGTTTCTAAATTCTTCACTATAACCAGTTTGCTTGCTATGTCTTGAGTTTTGCCATTGAAATGCAAGTGACCAATATACACAGTAAAAGTTTACAAAGTTTTCGCACTGCTGTCAGTCAGGCCAAAACCGCAGTCCTTCCGCTAGCCACTAAGGAGCCAGGCTAGTACCCCACAAATGTACGGAAACCACCTGGGTTCCTCCCACCCCTGCTGAGAGTGCAGTGAATGCCACATTCCCATCTTAACATTAGATATAACAAAATCTGATCAAATGCAGGTTATCAACCCTCAGGCTGTAATTTTAGTTGATTTCCACCCACACTACCGTCCTCTATACTCCCACAGTTTCATTAAATTGCTTCACCTGAAATTCCCTGACTAGATGCCCTGCTCCCCACCCACAGATACAAATGTTGCACCTCAGCATGCCGTTTGGTTTGCACAATCTTGTGAAGGAACTTTAAGGGAAAGTATCTCCCCCCCAAAAATCTCCCTTTTCTGTAGTTTAACCTCACTGCAAAGTAAATCCTCATACCATAACAGCTATCATAGGAAGCTGAAGAGTAGTAACAGCAAATGACAGAAACTGATAAGTCACTATTAATAGTGCTTAATAAATGTATTCTTTGTAATAAATATATCCGTTCTTTGTGTCCAGTCTTTCATTCAGCATCAGTAGCAAAATCTCCTCAGCCTCTAGAGATAAACCAGACCTTCTAGGCTGTAATATTACATAGAGTCTGCTGTGATAGGCCATTCTAGAGCATCCTCTAAGAGCCAAAGCTTCTAACCACTTTGTCTCTTTCTCCAGAATTTTTGATTGTCTCAACAGTCATGCTGAAGTAGGAAAAAGGAAATATTACTGGCATTTTAATTACTCTCTATTTTGTTATAGGAAGTTTTTCTATGCTTCCCTACTCTTCTTACTGGTTACTTCCTCTTTATTCATTATGACTAATTTATAAACTGATAACAACTTAGTTCTTGTTAGAAACTCCCAGGAGGTGATGTTGTGGCAGATGCTGGAGTTTAACTGCTGAGTCATTGTGTCATCTGATCATACCCAAAATGACTTCTAAATTTACAGGTTTATATCAGAATTAAATCAAAATTACTAGATGCTAGTATAATTCTTTGTTCTGGATCTATATTTGTAGATAACTACTGTAAAGCACTCAGGACTAAAATTTACTGCAGACCTTTACAGTGGAGTGGCATGTTCAGTAGGATGGAGTGTCTGAGCTTCCTATCCACAGCTCAGTAGGACTGCATGTCCCTGTTACCCTGGAAGAGTCCTTATGCTATAGTGTTTCTTAAACTTAAGAAAGAAAACTCTAGACGTATAGCCTCAATTGACAGTCCTCAATGTAGATAACCAACATAGGTGATGTAACATTTTTTAACATTGATTTCATTAGCAATCTATGGAGAGAGAGATTAGTTTATTTTTAAAAGCTAAATCAAATGCATGTTAATGACAGCAAATAGGAAGATGGAAATAAATAGAAGAAAAAGAATATGATTACCAAGACAAGGAAATGACCAAGGTGTTAATTGCCTCTGCCTCTCCCAAAATATCTATAAGAAAACAGAAACTCAATACAGACAGACTTGGTACTGGCACAAGCTGTGTCCTCATGCAGAGAGGAACCCGGGCAGAGGGGCACTTCCCCAGCACTTCCTAGTGATACTCTAGCTAGGGAATAAAGAGAGGCAGGAATATAACCTGCAACAGCTGGGCATTGCCAGTAGCAGCCACCAGTCCACACTGATTATATGCTTGCCTTAGGCAAACTAGTTGTCCCACTTTTTCCCTCAAAGATGAAAACCTAATTTCAGCAATGAACTTCTAAGTTTGATGTCCTATGTAGGTTCTCTTGACTAATATATGCCCCATATGTACCTTTTCTTTAAAAAGATAGCTATGTACTCTCCACTGATTGTCTGCTGTCTAAATGAACAAATTATCCAAGTCTAGGAGAAGAAGGAACCAAGATATAAGGGAAGAATTAACCATTTTGTACTCAGGCAATTCTATCTTTGGTCAGGTATTAACGTGGAAATGTTTAATGACAAATAATAAGTCACAAATAAAAAGTTTTTTCTTTATGGTAAATAACTGCATGTCATGCAAGAACAGGAACAATAATTATTTCTTTAAAGTCAAACAAAGAGATTGTTGGAGTGAGAGCTATACAGTGACATACACGTCCTTATTCTCGCTTGCAATTTTATTTATGAGGCTTATCATATGACACACACACTTTTAAATTCCCTGGAAAAAAAACCCAAAACTGATTCCTGTAATTCATAAAACTTAAATATAGCTTCATACAAACCACCTACCCTAATGCACCTTCTTTTAAATGAGTAGCCAGGTAAAGACATGGAAGAGCATTAGACAGACGAATATATTCCTATAACTAACATGAGGTCCATGATCCTTTCATCTCTCTGGTGTATTTCAAGTGGACCTTAGTGAGAGTTTGGCAGCTTTGCCCCAGAGAGAGCAACCTCCACTGCTCCCTAACACCACTGTCCTCAGCAGGCACAACCTGATGCAACGAAGAAGACAGTAAAAATTCTGAGTGAAAAAGCTTAGCGTTCTGGCTTCAGTGGGGAGCCCACGCAGAGAGCAAGGTGTTGGGTACCGAAAGATATTTCAGAAGAAATCGCTGCTGTACTGTGTATTGGTTCAAGCACCATCAGTAGCCAACCCTAACCCCCAGTCAGCCACTAGAGGGAACACGTACATGCTAGAATTATTAACATAGGAAAACCAGATGTTTGCATTTTCTTAATTGTTTATATTCCTTTCAAACTCTTTTATCAAATTTGAAATTTGTCCCTTAGCTAATGTTTCTCAAATGTGGTCTACTGAGCCGTTTCAAGTCAGAGAAAGTGACTACAGTACTAAGGTTTAAGTGAAAGTTAAAATTTTTGAAGTGAAAAATTACTACCTGCAATTCAACTTTTTGCAACCCAATCTGCCCCATTTCCTTTCAGATTTGCAGAAAAGCCCATCAGTATCACTGAGCTATTTGTGAGTAAATCTGAGTGAGAACTTTTCAAGGAAAATAACCTAACAGAAAATGCTGACTCACTAAAGAATCCTTTTATGCAGAAATGAAAACAATATTTAAATTGAGTAAGTTCCCAGTTTAAACTTCCATAAAATTTCTGGGCAGAACAGAAGTGTAAATTGCAATACCTGAGAAGCAGTTTTGCCATCCTTTCTGGATTTCTTGCATGCCAGGTGAAAGACACAACCAATAAGCTCTTGGATAACACTGATTTGGTCTATTTTTTAGAGGCTGTTTATTTGCATAAACAAATGAGAAAACTTATTGAAGCAGGTTTTCTTTCCTTTTCTTGTAGGTTGAATGTACTAACTAGAGGCATATTTACTATTCTGGAACTTCTTTCTCCAAGAAATTTATAAAGTTTCTGGCTTATTCTAAGATAACCCAGGACTTTTTAAGGTCAGGAACTTCTGTATAGCAGAAAATCTTTGCCCCATTCGGATCCACACTTCCTCATAGCTATCCCAAACAATACCATATTTTTTTTCTTTGATGGGAAGCACACTTAAAGAAATACAATAATTCATTCAAATTCTGCTTGTAGTAGATCTTTCTTCCCTTATACTTAAGAAGTCTGCAATTTTAAGTCTGAGCTTGTCTGATTTATGGTTTCCTCTGGACCAATTACTTATATGTTAAAAGGTATGGAAAACCATTGTTATTTAATATGAGTATTTGCTTTTAAGATGCAAAAAGTTTTACCCAGTCTTGACCCCTGGCCAGAGAGAAGGGCCTTCGCTATGTATGGCACTCCAGAGTACCTGGCAAGACCAGTATATCTTCAGTAGATATAGAAGGAAACTCCTTCATCCATCAACAGGCAAGCCTACCAATGTAAAGCAGTATAGCATGTAACGAGTTAAATGTCTGTCATACATACTGTTAATAGGGTTTTAAAAGTAGTAATTTAAGGTCTTAAAAGAATTTCCACAAAATAATTAGTAGACAACATAATAGACAAAAAAAATATACATAAGCTGCAATTAATAAAATATAAAAATGTATATTTGGAGTGAGGTGTTAATATCCACTGAGAAGATTGACCTTTAAAGCACCAAATGAGGCAGTTAAATAAGGGAAAAATATGGCAGGGTTCTTTTATTATTATTAAAATGCAATTAAAAATTAAAATAAACAATTTAGACTAGGGACAGGCTAGGCTCTCACAAGATCGTCTATACATCAAGGAAAAGATTTTTAAGAACTATTCATGATAGTGTTGCATCACTTTTAGGAGAAAAATATTTCACAAATCCATAAGGTGGCAGCAAACCCCTTTTCAGCTGAGAGCGGTAACCTTCCTCTCGCAAAGTTGGTTTTGATGTGCTTCAACACCGCCCCCCCATCGTCCAATTAACACCAAAATAAATTAGTACACCAGTAACATATGTATTCCTCTAATTTAAAAAGTATTATTTCTCACCAGGAACATCACATGCTTTCATAAAGTAAAACCAAATGACATTTAGATCCTCAGGGGAAAAAAAAAAAAAAAACAAAAAAAAAAACAAAACAAAAAAAAAAACAAACAAAAAAAAACCCAAAAAAAAACCAAAAAAAAACCCAAGCCTCCCACAATGAAAGGACAGAACATGCCCCACTGTGAACTGACTGGTAACTTCTTTTCATGGCAAATCAGCTGATCTCAGTGCTCTGGCTATTGAATGAACATAACTAACAACATGGCTTATGCAACAGTTCACTGTGATAAAATCCCCTTCTTCAAGTTTTCACATTACTGAGCCCCATGCATTTTAATACTCAGTATCTCCAGAAAGCATATATTTGCAAGCAGCATGGAAAATATGTTACTTTTCACAGTCATGTTTACAGCTAAGAAATCTCTCCATCTGTGCTCTGGAGAGGCTCACTGTCAGAAATGAACAAGCTGTATTGTATATGAAATATTCTCATTGCTTCTACAGCTCTACGGCTGCAATATAGTATCTGTGGTGTTGACAAGTCTGTAAGAGTCTCGTCTACAACTCCTGTCCTGTTTCTCAAATCTACTTTATGCTGCAAACAAGTTACCATATGTTTGGGTTTCCCCAGATACATTTAATCTTTTTGCACTGAAATGTGTCCAGGCAGAGTGAGTGGTACTCTACATCTGTCAAAGACTGCAAGGCTAGACTCCTGACCATGCAGAAATCCCAGATACGGATACTCTGCACAGACATTCCTAATCTCAGTACACATATAGTTAGCCTGGTACTCCTGCAAAGCGTTTGATTCACTGAATCTATATTGCACAAATAGTCCCATAATTTCATCACACTTTCTAATTCTGTACAAATGCTGGTCTATAGCACCCACTGTACATAGGCCACACTAACAAACACACACACAAAAAAATCAGTTAAGTGTACATAGCAGACATTTTAATTTTGGTCATAATATACACAAGCCTAACCACATTACTGGAGTCTATATTTACCAGCAAGAGCTTGTTTCTTCAGTTTCCAAATAAAGATGATTTTTATGCCTGCTACCCTGGAAATCTCAGCCTGGAGTTTTGCAAATCAAGCTATGTTAAAAGCTGTTCAGCTTGTAAAACATATCAAGAATGAGGACTTGCATTTCTGCATGTCCTTGGCTTCATCAACAAACTAATGAATGAGCAACTTGTGGAGCTCCATAACAATAAGACACAGCAGCCTGTGGAACTAGACTTGAACTAGATCACAGTGTGCCTCATAGGCTGCAGGATTTCAGCCACAATTTTAACAACTGTCACCTTTTCCTGGCCTGTGAAAGAGTGAGGAGTATTGAATTTGCTGTTTCCTGACTTTCTCACAGGTGTTTCCTATGCTTAGACCTCTCCTAACTTGGTTCTTGTATAGTTCAGTAGACACTGTTTTCCCTTTTTCTGCTTCCATAAACAATTACTGAACGTATCACTTTGTCAGCTGAGACAAAAGAAGTCAGTGTGTACTGTGCTTTTATAGAAATATCCAGTGTCAGGATATTCCTCTGACCTTCAAAAATTACATCCTTTTTTATCTGCATTTCATGCATTACTCTGAGCCATCTGTTTTTATGCTTTCCTGATTCCATAAGATCATATATTACTTTGTCATAACTAAGGCACCAATATTAATGACTATACATCACTTTAAATCAAAAGAAGGGGGGAAAAAAGGAATTAAACAAGTCCCACATCTGCTCACTAAATTAGTATGATATCAGCTGTGAGCTAAACTTGTCAGAAAATTGAGCTGGTTTAGTCAAGAAGATTTATCAATGGAGCTTTTACATGGAAGAACTGTGACCTTTAGTTAGCACTATACTTTCTTCTTTGGACGTTGTTCAAAAGCTAAACTAACTCTGACTCTCGGGGCAAAACAAAATAAGCAATAAAATGTCTTCTCTATGTAACAAAGCATAATTCTTTGGGCAGCTGGAAGATGTTCCTGCTTTAACACATACATATTTTGGGAATGGTTTAATGAAACCATAAAAAATACAGTGGTCTAATTCTGAAGTTTTATATATTGAATACACAAATATTTATGCACGGAACAAAATCATGGCATGGGAAAGACATCTTCATTCAGCGCTTACTTAGAGATTATGAATCAATGACAGGAATAAATTCTCTGATGTCATAGTTATTTGGTTCCCTCGAAGCTAGAAACAGCTCTTAGGATTGCCTTCTTGGGCAATGGAACACATGGGCCAACTCAAACTGCTACTTCTTGTATCAGCGGTTCCTTCCCTCTCCCTTTTCTCCATGTGAGCTGTAACAACCCCGTTTATTTATGTAAAGTGAACCCTTAGGAAAATTGAGCTTTTTAAGCAAGACACACCTTGGAACTTATATTTGTATGTCATTTCAACTGGAATGGTTGGTATGCTTTTAGAATAGAGAACAGCACTGTCAAGAGCTAGATTTCTTACCACTGTAAGAAGTTATCAGCCTCACCCTTTCATTCAATTTTGCTTTCTGAGATGCCTGCTGAGTTGTGCCAATTAAATTGTTTTCATAGTCACATAATAAATGCTGTGATCCACCCATGCCAATGTGGGCTCAGAAATGTGCGCATGGGCACAGTTAAGAAGGAAGGGGACTGCTTTGGTAGAGTCAGTGGTGATTTAGATGTATCTCAAACTATAACCTGAGGATGTTGTGTTAACAGCTCCAGCATATCTAAATCAAAGGTGTCATGGTTCCCTCTGGTCACTTGCTTCCTCCCATCATTTGATGCTAATGCTGGCAGAGTGAACTAATTCAAACGGGTAAACCGGCAGAATACTACCCTTGTCTAGGTCTCCTGCTGGCTTAGGAAGACAAGAAAGTTCACTGCAGGATCAGACCAGCAGAAAAGAAGTGGTAAAACCCTGAAACAGGGGAGGAGCCAGAATGTGCGGGGCAGCCTCCTGCTACCACCAAGTTTGATCAGCTTGAGCTCATGTGGAAAGGGAAGTGCAAAGGGGTGACATTTCACTGGAAACAAGCCTGCAGCTTTCAAAAGGAAGAAGGCGGCTGGGAGTGAGGCAAACCATAAGTTGACAGCTTACAAAACTTAGACTGATGAGCTGGGAATATTTGGAGACCAACGATTAATTGTAAATGACTAACTAATGCCTATGATGTTATTTGTTTGAGTTTCTGCTTCACATAAAAGTAATTAAATTTTAATTTCACTCCATTACTTTTGTCAAAATCAAATGAAACTTCAATCCCTTAGTATTACAAAAGGGCAAAAGACAGTAGTATTCCCATCAACAACTGATTCAAGCACTGATTAAACTTTGGCCGGGGGATGGAGTTAAGCAGGATGGATTGGAAGAAGAAGAGGCAAAGAAACCAAAGTCATCTGTGTAAGATGAAACCCGCTAGCTAAACTCTTTTACATTATGCCCACAGCTAGATAAATTAAAATACTGCTGACTCAGCACCCAGATTACCTTTGGGTCCTATGAGTAATTTGATTGAACTATTTCGTTGGGTTTCTACAAGTCAAAGGAGCTTTCAAGGTTACTCTCTTCTGAGTTTCTACAAATAGTCTTGCTTTTGATTAAAACCTAAGAGAAAGTTGTATGCCTAATATCTGAGATAGCCAAACTAAGCAATATTTCTTGGAAACTTATTCAATGGTTACTCCCAGTGAAGTTGTTAATTCATACAGTTCTCCTGCCGCCTTTGCTTGCTCTAACAGATGTCCAGAGGCCCTTCCAAGCTCGGCTGCTCTGTGATTCTGTGGTTCTGTGATTCTCTGATTCTGTTAAAATGAGTTAAACTACCCTGGCCTCAAGGCTGCAAATACCACAGCTAGGGGTGATCTGACAAGAAAGAGTGTGATTAACTAAACATCAAAGGTAAAAAGAAATTGCTGTCTCTAAATGATGAATCACATCACCCTAAGACTGGTGTCTAAGTAAGCCAGATGAATCACCCACTCATAGTACTTACTTCTTTCCATAGACTATACAGGGAGCTCAGAGTGACTAGCTGTGGCTCATACATTTAACTCCTACACATCTAAAATTGAATGATGGAAAGCTCTTGCTTAGTAACAAGAGACAACTGTATCTGTCTTCAGAAGGAATACAAGAAGTTGTAGACCATCCTACAATCTACATTTAGGCCTGAGCAGTAATGCTGACTGGACAGATTTCTACTGAGCAATGATCTGTAGTAAAAGTAGGTGTTGTTAGCAGCAGCACTGCTGTTACATGACACACACCTCCCTTTGGTAGCTTTTTTCTCCCCAGTAACTGGGGTTTGTTCTTTTTATTTAGTTATTCTTGTTTGGAGTTTGTTGTGTTTATTATTTTTCTTCAGATTGCTGCTTCTTGTAGCTTGTAGGAACAGATAACTGCATCTGGCTGACTAAGGTTTCTTTAGGCTGGTTCATTATTAAAAGCAGCCTGCCACTTTAGCCATTAGCTTCTGAAGTGCTAGGGCTGGACAATAGGCCCAAGCCAGAGTTGACCTATAGATGAATCTTGTATATTTTATAACTGATAACCATTGTGCTAGTAGGTATTGTACTAGGTTATAACAAAACACCTATACTGATGTAAAAAGTGCTAAAATGTTGAAGTATTGAAGCCTGAACAACAGGCCCGAGCCAAAGCTGTTAACTTAGTATGTAGTCGTTAGCAAAATATGTATGCTCATTGATGAAAGATGTAGCTTAGATACCATATACTCATTACTGATGATGAATGTAACGAAAACATGTCTATCCTGAATGTATCTTTCTTCTTCTTTGTGTAGGGGCAAGTTAACAAGGCCATGAAGCCAGCTGTCCGGCCTTGGGACCAGGCGTGTGGCCTTGTTCTAAAAAGAACATAAATAAATTAGATAAGCAGGGAAACTCCCTTAGCTTCTCCCTTGAGCCCTGGCCAGGCTCTGGGGGGGAATCTAACGTGAGATTGAAACCAGATGTTCCACTGAAAACAAATGTGCCAGTTATTCTGGCTTGCTGATTTTTGGTATATAAGGCTGGACCCACTTACAGCAACTTTGGATGCCTCACCTATGGCTGGACACACCATGTAGGATTTCCCACTTGCGGGGACAGGCTCTCCAAATCCTCGCTGTAACCGGGGCTCCCCAGCGACTGCAGATCTGGATGATGGTAACATATGCAAGTGGTGATGTGTCTTTCTTAATCACTATTCTCTCTCTCAGGTAGTAATGATTTGATGCATTACCCTGTATTTTCCTATTTGTTTAAGTGCACTATTCTGTCTTTTCTTACTGTATGTTTTCTGTATTATTCTGTTATATTATTTAGTTATTTCTAGTAAAATATGCCTGCTCTTTTCACCCTGGTGTCTGAGTTTAATTGTATCCCTAATCAGCAAAACAGCTTCCTACTGATTAGGGAGCAATCTGCTGTTCATCCACGGTGAGGACACCTGTTTAGCTGCTAAACAGGAATGCAGAAAATAGAATTTGGTAGTTAGTAGAGCAGCTTGTTTAGAGAAGGCTCAAATAAAACTACTCCAGGCGGTTTGGGACTGTGCAGCAATGGTGGTGATATGCCATGTGGTGCAGTCTTCATCACCAGCTGGTGAAAACACCCTGGCACATAAAAGACCTCGACCCTGATGGCAGTCTGGAGGGCAGGTGGCCATGTTGTGGCCAGGTGACAGCGTTCAGGGAGCCTCTGGGCCAGGGTTAATGGTGGCCTCATCTGTGGGAGGTGTGTTCTGTTGAGACTGACAGGTAAAGGGGTGGTGGGAAGAGGTGACTGACTGCACACCATCATGGAGGAGGAAGAGGAGACCACTGGGTCTTCTCAGACACCTTACAGAGGCAAGGGCCTGAGCCACACAATGAAGTGAGGAAGCATGGCATGAGTCTATGCTTGAACTCATGGTGGATGAAGACTCCCACAGTGGGGGAACTGGAAACTTATGATTTCTGGCAACAAAAGAGTAAGTCCTCCTCTGCCTTCAAATCTGAAATTACAGTGCCCTGAGAGCCAAAAAGGGGGCACAGGATCCACTGGGGAGACTCTGGAGCCTGAAATGTGCATTAGCAGCAAGATGAATTGGTGGCTGATAATGGTTGGAGACCCCCTTATGTAGGGGATAGAGCTGCTGTCATGGGAGGTTTGCTGTTTGCTATGGACCTGACCCAGGACATTGTGGAGAAACTGCTGAAGGTCATGATGCCCTCAGAATATTATTTCTCATTGCTCATCCACACAGACACCAAGGGAGTCCTGGAGAAAATCGAGAGGGTCTACAGAGCTCAAGAGTCAAAGGTGAAGGACATGGGAATCCCAGGGGAATTTTCCTCAGTCCTACAGGTGAATGGGAAAGGCCTGGTAGGATTGAACATCCTCTGAATTACCAGTTGGCTGCATGGCTGGTGTCTCAAGCAGTACTTTGGCTTTTATGACCATATTGTAAATTCCTTTTTCCCTGATAGGGGATCAAGTGAGAGGGAAATGCAGGTCACAGTCAATATTCATTAGAACGTTTATTAATTAAGCTGTCATTATTAATAGCAGATAACTATTCAGACAGTACATTTCCCTGTTTGCCTAAACAGGGAACACGGCTAAGCTCCAGTGTAAAAAGGCAGTATATAGGAGGTAGAAGCAAGGGCAGGCTACCAAGAGTATAGAAACATTGCCTGGACATGAAGGGATGGTGAGATATTTAATGCCTTCTTTGCCTCAGTTTTCACCTGGACAGGTGTCCCTGGCCTTTGTGCTTAGAGACAGAATTCAAGAAAAGAACTATCAGCAGTGGAATGGAATAAAGGATTTTTAAGAAATATTGAACCATACAAGTCCATGGGATCAGATGGTATGTATCTGATTGCTTGACATCATCACTATGAGGCTGTTTCACACCATATCTGAAAGACTGTAGAATTCAGGAGACGTCCTGATGACTGGAGAAAGGCAAACATTGCATTCTTCTTAAGATCATGTTGATCTGAGGAACAGCAATCTGGCCAGCTACAATTTAGTTCCCGGGAAAACCGCAGAACATGTCCTCTTGGAAGTTTTTTCTGGACACAAGAAGGCAAAGGTGATTGGGAATAGCCAGCACAGTTATACCAAGAGTATATCATGGTTAACAATTCCAATGCCAGATGCCTTTTACAACTAAAAGACAACATCTGTGGATGTGGGGAGGACAGTGGATGACTTTAGCAAGGCCTTGAGAAGATCTCCCACAACATTCTTGTATCTATGTTGGGATGTTAGAGTCTAAGTAGATGAACTACTAGATGGTTGTACTGGTTTTAGCTGGGATAGAATTAAATTTCTTCATAGTAGCTTGCACAGGGCTATGTTTTGGATTTGTGCTGAAAATAATCTTGATAACACACTGATGTTTTAGTTACTGCTGAGCAGTGCTTACACAGCATAAAGGCCTCTTCTGTTCCTCACACTGCCCCACCCGTACGTAGGCTGGGGGTGCACAGGATGCCTGGAGGGGACACAGCTGGGACAGCTGACCCCAACTGACCAAAGGAATACTCCATACTATATGGTGTCATGCTCAGCAATAAAACTGGGGCAGGGAGATCAGCGGGGTCTGGCTGGGCATCGGTCAGTTGGTGCTGAGCAACTGTTTTCTTTTGCATCATCTGTTTTTCTTGGAGTTTATTTTCCTTTGTCTTTGGGGTGTTGGTTTTTTTCTTACAATTTTTTTCAAATTTCTTGTTAGTTATTAAATTGTCTTTATCTTAACCATGAGTTTTCCTCACTTTTACCCTTCTGATTGTTCTCTCCATAGCACTGATGAGGAGTGAGTGAGCGAGCAGCTGTGTGGTGGCCACATGGGGTTAAAATACAACAATGGGTAAAAAAATGTCTAGTTCTTCAGGTTAACTGTGTATTGGGCTGTAAAAAAAAAAAACAAAAAACCAAAAAACAAACAAAAAAAACCCACAAAAAAACCCTTGCAGCCACTAAGTCAAGGGACGTGATTAATCCCCTCAGTTTAGCACTCATGAAACCACTTCCAGTGGGGCTCCCCACTGTGTGGGGCCCCACATTCAGTTTGGGACCCCTCAGTACATTAAAGACATTGACCAAGTGGAGAGAGTTCAGCAAAGAGCCACCAAGATCATCAGTGATGGGAGTGTTTGCCTTGTGAGAAGAGGCTAAGGGAGCTGAGCTTGTTCAGAAGAGGTGGCTCCAGGGGAACTTATTGACCACCAAGAGGACGGAGCCAGGCTCTTTACTAAGGTATGGTGGGAAAATGAGAAACAGTGCTGTAAGTTGAAAGATTGGATGTCCTGACCTCATACAAGGAAAACATTTTCACTCTGAGTATAATTAGGCACTGGAGTAGGTTGTCCAGTGAGGTTGCACAAACTCTATCCTTTGAGGTTTTCAAGACCCAAGAGGACAAAGCCCTGAGCAATACAGTCTGAGTGTTAATCCTGCTCTGACCAGGAGGTTGGAGTAGATGAGCACCCTTCCAACTTGAATGATTTTGTGAAATATTCTTTTTCCCCTCCATCGTTTGTATGCAGTGACAAATCATGGGTAACTCTGTAAATGAGAGTGGACATAACTAAGAATGGCAGGTCTCCCACTCCCATTCATGCAACAGCAAATCTGGAAATCCCATCTGGCTTTCCAAATTCAATTCTTACTTTTATTTATAGGTGGGAACCTTAAAAATACTACAAAAAATAGTATTTTTAAGAACAGTATCCCCTTCCCTTCACTGAACCCAGTACACCAAGATTACAATCTGGTATTTTAAGATCTTTCAGATTCACCTTCCCTTCAAAAGAGAAAATAAAATAATGAATTATTTTTCCCACAAGAAAAATTGATACCAATATCATGATGGCAGCCATGGCAGAATTTCATCCTTAGTTATATTAGTTATATTAGAATTTCAAAGCAGAAGGTATACTCGTGCTATACTATACTAAAATGGGCTTTACAATTTAAATCGTAACTATCTCTGAAAGCTAATTCAAAACCACTGGCATTTTATGATCATCCAAAGATGTGAAAGTCTGTAAAGCAACTAGAGCATTCTCAGACTTCACAACAAGGCTGCTTTTAATGTAATTATAGCGATTAAGGCCGTTCTATTAATAACTTTCTTTTCAGATTAACAAGCCACTTATGTAGTACAATATAAAGAGCCTTCTAATTACAGTGACAACATTGTGATTTGTGAAAACTGTTTAATAATGTGTGATAAGCGACTGCCAACTTGCATCAAGATGTTTTAGGAATCCTGCATAGACTTGATGTTTGATAATCCCGTTTTGAAAAATGCAGCATTCTTCAGCCAGAGGGAACAGAATCTTTATTTGCAGTGCTGAGCAGACCTTTAAAAGCATAGCAGCACTTGAAATTTGTTGTTATTTGATGTAGCTGGCCATCTGATGCAAAGCACGCTGATGACAGAAAAACTTCTCTTAATAATCTGAGTGGATCAAAATCTTAAATGAATTATCTGGTTTAAACAAGGCATCCTCTCAACAGGAAAGATAAGCTAGTCCAGAAGAAAGAAATAGATATATGTTATTTGACTTAACTAACATCAGAAAATTGTGAAATGTTGAAACTGAGTGTCTATTTGATTGCTCCAGAGCAATGTATCTATTTTAGGTATTTATGAATTTGCTCCCTTACTGCATATGAAGCTCTTGGATTCTTGAATATCTTTTTTTTTTTTTCAAATGTCATATAGGTCTAAGGAAGAATTGTTATTTATATCTTATATATGAATACTGAGATACAGAAACATCAAATTTTTCAAAAGATAAATCAGTAAGATTTAAAGAATGTTAGCTGACTTTTTTTTCTGAAATTTTTATCTCCAATACATTATTTGGAGTTGTGTAACCATTTTAGGTTACTGAGCCTAGGGTGAATGACTGCTGAGCTACATGTTATTGTCAGGTTTCAAACTCAGCTACCAAATTGTGACAAGTTTTTGTGAACACAATTTTTCAGAAGTTTATAATATGGCAAAGTTAGAGCCAAATTCACCCATTCTTTACAGAACATGAAAAGAGAAAACCCAGACTTTCTTTCTGCAAAAATTTGAGTATTCATTGCACAGATTAGAAATATTAGACATACAGTTGGATGTACTTTTGGAGGGAATAATTGATTTAACAAAAAGGCAGTTTTACTTCATCTGATGGCATTTGTGAAGCTGGTCTGAACTTGACAAATAGGTTGTATTAAAAAAAATAAGGGGGTCATTTGCAGGGGACATTTACAAAACCAGGAAAGAAGGGTATATTTTCTTCCCAAACCTTATCTGCTACTTCATAATAAAGTTGCTAGGGATTATAGAAATTGCCTAGTTTATATATTCTAAGTGTGACTACATTTGCAACTATCCCACATTAAATGGAATGGATAATTACCCAGAAGCAGAGGTTGCTCCTTCACAGCAGGGATTCTGCACAAAAAGCAACATAACAGAAAAAGAACATTTCTTGTCAAAGCTGTTTAAGTACGTACCTGGTGAGAGAGAATGTTTCCTTCCTTACAGGTTACAGGATTTGTGTGGGAGATTCAGTACAAAAAGACAAAAGTATTAGATGAGGATCTCTCATACTTCTACAGTTGAAGGTCCTAACCACAAGACTATCCAAAAGGAGATCAGTACATGCACTTAGCTTGTTTGTTTGATGTAGCCATTAACTTCTAGTCAAAATGCCTCCAAAATGAGCCTCTAGCTGTCAGTAAAATTTCCAGTGAAACTGGCACAAGAATCTTTAACTCTGACAAAAGAAGGCAAAATATTCTCCACAATTCATGTTCTAGGAAACACTTTAGTTATCTGGCATTAACAAAAAAATCAACTTCTTTCTCTCCTGTATTGTTCCATCTCCACAAGCCAATAAAACAAAAAAGAAACACCAATAAACAAATTTTCAAAACAGAGTTATACTGGGTAGGATGTGAGGCAGCAAAGCTTTCATTTCAAATGGTTGATGTTTGATAAAGTTATAACAAACTGAAAATAGACCCTGTACCAGGAAGTGTTGGACAGCCTTGGTTATTGGTACTGTATTTTGTCATTCGTGGAAAAATGAGTAAAGAAAGAAATTTTTTTTAAAAAATCACTGAGACGTAGACATGTAGGTGGGCACACTGACTGCTGACTTTCTTTTCTTGTGTACCTTTTTGTATATATTCCTGTAGAAACAGATAAATACAAGATGATATCAAGCTATATTAAAATACCTTTTCTGAGAAAGGAAGGCAAAACATTGATGAGAAAAGTAAACTAAGACTTCAGTCACTCCATATAAGGGACTGGAAAGAAGATGGAAACCAAATAACAGAGCAGCAAAGGGTAAGAGAATGCATACAGAGAAAAAACCGAGGAAAATATATGAAAAGCTCTAATCTGATGAACCATATTGTTCATACAGTTTCTTTTTATTAATGTCTTGTGAGTCCTTTAGTCTTTACCAGTAAAGGAGTACAGCTGATGCATATATAAAATAGCTGTCAGAAATTCTGCTGTAATTTTTCGTGCCTAACACATACAGAAAAGAAATACATCACATGAGCAATGAAGTGAAAACACAAAATGAGATATAATTTCAATAGCTTGTTTTCTTCAGCATTCTTGCATCACATTCCATCCAACAGCTTTGAGACAGCAATACACCCATTGTTCATTAGAACTAGATGCTTGACCACTGAATGATTTGTTTTTCAGTCCTTAGCTTATATAGCATAATTATTTTACTATTGCCCATTGAACAAGCCAGAATCTAGACAGTATTGTAATTCAAGGCATACAAACATTCTGATAATCTTTGGGACTCGCATTGTTTCTTGTTCTGTGGTATGTACAACCGCCAATCTCCCAGTGATACAGCAGAGAAGACATGAATTCTAGAGTGTCTCCTGAATAACCAGACACCCATGCTTGCCTCTGCCTGTCCTGCCTTCAAGACCTAATCCATATTCCCCTCTGGACATCATTTTGTAGTAAAGCTGTCTCATGGCTGTATTTAATAGTCCTACTACTTCTGCATCTGAAATTACTTGTCCTTTTATCTGGTCCCCTCATTGTGGAGTTCCATGAGATCTTCTCTGCTCCCAGCTACACCATCCTGTCCCTCTCCTCCCCTCTCTGGTGTTTGATTTCCTCCATAACCAGTTCAGCTCACTAAACTGATGGGAAACTAATTGATCAAAAGATGAATACATTTATTCTGGTCTACTGAGTTGAACTGGCTACTCAATGAATCAGAGGAGCACCAGACATGGCACAAGAAAGGTCATGAGACTGCACAAAGGGCAGCAGGGAGGGAAGGAGGAAGAAACAGAACTGCTACTTTAGTCAGAAGTGGCAGTTAGATATGATCAGTTGTCTTCTCTAATTGTTCCCCAGCTACATAGGTATCTTAACTGAATTATTTTTTTAAGCAGATGAAAATCTTCTTATTTCTCCCCAAAACACACTTGTTAACTGTACGCAAGCCAATAAACCATCTGAAAGCACTGGCACTATGCGACTGTGTAAAGCTAAACACATAGGCAAACTGTATGTAGGACAAGGCCTAACAAAGAACAAATGCAGAAAGTGTAAGCATCAACCTGTGGCTGACCTCATGCCTTCGTAGGCTCTCTGTCACAGGAAAAGAAATCAAGTTTCCTGAAAGCTTTTGAAAATTTTTTTTCATTTGCTGAAAATGCAGTTTTCTGATTCTTGATCTGTTCTTGAGACAATGTCACCTTTTTTTGTGATGAATACCACTCCTGCAGATCAGTCCTCTTGAGCCATGCTTTTCACCTGTTTCAAAGCTAAAAAACCTCTACACCAAAGCCTTGCAAGTCAAACATCAGAATACAACAGCCAAAGTGAATTGCATCTCATAAACTCCACAGCTGCTACAGATATAAATGACACCTTTTCAATTTAAATGAAGGCACAAATATAGGGAAATTTTCTCCATGGATGACTTAACAAATCCCAACTAGCATTCCCATCTGCTGGATTAGGGCCTAAACTTGCATTTAAATCAAGACAGCAAGTGCTAGACTCATAGCAAAGTTGTATTATTATATGACACCACTTAAGTCTGAAAAAAGGATTAGAGTGCAGTAGAAAATCTTCCAGGACTGAACCAAAGAGAAGTAGAAAGCCCAATCAGGGAGTTTCCCTACTGTAGTTTAGATAATTGTCCTAGTTTTAATTTTTCTTACTGTGTACCATACATAACACCAGAAACTATAAATCCTTCCCACTGAGACTAGTCCTTTGACAAGCTGTAAGTTACTGGGTAAGATCTCAAAGGGGTACCCTTCTGGTTGGGCTAAGAGTGGGTTTGATCAGAAAAAGCAAGAGCATCTGATCTATCAAAGTGGCACCTTGGAGATGTATGACCCTAATCACAACCTCAATCCACTTGAGAGAAAAATTTCTGCTTGCAGAGCCAAGCCAGGAGATTTTTCAATGGCTATAAATGGAGCCTGGTATGCAGGAAAGCTGATGATCAGTGCCTGTTTCCTAATACTTAACAGGCTTGCGTTTCTCAGATGTGGGTGGCAAGTATTGTAACAGCCTGCAATTATGAACGGACGCGTAAAGAATTCAATTACCTATTAATGTTCCTTGGCATCTGTAGTTATAGAAGCATGATCTCATATACTGTAACTACTTTCTTTCAATAGTGTTAACCATCTCTGCAAGCCTAGGATGAAGTTATTAAATATACATTATAGCAAAAGAGTCGCTATGTTTCTATCCAGCTGGTACTTATATTATCCCTTTTTAGATATTATATACAATCTTTATGTAAATTATTACTAAAGGAAAATCTGAGAACCACAGAACATTTGCTGGAGCTCTCTTGCATGGGAAAGAAGCCAAACAAGTGCTCATAATGTTTTACCATTAGCAGAGCTGTATAGGAAATTATTTCCCATCCCATAGTTTTTTGAGAGATCAAAAATTGTCTTGCATTGCATTGGAATGAAACCAAGAATGTTAAAAGTGAGAAACCTGACAGAAACACTCTTTGGCCTTTACTTAACTACTTCTCCAGGCTAAACAGCCCCAGCTCTCTCAGCCTTTCCTCACATGTGAGATGCTCCAGTCCCTTAATGATACATGCTGGCCTTCACTGGACTCTCTCCAGTATATCTGTGTCTCTCTTGTACCAGGGAGCCCAGAACTGGACACAGCACTCCAGATGTGGCCTCACCAGCACTGAGTAGAGGGGAAGGATCACCTCCCTCAACCTGCTGGCAACAATCCTCCTAGTGCAGCTGAGGATACCTTCGCCTTCTCTGCGGCAAGGGCACATTGCTGGCTCATGGTCAACTTGGTGTCCATCAAGACCCCCAGGTTCTTTTCTGCAAAGCTGCTTTTCAGCTCATCAGGCCTCAGCATGTACTGGTGCCTGGGGTTGTTCTTCCCCATTTGCAGAACTTTGCAATTCCCCTGCTGAGCATGAGCTTCCTGTCAGCCTATTTCTCCAACCTCTCAAAATCCCTCTGGATGCCAGCATGATCCTCTGGTGTATCAGTCACACTTACCAGTTTTGTGTCACTGGCAAGCTTGCTGTGGATACACTCTGCCCCATCATCCATTAATTAAGATGCTGTTCTCACTTACCAAGCCAGTCATCTCATCACAAAAGGTTTTCATGGTAGTCAAGCATGAATTCCCCTTGGTGAATCCATGCTGACTATCTTTTGTCCTTTATGTGCCTGGAAGCGGTTTCCAGGATTAGCTGCTCCATCACCTTCACAAGGACCAAGGTGAGGCTGACTGACCAGTAGTTCCCTCCATCCTCCTCCTTGATTTTTCTGAAGATAGGAATGTCATCTGCTGTCCTCCAGTCTTCAGACACTTCTCTCAGTCACTATGATTGATCAAAAATTATCAGTTGGCCTCACAATGGCATCATCCAACTTCCTGGGCAATCATGGGTACCTCCCATCACGGCCCATAGATTTATGTATGTCCAGTTTGCTTGTGTATGCCCTGACCTGATCCTCTTCCAACAAAGGTATGCTTTCCTTGCTCCAGTCTTTCCCCCTGTTCTCTGGGATTTCTGAAGGCTAGTAAAGACTGAGGTGAAGATGGCTTTCAGTACCTCAGCCTTTTTCATGTCCTGTGTCACCAGGGCCCCTTCCCCGTTCAGCAGCAGGTCCACATTTCCCCCACTCTTCCTTTTGCTACTTGTGTACTTAAGAACCCCTTCTTGTTGCTTTTGACATCACTTGTCAGGTTCAACTCCAGGTGGGCTTTGGCTTTCAAAAACATGTCTTTGCATGCTTGGACAGTGCCTCCATATTCCTCCCAGGTTACCTGTCCCTGTCTTCACCTTCTGTATACTCCCTTTTAGGTTTGAATTTTGCTAGGAGCTCCTTGTTCATCCAAGAATGAAATATTTATGGAAATTTACTATACAATAAGCTTTTCAAAGAACAAGAAGTGTATCTCCAGATTTACCTAGTATTTTTCTGATACCATATTTATAATATTTTTATAATATAATTTGTGATACATTTTGAGTAAGTGTTGGGGTTTTTTTGGTCTAAGTAAATTTACCTCAATTAGAGATCCAATAATGCATGAACCTTCTTCAGGTTGGCATCTTTGTAATTACTGATTTTGTGACTGGGACTAAAAAGTTAAGATGCATTAAAGAATTAGCTCCATTCTCCACTACATAATTTCTGAGTTGTATCCAGTAAAAGACTTAAAAGCCTAAATGTTACGCACTATAATGTTTGGTTTCTATGCTAAGGCACCTAAAGCACATAGAGTTCATGGAGCAGTTCCATAATCCAGAGCAGACTCCAAGCATGAAGCACACTGAGCAAGAAAGGAACCACAGTCAGCAAGCAGCTGCCTCCCAACTTATCTGAATCACCCACACTTGATAGAAAACATCTCTGTTAGGAAACATAGCCTCTTCCTATCCCAGTTCTTTCACAGAACAAAGCATAGCTCATTCTTTTCTTTTAGAAAAGGTTTTTCTTTTATTGTTTTCTCCCCTCCTCCTCTGCCTCTAATACTGTCTACAAGGTGGAAGATACAGGTTCAAGTTCCTCTTCTGAGTGAAGGACGCTTGGATTTTCCCAGCAAGTGCCATAATCATGAAGATACAGCACATTCTTCCACCATTGTGCTTTGCCACTGTTTCAGGAACTGAAGACACACAGGGACAGGCAGGGAGAACAAGAAAGAGCATGACTGTAGCCCATGTTAAGGGTTCTTTGAATAACAAATCCTTCTCAATTATAAAACTGTAGGTTTACCCAAAGTCTGGTTAATGTGGGTCTTGGGACTGCATAACTTACAATAGACATACTACCCTATTTCCATTGACCTCTTTTTCTCTTCTGTACAGTGGCACTGCTTCAAAAGCACAGTTAAAACATCTCATTTAACTATGTAGCCAAAGTCTGGTACCTAGGTCACAGTCCTAACAGATGGAAACTGTAGTTTGAATCTCCATCAGGCTGAGGAAATCTTACAACTTTGTATTCCAACCTGGGGGCAAGTTCACTATCTACTTCAGGCATTACAGAAAAAATGGTGCAGAGCCTCTTCTCACTATACTCTTTTTAAAAAAGCAATAGCTGTTACTGAATTTTGTAAGGATCTTAAAGCAGCTTCTATTTCATGCATGGTCTGAAACTTCCTAAAACATTAAGCCTCTCCAAAGACTTAAATACAATGAAGTTTACTGTCTAGATCTTGAATGGACCAAGCATGAAACATATCAAATTACTCTGTCAATACTAATATTCACAAAACCTCAAATCTAAGTAAGTAAAAAGTAAATCAATTAACATACAATGGAGAACTAAGTATATGCTTAGCTGGGAAGCAGATAATCAGTAATGCAGTAAGTTTTGCAACTTTTAATTTAGGCACCCAAGTTCCCTTCTGGGTTTTTTATTGGACCTATCCCAAGACATTCCATGTAACATTCCCTTGTTTTATCCAAATGGATACAAAAAGGGAAATGTTATTCCTTTCTCAAACTGAAATGTTTTTTGAAAACTAATTTAGTGTACTAATGCACTTCGAGGCAAGACAGACTCCTATATTTATATTACACTCATGCTTATATTTACAAAAAAAAAATCTTAAAAGCACAGAGTGTCATTAGTTATAACATATGAAGCACTGAGTTAACAGTGCAACCAGAAGAATTTAGCTGGAAGCTGCTCTGAAGTTTTTGCTTCAAAGTTTAAACAAAAGAACTGTTAAATAACAGCTTTATTAGAAACAAATTTTCAGCATTGCTAAGTCATTATGACACTATCTCTCATTCAAGGATGGACTTACAAATCACCTATATAATCTACATATCTAACGTTTGGAGATACATAGTTACTCCAAATACATTCATCGTTATGGTATCTGAGTGCAAAGAAAGTCATAAAACCAGGAAGACAATCTGACAGATCATCTACTCTCTGTTTTCTATGTTCCCAGAAGTGTGTATGGTAGAAGAATTAGCTTTTTCCCAACTTCAGACTGTTGTTTCCATGAACATTATTGTGGAAAAGTTAATGCTGGGATGCACCTTGCTCTTTCTTCAAAAAATACTAATATTTTAAACAGGTATTCAATATTTCCTAGACAGTTATGAGAAAACCCAGCTCTGTGCCCTGGCACATCTCAGTGCTCCACCCTGACAACTTCAGAATCCTTAAGGGGAAGAGCTATACAGGATCACATCCACAGAATAGGACGTTATTTCTGCAAGACTAATTAAAGTCATAGAAAACACAGAATAAGTAGAATCTTAAAATGCATTCTTTATTGATCCAGGTCTCAGAGGAAGTGTGTTCCAACAGCTATCTGATGGTTTGCAAAATAGAAGTCATATTACTGTCTGCATTTTCCATTACATATATGAATTTGTAGACTACATATACAATTTCATTGATAGGAAGGCTGTTAAAGTTTACTATGTTTTGGCACTAAATTACACAATTGAAAGATGCACAAATCACAACCAGAGTGTCTCCAACTCAAGGGGTTCAAGAAAAATATAAGCAAAAGAAATTATTATTAACCCAGCAGTGTCATAACTTGGGGGGGGGGGGGGGGGGTGGAAGTAAAATGTCATGATCAAAACTATTATTATATTATGTTATTATTCTCAGGTAGATAAGAATAAGCAAAATACACTTAAATCATAGAAGATTTTGTTTCACTTTTTTTAGCTTCCTAAAATGGAAATATGCTTCTACATCCATTCCCATATGAAAAGCATATGAGGACTATAATACTTTAATTTCTCTGCTTAGCACGGACAAAGGTACCTAGCATGTCTTTGTAATTGCTGCATTTTTCACTATTACATTTTATCATTCAAGAGCACATTCACTGAACAGGAATAATCACCTGGTTTGTCCTTTGATCTTAGTCTGAGGAAGTTATGAGCACGGATGGTATTCAAACTATATGGTCCCAGGCATACCAACATTTCAGACACTCTAACTTCCCCTTGTCTTTCACCCCCAAAACCAGCAGGAAGGAACCACTAAACCAAACAAAACAAATGAGAACAAGAAATGAAAAACAAAATCTCAAAGCCAACCAAACAAAATTCATGCAACAGCCCTTATTATTCACCTCGCTTCGGAACAGACACACTGAGCACAGCAGCATTACCTGATGGTCTATATTCTCTCATTTTTTCTAATGTTATGGCTTGAGACCATCCCCTCTTAGTTTTGTATTGAACTTCTTGGCCAAAGTTGCTGCATAGATTCATTGGTAGGAGCGGTTGGCCCATGCCATATACCATGATGCCTGTCCCAACAGAAAAGCCAAACCTAGTTTTGTTTTTATCTGTCAACAGACAACAAACGGACCTAGTTCATTCTCGCTTTGTTACAAAGCAGACAAAAAAACACTGAAAGAGAAGTATATTTGGTCTCTGGGGAAGAAACAAAATGACCTAAGACTTACTTGAGAATAGTTGGTACATGTGGAGAGAAAAGATTAGATTCTGCAGATGAATGACAAAATAATCTACCAAATTATTCACCACCACTGCCTAGGGTAGTTATAAAGTCTGTATGAATGTCTTTTACTTTATCCAAAGATCAAAAGAAATATGCAAGATGCAAACATTTATGGAAGTATTCAATCTTACAAATTATTAATTATTCTTTCATTTTATATTACATATACATTATATATAAAAGATATTTTGTATTATCAGTAACATGTGAGGACTGATCACGTGTATACAAGTTTGAAGACAGGGATCAAAGTCTGAATTTTTTTCACAGTATTCATCCAGTGCCAACAGGAGAAAAAAATTGTTCCCTTCAGTGAACAGAAAAAAATCACTACTGTAAAACATGTGGTAACACATGATGAGACCAGGTTCTGGAGTGTCAAAACCTCTTGAGTGGATTGAGGTGGAAGCAAATCCACTTCGAGCAAAACCAGTAATTTTTTCCAGATGTAGTGGGGGTGAGAGGGAGCAGAATTAGGCCACAGAACTTGCCTCAAAGAGCAATCACAATCTCAGGGGACTGGGCTGGTCAGGAGGTCAGCACTAGGATTTGGGCTGGGCAGAAGGAAGGTCGGCAGCAGGGTCCTGCCCCAGCTGCCACATCTCTGCCTGGGCCACCACCTGCCCAGCAGCCCCACTCCCCAGCACCCCCTTTGCAAATGGGCACAACCCATGCTCCTCCGTTGCCTCAATGTGAGCTCGGCCCTAGCAGGGCAACATTTTAACTGTTTTCACAAAGATGTGCCCAGCCTGTCCCCAGCACGGCCCGACCACCAGGCAGCCTCCTCGGCCGCCAGCTGGGAGGTGGAGGCTGGGACCCAGCCCTTGCGGGCATGACGCTGTCGAGGAAGTCGCTGAGGATGTGGGAACAGCCTCGGCGACGCAAGGACTCGTCCGCTCTCGCCTCCCCCTCCTACTTATGTCAATAAATCATTAGAGTCCGAGATACTACTTTTTTTTTTCCCTCCTTCGGGAGGCACCGCGTTTCAGGCGTCTGTACTCGAAGGTAAACCGCTGAGACAGCAAATGTCTTCCCCATGACCTTCCCATCCCGCCAGGGATGACTCAAGAGGCGGGCAGGCGGGCAGGCGGGCAGGCAGGCGGGCGGGCGGGCAGGCAGGCAGGCGGGCGGGCGGGCAAGCAGGCGGGAGGGCGAGGCGGGTCCGGGACGGGCGGGGCAGGGAGGGCCGGTCAGGGGGCGCGGCGGCGGTGGGTGATTGGCTGGCGGGCGGGCGGGCGGGCGGGGATTGGCTGCCGCCCTGCCTTTGTTCGGCTGCAGCCACTGCCGCAGGACAGCGGAAGTTTGAGGGCGGCGGCGGGTGTGAGGGGCGGCGGGTGTCACCTCGTCTCCGCGCACCGCAGCCCGGCATCGCCGGTCAGGAGCTGCCTCGCACCCCGCCCCGCTCCGGAGCCCGGCCCGGCGGCAGCATGGACCTGGAGAGCAAAGTGAAAAAGGTAAGGTGGGGGCTGCCCGCGAGTTACCTGCCGCACCGGCCGGCGTCCCCCACCCCCCCGGGGGGTGGTGGCCGCGGACCCGCTTCGACGCTGCCGCCCGCGGCGGGGGCTCCGCTGGAGTCGCCTCCCGAGCGCTGGGGTCGGCGGCGGAGCGGTGACCCCTCCCGGCGCCCTGCTCCCCCCGCTCAGGCTCCATCGACCCGGCTCAAAGGTTTTGGGGATTGGGGGTGAGGGACAGGCGGAACTGCCTGCAAAGTGACCTCCCGCTGCCTCGCCAGCAGGCGGAACAAAAGACTTCACCTCCGCTCCCGACGCTAATTAAGACGCCGCTGCAGTTTGTTCCCCAGGTAGCCAAGTGGGTGCCCCTGTTCTGTCATGCAAGTAAAATCACTTATATCCCACCACCAAAAACCGAAACAACGAGATCTAATAGTTGTGTTCAGGTGTGTGCTCTGCGTATGTAGGTATGTGTGAAACCTAAATTACATACAGCCAAAATGCTGTTGTGGATATGCAGAAGATTCATGTCTGACCTTTGATGTGACTAGCTCATTACAAATGTGCTGTCAGCGTTTGCATGGGTTACCCTCCTGAGTCAGAAACTTAAGGTTAGTTTGCTTTTTTTTAAAGGCATGTTGACTAGTTAGTTTGGAGTCAAACTGGCAAGAAGCCAAGGATAAGTAACAAAAGGTGATAGGTAACCAATTGTACTAGATCTTTTTTCAAAACTCACTATTTAAAACTTCATATGTAAAACTGGCTTCATGTGGCTTCACCTCTAAATCTCAGCCTCTAGTGCTTTTGCAAATTAAAGGCAGCACTTAAACAATGCTGTCTTTTAGTAAGAACTTCTTTATAGTATCTGTTACAATGCTATTTGATAAAGGCAGTTTTGTATATGAACACGGGTTAGATCTGTATATATCCCACATTGATATGTGAAAACTAGTATTTTGAAATGCATGTTGTATGGACACATGTGGTTTGTATTCCTGAATTGTTATATTTTAAGGGGTTTTAAGTATGCATGTGCACTTTTGTGTAGCTGTATGCTTTTCCAACTTGCAGACTAGAAACTGACTCAGATACAGAAGTAGTTGTGCAGTGTGGAAGGCTCCCTGTTAAGTTGAGGCTGAATCCTAGTGGAGCAGGTTAGCCTTCAGTTACAGCTTTCTTGGAGTGATGTCATGACATGATACTGTTACCTGAATGAGGGTCCTGATTCGGGGAAGCTACATATCTCATTCCCCAGTCAACATTAGGCCATTAGTGTATATAGTTGGGTGTAGCTAAGTACTATTGCTATCTTTAGAAGCTTGCATTTTGCTTGTATTTTCTAAGCACAATTTAAAATTTAAACTTGACAGTGTCACAGAGCTTGTTCACTGAAAGTTTTTTGAACTCCAGGACCAGGGAGATGCATACTTGTGGAAGATAGAGCATTCCCATTCAGAATTTCTCCATCTAAAGAGAAAGTAAATACGTGCTGTGAAATACTGATAAAATTCTGCTGATAGTGGAGTCTTGGTCTGAGTGAACTTGTAGTTGCTGAACATCTGCTTTAAATTGCACTGTAGTTATTGGGTAGTTGTGTGTCTTGTAAGTTTATTTGACTATTTTTGTCATATTTTTCTTTGGTCATCTTTTACTTAGCTGCCTTCTTCAACTTCAAAGATCTTTGAAGCCTTTTCTGAACTTGCTCAGACATGGAAACCAGTGCCACAAGAGAAACCAGCAAAGCTCTGTTCATAGAAAGGAACTTTTATTTTCTATTCAGTTCAGCTTTAGTATTAATACTACTAAGAGATGCTTATGATGTGAAGAACTTCATGTTTTCTCTGTTTCTACTATATGTATGTTCAGAAACTACTTCTGTTCTTCCTTTGTCTTCCCTCCCTTGTTAACATTTCATCACCTTTTTTCTGTTGGCTGAAGCCAATTTTCCAAGAGAACAGACAAGGATCTGTAAGAAGTCAGCAGGGAGAACTGGGAAGCTTTGCTATGTACCAGTGTGTTGAGTACTAAATCCTTTCCTTCTTTTTTGACTACCAATATTTACTTAATCAAAACTTCTTCAGGCTTTGTACACTGGAATGAATGAATAACAGTTCACATCAACACTGCAATAGCTGCATATCTTCAATCTCCATCCTTTAATTCCTATTTTCCACATGTTTGTTTCCTTATCTTTTTACTTCTCTGTCTTTTGCCAACTTCCCTCTTTCTTGAAGTGGAAGAACATTCCAGGAAGTTTCCAGTCAGGTCTATCAAAGCGGGTAAACTACTTTGCCTTTCAGAGAAACTTGTCTTGTGGTGGAGATGTCCATGTCAGATTTTTAGTCCATCAACCATAGTGGGTTACTTAACTACATGCTGTGGTTCTCATCCCTGCCTGGCTTGTACACTGGGCCAGAATAACTTGAATCCGTGTACAAAACCTGCTTGCTACCTTTTAACTTTTTATTTTGTAGTGACTTGTACCTATTTACCGCCTGGCAAATGGAGGTAAATGTTAGGGACTAATGAGTGGTTAACCTGCCTGTTGGGTAGGAAGTTCCAAGAACACTGGGCAGAAGAAAGCAGGAGTTGCCACACTGTCAGCAGATAAGTTGCTGTTTCCTTGCTCAAAGTTTTAATTTAGAAGCTGTCTGTTGTGTAACCCTGGTGTTCAGCAGAGCAGAGACAAATGAATGCCCGATGGAGCAGTGTGTGGTGTGGAGACTCAGACACTCAGCTGATACTGCAGAAAAATTTCTTCCCCTGCTCACAGCTGCTAATGTATAACTGCACAGGGTAATATAATGGGACATTTTCTGCTTCTAGAAAACTCAGGAGATGACATTTCTAAGATTTCTCCAAGTATCAGTAGTCTTTGAGTCCGTTGTGAGCTTCTGCATTGTCTCTTTGGAAAGCTGCTCTTGGCTTTCAAGGAGCTGGTATTGTACTGCAGAAAAACATGCACATATATGTGAATAGTACTTTTATAGCTGTGTCTGGGTTTGTATGAAGAGCAAACACACTTCTGAACTGTATCAGGAAACTCTGTTTTCATTGTTGATACCAGGTTTGGGTTTTTTCCCCAGATTTAACAGTTCTAGCACAGTTCATCTGACAAGAATAGCTTCCTCTCAGTACAAGACCGCTGCGGCTCAAACAACCTACCTGTCCTTCAGCAGAACTACTGCCCCACAATTTCTAAACCATCCTTTTAGCAGTGAATAGTTTACATATTTGCTGTCTTGTGAGAGAAAAGTAGCAGTTCTATGTTAATGTACCCTTCTGAAGTGTTTGGCTGTGAGAAATCTAAGGAAACAACTACTTCAGCTCAGACTCTTCATTTAACTTTTTCTGTTTAGTTTCTTTTATGTGCTGTAAAACTCATCTTGCTGTCTTCACAAGTGTCTGGAGGAAGCAAGTCTACTGTGTAGCCAGATGTCTGGTGGTCTGAATCCTGGGTTCTGGACAACCATAGTCTGCAGGAAACACAAATTTCAGAACTAATTTTCAGCACTGAGAATCTATGCAGAACATGGACATTATTCTACGTATAACTTTTTTGTAGTCTGGTCACCGTGCTTCTTAGACATAAAATGACTGGCAAACATCTAGGTAGTGAATAGTGTAGGAAAATACAGTTGCAAGGCAGTCTTTTTAGCTACTATGTGAATACTAGGTCTGATACCTTACTGTTATAATTTCCCTTTAAAAGGGGATGGGGAGTTTAAGGCTGACTGTACAGTTTTCTCCTGTTTCTCAGGAGGAATTGGATTTGCTCTTGCATTTGAGGATCATGAAGATAGCTTTCTGTATAAAAAGAGATTGCACAACAGAGTTTAAGCCTAAAAGCAGTAGCTCCAGCTTGAAAAGTACTTGTGCAACAAACAGACCACTATTTCTCCCAAATACAATATACACTGTGTTCTCAAACCTTGCTTTGAGAATATAGGGAAGACAAAGATTTAATGCTCTTTGTTAAAGACTCTGGTAGAACAAAGTTCTGCTGGTTTGGATTCCTGCCCTGTCTGTCACCTCTGAACTTGGTAAAATGAATCAGTAGATCATGGTCCTGGTTTGCAGTCCTGCTGGCAGCCATAGTCTCATGCCTCACTGGAGAAAATAAGAATCTGGCAGCGAGTCTATTCTGTATAAGCTTTCACAGTATAAAACTTGCTTTATAAAAGGAACTTTATTGCGATGGAGAAAGGGCAGAGGAGTTTGGGGAGGAGAGGTGCAACTTCGGTGGTGTGGAATGTCTGCGCAATTCTTTTTCTGTGGCGTGGGACTTGGTTTGTTCTGTGGAAAACCAAACACAGAGTGCTTTAGACATTAAGTCAACAACAGTAATGCTCTTTGATAAATGAGTGGTGAATATAGTATGTATAGGAGCACAGTCAACTTTTTTGGGCTTTGCAAAGCATGATTTAGTAATATCTGCTAGGCTACGCTTCCTGTTGAGGTCACTGTTTGTTTTGGTGTTACTGCCATGGAAACCCAAGATAGTAGAGTTTTTTTTTTGCCGTTTGTTACGTATGGTAAGATCAAGGAAATGCAGTTTTATTCATGGTGAGTTTTGCCTGCAAGAAGTATGAAAACAAGTGTGAAGATGTGAGAGAAACTACTTCAGTTTTGTTAACAAGGAAACTGAGTAATTGCTTCCTGCATATGTTGTGGTGTTTTTTTTTTCCCCTCTCAAACTTTAAAAAAAAAAGTTAATTATTTTCTGGAACACCTGTCTGAATGCACATCCCCAGTTGCTTTTTGTCCGATATGCCTGGATATCAGCTTGGCAAAGATGGCAAGGCTAAATTTAAACTTTTTTACTTTTTTTTTCTAATTTGTGTGGCAAAAGTACTCCCCAGGTATTTGACCATAAAATATCATAAAAGGCCTGAATAGCAAGCCAAGAAACTCTTTGAATGCAGGACTGTATGACTTCTAAGATTAGGTGAAACTTCCTTTGATATGGTGTAATTACAAGCCAAGTATTAAACAGTGAGATGGAAAATTAACTTACTTTAAGTTACAGTATTCTGTCATTAAAGCCACAAAGATCTGTTTCTGCAAGTGTTCCTGGAAAAAGAAATGTTTTTCCTTTCCTCTAAGTAAAATAATAATAATGGTGAGTAGCAATTGTGAATGAATTTTATTGGTAAAAGTTGCTTAAAAACACATCTCTTACCTCAAGAAAGTATACTGAACATGTCTTGCAAATTAATGGCTTCCCAAGGGATTACAGTTTACAGATGTAATGGGGTAGATGTAAATATATATACTGTGCTGTATTTAAAAATATTTTACAGTCTATTTTAAACAGATATGTTTGGTTTCTATATATAACTAATATATGTGTATAGGATGTGTGTGTATATATGTTTTATATAGGCTGTGTATGTTAAAAAAACCCAAACCCAAAAAACAAACAACCCTAACATATACTTTGTGCTAACATGCAGAGTTGGTGAGGTTCTTCTAGTGCCGGAGACCTGCAGGAAGAGTAAGGCTGTGCAGATGAAAGCTTGTCACACCTGTTACCTAGAGTCTTAGACTTGGTCAAATGTTAAGGGAGTAAGGAGGCTTCTGTCATAACAATTCCAGATTACACCAAATATAACTGTACCCTGGTACTGCTCTGTGTGTGTTTCTGGTCTTTGTTTTTTAAAGTCTGCCTAACCCTTCCTTTGTGCCTTGTTTTCAGTCTGAGGTTGTCTAGCTGCAGCTTCTAAAAGCACTGAAAAAAAGCACACGCTTTCCTGCATGACTAAAGATCCTAATAAGTGTGTATGTAGATTTCCAGGTCTGCTTCTGAAAACCTAATATTAGAAGATGCAACTGAGCAAGAGCACTGATGTCAAAACAAAATATGCCAAGTATTGTGAAAATGCCTCTGTAGCATTGGGTGATGGATAGTGCTGTATTGGAGTTTTATAGACAGTGTTATAGTGCATGTCAGCTGCATTCAAACTTAGCTAGCATAATACTGGACTTTGTGAATAAACACTGCTTGTTTTCTATCCAGCTGAGATATCTTTAATAGCTGTTAGTCTTTTGGCAGTTGACTGTGTAGCAGTGTCTTAAACATTTATATTCTGAGCTGCTTGATACTTAGTTGAAGACATCACAATAAAATAAATTCTTAGTACTTGTGTACTATCATAGGCTGCTGCAGCTCCTTGATTTATTCTTCTGCCTGCCCAGATCATCTTCCAAATATTTTTTTTTGTGCAATCGCTTTTTGGCATCCTTCTTTCTACACAAATGGACTTCCATATCCAAGGTTCTACATCTTAATTCCAGTCAACTTTTCCCTAAATTGAAATGCATATTTAAAAAAAGCTAGGACAGACTTGCCATCAATTTCAGTAGCTATGTTAAATAAGAGTGGTTTGTGGGATACTGCTCTTTACTACAGATGAAACTTTTTTCTCTCTTCTCATAAAGTTTCTATAGAAGTCTTATAAGAGCACTGTCTAGATACAAACATGTCTTGAGTTTTTTCACTCCAGAATAATAAGAAATAACATAGCTCTTCTGTTTTTAAAGTTTTAAATGCTGTAACCTATTTTAATTTCCAGTTTGTTGTGTTTCTCTACTGGAGAAGACTTCTGCTGGTTCAGAATATAGTGATACAAGATCAGGTCTCTGCAATAAAGCATGAACAGCACATAAGATTTCTAATGTGTTTTGTTCTCGTGGTCTTTTTCTTTTCTTTTTTTTTTTTTTTGCATGCTTGGCTTTACCTACACTTCTTTGGAAGTTCCTAAAGTACATTAGGATATGGTAGAAATCCATTCTGTTGGGCTATACAGGTGTTTTTCCTCAAGCTTACATTGGAAGTGGGAAAAAATATTACTTGATGTGGCCCCTCAAATATCCAAATGGATCAACAGTTAAGTAATCTTCAAACCAGAAGTTTCCTGGTATTTTATGGTAAATCCAAGAATAGCTTTAGCACAGATCACTTCTGCCCTTAGAGCACTCAAGGGCACAAGAGAAACCTCTGCGAAAAGGACCATGAAGAGGATTTAAGTCTATTCTGGGGCTCACTGTTAATTATTGTAGTCCACTAATGACAATTTTCTCACTGTATAGCCACAACCTTTCAATTTCTGGAGAGGTTTTGAACAGTGGAAGGACTTCTGATCTTCTGCAGCAGCTAAGTACTGGTATTGTGTCTTACTGTCTGTGGTAAAGTGAAAGATTAATACAGCTCACCTGTCTGGTGGTACAGGAGTCCCCTCAGGCAGAGGAAGGACAATCAGCCAACACCTGACTCAGCTCTGGTCTTTTGGTGGGACTGAGGAGATAAAAGAAATCTTGTGGGAGGGAGACCTAGAAATGCCAAATGGAGTTTCTGCGTTTTTTTATTGATTCCTCTTTTACCTTCTTACCGCAGCACCCCAGGCGCTTCTCTGTAAAGGGGCAGGAAGGTCAGAGCAACCAGCTTTAAGGGCTATATTTGTTCTGGGTGTGATGACTATTAAATGGTAACTATTAAAATAATTAAATACTTCCAGTGGAACTCCGTCAGGACACTCTTTGTATCATTTGTGTCCAGCTGTTTAGTGGGAGGAAATAGAAAAACCAGAATCAGACTCTAGTCACTGTACAATGATAATATTGAGAGACAGTGGGCAGAAGTTGCAACGTGAGAAATTCTGACTAAACATACAGACTTTCTTTCCTTTGTGGTCTAGTGTTGTAATAGACTGTTGAATCTGCATCTGGACAATGCCCTGGGCAAATAAGATTTCGTTGCACCTGCTGTTTGTGTACAATTGGGTGACCTCTAGAGAGCCCTTTCAACTTAAAATAATCTATGCTTATTAAAAGCAAGTATAGGCAAGCTTTAAAAACTACTGCTCTGTCTATGTTTTAATTCATCTAAGGTTTCTTAGGGCTTATCTTTGTTTTTCCTGTAACTGTCAACATTAATCTTGAATTCTGTGACATTATACTTTTTTAACTATTAAAAAGCTAATCATTCAACACATTCAGTGCTGTGAGCTGTGGCACAGTTCGTTCCACATAGGAACAAACTTGTTAACAAACTTATCCAAAGTTTACCACATAAGAGAAACAGTAGCTGACAAAATATAATTGTATTTGTATTGTCCTGCAGACTGAACTGGCCATCTATCTCTACATCTATTTGTGTCCATGACTTATTTTTTCATAGCATCCCATGTGGGGAGATGTGTTGTTGTCTGATGGTCTCTGGAATCGGCTGTATTTACAGGAATACAAATTCTGAAATGAGTATTCTGAAATTGCAGCAAAGCAGTACTTCAATATTTGCTGGCAGGTTTAAGTTAATAGGAGGGAGAAACAGGATTTGTTGAACTTCCATTCTTGGTCATGTTCAATAAACTTAACAATAAACCCTTCTGATAAGTCAGGTTTAAACTATTTCATAGCAACTGCTGTGTTTCTCTTACACATCTAAACAAACTATTAGACACTTGAATAGGATCACTTGGGTTTTTAAGATGACAGTAAGCTTCTACACATGGCTCCTGTAAAGACAGCCAACTTTTGACACTGGATTTCAGTCTAAACAAACAGGGCAGTCTTTCACTGATTTTCACTTAGCTGTAACCATTTAAAATTCTTTGCCCTTGAGGACTATTTAATCTTGAAAGCAGTATGCAGTGGATGATCTCAATCATATTTATATCTTCTTCTGTACTCAGACTATTTAAATCTGTATTGGGTATGTTAGTAATACCAGATGGCTTTGGATAGCTTTTGCTGTAAAATGAAAATTAATGGCAATAGGCAGGAACCTTCTGGCAGTATTTCAGCTGACCTGTCTGTGCCATTTCTCCCATAACTCCATTTATGGGGAAAATGGATTCCCTCCTGTTCTCATGCATGTGTTCCTGCTCCAGTGCATGCTCAGCCTGGTCTGTATCTTGGTGCTTCAGCATGGACTGACCATGTCCTTCAGAAGGCATGGGGAATAGACATAGGCAGGGGCAATGAAGAAGCATACTGCAGCTTTAGGCTCTCCAAATTTTCCAAATTATAGCAGAATTGGCTGCTGAAGGAGTCACTTCTGAGGTGACTGCTTCCTTACCACTGAAGGAGGTCCTGTTACAGGACTGTGGAGGAATATTTGACTTGCACTGACTTTTAGATGTCAAACTCAAAAGCACTGTGTTGTTGGTTTATATCTTTATTTTTGGCAACGAGCCGCATAGTTTCCCTGTCAGAGCAAAGGCAGAGACTGTTCATGCATTTGGAATCATGTCTAATTTGGTTCTCAATGTGCCCCTTAGTTTCAAGCTAAACCTCTGGTCACCATAATGACAAGACATTGCCAACAATGTCCTGGCCAACACTTTGTTCTCTTTGTGTGTGACTTGACAAGAGTGGTCAGTTGTTTTCTGATGTACGGTGTGTGTGTGTATGGTGGGGCTCTGGATTCCAGATCAGAAGACCCCTGTAAACACCCATCTTCAGTGGAGACAAACTTTTATTAACCCATTAGCTTTAAATATCCAACATAAACAAAAATGTAATTGATGAAAGAGAGCTTAATCTTTAAAGTTATGTTTATTTTTGATGTCTACTGGTCTGGCTTCATGTTAGTGCCTATAGCATGTGAACTTCTTGAGTCCTTAGGCTGATAAAGATGTTGCCATGTTCACAGCAGGCTTGTATTTCTTTTTGCAGATTAGAAAGGAAGAAATATTTCCATGTTCTTCTGTCCATCCCTGCAGTTGCAAGTGGTAGCTTAATAGCAGCCAAAGTATCTCTTCTCTCTAAATAGACCATAATCTGCAGGGAAGTTTTGTAATTTCCTCTGGGATGTCTAATTACTGTGGAGGCAGTGGTCCTTCAAATTATAAAATAACTGAAAACATGGTCTTCCCTGCATCTTCTCATGTGTTCAGCAAGTGATTTGTGAATAATCTGTTCACTTTGCACAGAAACAAGTTGAAAGTTGAGCTGTTTATATCCTGGTACATACAACAATAGTAGTACGACTTCTCAGAGTAAAATGCAAACTAATTAGCAATAAAACTGTATCACAGCATCTAATTAACCCTGGCATTGTATTATTGTTGCCAGAACTAAGATTAGTAGCAAGACTTGTCAGCTCTAGCTCACTTTTCATTCATGGTAAAAGCCAAACTGCAGGTGAGATGTCTCCTTTGCAATGACCATCCCTCCCACTGTGTCTACCCACAGCTAACTGAGCGTTCCTCATGGTGCTGGAGTGAAGGGTGGGAGTGTGGGGATGGGTTCCCCTCTGCTTGTTGGCCATAAGTGTGCACACCCAACTGTGGCCACAGTTCCACGGTCCTTCATCTGTCTGATTTAAGAGCAACGTTCCCCAAAGGTTTAAAGAATTGGAGTGAGGCATTTTAAATTTACTGTATTATATGAATGTATAAGTTATGGTGCTTAGTATCTGTTTTTTCACCTCGAACTTCCAGTGGCTGTTACTCATTTAAATTTGCTGATCTGTTGATATATTGTGTGAATACATAGCCTTTACACTGTTTTTCATATTCTCTCATATTTCCCCTGCATTGGTCATCTGTCCTTTTAATCTTTTCAGTGAAACAGTTTGCATATAATATATGGTCTTTGCTTTTGCTAACTGTGCTGTTTCTTCTCAGAAACTAAGCTGGTATTAGTCCAGCTGAAACGTAATTGTGAAGGGTGTGTTCTGCTCTTGATCACTATCAGAGCAGTCTCAAATATACTCAGGAATATTAGACTAGGCACTTGAAAATAAAGGAAACATCTATCAGATGCCTAGGTTAGTGCATATAAATGTGGGGTCTGTTTATTTCTCGATCTCCTGTATTTTGCCAAGTTGTATACTGCAAATCACTTTGTCCTCACAGCTGGGTTAAATGTCCTTTGACTTTAAGTTTTATGGCCTCTTGCCGTGGTTTCACAGCCACAGACCTAAGTAAGGGCTGCAAAGAATCTGCTTGTTCCCTTGTGTGAAGCTTCCAGAGCAAAATGGGCTGGTGAGAAAAGTCATCAGAAAAATGCTTGGGTTTGGCTAAGGCTAACTTTCTGTCTGCTAGCTCAACCCTGTGAATGCTTGTGAGAACACTGTCACTTATGAAGGTACAATAGAAAGGTGAGTGGGCCCCAAAATACTGTCCTGATGTCATCTTTGTCAAATACTTAATCTGTTGTTTTAGACACGGGTTGCAGATTATAAAGGTAGCAGTAAGATCATTCATGCAGCATATTTCTTGAAGCTGACTGTAGTCATCTTACTCTGTATACAGATGGGCTTGGGCCATGAGCAAGGATTTGGTGCCCCCTGCTTAAAATGCAAGGATAAGTGTGAAGGATTTGAGCTTCATTTCTGGAGGTAAGTGACACCAGATGTCTCTTAAGCTGTGACTCAGCACTGCAGATTTCAGCACATGTATGCAAATATGTAAGTAACGGCTTTTGTTCTCTTTCAATTAAGCTATTCAGATGCTTTAAAGAAACTATGTCTAGGTTCAGGGCCAGGGCTTCTCAGCTGCATTACAACAGAGTGTTTAAGTATGTAATCACTTATGAATATTTCATCTGCACTGAAGTCAACAGTAGTACTTCTACTGAAGCATATGCTTTAGCTTAGTAAAGTAAGTTTGAAGTAAGTTTGTAAAAACATCTCTATCCCTATAGTAAGAGAGATGACAGGGAAGAAGTATGCTTTATCTCAGTAATAAAATGCTTTCTGAGCTCCTGAGCAAATATGTAAGTTCAGATAATTTTACCTAAAATCTCAGATCAATGTTGAAAACATGTTGAAACTTTGTATATGTCTACAAATGACTTAAAGGGAAAAGAGGTGTCATAATTCAAGTAAGTTAGATAGTACTTGGCCTTTGATGATGCACTGTTCTTAAACCAATGAGAGTTGATGATAGTAGCAGTAGATAGTCTATGCTGCGGTCTATGCCACTACTTCTGCAGAAACTTTGTATTCCATTAAGACCTTTCTTGTTTTACTGAAACAAGATGTATATATGTATATTAATGTATATATCTAGCTAGCCCACTTCACTGATTATACTGGGTGTGCTTTAAGATGTAGCTTACTGATTCTGATTTAAAAAAAAAAACCCAACCAAAACTTCAACCCAAACAGCCTGGAAAAGGACATAAAAATAAATAATTTTTAGTAGCACTAGCACATGCTAGCAGTGAAAATGATTACATTTCGCCAATGCTATTTAGCTACAGTCATAACTGTATGTGCAGTGGGGTTTTATTTTTTTTTTTTTAAGGTAGTCTTTACATCCATAGCCATAGTGGCATCAGGTGCAGATAAGGCCTTGGAGTTTTTACATCTTGGCTGAAGTATTTGACTGCAGCTGAGACTCAGTTTAGAAAATAACCAGAGAAACAGACCACAGCAAAAACTTGCTATAAGTTGATGAGGATACAGCTTCCTGGTTACATATCTGTAATATGTAGCTATAGAAGCAACTTACAAATAATGACATGGAGCAAGAAGTGGTAATACACAAATAAATGTGATCGTCTAAAGATAAAAAATTATTAATTTATGGAAAGACTCTTTTTCAATACACAGTCACTGAGGGTATTTGTATACTAGTAAAATAAAATAGAGCACAGTTAATGTGTGTAGGTAATTCAATAAAACAATAAAATAAATTGTATGAGGAAATAGTATTCTTTATCCATGGTTAGATGAGAAACTATGTCACTTTCTACTTGAGAGAAAGCTCCTTGTTCATAGTCAGTGTGACTGGGAAATCACAAGTGGGTGAAGAAAAAAAAAAATCAGTCAAACTTAACTTTTTCTCAACTCTTCCTTTTTGTTCTCTTTTTTTAGTTCCCATTATTAGACCTTGCAATTCCTAGCTTATTCTTTAACAGGGAAGAGTTTGGGATAAAAAGAAATAAAACATCTAAAGTGATTTAGTCACATAATAGCATGATTACCAAGTTAGAATGTGTCTGCTTCTGTGTGTGCATTTTTTTATACACATTTTACTGTGCTCCTGTGGTTAGGGCTCATTGTGCCAGGTACTGAATACATAGCTTGTCAGAGCACTGTCTCTCCTAGAAAGCAAGAGCTTGTAGACAGCAGTGGATTAAAGAGCACATAAGAAAAACAAATAAAACCAGTGACTGTTTAGTTAAGATTAAGATCTAATTGGGAAATGGAATCTATATAGGATAGACCAGGTAAATAAGGTGGTTGGAAGTCTGAGAAGCATCATCTAGGTGTCAAACAAATGTGGCACATGTCTGAAACAGCTGAAAAGTTAGTCATTAAGGCAATTCAAGAATGGGTTAGAAAATAGCTCTTTCTCTAGCAGAGCTGCTACTGGAGACAGTAAGGGTAGGAATCTGAAGTCTGAAATCATTTTGTGTAAAGAATTTTCAAAGGAAAAAAATACTATCCTTTGCACAGTACAGAGATTTTTGGGGGTCTACCACTTGAACAGAAAGGGATGGATTCCAAATACCTGTCATGTTAGCCTTAACCTGAAACGTATAAGCAAACTGTAGCACAAGTGGACAGAATATTGTCTTTATAACATGATTGAACTTGAACTGATCTTGAACATTCACTAATTTCACTATTACTCATCTGTAACAGATAGGTGTTGAAGTAGAGATTGTAGTTAGATATTGTTACACCCTGGGTGGAAGAATAGCTGTGGTGTGTTGAGCCCAGCCAGCAGCCAAGCACCCACACAGTTGCTCACTCCCTGTCCCCTCACAGTAGGGTGGGGGAGTGAAAAGGAAGAACAACACTGAGAAGTTGTGGGTTGAAGTAAAGTCTGTTTAATAGGTGAAGGAAGTTGGGGGCAGGGCAAGCGATGCAAAGGCAGTCACTCGCCATCTCCCACGAGCAGACCGATGCCCAGCCAGTCTTCAAGCAGTGTCCGCTGCTGCCTTCATTTTCTGCCCCTGTCTTATTGCTGAGCATGACATTATATAGTATGGAGTATCCCTCTGGCCAGTTTGAGTCAGCTGTGCACGCACACACACACACCCCACCCTCACCCCCAGCTTCTTGCCCACCCACAGCTTGCTTGCTGAGGTGGAGGCAGAGTCTGAAAAAGAGGAAGCCTTGACACTGTGCCAGAACTGCAAGTGCTATCAACGCTGTTTTAGCCACAAATCCAAAGTGCAGCACCATATGGGCATTATGAAGAAAGTTACCTCCATGCCAGCCAGGTCCCATCACAGGGAGTGAGGCAGCAGTTGCGTTTGCAGGCAGCAGTTGCGTTTGCAGGCAGCAGTTGCGTTTGCAGGCAGCAGTTGCGTTTGCAGGCAGCAGTTGCGTTTGCAGGCAGCAGTTGCGTTTGCAGGCAGCAGTTGCGTTTGCAGGCAGCAGTCCTTGCTGTGTTCTGTGTAAGGAAGACAGTGCCCTCTCCTGGGTGGAGCTGAGGAGCTCCAGCAGATCGTGTAACTCTTGGTCTGATACGTGAAATATCTGGTGTACCTCAGAGAGCTAAGATGTAATTTCTTTCTGTATTTCTGTACAAAAGAGCCTCAATTCTGCCTTTGGGGAGTGAGATTGGAAAGTGCACCAAAAAAAAATCCGAGTTATACCTATCTAGTAGCAGGGTTTTACACTGAGTTGCTATACTGTTCTTTATACTGGAAGCATTTGGAAAATACCTTTTCTGGGGTGGAAAGTAATCTTTAAGTACTTTGTGCTGTAATTTTTGGCACAGTATGTGGGATGGTTATATAGGTGCAAGAACTGTTAATTTAGGCTAGTATAGAAATGGTGGTAAACAAAGCCCTTAGTAAAATCTGTTTCTAAACTTTGAAGTTCTGAAAGCCTCAGTGTTGTGAGCTGAACACAAAATAAATACAGTGAGAGCCGTGGTCTACAATGGTAGCTGAACAGTGAACAACTACCTACTTTATCTTGGTGTTGCTTTTAAAATTGTCCTCAGAATCGTGTGTCCAAGTACAGCAGCAGCAGCAGTAGGCAGTGTCTTCTCAGTTCAGGTGTTAAGACTTCTTTCAGACTGCAAAATGGCCCCCACAAAATTAGCAGGCCAGGCTGGCAGTAAGACTTCTGCTCAGATAGTGTTTGCTTTTTGGGAATATGTTTCTCACTAGAGGGAAGGGGGTGGGACAAGAGTCAGAAGTTGCTAAAAGCAGGAGGGAAAGTTCTGATTTATCTTGGTCATGTATATATCAGAAGGTGATAATTGTCTCCAGTGCAGCTTGCCAAGCTATTAAAAAGCTTCTGGAGACAAGAATCTTAAGCTTGGAAATTACCTTTTTCAGCATCTGTATCTCTGCACAGATACAATCACTGGAAGGCATGGAGAGCTTTAAGTTGGCTTTAACATTTTCTGATATTACAGCTGACAGGCAATTACTGAGGCACAGTTCAAAATATTTGCAATTACTAAATCTGCATTAATAGAAAGAAAACATAACAGAAGGAATCACAGGAAGAGATTAGTCTTTCTGTGTGGAGGAGACAAGCCTCAGGACTTACCATGTATTTGTTGAGAGCTTCTGTGTGCTTGCAGCTGCTGCCTCCTGTCACTGTGAGCCACTGCAAAGCCAGTATAGGAAGAATAATGATCCAACTTACTTTTCTTCTCCATACACCAAAATACAGCAAAGTAGGAGGATGGCTGACACTTGGTTTTGGAGAAGGAACTGGAAGTCTTTGATCCTTACTGTTAGTAGACATCCAGGACACAGGAACTCACTAGCTTGGGGGAGAGTGTGTAATCTGTTTACCTTCCTTCTTCCTTCTACTCACCCAAGGCCTGGAATCAAGGCACAGTCTAATATATTTTACAGTGATATGCAACTTTTCATTCTGCATATTTTGAAGTTTTCTCCCTATCTTCTATGTTTTGAATGGGAAAAACTTTCCAGATTGCTGAGATTTGACTGGAGGAACATTCCTCTCCTTTGCTGAAGTCCTGAGAGCTATGAACACATAATCAGGAGTCCTTTATGCTCTCTTCAGTAGAGACCTTGCTGAATGCCCTCAAGTGAAGGGAAAATCTCTTTGACAATGCAGGTGGAGAGAACAAGAAATTCTCACTGCCTGTTGTCTTGATAGAGCCAAAGGAGATAGTTAAATCTATATATACATGTGTTTATATATCTATATGTCTGTGTGTGTGTATCATAGCAACTGCGTTTTGTGGCACATGTGAGGTGTTTGCTTTAACACCAAAAATAAAAATCAAGTATCAGTAATCAGACTTGTGAAGTGTAAGTTTGAGGTAATGGGATGGGGTAGTTTCAGTAAGATAGCTGTATTGTAGTCAAAGAAATGACCAGCCCGTCTATTCTAAGTAGAAGTAATTGGCCATATCCCTTCTGCAGAAGGGACAGTGACTAATGAACAGACCTCTGATGTGGCAACTTAGTGGAAGAAGGTATGACTAAATTGTAAACAGTACTATGCAGGAAGAGTTATGTGTGTAATGTCACCCGGATATCTCTTAGGACTGAAAATTATTCAAGAAGAGGGATCTTAAATCAGGACAGGAAATCTTATTTTGGCTTTTAGCAGCATACAGACATCTTCATGTGGCTGAGATCCAGGGGAGCCTTAGGGAGCGGAGGGGAAATGGCAACAGCTTCGGGGACTTTCCTTCGGTTTACTGACAAATACTGACATCATTTGTGACTCAGCATTCTTCACATTCTCCCTGGATTGCTTTCTCCTGCATTTGGAGACTTAATTATCCACAGGCTCTAATGCCAGGACCACACTACACTTGTAATTTTGTAACATAGCCCCTCTATCAGCTTCTTGCAAACTCTGTGTAGGCAAAGAGTCATTCATTGAATCTTGAAAAAGTAGGGAGATAACACTGCATGAAAATGTACATAGTCACATTCTTTAAGTCTGGGGTAGAGGGTGATTTGTGAGTATCCCATTCTTTTCAATGCAAGTATAAAGCACAGTAGTTCTATGCTGGTTTTCACAGTGGGACCCAGGAAGGACCTGAGGACAAGTTGTATGCTTTCACTTCTTTGCAACTATCTATTCATCTATTTATCAGGACAACAGAAAATCTCTCACACATACGGGTTTGTGAAACATGTTAAGCCCTCAGGGTGGGACTGAGGAGGATAAAAGCAATTGAGTCAGGGTGTTCTCCTAGTTGGAAACAGAAACGGGATTTCAAAGCTGTTCTGCCTTCTGAGAGAATACTACTAGAAAATAGATGTGCAATTTCATGATGTAGCATGAGCAAAAATAAGGTGCCCTTGTGGTTTTTCCAGTAAGTGTGACAGTCTCAGGGGAAGACTTCCACCACAGCTGTTGGGGATGGTCAGGTCTCTGCAGGCTGTTGATGCTGCTTTGCTGTAGCTGGATGCTGTATAGAGTGGGGAGAGCTGCACAAACTGTCATGCTGCTGTTGTGACCACACAGGCAGTACAACAATATGAATTGTTCTTACTGAGTTCTGTTTCACAAGCAGAGCAGTTCTGGACAGCAAGACTATACTTGCATGAGTCTGTGCAGGTTACCTGAGAATGTCTGTTCATTCACCAATGTTATTAGATCACATCCTGTCAAGAGGCAAGACTAAAACTAGGGGTTTTTGCTAAATGTTGCTAAAGACTTAATTTGAAAAAGTGAAGAAAATTGTTCAAATGGATGAACTGCTTGAATTCAAGTTGCATGTGTGCTGTGAGGCATATAGCTGCATGATGGTCATGGTGATGTAATGAACTAAACCTGCAAAAAGTAAGGTCTGATTCTGTCACCTCATAGTGGATCTCAGAAGACATGACAGAGTTGGTAATAAGGTATAATCATGTTCACACTTTAAAAGATGAGCAAAGTGAATATAAATTGCTTTTAGTATATAAATAGTTTCTAAGTAATTAGCTAGGTAAAGGACTTGTGTAGACTGATGCTGAAGACCTTGCAAAATTTTATGTTGCAAGTGTTTCAGCTGCATAGTACAGCATTTAGGCTTAATGGGCAATGCTAGTTCATGCTTGAATGTTCCGGTAAACTGTTGAGATTGCAAAGTGCTCAGTGTTTACTAGGTATCCAGATAAGTATCAGCTTTGAAATTCTGTGCATCTTTCCTGTTGTGGAAATGAGTTGGAAGTCATGCAAGCTGTGAGACAGCCTACACTTCAAATATCTTTAGGTTTTTATGTGTTGCAAAGCAGAGTCTGTTCTGCTTAATGACCTTATTTTGCTTATTAACTTTAGAGTGGAGTAGCTCATTTCTATTGCAGTTAGCTATTTTTATTTGGAGTGAACTTCATAAATTAGTTTACCATAACTTATGGTTGCTATATAATCACATGCCCAGAGCAGCATCCATCCCACTGAAATGGTAGTACCCCATGTCATAAACTGGTGTACATACGTAGGGCATATCTTTGGGAGCTGGCTATTCATGACTTCACATGACCAGTTATATGCAGGTCTTTCTTCTTCCTTCCTTTCCTATCACCTAAGGGCCTGTTGTAGTCATGGCATGTTCTTGTTATGTACCTGTTAGGTGCCTCAAGGTATGCATCTTGCCTTCAGGACTTTAGAAAGCAAGATACAGAACAATGCAAGAGTTAAATGGGTTTTGGCAAGCAGGGTTGAGAAGCATTTTATATGGAGTAGTTTTATGCTATTTGCTATGTGAAGAATAAATAACAGGGTAAAATATTACTCATTCTTCTTCAAACTCTAGAGATCCAGAAGGTTGATCTGTTTTCTCAGGCTGTAATAAGAACCTTTAGTTAACATCCAACTTCACTGATTTCTGTATACTGAAGTTCTGGGGAAGCAATTAATAAAACAGTAAACTAGCTTGTCTAAGCCACGGTTCTGTTTATTATATGTGAATTGCTTAATTATGCTTAAGGTAATACACTGCTATCTAATATCCCTTAATCAAAGGAGTTCAAATGTGTTGTATGTGAAAGAATACCGTTTATATCTAAGTAAAGCCTTCTACCTTTTAAGGATGTTATCTGTGAAAATTCTCTGAACAGCATGTGCCAAAATACTTCTGACTTGGTTCACAGCTGTTAGAAAGGCTTTGTCCATATAAGCCTTTTACTTTTCTTTCATCTTCTCTTTTAAATGGTGAACTTTGAACAGAACTTGCTGCAACTACACTGTATATATGGCTGTATGCATTTTTGTCCTTTCTTCTAGGAAATATTTGTTTCCACTTCATAGCAACCCTCTGATAACCAAATATTGTGGATACAGTGAAATCCATATGAAGAAAATAGTATAGTGTGTGTAATTTTGAGTGTGTAAAGAGAACCTGAAAAACTAAAAGCCCAAGTAAATGATTACTGGGGGGGGGATCATGTTGATGCATTTAAGTTAACTCATGGGTGATTACCCGTAATAAATCGGGTAGATGGGTGATAATAGCCGTGTGTGTGTGATAGTTACATCTCAGTACCAGAAGGAATGATAGAGCATCATATTCAAAATGCATTAGTGTAGTTGACTGATATCTATCTGATCCCAGTCTCCACGAATAAAGAATGTAAATAAGACAACAGGAGAAATAAAGAATATCCTTAAGAGGTGTTTGACATATTGCAGAATAACTTATATATTCCCTAATCAAAGCACTGAAAACATGGGTTTGGGTTCCCAGTGATGTTATTGCAATGCATGCAGCAGGTGTGATATGTAATTTTCAGCTGAGACTAACTTGGTTGCTGTTTCCATAAATTTCAGAAAAATATGCCGCAACTGCAAATGTGGCCAGGAAGAGCATGATGTCCTCACAAGCAATGAGGAAGATCGGAAAGTAGGGAAACTCTTTGAAGATACAAAATACACAACCCTTATTGCAAAGCTGAAGAATGATGGCATTCCCATGTATAAACGCAATGTAATGATACTGACTAATCCTGTGCCAGCCAAGAAGAACATATCCATCAATACTGTGACTTATGAGTGGGCTCCTCCTGTTCAGAATCAGACACTTGTAAGTCCAACTCACTTTTTCTTCATGTTCAAGGCAGGGCTTGATGGGAGATTGAAAAGTAAAGCTTACCAGAAGGATAAATTTGCCTCTTGTAGTCTTCTTTCTCCTCAAAACTGAAAATGTGGTGTCTGTTTAATGAGTCTTGCCCCTGTCATCTTGCATATACAGATGCTTGTCTAAAACTTCTTGAGAAGTGGGGAGATGAGGTGATTTTTAATAGATAGGATTAAGCATTATCTGCTAAATCCCTGGAGTCCAATTTCTCTAATCTGCCTGTTTTTAGTGACCTTGAAAAATTTGCACGCATGCAGTCCACCCTGTGACCACAGTCATGATTCGGCTGGCTTCCTTGAAGTGGTGACACAGTCACCTCTTCCCTCCAAGGTTAAAAGGGAGTGCAGTCCCAGTGAGTTTCAGTGCTTCTTGTGGATCATCATTCCTAGATGGTTACATAAACAAATCTCAAAAAATGTACTAACATGGACTTCACTACTTAAACACTAATCTATTATAAACAAAATTGAAGGAAACTAATCATTCTAACAAGGAAAATTCAAATATATCCAGGTCAACCAATTAATGCTTAATACAGCAGCAATCACTGAGTCTCTTGCCGCTTTCTTCATTTGTTGACCTAAAGTGACATTAGCAGTTAGGACATAATACACTTTCTTCCCTTAATAGCACTAAGTTCAATCACATTTTTCTAAAATGCCAAGTTCACAAAATTTGCTCATCACTGTGTTATCCAAGTCTTGATTGTCCATATGGATCACTTGCTAGTAGGGATGCCAAAACCATCTGTTTTTCCAAGATCCTAAAAGAAAACAGAACTAGGCCTCTGATTAAAACCCGGGCATCAAGGTAAAAGTCAGGAATTATTAGTGCCCAATGGATATGGTGAGTTCTTCCAACTTTATCTAAGGCCTCCCAGGCATGTAAACCCCTAGGTTTTACTAAGGTCATAGGCACAATGCCAGTCAAAGGTAACTTTACCATAACAGGTTAGCCTACATATATTTTCAATGGGAACTGGCCCTTGTGATTGTTAAATATAGGAGTATCACCAACCAATAACCCCATAGGGGAAAAATGCTCATATCTGTGGGTTCCCATAACTTCCACAGCAGTTATTAACAATAAAAAAAACCACTTGTGATAATTCTGTTCCAGTTATGTTGTGAGACATTGACATGTCTCTTAATCAAACCTTCAGTCCACTCAACTATGCCATTAGCCTGAGGATAATAGTGTATGAAATACCCATTTGATACTTTTCCTCATGCCCAGTCTTGCACCACTGTGGCTGTGAAACATGATCTGTTGTCACTTTGAATACCATCAGGGATGGGCAAGATACTAAACCATCCTTGCAAAACTTGGACTGCTTGGTGTCCGGTAGCTGTGCCAACAGCTGTAGCCATAGTTAATCCTGATGCCACCTCTACTCCTACCAAGATATATCTTCTTCCATGAGATGGCTTCAAAGGATCAATATAATCAATTTGCTAGGTGCTCCAGAGCACCTTACCTTGTTCAATATGCTGGGCCATGGCTTGATTTGGATTATTAGCCTTAAGCCTCACTTGACATTGTGGACAAGCAATAAGAACTGCTTCACACATCTTCATTGACATGGGCCATCCCCAGGACCAACACTCAAAACAGATCTTTTTTCTCTGAGTAACCTTGCTTAATCTGTAGCCACTTAGCCAACTGATCCCAATGTTCTTTATCACTATCAACTACCTTAATTTGGGCCAAACAGTCTACCTTTTGGTTTCATCTTGTAGTGGGGGTCCCATTTCTTGCATGGCCCTTTACCCACCCCACCTTTAGGGGTTGTGATCTACCTATTTCTAGCAAGTGTTGCCAGTCCTTGGCTCTCCAAAAATTGTACAGCCCACTTCCCACTGATTAGATTCCCATTGGCAGATCCAGTCTGTAGCACCTTTATAAGTTGCATGGGAGTCAGTATAAATCAGTAGCACCATTCTCTGCTGCCAGCAAAAGAGCATGCAACTCTCCCACCTGTGCACTACCTTCTCCCTCCTCTATAATTGTTTTACCGGTACCAATTTCCAAACCTACTGCTTTATATTGCAATTTTAATCCCACTCAGCAGGCAGATGCATCAGTAAACCACAATCCTTGTGTATCTGAATCTGTAATCAATTTGGGTGCCTCCTTGATGGGGGAAGGTTTATAGGGGTGGCCTAACAAAACAAAATCTGGACTTATAGCCTGTGGGAGCTTGGAGATTTTTAACTGGACCCTCTCTTAATTGCAGTAACTAACTCTCTCTAAATAAGCATACCACTTATATACTGTGGCCTTCTGGGCTACCCCTTCACAGGGAGGTGATCCCTTAAGAATCAAATTTAGAAGAAGGAAGGGGCCTTGTACAACAGTATCCTGTGTGGTGTATAACCTCTCTGCTTCCTTAATTGCCCTACTAAGTGAGAGGAGCCCCTTTTCCCACTCTGAATATTGCTGTTCAGTTTCCTTAAATGAAGCAGAATAGCAAAGACCTAGCTGGTCCCCACAGTCCCTTCTGAAACATACTTCAATAGGTGGAGGCATATTCTGCAAATCTCCATTCCCCCAACGCATCCTGTGGGAGTAAGGGCCCCAATCTCCAATAGGTCTTAAGTTTGTCCTTTAAAATATTTGGGGTCTCTGTTGGCTGTAAAGTCTAACCTCACTGGTTTTTTTTCAAAGCAGATCACAAAGGATGAGCAATCACCAAAAACCTTGGTACATGCTTTCTCCAGTAACCCGACATACCTAGCAGCTGCTGTAAATCTGCCTTATTACCTACAATTTGCCCCTTTTCAATAACTGATAAGAGTATCATCAGGTACTGCAACTGCTCAAGCCACCCACCAGGCTCCTAAAAAATTAATTTCTTTCCCAGGATCTTGACATTTAGAGGGCGTATCCTTAGTTAACATGTCCCAAATGGTTTCAACTGCTTGCCCTACCTGTTCTTTAGGATCTCCACCAACCAAACTATCATCTATATACTGATACATATGGACACCTGACAGCACTTCCACCGTGTTGAAGTTTGGCGAAAGCATTATGAGCAATAGTGGGGGAATGTTTATATTGTGGGAGTCAAAGGTATATTGTGTCTATTCCCAAGTAAAGACAAACTGAGACTTATCCTTGTCCTTTCAGGGAATCATTAAAAAAAAAAAAAAAAAAAAGTATCTTTAACATCTAAAGAGTCATCCATGGATGAGCAGCTGCCTGTGTTGCTGTTACTATTGATGTTATATTTGGGACAGCCGCTGTTAAAAGTGGGGTGTTACTATTCAGTCTCTGATAACCAATTGTTAGCCACCACCACCCATCTGGTTTATGGATTGGCCAAACTGGAGAATAAGGGGAATGTATATGACTAAATGATCTTGAGAAAAAAAGAGATCATAAGTATCTGTAAAATATCCTGTTTGACAGCAGTTGGCAATAGATACTGAGAGACAGGGGTTACTTTAGATTGCAGTAATAAAGGAGCAACATACAAAATCCTTACATGAGTCACCCTTGTCCCTCTACCTCCAAAACTCCACATTCTGCTATCTAGTAAACACCACTGTTTACCTGTCAAGACATCAAATGCTAATATATTTCCCTTATAAGGGCTTAAAGCTGCCTCCACAGCTGTCATCCTCTTTTCCCTTGGTAACCAAAACTGCATTCACACTATAGGACATGTCACACATTTATTATCTTCCTCCATGGTTTAAATCTTAACTCAGTGGCTTGTTGTCTAAGACACTAATTTGGACCCCTGTATCAATTAAAAATTCTAAACTTACCCATCTGGGACTCACAGGGATAAGGCTCCTTGTCAATGGACCATTGGTAGGAATTCACCATGCGGAGTAGGTGGCCCAACCCCTAAACCACAGCATCTAGTTTTTTGACTCTCTCGATTCCCCTCTTGATGTCACAGAAGGGTTAAATTCCTCTTCCTGAGGGAGTCTGCATTTCCCTTTGTTCTCAGGTTTTACCCTCCAGCAGTTGTGCCCCCAGTACCAAGCCTTCCACCAGAGATCATTTCTTCCTAGATCATAAGGTCAACTTGACCTATCCCCAGGCAGTTCAAACTCTCTACAAGGAGGCTGCTCAGGCTGGAGTTTCTGACTGACTTGCTGAACCTTCTGATTTCTGTTCACGCCACCACCTGGGTCAGTCCACCCCATCTCAAGCCCACAAGAAACCAGGTCATGTAACACTTCCACCCACGTTAACACAAGCAGAAAAGGGTTTGGAGAGTTCCACTGATTGTATTCAGTGGCCCTTTGCACCCTTTCTCTAAGGCACTGGACATGTATCTTTAAAGCATCTGGGAGCCCTCTAATAAGAGGTCTAAGGTGGCTGGGGCCCACCAGTGCAGCAATCAGTATTCCATACTGCTCCCTCTCATACGTTGTCTAAATACAAGCAGCCTTTTGTGCTCCCTCTGCCAATTCCGATAGTCTCTTCACCTTGATAGTAACAGGTTCCCCCCTTCTTAGGGTCTACACCCCCAGCCAAGTAAGCCACTGGAGGTGTTATCAACTGGTTACCTGTTGGCCTGTCACTTAAAAACACTCCAGAACCCTCCCATCTCATTGTTACTCAATAGAATTTGATCCCCACCCCCCCACCCCCCCCTTAAAGAAACCCTCCACAAATACTCTGTTTCAGTTTCACCTGGCTTACACAAAAACTTAGCCCGAAATTTGCTAAGCTTAGGTCCTGTCCAGGAGTTCGTTCAGACAGTGGTTCGGGGGTTCCTGCCTTGTGGACCCGTATGCCTTTCTGTTTTAATGAGTGGTTGCACATTTATTTCCTCCAATTTCTCTATTTCATCCAAACTATTTTCATCAGACCCTCCCCAGATGTCCTCATTCCACTCCTCAAGGTCTACACTTGTAATTAACTTTTTAATCTGGACAATACTGGCACATTTTTTTGCTCATACCAACATAATTTCAATTTTTTTGTTCCAATAACCACTTTCTTTCTTTCTTTCTCATAAGAATTCTGTCCTTAAACAATCAATTTCCAATCATTTCTCTAAATCATCTTTCTTCACTACTGCAAAGTAATCTTGCACCTAAATCAAACAGGTACCTAAGAAGATGCATGTGTTTCCTTTACTTCTCCCATCCCCAAAATTTCTGGGCCTCTGTTCTAACTTTCTCACAACTGCTACCAAATCAAACCACTTCTCCTTCACCCACTGTACATGTGGGGGAGAAGATTTCACAGAATACGTAACTACATAAATGTTACTTACTCTGAGAAGTAGTAACTCTATTCTGCATATTGTAAAAGACTTAAAAGGAAGCCTGTCTCTTACTCTGGGAAGAGGATACATAACTATGCCTCCGTAATAACTCCTCTATCAACATCCTGCCAACTACACCAATTGAAATGTTGCGGAAGCTCTCAAATAAGCAAATAATAATTGAAATAAAATTTATTTTCAACACAACTGACCAGCACTCTGCAAATATACAGACGGCAGGTTCAGATGTCTGTGAGAGGAGAATGAAACTATCACCGCACAAACTCCTAGGGTTTAGCAACAACCCAAAACACTCAGTCACTCCCCTAAAAAAAAGAGGGCTCTCAACCTCAGAGAATTTTTTAGAGTAGCATCCCAACTCATAGAGGAAACCTCAAGGAGTTTCCTTGGGTGATATCCTGACCCAAGGGGAGAGCCCTCAACCACAGCCTCAGTGCTCCAGGGGGAGACTAGCTTAAAACGGCTCCCGCAGGGGACTCCATTTATACCCGAGCCAAACCTGATCTGTGGTCAGCCCTGAGGGCTCCAATTACCGTAAAGCCCTGAGAACAAGAGAACAGGAAAAGGAAATCAATGGGCGCTACATTTCAGCAGCCAGGAAGCCCCATTTTCATCGGGCAGGTGCACCTGCCACAGAGTGTGGGCTTAAAAGCAAAAAAAGAAAAAGAAAAAACAACCCCACAAGAATTTATGTCATGGTTTAAAGTTAAGGGGAACACTCAGTCTTGCATATAGCTTTTACTGTATATGGTAAGAACAAGGTCGGTGTCGACATCTGAAAGAGCAACTCTCTTCCAGTACGTTTTCAGCTGAAGTAGATGAGATGGTAGATAGCCTTCTGAGGATTTTGCTTCAGTTTTCAAACTCTGGTTGCTAATTTACTGTACTGCAGTGTTGTGTGATCCATGCTGGAATTACATTATCTGTGACCTACTTTTCAAAATACCGTTTTCAGTGAATTTATCAAACCTTGTGCATCTAAAGTAACTGTTACTTAACATTCAGCTACTACTTTGATTTTTAGGCTTGTCCTTGCATTATTAAAACTAGAGCTTTTTTGCTTTATTTAGCTGGAATTATTTCTGCAATGGGCTTTGTGCCCCAGGCAGACTATTTCAGTTTCTACTTTTTTAAAGCTATACCGATGATCAGTAGTTTTAGATAGCTTTGAAGAGACAAAGTGCTCTATAAATGTTATTATTTACTCTGAAAAGTAGTAACTCTATTCTGCATATTGTAAAAGACTTAAAAGGAAGCCTGTCTCTTACTCTGGGAAGAAGCCAATTAATGCATCTGCTGTATTTTATCTCCATCTACTGTGTTTCAGGAGCTTAATGTTTATGGAAAGAACCTTGGTTTTGACAAATTTGACTGTCACTAACAACAGTAGAGATGATTTTAGTTGTGTGTTTGCTTAAAAGGATGGGTCTATATTTGAAGTGACATCTGATATCTTAATTCCTCCTGGTTCAGGCTAGACAGTATATGCAGATGCTACCAAAGGAGAAGCAGCCTGTCGCTGGCTCGGAAGGCGCGCAGTACAGGAAGAAGCAGTTGGCTAAGCAGCTGCCTGCTCACGATCAGGATCCTTCAAAATGCCACGAGCTCTCCCCCAATGAGGTTAAGCAGATGGAACAATTTGTGAAGAAGTACAAAAACGAGGCGCTTGGCGTAGGAGATGTCAAGCTCCCTGGTGAGGTGGAAACGAGAGCTACTGACAAGAATAACTTGAACAATGGTGACAGAGGCACTTCAGCTGCTGTAGGAGCGATGGAGGACAAGTCCCCAGATCGGAAGGCATCTCAGTATGTAAGTAAAAGAAAGGAAAGATAAAACAAGAAGGTATATTACCATCCGAGTGCTCTCTTTGGTCGTTTTAACCCAATTAACTTGTTTGTTAACTTGGAATAGGGAAAATCTGGGGAGGGAAAGAAAGAAGGGGAACTGGAAGACATTGTGATTGTCTGCACAGAACCCTGGTTTCTGACCGTATTTAGTGCATTGCAGCAAATAACTTCCTAGGGGACCTTTTCATCCTTGTTGCAAAAACATGTTAGTTTGGAGATCTAGTATAGCAGGGTGGCTTTCACAGAACAATAATCAAGAAACTTGTGTAGTCTTACAAACTAATTGCTACACTTTTCTCCTCTTGAAGAGTTTAGTTTAATTTTAGAAGCCTGTCTCCTCCTCTTTCTTGGAAGAGCACCAAAATTATCCACTTAGCAAATTCTGTTTAAAATTAAATGAAACTAAGAAATAATAAAGTAACACCTCTCCCTCCCATGTTCAACAAGCCAAGCTGTATAATGGCTGTTTTGACTAGCCTTCTTTTCTTATTCAAATCTACTTTTTTGATTTATTTTTGAATTTGGCATCTGATTTCTGCCTTGTAATAGCACAATAAAAAGTAAGCTGTATAAAGTTACCCAGTTTTGATTGATATTTCTAAAACTATGGCCTTAATAAAGTATTTCTGACATGACTTGCTAATCTCTGCTGTGCATGTCTCTGCTACCAACCATGAAAACAAAATAGGGGTAGGATTACTGAAGTAACATTAAGTTAGTTTAGTGAAGGTAGACCTTCATTTCAGAGTGGCAAAAGCTCCTGTAACTTGTTTTCCGGAAATGTTGCTATTATATATATGAATACCAAAATTTAGTTGTCTCCAGGTCACTTACAGGAAATGAATATACAAGTTCCAGATGGAGATAAAAGTTTGTTAACATGGTTGCAGAATATGGCTTTCAGTGTTATCAGGGGTTGTGGTGTGCTTTTTTGTGTGTTTTTGTTGTTGTTTGTGTTTTAAACTGACAGTGTATTACTTGTGGTGTAATTCATATGGAACATAAAACCAACACTTAAATTTTAGCTTTGAACATGGCCACTTGCTTTTATCAGTCATATGCTGTGCCATTTGGTTACCTGTAGCTACTTTCTAAAATTAATTATTCAGTTATTTTTGCCATTATCTTGTCATGGAGATTCTAAGATACTAAGAAGTTAATTTATCATGGCTTGATTGGGTTGCTGTCATTTTGTCTAAACTCAGCCTCTTCTGCTGAGTTACTCTAGTTTCACCAGAGCAATTCTTTGCCTGTCTCCTTGAGAGAGACCTACAGAAATACACACCTTCCATTGTACCCTGCTGGTTAACTGGTTTGGACTACATCAGTCAAGGGCAGGAAGCACTCTGTCATCTTGAATAATTGTATCTAAAGGTGCTTCGTTTTTACGTTACATCTATTGATCACTTCCAAACTTTCTTACTCAAGCACCTGAGTATACCTCCTACAGTTTGGGCCAGGCATGTCTCAACACTGTGGGCAGTGATTTAGAAAGAGAAGTGTTTCATAGTGTAAGTGAACATTTGAGTTGCTTATCTATTGGTAGGTACTGAGTTTACCCTGGGCTAAATAGTCAGGATTTAAATATATATTTATCTTAAATTTTTTTTTCCTGATTTCTGCAGTGTGACTCAGCTACGTGCTGTAGCATTATCTCAACTTCTTTTTTTTTAACAGTTCAAAATAAACCAATACAGAGAAGAGCTCTTAAATACCTTGCAGAAGAATTGCCGTCCTTGTCTACACTTTTTTCTGTCCATTAGTTCTGCATCTTTGCTCTCCAAATTTTCATGTATGTTGTCTTTCAGACTAAGTCTGAAAGCATGTATTCCTGTAGCTGTGGTAAACAGAATCTCTTGAAAAACTGATTTTCATTATAGGAATGGATTACAATTCTTTTAAACCTTATTAAAAAACAACAAAACACAAACAATGAGGTCTCCACTGTTAATGTAAATATACCTATAATAATTGCCTCTATGTTTAAAAAAAAAAAATGTATTTCACCATGACTGAAAGCTGAAAAACAGAAAAATGGATATTCAGCGTATTTTCATCTTGTAAAAGAAGCAAATCTCTTTATGCACCTTTTAACCACCTAGGCTAGGGATGCTGCATATGGTAGGTAAATGTCTTGCCCTCATCTGGGTCCATACAACTACTAAACCTTCCAATTTGACTCCTCATGGAATATGAGGTCTGAAGTAGAAAGAAGAGACAAAAAGCTTTATATGCATATATATTTACACTTTCCCTTTCATTAATTCCTCTTTCATTCTGTTCCAAACTGTTCTTTCTCCCCTTTTGATGTCTTTCTATGTATATTTTGAAATTGCTTGTCTGAAACAAGTGTGGAGATCTGATCAATGTGCTTTACAGCCGAGACACTTTATATGTTTGGGGTTTTTTATACATATGCACATACACAAGTAAAAAAGCCATTTGTGGCTGGGCTTGTAGTGATGTGAATCATAGAGAAAACCTTCCCAGGCTGTTCAGCCCAGTCCACAGACCAACTGGAGTGCAGGAAATGCCAAACTGGTGATTAAACTGTAGATAAAAATTTTTGTTTCAGTAACATAAACCACCTGTGTTTTTTGACTGGATGACAAAGCCGCCTCTGTAAGCAGGTATAGGGCAGAAGACTGACTATGAACTTTCTGGAACTATTTGTAGTGTAGCTGCGTTCATAAACTTTGTAGCTCCGTTTCGGTAATCACTCTCCCCATCCTAAGATTAATCACAGACTGTTGGACAACAGCCATTAGTGACTAGCATCCCTAGAACACAGCTTTAAACAGGATGAGTTTGAAATATTCACAATTTTTTTTTTCTTACCAGTGATGAAGATATGTCTTGACCTTGTCATGACCTATAAGTACAGCCATTTTCTAGTGTGTTCTAGTCATAGTCTAGTTAGTTAGTTTTGGAGGCTCCTTATTCTCTCCTTATTTGTGAGTATGTAAGGCTTATAAATTAATCCTAATTGCCTGTTGTTTTTTTTTTAAGAACCGGACTGTAGTTGCAAGAATGTGAATATGGCAAAAAATAATACTCCATTTAAGTAGCCCTAGTGCTATGTTAGTAGAATGTGCATCACCTTGAAATTGTTTAGTTAAACCTGTACTGTGGCATCATGTCACACTAGTATCTGATCATGGGAGTAAACTAATGCTTTCATTTCAGTCTGGGAAGGTGGTATTTATTAAATGTCAGTAATATGTAATTGCTATAAATGTACCTCTTCAAAAACATATTTAACTCTGTAATAACCTCTTTTCAGTCCTGCTATCGCTGCAAACTGAACATGAAAGAAGGTGACCCAGCTGTCTATGCAGAACGTGCTGGATATGACAAATTGTGGCACCCAGCTTGTTTTGTCTGTTGCACCTGCAGTGAACTTCTAGTAGATATGATCTATTTCTGGAAGAATGGTAACCTGTACTGTGGAAGACATTATTGTGATAGCGAAAAACCCCGCTGTGCTGGATGTGATGAGGTAGGAAATATCCTAGTCCTTTGTTTTGACACACAGGTTTGCTCCCCTGAGAAGATTTTTAGTAATCACATAAGTGCAGGGAGATGATGTGCCTTCACCAGTTTTAGCTGCTCGTAGTTGCAAGGAACTGAAACTGATATGAACACTCCACATTCAGTAAGATCCATAGTTTGCTTTGGATTTGATGGGGATTTTGTGCAGTCTACAGGGACATAGGATGTAATACATGAGTGCAAATTCTTGTACAAAGTCCCATTTACGCAGTTGTTTCCCCATGAAGGTCACTAGGGGGAGCGCCTTACTAAATTACACTTGTGCAGCATACAGAGAGCAGCCTGCCTGGTGTCTTTGGCATCTATTGGCTCCTAATAAATGAAATGGAAGCTTTTGGGAAACAATCAAACAAGTGAATGCATTCATTTTGTTGTTGAAATAATTTGAGACTGTGGAATCATCAGGAGTTCCTTGGAAATTATAAAACATCCTGAGGCTAGCTTTATTTAAAAAAATACTATTCAAATGCATATATTAATATTTGTTTCTATCTTCCTAATAGCTGATATTCAGCAATGAATATACTCAAGCAGAAGGTCAAAACTGGCACCTGAAACACTTCTGCTGTTTTGACTGTGATTGTGTTTTGGCTGGGGAAATCTATGTAATGGTGAATGACAAGCCAGTCTGCAAACCCTGCTACGTGAAGAACCATGCTGCAGTAAGTTCCTTACAGACGTGTTGGTGCTGTGAAAGAAGGGCACGTACACTTACAGAGCTTGAAACTCTTACTTTCTCCCAGTGTGGGAGTATCAGAGTATAAACTGAATGCAAGTTTAGGCTCAAGTCGATCATCATTTTTTCCCCTTTGAAAAAAAACGCAACAACCAAACTTAAAAGCAGACAGGTATTTTGTCAGTTCATAAACTTGAACAAATGCCACTGGAGAGAGGGGAGGCTGTTCTGAAAATACCTTTAACTTTGCCAGTGGTGAAGCAGGATTTTGTAGCAAGAGGAGGAAGGTAGGTGAAGATGAGCAATGCTGCTAAACATTTATTTTGTGTCAGTCATAGTTCATTGTGACCAGTGGGATTCAGCTTCAGCTGTTCTGCTAAAAGCCTGTAGTTGCAACTTCAATCTAGGTACTTTGTTTCTTTGTATTTCTAACCCCATGAGTTATAAAGGAGAGTGACTGACAGGATAAAGCTAGAAGTTTGAGAAAAGATGATAGTTCTTGATTCCTAGGAAGTCTGATTTGAGGTGATGGTCCCATTCATATCTACCAATGAACTAGCTGTTAGTTGGGAGTTCAGTTTAATGTGCATCTAGACTGTTTTGTATAGTTAATGGAGAGAAAAACTATTATCTCCAGCTGGCAGTTAATAATCTTCTGAGGTAGATGTGAGGAATTATCTTTTGGAGAGGCTTTTTTCCTCTTAAAACATTAACTCCCTTGAGATCCAAATGATAAATTTTGGCAACCAGATTTTAAGACTAATTACATCCAAGACTTTGTAGTAATCTTTAATTCTTTGGTATTGCTTTACAGCTGCCAATGCACAGGAAGATTTGTAACTAATCTTTTGAAATGTATGAGTTAATATACGGAGATCCGTGCTTTTGACACAAGTTTTTATCATTATTTGGGCATTGGGAAATCCTAACCATCATAACTGTCTAAATTTAATCCCAGCAGCAACTAACTTCTGTGCATTTTATTATTTTGTTTTGTGTCCTCGGCTGCATTCTGATTGGAAACTCTTCTTTAAAATAAAGGAAAATCAAAAACTGGAGACTTATTTCAAAGGCTTCTTTTAACACCTGCCTCTCTTTTCCAAAAACATTTAAGAATTCCAGCTTTTATTGGACTTGTAGAGAGGATGTGTATGCTTCATTTCAGTGTCATTTTGTTTCTAAACAGATCTGCCAAGGCTGTCATAATGCTATAGATCCAGAAGTTCAGCGTGTGACATACAACAACTTCAACTGGCATGCTACGCAGGAATGCTTCTTGTGTTCCTGTTGCAGCAAGTGTCTAATTGGTCAGAAGTTCATGCCAGTGGAAGGGATGGTCTTTTGCTCAGTGGAATGTAAGAAAAAGATGATGTCTTAAGAGAAGACATGCACAGAACCAAGCATTGCTGCGTTCCAAAGGCTCTTGCATTTCTACTGTAAAATATATAGTATCGGGGCATTTAAAGTTATTGGAAGTATTAAATAGCATTTTCCCAAAGATTTTTTTTAACAACTAAAACTTGCTATGTAATCTTCATTTCTTAGCCATAATAATACTTTCCTTTTTGGAATATTGTTCCTGAGTCTTATGTCAAATTACTTTGTATCCAGAAATGCAAGAGAAAATGTGTTATGAACTATATACACTTTAAGGGAGCTGTTCATTGTGAAGGATCTTTTTACTGTATCTTGTCTAATGGAAGAAGAAAATGTGAAGATGCTCCAATTTTTCTTGTTTTGTATGATAAATGTAACTCTTTCACTTTTGGTTTCACTAATTTATCATTTTTATAGTTTCCTTGCTTTCATCAAGCACTTTAGACAAAATGATCAGCTTTACTGCCACATACAGTTTTGTTGGCTAGACCTCAAGTATGCAGGGAGAATGAAGCTTAAAAAAAAAGTTGCCTGTAATCACTTGCTGCTTGCTGACACACGGGTTCTTGAGGGATAGTGATTACTCTCACATTCATTTGTAAAGTAACTCTGCACCCGTAGAAAACTGTATTGGCTCATGTTTCTCTTCCTTACAACTGTTCGTGCCTGAAAAAGTTTTCATTTTATGAATATTGAAGTTACTTTACAGATTTTTTGGGGGGGGGGGGGGGGGGGGAAGTGGAGAAATTATAAGAGGAGGTCTTGCCCAGATTTAAAAAAAAATAATTTAAAAATCCACCAACATTAGTGGGTGTCACTCTTATCATGTCAGAACTGGCTTCTGTTTTTTCATGAATGTTCTTTTCATAAATTGTGCCTTCTATCAGAGGGATGTGGCACACAATACTGTATGCATTTCCAAGAATGTAATTCTGCAAAAGGATCATACTTAGGCTTTTGAGTTGTAAGTTCTTAACCAAAGCACAAAGAAGTCTTTCCCGGAAGACTTCCAGTATTTGAGTGAAAAAAATCACAGCTGTGTATTAGCTTTGCTTACTAGATAAACCAAATGTGTCGTTCTCTTTCTTAAGAATTACAGATCTACAGTGAAACTTATTAGTTATCTTTGTGCCAAACAGTGAATGGAGAGTCTTTGGCCTAAAAAAAAGAATTTAAAAAATCTATGCAATTCTTTTGTTCAGCTCTTTCAAGTTTTATGGTGGCTGTGTTGTAACACTTACAAATAAAAATTAGTGTTGTTCACTTGAGTTGTGTACTAATTCTGGTCTTGATGAATCCCCTTTAGGGGAGGCAGAGAGGAGGGGAAATGTTTCCATTCTTCTCTCCAGCTTTGACTTTATTTCCAGAAAAATTTAAGACCTGTATTACTGTAAAGTGCTTACTGTCTTGTATAATATTGAGATGTGCTTATAGGTTTTAAACAATGAGTGCTGTTCCAACAAATACACAACTTCAGAACTTCATGTGAATTTACTTTTTGTTCACATAAACTGTGGCCTTAAGTATATTTTAGGACATAGCATAGGAAGTTTTGAATTCACACAGGTGAGCTAATGTGCTGAGAAAATAAAGTGAGTACTGCAAAAATAAGACACTGGTGTGAGATACATAGTTTATATGTTGTCTGAATCGAGATGCAAACTATAGGTCCATGTTCTGGAAGCCTGTACAGCTTTTCTCAGGGATCCTCAGGATGTACAAAATAATGTATGTCCTTCAGCTCGTACCAATGGGGCTGTATTCTTGCCAGATTTGCAGTTTTAATCCAAGGAAAACCAGGATGCCTCAGTAGGATAAGATTTTTCCATTTAAGTGCTCTTTCATCTGTAGCAGGACACGCCGTGAGAATGCCATTTGGGGGGTGGGATGAGGACTTATTTAATGACTGTAAGATGGCTTAATAGTGTCTGAGTTTTATTTGTCTTGAGTGCACCTGTTCTCACCCACTCACTAACATGTATTCTAGAAGATGCAGCTGATCTTTATGAAGAACTCTTTCTGAAAAGTTGTTGTACAACTTCTCCTGCACCTCCCTTGCCACCGCATGCAAGAGCTCTATTTCTCCTTAGTTGTACTGATGGCAGTCTTACTTTTCACTTTAAATCTTGTTCTGTACAGTTTTGTTTATTAAACTATTATTGTGTAACCTTCATTTAAAAGGATGAGCAGGTACTACCTCAGGACATTACTTATTCCATCAAGACAGAGTTGCCAAGGAAATTCATATCACACCAAACATCTCAATAGTCCATCATCATCTGGGACTGTCTTTTTCCATGCCTATTCTCAAGCATGCTGACTTGCTGTCCTTTACCTAGCTCCCTTCTTGAGAATCCTCCCTTGCCTGCTTGATCATTTCTGGCTCTCTTCCCTGGAACCTGATATATCTATGTGTTTCCACTAAAGGGTAGCCAAATTTTAATCTATGCCCATGCAGTAACTGGAAAGGATCATGTCATAGGAAGGTCAAGTGTAATGTGCAGAAGATACAGAGGGGACACAGATACTGCTGTGTGACTACACAATAGATCAGGAGATGATTAGGACTGCTAAACAGTTCTTGTAATGATCTAGGAAGGAATTAATGTTCCTGAAGATAACGCATTTTGTGTTAGCTGAAAGATATGTCAACATACTGGAGCTTGAAAACAAGTATTAAGGAGCTTCTATTTTGTCACTGCCTTAATAAATATATTGGCAGTTAAGTGTTGGGTTTTTTTCCTCTTGTATTTTTTTGCTGTTTTACCATGGAGGTCCCTTTGGATCTATTTATCTTAGTAAGCTAAGAATAGAAGCTGGAAGCTTTTGCATACTTCAGTCATAAAAGTACAAACTTTGCAGATGAAATTTTGACATCAAAAGCATGGAAGTTGAAGTTCTATGCTTAAGAGTAGAATTTTGTTGGTAAGAAAGCCTTATAAGCACTCATTATAACAACATACTCTTCAGAAATAGTTAATGGGCTGTAAGAAACAGCCTGAAGAGGCACTTAGCCAGCTGTATTTATCGTGTTACTGCCAGAGTGACATACTTGATTTTAACTCTTCATATGTTAAGCACCAAATGAAGACAAAGATTAACAGAAGAAGACAAGTTTGGCCTTGTCACTATTAGCGTGTGTGAGAAGGAAAAGCCCAAATTTACCTTTGGGATGTAGCTTTCTGCCTGTGTTACCTCTATGATCTGTGTTGCATTTTACATGGCTACTGTGACAATGTAGGGTATCGTGACTCAAAGTTTAAGGTTTTTAGAGCAGAGTTGTGCTTTTAGCAACTGGGCGTGAAGAACAAGTAGGGTTATACAGTAGAACAACTTAACAATAGGGGTTAAACAAAAGTGGGATGCAGCTTAAGCACCAAAGGTGCAACTGAGGGCACCAGAGACCATCCTGTCACTGACCTAATTGGGACATCTGGGAACTTGATTTTTCTTTTCCATATGGCAGTAGCAGTCAGCCTTTTCAAAGAACCCTTAAAATTACCAGGTTTCTGTCCATTCATGGATCTAACATTCCCTGAAATTCTGAAATTTGCCTAGTGCCCCAAAATTACAGAAAATATTGAGATTATTGATAAATCTTGCTTCACTTAACCTGTTGATAACCTTAACTGGAGCATCTAGGTGTTACCTGCTGGTTGACCGCATAGCTCAGGCGCCCAGGAGGCCCATTGCACAAGCATTGCAACACAGCCTCTTCCACACCCGAAAGCAAAGAAGGTCTGTGGCACTCTGAGTATGCATATCTCCCAGTGCTTTCCAGGAGATATGGATGTTTATGCACATGACAGGCTTTTAGCACACTTATGTTTTTATCTTTTTTTTTAATCCCTTCATGTAGTAAAACTTACTTGTGTATGTCATTCCAAATATTAGTGTATTAATTGGAGTCTTTACAGTCTAGATGAAGAAAAAGTGGTAATGCCATTGTAGCTCTTACGGTACAAAGCAAAAGGTTTTCTTTACTATTTATTCATGACTTACTGCTAGAAAAACACATTTTATGTGAACTCCAGGCAAAATATTTCCTTTCTCTGGGAAGAGATAAAGTCAAGGCCAACTCAGTTCTATATAGGATGGTATTTTGGAGGACACCTTAGCATACAGACGCTGTTAGTTTTGGATTTCATGAGACCACTACTAACTACCATTATATAGTCAGAATATCCAATATTGCCTTTTATTTAAGGAAGAATTATCCTGCGGGTCTGTAAAGTCCAGGCTGGCAAAGGCTTTGCAAAAACTTTAGAAGAATGAAGCTAAATAAATGCATCTTTGAATTAGTAACAGATATTTATACATGGTAGGAATAACCTGTAACTTTTATTGAGATTAGGATTGCATCTCAAATTTACTATGGTTATACATATCCTAAAAAGAAAAGAAAAACATACTTTAAGCAGCTTTTTATTTCTGTTTTTACCTCTGGAAATCTAATGTCTGTGTCTTAAAATACATGCTAATGAGCAATCAAGACTGCAACTTCCCCTTTTCCTGCAGAATCCTAGGTTTTGAGTGTTAAAGAACATCGTTGATGTGAAGTAAAATTATCTGCCTTTGTTGAAGTAATGACCATTACCACAAAACTATTTACATAAGTTGAGGTGCTTGGAAGCTGTAGACTATACATTCCCAGAACTGGTGAGATAGGGGTAGTAGGATGGTAATCCTTGGTTTAACAACCTCTGCCAAGTTTAGCATGGGTTTGGGATGCTAGACCTAGCAATGGGTGGCAAAGAGGAGGCTGGCAGTCCAGGAAAGGATTAACAGTTCAACTAGCAGCAGGCTCTCCAAGGGAATAGGGGCACAATGGCTGTCCTGTAAGAACAGATGAAGGGAGCTAGTATGAGGATGCAGCAGTTCAAAAATTTGAGAATTCCTGTATGATATCCTCGGGTCCTGGGTGTGCTTTCCCAGCACAGCAAAGCCCCATACCTCGTGACATCTCAGTGGAAAGTCATAAAAATCACCTCCTCAAGATCAGTCCACTGGGGCCAATGGGGTGTCCTTTCCCAGCCCAAGCAAAACACCATAAGAGAAGATTCCAGTGTGACTAACATCAGTATATATGAATGCTTTTGTGTATGGTGGAAAACGATGTCACAGGCCAATAGAAAATCTTTTGCTAGGCCTCCACACCTCTTCATGTGTCAGGACTGTAGAGTGCCCCATTTTATCCCAGAACTGACAGGAACCCAGTCCAACTGGTGGTGTAAGGCATGCTGCCCATATACCCCCCATACTCCATTGAGTACAAAGATTATTTTCATTACAGTTTTCTGTGTAGAACACAAGGAGCATGTGTTCACCTTCCTTTGTATCTCTGGATGAGTGAAGCATTTGCTTCCAGAAGTGGGAAGTCTGGATTCAAGGTTATCCTCAAGCATTTCAGGTACAAATTCTGCCTCACACCTTCTGGGAGAATGTCCCAACCATCAAGCTGTAGTGTCACCTCTGGGCAGGCACTCTTTATGCCAGCTGTTGGAGGTAGGCCATGGCAATTAAGAATGTCATAGTTAACCTAAACTACACGAGGCAGCCAATATCTGATTTTGAATGTTAGCTGAAATATGCCTGTGCCGTTAGCAGTCAGCAGTGAGTAGGATCACACAGAAGTAGATTTGGTGATTTTTGTCTTGCAAATAGCTGCTTGCTAACGGTATAAAGTTGGAGACTCTCCACGTCTACAAAGGCTGTAACTGATCATCCACGTTCATGTATTACATCTACTACCCTATTGCTTCAAAGTGCTGAGGCCAAAAAAGTCTACAGCCCAGGACCTTCTGAGTCTGCCTTTACTTAATCCTTCAGCAAATAAATGAATTGAGTTTATTAATTAAGTATAAGGCTTAAGAATGGTACTTAATAACTGGGTAGTTAATAACTAGGACTAGGCTCAGATTGTAGATTGCAATGCTGTGTTCACTGCTTAAATCACAAAAAATGAGACAGATATTGTTTACCTTGCACTCTGTCAAGCACCTAAGCAGTGTCTGCTTTGCTGTGCCACCACCAGAGCAGCAATGCTGGTTTGTGGTTGTTATGAACAATCACAACAAAATGTAACAGATCAGAGTTTCCCCCATTGCCTTCCCCCTAAACAAGTGAAAAATGACCCAAATAAGAGGATGTTTCTGCTACAGATTAAGCCCAGCATTGTTCAGATTTGGCTTCAAGCCTAGCATTGTTGTAGAAAACTTTTGCACCCAGTTTATGAGAAACTAGTCAAGCTTCATATATTTGTTAACTTTGTTAAAAAAATGGAGCATTACAATAAAATATCAAGAGTATTTATTGGTTGCCCTGGACAAGTTGTTCACATGAATCAAGACTTGATTTTTTTTTTTTTTTTTTTTTTTTTTTGCAGTAATTGAAATATTCAGAGCAGCCACATGATGTTCTTCAGTTACCCAGCAGATGCCGTCTGTGCTACGCTGAGCACATGTGCTGCATCCACAAGGCAAGACCCTGGGAAATACTGTGCAGAAAAAAATAAGTTTAGAACTGAAATAGAAGAAGTGTTCTGAAGGTTTTAAGAAAGGAATGAGCTGAGGAGAGGGCTGTAAGTCCAGAAGGCTGTGCAGGAGTGGAAAACAGCATGATCATGAATTTGGATAGGAGGAGGCACAGGGGAGGGAGGTATTTTAGGATGAACATGAGTAGAGTGGAAAAAGTGTGCAAAAAAGTGAATAAGCCAGAGGAGATAATGCTGAATCATGGAGGCACTCTGGAATAATTTTGACTTACCATGAAAAGGTAGAAAACTTAAGGTGGTGAAGGGCAATTGCTCTAAACAAGAAAAGTTGATGATGCTGTTTAATTGCTATGGGTAGAAAACAGACCATGAGCTTAGGGAACAGCCTGCAATAATCAAGGTTGTGAGATAAGGAGAAGAGGAAATCAAGAGGACAGGTGGTGAGAAAAGGATGTTCTGCAGCAGTAATTCACACTCCTAATGCTGCACGCTTATGATATATGTCTAAAATCTAATCAGTTACAACTGTACATTGATTAATAGATGCACCCCATTTAAATAAAAAAAAAGGCAAAATGTGTTTTGTGTGATGATGGGCTGATGTTCTATGCTGAAGTCTGCTGTCTGAGATTAACTTTATGATACTTCCTAGGAAGCAGATCTGAATCAGACCAGGAGTGAAAGACAGGCAAAGTGAGAGAAGACATTTGGAAAAGTCTGAGTCGATCCTTATGTTCCCAAACAAGTTGGACACTAATGTCCGCTTAAATTTTCCAAAAGCTAAGGGCATCCAGACCAAATGTTCATGCACTGGTAACAGTTAAGCAAAATAAGAGCAAAACAATTACCTTTCTTTTAACTGTGAATTCAGAGTTCGAGGGCTCATAACATCACAGAAAGATTTAAGCTGAATAAACCTCTGGGTGTCATCTACTCCACCTGCTGAAAGCAGGGCAAGCTTTGTAGGTATATCAAGTTACTCAGGGCCTTGTCCAGCCAAGTTACAGTCATTGACCTGCTTATTCCAACAATGGGTGCAATTTTATTCTTTGTATCTCATGGCCTGCTCTGGTTTTCACTATCACACATCACAAAAAGGTGCACACCTGGTGCTATTTCTCCCTCTAGCTGAGATCACTGCTCCCTGGTGTCTTCCCTAATTAAGCCTAAAACCCCCAGTAAAGAGATGCAGCTGGATCCTGGGACAGGGAACAAGCATTCCTGAGTACTTGAACCAAAGCTGTTTATCCCCCAGTGGTTTTGTGATTGACAATCTAATTGTATTATATTAAGCTGCAGCAGGAGTTTATCCCTTACAGACTTCAGAGAATCTAATTGGGAAACCGTACTTATAAATGTACTTATGACTCGTATCCTTGGCTATGTTTTACTAGACAGCAGAGACTCCATACAGGCAAGAACTCCAGTCTGAAGTTTTTTTGCTGTTTAATACATAAACTCTGACTAAAGCATTTCCCATGGTTAGGGAATTCATTAAATCTCATTTGCCTATGTGAAATTTCTCTGGTCTTTTAGAGGCTGAGGCTCAGCATTAACAGATAAAACTTGTTTTGCAAGTTTCCCGAAACTTGCAAGAACTTAATGCGTGTTAGCTCTCCATCCCTTTGCCAAGTTTGGCTGAGGTTACAGAAGAGACTCCTCTGTCCCTCTCAAGTACGCACCCCCTACACAGAAAATGCATCTGCACATGACTCAGTCTGAAAGGTCTTTCCAAAAGTACCTTTACTAGCACTTTGGTGTGGTCTGTACCCATTTCTATGTGACACTAGTAAGCTTGAAAACAGGCTGAAGCATGTTGAGCATTTTCAGCATTTCTTACTGGTGTGTTTTGGTGGAGTGACTCTCTGTTCAGCATGCTGGTTACTTTGGCACTAACCTTTTCCACATTTCAAATTCTGGACCTGAAAATGACATGTTCTGACAGCTAAGTTTTAGGTACTGACACCTTTCTTTATATGGTGTTCAGGTTCAAAGAAAAGAATTCAATTGTGTAGGAATTTGATTCGATGGAAGCTATTGGGGCTTAACTTGTCTCAGTTGGACACAGATCTTCAAAGAAAATATGGAAAAAAAACCAAAAACATAGCTTAAAGTTCCAGTTGAAACAAGCTGGGAGGCATTTTTAATAAATAACTTTGAAAGTGTATTCAGGACAGAAATCAGGAATAATCAGTAAGAACAAAATCAGTAAACAGTTCATCAGTTCTTAGAAAACATTTTAATGACCTTCTAGAATAGGAAGCCAGAACATTGTGGGCAGAATACAAACAGCATCTCTCTCATTCCACAGATTCAGTGCACATTCTTCAATTTGAAAACTGTCTATATGATATGCATTCAGCAGCTTTTCAGGCTGCTTTTGTGGATTTGCATCTATACCATTTCTTCTTTCTTTTTTCTTATTCTTTTTTTCTTAATATGTTGGGAGGATTATGTCTAAAACTGAATATTCTTCTACAAACTTCTTATTTACAGCAAACAAATGGACTCTTGGCCCCTCTTAATTTAATCATAATGCATTGAGAGTATCGATATAAGCTGTTTGGAATACTTTTTATGTAATACTTCCTTGGTGTCTAAAGGCATAAGGAATCAACATAGTTTAGTAGACTGCAGACTGACTGCAAAGCAGAAACATCTGACATCTAATTCCAGTCCTCTGCTGAACGCAACAGGACATTGTCTAAATTCCTTGGGCATTCTGTTCCTCAGCTAGCATACTATGTAAGATGGGTGTAATAGCAACATCACGGTGATATTTTGGGGCTTGGTTCACTCTAACTGGTGAAGTTTATTGAAACTGTAAATTGTATAACTGCAGCCATTACCACACACAAGTGGTCTTAATAGTCTTCTCTGAACTACTTTTTTTCTTCGCTTTGGCATTCCAACACAAAACTGCCAAACAGAATCTGAGGTTTATATTTATGAAGCCTGTAATCATTCCATGAAGTTCAAGAAATCTGGCAGTGCTCTGGAAAACTTAGGAGGTAATAAAAGGTTACCAGCAGGAATGCAGAACTGCCTTGTATGGTAGTGGAGGGTAGAACCAGTACATATTTTGACAATACAGCACAGCTCTTGTCTTTGGGGTGGGCCTTGACTGCATAGCTCTGCCTGCATCTGAAATACATGGCAGTGTAAACATTCTTCTAATAACACAGAAGTTCTCTTAAACATTTGTAAATAGTTCAGCAATTTTGAGAAAGGGGGTGGAGCCTGGAGATGGCTAAAGAAAGAAGCATTATTCTCATGCTTGTTGAACTCACTGTCCCAAGCCCAGTTCTGCTCTTAATGTAAACCGCTGCCACTTGCCTTCAGGCGCAGTTGTACAACGTGCATCTGACCAGAGTTGGAAAGCACACGCTGTTCCAGAGCAGAACAGGGCTGTGCTGCATCCAAACCTGACCCAAATTTGATACCCTAAACAGAGGATTTGTTCCTACTTAGCAAGAAAAGGTGCAATATCAGCTGTATTGTGAGCAGTTTGAAGGAAATACTATTTTTTTTTTACTGTAAACTACTTACAGTGGAAGATGTAGAGGAAAAAACAAAATTGTAGGATCAAATTCAGTAACCTTTTTGCCAGCTTTGATTATTTCAGAAAAGCAATTTTGTAATATAAAATGTGAAGTCTACAGAGCATAGGAAATTCTGAATTTCAAGCATGCTTGTGTTAGTTAATCAGTTCATTAATTAATTAATTTCATTAGAATTAGAACTCTTGAAGTATCATTTTGGGGCTGGCTTTTCTTCCTTTCACTGCTAACAACTTATAGAAAGCCATTACCTTTTCTAATTCTGTGGTCTCATTTTTTAAATTAAAATGGTAGCACTAATGTTTCTGGAATCTTCTGGAGCCAACTAATAACTTAAAATAATGTGAAGGTGGAAGGTGGTAAATGTTCCACTCCAGGTAATTGCCTGTGTTCTCCACATTCCAGTTTCACCAAACTCAGGTTAGAGGTTTTCTTGGCCAGTATTACCTGGTTATTACACATGGGCCTCGAAGCTCTCATTGTATCCTGCCTCTCAGTTCCCATGCTCTGAATCTCGGCTCAAGGTGCAATTTCTTGTATTTCAGAAATATACCCTGAGTCTGTTACTGCAGGTAACTTTCACTACTTAGTTCAGCCAATTGAACTTGTACACTAAGTTATGTCCAGCTATTTATTTACTTACCATAAGACAACATTTTAAATAAATAAAAAATAAGATAATTTTTTAAAAAACAAAACAAAACAAAACAAAAACATCCTTTAATCCAAAATAATCCAAAATGGTCTCATGCCTGATTCTAGGTATTGTTTGCTATGGCAGCACTGTTACTGCTAATCATTCAGAGAACATCTATGGGGTGGGATGGCGTTAGTGCAGGAAAACATTGTACCTGCAAGTTCTTCATCTTTCAAATTAATAAGAACAGGTTCCCACTGACAGAAATCTGTGCAAAGGGAATAGGATGTGGAATTTAAGACTCCCATCTCAAAGAAGCCTGTCAGCATTCATCATACATTGTGGTACACGGGTCTCAGTCCCATTAGCGGAGGTGACAAGAAGAGAGCTCTGCAGGAAAGGTCCCCTAGAGACTCCTGCAACAGGACAGGAATTAGAAGCCTCTGAGGAATGTCAAGGCCCCACCCCATTAGCTACCCCATATCCTTCACTTCATGTTCATAGGGGTGGGACTGTCATCCATAAATGAAGCAACAGGAGATCTGATTAATCTAATTTAGCAAATTATTTTCACAGGATTCTCCACTTCACACAAAGTGGACAAGAAATATCACAGAATCACAGAATTGTCTAGGTTGGAAAAGACCTTGAACATCATCCAGTCCAACCATTGCTCTTTTATGCCAAGCCAGTGCCATCACCTCTGCTATTGCTAATAATGAGCCCTACAAGAACAACTGTCAGAAGGGAAGACACAGAAATGAGACCTGGCCAGTTGCACACATGTACCAGTCTACAGCCAATTTAGCTGCCTGACGATTCTCATGTCTAGGAGGGACTTCTTACTTCAGGGTTTAAATCAGAATATGTCATGGGGGAAGAATTTGCTCCACTAAGGACAAAAGGCCAAAAATCCCGTTGTCCAGAACATCTGCATGCAGCTGACAGTTTCTCTTGTGTTAAAACAAAGCTTGCTAGATGCTCTTACTATCAGGACTGTACAGCAACTTACTTAGACATTGAGGCTGTATGCACTGTACGGCTGGAAAAGTAACATGAGACCAATTGGAGATAAATGATGATGCAAAGTCTGGTGAATAATAGTAGAAAACTGTTCTGGGAAGAAATCAAAAGTGGTTTCCTTTAGAAAATGTTACTTTTGGGTCCCCAAAATGAACTGTCTCTTAGTCCGCCAGACTGCACTAGGTGCTGACTTAGGCGGAGGTATTAGAAGATTGGCCAAAACGGAGCAAGGACAGAACTGTTGAACAGTGTGGATGATGAGGAGGCAAGTGCTTTACTTCTGACTCTGGTCTTTTTTATTTATCAGCCTAGACATGACATGAGACTAGACTGACTTTATAGCCCCTCACCAATGTCAGCACAATCAGATACAGACAATGGGCTAGTGAAGAGGAAATCTCTGAACCTTTCTGCAAATTTCTGAGGTTATACTTTATATCATCTGTTCTGATATGTAGGCACAGAAGCAAACAACTAAAGATCTGTGTTTTACTCTGATTCAAGGGCTCAGATTTATGTGATGCTGGAGTCTGATGGCTCTGGCATCAGAAGGGATGTGAAAATCCAAACCACTGAATTCCAGTTTTGAGACTGGACTGTAACCCTCCCACCACAGCAAGAACTCTCTTGCGTATCATCCTGTGCACCTCTGCAAGGACAGAGCTGTATACAGGGCTCATTAAGAACAGCATATCACCAACAGGCCATCTTTGACATGTCCTTTATTGTATTTTTGCTACTAATGCCATATCTGAAATGCTGGAAGGGTCCTGCAGATAACTGCAGTAAGTCTCCCTTGTTCCCACTCTTTCATTCAGAATAGTGGAGGTGGCTTTTTGTTAGACATCTGTTTGATTTCAGAGCTCAGCTCTCAATACTGGAGTGGTCTGTAACAGTGGCAAGTCTGAGAGTTACCAGAAATACTGACATTTTACTTTAATAAGCATGTCAGGATAAGGTCTCTTCTTTAAACTAATAAACAATGCTTCACATCAACAAATAGATCAAGGTGATAATTTCCCTTCCTCTTTGTGTAGGGAAGTGATACAAGTGTAGAAATTGGTCCATCCCACATAAAATTTCTTTTTTGCTTGTGCAATTCTCTAGCACACTGACCAGGCAACATCTGCCAACTTTAGCAGATATTTCACTTCCCACCATGGGTGGGAGAGTAAAGATTTAGGCCACTATCTTAGACAAGACTTTTCTCAGAATGAAGCTATTTGCAGTGGAGCCTCACAAAAAATATGAGTCATCTTGGATGAGCAGCCCTGTAAAACACCTATTGTGGCAACTGGAGTCAGAGAAGCACATGCAAAGTCCTGTTTTGTATAATCTGTTAGTAAGTCTGTATGTAATAGTCTTCAAAACCTGAAATGTTTTGTTGCCTTTGTTTTGACTAAATTTGTAATAAGTCAAACAGTATAATGAAAGTCAGAGCAGAGCTGCTTAAGCCAATCCTCTCCTTGGCCTAAAACAACAGTAATGTAGGCAAGAGAAGTATTTCACTCTTTCAGGTCATTTTGGAAACTAAACTGGGTGGCCAAATGAGTCAAAATCTATTTTTTCTGGAAATTTGTCACAAATTCAACATGTTTATTTTGGCAGGATGATAACGTGCTATACTCACCACGTTCAAAGTCAAGACACAACATTGTTAAGTCGCTTTTATTTTATCTTTGTGATTTGTACGCAAATAGAGTTTAGCCTCTCAAACTACAACGAAGTTTTTGCAGGCCACTTATCTAGATTGCTGTGAAATGGTACTGTAAAATATCATAAATACTGTGTGAAAAACACTTTAGTGCTGCTTAGACACAAGACGTCAGTGAAAGCATGATTTACTTGCCAATTTACAGGGAAGTTAAATGGACTCAGAAAGGTGCTCTGTGTTCTTTCAAGATCTTATTTTTCCATGTGTACTTTATACCTTGCCAGGAAACAACCAGGCATCAATGTTGCAATTAAATAGCAAAATGGGTAACACTGGAGATTATGGGCAGCTAACTCTGATGTTCCCACTGGCCCTCTGAGCGTCTCTTTCCGTGGACTGTAAAGGAAACCTGGTTCCTAAACTTGTATGTCCTGAATTGCACCTATGGTAGATGCCCAAAGTAAGCTTAGTAGATCATTAAGTAAATTTAATAAATGTATGTGAAATCTATTCCCACTTCAGTGTCTGTTCTCTAAACATTCCTGCATTTTTTAAGAAGATCCCTAATGAAAACAACTTTCAGATGCTCAGTATTCAGCCAGATGTGAGATGTGCAAGCTCTTTTTTTACACCTTCACTTCCATCTAGTAAAAACAGCAGCATGAACAAGTGATAAACAAATCTTTTCAAGTCTGGCCTTCACATTTTGAAGCTGTAACTGCACATTAGAGCAATGATATCAATAGGAATTTCAAGTGCTAAACACCATTAAAGATACAGTGTTTGATCCTGCAAACTGATGAGCACTCCGAACATGCTCCAACAAAACACTTAGAAAGACTTATGGCTCTTGTCATACATTATTATACTTGTCTTAATAACAAGTATAAGCTTGCTATTAAATGCTTTGCTGATTTGGGTGGAAATAGACAATGACATGATAAGGTTCACATCACCTTATTTTAGCCATTTAAAAGTAAGCTGTCAAACTGAAGCTAATTGTCAAAGCTCAGCCTGTTATTAATGAGAGGAGGTGAGCACCCTCAGAGGGTGATTCTATTTTAGACATTTATTTCTGAATGGGCTGAACTCTACCCACATGTTCCTCTCCTCACTCTTTCTTGATGGTAGCTCTTTAGCTTAGACTAGACACCTGACTTTCAGAGAGTCGAAGTAATTCAGGCTATTTGTCTATTCATTTCTGCAGAATTTCTACTGATTTCACATTTAATCCACATATTTAAAACATTAAACCTTATCAGCTCAAAATGCTGATATAATTTAAATATAAATTTAAAGCCTGCATCTCTCTGTTATTACATGTAAGTAGAAAGAGAAAATAAATGCTATCAGCCTCTTAAACCCTTTTTTTTTTTTTTAATATTACACAGGGGACGAAATCACTTGGCCACCAAACTGTCAGAGAGGAATAATTTCTTCCTATCTATTACTGAATCTGCAGATTGCTGTCACACCCACAGTGATAAAAAAGAAGGTAAATTTATACCTAGTTCTCTGATGGAAAGAATTCAGGCAGGGAGAGGTAGCTGCATGTTAGGAATGGAGCTCTTATCTAGATGTGGAGTCTGAGCTAAAAATGAATTAATAACTTGAGACAGAAAAGCACAGCACTTCAGTTCTTACATATTAAAGTGTTTTCGCTACCAGTTGATCATAACTGAAGCTAAAGATTCTCAAAAAGGTAGTCACCCAGCATTGTGGAACACTGTGTTTCACGTTTGCCAAAGACCTCCTTGTGTGGTCCTGAGATACTCTGAATGCTAGTAAAAATCTTTTAAAAAATGATAATATCTAACATCTTTTTCTCTGGAAGTACACTTGGTACTTGAAGAAAGACACAGAAAGCTTAAGCATAAGAAACTAGGATGAGTAAAATGTAGATGTAAAATTTTGCCTGGTATATGGCTGTATTTTAATTTACATGTAGTATCAATAAAATAAAACTTTTATCACAACCTTGACACAATATATTTTTGAATGTGGTGAAGTACTGGATGAGGCACATTGATGATATGTTCCCACAAGCACAAGTTAGCACATCTTAATTGCCTGTCAGTCAAATCACAGTGACTTGTGCACATGGCCCTAGCCCATTACAAGCACACAGTCAAACAAGCAGCTTAACCAATCTTCATGGGAGACTTTTTATAAATCCATTTTACTTTGCATTTGCAGCAGGCTACGTGTGTGCTTGGAACAGTCAGTCACTACCAGTTAACTGCAAGCCAGTAACATCTTGTGGTCAAGAAGGCAAATGAAGTTAGAAATAGGAACCTGAAGAACTACTGACTTTCACCAGTGGATCTTGGGGGAAAAAAAGGTAAGATTTTCCCATTTACTACACTTCCCTTTTTTAGCTGGCAAATAATTATATTACAGTGTAAGTTTGAGCCACAGTTTGATTAAATTGTGTGAATCCACAAGTCAGTTTGCTGAAGAAGTAATTCACACATGGTTAGTTACTAGAAGAGTATCTCCTATCTGAGTAAAAAGGATTCAGGAATGCAATAGATTTGCATCCTCCAGCTTTTTTTTAATCATAGACTTCCCTCTGTTGAATCAAGACTGAAAACTGAAGTGCCACATAACTTTTCTTTTTTGTGTTTTCCCTAAACATGGCAATATTTAAAATAAAGTTTTCATTTGTCATAAGATTGTGATGATTCTTTTCAGAAATTTGGACTATATGTCCACAAATCATTAAGATTCACAGATATTTCTTCTTAATATATCCCTACACTATGGTTTATTTTGCTTCCAAACTATTTACATCAGCTCCAGGTCTTTCTTTCAATCACACAGAAATGTATTTGATTGAAATAAATCTACTGGTGTGCCTTTATTTTCAAGAGCTGCATTTCTCATCTGATAATGTAGGTATCTGATTTGAATTTACATGGATACTTAACATTTTTTCATTTAAGATCCTTTGTACATTATAATTCATTCCTGGATGTCAATTTAAATTGAATTTTCTCATTAAGAAGAAGTGACAAAATTGAAGTATACCCATCAAAATAACATACTGTACAAATTATAAAAGGTAATGCACTGTCCTGCAGTGTGGTTAGCCTGTATGGACCCAGAGAGGTCACTGGGGTTCCTTGTGAATGCAGGAGTTGGTGTGAGATGTAGGGCTGGGGCATAAGTATCTGTTTGCTTTACCTAGGCAATGGATTTAAAATGTTCCTGGGAGGGCTTTCAGGCTCTACCCAGATGAATGTGTTCCATCCTGAAGATGGATAATACTGATAACACACAGATGTTGTTTATTTGTACAAACTCATTTCTTAGATTTTAGAACTATCAAGGGTATACTGAGGAAAAAAGACTTTCCAGTGTGGTGTAGCCTACCCTTGTTAATGAAGCATTTGACCCCTTCCATAAGCTGCAATCCCAACAAATGACTCACAGATAGTCTAAAGTGGCTGGAACCATGCAGCATTGCTTTATTTATAGGGCCAAGAGATTCTTCGGAAAAGGCATCTCTGGGAACTACTTGGTAGCCACAAAAACCACATAGCATCTAAGAGAATTTCCAACAGCTGATGGGCTAGATCTTAAGCTGCTGTCAATAAGTGTCCCTCATAACATTATAGCCTTGGGACAGTTGTAGTAGGTCACATCAAAAACCTGTTTAGACCAACATCCTGTCTCCAGCAGTGACCACAAGTCAAAGTCTAAGGAAGAGTGTGAGAACAAAGAAAACAGAAGATATCTCACTGAAATGCAATCTCACCCTTGAGACATTTTCATGTGAAATTAAACTAATTTTCCTGAGATCAATACAGATGAGTTGTTGGGGTCAGTTTTGTTTTGTTTTTATTTGGTAATATTTACTGATTTCTTACCCATGGGCTTGTCCAGTTCCCCCATAATGCTGTATAAACTTTTAGCATTCACAGCATCCTATGTCAAGCAGTTCCCAAGCTGAAATATTTTGCGAAGAACAGTAATGGTGCTCTTTTTTGTTTCACAACTACCTCCCTTAACCTAGAGTCAAGAATAGGTACAGCCATGGCAGTTCATTGAGGTTTTTCACACTAATGCTCATTGAGAAACTACTAAGGTTTGCAGCTGATTCAGCTTTTGCGCTGGTGAGCGCTGCTTCATTTATACCTGATGCCACTTGTCTCCCTTCCTGAGGAGCAGCCAGGGTCAGTTCCCAGCTCTCCTGAAGGCTGTCTTTGTGCTCTCTTGGGCACTGACCTTATCTTCATAGCCAAGTGTTAAAAGTGCTGGCAGTTTAATCTCCTTGTGCTTAATTTCCACGTCCTTAACAATAGTTTACTTCCCCCACCCTTTGCTTATCTTGTATATGTAGACAGAATGATTTGTCTGGCAGAGGGTCTGCTTTTTTCTTAGTATTGGTAGTCCCCCAAATCCAGAGCAAGCACAAATAAAATCGGAGGTTGACTTTAAAATTGTGACACTTAAGAAATGGAAAATTTAGAAAAATCTGTCTTCTTTCTATTCTGTGTCTGGTTTTGAACTCTTAAGGTTTTCCCACACAGGCATGTGAATTAGAATTATTTTTTTTATTAAGCAATTGTTGAGACTCTCACATAACACAAGAAGAAGGGAAAAAGTCTTGAAGAACACTAAAAATATTGAGAGCCATAAAAATCATGAATATTACTAGCTTCTATTACTGTATCTTTACACAGTGCCTAGCACAACAGGCAACTAATATCGTGTATTATTTTTACTCTCATATTGTTGACAGCTGCTGGTCTCAGAAGTATTATGATTCTGAGGAAAAGAAAGTGGAAGAAAAAAGCATACTGTGTGTCTTGCAAGTCTAGTTGTATTCATGATCATTTTACTTGCAAGAGGTTCTCATAGCTTCTCTGTGAAATTCAGGAGCATTAGCTTTGAGAGTATTTCAAGTAAAGCCATACTAAAATTGTGATCACAGTGGTGTGTCACAGTATTATCAGGGTCAGAGTAAAGAATTTGGGAATGTACTTCAAGATAAGCTCTTCTTTAGGTATTCTTTTCAGTCAAAAACACTATAGCTTTGAGCATGAATTAGGGTCTGTTCAGAGACCCACTGGCTTCAGAAGAAATGGAATCAATCTTTCAGGTCAAATTACACATCTGAATTCAGATCAACAGACATGGTTTCCATCACTTGATCTTTTCCTTAATAGATAAAAATAGAGGCATGAAAGAGCTCTCAGGATATCACTACTTCACCTTCCACTGAAACCATTCCCCACAGATGATTGTTTATCCTGTCCTTATAGATCCCAATGAAGAATAACCTGCAGTGTCGCTTGATCATCTGATATAACTCATTGACCATACACTGCTAAGCAAAACAGACTATTTGCTGGAAAACACTGTCAGTTTGGTAATTTAATCTTAGTAAGATCTGCTTAATAAAGAAATTGTTTCATAGGAGCTTTTGTTGTAATGCCTCCATCCCCTCTAAACTGATTAGCCAGTCGTGCTTTATTTATACCCAACAAAGATTTTTCCCCATCTCAGAGCTGAAGCCTTTTAATATCCTAGAAAGTGTAGACTTAAAAGAAGCATTGATTCTCTTCAATGTACCTTTTCAAGTATACCTTTTCAAGTATGTAGCTTGATGAACCAGAATTTTTCAAATTTTTCTTCTAAACATACTCTTCCTCAACTGAGGCTCATAGTAAAACAGCACATTTATGACCTTCACAGTGTAGCAGCACAGAAATGCGGTGAGGAGGTGTCCTGATTTAGCCAGGATAGGGTTAAGTTTCCCCAGCAGTGGGGGGGAAGCTCTAGCCGGGTTATTCAGATACCATGCTGACGTCCACGCGCCGAAGCGGACAGTCGGTTACCGCGTGCACTGGGGATTGGCTCTGTTCTCACTGCTGCATGGGTAGATATTTTGCTCTGTTCATTGTTATTACTGTTATTCTTATTGTTATTGTTTGTTTTGTTGCTGTTGCACTGTTGTATTAAACCTCTCCTTATCTCAGCCTCGGGGCTTTGTATTTCACTCCCTTTGTGAGGGAGGGGCAGCGGCCGCGTGGTCTCAGACCCCGGCAGGGATTAAACTATCACAGGAGGACAAGAAGCCCTCCCCTCACAAGTGCAGTGTTCAGAGCCCCCACAACACAACCAGAGAGGCCTCTTTTTTACTTCACTATTGGTGATGTTTTATTCCATATAGTTCAATCTAGCTTAGCTTCACTGAGCACCAAAGTGATTCACTGCATTTGAAACTTTTCACTAGCTAAATGCAGAAGGGAAAAACATTTATAAATGTTCAAAAACTATGCAACAAATGGAGCTGTAGAGATGAATAGTTGGCATTTGTTGGCATTCCCTGAATATACTGCAGATCATTTACAGGTCTCAGCAAAATGCCTACAGAGTGCCAGGACCAAGGAGTCAATTAGTGTGCTTCATGCTGGTGAAGCCATTATCTTTAAACAAAATACAAAATTTAGGAACTACATGAAATTTCTAGATGGCATTTTCTCCTTATCTGGATAAGAAGCAGTAACCAGTTAATTATTTCTGGTTAGTTATTCTCAGCTTTCTATAATTTCTTTCAGCTTTACTGTCATTGAGCAATCTCTATAAGTATTTTAGATCTGTTACCCAGATTGCTGTCCTTGAGCTGCTTACCACAGTCCCTGCCTGCCATCTGATTTTTTTTCCTGTAATTTGCATGAGATATGTCTGTAATCTGGCAGGATGTACTCTGTCCAATAGCCAGGCATGTTGCAAAACACTCTAATTATTTTTGTCCAGCTTAGCAAAATTATTCAAGGAACTTTCAGTGCTTTACATGTTTAATGGTTATCTAGGTATCTTCTGGAAGGGAATAATTTTTCCCGACTGATTATAAAGAGTATGGGTTCTACTTTATTTCTAATAAAATTGTTATTTCTGCTCAAGTAAAAGAAATCTTCAGACCAACTGGAATAATAATGTGACATGCAGCTACAGTCCAAGCAGCCAGCCAACCAGAGTATGATCCTTTATCATAGTTTTGCATTGTTCTGCTAACTGCATGATGCCAAAAAATAATAATAATAAAGAGAAATCCTTTGTTCCCTTTCACTAACCTAGAAGGTCACAAAACAGACAGTTCCTTCTTGATTACACTAAATAAATAAAAGTCTGATTCACAGAGGGGAAACAATCATCTACCAACTGCCAAACCCTATAAAGGGTAAATCTGCTTTGACTTTGTGAGCCAGATTGATGAGTCACCGAGGCTATGACTAATACCAGCAAGAATTAAAATGTACCCAATAATATAACCTCCCTTTGTACTACAGAAGGGTTACTCAACAGCAGACCCTGGTCCAACAGGTGCTGCTGGGGAGCAGGGACCACCCCAACATCTGCTCTCCAGAACCACTGGCCCTCTCTATCACAGCTAGTGACATACATTTACTGTATTCACAGACATAAACTCAGTGTGGGAGTTGAATAATTAGGTTCTTCATTTGGGAAATTAGCCACTATAGAAATAAACACCCCACTCTCCTCCCTCCCCTCTGCTCTGGGTGAGCTGCCTTCAGAACATGCCGTAACCAGAGGTTCCTCCCAGAGCCCTGGTGACCTGCACTTGGAGGCTTTTCAACAGGAAAACCTGAGGAGGCTCGTTCAGAGAAAATCAGGGGGGTTGAGATAAAGATTAGGGTTTGGATTTGGGACTCCCTGAGAAACGTACACTCCAACAGGCTCGTGATAGCTGGATGAAATTAAATGGTTGCTTAGTATTTTGAAAATTTTGTGAGAAAATTGTGTTACAACAGAAAAAAAAAAAAGGGGGGGGGGGATGTTTATTAATTTTTTTTCTTTAAATGGGTGAATTTGCTAGTCCATTGCAGTCACTGACAAAATTCCTGGTGTGTTAACTGGGCCAGGATTTCACTAAATGTACTCATACCCTAACTGCATATTTTAGCAACTCATCAAAACTGTCTAATGCTCTAAGACTTGTTTTTAAGTACAGCTCTTACCACCAAGACACATCACAACCCAACAGAATTGTCTTCAGAGAGATAAGGAAGATCCTTGTCATTCCTTAATTCAGCAATGCTCTGTTTAATTCCTAGAACTCTCCTGCATGCTTAGGGTCCCACACAGAGGGAGAGTCATCTGAAATGAATTAAAATGAAATGAGGGAAAAACAACAGTTGCCTATGGATGAAAGTAGTTGTCAATCCACGGATAAGCATCTATGTTGTCAGCCTGGCAGGTACCTTGCTGCATTTGGGACCCTCTGCAGCAAAACCTAGCATGGAGCTGAGACCCTAATTTTGGGGTTTGTTTATTAAAAATAAAAATTAGAACATCACCATAGATTAGGTTAGTTCTCCAGCAACCTGATTAAAAATAATTTTGATCAGGATTTCCCAGTCAGAAAAAGACAGAAAGAGAACAACATTGTACTCAAACACTTAATCATGAATAGGGAAGAATGTGAATACCTGCAGGCCTTTTTAGGCCCTACGTGGGTCTCAAAAGCAGAACAGCTTCAACCTGTTACAGACTGAAACATTTGCAATTGCTACTTAAAACTGGTTAGATTCTATGCTCTCTACTACACTGTAATTGAATGCCTTAACCTTTGGAGAGTAAGGCTACCATTGCTGAACTGGAAAATAGTATCCTATTTTTTACTGAATTTTATTTGGTCTTATTTAAAATGCTATAAATTATTCATTTTTCTGATCAAGCAAAGTATTTACTTTGATTCAAATATTTTAAATTCATTTTATTTTTAGTACCATTTTAAAAATGAATATGTTAAGGATAGAAGGTTTTTTCATTAAATTTTGTAATTAAGCCTTTTAAGAAATAAAAATTATTTGCACAGCTCCATACATTTTCTAAGTGTGGCTTGAGTAATTTTCCTAGAAAACGCAGAAAATCCATATTAAAACTACTTTATATTTTTTAATGTTTTGATCTGTAGTGGAATAGAAAACCACGAGATTACAAAGTAGGTCATTCCACCTTTTTTTAGTAGAATTTCAGCCTTTCACATTCAATTATTGTTGCAACAATGACAATTGGCTATGTAATGAAATATAAAGAAATATGCAGAGAAGCACAGTAAGATATTTGGCCTATACAGTCAAGAAAAGATAGAGGAAGTTCAGACACCAAAACCACCTCTCTTCCCAGCATTAGTTTGGATATAAATACCTACTTATTTCTCCTGGTGATTCCATCAGAACAAATTAGTGTACGTCCCTTGGGAGAGCAGGGTTATAAACTGCAGTCATATTACTGTCTATGAAACCTCTGAATAATACATGTAATTTGTGACTCATATGCCAAGAATCCCAATTCAGTGTGTCTGTCAGCAGTACTAAATGTTCTAATTTTTTTTAATAAATGAATGAAATGCTATTAATCAATCATAAAACTCTTAAAAGCACAAAAGCGCATATATATATATATATATAAAAACCTGTACAAATGGGGGAGGGAAGTGAACTGAAGTCCCAGTGAACTGGGACTCAGCCTCTGTTTGAAACTCCTTACCTGACCTTGAGTAAGTAGGTAATTTTTCTGTACCTCAGTTTTCCAGTTACAATAAGCTCATAATAATTCTCTACCTTGGAGAAGTGTTTTGATGACAAACTGATAATTATTTGATAGGTTTACGTATACATACAGTGGTGAAGGGAACCATAAAAATAAGGCAGATAAAAGTGATTCACTGGCTGAAATAAAATGATGCTAGTTAAATTAATTTCAAATTTCATCTTCTTGGCTGTATATGGAGACCTATAGTATGGGAAATAAATGATGATTTTACTGCTGAGGAGCTGACCTGAAGAGAAATAACTGAAATCTTCTTCTGCTTTCCATTATTTTGTTCTTTCTATATCTCAACCTATTGGACTCAATTTTTCCATGTCTCTTTGGAAATTTCAAAATTGTTTCTACTTCATCCCCCACTCCCAAACAAAATGTCTGGGCACAAGTGTGGGCTTGGGCTGCTCAGGAGAGCTTGTTGACAGAGCAGGCTGGAGCATGACAAGGCTGTGAGCCTTTGAAGGAGTCGGCCTGTGCACCAAACTCAATCAGTGGAAACGGCTCTGGGAGAGATAGAGAGACCCAGGGCCTGACATAGGGGTATGTTTGCAGAGTCAAGATAACATACACGTAGAGGAATCTGACTTGAACTTAGAAAATACCTAAGAGTGTAAACAGACAGAACCCGAAATGCCAGTAATAGAAAACGGTGTGTCCAGTCTTACAACTTTGTGTGAATGGTGACATACTTTCATGTTATCTAGAGTGAGGAATAAAGTATAAGTTTTAGAAATTTTTAGGCTACTATTTGTTTCAGCTATCATAAGCCTCTAAAGAGGTGCACTGTAAACCCAGATAACACATAAAGCTGGAGGGCTTCAATCTGTATGCATGAATTTGGTACCTAATTACTACTGGGTTTCTGTGGTTGAGAGGCCCCCAGTTTCCACCAGGAAGGAATCGGAAAGCAATGCATGCAACCAGTGTCTAAATGAAAAGAGCAAGAGAGCACTATGGATCAAGGGAAGATGAAGAGTGAGCTCAGTTTATGAGGCCTAAAGACAAGCAGCCTAAGGGTTACTACAAGCAGCCTGATGGTTTCTGTCCAGCAAGCTTAAGAAGGTTACTGCAACAGATATAAAAGCAAAAAAAACCCAAACCCCACCAAATGCTATAATTTAGCCAAACAAAAATTTAGCCGGAATACAGTCTTCTTTCTGCAGAACTGTAAATTTTATCTCTGTGTATGAGATGTGGCAAGGCCCCAGAAACCTTAATAAAGCAGATTGATCAGAGAGGAGAGTTTGGAGTAACATTCACAATAGAATTGGTAACAGTATAAAATCTACCACTAACAGTGAAATGATTGCTTGATGGTGCATGGTTTTCTCCAAGCCAAGAGAGGTTGTAAAGGTTACAGGCTTTTATGTTCTTCAAGCTTTGTGCAGTACTGGTGTAGAGACTTTGAGAACTACCTTCAAGACATGCTCTTTGAGAGAGGGCAAGGTGCAAGGAGGCAGCAACAGTACTGCTATTGTGGATATAACAGCCTAAGTCGATGAGCGAAGTGCTGTGTTAGTGTTGTGTGATTATCTCCCACGAAGTTACCAGCTCTCCCTAGATTCTGGCCTCACTTAGGAGAAGGATAAAGCCAGCATAAAGCATTGAAGTTTCTTACTCTTGGCGCTTTCTTTTCTCACTTGCTTTTGAGCAGTATGTCAAGATAAGCTGGTTCTTTTGGGATGCTTGGCAAATGAAAATAGGACAAAAAGGGAAAAATACAGCATAGCATGTCAGATTCCTGGCTTGAGCAAATGAAATGCAAACAGGATAATGTTAGCTTTCCTGATGCTCTAGATCACAAAATTGTGAAATTACAACAGAATTGAAAAGAAAGGCAACAAAATAAAGAGTTGTCACATCTTAGCTGCAGGCTTTAGCAGGAGGGAAAAGCCATATGTCCTTAAGGTGTTCTTAAAAAAATTAACTGCAAAGAATGTTTTATCAGAAAAGCAGGTTTTTACAAATGTAGTGAAGAACCTAAAGATCAGCATGATGCCAAACTGAATCAAACTACTGATTTATGCAACCATTATATGTGATTAATTTTTTTGTACCATAACAGTAGTGAGATAAGAGTTGAAGTACGTTTGGAGAAAGAATAGAGCTGTAGATATAAGTGAAGCCGGTGGAAAAGAATACGAAGAATTCAAAGGCTAGTCTATGTGTGAGAAAACAGGAAAACAGGAGACGTATCTCAGGGGTTCATTTGAAAGGACACTACCAAAGACCTAATGCTGAAAAATCAAGGGAGAGAACTGACCACACCAAAAAAAAGCATCAGAGGTTTATTCATTGAAATTTCCAAGTAAGTCAAATACTGTTGTAGTGTATAGCAGGAAAAAAGAATGATTAATAATGTTTGGATTAGGGCCTGGCACAAGAAGACAGTGGCACAGAAATAAAAAGGAAATCATAAAGCAAATAGGAGTAGCAACAGCAGATATGAAGTACTACCAATTTGTCTTGAGTAATGCGCAAGAGAAGAGAAAGTGCAGCTAATTAAAGTCAACTGAATAATATGATGACAATGTGAATTACTAATAGAATAAGAAAGTGTTATGTATTACTGTTGTTTTTGCTGTTTATTATTGGGCTGACTCCCATCAAGTGATTTTTCTACTTGATAGTGTTTTTCTGCAGATTTGATCCCTAATATAATTTTGAAGCATATGTGTCCACCTACAGATTATAACGGCATGGAAAAAAGAGCTGCTTTACTTACCCAACAATACATTTTTTTTATTATCTGGTAACATCAATCATATCCTGAGCATATTTCTGCTTTTGACTGTGAGAAGCACCTGTCAGAATGAAAACAAGCTCTCAACAAGTACAAACTACTGCTGGGGGAGGAAGCTTGATAGTAGGCTTCCTCAGGGAAGCATTGTATCAACTGCTGGAGCCATGTATGTTCAAAAACCATGTCTATACAGTAGAAATAACCAGGATCAGAGAGGCAGACAAATGATGGAAGTGTGACATGGAGGAAAAGGCCAGAAGAGGTTTCTTTTAGAGCAGCTGCTTACTGTAAAGAGGGAAATCTGGACCCTCTTGCTCCTTACTGACTTCAGGATAACAGGATTTTTCATGCACTCTTTGCAACCAAACCAGATTACCACTGGGAAGTACCTGACTTTCTAAAGGCAATAACCCAGCAAGATCTGTAAATACTTGTGTCAACTTTGGAGCAATATAATTTATTGGCCCAGATGCTGCATGTGCAATATGTTGTATAAACACATGAGAAGCCCATCATGTAATTTATGCTCTGCAAGGTAAAGGAACATCTTTTGACTGCATAATGTGTTCAGTTTTAACAGCATCGTGCCAGTCTTGAAGACTAATGTACAGTTTATAAATTCTGTTATGAGTGTTCTACCTCTGCCTGATATAAACCATGTTCCTATACCAAAATCAGGGAAATAATCCAGAATTCCTGATGAACAGGAATCATGCTTCAATAATTTTGTTTCATTTCTGTAAGCTACTGGTATGTGTGTGTGAAACTGCTCCCAAAATAACTGAGGATGTGAGCCTGAAAAAATTATGAATTTACCAGCTTTTCAGCATAAGGGATAAAGACTTTCGTGTTTTAGCTGAAAAAGCCATGGGTTTATTTGCTGATGCTAACGAAGATAAGATTCATACAGGCCTGTCTGAAAGTAAATTTTCTCTTTGCAGAGGAGAAAGACAAATTGCTGGAGATGAATTACATATGAAATGCCAGAGCCTTCACCCTGTTATGAAGAGGTGGAATGAACCTTATCACAAGTGCTTCACAAAAATCCTGCCGAGCTGAAAAATGACACTGACAGTCTTTTGCCACTCCTTGAAGAACTTTGTTCTTTATGTGCTTTATTTCAATAACCTCTAAATGGGAATAAAACCATGGACAGACAGTCTAAGGCATACAATTGTGTTCCCATCCCTGCATATTTTGTGGGGAAAAGCAAAATGAGGGGATCGAGTGCACCCTCAGTAAGTTTGCAGACAACACCAAGTCCGATGGGAGTGTTGATCGGCTCAAGGGCAGGGAGGATCTGCAGAGAGATCTGGACAGGCTGGGGCGATGGGCTAAGGCCAACTGTAGGAGTTTCAATAAGGCCAAATGCCGGGTGCTGCACTTTGGCCACAACAACCCCCAGCAGCGCTACAGGCTTGGGGAGGAGTGGCTGGAGAGCTGCCAGTCAGAGAGGGACCTGGGGGTGTTGATTGACAGGCGGCTGAACATGAGCCAGCAGTGTGCCCAGGTGGCCAAGAAGGCCAATGGCATCCTGGCTTGTATCAGAAATAGCGTGGCCAGCAGGGACAGGGAAGGGATCTTACCCCTGTACTCGGCACTGGTGAGGCCGCACCTCGATTACTGTGTTCAGTTTTGGGCCCCTCACTGCAAAAAGGACATTGAATTACTCGAGCGTGTCCAGAGAAGGGCAACGAAGCTGGTGAAGGGTCTGGAGCACATGTCGTACGAGGAGCGACTGAGGGAACTGGGGTTGTTTAGTCTGAAGAAGAAGAGGCTGAGGCGAGACCTCATCGCCCTCTACAACTACCTGAAAGGAGGTTGCAGAGAGCTGGGGATGAGTCTCTTTAACCAAGTAATAAGTGATAGGACAAGAGGGAATGGCCTCAAGTTGCACCAGGGAAGGTTTAGACTGGATATTAGGAAGTATTTCTTTACAGAATGGGTTTTTAGGCGTTGGAATGGGCTGCCCAGGGAGGTGGTGGAGTCCCTATCCCTGGAGATGTTTAAGAGTAGAGTCGACTTAGCACTGAGGGATATGGTGTAGTTGGGAACTGTTAATGTTGGGTTGATGGTTGGACTGGATGATCTTCAAGGTCTTTTCCAACCTAGATAATTCTGTGATTCTGTGATTCTGTGAGGTGCTGATCAAAAGGAGGCAACATAGACAGTGGAAGTAAATATTATCGGGAAGGGCACTGCAGCATGGGAATACCAGGAATAGTTTTTCTTCTTTCCTTTCACCCTCAAGTTGTTACTTGATTTTTGGTGGAGTCTCACCATATGTTTGCCCAAGTCAGTTCTGTTTTAGAACAACACAGACTCAAACCTTGACAAACAAGCATGCAAAAGGAAAGTGCAACAGCTGAGACTACAATGAAAACTTTTCTTTGAGGACAAGAAATAAACCAGACCATCTGAGCTCAACTGCTTTGCCATTTGTTGTAAAACTCAAGCCCAAGTGTTTTTCCTACTAGTCCAGCTGGCAGCCTTCACTAACCATTCCAACACCTTGACTCAGCTGGCAAGTGTGAGTCAGCGACCCAAAGAGCAGGAATGTGAGCTGCAGCGAGGAGCTGAGCACTTACCGGAGTACACTTGTAGCCGGGACTGAACTGAAACCAGGCAGAAAAGAAAAGCTGTTCACCTAACATCATCTTTTCATTTCATCTAATTTAAACATCCCTGTGGGAAAAGCTCACATGTGACCCAGCAGAATGCCTTAACCACAGTTCACTGGAGAAGCCCTATTTATGTAATAACTGAAAAATACACACAGATATTAGAAAAACCACCAGATTCCTTCATGCATATAATAAGAATGATGGTGGAAATTATGTGGTTGGGGACCACAAGAAGAACTGGAAAAGGAAGAATGGTTCTGTTCTCCTAACCAATGTATGGGTTTTAAACCAGCAGCTGGCAGAGCCAGCCTTGGGATTTGCAAGGGCCTGAGCTGCTGGCAGTGGGACTGCATCATGAGCTGTCCCCTTCTGCTCTCTGGCCCGTGGTGGGATGATCACAAAGAAAATTCCTTTCAGCTCTAATTCAGCTGTCAGAAAGTGAGCTCAGAGCTGGTGACCTGCATTCCCTGCGCTCATCTCTGACCGTGGTTATTTCTCAAATTGTATATTAGTCAGATCAGATCCTCAGTGAGAACCAGCTGCTGCAGTTTCACTGCTGCCACTTGTACCAGCTCAGGATATAGCACTCATTTACACGGTACCAGTACATCCAGGATTTTTAATTATCACCCCAGAAGGAGTTTCAATAGAGTTATAAAAATTCTATGAGATGATGGAAATTAATCTCAAAAGCCAGGTGTTAATTGATATTTTTTAGGGAGACATGAATTGTTTCTCCCCAGGTGCCATAGCATACTATGACCTCTATTAGATTGCAATATATATTCAAATTATAGCATAGTTCGTGGCAGAGAAAAACAATTTAAAGGGACAAGTAGTAATGGCAGCAGCTGAAGTAATAAGTCCCTAATTGCAGGTATCAGGAAATTTTTTAAGGGCTGAAACATTCTAGCAGTTAGTAATAGACATCCTGTGTACTTTGGAAACTACTCAGTTTGGTTTATTTTTATTCTTCCTTTCTCCACTGGTGTAGCTTCCCCTGATGAATTCATTTTCATCTTCCCAACCTTCCTCAGCCCTATGCAGCAATTCATTCTGTCAGCACTAATGTATGTTGTTAAACACACGTAATGCTACATATCTTCTTTGAAAACTATCACAAGAAGATACTATCATATTACTTTTCAATCTCTCTGAGTTGTTTTGATCTGACAGAGAAACAGAATTACTTTTTCATATTATTTCCTTGCACTCTTAAAATATGTGGAATTGCAGCTGTTGATTTTCCCTGCGCTCTCTTCTCATTTTCCGTTCCACCAACCCTCCCTATTGCATGAGAGTGAATTTTGCTGGGTAAAAAACTGGCTGGATGGCCGGGCCCAAAGAGTTGTGGTGAATGGAGTTAAATCCAGTTGGCGGCCGGTCACAAGTGGTGTCCCCCAGGGCTCAATTTTGGGGCCGCTCCTGTTTAACATCTTTATTGATGATCTAGACGAGGGGATCGAGTGCACCCTCAGTAAGTTTGCAGATGACACCAAGTTGGGTGGGAGTGTTGATCTGCTCGAGGGCAGGGAGGCTCTGCAGAGAGACCTGGACAGGCTGGAGCGATGGGCTAAGGCCAACTGTAGGAGTTTCAATAAGGCCAAATGCCGGGTGCTGCACTTTGGCCACAACAACCCCCAGCAGCGCTACAGGCTTGGGGAGGAGTGGCTGGAGAGCTGCCAGTCAGAGAGGGACCTGGGGGTGTTGATTGACAGGCGGCTGAACATGAGCCAGCAGTGTGCCCAGGTGGCCAAGAAGGCCAATGGCATCCTGGCTTGTATCAGAAACAGAGTGGCCAGCAGGGACAGGGAAGGGATCTTACCCCTGTACTCGGCACTGGTGAGGCCGCACCTTGATTACTGTGTTCAGTTTTGGGCCCCTCACTACAAAAAGGACATTGAATTACTCGAGCATGTCCAGAGAAGGGCAACGAAGCTGGTGAAGGGTCTGGAGCACATGTCGTACAAGGAGCGGCTGAGGGAACTGGGATTGTTTAGTCTGGAGAAGAGGAGGCTGAGGGGAGACCTCATCGCCCTCTACAACTACCTGAAAGGAGGTTGCAGAGAGCTGGGGATGAGTCTCTTTAACCAAGTAATAAGTGATAGAACAAGAGGGAATGGCCTCAAGTTGCACCAGGGAAGGTTTAGACTGGATATTAGGAAGTATTTCTTTACAGAATGGGTTTTTAGGCGTTGGAATGGGCTGCCCAGGGAGGTGGTGGAGTCCCCATCCCTGGAGGTGTTTAAGAGTCAGGTTGACATAGCGCTGAGGGATATGGTGTAGTTGGGAACTGTTAATGTTGGGTTGATGGTTGGACTGGATGATCTTCAAGGTCTTTTCCAACCTAGATGATTCTGTGATTCTGTGATTTCAGGATCTTATTTTTTGCATTCTGCACATCCTTACTCTCTTCCCTGACTTATCCCAACCATATTGCAGTTGCACTGCAAGCCTTGCATCAGTTTCCTGGGTGGGTTTCCATGGAGCTTATACACAGCAGAGTATTTACAACATTTACAGCGTTCCTCCCCCATAGGGTCCATGGACCATGAACATCTTTCATTTTCTGGTGCTTCTGTCCTTGGCAGTTTTGTGTCCCAGCAGGAAAGCTCTGGCCTGTTAGAAGACATCTCATACATCTCCTACTTGCCTCAGTGCCATCATCACCTTCCTCAGTCCACCTTGTATAGGGGTACATGGTCCTGCTGGCTGAGACTTAGCTTAAATACAAGGAAGCTTCTTTAGTCCTCCCACATCCAGATTCCTCCCATAGTAAGTCACAGGCATCTCTGGACAGTCTTTCCACTTCCTGGGCCCAGTCCCTGAGGTCAGGCCCCTTTCTTCCTTAGGGCATGGCTTACAGGGCTCTGGGCATCACCTCAGGTTTGCATCAGTCCCTCCAGCTCACCATGATCAGGACAAAAGACCTGAACACCTCCTGACCGAGCCTTCCCTGAACACAGTGTGGCACCTTCCCGGCTATCACCAACACCTGAGCAAAGCACTCAGGTCCTACTCCCAAACGGCGCTGCCGCTGCACCTCCCACCCAAGCCCCACCTTGAGCATGCTGGATGGGGACAAGGAGGCTGAAGGGACTGCCTCTGGCCTAAGCAGGGCTATAAATACTGGTCACACCAGAGGGGACACTATGTTTCTACTTTTCTCCCAAAGGGAATTGTTTTATTCAGTGGTAAACATTTTCCAAACCTGTGAAAGGGCAAACCCTGCAACATTTTCATATTCCCATTTTTATTAAATCTCATCTCCTTTCTGACCACACCCCAGATAGAGAGAAACAAGAAGGATATTAACAAACATTTTTTTTAACTAAAATGCAATTTTTCCTTATGTCAACATGAAAAATAATCTGTGTAACTTCAGGGGTTTTAAGGTCTTTCTATCAGAAAAGGTCTTTTTCTTGCATTAGCTAATTCAAGAGATCCTTTAAATAGTCCTCCAGAGACTCTAGTTCCCTTTTATTAGAGTTCATCTGTACTTTATGGCTTTGCTTTCATGAAAGATTAATAGCTGCAAAGGTCAAGGGCCATTGTGATCATTTAATCTGACCTGCATAGCATAGGCCATCAAATTTTACCCATTAATTCTTGCGCTGAATCCCATTAATTGCAGATGAAACATCATATATCTTTTAGCAAGAAATGTTTTCTTGACTTAAAGGCAACAAATGGTGAGAAGCCTGCCCCAGAAATTTGTTCTATAGTTTATTTATTCTGACCTTTTATGAATTTTCACAAGGGCTGATTAGGATTTTTTCAATTAAATATTTTGCGCTGAAGAAACGTGGGTATTATCAAAGAAGGAGCTTTATCTCACTGTTTTACTACCAGAAAAGAAAAAAAGCTAACAGAAAGTAACATATACCTTAACACATTAGACTTTTTGTTCTGTTTTGCTTTGTGGATGTTCCTCTTTCCCTGAATATCAGGACAACTAGGGAACCAGGCTCCTAATGTTAAATATGTAAAGCTAGGCAGTGGCAGTGCCTTTCCTGATGTCTCAGCCAGACCAGACATTCTCACACACACTGAGCTGGGAACCCCATCCTTGTCAGGTACATGAGCCCAAATACCAGCGAAAACCCTACCATTTCTATCAGGTCTGTGGTCTGACTTAAAAGTGCCATAAAGCCCATTTGTCCCTCCTGGGTTTGGAAATATGTCTTTGGCCCCAGGAAACACAGCCATTGCTGTCAAATAAACCACCCAAAATAAATTAATCTGGCAGAAGGTTATAGGCTCGTAGGGGCAATCTGTTAACTTTCTGGAGAAGTGTTTGATATCAGTCTGTCAACAGATAGATGACAAGCCGGAGAGGCCCTGGTGATGTACAGCCTGAGCTACACAGATTAGTTTGACCTAGCAAAACAATGCAACGTACAGACATTGAAGTGATGATAGCAAAGTTGTGGTTTTCGATTCTTTTACATCCTTTCCCAACAGATTATCTTTCCCATGGATTGAAATTTAGGTACAGTAGCATGAATTTATCAGAGTGGCTCTGACATGGTTTTCTAGTAATTAATTTTTTCCCTGTCTATAGTATAAACCATAATCTTCTAGACAGAACAGGCTGAAAGACTTCAAAGGAATTCTTTTTCAACAGATAATTTAGTTTCTATAAGCTGATATTTCAAAAAATGATGGGTTTTGCATCAAATAATTCTCCAAAAAAGGAAAACATTCAGATGAGCCTAATTATCTCTCTCAAAATAGAATATTTGGTTGACATATTTTGAAGTCTTTTCAGTTTGTAAATAAAATTTTTTATACCTGGTTAAAAGTAAAAAAGATTTTTCAAAATGATATGCCAAGAATCTTTGATTCAAAACATTCTATTACTGATAATTTTAAGAATGTTTAGCTTATGCAGCAATGTCAGATTTCCCAATATTAAAATCCTCTGAGAATCTTAATTTCTGACCTCATTGTGACTACATTTATCTATTGGTAACAGAAATTTGGACAACATAAATCTCAAAAACTCTACCACATCCATTTTATGGTAGAGGACAACGGAAGTCACTTCTTCAGCAAGAAGCTCAGAGACTTTTTGGACAGACATGAGTTCTCAAGCAGACTCTTCACCTCTCCCCACTGCACAAGGATCTCAGGGCAAATGTATGCCTAATCTTGTCATCTCTGCTCAGTGGCTAGCAAAGGGAGAATGAGTCCAGGTCCAAATGCCCATGATAACATAGGATGCAACAGTAGAATGAGATGCAGAACCTGTGAGTTCAGGAATACAGACCCAAAATTAGAAAAATCACATTTTAAAATACCAACCTAAATCAATTCTAAGCAGTGATTTTTTCGCCACTTCATGCAATATTTATTTTTCTTCTTTCTGTGGTAGTAAAACATCAAGAAACTGAAGATCTTATGAAGTGCTGTGAAAACACAATAAGTGAAAGTATCATGCCAAAAGTGTTCACAGCTTAAGCACACAGAAAGCAAGCAAGTTTACAAACGATGACAGTGAAACCATAAGAGTGCTCAGCATTAAGCCAATAAATACATTCTGGTTACAGCTACAAACATACCAGACTTGTTTGTCCTTTCAGTTACATTGGTTGCTCTCAAATGACTTTGAATGGGATACTCCTGTACGACATAGGTGTGAGTAACAAGAAAATTCTGTTCATTGTTTTTTAGGCTGGAAGATAGGAGGTGATTTTTGCAGATGTCAAGCAATGATGATCAAAACTGAACACTGAAATGAATTCTCTGTCATGCTGAAAGTTATTAGGATAAACCTCTCATTCAGCAGCGGATTTTCCTTTCTGTATCTGATACTCCTAATAGCTATTACACTGGGCATGCCATTCTCACAGTCCATTGTTAAATTTGAATAGTAGTTACAAATTCAAGAACTTCCTGTTTTTTGGCAGTTCCATTTTTTTCCTTTTGTAAAATGAGTTCTGTGAATTTTTTTATGGTGCTCATTGTCTCAACTTTTTAACATCCTATTTGAAAATAGTAAGTGGTTAGAGTTCATGCCCCATTCTAAAAAACTTGCAGTTCAGGTATGTGTGCTGTGGGACCTTGAATCTGTGATATTCTGCTGACAGAGCAAAAACCTACTGAGCTGTGGATATGCTTATTGAGAAGACAGTGTTTGGCTGACCCAGAGAAATACCCCTTCTGATTCTCAACGTATCAGTTGGAAGGCTACTTCACTCCAGAAACATCATTTTGAAGTACAGCGCTTCAGCACAGGGTCCTGGAGGTGGTTGAGTGATGGTCCTCACATTGTGATAAGACTCCAGCACCTTCTCTGAACATCGCGTCTTACGGACACATGGTGTTTTGCACAAATACTGCCAGAGTAGACCTGGCACAGACCTGCTGGGCACAGCTAGAACAGGGACATAGCAGCAAAGCCTGCTACTGCCACCACTCTCATTTATTCAGTTTGACTTTGGGGACTTCATTTCCTACAAACCTGGCACCCTGGCTTTCTGACCTAATCGAAGCACTTGAAGCTGGAAGGTGAAAGTGCTGTTGAAACATATGGTTTATCCATGAATATCACTGCTCTAGTCAGTAACACTAAATTACAATTGATTTTCACAAAACAAAACTAACCATTTGACTTATATATTTTACCAGATTATCACAATTATTCAACTAAGAGTTCCTCATTGCATTTTTAATGTCCAGATCTGTATTACACTTGTCTTGTGTCAGATACCTTTTTTGTAAGTGCAATGGCAACAGACTATAATCAAATCACCATTTTCTCAGTCTTTTTTCTACAATACTTAAACTTAACTCATCCATAAAGTTTGTACTTGTACTGCTACATCTTACAGTGCTAAACAGCAGGTCTGTCTTAAAGCTTATTGATGTTTCTTTGTGCTGTGACATGATCTGTTTCTATTTAAGGTTACATGACATCCTCATTGAAATTGCTTATACAAAGAAATACTGTCTGAAAATTATTTCACTCATTTTAGTTGACTTTTAACACCTTTTCAGATCTGCAGGACTACTTGTCACTGGGTTGTTAAACACCTACACACAGAATAACAAGGGTCCATGCAACATTCAATTTGAGAACCTTGGTTGAATCACAGAAATAGCATGAAAAACCTGTCTACTTAAACATAACAAGTTTTGTAAAATTGTAATTCACCAGAATAATGACTGAAGCCTTTTCAGATATTGAATAAAGACATCCATAAGGAGAAAGGTCATGTTTCTCCTTAAGCCTCTCTGGATATCCCCTTATATTTTTTCAGTGACCAATAACATTTATTTGTGAGGGCCTTGCATTTTGGTAACACCACTGAGCATAGCCTGTGTCAGAGCAGCCTGATGTAGCAGCTTGGTATCTGCTTCACATGCCTCTTCAACAGAGCTGAATACCTTCAAGTGGCACGGCCAAACCCAAACTGGGATCCCTCAAACTCCTTCTCTGCCCTGAAAAGGAGGAGGCTTCAGGGAGTCTGCATGGAAGCTGGTGAAGCAGAACTTTCTCAGCCTGCCTGGGGCGGGACCCTGGAGATCCTTTCCACTGCCACGCCATTCTTCAGATCTTGGTATATCTGATATCCAGGCAGTTTGGTCAACTGATCTCTGTATCTTGAAGAAGGCTTTTAATCTGTTTTGCCCTATTCCTAAATTTTCAATCCATGATGACACAGATTCTGAATGATATAGCGACTGACTTAAATGATAACCATTCACATCTTCTGTCACAAATTGGTTTAGGGCTTAGATTTTCTAGAGCTGAAAGCAAGCAGGAAGATGTAGGTCCCATGGATAATTCATACACGTGACACAGAAAGCTCCTCATAAAAGATTAGTTCAATCCAATCCAAAATTACTTATTTTCTATTTTCTCCCCTGAGAAAAACACTAGCCTTGAAAAATCAGTGTGTTTTTCTCACACATGGGCATAAACATCTTACTGAAAGACATTCCCAGGTACTAAGAGGCTAAACATAACAAAAGCTAACAGAAGGACAGAAAAGTTAAAAGAAAAATGTAAAATGTAGCTTTTCAAAAAAATTATTTTAAAATCAGGATACATAATTATTTAAAGAAATCATCACATGATGTGGTGGATTATCAGTCTGCTCAATCTGTAATCAAGATTGGATGCCTTCTGGGAAGATGATCAGGGGGCTGGAGCAGCTCCTTTATGAGGACAGGCTGAGACAGTTGGGGTTGTTCAGCCTGGAGAAGAGAAGGCTCTGGGGAGGCCTTATAGCGGCCTTTCAGTACCTAAAGGGGGGCTACAGGAAAGATGGGGAGGGACTCTTTGACAGGGAGTGTAGTGATAAGATGAGGGGTAATGATTTTAAACTGAAAGAGGGTAGATTTAGATTAGATACAAGGAAGAAATTCTTTACTGTGAGGGTGGTGAGACACTGGAACAGGTTGCCCAGAGAGGTTGTGGATGCCCCCTCCCTGGAAGTGTTGAAGGCCAGGTTGGACGGGGCTTTGAGCAACCTGGTCTTGTGGAAGGTGTCCCTGCCCATGGCAGGGGGGTTGGAACTAGGTGATCTTTAAGGTTCCTTCCAACCCAAACCATTCGACAATTCTATGAATATATGCTTCAGCAAGAGGCAAGCTGTACTATCAGTTACAAAATAACAAGATGAAACACTTTGGCTTGTGTTATAGAGGACAGGTAGGGTAATCTGAAGGTTTCTACTGTCCCTAAAAATCCTTTTTTTTTTTTTTTCTTAAGTCTATTCAATGTTTTATCTTCATATTTTGAATTTTTAAACAAAAAGGTGCTTATCCAAAACTTTGGGTACCAACCATCACTTATAAACAATATTGCACAAGAAATAAATAAAACACCCCACTTACTTAAGTGTAACCAAGTAAAACTATAAACTAATGTCTCATCTCTTTTGACTTTATGAATAGAGTTGTTTATTTGCTTCATACTTGTGACTCTTGGGATTGGTAATACTGCAAATACATGTGATATAAATGTGGGTTTTTTTATCCCCTAACTGACACACAGTTTTTCCTTTACCAAATGACTTTTGCTTGTTGTAGTAGGTGGCAGTAATCTCTTTCCACTTGATTTCTGCATGTTGCAGCTTCACCTAGAAAAGATCCTATTCCCTTGCTGCAGGAGTGGCAGTACAGAAGTAGTATTTTGTTCTCAATCATAGTTTGCCACTGGGAAAGTCAATTCAAATTGACTCTTAACAAACTGGAAATGGGTGATTGTGCCTGACATCAATGCTTCAATGCTGGCTTTTTTTTTTTTTTTTTTTTAATGTTTGTTGATATCTGTGGAGTCCTAGCTTCCAGAACTACACAGTTTATCCAGAAAATACTGAATTCACTTGAAAGAGATTCCAGCCACCAGAGAGGTCTGACAACTTGACCTAAAGCCTGAAAATGCCAGGCAGCAAAAAAACCAACATTGCTTCAACTTTAAGCCAGTCTGATGCTTTTTGCTGCATAACTCACATTTTTCTAACCCCAAGCATGGACAATGCCATACATTGTGCTTTCTCATGGGGTCCTGCTTTAGGACGATTGCTGGTTTTGCATTGGGCTCTCCTCAGTGTCATTTTGACTGCAGAGTGCTCTTTGAGTGTGGAAAAACATAATGGTTCTGCTCTCTGTGGCCAAAAGGTAGATTGAAGCAGTGATGAGCAAAGGGTAAATTCTTGCCCTTTTATGTCCAGGCCATTTATGGAGAGCAAATAGAAAAGCTGAGGGGTGTGGCAGGAACCAAGCCCATCCTGACTTGGAGGAATGCATGCCGGAGCCCGCAGCTGGCTCCTCTGCAAAGAGCATGGTGTGCATCTCTCCTCTTGCAGAGGTGGCTGCATCGTAGTGGCTGAAAGAGCCCTGTGCCACCCCTTCCACACTGCCCCTGCTCCTGCTCTGCAGATCCTCACTGGACACAAGCACAGCAGGAAGGCCACAGAAACAGCCTCCCAAATCCGGCTTCCTAGAGGTGATGGCCAGGCAGAGGCAGGGGCATGTTTGCCCAGCTGATAATTGCCTTTGCAGACACAATGTGATTTTATAAACAAGGCTCATATCCGTTAGGCTGCTCATGGCAGTGAGACATTTCCTATTCCACCCTTCACTGAGTAGAGGGTTTTTTTTTTTTTTATCTGTTACTAATTGGATAGCAATACAGTAAATAGATACAAGCTTGTGACTCAAGTTGTGCTAGCCCTCCTCAATAAGCAAGAGGAGCCCTGAGCATCTAAACGTCTGCCACTCCTCCAATAGTCAGGACAGCCTCCAATAGTCAGGACAGTCATCACAGTGACTAATGGTATCTTTGACCACAGGATATGTTTTTTTAATGCATCTGAGCTGTTTATCCCAGGCTAAAACCACCCTGGATCGGATGAGTGCTACAGTTCGGCTACATGCTGCTAATCCCCCAAGGGGAAGCATCTCCACGAGTGTTTAAGATGATTCTTCTCACTAACATTTAACACCAGTGACTGAGGTGATTTTAGGGAGCTTTACAATTCTTTCCCCCGAGGATACAGCAGGGACAGCCTGTGCAGGATGAATCAATGCCATACGTCAAGCACTGTTTGTATATGTTTCAGTGTATCCAGGCAAAGTCTTTTAACTTTCCATCCTAGAGCCCGAGCAGTACTTTCCTGAACCTCAGCCAGGAAAATTTTGTAGATTTGGCAGCAGGACTGTGGGAAGCCTGGTTGAAGACCAGCCCAGAGTGCTGGAGCAAAGGCTTTATATAAAGAGAGAGAATCCAAACACCTTCCTTTGTTTCATGCTACAAACGACTACAAATGGAGCCCTGAGATTGTAATCAGGCCCTATTGTATAAGCACAGGCCTTTCCATTACTCCATTACAGCTTTTTGGCATGTAGAACTTCATTATTTTTCAGCTGGAAAACTAATTAAAATGAATTCTTCTTTATTTATCGGAGTGTTAATACTTCAGTTCTAGAGTCCTCCACTGGCTTCCAGCCATTTAATTTTGGTCCCTAGGGCAAAGCCTGACAAATTAAGATAAAGCCATTACTTAATGTTCCCCTCCTGAGAGAAAACAAGAAGTATTTCCTGTTCTTATTAATTGCATGAAGTCAATTTCCATGGTGAAATTTCAGTATGATCAGAGTCGCTGCACCCAACATCTCTCCTCCTGTACACCACACTCAGCTGCAGCCATAGAGTCAGGGAGAGCTGGCAGGCTTCAGCTGAGCTGTCCGCAGTGTCGAGAAAATCACAGGATAAATGGAGGATTTGCTCAGGTGTTTGGCCTTTGCCATTTGGGAATCACCCTCCTCAGTACCTCTTAGGTGTTTTTGCTTCGAGAAGTGTAATATGCAGTGCTGTGCTTTACCTTCAAGGAGAAGCCTGGGGATCCCAGCCTTGCCAAGCAAGTTAGTCAGAGCTGTGGTATGGGCACTGCCCAGGTCAAGTGCCTTGAGAGAAGCCAAAATCAGCCTTTTTTTTTTTTTTTTTTTTTCTCTCAACGTGTAGATCACAAAAGTTCATGCACTTGTCAAGCAGTGTGTTGATTTAACTGATACCATTTCTCTATCCTCCCCAGCTGAGGAGCCTGGTGCAATAGGTAACAAACAGCCCTTCCCATGGCAACACGATTCAATGCCCTGATATTAGGGGGAATGGGAGGACTCCACTGAGCAAACTGGCCCACTGAGCCACAACTCGGGAAAGCAGCCAGGATGATGCAAAAAGTTTAGAGGGGAAGCAGCAAAACAAACAGAAAGGAAACACAGAGATGTGCCTGCAATTGTGAGGGGACAGCAGCGTTACTGTGTTTCCCACCCTGTTTGGTGTCGCTGGTACAAACCTCATGCCCTTTGGCCATCAGAGCTCTGCCCAGCATTGCTTCGATCTTCAATGCTCTCTTTATAACATTCTTGCATTTTAAAAAACCTGACACCATTGAAACCCAGCTCAATAGCATAAGTTCCCCCAAATATTTTCCTAAAGCTGACTTGTTTAGGGAAAGACTTGGCTAAACAAGAAGACAGCATGCCGAGTGCTGTTGAGCTCTGTTATCTAAGGTTTGTTGCCACGTTTGGGACTGAGAGCAGATATTACAAAATGTCTGTTGATTCCCTGACAGCAGCACATGGCTGGCACACTGGGTCAGGCTATGTCAGTGCCCTGGGGGGATGAATTTTCTCTGCGTCCCCCTCCAGACTTGGGACACCCTGCTTCGACAGCTACACTGGTGCAAGCCCTTGCTAGGAGCCAGGAGCAGCTTGCACAAGTGCCAGCATGCCTCTGCTGTGCCTACATGTGCCAGGGCCAGTGCCTTTGTCCCCTGCAGAGCTGTACAGCCTCCTCCTCCACCATGCGTCTGAGTCAGGGCGAGCTGCTGCTTCCTGGCAGGGGCTGAGCCCCATCCTGCTGCTGCTGCCCAGCCAGGGAAGAAAAAGCCCTGAGGTGCCCCCAGCCAGGGCCACCCCACAGCTTGTCCATACCACCACTGAGGCCATCAGGTCCCTGGACACTGCAAGCAGGAGGGGAAGCTAAGGAGGAGACAGCAGTTCCCCAGCAGCTCAGATCCAGGTGAGGAGGGCGCTGGAAGCCCCCCACTCCCACGATACTGGGGCAGGCACAGTCAAAAACATCCTTGAGGGCAGACATTTGGAAAGGAAGAAAAGCATGCAGCTTCTCTTCTGCTAGGCCAGTGCCAGCCAAAGCAGCCAAGCGAGGTGTAAGGACAACAAAGCCATTTCACCAAAGACCTTCACACTGCCTGAGTGAACAGCAATATAACCTTTGTTTACCTTACTCTTCCCAAAATCAGTTTTTCTTTGCTGATATTCCTTGGAAGAGGGTTGTTCATTAAAAAGTAGACATAGGATTTGAAGATGCCCTTTTAACCAAACTTTTAAAACTCCAGCATTTTAGGGGGTAATTATTATTTTATATTTCTATCCTTGTACAGAAATTCATTGCACATCCTCAGTTTTTCTAATCTCATAATAAATCTGTGATGGGTCATCTTGTCCTGCTACCTGTCACTGAATTCCATACACTTGGACTACACTGGGCACATACATTGTTAAAGCAGCAGGCAAGGTTATGAAAATTGCAAAAATGCATCCTGATACAATTTAGGATGATTCAGTGGATTAAAATGCAGAAGTGAGAAACAAGGAGAGTCTGGAACACATTTTCTGTTAAAGCACTTCAGATATAGGTTGTTACCATTATGAAAGAAGTCATAATAGCCAGTGTTATGTGACAAACATTACTTAAACCAACATGATTCAAGTACTCCTTTTCACTAGCCATCCCGAGAATTACATTAAAAAGTGTTATCTTCTTGAAATGTTTGAGGAAGATGTGAATGGCCAGTTTTGCCAATAGCTTAAGCAGATGCAGTTTCTATGCACTCTTAGGTCAATAGGGAATTTGATTCCTTTTTATTTTTTCACATGCATGCTTTAAAAATCCAGCTGTGGCTGCTGCCCCAGAGAAGGTCAAGGGAAAATGTATGTTCTCCCTAAGTTAAAGAATTTTTTAAGGCATTTGTACTGGGAAATTCTTCTGCTTGCTTAGTATGAAGGAGGGACTTGAATTTAGTAGAAGGGTAAGATGTAGGATGTGCTTTTTGAAGCCCCTAAGAAAATCACTAATTCACTGTGTTACAAATCCCTGACAAATCCCATTTCCCATGTACGATAGAGTCTTATTGGAACTTGGTCTGTGATTTCTCCACTGACTCTTCACCCTCTCTACACAACTGTACCATAAAGGAACCACTCTCATGGGTCTGGATGGGAAAGCTGTGTGCTTTCTGAGACCCCCCTGCTTAAAGACTCAAGATGTGAAGATAAGGCAGAAGCAGTGACCTGACCATTGAGAGCTGATAAGTGAAAAAGCAGTAATAAGGAAGTATATGAGGATGAGAGTTGCACTGCAGAGATCAGTAGCAGGGAAGGGCATGGGAAAAGGAGGGAAATGAGCTGTCAGCAAGATGACTCGTGAGCCTATTGACCAGGGAAATCATCTAGAGGAAATAGGGAAGACCTCATTTCTTGTCCTTATGGTTTGTCGCACGCTGTGTTGCACTGATTCTTACTTCTTTTTCTCCTCCCCGTGTGCAGTAACACAGTTTCAAGAAGAAAGGTACAAATGTACTCCTGCCTTCTCTCTCCATGCCCCCATCTTGCATAACAGATGGATTGGCAGTAAGGATGCTCCCCTGGGAGTACTCAACACAGATATACCATCAGGTATTACTCTATACATAATTACTAATTACTCAGTTGTGAGACAGATATCAAGCTGTTTTGCATTTGCACAGAAAGCCCCTGGGAAACTTTGGAGTGAAAAAAAACCAGCGCTCAGTGGTGTTCAGGTGCCCAGAGTTTAGGCAGCTGAACAGGAGAATTTAAAACCTGGTTTCCAACTTACACATCTACAGTCCATGTTTCCTGTAACCTCTCCAAACTTCAGAGTGCTTCACTTCTCACTGCTAGCTAATATTTCATTAACTTAGGTGTTTATGTGATATTTCTAGGAAACCACAACATTTTAAACCAAATTGATTGAAGACATGTATTACTAACACTGATATGATTTTACTTCTATTTACAATTTGGTAAGTGAAGAGATAAGCCCTGTTGAACTGCTAAAAAAGCAAAAACTTTTCTACCATCAAAATAATCACTGTTAAATATATTGCCATAAGTTTTTTACTCTATAGGAAGACTGGCAAAACAAAGGATTGGCAATTTTGCTGAGTGCATCCAAACTCACAGGGAAATGGAGAAGAGAGACAGCACCTCTGTTTTGCAATCTTGGGAAACCTTATAGCCGTGAGGGACAAAGCCTTTAACAGGATCCAACATTTTATGTTTGGATCAGATGTTCAAATGAATCATTTAATCTGAATTGCTGCTGGCCGTAAGGATTAGGAGAATAAGACATAATAAATATATCTACATTGCAGAAAGAAGGAATGATAGTAACACATGCCAGCTTAATCCAGGTTTCATGAGCAACCATAGCAGTAAAGATGTAGGAGCCTGGGATGTTGGGAGGTTGCTTAAACATGTTAACATTCACACAGCCTTGTATTCTCTGCTATGGTTAAATGCATTTGGGTTTTGTGTGGAAAGCACAGAGAAAAGCTTGTACACCAAGCCTCTATTTCCTCCCTGCTGGGGAAAGGTAAGCTCCTAACATGAATGCATGTGGTGTTAAAAGAGGACACCCACACTGTAAATTGCACTACAGGTGAAAAAAAGCAAAGTAAACAAACAGATAAAATTAAAAGGCATGTCCAAAGTGCAGTATTTATCCAAAGAGATTAACTTACAGAAGAAGACATCTAAGGTCAAGATGTATGATTTATTGCTGAATACTTTGTGGGCTACAGAAAAATGCACAGATGAAAAGATAAAGACATAAAATATGATGCTGTCAAGTTCACTTTCTGAATTAATTTTGTCCTAGCACTTACTCTCCACAGGTTACAAGTGAGTGGTTTTGTGAGTGGTTTAGAAAATTTAGAAATTATCTGACCACACAAACTCAAGTTTCAAAGAATTTTCTCAAATACATAGTTTTCCTTCATGACCCTTCTTTCTTTATATATTATATGCTTATTTGTTTTTAGTTTATCGTGGGGTGCTTAGCAATCAGTAGGATCTGCACCAGTGACCCTGCAGTATAATGTCTTCTCTTCACCCATAGAGCAATGGCACTGTGAGAGGAAGGTGGGTTAAACACCTTGCTGGACCTACCAGTTTGCTCCGTGAGTGGCACAGGGTGCTTCCCCCGTCACAGAGCCCATGTATTCCAGTGATTGTAATGCTATAGGTTTCCCTGTATAAAACTGTACAGTGTCCGCTCCTTGAATGGTGTGCCCAGTCCTGATTTGGGGAAATTCCTCCCTGAGCTATGAAAATGCTACTGCAGCTACAAGTTTACAGGGGTTTAGAAAGCAACTGCATAGACCACTGGAAGAAAAGGCCACCGAGGGCTGTGGTGTACAAAGATGCTGCCTACAACTATGGAAACCCCTCAGTCACGATAAGCTGGAAACAGGGAAAACATGCTGGGCAAGTACTGTCACGCATTCTTCTTGCCCTTACACGCTTCCCTTGGCATTCCCTTTGAGCCCATGGCAGGATCTGGGCTAGGCAGATCGTTCATCAAGCCCAGCAGAGCATGTCTTAGTTCTTACATCCACTTCCCTGAATGGGCTGAGTGGATCACGTACCTTCCACATAGCAACTGAACAGCTGACAACACAGTATGATGACCCAAATTGTATTTTAAGCATTTTTTGGAAGGAAACTGTTCCACAGTTGGGATGAGCTGTCCTGCTTGGCATCTTCTGTACTAATGTGTCCTTTGTGCCACTCCTGTTGCTTCTCAGGACAAAGCAGTGTCCTTCCCTGCCCCAGGCCACTGTTGCAGGCTGGGGGTGCTGGCCACTTCGAAGTGCAGAAGGATCTATGTCAGAGGTGGTTCTGCCAGCCGAACATTTTGAACACCATGGATGTGTGTACTAGATGGATGGCTGCAACACAAGATCTGCTTCCTAGTGTCCAGGGTAAAGTACAACAGAGAGACTGACTTGTGATCACATAACTAAATTTTTTTTTTTTTTTAAATTGGAAACAAGTAGTTAAATTCCCACTCACTCCAAGCTGAAAAAAGAGAAGGGGGACAAAAATGTTGTTAGTATTATGTCTAGCTTAACAATCATCTCATAAATATCCCTAATGTCAAAAGGAAGCAAGCAAAGTTGGGCTACTTTAAATAGTTTTCAGCAAGAGCCTGCAATGATGTCTTGGTATGCTCTAAAATACAGAAATATGTTGCCCCTTTGAAAGAGCATTTACTTACTAATCCTGTGGATTTTAGATCTTTCTGATAAAGGACTTCCAACAGCACATAGAGAATATTCAAATAAGATGAAAAGAGATGTGTGAGTACTTAATATCTTTAGAAACAAACCCTTTACAAATATTTGAATAACTGAATGCTTCACACTGGGAGAGAAACTGAAGAAAGTAAGAAAAGCATTTTAGTGTCACAGATATCAAACCACACAGCCAGTATACTCTGACTTCACATGAAATGCTCCATATTGAGCACCCAATCAGAAAACTGAGATTACAGACTGAATCAAACCAACACCTAAGCTGCCAGGAAGAATTCAGATGTGATGCGTCTGTGAGCTGTTGCAGATATAGATACTTGGTCTGGATACATAAATCCAGTAGAAATACTTACCAAACAGGAATACCTGATCAACAAAATCATTACTTCTTAACAATCCTTCATTATGAAAAACAATCCTAATTTTAGGCCTAAATTCAGTTCCAGATAAAGCCATACATCCGCCTCACAGGATATGTTTTCCCTACATATAATAAAATGCAGATCCATAAATTTATTTAAGTCATTCTCCTGAACAGTTCCTTTGGTTATTTTTCAGCCTGATGTTGAAGAACTTATTTGTGAACAATCCTTTCTTCTCTTTGACTTTCAGCAGTCATATGTACACATGCATAATACTTCTCCAATAAATGATTTTCAAGCCTTTTTTTTTCTTTGTAAATCAGTGAATAACATAATTAAAAAGAACCCCACAGTGTTTGCTCACTTTCATTCAGGGTGGCACTATCTTTCATTAGCATGCATTTGGGTGCCTTTAGCAATTAACCCAGGACTAGATTATGATTCTGCATGGTGCTGATGAGACAGGATGCTCTGGACTCCTGAAGTGGGCAGTGAGGTGGGGCAGTACCTGTAATGCTGTTATCGGTAATACTTCAGCAAGCTTGGAAGATACATTGTGTGCACTGCGTCAGTAAAGCAATGTAATTTTAATCATCCTACCCTGAAATTATTTCTCCATCTCCTGAGAGTCTGTCAGCACAATCTCCAAATCTCAGCCAGGGGTGACTCTGGTGGGTGCTCACATTGGCAGCAGCCTCAGGGCAGACCCTCTACAATGACATCTGCATTTCAGAGTCCAGCCTGTTCTCACAGCTATTTTGTGCATTTCAAGCACTCCAGAGTGCTCTATATATAGGGTATAAGAAGTCTTATATGCCATATTTTTTCTCTATATAAGGGCATAAGAAGCCTTATATGCCACATCTTTTTCAACATGCAAGACAGATTTTTTTTCTGTTCATTGTATCTTCCAAAGCAAGCCCAATAGAAAAGTGTCAAGACGACATCCTTTTGCTTTACTAACTGCAAGAAGGGCAATGTGTTAGCTGTAGGAGCTGGAGCAGGCATCCAAAGCAATTCAGAGAACAGGAACAAACAAAAGCTGGAATCATCTGGGCTCTCTCCAGCTTCCAAACCCAAAGCTGTACCTGCAGCTGCAAGATCTAAATATTTCAGTGGTGAATACCTACTTCTGGAAAATCCCCATTACATAAATGGAAACTAGTATGTAGACACATGCGGAGGTACATACCAGTAGAGGAACGATAAGTACTCATAACTGTCTTTTTGAAAATACTCCTTCTTACATTTTTTCTGAATACACAGAGCGTCAGGGAGTCAGAGCAATCACTTTCCCCAGAACAAACCATTTATGTTGCAGTGGTGTGCGTGCAGCTGTTATCACTGAACCCTGGGTGTTTCCTCAAGAATGACATTTACTATCTTGTTTGTAGCAAGTATCTCTGCTTATAAAGAATTCTGGAAAAATCACAGTAGAAAGTGAGTAGTCTTTTTTTCTGTGTGATCTACAACACATTGTTGTGCATTTAAGCTAAATCAGGCCAGTTAATAAAATCATGGAGTGCTAATGAGAAGAAAACTAGGCTTTTATAATTTGAATACTATGGATAAAATGAATGACTGTAGAAAACCAAGACATTTAAAAGAGGTCTTTAATGTTAACAGAAATGCCAGGAAGTAGCAGAGAATAGTTGTAGTAATGCTATTTCTCAGGTTCACCCTGTTGCTGTTTTCTGAATGGTTGGTTTAAATATCCACATAGGCAAACAGTGCTGTGTGATTATTGAATTAAGAATAAGCACACACAGCAAGAGCTTACCACCCCCAAAAATTACAAATTAGACTGCATTTTTAAAAAAACATAATAGTAGATCCTCTGTTAAGTTTATAATTAATGAGTTATATTCATGGATCACCCAAGTGCTATAAAATCACTGAAAGCTAGTCTCTGTTTGTAAAGTATAAACCCATGATGTTCTGGCACAAGGCATTTTCTCTGCAAACCAACCCAATATTTGCTTGAAACTCTCCACCAAGGAAAACCTCCTCTCCTTCTGAGCTCTCTGAACAGCTGTGTGCAGGCAGGGGGCTGCCCAGGACACCGACTTTCTAGGGAAAGCTCCAGCTGAATGCTTTCTTCAAAACTAAGGCAGCTTTAAAAGGAAACTGGGAGGTCCCTTGAAGGATGATTCCTACCAGCAGCTGCTCCGGACACACCACTGTAGCTTCAACGAAACTCAGCCACTGCCCTCACCCCTCCAACAGCCCTGGGAGTCGTGACGCCACCCCCACCACCATGCAGCAGAGACCTGAGCAGCAAAATATAATTACAAATAACCATATGTACTTAAAGGGTGACAAAAGTATAAAATATAAGAAAACATACCTTGAAGATGAATGTTTCCTAGTGATGGGCAAAATGATTGCAATGTGTGAAGCCCATGAATCATTTTGAGATCTTCAGTCAGATGGATAAAATATTATTCCATGTAAGTTATTACTACGTTGCATTTGAAATGGCGTTGTAATTTCCTGTCTAATGCTACCCTTAGGTCTCTTCTATATTACTGCTTTCCAATTACCTTTTATTTTTCTTCTTGAATATATATGTTTTGAATTATTTTTTCATCTGATGTATCAACCCACAGTTCTCCAGATTGAATCTTATTTTGTTATTTCCTGTCCACATTTCTACAATTAGGAGTTTATTGCTTTGTAAAGCTGAAAAAAAAGAAAACAAACAAAAAAAAGAAAACCAAGAAAAAATATAAAACATCATGTAAGGATGTTTATATCATGTGTTTGTATTTACGTCTGAAAACACATAGCCCTTGCTTCAAGCACTTTCTAAAAAATCTTAGGGAGATGTCCCAGATTCACTATCATGTACATAGTCTGTCTACTCAGATTAAAAAAAACAAACCCAGACTTTATAATCATATATTGCTGTCTAATCATCCTTTGAATTGTAAGGCATACTCATGCCAAAAGGAGGTGGGTAAAATCCAGCTCTGCCAGACTAAGAGATGGAGAATTTCAAGGTCAATGGCACTCCAGGAAAATTCTCCCAACACTGCTGTTTACTCCTTGAAAAATTAAATCACACCATCTCAGAGAACCACCATAAATCTATATAGAAATGAACCCCTCCAACATCTGGCAAGGCACCCCTCAGAAAGAAGGTCAGAGTGTCCAGGCACGGAGCAGGCAGGCATTCCAGGCAGTACCAGCAAGGGGACCAAGGAAGCCCCTGGTCCACCACCTGTCCGCATCATCACAAGTAAAACTGTCCCTGAGTTACCACAAAGCTTGACGTGTGCTGAAGGCTGTGGATTCAAAACGGTGGAGATTTCACCCATTAAGGTTCCCTTAGATGGGGGGATATGTGACATTTATTGCTTAGAAAAATCAGAAGCTTCCTTATTTCTACACACAGTGCCTTTACTCAGACTTCATTGAGGTTGTGCACAACCAAACCCGATACCAAGTCTTATGGCAACTTCTTCACTGCTTGACACATTTAGCATAATCATTGTCCTGTGCTCCTTCCCTTAAGTTGTTTTGCAGTCTGAGTTACACTGGTCACCTCAGCAGAAATTTAAATTAGTCTTTAAAAAGATGTTTTCCATTTAACTGGTGGTGACTAAGGGTACAGTCCTAATTTAAACTTTTAAAAATACTTCTATTAATGAAGATGAAAAAACAAACAAACAAACAAAAAGAAAATACCGAAGTCCCCAGAGATAAGATTTTTGCTATTTTTTCTGCAGGGTGTATTTTCAGTTAGCTGTTTCTTAAAAATTAAGAAAAAAAATCTGTTATAACTTTTATAGGGTTTCAAAAATCTATAATTAGCTTTTTGGAAATGGATGCCATTTGCAGGCAGAATGGTAAATAGTATTTAAAAGCAGAAATTTGATTAAAACTCTTCAGGGGTTATTAAACTGACTGTCACACTCTCCTGTCAGTATAAGAGATGACAAGAGCTATATAGTGAATTGCTTTCATGCCTGCTCCTCAATCATTTTAAGTGAACTGAGGGTGGGATGGACTATATGCCTTTCTCAGGTTTCTGTTTGCTTTGTTTTCACCAATCCAATGATTTCTGTGTATTCTTTCATTTTCAGAGCCACAGATTCACAGTGTACTAATTTAGTAGCATCAGAAAGAAGAAGATGTTCTAAAATCTCCAACTGCCTGTCCTGGGAATCACTGCAGCAGTTCAATAAGCCTCAGTTTTCACTTACTAATCTAAAATAAGACTTGGCACATGATATTTGCCAGCTGTTATACATCTACCAGCTTAACTACATTTTTTAATGTCCATGAAGTGCCATGAAGGGCCCGCTCATAGCCTTATTTGGATAAAACTTTACACCATGGTATATTAGATCTCTTTTTTATTTGCGCATCTGTTTGCTTTGTTCACTTATATTTTTTGGACCCAGATATCAGCAGTGTCCTGTATTCCTTTAATTAGTACAAATTGTTATATTCCTAGAAAGATAAGATTTATTTCTCCTATGGTGGGAGACATTTTAGAATATTTGCAAGTCAAAATGCTGACATGAGATTCTCTCTCCACTCCAAAGCAATTGCAAATCCTATTTGTAATTAATTGTCGTATCTCACAGACTACAAAGCCTGCCACACACTGCAGCTCCACGATTTCTAAGGTGGACATTATTTGGCTTTACATGGGAAACTTGCAGCTGCATATCAGTCACATTTTAGCTGCAAACAATTCAACTGCTCAGCTTTACACTAGGTTAAATCCTCACCCCTTTCAGTGACCTTATATAACAAGTGTCTCACTGAGGAACAACAGTGTCCATTAATCCACAGCAGCAGCAGCAGCACCAGAAGCTTCCTCCCTGTGTGAAGGCTGGGCACCTGCTCACTCCCTGGGCTGCAGCCATCGGTTGATGCTGATGTCCTGCTTTTGCCAGGAGAAGCGAGACTTCAGGCCTCGATGATGTTGCTTGCCCTGACACTCATCTCCAGAGGGATCCGTAGGAGGAGCTCAGAGCTATGGCGTGGTGCTGTTTGTGTCCCTGCTGTGTCCCCGGGGATGGCTCCCTCCCTGTCAGCAGCACTCCAGTGCTGCACGGCTCCCACGGGCACGGTGCAAGGGGAGCCCAACGTCCCTTTAGCTCTGCCAGTGCCTCAGAAGCAAAGACACTGCATTCGTGTACTTCATCACGGGTGTTAGAAATGCCTAAGATAGTAAACCCTCAGCATCCTATAACTGAGAACATACTGATTCCACTTTGTAGAGCAGGAGGAAGAGGCTGATGTTATAGTGTTTGTAGACTCATAAACAACAGTCACACAGGTCTTTCCAGAAGTACCAAAGCCCAACAAAACACAGGTTTTGAGATTCCAGGTTTAGCATTTTAAATGAGACTCTCTCCATTGGTAATTACATGAGAAGAAAAATAAATGTGTTCTTTTAGCTCAGTTCAGATCTCAAACCATCATCACTGTTCACAGAGCAAAGGACTCGGGAAAAGTACAGGATTCAGAGAACATCCTCCAATGTAGTTGTGTCTACAAAAATAAAGTTTAATCAAAACAGACAAGAAAGTAATTGAAATGGTGCTTTTCAAACTTCACCATGTCATATTCTTCATTTTCACTCTAGGAACTTAAAATTTCATAGACAAGACTGTCTTGTGTGAATGTAACTGCAAATATGTTGGTGAAAGTAGTTATCCTCTCCAGGTTGCTGATGAATATTCATTCACAGTGGAAGGTCTGATAAGAACATTGTGTCTTCTTCCAGAAGGTCACACCGGTCAAGGTAAGTGTAACAGCTTGTTAGTGAGACTCAGCTGACCATCTTTTTGTCTTGTGGCTGTTACAGAAAATGAACTCTGTCTGTATTTATTCCATACTTTTATTGATGCTCTCAGAGCACAGCAGGAAGAAAACCTGTGAGCTGCTGTAGCAGTGTGGCCTGGGGACAAAGCCAAGATGATGTGGTCAAAGACAGACTCCTTTTCATTCCCTTGAGCAAAATCCTAAGCTTTGCTTGCCATTGGCTTTGTGGTGACAGTCACAGGGGAAATTCCCAGTCACTGGCCATCTGAGGGCATTATAATGAAAAAAAATTCCTTTTCACCAGAGATTACTTCTGGTCCCCTCTTCCAGATCTTCCCAATGTATGAATGATAGCAATTTAAAATAAGGAATCGTAAATTCTCATCTTCCCTCCTTTTCTGACCAGTAATAATAGTTCTGTGCCTTTGGTAACATTCATGAGCAAGCAAACAATTCACCTGAGAGAGATTACACCAGTTTGAAGTAGAAAGTACATCTCTAATAAGGCAGATTCAAATCTCAGACACTACTTCCCCCTGTGCAAAAGGATTTGCCACTTACACCTGTACCACCAGTGTGATAGAGTCACTCCAGCCAAAGTAATTCATTCTTTCAAAGTATTACGCAGCCTTCCCAAGATACTTTGACTAGTATCCTTCACTTCCAGTTAACATAGCCTAAAGGTTCAGGAAATAGACATATGTTCTGTATTTGAAAAATACTGATCTTAGACAAAAAACACTAATTACTGACTGTAAATTGATCACAAATCCCCTATCTTTAGATTGCTTGCTTCCTGTTCACAGTCTCATTTTTGCTTGCCAATTTGATATTCTTGACTTCACAACAAAATTTAGGATAGGGTTTTGAAAAAGAGTAAGAAAATGTGAGAAATGCAACCCCCAGTTAATCTATGTTCAAACTGGACTGGAGAGCCTTACTACAAGAAATGTATTGCATATACTTACTTTTGAGTTTTGACATGCACCTGCCATTTGAATTGTGCAGTTCTCTGTCCACACTGTCTGTGAACAAGAGGGTATACGGCATGTTCAGGTGACATTTTAGCTTATTTGGCAAAAACATTTGGTTCATCTGCTAACACAGAGTGCTGCTGACCATGGAGTCAAGTGTCAGACTTACACACTATTGATATATCAATAGGAATTTTTTTTTCTTCCATGTAAATTGCCATTAACATTTTTCTTTTGTTTTAGCCTTGTTAGAATATTTTCTTTTCCAGATCATTTTGAATTCTTGCATTATAACTCCAGAGTCTTCTGGTGTTTATAGGAGGTGTGGAAGATATACTCTATAGCATCATAAATAGTGCAGGAACACTCATCATTAGTCATCTGTATTAATACTGATAATAATAAAATTCTCAAGTTATTTTATATTGATTTATTTCTAAGGTGAATAAAGGAATATAAATCAGTGAGAGAATTGGGAATTTTTACTGTATTTCCTTGTAGACTGGATTACATAGTAACTATATAGAAAACAAAATGGCTGAAAAATCTCCATAGATACAGAGTGCAATAGCAATAGGAGCCAGCTGATAGTTTTTAAAGTCTAAACTCCCAAACATCAGTCATTTTGTTTACACAGCCTGGGAACTGGAGCACAAAGGAAGATTAAAAGAGTTTTAAAAGCTCTTGGAATGGAAGATGCACTTGAGAGATGCCTCCTAAATGGAGTGACACAGAGAAGCTGTGTGGAGGGAATTCAGTCCTCTGGATGGGGGAAAGGTAATTGTAGATGAGGAGATATGCGGACCATCTACTCTTTTTAAGATAAACTTTTTCTGAAATGTTTTTTGTTCTAAATAGGGCAGAGTTTATGGGAAGAAAGAATATATTTAATAATTTATTTGTTGATTAGGTGCTTTTATATAACACCATAGCTTTATTCTACTAAAAGGTATTCATCATGACCATAACAACTCTGCCATAAATACTTCCTTTAAAGAAGAGGCAAAACAATTTTGCAGGGTACATGGTCGCACACCTGTGTCATCCCATACCCTGCAGGAGCTGGCATCCTCTGTGCAGGAGACACCTTCAACAGGACAAGGAGGCCTCTGAGCCACATTCAGATCTCAGACCATAAAGATCAGGATGTTCTTTCATTTTAATTAACACAGCTGCTATTTAAGCCAAGAACAGAGCATGGCCTCTGTGATTGAAATGTAACTGTCTGGGAAATTCTTCTCAGTTAAAAATGCTACTTTCTTTGCTACAGCTACTTTAGCTGTAGATTTGCTAAAGCATGTTATGGATATATAACTGAAAACAGCACTTAGTAGGTTGTAGTAGTTCATTACAAAAATCCATAAAAATAAAAGCTGTGTAAACCAGAAGCATTGCATACAGATGAAACAGCAGAGGTTGTGGTCTAGAGTTGACTCACAGGCTGGGTCAAACACAAATGTGTTAGCATTTACATCTGTCCCACAACACTTAGTCCCACTCCCACGATCAGGACCTGCCTCGTGTCCCAGCAGGAGGGATTTCTTGACAAGCAAGTGCTTAGGCAGGGCTCTCTAACTGTCACTAAAAAGAACATCATTGGCAGCCCGGCTAGCAGTTGTTTTACCTGATCCCCTTGATATCAGGTCCCATGACATCTGAGAAGGAAGTCCACACAGCAGCCCACCAGTTGGTTGTTATTATTCTTGCTAAAACTTATGTCCTTGAAGTTTCCTTCAGGGAGTTCAAATGGAAGGCTGCAGAATCCAAAAAATCTCTAAAGGACAATTTTCTGAATCAAGGCCTGGAAAAGCATTGACCTTTAGCATTGCTTATTCTTGATGTGTTTTCCCCCTCCCTTTGCAAGTGGTCTATGTGGGTATGTGAGAGACCCAAGGGAGGTATGTTTGGGAAGGCGAGATAAGTCTCTAGAAGGCAGGCTGTGAGAGCAAGGGATATGACTGATGAAGTTTTACATGTGAGAATCAAGGGGTTCTTTAAAATTGGCTCTAGCACCAGCTATGATCTAAATGTGAAAAATGTAGAACAGAAACTTTGTCATGTTGTCGAAGGCTGTCTGAGAACTAGGATTTTAAAAGTCCACCGGTATCTCCTCCTTAAAATGTTCCAGCCTAAGATTCAAGCCCAAGGGCCCAATCTGATCCACTTTGGAGAGCTGTTGTGTGCAAACTGACCCCTTTTCTGGAACTGAGGAAGAGTCATGTCAGACAGTTCAGACAGTCTATAAACTAGTCATCAGATAGCTCACCCTTTATCCGTTGATTAAATGTTCCCTGACATAGCCTTGCTTTATCATTGTCTCTCTTTCCTCTTCCCTTATGTAGCAGTGACAGAATTCTAAGTGCAATCCACAGTCCTTACAGGCAGAACTGCTCTGGGCTGGCTCTCATTTGCCTGTAGGAACAAGTAGGTGGAAGCTCTTTCCTGGATTTGCTGGGGCAGAAAGAGAGCAATGAGGAAATCAGTAGATCCATACCCATTTAGTATTCACAGCATTCATCAGTTGTAAGAAGATCACCTCTTAACCATTTCAGAGGCTGCCCGGTCCATCCTGGACACTTGCCCTGACCTTCCTCTTCCAGTAGAGTTTTTGCTCCATGGTAACCATCACCCAGGTGGTTATCAGTCACAGTCTGACATTTGATATAAGCCAGGACCAGAGATCTCCAGGGAAGGCAGAACAAGTTGGGGTAAGGAGAGGAAGAGGATGATGATTTTTTAAAGTAGAACAGCCGTCTTTTCAGATAGAAACCTTTTTAGCTTTAGGAGGTTTTCCCTGCCCCCAACTGCTTCTTCCTCCCCTGTCTTTCATTGCCCCCTTTAAGAGAGTATCAAATGCCAAAGCATTTGATGTAACTGGGTTCTCATGGGGAAAAAATATTTTTACTGGGTTTTCAAGTCCATTAGCTGCTATGCTCACAAAGAAGAGCTAACAGCCTCAGTCTGCACTGCCTCTGCAATTCAAGCAGAACAAACATGAGTTAACAGCTTACAAAAGTCTGGTTTTAGTCTTCCCCTGAACCTGTAGGATTTTGTGACTTTAATTTGGCTGCCTTCCTTTTAAGGCCATGTTACAGTGTCTACCTCACTTTCACGCCACCCAAACAAGCCACATTCTGAGAGGTTCATATTCAGTTCTACCATATCTATATTAGTGTCTGCTTCAGCGGGTTTTTCCAGTTCTTAGTAACAGTTAGTTTGCTTTGCCTTGGCCTACTTCAAGAGCAGAGTGTGTCTCCACCTCTCTGCGGGGAAAAGCATTTTGTTCATACACAGGAGCCTCTTTACAATCTATTTCAATGAGCAGGAGGAAAAACTGTAAAGGGATGAAGATAGGAGAATGATTTGGCCTCATAGGACAAACAAGCGAAACACAGGGAATAGTCCAGTGAAAATGCACAGGAACATTGATCTGGCAGTCACATACTTCCATCATGAAGACCAAAGCTGAATCTTGGGTTTGGTACCAGGGTTATCAAGAAACCCCAAGATCCTATACTGTGTTTAATTGTTAGTTTTCTTACGTTTGTTAGAAGATTTTTTTTTTTTCATGATATTTAGTATTAAAGTCAAAAAAACAGTGATACTGTTCAAAGTTCAGCAAAAGACTTGGAGAGAAAAGGGCTGAAGTATTTCTTGATAGTGCTGAAATGTACTGATAGTGCTGAAATCTAGCTACCATGGTAAGCATAGGTTACACACTGCAGGGTCTGCCTAGCTCCCTTATTCCCTCCAATAAGAAATACAGTCAGTACATGAAGCTCTGCAATTTTAGAAAGTTATTTGGATTTTTTTAAAGATAAGGCAAATTCCTCTCTAAACACCTCTGAATATTGTCTCCAATATTCAGCACACCTAAGCCTTGAGTACTGATGATAACAAATGTTGCAGATTGGGGAATTCTCTAACTGCTGTGTTTTATAAAACATTTTCTTAGTTTATAAAGAGGATTGTGAAAATTAGTGCTGAACAGAGAGTTTGGGGCAATGGAGGGGTGGCATGTGTCCGGCCGTATCAGTGCTGTGCATGGCAGCATGGGCACATCAATGCCACCAGCTGACATGGAACTGTTCCAGTCACCAGGGTACACTGAAAATACAGGGCTGTGGCCCACTTGTGTTTCTGTTTCCTGTATAAGAGGAAAGAAGTATTGAAGTATAAGGAGGGCAAAACAGCAAATTATAGACCATATTTGCCACATCTGAAGAATTTTCTTAATTTACTGTACACATGTGTCTATAATCCACAATTTGGCTGACTTGATATGCCTTTACTAATAATAGAACATTTTTATCCTTAAAACAGTACTTGTTTAAGAAAATACATGTTCTTATATGCTACTCCTGTTTGCAAAGCAAATGAGCGAAGACTGACAATGTATGAAAAATATAATACACCATTAAAGGTCATCTGCTTTACGTTCTGCCTCTCTTTGTGGTTTATTTTTTCAAAAAGCAGGTTTAAGATGGACAATTTAAGATATGCAATAGCATTCCCTCGGTCACTGAGTTGTGCTTGATACCTGCACATGCAACCAACACATGAGGCTCTCCACCACTCTGCAGTCTGGCTCTAATTATTTCCATGCTTCCTCAGTTCTGAGAAGGAAACTAGAAAATCTCTGATCTGCTCCATCTGTTTGCTTCATACAGTGCCACATGCTGATCCCTGAAGAACACAGGCTACAGCACATCCATAAAACTGGCTCAAAAGGGGTTGAGTGATTTTTGTTATAAAAAACAAGATAAGTACTTTTAATTTTTCATTTATCTTCCAGCTCTCTAATAAAAATGGGTAGGGTTTTTGTGGTTTCAGCAATGTCAAAAGAAAATGCAGCACAAAGAAAACTTTTATTTACTTGCAACTCATTTTGGCAGATAACGGTTTTGAAAGCCCACACTAGCATGAAGCTTGGACAGCAAAATAGCCTTCCTTTTTATTCATTCACATGGCAATTCACAGCCCTAAGAATTGCTTATGATTTGTAGTATACCCCAAAGAAATCAGAATTTCAGCTGGAGCAGTATCTTCCTTTAATTACTGCTAGCACTAAACAAGTGTCATATTTTCACCCATGATGATAAAGGGAGTTAAAGCAAAACTCAACTGTGCCACCAGTACAAAGTTATCCCTGAAACATCCTGGAAAACTCCTGGATCCAGTTGCCTGGGGAGGCAGCCTACCATCAGATCTCAGCTTGCCTGGGAAGGCTTTCCCCAAACCTTCCCGGTCTGCTCATCTCAGCTGCATCTCACCTGTGCCAGGATAACTCTCATCCAACCAGTCACCCAGGGAGAGTGCTCCAGAGAAGTATTTCAGCATTATTAAGAGTGCAAACAAACCAAAGCAATGGAGGAAACTTTCAGGGAGCTTTAAATAAAAAAATATGTATTAGACCTGCTCTGATGCTACAGATTGAAAATGTTTGGGTTTATTTTCTTTTCCTGTCCTACTGTGGCAGGTTTGAAGGAGTGATGCACATAGCCCTCTGTGCTTTGAAGTAGACAGATGTTACTATTTCTGATAACACCATTTGGAGTTTATTTTTTTATATAATTAAATAGAATGAAAAACTAGTAGTTCTGAGCTCTTCAAAGGAAAAAAAATCATCACATTCCCATCTGCTGCCATGGGAGTGCTTGCAAGTGTGTGGTTAAAGTGAAGAGTGGTGTACAGGCACATTGCTCCTACCAATGAAGCCTCCAACCACTACAAATTGTATCGGTTGTGATGTAAACACACCCACACACATTTAGCAAAGGCAAAGACATTACTCTTGAGGAATACTGTGCTTTGAAAAGAAGTGTATCACAGACATCACTAATTTTAAAGAAGGAGGGAGGAATTCTGTCCATGCATTTCTTAAAATTATAACAAAGAGTCTGCGTTCACAGACACACATAGACACAGGTACACGCTCAAGTGATGAAATGAAATTTATTCTTCCCTTGTTCATTATTGGACATTGATATACTTGTCCTGCCGTCAGAAAATTCTCATGCATTATCTTATTAATAATCACTTATTAAACTTATTTAATATTTCAAATGAAATGCAACATTGCTTCTTTCTTATTTGGCAGACACTTAGAAAGAGCTGGTAGAGAGAAAACAGCCATATATAAAGCTTTTTATTTTGAGAGTAAACTGTAATTTCACAACAATCAATGCTTAAAATACCAGTAAGTCAAAATATTAAGATGCAATGTCTGATCAGCACTCAGTGCATTAAGGCTCTCATTAAAGTTTATGCTTTTCATTTCAGTCTACTTCACAGTAATGTTAACCACACTGTTCTGCTTTCTCATCTAACAGAACTCAGCATCACGCTATTGAATCTGGATCACTGACTCTGTCAGTACAACTTCAGATTAACACTGGTGTAAAATGAAATCATATTACCTGTTTTCACTGGTTTGTACGCAACACTATATTTTGCTTCATGGTAAATGTTTACTCCTTCTGGAAGCTCATTGTGAAATCTGGCAGCTAACAGCCATTTTTCAGCTGAGAAATTTCTCTTTTCTCTGCTCCAAATTCTTTACAGGATAGTATTTCTGCTGATGCCTTTGCATTTTAAATTCACTGATGGCAAAGTACCTGAAATGAACTTCCCAAGAAGCTGATCCAGAGAAATCCCAAGAATCTGGCATGGTGCACAGAGGGCAGCAGCTGGAGATGTGCACAGCAGCTGTGCATTTTGCATGGGCTCTGCAGTGACACTGGAGGAGCGAGCTGCTGTCGCCACCTTCCCATTGGAAGTTTCTGAAGAAGTCTCCTTTTCAAATAGTTTTGTTAGTCACTGCTGCTAAGGAAAACAAGCTGAAAGTCAGCACTTACAGATAGCATCTCTCTGCCAGAAGAGAGGTTTCAAAGCTATCAACTGAACAGAGAGTTTCCCATCTGGAAAGTAGTATGTTAGAGGAACTAACAGTTGAAATGGCTTATTTAGTCTACTCTAGTAAGGGCAAAATATCCCATTATATAAACCCTAAAGAGTTTTAGGAATATTTTACCATTGCTTTTTACTGTGAAGTAGAAAGGAACTAAATTCAGCAGCACAATCCATGGGCAATATTCTCAAACAAGCACTCTGAAACAAAAAGCGTATGACTCACCTCTTCTGCTAAAAAAGTTTGTCCTTCCCTCCTGGGACACCAGAACTGATGTTGTTACAGCTGCTTCCGTGTGGCATTTTCTGGACCATAGCTTCTCTTTCTACTTTATGCCTATTGAAATAGTTCTGCTGCATTTGTGCATGCAAGAAAAAACACAAGAGCAACAGAGAGGAGGCATTGCAAACTCTGTCACCCTGCCTGGGGCACCAAAAGGAATCTAGCCAGAGCACTCGGAAAGGCCTCGGTCATGTATCTCGGCTGGTAGTGCAAGTGTAGGAAGACTTCTCTCCAGGAGGAGGCTCCTAGCACTTTTTGTCCTAACACAGATTTTACCTACACGCTAGCTCTGATTCAAGCTCAGCAGGCTCAGCAGAATTCTTCCCAGCCTTTCATGGAGAGATGCTTAAACTACTACATTTGCTACTACTTTTCTATGTAGCAGATAGTGGAGGACTTTGGAGCTGGGTCGGAAGGCTTTGGGTTGGGAATCAGCAAACTCTCTTGACTTAATACAAGAGAAGAAAGAAATCCACCTTTGTAAGACTGGAAATATTAGTGGAAATTGAAAATTAGTGGAAATATTGACAACTTTATCAACTATATAAACTGATTTTTTAGATCTTTTTCCATTCTTTTCTTGGGGACAGTATCTGAAGGATTGATTTCCTGAAATGCAAAGGAATCAGCAGAAGTAAGAATAGGAAGAAGCTTCACTCTCACAGAAAGAAAAAGGGTATTTGATTATTCATTCAGTATTACTTTGTTTGAAGTAGATAGGAATTAGAAGTATGGGGAATACTCTAAAAATACTATTAAATTATTTTTCTGCTATTTTTCCACACCCATTCCAAAGATTCCACTGAGTACCTGTAAAAGCTGCCTGGCAATTTACAAACTAATTGAAGAGGCTTTGGAACCACAGGGCTATGGATATTATTCTTCAATCCAACTGAAGAATACACACCTCAAGGTCTGACTGTTACCAGTGTGAAAGTGATCAAAACCAAGTATATTGAAATTACGATTATAAAAACCCTTTTCTAAGTGGTTTTTTCCCTTGAGTTGGCCATGAAAGAAATATACTTTTAGCATGCATAGCCAATGATCACAGAAGTGTCTGAAACGGCTTTTTAATTCTGTTCTCTTGACCATCACTTCGTTGTGCAGAGTCTTACCAAAACAGCAAATTTAAAAGATGGTTTATTTAATTTAGTTCCTACTAGAAATATTTGTAATACTACAGTTAACCAGTCAGCACCAGTGGTATAGAATTAATTCGCTGTTTGCCCACTGTCTGAACACAGAACACAACTCTTAAGTGGTTATAAACTCCATTAACCACAAAAAAAAAAGGTTTAAAAAATACTTTTTTGGAACAGTTGTATTTAGGACACTGCTAAAAAGGAAGGATTCAAAGCTCTTAATCATATGTTCCAAAAGAGCTTTAGCTATATGTGGAAAACTAATGTATACTGTTCTTTATGGATTTTCTTGAAGCTGGAAAGAAGCATTGCCATTGCCTGATCTGTCTCCTGCATAACATGAGTCATAAGATTTAATGGAGCTGGAAACTGATGTCTGAACTATAACAAGCAGTTGTGAGATGCAAATTTAGACTTAAAGCCTTCAAGTGTGAAGAACCTGTTAGCTAGCACGTTTAGCAAAATCCAATAGCTCATTGACTGTATGACTTTATTTCTGTGGTTGTTTCTTAACTATATATAGACTTACAACCCTACACATTGGTATTTCAGTACATAAAATGAACAGGGTAAAAATGATCAAGATACTATTGAATATGTTAATTTTTAAGAAGATAATTAGCACCTTGGGGTACTTGGAGTTGCTGTTCAGTTCGACAGGAATAGAGTTCCCATGAACATTTATCAGAATTAAGGCAGTAATGGCAAGACCCTCCAGCTGGTGCAAGCCAGCATAGCTCTAGGGGCTTCTCTGGCTTTGCAACTGTTGTAAACCCAACTTCTTTTTTCTGGAAGTTTCTTATATTCCAAAAGATAAAACCCTTGCTATAACAGCAAAGAAAAAACAAATATTTTGGAGAAGCAAAGAATGTTAACACTTTTCTTCCTGTCTTGTCAAAATGTCTGGATGAAAGGATGTTTCATAGCTTTAGCTGTAGTTCTTACAACTTTTACTGCAGTACCAGGAAGGCATACTACCACAAGCTACTAGTGTTCCTGTTCCTGCAGCTAGTGCATGTTTTTTGAGACTTTTTTTTGCTGAAGTCATTAGTGCATATTGTCTTTCTGCTATTAAAAAGATACACAATTTCAAGAAGGACAAATAATCAGCCACCTCATTTGAATTTGGATCCAATATTATATACTTTCCAGATACCCTGTCATACAGCGTGAGAAAAAATGTCTAGTAGACATACTGTTTTATATATGATTACATTGATTTGATATAGTCTGCAAGATAATAGATCTAATTACAAGTTTCTGTCCTGTGAGACCAGTTGCCACTGCAGGAAAATGAATAGGACGATCTGAACACAGCTGAGACTTCTTTGTTCTGACTAAGCATTTCTGCCTGGATGATCTGGCCTATGATACTGAGTGCTTGCTCTCTGCAAATATGGAGCATTAGACCCACTATTAAGCAACCAGCTACGTGTTTCTTCTGTTTGGGTGAGAGCTACTGTTATATGCCATCAGCCACAGAAAAGTGACAAGAGGTCATTTCAGATCACCTCCTGCAGAGTACCAAACGAAAGCAGAAATGATGGCCAATTAAAGGATTTAGGAATAGACAATCTGAACATAGCCCAAATATCCAGGTTCAGTACATAGAACATTTAGCAAACTGTTAGATGAGACCCTAAAGCAACCTTTATTTGCACAGAATACCTAAGAGAAAAAAATATTTCAACTATTAGCAAGCATGAGCAGCATACTAACCAAGAAGATAGTATTAGATCAAAAATGTCAAATGCCACAAACTTGTTTGTTTCCTGATACAACTCCACTGACTTCAGCCTAAGCCGATGGCGGCTCCAAAGACCTAAACTTCATTCCATGGCTTCTTTGAACAACTTGAAAGTATTAGAAGTCATAAATATTTCAGAGGATTGCTTCTAAATTTGGCCTTTGAAAAATAAACAGAGATCAGACTAATACTGCTATGCAAAGGGGAAGGTTTCCAGTGAGGGCACAACGCTTTCAAACCACACCTCTGGGTTTTGCAAGGGCATGTTAATTGCCACCATGAGGCTGGATTCCTCACCTTCAGGGTTTGCTTGCTGGCCACTTCAGATTAAAGTAAGTTTTTGGTCAAAATTCTGAGTTTGCCTCCTCTTACAGCTGTGATTCAAAGAGAAAGTAGGTAAAACCTGCTAGATTTATTGAGCCTTTGTTCATTAAGATACTGAAAAACAGTTACTAATATTTTTGAAGATATGCCATCTGTGAAATGTTGTCAAAACAAAAATATACAGCACACAAATGCAGGTAAATAACTCCATATTTCATCTTGCTGATAATCAAATTAGGAAGGATGTTTAAATAGTAGGTGTACCTAGATCAAATTAAAATTACAGAGGCAGTGACACACAGAAAACTTAGGTTAGATATACAGGTTTTTTTATTTGGTCCCTTATTTTGTGTTCTACTTCTGCTAGAGTGATGCTGCTTCAGGTTATGTGGTTGTCAAGATATTATAAATCAAATAATTGATCAAATGAATGATGTATTAATTAAACTGAAAAAATCAATATTAGATATCTTGGGATTCTGATAATTTTTTATAGTGGTGCTAAATTGTGGTGGTTTAGTCCCTGCCGGGGTCTGAGACCACACGACCGCTGCCCCTCCCCCACAAAGGGAGTGAAATACAAAGCCCCAGGGCTGAGATAAGGAAAGGTTTAATACAATAGTGCAACAGCAACAAAACAAACAACAACAATAACAATAACAATAACAGTAATAACAATGAACAGAGCAAGATATCTACCGATACAGCAGTGAGAGCAGAGGGATGGCATAACACACGTGTTCACCGATTCTCCCGAGCTCCCGTGCTCTGGCTCCCGGACGTGACGTCAGCATGGTATTGAATAACCTGGCTAGAGCTTCCCCCCACTGCTGGGGAAACTTAACCCTATCCTAGCTAAACCAGGACATAAGTGATGATTACTTACACTAGTTTATGGACCTCATGTGACATCAACTGAATGACTGGGAAGGTGTAACAATCCCTCCTGCATAACATACAAAGTCCCTGAAGAGAGCTGAAAAACTCCAATTTACACATTTATGCATTTATAGGAGCCACATCTAGGTGTTCTTATTCATTACAAATACATTGAGACTTTTCCAGATTATATATTGTGTTAAACAAAAGCTGATAGTTTTATATAATGTCACTTTCATCTTAATCAAAAATGAAGAATAAGAAGCAACTTCAAAAAAATAAAACAGCAGAAGGAAATTATTACAAACTTAGGAAACAGGTACATAACATCTGCACTGGTCATTAAAATCCCAGTCAGACATTTGGTGGCTTTACTTCATTTTCAGTCTCCTATGTGGCAAAGGAGTTGCTGCCAGTGCAGGTTGTCTCCAATGAGCTACACAGCTTCATGGAGCCTGCCGGTCACTTCCCTGTGGCTGAGAGTGAAAGAACAGACTGCTATAATGAAAACCTTGTTGTTTACTTCCTGTTATTTCCCCTGCTAATTTTCAGGTTTGGTTTTAAACTGAATTTCCAGTGTTCTCTGCAGTTTGTGCATTGCTCAAGGTCAGGCGATGCTCTGCTAAAATAACAAAAAATGTATAATGCCTATAGTTTACTGTGATGAATTGCTGTCCCCTAACCCCTGCCTTGTGCATGGAAAAGCTTCCAGGCCAATGAGACGAACAAACAAGCAGAAAATAAGACCAGTATACAGAAACCTGTGGGTGGAGGCATCTGGAGCATTCAGCTACAAAACAGAGGGAAGGAGGATGGTAAAACCACAGCAAGACTGCATGCAATGGAATGGTGTGAGGAACCCTGGAGAGAAAGGAAGAGAAAAAGTGGACAAAGAGCCATCACCTGGATTTGGCAACCTTAATTTTGGTGGTTCAGAAAGCAGCAGTGTTCCAGTGGCGCACATCAGAGAATATTTTAGATTTTATATACATATATATATGTTCTGTATTTATAGAAATAGTATTTTCTATATTTACTGCATGGATGCATTTTTGGAAAACTATTTCCACTTCACACTTCCAGATGACCAGGAAGTCCAGGCAATATCTGCCTACTTCAGGATTCCCTCCTAATGGATCTACCTGAGGGTATCATCTAGAGTGCAAATGAATATTGCTGAATGCATTTTCATACTTTCACTGCTGGATCTGAAGAAAACCACAGGCACCTGAGGTGGGATTTCACCGCCTCAGCCTGCTCAGACTGTGCTCAGATGACACTTTGCTTTGGAGACGTTCCTGCATCCCCCTCTTTTACAGCAAAGTCCCTTAGAGGTCTCATCCTCCACCGTTCCTACAACTGCCACAGCATTTGCAGGGCTGAGCATCTCCATGTGCATTGCAAACCTGAGTTTGACTGGCACCCGACCCAAGGAGGGGCTTGGGTTCAACCTGGGTAAGATGTCAAAACTTCTTATATCGTTCTGACAGCCTTTGAAACCATCAAGAAAAAATGCCTATAGATAGCAATTGGCTGTCTGTACTGAGAGATAGGTCACATCTCTGGATGTCATTCGAGACAGCTGACACTCACTAGTGAAGGTGTTAGTAGCTACAGAGAGGCAAATGGTAGTGTTTACTAGTCCAACTGACTCGAGCTTTTTCTGATTTACCATGGATCTTCTCATTGGAAAGAAAAAAAAAAAAAAAAAAAGAATGAGACTAAGAAAAAATAGGCTCAGAAAAGAGAAGGTCTGTAAGGTGATGCAGCACAGTGAGCTCCCACAAGGACCACACACAAGGGATGGGCACCCAGGCCAAGCCTCAGCCTCACGCATGGGCTCTCCATCCATCAAGCCTGAAACCCAGCCTTTGGCCCTGAAGGAGAGTTTGAAAATGAGGGAATGCTCTTGGTGCCAGCCCTGATGCAGGGAGAAGAAGCCATTTCACCTCCCTGGATGGTGGGTGGAAGGACCCAGCTCGGTGGCTGGCTCTCCGTGCCATGGACAGAGGGTCCTCCAGAGTCAGGAAGAAGAGCTGATATTGCAACTTCTTGGCCCTGCAGCACTTGTTTCCATTTATGTCCCTCCTTAGCATGCACAGTGGGGATCCCCCATGAGGACCTGAGGCTTCCAGGTGTCCTACAGAGCTTTGCTAGCTGAGCTGGCCTCCTGAAGGCAGTTCAGCAGGCTGGACACCTGAAAGTTCGGTAGGACCAGCATCCTAGCCGCAAACAGGAGACAAGATACAATATTCCACTAACAAAAAAAAAAGGGCAGAAGAGAGAAAAAAAGACACATTGAGCTCCGTTTTTATCTGTGCTGATACTCAGAGCTAGCTGCTGGATCCTCTTGGTGTCCCAGAGATGAGGGTGCCTGGCACTGCTGTCCCTGGAGGGGAACACCACAACAGCCAGGCCATTCTGGTAGCGGCATCAAAAAAGTAGAAAAAAGAAAAAAAAAAATGAAAACAAAAAATGAAAACAAAAAAGGAAGACAAACAAGGGTGAAGAACCCAAGAAGAGGAGAGTAGCTTAAGTCTGTAAATGGAATTTTCTGTGGGGAGAGCTCAGAAGTGTAAATAGTTAAAAGGCACTCGGAATTTCAGTTGGGCTTTTTTTGGTGCAAGAGTTGTCATCTCAATAAAGCCATAAACTTCACACTAGATCTGTAATACCCCTCTTTTGCTTGTCACTTTTATTCTGCAGTGTTCGTTCATGCCAGTGATCCTCTGAGGGTGAAACACATGAAAGCTTCTCTCATCTCTGCACTGCCATTAAGCTTCAAAGGGTTGGCTCTGCGTACAATTTAAAATCACTTTCTGCAGTAAAGCACTGTTATTAGCTCAAGCAGAGGGAATGAACATTCAGGGGAAAAAAGAGCCCTGTAATGTGGGCTTAGAATCATCAGGTTAATTTTCCTTTGCATGGATTTTTTTTCCCAAAAATATTTTAGGGATGTTGATGTTTTTACTAAGCTTTTCATTTGGAGTGACTCATAGCTGTGGCTTCTTATAACAGAAGGGATTCCTATTTGGACTCCCTACAAGGCAACTCCTTTCTATTTACATATAAATCAGATGCAGGAAGAGATTAGCAGCTTCATTCCAGTAATTGCAAACAATCCAGGTCCTCCAACATTCACATTTAGCTGATTTGCAAAGAACTACGCTATGAGCTGCACAGAAGACTTGGGGAGGGGGAAGGCAGTTTGTTTTCCTTTTCCAGAAAAAAAAAAAAAAAAAAAAAAGAAGAAGAAGAAAAAAAGAAAGAACTGTTGCATGAGCAAGGGATAATGACTGGAAAACCCAGTGGAAATCTCAGAAATAAAAGCAAACCTGTATTAACTTGAAATGCAACTATGCTAGAGGTGTCATGTGTTTCTGATTTTTCTGCAAAAGGACAAAATGAAGTCAATCTCCCAGGTTTTGACGGAAATAAGCAGCCCTATTAAAGTACCAATTTAAACCTAATAAAAGCCACTGAACTCCATGCACCAGGGTCATGCTGTTAACAATCTGGACTTGAAGGTAAAACAGCATTAATTCAGCATGGAGCTGACTGGAGTGCTGTGAGAACAGGGAAATAACCTACAGGAACCAAGAGAGGAAAAAGAGTGGGAAATGAGATTGAATTTGGAGTAATGTGGACTAGTACATCCAGGCTAAAATAGCAGAAAAGTTTGAAAAGCAACCATGATGCGCTCCCCCAGCCTGGCTGGAATGGATTTGACTCAAGGGCAGAAAAAACAGGTTAATACTTTACGAGTCGGGACCTGGCAGAGGCAGCTCCCCACTCTGAGACAGGGGCAACCAGGATTCAGTGGGAGCTCTGGGTGCACAAACCATGTGAAATAATGTAATTCTGCCAAGAGCAGAGGGGGCCCTGTGGCTGTGCAGCCAGACCCTGACCACAGGGCCTGGAGGAGCGAGTCTGCCTCACAGCCACAAGAAGGGGGAAAAACTCTCTCCTTAGCACACTGCTCACCTGTTCTGCTAATCTTAGTCTGGAGTCAAATTTATACTAAATTAATAACTCTGACAAAAGTGAGTATCCACACAATTAAATGTGCACATCAGTGCTTCGCCCATATAGATACATGATCTCTCTACATAAATTACATATACTACCACTGGTGCTCATCTGGAGCCAGCAATTACACCATTGCAAAATTGGTGTAAATGTACATCAGAATTAAGCTATTATAAACTGTTCCCTCTGAAATATGTGTTTATATCTGACAGCCTGCAAGTTTTGCTCAGGAAACTTGTGAAAAGAAAAAAGCTCTTCCAAAACAATTTTATTTGAAAAGCCTCCAAATTATACACTCCGGAACTGTAAACAAGGTTCTCTTATGAAAGTGGATTTAAATGTCTTTTCATGAGATCAACATTTAATAGAGATGAATTTGTCATTCAATCTTTCTTTTATGGATTTTACTGTCAGTATAAACATTTGAAAGGCAGATATTAAGATCATTTCATCTGTTTAGGAGCTGAGCCTCAAAGAATCCTGCTTTTAATCTGCAAACCTTTTAGCCACAAAGACATTTGCCACAGAGTTTTCGAAGTATTCTGGTATAACCAAAACTTGACAGAGAACGTGTCTATATTATGGTGATTTTTCTTAGATCATTTTCTTCGAAGGTGGAAGGAAAGATAAAGGGACACAAAAGTCAAGCTAGTGTTTATAGTTGTTGATCCAGTATATGGGAGTACCTTAGACTTCTTTTCTTGTATGGCTCCAAAATACCACCTCTGGGCTTGAATTTCCCTTCTTTGAATTCAGGAACAATTATTCCCCATTTTCCAAGTAAGCAGCTGTCATGATGTGCATTTCTTCCCAGCAGCCTGTGCCATGCAGCAGTAGTACTCTGCATGCAGGGGATTCAGGAGCTGAGCAGAAACTGCAGAAGAGATGGAGATGTTCCACAGAAAAAAAAAATGGAAACGTAGGGGGAAAAAAAGTGAGACTCATAGAACAGAAGAATAAAACACTGCTGAGTTGCTGCTGAGAAAAAGCAGTCACCAATTTCAAAAATCTAACTTTATTTTTAAAAAATATTCTTTCTTGAAAAAATTTAAGTTGAAGAGCATCTGTATAAAATGCATAATCCTTCAATCTTAAATCTTTACAATACACTTCTCTCTATTTTGCTAAAGCAAAGCCACATGTCAAATCATTCTATTTGGATGATGTTATTATCTTATAATACAGTAATTCTCCAGCATTTGGTTATCTCATTTTGGCATTTTAAAATCACAATTTTAAAAAGTGATTTAGATTTTTGGCATTGTTTGGAATGGTCACAGGGGTTCATGCTAACAGTGGTCCAGAATAGGTGACAGAAAGTAAAACAGCAGCAGTTTAAATGTATTTATATGTAAATCATTGATTCGTAGGATGCAGACATCAAAAGCAGAGAGAACTGAAGGTTCAGTTATGATTTACTTCTCTGTTCTGCCTGTTGTTCCATTCAGAGCATTTTAGATATAAATTAGTTTAATAGGTTATCAATAATTTAATTATATTAATAACCAATGACAAACCATTGAAGAAAGAAGACCATAAACTCCAGGAAAAGATCAGGTTCAAGACCATCTAAGGAACCTGAAGATGCACAAGACATGATGAAATGTATCCACAGATCCTGAGGGAACTGGTGGATGAAGTGGCTAAGCCACTACCCATCATATTTGAGAAGTCGTAGCAGTCTGGTGAAGTTCCCACTGACTGGAAAAGGGGAAATATAACCCCCATTTTTAAAAAGGGAAATAAGGAAGACCCAGAGAATGAGAGGCCAGTCAGTCTGACCTCTGTGCCTGGCAATAGTATGGAGTGGATCCTCCTGGAAACTATGCTAGGCCACATGGAAAATAAGCAGGTGATTGGTGACAGCCAACATGGCTTCACTAAGGGCAAATCCTGCCTGATGAATTTCATGTCCTTCCATGACAGGATTACAGCATTGGTGGGTAAGGATAGAGCAACTGATGTCATCTACCTGATCTTTTGCAAAGCATTTGACACTGTCCCGCATGACATCCTTATCTCTAAATTGGAGAGACATGGATTTGATGGATGGACCACTCAGTGGATAAGGAATTGGCTGGATGGTCTCACTCAAAGAGTTGCAGTCAATGGCTCGATGTCCAAGTGGAGACCAGTGACAAGTGGTGTTCCTCAGGAGTCGGTGTTGGGACCGGTGCTGTTTAACATCTTTGTTGGCAACATGGACAGTGGTATTGAGTGCACCCTCAGCAAGTTTGCCAACAACACCAAGCTGTGTGGTGCGGTCAACACGCTGGAGGGAAGGGATGTGCCATCCAGAGGGACCTTGACAGGCTTGAGAGGTGGGGCTGTGCAAACCTCATGAAGTTCAACAAGGCCAAGTGCAAGGTCCTGCACGTGGGTCGGGGCGATCCCAAGCACAAATACAGGCTGGGCGACGAGTGGATTGAGAGCAGCCCTGCGGAGAAGGACTTGGGAGTATCAGTGGATGAAAAACTGAATATGAGCCAGCAATGTGTGCTCACAGCCCAGAAAGCCAACCGTATCCTGGGCTGCATCAACAGAAATGTGGCTAGCAGGTCGAGGGAGGTGATTCTCCCCCCTCTACTCCACTCTCATGAGACCTCATCTAGAGTACTGCTGTCAGCTCTGGGGCCCCCAGTGTAAGAAGGACACAGACCTGTTGGAGCCAGTCCAGAGGAGGGCCACAAAAATGATCAGGGGCCTGGAGCACCTCCCTTACGAGGACAGGCTGAGAGAGTTGGAGTTGTTCAGCCTAGAGAAGAGAAGGCTCCGGGGAGATCTTATAGGGGCCTTCCAGTACCTAAAGAGGGACTACAGGAAAGATGGGGAGGGACTCTTTTATCAGGCAGTGTAGTGATAGGATGAGGGAAAACAGTTTTGAACTGAAAAAGGGTAGATTCAGATTAGATATAAGGAAGAAATTCTTTACTGTGAGGGTGGTGAGGCACTGGAACAGGTTGCTCAGAGAGGTTGTGGATGTCCCCTCCCTGGAAGTGTTCAAGGCCAGGCTGGACGGGGCTTTGAGCAACCTGGTCTTGTGGAAGGTGTCCCTGCCCATGGCAGGGGGGTTGGAACTAGATGTTCTTTAAGGTTCCTTTCAACCCAAACCATTCTCTGATTCTGTGATTATTATTTTGCAGAAAGGAAAGTGCAGGTCCCACCCCAAAATATTTACTAATCCAGAATGTTAAGAAGCGCCAGGTTAAGAAGAGCCTGGATATTTTGAACTTCCACCCAGTCTTGGCTTTTGATCTCAAGTAAAATTCTGCAAGGAGGTAAGAATGAAAAGTTGGTGTCAGTACATGAAACTCCTTATTCTTGACTTCCTTCTCTCAGATTTGACATCAGTGCATCTATAATATCCTATCTAGAAACTGATGTAACTGTGTGACTTCCTGATATAAAGATCGTTTTGTTAGAGAAACCATTATAATGTGCCTTTAGAAATTAGGAAGACATATGAACACAGAAAACTACATTAGCATTTACTCTGGGACAAGTGCCAAATGACGTAAATTCTAGAAAATAATCACAAGAGTGGTATGTCTGCTTTTCACCTTTCTGTGAAAGGTGAACCAGCTACTAGCATTAATGATGGAGGCACTGCCTCTTTGCTGAGCCTCACAACAAGGCTAGAGTATAGCAGAGGCTCTTACCCTAGATGTGATCAGTGAAAGAAAAAGGTCATGCATGTGTTCATATTTACATTGCAGATGCATTTTGATCATGGTTTCCCATCTTCTCCTCCAGCATTCTCCAAAGGTTTCCTTAAAGCCATGTTTGAGTATGGCCTTTAGTATGTACTGAGGTTCATGTTTTTGCATGACATATAGACAAAGTCAGAGAGATTAATGCTCAGACTCACAATTCAGGCACCTATATTTCTTTATAAGCCAAATTTAAGGAACTAGACTTCCCTGAGCAATTAACATAAATACTGCCTGGGCAGCGTTGGTGCTCAGAGATTTGGCTTAGACCCAAAAGCTTACTTGGGTACCTTTAATGGCATTGCCACACATGATGGGGCCACAGTTTTTGGCTAAATGAATCAGTTCAGTGCTTCGCTCTGGAAGGGCTTAATTTGCTAGAAGTGGTCTGAGCACTCGCGGTTCAGCAAGGGATAGCAACACCTAGGGAAGAGGGAAAGGCAGTGGCCATGACTTGGGGGGAAAGCACTTGTCTGAGCAGTGGGAGATCTGATTCATTTTCCTCCACATCCTGAGGAAACTCCAGCCACCTCCCATTTCCCAGTCTCTAAGCTAGGCTGGGATGGGGTCACACTCCATCCTTCCTATTGCAGATACACTACTGATAGCCCAGATGAAGAAATCATGAACCCAAAGAAAAGGTGACAAGAAGGATCCCGTGTGGCTTGTGCTGTGTTAGGAGTAGGGAATCTTGGCTTCTGTTCTCTGATGAAGAGTGAATATGTAAACAGCTTAGGAAATGGGCATCAGAGTCTAAGAGTTACTTCTAAGCGAGTAATATCTTTTCTGGGCAATACCACAACCTGTGATTTTGGATTGATATGGATGACTTGGTGTCACTAATGAGGTCTGCAATGTGGCTGCTCTTCTGAATACATCACCACTGTCAGTGTAAAGAATATGTCTGTTTTGGCCCTTTTAGCAAGTTAGCAAAAGTTATGAATAACAGCCATGATAAGAAAACAAGAGATGGCTAACAAATTAAGTTTGGGGGTTTTTTTGGTGAGAATGTCAAAAGACATTAAACATTTTTCAGAGATAAGAAATGTAACAAGCCTCTGGACTGCCATCAAAGGGCAGTGCTATGGCAAGCGAGAAAGAAAACACTTGTATCCTTCTTCCAAAACAGAGGGGGCTGAAGGGTTGACACTTCTCATAAATGAATGAGGCAACAGAAACTCCTGTTGAAGAAAAGAAGAGGGAATAAAGTAGCAAAAGGCTGTCTTTTGCTGGGATCACTAATCTTTTCTTCAGACTTGTCCTTCTTTTCTTCTGTTCCATCTTCCTCATCAGAGTGGAGTAGGACAGAAGGTATTCTGATATTGTGAGTAGTCCAGAGCATGGAGCAACTTTAATCTTAAATGCCTGTATGTGTTTATGCATGTGTGCATGTGGGTATATTCATGCACTTATACAAAATTCTGTTTGATGCTGACAAAATACATCCAAAGGAAGGACTGATGGTATTTCCTCCTTTTGTTCTTGAGGAGGGTAAGACATTTTTTTCTGCACACAATTGCTCCCCTGTTCCTAATGCAATCACTTTCAAAATGTGCTGTCCCACCCAAATGAGGATTGCATCCTACTTTTCTCCTCTGGGGATGGCAAGCTTTAACTTTTAGGGCTTGTCTCTACAAGTACAGTATTTACTTCCCTCTGTCTCCATGTAGCCAAAGAGGGAAGAATCTGGCCCTGCATCCATTGAGTATACCCTGTACATCACCCACAGTCAACTGTTAATCTTGAAAAAGAAAAAGATACCTCTTAAACATGGATGGAACCTTAAGATATATTGGGGGGGGGGGGGGGGGGGGGACACGACAGAAATCTGTAACTTTAAAATTATGTTCAGTTAATAATAAAAAATTAACTCTGAGAATTTAGTGTTGTTTTGCAATATCAGTCTATACTATCTGTTATCTTTTGAGCGTATGTCTCCAGGGGCCGCACAGGTAGGTGCAGAGCCTGAGGCTCTGACTCAGAAAGGCACAGGGCCAGGAAAAATGGTAGTTCCTAGCCCTTATTAATGAGAGCATGGGGAGATCTTTCCATTTACAGGATCAAAGACCAGCTGACACTTGTTCTGGCAGTGAGAAGATTATAAATAAGGATTCTGCTTTTGTGAGTTCTCGAGCGCCTTCAAATCTCTTTGACCTTGATGAAGAGGAAGAAGAAATTGTAAATATAACTGTCTGAAGACTCTCTGTGAAGTCGTTACATTCACATGGGACAGCAGTGAGAAATGTCAGGAACTTAAGCATCCTTAAGATACCACAAACTGTTCCAATCAGACACTTTTTTTGTTGAAGCCAGCATAAATATTTTTGGAGTACAAATTATGTTTTTCTTAAATGACTGTTGGAAGAAATGACCATTGGAAGAAATGACCTTATGATATGGGTGAAGTTGTATTGAATGTCTTAGATGATGAATGATGATATTATATTGTATCCAATTACATAGTTCCTGAATAGGCATAGTTTGACTACAGGAAGGGTATTAGCTTGGATATCTGTTACCATTTCCTTTTCATATTATGAAAACAAAAAAATACACAGATGGGCTGTGTATGGTTTGCATAAAAACATGTAGTTGGTTTTCTGTTATTTATTAATAAAATGATATGTGTTATTGTAATTTTAAAAATTTCATTCTTGGTGGCTTAGCTTTATGCAGTTATCTATTTCCATGATTCATGGCAGAAAACTAAACAAATGTCATATCTGTATTTTTACCAGTAGGGTAGTATCATGCTTTGCCAGCTCAGGGTATTTTTGTCTTTAGTTTCACAGAATCAGAGAATGGTTTGGGTTGAAAGGAACCTTAAAGAACATCTAGTTCCAACCCCCCTGCCATGGGCAGGGACACCTTCCACTAGACCAGGTTGCTCAAAGCCCCGTCCAGCCTGGCCTTGAACACTTCCAGGGAGGGGACATCCACAACCTCTCTGAGCAACCTGTTCCAGTGCCTCACCACCCTCACAGTAAAGAATTTCTTCCTTATATCTAATCTGAATCTACCCTTTTTCAGTTCAAAACTGTTTTCCCTCATCCTATCACTACACTGCCTGATAAAAGAGTCCCTCCCCATCTTTCCTGTAGTCCCTCTTTAGGTACTGGAAGGCCCCTATCTCTAGGCTGAACAACTCCAACTCTCTCAGCCTGTCCTCGTAAGGGAGGTGCTCCAGGCCCCTGATCATTTTTGTGGCCCTCCTCTGGACTGGCTCCAACAGGTCTGTGTCCTTCTTACACTGGGGGCCCCAGAGCTGACAGCAGTACTCTAGATGAGGTCTCATGAGAGTGGAGTAGAGGGGGGAGAATCACCTCCCTCGACCTGCTAGCCACATTTCTGTTGATGCAGCCCAGGATACGGTTGGCTTTCTGGGCTGTGAGCACACATTGCTGGCTCATATTCAGTTTTTCATCCACTGATACTCCCAAGTCCTTCTCCGCAGGGCTGCTCTCAATCCACTCGTCGCCCAGCCTGTATTTGTGCTTGGGATCGCCCCGACCCACGTGCAGGACCTTGCACTTGGCCTTGTTGAACTTCATGAGGTTTGCACAGCCCCACCTCTCAAGCCTGTCAAGGTCCCTCTGGATGGCACATCCCTTCCCTCCAGCGTGTTGACCGCACCACACAGCTTGGTGTTGTTGGCAAACTTGCTGAGGGTGCACTCAATACCACTGTCCATGTTGCCAACAAAGATGTTAAACAGCACCGGTCCCAACACCGACTCCTGAGGAACACCACTTGTCACTGGTCTCCACTTGGACATCGAGCCATTGACTGCAACTCTTTGAGTGAGACCATCCAGCCAATTCCTTATCCACTGAGTGGTCCATCCATCAAATCCATGTCTCTCCAATTTAGAGATAAGGATGTCATGCGGGACAGTGTCAAATGCTTTGCAAAAGATCAGGTAGATGACATCAGTTGCTCTATCCTTACCCACCAATGCTGTAATCCTGTCATGGAAGGACATGAAATTCATCAGGCAGGATTTGCCCTTAGTGAAGCCATGTTGGCTGTCACCAATCACCTGCTTATTTTCCATGTGGCCTAGCATAGTTTCCAGGAGGATCCACTCCATACTATTGCCAGGCACAGGGGTCAGACTGACTTAAAATAGACCCCATAAAACTAAATATCAAGTATCTACTGTTTTTCATCTGAATTTGATGAAACAATGGCAAATACAAAATTCTCCTTGATGGCGAAGATTTTTTTTTATTTTTTCTCACCCAATAGAACTGCTGAAGAGGTAGTTAATAGGACACAGTCAATGGGACAACAAGGAGGATGAAAATCTGGAAGCTTCCATTAGAAGTTTCAACTGAATATAAATCTTCTCGGATATTTTCAATATCATTCGATCATATTTTCTCATGGAAAACCGTTCTCCCAGAAAACTTCAGTCCATTCCTACTCAGAACAAAATAGGCAATGAGTAACTTCTCAGTTGTTCTTTAAACAAGACCTGGAAATCTAATTGATAATAAATTTACAATTCCATTAAAAATTAAATAGTTTCTTCTTTGACTGACAGGTAAAAATCCTACTGGGGAACCTTGTTATTTTTTAATAACTCAATGCTTGTGGAACATTATATTTCATAACAAGAAGATGTGAGAACATTGACTCATGGTGGTTTTTCCTCTTCTGTGGGGTAATAAAACATGTCTTACTGTCTTAGCCATGGACACTTTTCCAAGATAATGTGCTAAAAGCAAAGGATTTTGCCTGTATACCACTGAAGCCACAAATTTTGTCACAGATTTCACTGAAAGAAGGACTGGAAACAGAATGAGAATGTTTAAATGTAATTCTGTGAAGACCATATATTTAGAAGCTGTTTAATTTCCATCAGGTCTTTCCTTCCTTACATCCTTGCCACGCACAGTGCTGTTTAGGCCAACCACCATTAGAAATCTAGTGAACAGGTGTGAACTATGTGCTGTACGTTGAACTTTTAATATCTAAAACAGAACGCACTGTTCCCAAAGAGTGATAAAAATGTTTGCATCCTAAGGGCATTTTTATATTTGCGTTTGGGAAGTATTTCTCACTTCACAGCTGTTACCCAGTCAAAAAACAATGTGTAAGAACAGCCAACAACTTGGAGTGGAAAGGAGTTATTTATTTCCTTGCTGTGGTCCAAGGTGTTTTCAGGATTGCTGAATATAGTTTCCTGTTGTTTAGACAGTTCTTAAAAGTGAACCTTTGGGGAAGCAAATTATCCTGAAAGTTGCACTAACCTCAGAGTAATGTCATTTATTTCCCTAAATTAGTCCTGTTTTATGTCACTGTGCTTCAGTTTCTATTGTATTTTATGAAAAAACACAAAGTAACTCAATGCATGTTCAAGTATGGACCTATCCAAACTGCTGATATCCAATAACGGGAACAGCTGCAGTTTTATGAATACTTTAGAGTGATCCATGCAACTTCAGATGGCATTTGAGATAGAACTGGGTGTCCAAACGTATGTCTTTATCTCTCACATTGCTCTATTTCATGATAAGAAAGCAATATTTATTGCCAGGTGTGTGTGCCCCTTTTGCCCTATTGCAGCACAACTTTCGGTAGGCTATTGGCCAGCTCTTGGAAGCCAAGAAATTTATGATAGGCTCTTTATTGATAGCCTGTTAATTTATTGATAGTCTGTTGTCAGAGCAGCTTTCTCAAAATGTATCTCAACAAATTTAAGGCATTCTGGCATCTTGTAGACCACAAGTCCCTTTGAGCTGAATCAGAGACAAATTTGAATGTGTTGCCATATTGCAGTGTTTTAAGTAATTTTTTTTCTGCAGGTAAGTACACAGTTTGAAATAATCCAAAATTATTAAGTGATGTTTATGCTCATAATTGATATTCTGTTCTCTTCAAATGGAACACAGAGTTATTACATCCCTTTCCATCTTGTTTGCACCATCATTTTATTACCCTGTAACATGGAAGTGCCTTGGTCTGAGGTTTCTGTTGGTGGAGAAAAATAAAAATTGGTTTCCATATGAAAGCAGGTCACACACTTACAAGACTACAAACAGACATTAGATTTTTTTTCAGGTTCTATGCAATTCAGGGGTCAGTATAGTTCCAGTCTCTTCTTGGTATTTTCCCACACAGCTGCTTTATTTGTGGTATCACATACTTACTGTCAGGCTCAGCTGGTTACAAAGGCAGGATGACATTCTTGCAGACTTGGCACTATAACAGAACTATAGCCCATCTTTCTCTGTGCAACTTGTACCTGAATTAGATTTTGAATTCTGATGGCATCAATACCACCCAAAATTCACATAACTTCAGCCATAGTATGCCTAATCATTAATAATGACAGTTATAGTAAACACAATCTAAGTATATTTCAGTATATTAAATTAAACAAATTATGTTTAATAATGATCAGGTTTAAATTTCACTAGATCCAGGGGAATCCCTGTCCTGTAAGCTTTACCAGTGAATTAGTTTGATTCTTGTGTTTGGGACACTCACTCTTTATCTAGAAAACCATCCACAGAAATTTGTCTATTCACTAGGTCAACATTTATCTTGGAATGTAAATATTTTAAGACTAAACAGGGACTGCTAATAGGATGTAGTATTTTTAAAAATATGGTCCAATGAAAGATGTTCTTGAAAGATGTTGGTTTGCCTCTTTTACTCTTCAGGATGTGTGAATTCATGCATAATTCAAATTTTACCTTTCCTGGAGGATTTCCTAGAATTTACGGAATCAGTAAAATTATCAGATTCAAAGAACTACAGAGCAAAAATTCATCAAATGACAGTGTTCTTCACTATTTTTAATACTGTGTTGCTTCCTTCTCTTAATACTCAATATCCTGTGGACAGCTGAGGACAGTGTTGTGCCTTTCACAGATTCACTTGTTCTGCTTTCTCAGCTAACTTGTGTAAGCTTAGCATCCACAACCCTGCAGATCTGAGGCTGTCCTTCCATTGACAGAACCAGAGTTAGAGTCCAGAATGGGACTCTAAAGGATGAGCAAAAGATGATGTTCAGTATTTCTTATGGTCACTACTTTTACTTAAGAAAAATACATAAAACTTACATGCACAAATATGAAAATATCTATTGGAAGGAGTTTACTGTAGTAATGTCTGTATTTAAGAAAAGTACACAGTGCTGAAGATCTGAGTGACAACAAGAATGGTAATAAGGTAATAAGCGACATGACAAGAGGTAATGGCTTTAAGTTGCGCCAGGGAAGGTTTAGACTGGATATTAGGAACCATTTTTTTACAGAACGGGTTGTTAGGTGTTGGAATGGGCTGCCCAGGGAGGTGGTGGAGTCACCATCCCTGGAGGTGTTTAAGAGTCAGGTTGACATAGCGCTGAGGGATATGGTGTAGTTGGGAACAGTCAGTGTTACGCTAATGGTTGGACTGGATGATCTTCAAGGTCTTTTCCAACCTAGATGATTCTGTGAAGAAAAACCTGAAAAATTCACCATTAAAATGAATTAATGAGGATGTTACCGATTGAACAGTTTTAGCTGCTATGAGATTGGAAACAATTTTACAGTTATTTATAAAAATTTTAATTATATTCTTTTTCCTTTCAAGCACAGATTTTCTAATCACACAAACTGATGGAGAAATCTGTCTAATCAATAGTGCCACACAACAATTTACGGTACCTGTAGTGGAAAATATATTTCTGCATATGTACTAATAATCATCATTAATACCCACAATAGATTCCATTCATTTATAATACTGTTTTATTATTATTATTAGCAGTGCTTAATATTCTGTAATCATATTCTCAAAATAACTTGCAGTAAAAATGGGTCTCTATTGATGGATTGATTCTTACAATGTAGAAAACAATTATGTTACTGAGGAAAAAGTAAAAAATCAGAAAAAGTGGTGTCATGAATAATACTAATACCACAACATATTTGTATAAGGGAATGACTGTTTTGTTTTTCTTCTTATTTTACCAATCTGCAGGAAAAAAAAAAAAATCTACACATCACATATTCTGAGGAAATGATAGAACTTCCTGTTCTCTCACATCTGGAACATTAGCAAGCTCAACCTCCAAAAAAATAGAGGATAAATAATTTACCATGTTGTTTATTTCAAAGACCTCCTTCCAGAATTAAAGGAAATCTATTTGCATGTTTCTAAAGGCATTGTTCCTTCAGTCTGTGATGTCCATCAGTCAGGTTTGCTGCTTTTGTTTTTGTAATCTAAACAAATATAGTTCAATGGTTTGGAACTCCATGGTTATCCCAGTGGATTCCTCTATATCTATTGTGTAAGGCAGAACTAGGGGAAGCAAAGGATGACTAATTTTATGAACATGACATGATGGAAACAAGTGGAAATCTCTACATTCTGTTACAATCTGTCACCTTTTAAGATTCTTGTAAAGGCTAATGATCCAATAGCTTCTGAATCTCTCACAGTTAAGTTTGTATTTTCCATTTTCACTGATTATTTCTATAATTTTCTTTGACTCATTGTTTCATTAGATATTGCTAGAAATTTAGTAAAACACCTCTCATTTACTTGTGGTAGGTATGTGTACACAGGCACCTAGCAAACAATAACTACTGGCTGTAAAACACCTATCTGGCAATAACATGTTCACAAAATTATGGCCTAAGTGAGAAACAAGTGTTGAGGTAAGGGAGAAACAACCACTGAGAACCAGCAGTTGAAGAGTGAAAGCCAAGGGAAATGCAACACAATATGTTGACAGGAGTTAAAATGCAAATGAATTTCTTTTTTTTTCTGATATATTCTAATTTTTTAAAATATTTTTAAGATTGAAAAAGTTCTACAAAGCAATTACAGTTTAACTAAAGCTGTACCAAATTCTGTGTAGTCCTTACATGTCAGTGGTTTTCACAGTAAAGCAAACATCTGAGAAGGTTTGTACCTTGAGCAGAGCTTTACAGGAACGAGATTTTCCATTTTGTGGAAAATTATACAAAATGCGTTTAAAACTGTAAACACAGAATTTTAAAATTTCCTGTTATTTCCAATGAGTCAGGACGTTTCTGTATTTCTCACCAAAATAGTATTAAAATGGATTTATACTTCCTGAATGTCTCCGTTTTAGCAAAACATAGAAGATAATTTGGTTGATGCAATCGGGATTGTGGCCTACAGCCACCATGTGTTTTTCCATTGAAATCAAGGTGACTCTGGGCAGGATCACACAGTGCCCAATGCAGGACTGAGCCCAAGACTATGCAGACAAAACCATGGAAGACAGTGCATAACTGAAACCAGCTATACAACAGCCGGATTTTATTCTAAGCCTGTCCCTTACACTGTCTACAGTTGAGAGAGAGAAATTGGCTCCTAAAGGTATTTTAGCCTAACTATAAAACACACATCTAAAATAACTAGCCAAATCACCTTCTGAAGAGCCTCTCCTTCTGCTAACCACAGAGCTAGCTTAGGCTAAATGTTTAAATTATAGAATTTCTACTTTTAAGACAGTTAAATTTGGAAGAGATAAATATTTAACTATTGTGTGGTTTATTATTGACTTTGAGATGGCCCCAATTTCACCCAATCTTTTTTATACAATGGCTGTTGATGTTTAAATATGCAGCTGCTGCCACTGAGAGAACCTCAGAGTTTCATAATACCACTGAAGACCAAATTCTTCCAGGGATCTCCAGAAGATATCTAGAGTTCATTGCCATCCCCACACTTCTGAAAACCATGTCCAGAAGACAATGTTTATAGATCTCTGTTGTTGCCTAATGCAATATTTGTAGTTCATGAGAATTTTTATTCCCAATTAAAAATATGAAATGTGGTAGCATTTTTCCCCCTTGAACATCATGAATAGCTCAATTAAAATTTGGTCAATGTCATTGTCACAGAGTAGACATCGTATTTCAGCTTATAGAGGAAAGGTTTGGAAGAAAAAGGGCAAAGTTTGAGTTGTCCTTAAAGCTGTGTAGAAGGCTAGAGCAAAGTGACTGAGAAGGGTGGGACATTTCCATTTCCTTCAGTAAGTCCATGATTTAGCCACTGAACTTTGGACTCTGAGAAGCTATGAGACTTAAGAGGACAAAAGTGGCAGCAGGAATAGTTAAGATGGGAAGTGATTAAGGCATGAACAATGTGAGGCTGGAAACTACTGCAACAGGCCATTGGGAAATAACAATTACAGTGTCAGTACTGAGCTGCCAAGTGTGTTTTCTACTAGCTGAAATGGGACCTGGGATTTCTTTGTCGCAAAGCACAGCATTGCTAAAAATGAAATATTTGTCTCTATCAGTGAACAAAATCTAAATACAGCAGTGTTGCCTCTTGCCTTCTTGGTGGCCACATTTGTGCTATAGGCGGTCATGGACAGCAGCTCATCAGTGCTGGATTATTCAGCAGCCATGTTTCTCAAAGTGATTTTTCTAGTGCATGGTGAAGTGTTCACCACCAAATGGTGAATACAAAACAAGACAGTGTGCCTTAGAAACATGTTCCAAGAAGAAACATACTGAAAATTCACTGCCAAAACAACACAATATTTTTTATAAAAAGGGAATGACTCAGGGGGATCTTTCTCAAGACCAAAGTTTGTGCAATCTAAAACTCGGAAAGATGTTTTGACTAGCCTGAGCAATCTGTTGACCTTTCAGAGACGTGCTCTTGGTAAATTCATGTGTACCAAAGGTACTGGAGCTGATTTACTATGAAGCAAGGCAATGTCTGCTCAAGGAATGTCCCAATTTCATGAAGAATGTAAATTTGCTATTTTTATAGGACCCTGAAAAAGTTACACATCCATCTCATATTGTACAACCCTAAAGCTCTTTCCTATCAAACTATTAAAAACATTCCATAGATACAAATTAGCATCACAGATGTTAAAATATTGCCAGCATTTACTCAGTGAAAATGTTCTAGGCAAAATGTTAAGTTAAACATATGTTTATAGGGAATGTTGGGGCTGGAGGGGTCTCCATGTCATAGTTCTCCAGCAGCTCCAAAGGATGGAGACAGACACACATTCTACAATAAATGCATTTGGAGAAAGCTTTCTCTTTTCTTCTGTAAGTGGAATTTATCTTTCATTTTCTCACTAGAAGACAATTTTTAAGTCACCATTCACAGTCTGGCATTCACCAGTTCAGTATTTTACTTTAATGTTGTCATCTCAATAAAAATACTCTCAGATGTGGCTACACGCATTCATAGAGAATTTACCACCACTTGAAAATACTTTCCCATTATTCAGCTGTCTCTAAATAAAAACTTTGCCTGGCAAAAGCAGGTTCTTTAGAATAGATAGCACCACTTAAGCATGGCCATGTCTCTTATGGTAAATTCAGACAGTTCCATCATAGGACATTTCATGAAGTCATGTACTTCTTCTTCTGACTTCTCGCATCACCTTATTACATCAAAATAATTGACGGGGAGCAGTCCCTGTGTTCACTTCAATGCAAGAACTGCAATTCAAGTCACTCCTGTTGTTGCAGCCTTGTGAGTTGGAAACATTTTCACTGTCTCTGCACCAGCACTGCCTCCCACATAAAGTCCCGATGCATCCAGCTCACAAGGGTTATGTCTCACCCGTGGGAGCTGGAAAGGCTTCTGAGCTGCAGGACCCACACACCCAGTCCCTGCTCGGCAGGGTGCTGGGCTGCCCTGTCTTTCTCCCCATCGCAATGTGGTTCCCATGGGAAGACAGCCTAGCTAAACTGGCTGGATGGGGACTGCAGCACATCCCTGACAGATCCAAGATATAAGCCACATAAACAGGCAGTATAGCCCTTATTCTGTTCTCAGTTACTCAGACATTAAACAACTCCCAGACTTCTATTGTGTAGGGATTGTATCTTGATGGGTAGAAGAACAAAGATAAGTGTCAAAACATACAGGAATATTTCTCCCAACAAGTTCTCATTTTTTTAGATGCTAATTAAATAAGTTCAGGTGGCTTTCCCTGATTGTTTACACTTGAACTTTTCATCAGCTTAATATTCCATAAACATGACTACACAATGCTATTCATTCACAGATTTTTAAAAATGGGGGCATTTTGTTTCAAGATGCAGATGTTAGTATAATATAGTACTAACAGATCTCTCAGTATGAATAAACAGGAATCTGTGTTTATGAATGATACAGAGAATTGTGTAGGGAGTTCTCCTCATTAAAATGGTAAACTAAACCCACTTTAATTACAGCTTGAAAGCAAAAGGGAAGTATGTTACTATCTTATCCTGCAGGACACAAGGTAATTTTAAAAAACAGTGGCATGCTAGTGATAATATAAACAGAAATACAAAATCAGACTAGGCAGTGGTATTTGGCATGCTTCATACCTATAGAGATCCATTTTCATCTCTTTCATGGCTTGGCTACTTATAAAAAAAGAAGATAAGTCAATTTTTAAAAGCTGTTCTAAAGCACATTCAGTAGGTCTCCACCATACAATACTGGAAAACAAAATTAAATGTGTACAATACACTCTTTTACTCTGAGACAACTTATATGGGTTCTAGATTAATGTTCTTCAAAGAAGCAGATATAAAGAGCTTGTGAAGACAATTACATTTTCTTTCTACTAACAAGGAATAAGGAGCAGTAAGCTTTCTCTGTTTCCTTGTCTGATGACAAAAGGCTGTAAACCAAGATATTAAGAAATTGGGCCAAAAACAAATCTGGGCAACCAGGATGTGAAAATCATAGTACTGAAGACTCTGCTGATGCTGTGAAAGGAAGCATTTTGGACACATATTTGGTTTGTTTCTTTTTTTTTTTTTTTTTCTGAAGATGGTTCCAAAAGGAGCTGTGAACAGTGTGTCTCCCTTGTTAAGCAGCAAGACAAATTCACAGCCTAAACAAATCCCCCTGCTAAATTTTTAAGCTAGAAGTACATTAAGATGTCCCTGTAAGTGGAAATAATGCATTATATTATTAGACTACTTTTGGCATCTAGTCTTTCCTGTTCATTTATTCTCACCCAAAAGAATTCTTTTCTAGTTGAGTTTGGCTGATATATCTCCAGCTAAAATATCCACAATTTGCAAAGTAGGTATCCTTGCAACCAGCATATATTAATGGCTTTGAGACCAGAACAATCTGTAGTGCTGCCTACCTTTGCACAATATCACTGTGGTTAGCAGAACAACTCTATAAATAAGCTTTGGGTTCTGTGTTCTTGGCTCTTTCAGCCTCAGCAGGCTGGAAATTAAAGCCTGCAAATCACAGGGAAGTGCACTAAGCAGCCAACATGGGGGAAGAAGTAGGATATTGTGGGTTTTACTGACACACAATACAAATAATCTAACTGTTCCCACCTCACTGAAAATTTAAAGAAGACCTAATTTTATCAAAAGTATACAAAATAGCAATTTTTCAGCAAAAATGGCTCAGCCAAATAAAAGCACCCAGAGTTAATACCAAACCAACACCCAAGAAGCCTATGAATACAGCAGTTTATCAAACCTCAGATAAACCAAACTTTAGATGTGGATGGTATCATACAACCACATGAAAAAAATTACAAACATTCTTATATTCCACAAAATGAAACTGTAACCCACCACTAAAAATAAGGGTTCCCTTTAAATGAGTGCAGAGGAACCAGAAATTACAACAGTCAACCCTGAGGCTGCCACTTTATTCTTCTGGCAGTGGCTGAACCTTTCTGTTAAGTCCCTGGCGTTAACCCCGATTAATAACCACACTGCAGGTCGGCACTTGGCCAGCTCCCATCAAACAATATATATGTCTCTCTTATCTGGTCATAAATTGTTAAACTTGATCTTCTGGCATAACCAAAACAATTACCTGCCTGTCACAAAAGCATGGGGTGTATTGCTAGAGGCATAAAAGAACTTCTATTATGTTTTCAAACTTGTGCTGGTAGATGGAGTAGGTAAACAGAGAGGCCGCCTTTCCTGAATGAATGGATTGAGTCCTCAATCTTTAACTCTGATCTGGTGAATGGAATTAAAATGCTTAACCAACCACTCAGACAAATGTTATCATAGGTGTGATCAAACCTGACCTGCTCCCAGAGCTCTTCAAAAACCACCAGTATCCCTTAGCAATTAGAATGGTTAGTAGCAAGGGAACTGGACTTTGATAGATCACTAATTCCAGAGTTCATCTGCTAGAATGTTAACATAGGTGGGCACATTTAAGCACATTTTAACACAAAAATGCTTAATGTTATTTCTCCTTTCTCTTACAGTCTAAAATCAGAATTCAGGGATTGGTGTTTCTCTTGTAACACTCCTGGACCTCACTGCTACTTTGTGCCCAGCAAGCAACCGGGCTCCAGTTTCTGGTTTAGTTACCGTACATGTGTCCCTGGTTGTCCTCAGTTCAGATTGCAGAGAGGTGCTGCGCAGGAAAAGGTCTTCAGTGATGCTAACCGATGTGCTGGCAGAGCTGATACCTGCTTTGAAAGTTAGCGTGACTATAAGAAACTTTAAACAATTATTTTGATGTCTTATTTTCACTATCAAACTCTTTGACCATTAATAGAACAACAAATACTGTTTCAGTAGTTAACCTCAATTACTGCACTATACAACTCATAAACCACAAATTCCTTCTTTCACAGGGAGTCTTTACTATATGGATTTCTACTTCAGTATCTTTCAAATCCTCCTAACAGAGAAATCAGACCAAATATGTCCATCTCACATAGCAAAGAATAGGGGTAGGTGCTCTCAGCCTTTCAACCAACCTCTCCATTCCTCAGGTTTTCAAAAGACAGAACCACCCCAATTTCCACCTGAAAAGGGGCAGCCCCAGAATGTAAACGATTTCTTTGTGCTGAATTTCTCTTTGCTTTCCCTGAACTTGAGTTGACATGAAGTATTTGGCTGAGCCATGAGCAGACTCCAAAGGCTAAGCCCCCTCCTCTCTGCCAGGCATCCTGAGATAAAAACACAGACAAGATTCATTGTTCCTGTAACTTCTATAACTGGGAAACATAAAACCTGAGTGCGACTCAGTTTCTTTTGGACACCGTGTGTAAAAACCACTAGACCCAGAGCACATGAGAGGCAAAATTCCTCTCCATCCATATTGTGTTCTATAAATTCCTGCTATCGAGGTTATTAGTGGAGATTTTTATAACATCCAAAGGAAAAAGACAATGCTGCTTTGATATCAAGGCTTTTTGCCTTCCATGCCTTTCATTTCTTCCTGTTCTCTACCACTTTAGCTTGACTTGTGCTGTTCACCTGCTTTTGCCACAGTGTCTGCTTTCTTGCAGCCATCAGGATGTGGATGTCCAGAGCACACATGCTTTCAGGGCAGATAAGAGAGAGCGAGTTTATCAGTGAGAAGGACGGCCTGGCCAGTCTTCTGATTCTTTATTTGTTAGTCATAGTTTGCAGATGTTATGGGAAAAATAACTTTGCAACATCTTCAAGCATTGCACGCAGTGGAGGCATGTGGCACTTCTCTGCAAACGTAGGAATGTTTGGCCAGCTTTCCCCACTGCCCAACTGACTTGTGCAGAGCGCTTAGCAAGCAGCAAAAGATTTCGGCTGTTGAGAACATACTCATTACAAAAACATGCTTCTGTTAACCATGTCAGGCTTCAGCTCTGTTCCTGAATTTTCTTTATATTTTTGCTCTCCACCCACTCCTTGGTGAGCTCTGGGTAAATTGTCTATTGTTAATCTTCCTTGCCTACACGACAATAGCTGGGTTTTGATCAGTGTCTGAACAAAACCACCTTTGCTGGATGGGGCATGAGATACAGTGGAATTTATGAGGCATCTTTCTCCAGATTATGTTGCCTTCAGCTATGTTCTCTCAGAGACACTCTGTAATACCCTGTAAATACATGCTTTTTCATGTCACAGTGATCTGGAAATAATGTATCTGAATGAAGTGAAACAGAAAAGATATTTTCTCACAGGTCTGTCTTAAAATGGTACCTTTAAAAAGATCAGAATAATCTGTATTCCATGTATGACAAGCAAAAGTGAGCCTTTTTTTCTTCTGACACCTATTAGAGGGGCAGTTAGACTGCACAGCCCTTGTGTTGCAACTGCATTCTCATTTATCTTTTTAAAGATCCTTCCTAGCCAGACTCTCACAGGAGGTCTTCCCAGGCAGACTGAGCATTTTCAGTAAAATAAATCTGCAGAATGCCTGGCCCTAAAGGTTGCTCTGTTATTTCTACTAGCAACAGTTCTGGGCAGGCTTGTGCTTCATCCTGTGCACTCACCATGGGTAACAATGGACGCTTCTGTGTCCCTTTGCACATCAGCTTTCCTCCCAGCATTAACAAAGATCATCACAGACAACAACACAATGGTAAAACTAGCCATTTGCTTCTTAACAATGGGATGGGCAGGCAGTGAGCTAGGAAAAGAGCGGTGTTTTTTTTGACTCTACCTATACCATTGACCTGTTCTACTGTAAATCAAGAACTGGACAAAATCTCCACTAGAGCAAGAAGAACCAGTAAACAACCTGTTACGTTGCTCTTTCATCAGACTTTGTGGTGATCCCAGAGTTGAGTCCTTACTGTATTTCAAACTCACTGTGAAGATGCAGGTTGCATCCGTCTTATCACACAAAACAGGCAAAGTCTATTGAAAACAGCTTTCACATTCCTCATAGCTTTCCCTACCAAGCATTCTGAACAGTACTTTTCCTTATTACAAACCAGTTCAAGAAGCAAAGGCTATACCTATGAGGCAAACCAAGTGATTAAAAAGATTTGTTAAACTGTTTCTGAGAATTTATAAGTCACCAGGATGTGCACTATAAAACTAATCTGAGAGAAAAGGATAATTTTCCATAAAGTTTTGAATTTTCATCACACAGTTGGAAGTTATGTATACAGTGTTGTGCAACACACACCAACAGGTTTTTAAATGACACACGGGGCACATATAAAAGTAAGTTGTGTTCCCTGATATGCTACACAGGATTAATAAACATGAGGCTGACAAAACTGCATTTCATTCCCACACGATTAAATGGTAATGAGTCACACAAATAAAGCACAAAAATCACAGATGTCTTGCCAGAAGTCATATAGAGAGAAAAACAAAACCCTGGTCTATCAGTTCTCAGCATTCAGATGACCGTACTGGTATTTTCATATTCATGTCAGAAGGTCCTCAAAAGCTGTGTTCTTCTGTCTTTTGCTTCTATTTTACTAACAGATTTGGAATAAACTAGAAAGCCTACAATGAAAAAGGTTAAACAAATCTAAAATACTTGGTTAAGGCACCAAAATAAACCTGGAGCTGCTAAAATAGAAAACAGAATGAGTCATAACCCAAGAAATGCCTCAGGCTTGCCACACTCTCAGTATAATATGTCAATATTATCTAATAAACCTGATATTCAAAGGTTCAGAGTGCCCAGCATATGTTTCAGATAGCCACCAACACAAAAACAAAGTGTAGGTATATATGCACCTTCATTGTCCTTGTACATTGGGGGTGAGAGATGTGCTTCCCAGGTGCTTTCTTAGAAGAGCCCCAGAGAACCTCAGAGCATTGCCTGGCCCAGCGAGAGCAGGATTTTTAAGGAACCAGAGCTCAGGTCGAGGGAAAACTGACTCAAAGGGCTAGATGGGGCTAAATCTCAGGAGTGGCCTAGAATTCACAGTATTGCCTGGGTTGTTTTACCATATATAGCCTAGATACACTCGAGTACTTTGACATTTAAGTCTCTGATTCTGCCCTTATTCCCAAAGGTTCAGCTGGAAAAGCTGGAGCTCTGACTTATTTCAGCTGCAGGACTGACAAGTCCTCTTCACCAGAGGATGGGGTTCTTTACATAGTATTCTTTGTCAAAGAGGAAAATAAGCAAGCCACGGAAAAGTGATAAATAGCATCAATGAAGGAACATGAACACACACGCACATAAAAAAATAAAAACTCAGCTGTAAATTGAAGCAGCCTACAGGAAATAAAAGGGGCAGACTTTCAGCTGGCATAAACAGAAGCAGTGAAGGCCAAGCATTTATTCTGATTAATCTTAAAGCTATAATGCCTGAGAGAGCCCATACTAAAAAACTAAATGCATTGTTTGCAATACAAATAGAACAGGTTTGAGCTGTTCTCACAAACACAACATGACAAAAAGAAGGAAGGTGAAAACCTATCTGTAGATGACCTTACTCTCTGTGTGCCTGCCAAGAATTTTACATGCAGTTATGGCTGTCTAACTATCAGAAAGACCGAGGGAGAAAATGGAAGGAGTCCAGAAAACAACAAAAATTATCAGAGAGCTGGAGAGACTGATACATAGTGAGTGACTAAAATAGAACCGGATTTTTAAGACCTTGGGTCTATGACAGTTAAAGAGATACAGCAATCTACAGTTTGAAAGGCATGAATACAAAAATAGAGGGACTTTTATGACAAAAGAGGAGGGGTAACTAAATAAGAAAAGAAAAATGCATGCTGAATTTCCAAAATAGACTGAATAGTCTCCCAAGCATGGAATGTGTAAAAGATCTGCTAGTCTAGGTCTAACAATGTTTTTTTCTCCCAGACCTGTCTACAGTAGGTCTCTTAAATATCTCTTATTCCTGTTCATCTCCAGAAGTCAATGTCCCTTGCTACTAAGATAGCGTAGCTGACATTTTATTCAAGGATCATGTAGCTCTGGTCAAAACAGTTTTGGAGAACAAACTGATCCCTAACTTAATGGCTGTTCACTGCTATGCCTCCTACCACCACTGCCACAAGCACAAACATTGAAGAAAATTTTAAGCAGAAAGCATCGCATACATATAATTTCTTTCAGCATTTGTTGAACTCACTGGGTGCTGCTGATTCATTTAGGCAAGAGTTTCCTTATTCCATCTGGATTTAATAAAAATCTGTGTGACAGACAGAGAGAGAAAGAGCACGTAGCGTTGGGAGGGAGTGGCCAGGAGGGAAAAACCCCAGAAGCAGCCAACTGAAGGTTAATCACAGCTTGCTAGACTTTGACTATTGATCATGTACATACTGTCTGCAAAGTAACTTTGTCTTCTATCTGCTCCTATCTCCTTTCTTTGAATAAGCTGGACAGAGCAAAACACTCTAACAGACATACATTTGTGCATATAATGTATATGTATATATTATGTGTGTGTCGTAATACATGGACTAGTTGCATGGACACCGCAGGGGCAAGCCAAGTCATACTAGAGAAGTCTTACAGAGAGAAGGAATGTAATCCAAGTGCACCTTCAAGAATGGGAACAACTACACTTATTTGACTCAAAATAGTTAGTAAATTTACCAATTTCTTACATGGGCATTTGTCTTCTGTTCTCTCCTCATCTCTCTTCTCAGCGGAGTTTTCCAAGTAGATATTTTTAAATTGTATGCCCTTTGAAAAAGTATTCTGCAAATTCTACTTTTTTTTAAATTGTATGCCCTTTGAAAAAGTATTCTGCAAATTCTACTTTTCGCAAAGCAGCATCCATTTTCATAAAGGAAGGTTTTTACCTCAAAGATTACTTAATTTACCTAAAGAAGTCAAGATTCAATCAAGCTATCAGACTATAAAAAGATAAATAAAGTATACATTAAGGAAAAAAACAACAATAGTGTTTGTGAAGCACTCCTTGTGCAAGTGAGAGTCAGACCCTTATGAACCCTAAGCGTAGGAATGGCCAATGCCTTGGAAAGGAAAAACTCATCACTCTACACAGCTGACCTATATATATTTCTGGATTTCCAATAAACTATTCTAAAACTATATGATGAATAAGAATGGAAAATATTTTTTTCTATATTTTAGCAAAGAAATAGGTTTTATTGTTTCTCCAGGGTTGGATTAATTTATTGCTGACAATGTCCTAAATTCCTTGGAGACTTCCTGGCTCATCAACATATTGCAAACAGACCTAAAATGCATTCTTAGGATAAGTGGTTTATCAGATCATATTTTTGTAAAGGAACTGCACAAGAGAATGACCTAATTCAAGCATAACATGCTCAGTATTCCCCTTCTATATCCAAAACATGAAAAGAGCAGAAACCTGTGAAAAGATCAAGGAGATTTCAACAAAGTTGTTAAATAGCAAGTTGCAGAAATCATCTGGAAAACTTAGTGGTAATAAACCCCTGAAGTGTGGTTTAGAAATGAAAGCTAAACCACACTACTCTAAATCAAGTGATTGTCACATTTAAAGTCAGATTCCAGATGGACGGCTTTAATAAACAGATCTCAGATGTATTTGATCCAGCTGCTGAATGGATAGGAATCTGTATCTTCAGAAAAAGAAACCAAAACCACAAAACTATCAGGATTTATTTTAATGTCCAAAGCACCTAAGCTTGTGGTAGCTATTGAAGAGTTGAAGGGTTTGATTTTCATTTTTTAAAAGTCATCTACCAATGACAGCACTCTGCTTTACACCCCCGGTCACTCGCTTCCCACTGGACATTAGCATCCTGCAAAGTGACACTTCATCAATAGAAGTACAAAACAACCATTAGCAGAGTCCTAATTAAACCAGAGTATTTAGCAATCTCCAGAAATCATGATGTGATAAAAGCTAAAGAGCAGGACTCTCCATCACTGACAGCTAATCACAGAAAGTTTGCAACAGAGAGCAGCCAAGCACAGTTACTGCTTTTGTAATGATTTTCCATCAGAATCTGGTTTAACTGTTGGATGCTCATGGAGAAATTATCTGGTCCTTCCTTCAGACCCCACCAACAGCAGAGCTGTTTGCATATCTCCTCCATAATATCCCTTTTCTTTTTTCATTTCAGTGGGTGAACAGCACAAGCTCTGAAGTTCTGATCAGTGCTCAGGTTCTTGTTTCACGCTACACCAAACTTTAATGCCTTCCTTTGCTCTGCTTATATGAATAAACAGACATAAACACTTGGGCCACCACGTTTTAACAAGCTACCACCGGTCAGCTGAGCAGTAGCAGCTGGCTGTTTGACCACCGTGCTGCAAGGTTAAAGCAGAAGGTTTTCCTTCCCAGCTGCAGCAGGCCTGGAGCATGAACAGGTTCATGAGTTGCCATTTGGCACTGAGAAGCTCTCCATATACTACATCCCTTTTCCAACCTTTTACAATATGCAGCTGGCCCACTTAGCAGGAACCTGTCTTAAATACTTTCTCAAACACCAGTAGGGTTCCTTATAACCTTTAACATACTTAAACACACAGGGAACATTGATTATAACAGTCCCTGTACTGCTGTAAACACTGAAGTACATATCACAGGTGCAGTCAGCCCCCAAACTGGCACTTTTTTCATCAGATCATCACTTATTTCAGCACTCAAGTCTGGGTCCCACTGACTCATTGAGTTTTACCCTGTAATGTATGATGACACATTAATAACAGCTCTGTTGATACATACTATAAACTGTAGTAAGAAGGAAAAATTGAAAAAAAAAAAAAAAGAAAACAGATGAGAGTGAATTATGAAAACACACTGAAAACATTTACAGACTTCTACTGATTGAAGAAAATAAAAAAGAAATACCAAAAAATGTCTGAGCCCAGCCCCTTTGCTAGTCCCCACGTTCTCCATCTGCTCATGAGGATCTGTATTCCCATTGTCGGTAATAAACAGCAAACTCTCTCACCCCCTCACTGGGGGGTGGTCATTTGAGCACTAACTGGTAAATCATCAAAACAGTAACTCAGGAGATCTCATGGGAGTACTTTCTTTCTTCCTTTCTCATGCTAGAAATCAGAGGCTATGCTGAAAGCTACTATAAACATCTCTATTACCACTAACCTAGCTTGACTGAAAGAGATCCAGAAAATCCTAAAATCATTTCTGCAACCAGTTTTTGACCTGAACCCATTTATCATGTCATGTCTACTCTTCACCCTGACACACCCTGACACTGTAGAAGCTTTTGGCTTAAATTGAGCAGCATTGGATATAATTTGGCAAAATAAATATAAATGTTTAGCTGTGATTTACATTTGTTTACACTGATTGTAAAACAACACCGATCAAGCTGGTTTGGTGATCAAACCAATTTTACACTCCACAGGGCAGAAAACTACCAGAAAAGCAACTGAGAGCAAGGGAGTTTTCATACACAGAGATAGGCCCTAATTATGGGTCCTTTTTCATGGAACAAGTCAAGAGTCACTGCTTCAGTGGTGACAAATTAGCACAGATATGATGCACCCACTTTTTTCAAAAGTCTCTCCTCAGCTTTTCTTATGTACAGTCTTCAAACAAGTAATTTTATTTAATTTTTTTTGGCTTATACAGATATGGCTACATCAAGACAATGTGTTGGACTTTGCAGCTTAAACCTCTCTATATGTGCCAAATCTGAATATTTAATCTGCCCACTGTGAACACAAGAAAATCTAGATTCTAATCCATATCTTTAATCTCCAAGATCCTTCAGGTTTTGCCTCATTTTAACGCATCTTGCACATCCCTGAATGCCACCCAAATTCCTCAGTTCACTACACCTGCTTCCTTCATATGGATTTACACCCAGGCACACTTTTATCAGAAGGAAAATTAGGAAAAGGGGTTGTAACCTCTCCACTACCACTGCCTGGTTCACTTCTTAAAATCTCAGCTGTGCAACTGCCTCTCCCTTCCACCCTCACTGCATGGCCAGGTGAGGGCTGCAGTCACTGTTTTTATACCTCACTCCTAATGTATGCAAATATTTAGAACCCATCTGACATTCAAGTAGTCTATCTGTGAAATGCTAGTAACAAAATTTCCCCAGATATGTCATAGGGATATGAGGATAAAATAAAAGACTCTTCTCATAGCTCCTCTGAAACCAGTAAGATTTTCATTACTGATCTTGAAAAGAAAATAACATATTTGAGGTACACATCTGTTAAAACTCCAGTGAAATTAAAAGAGAAATTAATAGGATTCCTTGTCCTTTTTCTCTTTGAAAATGTAAACTACTATGTATACGATAATCATGATATGATAACTTTCAATCAGGTTAGAAATAATTTATAAAAGGGGGAGGGGAAATAGGAAAAGGATACCCTGAGAATCAAACTCATCCAGACAAGCAAAATAGAATATATGAGGCCCAACTGGCCATTACCCGTGGTCTTGTTGTAAAGACCATAAAGCTTTCAGAAATGCATATAATTGTGAAAGCTTTTGCCAGAAGACATATAACTGACATCCCTGCCGTGGTCAGGAAAGGCATTTTTTTATCTGTATATAAAGCACTACAATAATCAGAGTAATGCTCAAAGTTTAAACAGGAACATCCTTATAAAACAAATGTTGAATTGACTCCATATTTTCCTATAAAATTACACATTGGTTAGAGTTTCAATGTAACTGACTTAACCCATGCTTTGCCACAGACAAATATGAAAACTTTTTTGTTGAGAACTTTCCAAAAATCTGTGTGTGAGCTATTTCCCCTTACACTTATGCCTCAGAGGAATTGCTGTGAACATGCAAGATGCATCTTCATAATCCTTCTCCAAACCAGTTCTTAAATCTCCCCTTCCAATAATGTGTATGAAAACACAGTAATAAAACTATTGAGCCTACCACAGCCTTGCTTGTTTCCTGGGATGCCCCATCTACATGTCCGCATCCATCATTCATCCCTTGGCCTATACTATTGATTACCAGCTTTTTGAGAAACTAAATGTTTGTACACTCTGTACTGCAATAAGTTCTGAGAGACTATTCTAATACAAAGAAGTTGTAATAATGAACAATTTCACCCTTCCACTTGTTAAAAATACAGCAGCAAAATGTGCAATGCTTAGAAAATGGAGATACATTATTGCTCTTCAATAGCTGACGGGACCTTCAAGCAGTTTAGCACCTGGGCCAAAGTGTGTAAACACACACACGCATACACATGCATTTTGTGCCATATGATATAATTCTTTGGCTGTTATCTACACACAGATTTTTTTAAAAATATCTGTCCAAAGGATGTTACAGAACAGGTTTCTGGTCATTGCTCTCTACTCTTACTCTCGTCCTTCGAACTGTTATATCCAGCCATGTTGTCATAAAGTTGAGCCTGGCAGCCCTGGGGAGGGAAACTGGAAAAATCCCCTTTACTGAGCATTGCATATGCCACCTTGTTTTCTGTTCATTTGTCAGAAAAGTCAGGGATCAGAGTTTGACACTGCTCAGGCTTTGCCATTAACCTCACTTGATAATTCATACACAAATAATTCTCAAAATAACTACCAGAGTTACTGAAAACAGCTTGTTTTAAGGGGTTCTTAATAAACAATATCCCAAGTCATATGCAGCCTTGAGCTTTTATTGCTTTTAAACCGGCTTTCATGAAAAATATTATTCTTTCAGATGCAACGGCATCACCACTTTATTTCAAATCCTCAGAGATTACAAAGGAAAACTCTTCATTTTCCATGGTGCTGTCTTGACAGACATCAACATTTATCAGCTATTACAATAACAGATTTCAAAAAACAGATGGACATGAACAAAAAAGTGCTGTTTGCTTTTTATAAATGGGGTTGATACTGCAAGACCACTCTCCAGTGGCAGACTGTGATTTGGGTGATCTTGCAAGAAGAACCACCCCCTAACTTTTAGGAAAGCTGGAGCTCAGCAAGTGGAGCTATGGACTCGCAGCTCCAGCTGGTTGGTGGAGTGACATGCTGCAGAAGTGGTTAGGAAATGGGTAGAGCTGTTCAAAAGCAGCTCCCTGGTTATGCACATGCACCCTGATCCATGCCTCTAGTGATGGGAATGGTAGAAAGTAGTTGATACACATGGTCTGACTTCAGTAGCCAAGAGGCTAGTTTGGGATCCTCTGCTGGTTGCTCCTACCTTGCTTTTCAGCAGCACCAAACTCAGATTTCTGTGCCTGACTCAAGCAGCCACCAGAAGCCTGCTGAGCACCTTTGGGCTGCACTCAGCTCCCCAGATCTATAGGCTAAAATATAATAGTTGCTGGGCAGAAGCACTCTGAAGGGTGGGCCTGAATCTCAAGTCTGTCAATTGGCCTTTTTATTCCTCCCACAAAGAGGGGGGGGGGGCTGCAAATGCAGCTCGTATGTCTTCAGTCATCACACTGTTTCTTTGTTTGCATTTGAACCTACTGCAAACCTGTATTTGCAGGCTTTTATACTTAATGCGCTACATTGCTGGATCCAAATCATTTACGTGACACCAGTATCACTAAACTCATTGGTGTGGGAGAAAAAAAGCATCAACATGAGTTACACATAGATGTGAAGCTTTTCTGCAGAAGTTATCCCATCAAGAACAATGCGATATGGTCCAGAGCATTGTATTAGGTGGTTTCCTACCCAAACTGTGCATAGTTATTTTTATATCACTTTCCAGTAAGCTTTTCAAAGATTAAAGCTATCAAATTAATGCAGTGGTGAAAATTAAAGAAAGTTATCAGTACCAGCTTCCTTCTAATTTAACAAGCCTGGATCACTGATTAGTAATGTCACTTCTCTTTCTGAGTGACGAGTCATCGTAGTTATTGAATGTAATAAGAAGGTACTCCTGACAGCTCATGAGCTCATGCTGTATATCAATATTATCAAGTACTTTTAGCAGTCATTACAGCAATTTGCTCACTTTTATACAGATCACTCCTAGGCTCAAAACATGTTCTCAACCAAAACAGAGGAAATAATTTGTATGGACTGAAGCTAAAACCCAAGGAGGGCACGATAATAGCTTGTAAGGATGGCTGCGGCATTTCAGTGCCGAACAATTTAGGCAGTTTAGGGAGCAGGAGACACGTAAGATAACGCTGGAGTGTGACAGACCGGTGGGGCTGGAACCTTGGTGGGCAGTGCAGCACACTTCTCTTCGACCCTTCCTTTCATTTGTCCCCTACGGCTGCAAAGAGGGCAGCAGCTACGACCCAATACGGCCTAATGCACAATCGCCTCAACTTTTTGTTCCCGTTGTTGCGATGCCACAAACGCTTTCTCCTACAAATTTCAGTCATGCGTGAGGCCGCAGTGAAAGCGGCGCGGGGCCCGCTGCCCGGGGATGTCAGATCAGTGGGGAAACAAAGGCGACCGGTGGCTCCGGACAGCTGGAGGGGAGCCCGCCTGGACGTCCCGGCCCATAAAGCGGCCGCCCAGCCGAGGGACGAGCGGCCGGGCTGCCAGCAAGCGCTGCGGGACTCTCGCTGGCCCGCGGCGCCCACCCCGCTCCCGCTCCCGCTCCCGGTCCCGCTCCCGGTCCCGCTCCCGGCGGCGGCGCGGCCCGCGGGGCGTGTCCCGGGCAGCCCCGCTCCGCCCCAGCCCGGCGGGTCCGGACGGGGCAGGGCAGGGCCGGGCCGGGCCGGCAGCCGCGGAGCGGCGGGCAGCGCCATGGGGCTGGAGACGGAGAAAGCGGATACCCGCATTTTCATGGACGACGACAACCTCCCGCGGAGTGGCGGCCCCGCGCTGCCGGAGGCGGAGAAGTGCGCGGAGGACGAGCTGGACCGCGACCCCCAGGGGCTGAACGCCCACCTCCAGGTGCGCGCCGGCCCGCGGCCGCGGGGAGCCAGCGCGGTGGGGGCTGCGCCGGGCGGGCTGGGCCGGGGCCGGGGCCGGGGCTCGGGCTCGGCGGCCGGGCCGGGGCCCTCGGCGGGGCGGCGGGCGGGGGGTCAGCCCGGCGGGGGGTCAGGTCAGCCCGGCGGCGGCACAGCCCGGCGGGGGGGCAGCCCGGCGGGGGGGGCAGCCCGGCGGCCTCCCTTCGCCCCGGCTCCGCGTAAGGGCAGACCTGCTTCTGGTTCCAGCTGGGGTTCGAGGACGTGATCGCGGAACCCGAGCTCACCCACTCCTTCGACAAAGTCTGGATCTGCAGCCACGCGCTCTTTGAGCTCAGCAAGTACTTGATCTACAAGCTCCTGACTCTGGTCCTTGCCATTCCGCTGGCCCTGGTTGTGGGGATCGTCTTCGCGGTGCTCAGCTGCCTGCACATCTGGTAAGTGCGTTTTGCTGCCCGTCGGCGCGTGGGCTCTGCAGACAGCTCAGCAGAACTCTCCGCTGTAGCATTGCTGCCTAACCCTTCACCACTGCCTTTACAACCGGTAGTCAGATCAGCTTACATTATCTGCTTTGTTTTTAAAGCGAGAGAAATGAAAACAGTGTGTTCTCTGTGATTCAGTTCCCTGCCTTGCTTTTTCCAGCAGTCTGTCATGTCTCTGTAAGCTCCCCGGGGCAGAGAGCCTGTTTTACCATTTGTACGGCACCTACCGCAATGCATTCCAGCCTCGGCTGGCTTCTGGAGTAATAATAATGATTGCTTGGTTTTTTAGAGTACAGAAGTTCTTAAAACATATGTGTTTGAAATGAAAGACCAAGGCAGAAGTATTCTTTACACCTGACACCTTCTCAGTACGGTTACCTCTTTCTTTTTTTTTTTTTTCCTCAAATGAAGGAAGCTTTTGAGGGCCCAGCTCACTCTTTCTTTGCTACTGTCACAAAAGCTACTGTCACTGCCTTGCATCTGGTACATGGCCACTCGAGGTGCAGTGCCCCACAGCACTTCCACCTAAGCAAAAAACCCCTGCTGTGCTCAGGAAAGCTGCTTCTGGCCATGGCCCAGGTTCACAGGCAAATACAGTAGCCCTTCAAGTCACAGCAAACCTCATGTACTTTAAACAGAATATACTGGCAAAATACCAGGGAAGAGTACCCTGAGACTAGAAAGGCAGAGGATTGTAGAGAAGCAAGAAAGACAGGGAAGAGAGTGAGTTTGAGGAAAGAATGGAGAATCCAGCAGGCTGCAGAGGAAGGGATGAATGCAGATTATCAACATCATTCCTGCGAACCAGGATTTTCCATATACATGGGTTTTGGGCAAAGTCTCATTTGACTTGGGTAACACTGGAATCATGAAGAAGTTGTTAAGGAAAACAAAATACAATCCAGAAACTGGGAAACAAACTCAAAGCAATAGGAATACTTTGGTTGTCTGAACCTGTGGTTGCAATCTGCTGAATGCAGATTTCAGTTTTCAAAAGTGGAATGAAAGTTTGGGTTGATGGCATTGTCATGAGCCACTTCAAAAACTGATTAACTTGAATTTTGAAGCATAAAGTTTGCATAATACCTAAAGCACTTGCAATGTAGTTTAGAGCTGCTCACCTGCTAGTCACCAAATCACGATGAACATTGCATAGTGTGCCCAGTCGTTTAGGTCTGTCAGCTGTCACTGCGCTGTACTGTACCATGTTACTGCAAAAGGGTTTGGTGGACATACAGATTTCCAGTAGTGGAATATCTATGGAAGAATTCACTGATGCCCAATTTATTAAGACTCTAATTAAAGTTTCTTGTGCTTCAGAATGATCTTCTATCCCGATTTCACAGCCTGGGTACATAGACATGAGTTTCACTGAACCAGGACCCAGAGTTCAGTTTCTATTTATGCAAGTAGTCCCTAGTGACTCTCTCAGGAACTGTGGGTTCTCAGTATATCTGAAATAGGACTGTCTGAATGTGGCACTTCATTTGAAAAGTTTCCCTTGACTTTCTGTGAACACACTGGCTTCCCCAACAACTAATTTTCTTTCCCTACATTCATTGTCACTACAGAAGTGATCTTTCATTTTGATCTTTCTTGCGCCTGGGATGGGTGTGAAAGAATCACATAACTCAGTAGTGCTATCTGCACCCGCTTGGACCCCATCCAGTGCTACCATCCAAAGCCAACACTGTCTCATCTTCCCACAACCACAAGCTGGATTTGTTCCAACACAAAGGTGGAACGCATTGAGACTAACTTAGCTTCTCTGAAGGTCTCCACATTCCATATTTCTTGGAAGTAAAGTAAAGAGTTCAAAGTTTCTGCATTTGAGAGGGTAGCACAGGAGCTGTGCAGGTATGGGGACCCTAAACACATGGTACTGGCTCCCATGTAGCTCCATTGCATCTGAAAAAAATAGTAGCATCTGAAAAAAATAGTAACTCCTTGTTTTGTGAGAGGGTGAGAGGAAGGGAATTCCATTATAACTCTGTCTTCAACGGGTGAAACATCATGGGAAAACCCTGGGCACACCCTCCCACATAGCTGCCTGCAGGAGGGCTTATCAGAGCTACTGTGCCTCACTTTCATCATCCAAACCAGTGAGATGATGATGCTGATCTGCCCTAGGGGAGCCTTTCCTGAGACTAAATTCAAAGGTGTTTCAACAACCTTTGGAAGTGCTCTGCTGATTGTGACACATGTTGTTGCAGTTTTGTCAGCATGCTAAAAATCCGCAGAAGTCTGACTCGGCATTTCTCATGTGTCAAGGGCACATCATGAGTTGCCCCCTCATACCTGATAGTAAATGTTGTCTTCCACCAGCAAAAAGTTTGCTAAAGAAGGAATATGTGAGACTTCATGGAAAGCAAAAAGAAAGCTGGGTAGATTTTCATTTTTAACTATAAAGATGGAGCATATTCTGCTCCTGTTCTCAAACTGTCTGCTTGAGCCAGAATCCAGTTTTACACTACTTGGTAAAAGATACTGATGGGCTGAAACTGTGCCAGCTAGTAGGCTGGTGACCTACTAGTTAGAAGCCAGATCAAGGAAGGCTACTTCTCCACATTTCTTCTCCTTTACTGATGGCTGTCATTCTCACCACAGACTATACATGGCAGAATGTGTCAGACTGAGATTTAACATCTTTCTGTGAATATTAGTAAGCTTTTAAACATGTCCTTAGATTGAGGCTGTTAAGGTTATTTGGTTTTGAACACTACCAGAACACTAGGTTTTCCAGGCAGCACATGCAAAATAATGATATTTATTATAGATCAGGGATTGATTCTTGTTCCAAGCAACATGTTTGCTGTCTCTTGGAAATTAACACTTGAATCTGATATATGCTTTTTTGTCTTGCCTGAATAGGGTTCTGGCATGTTGCATATTTATGCTAAGAATCAGTGGTTCATTTGAGGATCTATAACTTGAGTCTTGGATCCGAGATGGGCTCTAAAGCACAAGGACTCAGCCAGCTTTATGCTCTTGTCATCAGCTGGAGCTGTAGGTATTCGGAGCTCCTCTGGGCTTGAGCTTCCATTCACAGTGCTACAATGTAGCCAGGGACTTATATGCAGAGAAGTAGATATGGACATGCATCATCTCTTACCTCCTTCTCCACAACCCCATTCACCTAACTTATTGCTATCATACTCAACCCCAAAACCATCTCCCTGCTGGCTGTGTGAAATCAAAAGTAATTACAGTACAGCTATGCTGTGAAGACTCACCTTATGATCTGGTGTTACCTTGATGCCTCTTCTTTCATGTCCAGTATATATCCCTCAGCTTCTGAAGAGGAAGTAGGTGGATGTTGTCTTGCTTCCTTTTTAGCTTTATCTTTTCCAGTCTACCCAGGACCTGGGATATATAATGTTTGGGTTTAATGCACTTCATATACTATGTATGGGTCCTGGAAAGCTTTGGCAGTTATCTCTTGCCTCACTCATGAAAATCCCAAAGGTTAAAATGGGTCTTGACAAAAAGCTCTGCAGCTGCTAGGTAACATTTAGCCATCTGTTCACAATGGTTGCTTATATTGTAGGGCCATGCAAGACTTTTAATTCAAAATCATGATGTAGTACACATGCATACTTGGAATTAGGTAATTTAACCACTGAATAGTATAGCATTTGAAAAATAGCATTAAGATGTGTCTGAGGTTCCATTTTGAAAAACTTTGCAGGAGAAGATGTGATTCTTCACTTTGAAGCAGGAATCCTGAATTAACATTGAATGATTTCTCCAACCACATTGTCCAACTCTGTGAAAAATTGAACTGCTTTGAACTGAAAACACCCTTACCAGTGGGAATTACTCTGCCATATCCAAGAGGTGTTTGGTTCTCAACAATGTTCCCTCAGGGATTAGCAGAAAAAAAGTAATGTGAGAAAAAGTGAGAAAGGCTGATGGGTATAATTTTGTAGATGTCATGCCTTGAACAGAAGGAAGAGAAAATAGGATAGGATGGAAAAAATGTGATCGTTTGCTCTTTTCAGTTGAACAGTTCCCAAAAGCGGTAATTCCTTCTACTTAGTGAAGGGATGAGTATTTTATGAGATATATACATAGCAAGATTCAATGAGAGGTTATATAGGTAGTTGAAATACCTTGGCTATGCTTCAGTTCAGATGCCAGATTCAACAGAGCTTTGATTTTCTTCCCAAAGCTTTAACATGGGGTAACACTAGTAGTACCAATATTGATACCCTTGGGATATGCTGACTTTACTTCCGCTGTTAGACATTACGCAAAGTTACCATTTCTGTGAACAGAAGTGCAGACTGGGGTATACCGAAAGCACTAGGAGTAAAGGATGTATATGTTAATGTTTCTTTGACAGGTCACCAAAAACATAATACATAGCTTCTAATGGCACATGGTTATTTATATTTTCTGTGGAGTGACCAGCACATCACACTCTCTGATTATTTGGAAATGCCACACAGTAGGATAACATATCCTATGCAGAACAGGATGTGTACTTACATACATGTAGACACACTCATATTTTTTAAAAGTTAGAAAATACCTTTTACTGCTCTCTCGGGTGTAAAGGATTTTCTTCTCTGAAGAAAGGTGTTTGAGTAATTGTTGTCTAAGTAGACTGACTTTGATTTTAAAATTGAAAATTATTTACGTTAATTAGCTTTGGTTGCTAACATGTCTAACGTATTCTCCTACGGAGTTAGCCTACATTGGTTTTTGCATGCATTTACCCTAAAATTGGATAGCAAGTGTTAAAACATTACCAAAACATTTTGATATTTATTGTATTTAACATTATCAAACGAGGTTGAGTTCTGGTGTTGTGTGAATGACTACTACAGCAGTTGCAAGCAGTATGATTATTGCTTTTCCAGCCTTCCCTAATGACATCCTGGTGATTCACTACATCTTTCTGTGAAACTTCTGCATAGTGTGGTATTTATTTAGTTTATGTTTTGTGTGATTCTGTCGACAGAAGGTCCAATAGAAATGTCATCTTTTTTGCTGCTCTGCAATTCAGCTAGATTTAAAAAAAAATGCAGGCCAAAATAATTTTAGATTGCAGCAAAGGAGCAGTGACATAGCCTCTATAAACTAACTGAAATGGAAAAGGGGTGAAGTCAACACAAGCTGAGTAGCCATTTCTGGTGTTTTCCCTGCATTGCTTGGAGAAATACCATTTTTTTTTCCCTTTGCATTACTGATGTTTATCAACTGTATTCTAACACATGAAGCCCTAATTTTATTCTCTAGAAATTATCTATTCTATATGCAGTGATACTATAGGTGGTTATAAAACACATAGTTTACTGAGTTCAGTTTAAAACTAGGTGCACATTATTCCAGTAACGCTCACAGTTCTATATGGTGTGTATATTGCTAGCTGTTTCAGCAGAGACAAAAGAAGAGAACGTTTCAGAAAAACTATTCTTGTTCAAATCCATCTGGGTTAGCTTAGACTGCAGCATAGACATACTAGTATATGGCTTGCATTGTATGATAAAAGCTGAGAATCTGGCTAGACAAACACTGAAAATAATTCATTTTGATTCTTTATATTTCTAAGCTTCAACTTTTTTTAAACGTATGGGGTTTTTTCTACGTTGTTATTCTGAGTGGTACTAGTTGGAATTGCACAATACTTAAACATTTTTCAGCTTTATGATGAAATAGTAAATTAAATATTTCCCCTCATTCCAACCAAAGTCAATGAGTGTTCTGGAATTACGTGAATGCAAGACTGGGATCTTAAATTCTGAATGTCACAGCAAACTAGAACAGAGTTTATTATCTTTATCGAGATAATCTATAGCTTCTTCTACCTAATTTAGGAAATAAATGTGGTCTATATGGCACAGAGATTTTTAAAACCTTGCTCTAGTACCACTTCAGTATTACATAAATTATTTATACATTTCATTTGTCTGCACTCAAATAAGAACATCCAGCTTAGTGAAATGACCAGGGGTTTTGGCCAGTAAATGATTAAAACAAGACAATAACTCAAAATAGTGTGGTCAGTTATGATGTATCCCCTGGCCCTCGTTGAGCTGCCCATGTGTGCACTTCTGGCTCGCCTCCATTGTTAGTATGCTTGGTTTAAGCCACCACTAATGACATTGCTTTGGAATTAGGATATATGGTGAGCATCCCCAGATGGTTACTAGTGCTCAGGAGATGAAAGCACAATACTTTCAAGTATGCACCCTGAGTGAATAAAAAGATCTATCCCCTGACCAGGAGTTTTGACCTCATTCTACGGTAGTTTCTCACCTACAAATCAAAAACACTACAGGATCAGCAAGATCCCATTTTTCTGAGGTTCGGCATGTCTCTGTACTATACTAATCCAGTGTAACTGGATATTGCTTTACCGTTTCTGTTTTATTGTAGCAATTTGTAACAGCGCTGTTAGATTGGTAGGAACAAGACAGGAATGGCGTTGTGCGTATGTGCCTGTGCATGTGAGTGTGAGAGAGAGAGGGAAAAAAGAAACACCAAAAGAGACAGCAGAACAAGACCAGATCATAAAGAGCGCTGTTCCCAGTCGATCAAACTGGGGAATGTGATGTTTCTGTTAAGCCCCGAAGACCCACACTCGGATATGCCCACAGCACAAATGAGTCCTTAGCAGCTGACTCTGCTCCTCAGCCACAGTGGGTTGGCATCAAGGTTGCAGCGTATCACATACACCAGCCCTCCCAGCAGCAGGGAGAGAATGGCAACAGTTCACCCCTGTAAAAGGTATGTCCCAAACTTAGCTCAGCATGGCCAATTAAGAAAAAGCAGAGACATGATGAAAAGAAAGCTGGCGTCTCCTGTCCCCTCTGTTGCACACAGGTGATCCCGGCCAGAGGACCACGTGCATCATGGTGCTTCTGCATGTGCAGGTGTGAGGCTGTGAGCGAACAAAATTGTTGGAGAATGAGTGCAAGAGTGTAAAATCAACTTGTTTAGAGATTAGATTGAGAGTTATAAAATCACTTCCTCTTCCACAAGATCTCCCACTTGAGTTTGGTTAGCCTGATTTCCCCATGCTACAGCAGCAGCAATCTTCAAATCTTCCATTTTCTCTTTTACAGGATTGTGGTGCCTTTTGTGAAAACCTGTCTCATGGTCTTGCCTTCAGTGCAAACTATATGGAAGAGCCTGACAGATGTTTTCGTCGTACCGTTCTTCCAGAGCCTAGGCCGATGCTTTGCCATCGTTAATATACGCCTGGACCAAGAGTAAACGTCAGGGATACAACACTGCTGTAATTGTAATTGAGCTGGTGTATACCTCTTTGCTAACCTAACATATAAGCACTTACCATTCATTCCAAACTGTTAAATTACAATGGCTGGTTTAAGTGGGAACATGCTATTTTTTCTAAAACTCATGTATTTTCAGGGAGACCAGTTTAAGAATAAATAGACAGTTTTCATAGCTCACTATTTTAACAACAGAGTGAACGCAGAGTATGTTGGCAACACTTTATTTTAATGGTACGTCAATTACAGGAGAATTCTCATGGAGGTTTAACAGCCACTGCAGTGACAATGGTTGGAGCTATTACTATAAATATTTATATAGGCTGTGATACCTTAGGTGAAACTGATCTCTAGGGTTTCCCACTGACTTTACTGCAAGTCCACCAGGGATCATTTTTGGCCCTCACTATCCAGAATGATCAACTCAGTCCTTTATTAACAGCAGTTAAAATGAATGTGACTCATTGCATAAGCATACAGAGAAAAGAACTGTTGTGTCTTTCTCCTATATTGGGGAGGAAAAGCTCCCTGGAAGTTCATCCCTTAAAATAAGGTGTTAGCTAATGATTTGGAAGATCAGCTAATCTGTATATTTTATTTAATGAGAGGTTAACTTTGCTGTATATTTTGTACCTTTGTAAATGGCACTTCATCCGTTTTCTTTGAAGAATTATTTCTATAGTATTTGAATTCTAACCAACTTACTAGGCAGAAAGAGTGAGACTGCAAAAAAATTACTTCAGATAACTAAAATTTCAGTTTCTAAATTACACAGATTTTTAAGTCTTGCCGTGCAGTTATGGTATATTCATTATATATGGTTGTGTGTAGAAAAGAAGACTATAAGTGTTTTCATACAAGACTATACAAGAGTTGGAAATATCTGTTTATAAGAAATGTTTTTTATTAAAAATGGGATGCAGTAAATGCAACCCTGCATATTTCTGTGTATTATCTGTGTGAACATTGTGATATTTAAAATGATAGATGCTATGCTGGCACTTTACCTAGGTAGCAAGCTCTTACAGAAGACGAGTGTAATTAGTATCCTTGTCTAAGTCTCCTCACCTATTGACTTGACTCTCCGTGTTGCTTAGTTGCTACTTTAAAGCCTAACCCATAAAAAAGCCCTTCTTCTTTCTGCACCTAATATGGCTTTGTAAACCAGAATAACAGAACATATGCAGAGGTACATTAACATTACATTAGCCTTCTGATGGGCTTATGCTGCTGTTTTCTTTAAATACAGATGATAAATTGCAATTGTAAAATGTTTGTATGATTTAGAATGTTATTTTCTAAAATGATATCACAGATTTCTTATCGAACAAGAGATATATAATAAAACAATAAAACATCAGCTTTTTCCTATTTTCAACTTAATTTTTTTCATGTTTTTCAACTTTTTAAAAAGCTCTTAAAATGCTGAACAGCATAGAATACTATGCAGTTCTTCCAAAATATGTTAGGGGGAAAAGAAATGGATGAACATCCATATGGTTCCACTATTATCAACTGCATTTAACTCATTTATAGTAGAAAATTATGTATCTCTGTGTGTAATTAAGCCCATATAGAATGATTGCTTTCTCTGAAGCAGGTCTCTCGGTGTGGAATTTTGGCTACATTAAAAAAAAATGCTTAATTCTTTTTATGGGTGCATGCTTTATTTACAGGTGAGCTGCTGAATTTTCCTTTTCTTGCTTATTGGCCTACAGAAGCTAGCTGATACTGTATATTCTTTGTACATTGAGAACATCTTTGTACACTAAAAATATTTTTACCATTTGTGCCATTTAGAGAGGGATTCATCTGGCTTTTCAAAACTGGATCTTAATCATTAGTGCCCATGGAAACTTCTCTGAAGTTTTTTCTTTCTGCAAGAAGTTTTTTTTCTTCTGCTCGCTGTTTAGATGTGCTCTTCAAGATACCTTTCTTATGTTAAAAATGGAAATATCTCTTTTGAAAATAAAAACTGGTCAAGCTAGGCTTGAATTCTTTTGAGAGTTACTTTCTTTTACAACATCCAAGGATTTTTACAAAGATATTTTTTATGGGAAAATATCCCCTTGATGAATTCACTAAAAAAAAAAAAAATAAAATAAAAAAGAAATCAATTGGTACTAGTCCTTGTGTCTAAAAGGAGCTCTATAAAAGCCTAAGCTTTGAGGGAACTCAGGCCTGGATCCAAACTGAGAATGAGGCCATTGCCTGGAGAAAAATGTATCATTGTAGGTCATGCACTCCTGGATATATGTGTTCTTAAACAGCTTACTGAGGTCATCTGGCTGTAGCCTACAGAGAAGTAGAATGGTTTGGTTCGTTCTTATTTTGATTTAGGCTTGTCATTAGTTAGTTCTTTTCACCATTTCTCTAGCTGTTACAAGATTCAAATGAGCTTGTAATGAAGTAATTAAAGCTGTTAGTTTCTTACGTATTTTACAGCAGTATCTTTTGCTGGAACAGATGTGCTTTTACTATAAGAAAATACCAAATGGACTGTTAGGCTTAGGGTAAAATATTAGATGCTTTGCAAATACACTTGCTTAATCCATGAAAGTAGTGGAAGGAAGTATGAATATATACAAACTCTTCAATACTTAGGTGTGAATCTGCCCTGGGCAACTCTGGCAAGTATGCTCTGGATTTTATGAATTTTGACAGTTCTGACAGATATCCTGAAGCTCTGCCACAGCTGACACTGTCAATAGCTGACAGCACTGTTAGACAACAGGGACTGAACGGGTACTGGCACTGAGCTGTGATCTTCAACACAGGGGTAGGTCCCTTACGTTTGTCTCCCATTCCTTTGAAATGTGGACAAACTGTCCCAGCTGATCCTTTAACAGCAACTTACAAATGAGAATCTAAGCAAGAAGGGTGTCCAGAAACTTAGTCTCATTGTCTGCAACAAATGTAGGAAAATCTACGCCTGATGCAGGTGCATCTACTTAAATGCATCTTCTTCCCCTCTATGGAATGGGGAAAATGTTATTTCTCTTAACAAGAGTAGACTTTCCATCATCACAGTAGAGTTATGAGGACAAATAAATAAAAAGTGTGAGATGTTCCAATTCTAGCCTGCCTCTTGTTACTGCAGACCTTAGATTTACAAACATGAGCTGGAGAGTCAGTTCTGTCATGCAAAATATTTCAGCATCTTGTTTTTCGTGAAGATCACAACTAACATACAGAACTAACCCTGGGTTTGTGTTTATGGCCTATTTTCTTTTAATTCACAATGAAATTTAACTTGCCTCCTTATGAAAGCTATTTCATAAAATCCTTCTATTCCAACCCTAGAACTTTCATATTTGTATCTGTCTTATCTTTGCCCTACTTGTTCACCATATAAATTGGAATAAATTCTTAAAAACTTTGACATATTAGTAAATGAGGAACCTTTTTACACCTATCCAAAAAGCTCACTTGGACATACACTGAAAAGTTCAGAACATCCCTGCAGCTCTGGGACCTCAGACCACACACTCATATTTAATGGAAGCCAAAGAATGGCAAGTCCATTATTTTTACAGGGTGTGATCGTTCCCCCACCTGCAGAGATAGAACTATTGCTATTAAGCTGTGTTAACTCTCTTTTAAAAATACATGTGTTTTGGTGTTTTTTTAAAATAAAAATGCAAATGCAAATGGAACAAGGTCAAACACCAGACACTCTACTGGTGTTGTCTGTTAGTACACTGTGCTCATGAAAATTAGAGCTGGAGACCTCCAGCGAGTATACTGAACCAGCAGTTATGCATTAAATACTGAGGTGCTTTCTTTGTGGAGGGATTTACAACTGAGGGGAGAATTAATAAAGGCTAATTTTAGCCTGATGACACTAAACTTCCTAAGTTTATTGCAATAAGATGAAAATGTATTCTGTAGAGGCAATTCAGAGCTAAGATAGGTTCCTGCTCTGAATCATCCTCCAGAGAAGACTCTCTGCACCGATTAACGCAAAATGTTTGGCTCAGCTTGGCTTCACTCCTTTCCTCTGCTACATAAAAAGTTATATCTGCTGCAGAAATTGGGCAAGCCTATGGAAGCAACTAGAGCTTCATGTAAGTTGTGGGGCAGGTTCTCTCTACACACTTCTCTCACAACTCAAGGCCAGGGGTGAGTGTCACCTGTGTTAGGTGTTGGGTTTCATCTGTTGTCTGGCTTCCCCCTCCAACTGCAAGTGAGAGAAAGGACCCCTTCACAAGACACTGAATCAGATTCTACTTTAGACACTTAAATGGAATAAAATGTAGAGATTCACACTTTTATTTCTAACTTTGAGGAAAGCTTGTCTATTTTTCCAACTGCATCACTTTAATAAGAGCTGCTTTTTCACCCCACATACCTACCTCACCCAGCTTCTTATTTTACCCTATCAGAGCTATCACAATGCTAGAACTGTAAACTAGAGTTGGCTGTGAAACACTTAGACGGTGAAGCTCAGTGACAAGAAGTTCCATCCTACATAACCTCCAAGGAGTGCGTATTTAAGTCCCATTAATGAGACTAGTTCTCACAGTCTGGTATTTCTGTAAGACACCTGAACAGTTAATAATATGCTAGAACTGGCAGAATGGTACAGAAGAGCATTTGTGGCCCAGCTCAGTATTTGTCAAGGAATTTGATATTGAAAAGGGTTGAGAAAAGAGTGACTTGATTTATGCAAGGTCTGGCAGAATTAAAGTTTTCAATCTATTTGCCTCTCCAGCCAAGACGGTTACAAGCTATCTTGATCGAGACCTACCGGGACTAGCTCTAATAAAAGATGTACACACCTACTGCAGGATTGAGATGACAGGCACTTAAATCCAAAATTGTAAACCTGCCCAGCTGCCACCCAACCAGGAACATGTCTAAACTCAGAAGGAACCTCCCTTTCACGTAAGCTCCCCTCAATACCTACAGTTTTATTTTGGTCATGCCTAGAACTGCCCTTGTTTGAGCAACTTGTCATCTTACTTGCATCTAAGCCCAGTCAGAATCCCAAAAGAAGTGAAGAGATTGCCTTGGACCCCTTAAAATACACTTACTGCACATCAGCAGAATAGGGCATTTCCCAAAATACTCTTTCCCAGAAGTGAGTCCAAATGCATTAGCACACCTCAGACAGGCAAAAATGGATTTTGGATCTCTCCAGTGTTGGATTACTTCTTCTAGCTCTCAGGCTATTATGAAATGTTTTATGGCAGCAGCGTTTCCATGTAAAAGGAAATCACTCCTAGCTAGAGGTTGTGAGAAGGAAGGAATGTGAGGGGATCTTACCATTTCTCCTGGCATAACTACTCCTTTAATGCAAGGAACAAACAGGCCAAATAACAAATGCATACATGAAAATGCAGTCCTACATACTGGTGGCAAGGGGCAGCCATCACAGTGGAAAAGTTCTGATCCAGTGACTTATAATTCAAAATACAGAAATCCTGCAGAGAGCAGGGACAGGATGACCACCATGAATCCTCCAAGACTGCAAGTCTGTAAATAATGGAACGAGCAAAACACTGGCCTGCATGTTAAACCCAGCCCAACGCTTGTTATCATGCAGCAGGATGAGGACAGTAGCATGGCTGATGCTTACTACCAACAGTTCTGGCAGCTTGGGCTTTCATCCAGCAAAACATCCAAAAATGCGTATAAAAGGATGCAGTTAAATAGTTGAACAGAAGACACTAAAAAAAGCAATGATCTTCCTCTCCTAAGCCTCAGGTTTTTAAGTGCTCCGTATAGGGCAGGCTCCTTGCTGACAGCCCCTGTTATCTGACAGCCTCACTGCCGTTGAAACTGTACATTAAGAATAGTTTCCCAGGGCTGATTCTGATCTTGCTGATGTTGGAATATATCAGGAATATTGCTAATACCATAACTGGAATCATTACACAAGCTTAAAAAAAAAAAGGCGGGGGGGGGGGGGGGGCAGGGGGCAGTGAGGAGGGGAGGGAAAGGGAGTGTTTGATACCAGACAAAGACACACAGTGAGCAGTCAAGCACATTCAGTTCAGTTTCATGACTCATTTTCTGACAGTTTTTTGAGGAATTCTGTCCAATCCAGTTTTGGGTTGTTTTTTTTTTTGCACTGGCTTCTGGGAAGAAATGTTTCCTACCCATACCAAAACCTTTTCTCTTCTCAAAATGGAAAGAACAGCTCATAACTTGCACACATTTTGCTCTGTGTTTAGAGCAAGTTCTCAATTAAGGTAATGCTAAACTTTGAAAGTTCAGTTAAAGCAAGACTTTGGAGCAATAAAAACTTTTTAAAATTAGGCATGAAATACTTAAGAGTGGTGTGATGGAGAAAGAAGAAAGGCAGTGAATGGCCATCCAAGGTAGCATGTAGTCCTGTTCCACAGCTGACCTGGGCTACTAAAGACACAGCAAAGTTCAGTGAGAAGACATCTGGACTGGCATTTCCAAGGCCAGCTTGGCTGTCTACAACCCCTGGTAACTTTAAGCCACCCCTGGATAATTCATTCATAGTAACTGAGAAGGGGTCCGGAGCCTTTGCACTTTCACAAGATTCCTGCAAGCCTTTACCAGGTCCTTTCCAACTGAGCTATACTCTTCCTCTGTATGTAACGGGAGCTCCTTGCAGAACTCCTGCATGCACCCACGCCAAGTCTCCGGCTGTGACATTTGTGTGCATTTCTCATACAACAGTGGTAGAGGCAATGGGCTGTGGCTCTATCCCTATCCATCTCCACACATGTAACTTCCTCACTCTTACAACTTGGTAGTGCCATTTTCTCTGTAGGCTGTCTTCTTAGCATTCATGCTCAAGTGAGCACTGCTAAGGTTCATCAGATGTTATGGTTTGTTTCAGTTTGTATGCAGCCTATTCTGGGCTTCATCTCATAAAGTTTATAAATTCCACTAGCTTCCAATATTCTTCTAGCTGCAGTAGCGTTGCATGATTTGGAAATTTCTTTTAAAGGGGTCATCCTTGAGATACAGAGCAATACTGAATGGTGGGTCAAAATCTTCTGATTTATATGCAAGACACTGACTAATTGAAAAACTTTCCTAGGTATGAAAACAAAGAACTGTCTTGTGGGGTTTCTTTCAGATGGGTCAAAAAATTGCAGAGACTATGTCCTTCAATCCATTTGACCCTATGCACGCACTCAAATGCTTGGACAGATGAAGGTATTTTAATGATGGCCTAAGTAAATTATTGCATCAATAAAAAAGTTACTTTTAAAAATTACAAGTAACTTGGAAAGTTGGAAAACATCCATCCAAAGCATTTGTTCTAAAGTTTATGAGCAATATAAACTCTTAAAGAAAGTTCCCTGCTAACTGATGACCATATCAGTAATACATGTCCATGAGGACTGCCTTTTCAACAGGTGCAGTTATTTACATCTGTGGAGCCTACATCCATCCAGTGGCTTTTTTGAGGTCATTTCTCTGTTGAATTGCCAAAGCCAAACATACAGCAGTTAAGAATTTTCTATTTCTGTTGCTGCAATTCTCTACTAAATGGCATAACACTAAGGTCACTATTTTTCTGTTAATGTTACAAATCTTTCACCATGGTCTGATTTCCTAATAGAAAACTGATGTCTGCAAACACCAAAAAAAAAAAAAAAAAAAAAAAAGGCAAAATATAATTCATAGTTTGTGGATGTATAGTGCCATTGCAACCCTAACCTGAACCATCTTGAATACAGTGATGAATCCTTACAGCTTTTACACCAACATATGACGCTGAGTTTACAAAGGACTTTGAGAACAGAGCATGGCAAAATGTCAGTGTCCCACCATTTCTCCTTGGAAGCAAATCCCGATGGTTAATATGCATGGCAGCCATTCACGGGTCAGTCTCCTCCAGGGAAAAATATAGCACAGTTAAGTGCAGGACTGTTAAATATTTGCATAGTTTTGAAATGAACCGGTTGAGAAAATCTCTTTTTCTTCAGCCCAGGGGTGTCCAAGTTTCCACAATTGTTCCTGGGGCAGCGATGAGTATGTGTAAACTATTGTCACTGCCGGGGGGGCGGGGAGCCCTACAAACGCCTCGCTCTCTCTGGACGTGCAACACAACTAAAGTTTTCCATCTCCTCACTGCTTCCTTGCCCTCCCCCCCCACTTCTGCTCCCCCCCCCCCCCGCCCCCCGTCCGGACGGCTCAGCCCACCGCTGGCACCGTCGCCCCCAGCAGCCCAGGGGCAGGGACCTGCTGCCGGGGGTCGCGGGCGGCCGGGGCAGGGAGGGCGGCGCGGGGGGGACCCTGGCCCTGTCGTGTCCCAGTCAGTCCCCGTCGTGTCCCAGTCCCTGCCGTGTCCCAGTCCCTGCCGTGTCCCCGGCCCCGCGCGGCGTGGCCCAAGTATCCGGCCCGGGTCCTCCTGCTTCCAGGTTGCCGGGGCAGGGCTGCTTCCCCCTCCCGCCCCCGGCGGCTCCCAGCCGCGTTGCGATATGCCGGGCCCTACCGCGGCTTGTCATCCACCCCAGGCGAGGGCAGGGAGCAGCCCCTGGCCGGCGGCCAGCCGTCTCCCTCGCAGCTACCTCCCCCTGGCCGCCCGCTCCGCAGAGCGGGATCCTCCTGCCTCCGGTCCTACAAGTTATAGCGCAGAGAAACCCGCGGCAGAGCCGCCCGCCAGCCCGGGGCAGCATGTCCGGTACCAAATACGTAGACTCGGAGGTAGGACCGCCGGCGGGACTGAGCCGGGGCGCTGCGAACGCCCCGCCGGCTGCCCCGCCGCCCTCCCGCCCGGCGCCGGGTACCTGCGGCCGCCCGGCGACCCCCGCCGCGCTCCGCGCCCGCCGCAGCGCCCCGGCCCGGCAGAGGAGCGAGGCGCGGCTCGGCGGCGGAGCCCGCGGCCGGCGCCCGGCGGGGAGGGCGGGAAGCGGGGACCTGCGGGCAGGGAGAGCGGGGCAGGGGGACCCGGGGCGTTTCGTCCCCTGCGGCCGGAACGGGGCCGCGGTGAGGGCACCGTGGTGGCGGCTGCACGGAAAGGGCGGTGTGGGGATGGTGCTACCTCGAGGGCGCCGGGGTGAAGGGGACACGATGGTGGCCGTGCGGGGGGGGGGGGGGGGCGGTATAGTGAGGACAGGACGGGGAGGGCGCCGGGGTGGAGGGGGCACGGTGAGAGCTCCGTGCTCGGCTCCGCGCGGCGGCAGCAGCGGTATGGGGGGGGCGGGGGGGCAGCGCGAGGAGGGCGGTATGAAGAGCGCGGTATGGGGAGGGCGCTGCGCGGGGAGCCCCGGGCGCTCCCCGCGCTGCCGGAGGGGGCGGCCGTTGCGCCCTCCGCGCTGAGGGGCGGCTGCGCTCCGCCCTGGGGCAGCGCCGCGGGGAGCGGAGCGGCGTCGGGCGCGGGTGGGGCGGGGCGCGGCGGGGCCGGGGACGCCTGGCGGCGGGATCGGGGTCGGGGTCGGGGTCTGGGTCTGGGTCTGGGTCTGGGTCTGGGTCGGGGGCCAGTGCCGCGCCCGGTACCGCGGGGGTGTGGTGTGCGCCCTGCGGCCGCCGTTAAATAGCCCGGCCGAGAGCCGCCCCGCAGCGAGGCTCCCGCCGCTCCACGGGACGCGGGGCCGCCTCCCCCTGCCCGCCCTCCGGCCCGGCCCGGCCCGGCCCTACCCAGCCCAGCCCGGCCCTGCCTTGCCCGGCCCTGCCCTGCCCTGCCCTGCCCTCCTCGGCGCGGCTCTCCCCTCCCGCCCGCCCTCCTCTCCCTCTCCACAGGGTTTTCTGTACACGGCGCCCGTCAGGGAGCAGGGCAACATCTACAAGCCCAACAACAAGATGATGGCAGATGAGCTGAGCGAAAAAGCGGTGCACGACGTGCACACCAAAGAGATCGACCTGGTCAACCGAGATCCCAAGCACCTCAACGACGACGTGGTCAAGGTGAGGGGGCCGAGGCGGGACGGGGCGTGGGGCGAGGCCACTTGCGGGCAGCTGTCTGTCCTGCCGAGGGCACTGCCAGGGCGACAGCAGTCCGCAACCGGCTTCCCTCCACCTGCTGCAAGAGGGAAAAAAGGGCCAGGAGCTGTTCGTGGTTTTGGTTTGTTTTTTTTTTTACTTTAAAGAAAAGGAGGGAGGCGGGCAGCGGGCCAGGGCTGCCCGCCGGAGCTGCCAGCAGGGGCGCGGCGGGGCTGCACCCCCCGCGGGCTGCCCGTGATCTTCCCGGCGGGGCCGCCCCGGCGGGGCACTGCGGAGCTGCCTCCCTTGGGGCGGGGGCTTGCGGCAGCTCTCCGGGGCGAGGGCCGCCCCGGCGCGGGGCTGCTGCAGCCGTGTGCCGGCAGGTCAGCTCCGCAGCCGGGACGTCGCGCCCGGGACCCGGGGGGAGCGGGGGAAAAACTTGCGTGACCTGTAACAGCGGCAGAGGGATTTTCCTTCCCTCGGGCACGTACAGAGGCAGGGCAGGGAGGTGGCACCAAACCAGCGCGGTCCAAGCTGGCTGCGCCGCAGGGTACGGCCTGCGGGACAGATCGTCCTCCCTAAGCCAAGTGGGTGCGAAATCAGAGGTCCTGGCAGTCGTTTGGATTTGTGTCCTTGTTTTGTTTTGTTCTCCTTGGTGCTTTTCCTTCCCTCAAGAAACGATAAATGAAAACAAGCTAAGCAAAATCTAAACTGTGCCCTTGTCCCGATTTTTTTGTTGGGGTTTTTAAATCAGAGTTTGACTGTTTTGACAAATCAGGGTCGATGGAGATTTTTGCTTGAAGTCACTAGGATCAGAAAAATCGCAGAGCTGTTTTTTCTCTTAGCAGACAAATTTTATACTATGCATGTGAAAATTAAGGATGCTGTCATCTGGGCTTGTCAGAACCTAGGAAAAACAGGAGTTGCCCAGTCGTAGTGGGTGACTAAGCCACTGACCAGCTTATTTAGTGTCCAGCAGAGTCAAAGTGTGTGCAGTTCACCGTGGTTTTTTTGTCAGGAAGACCCGTTATTGAAAAAGAGAAATGTTGCATTGTTTCCAGAGAATGAAAAGCTTGGACTCTGGTTCCGGAATGTATGTCAGTAAAATGATTCATGCTATGTGCAGACAATATAGCAAGGTTCCAAGTAACCTCAAATTCCACTGACTTCAACACAGTTTGAAGGTGCTGAATATGACTAACCATCGTGCTGGATCAACACTAATAATCAGCCCTCAGAGCAGGCTATATCTTTAAGGAGCCATTGTCAGCTTTGCAATCAGGAAAGAAAAGGCTTAAAGTTATTATTTGTTTAGAAAAACTCATCGTTTATCAAATGGTACAAAACTTCCATTAAAATGGTTGATTTTAAAAAGGACAGAGCAATTCTTTTTTCTTCTACCCACGGAGGAGCAGCTGAATAGACAGGGAATTCAGGAGCTGAAGGATGAGCCTGTATTGTGGCTTATTGCGTACATCAACAGAAGAAGTCCCCAAAGCAACCAAACCTTCTGAGGATGAGTCATAGCCCCCAAGCAAGTCAAAATCCGGGTGTCCGCAAACTTAACTAGGAAAAGAAAGATTCTGCTGGGAAAAGAGGGAGACCACTGATGGAAAAAACTCCTAATGGACTTAGAAACTGAAGCATGCAAAGCCCATCCTGGCCTTTCTGCTTCCCACAGGGGCAGTGATTAAGAAAGTTTGCTGCATCCAATCATCTAAAAGAAAGTTGAAAATAAGAATTATAAGAATGGGAAAATCAAGCTTTTCAGTTTGTCCTTTTGAAATAATTGTAGACCAACACATTCACTGAAAACCAGCAAACAGCCAGCATACCAGTATGGCCTCTGTGTCAGCAGCTGAGCCCATAGTCACATCAAGACACAGGAAAGTATCAAAATTAATTTGATGTTAACCAAACAGGATCCATTTTACGTCATAAAAACAGCAGAATTTGTAAAAAATGTGGGCATGATAAAGCAACATTTCTCTGTCCTGTTAGAAAGATGAATGAGAATTAATTTGATTGTTAGAAGTATTTCATGAGTATGTCCAACCTGAAAAGTAGAGAGAGGAATTTTGCCACAGTTTATTTGGACACTGCTTTTCAGGTTCAGCCTATTAGACGTAGCAATAAAGTTCAGACCCATTACCTAGGGGACAGGCTTGGGTTGGGTGAAGATACACAGATTCAGTTCCTGCCTTAGCCATCAGTCTCTGGTCCCCTTCTGTCATGCATCTGCGTTTCTTACTTCAGCTGTAAATCATCCAGGCAGAGTGTAAAGAGTACCGTTGTATAACAGAAGGAGTCCCCAGTCTCAGTCAGGTGCTGAAAGTCAGAGAAAAAAAAAATGTTCAGGAGTGTTGTAAAGCCAGAAGTATGTTTCAGGCTTAGCTCTATTTTCTTTAGAGTCATTGCATTTTTCTAGATTCAGAACCTTCTGCTTTTTGCTCAGCATTTAATGCATTTCTTGCCACTTGACTGTGAGACACAATAGCATGGAAACTGGGGACAAATCAGTCAGCCATGAAATAGAAATGATTAGACAGAGAATGAGGAATCTGCTCTGTAAGCAGCTCTCTAAAAGGCCTCAGTGTTGGCTGCATTCAAATACTTCCCATAGCACATTTTAAAAATAACCCTTGCTTGTGAGAAGCAGGAGACATGTTCCCTTGATGTGCAACACAAAGCATCTGCACAGCTTCCTCTGCAGCAGATACGTGGTGCAGGCAGCAATAGGGTAGGCATTCAGGCAAGAGGGAGAGACACAGTCAACATCCTTTTATAAAAACTAGACATGTGGAGCAGCTTTATACCAAAGTTACTGCTTACAGTTTATCTTCAAATAAGCTATCAAGTGGAAGCTAAGTGCTGGGATACTTCCAGAAAAGTGTGGTGAATGACTGGATTTCTGTTCAGAGAGGTGGAAATGAGGCCTTACTGAACCTGAGGTCCACAGACAGCGGAGTTGGCAGCTCTGGGCTGGAGGAAGCACAATCTAGTAAAATCACCAGAATTTCCTTCCTGTTACAATTCCTTCAGCAGGGAGCGGGAAGGAAGGAGTTTCTTCCTCATACGACTGCCCTCATGCATCACCTTGACAGGGAGAGAATGTGCAACGGTGGTCCCATTCCTTGAGGCACTGGCTTGTGAAGTTGGCTAGTCATGCAGGAGGCAAGGAAGGAATCTAGCGAGGGAGAAACAGTCTCTGTGCATCTGGGAGCTCTCTGGGAGTCATGCTGGTGATTATGCAGCTATTTTCCCTCACGGTTCTATCTATTTCATATGTCCTTCACTGGATGATTCTGCTCTTGGACTTGTGTCCCGCAGTTTTTATTTATGTGTGATGAGATGCAACAAACAGGATAGAAAGCTGATCTTGTTTTTTCTCTCATTCATTCCCCAATGACCCAGGACTCACATGAAGGTGCCTGCGGTTCAGCCTTTGCTCATCCTGTTTTCCAACACAATGTTTGTGTTTTCCAGAGTATGGCTAAATTACAGCCTTCCAACTCTTTGGAGTTTTCTAAGTTTCTCAAAGTATCTGTGGTCAAGTCTGCACAAAGAGTTTGGAAGAAGCAGAGGAGGGAACCAGTTCTCCTGCAGCTTGAGCTTCTCAGTACTCCCTTGCTCCTTGCTTACGATGGGGATGGACCTTGCAGCCAACCCTGCAAAGTCTACTCCTTTGAGACTAGTGAGGACCAAACGTGCAGTCACATCTGCAGCCAGGTTACAGTTTTTTCCTACAGTGGTGTGCCAGGAAGAAAGGCCTGTGCCTGTATTACCATCCAGAACATAGTTATTGTTTTGTTTTAAATAAGTGGTGTCTATCTGCTGTTTGTTGCGTAAGAGTCCCTTTCTCTCTGGAAAAAAAATCCAGTACTCGGCTACAGATGTACGGATGCAGAGCTTTTGTACCAATTTTTAAACAGTTACGTATTTATGCCTTCCACTTAAAGCTAATGCAGTCAAGTGCAATTCAGCTCACTGCAAGGAAAAGTCTGGAATTTTTAGTCAGATGTTGACAAATACCATAGCACCCTTCAGTAGGCATTAGGGAGGAAGGTATTACTCAGCCATTTTAAAGCCATTTACAATTTCTGCCACTTTCTAATCAAAAGAGAGGTTTTTTAAAAAGCAGTTTGCATTTTTATTTAATCCTTCACAATTACGATCCCTCCCTGTTGCGCTGAGCAGCGTGGAAGATACACAGAGAGATGACTAGGCAGAGCACCTCCCATCTCCACACCTGAGAACCTCCTGGAAGGAAAGCAGGCGTCATCCCCTGCTCTTTTCAGATGGGTGGGCTAGGGCTTTGAGGGCTGTCACTCTGATGTGACAGCAGGCGTCAGCCTGGGAGGAACAGAGTTCTGCTCTTCAACACAGCAAAACAAGAGAAAAGCAGAACTCAGTCAGGTGCTTTTTCTGAAACAAGGAATTAAGTGAAATTTAATGCAGACCCCCTTTCTTTGTTTTCAGATATTGTTAAAAGTCCTGAGAAAACAGATAAATATGTAAGTTTAAGTACATCAATATAAATATATGAATATATATTTAAATTGACAAACATGTAAATATAAAAATATATAAATATTAATGTGTGTGGGTATGTTCGAATCCAAGTTTGTCATCTGGGGTCTTACTGTTGGCAGTGATGGATGTTAGATGCCTCTGGAGGCAGATTCACATCACAGAGTTTAGGCCTAACCCTAGGACGGGACAAGCGGTGCTGTCAAACGGCATGTTTCTCTCCGTTGATGATATATGTAGCTTAGACATGACACCTTACTTTTACATAAACTGCATTTAGATGAAATGTTTCGGAACCTTTGTGTCATATTAAGGCCCAGCTGCGGGGTTTAGATTTAAAATGTGAGAATATTCAAACGTTTGACTTTGGCTACCCACATGATACAATTCTGTTTCAAATATTTTTTCCAAGACTAGTCTAGGAGTGAGAGATTAAAACTTCGAGTCATTATGAATGCCAGTTTATACGAGAACTGAGCGAGGTTTTAGAGTTCTGATAAACAGTTTTCTTGCACATTAATTAGGAGTTTCCAGACATGGAATTTCTGAATGTCCATAAGATTACAGATAATAATGGCATCTGTTCTAATGAAAGCTTCTTTCTCAAAAAAATGTGTTTGCGTTTAAACTCATAGTATTATTAAAGCCTTATGTACTGCCTTCTTGCTTAGCATGATGAACATGACTCATAACTCCATAGGAAAATGTTCATTTGATGACCATGGGGACAGAGCCAATGATTCAGCATGGATGTTCCTTTTGTTAGAATTTATTGGACCCTATCTCAGATTCAGAGGAGACAAATACTTTTCGTTTCTGATAAATTCAACAGAATCCAGATTATATGTTAGAAAATTTTAAGAACAAGTTGAATTAATTTTAGAATTTTTAGCCCACTATATGGATAGATATACCATCCTCTGTTGCAAAGAGTATGAATGTCTAATGCCAAAAAAAAAAAAAATTATTGAAATCCAAAACTCTCCAGGGGGAAGAGGGATAAATGTGTATAGTAGAGTGGTCTGCCTATGAGGTCCCCAGTGAGAATTTGAACTTTGTTGTATTTTAGGCAACAGGGAGAAGAAAATACAAATTATCTTGGATGATTCCATAAAACTTAGGATCTCTGGAAAACTGAAGAGAGATATAGTTCTAAACTAAGATAAGTTCGTATTTCCCACAGCTCTCAAATACCTTAGTAATAAACAGAAAGTAGGATGAAATCTACGTTAGGAATTGATTTTTTTGAGCTTTTTGATCCAGAACTATGATCTCTCTTTTCTTTACCAGACGAACAACAGTAATAAAAACCATCTCCAACTAAAAAGGATTTGTTATTTTGAGGACGAAAGAGAAGTTATGCCATTTAATTTCTTTTGATTTACTGGAGAGGCAGGTTTAACTCTGTTAGTCCCTTTATATTTTTCTGGCAGATTTCTTATGAAAATGTGTTTTGATGGTTGCAAAACAAACTTTGAATTTTATGCAATATTATTCTTGTCAAAATACGTCATCAGATTAGCATTCAAAAGGACAAATAGTTTCAGTACCACTATCCCCACTCTAATGAGCACATTCATTGATAAAACTTGCACCCAATTTTATTCAAGATAGTCAAGAAACTGTGCTATAGATGTTAATGGGGCTGTACAAGGATGGGGCTTGTCCATAGTCTTCTACTTTTCTGGCCCATGTACTTTTATTTTCAAATAAATGGGAACTGATAAATTCAGCTTTGTAGATAAGAAGTGAGAAGATGCTCTCACAGCTGAAGGTGAAAGCATCACATTCCCTGTCCAAAATCCTGCTGTGCTGAATTTATACTCAGAGTTCCAAAAAAGCCTAAGGGAGTCTCACAGATGGGTTGTACCACTTCCTCTGTCAACCTGAAACCCCATTTCAGATTTCAAACAAATGCCTCAAAAAGAAAATGTTTTCCCTCAAGATAAGGTTAATGTCTCCTGTAGGCCTCAGCCATAAAGTCTCCTGTTGTTTTATGAAGTCCAAGTTCATGTATTTCTGTTCTAGTGCAGTTTATTACAAGACCAGAACTCTAGATTAATGATATCTTGATTTTTATGAAATACTAAAGAAATAGTTACCTCCTCAGTAATGGAAGATCTTCCATAAGAAAGACAATCTTCTAACAGGAGAAGTGCAGAGGCAAATTTTTTTTAAAGGAACAAAGAGGCAGCTGGGCATTACTGAACACTCACTGTCAGCAATAAGCATATTCAGGTAGAAATGAGGGAAAAGGTGAAAAAAAGTTACTTAGATTTCCTAAAAAGTATTGCAGCAGTTAACAGGAATGTGTTTGTGGGTAGTATACCTAGTTAAGAGTCTCCTCTGCTTAGACTCCCTTTACAAATGATAAAGAGAAAAAAGTGGTTTCCAGATCTAAAGCACCCTTCAAAGGTGCCTGTCTCTCTCCACACACTACTAAAGAGTCTAAGGTCACTATATTTCCATTTCCCATTAGTGCCTAAATTTAGGAGGGATGAAGCTAGAGCAAGTTCTAAAAAGTTTTACTTAATAGCAGTTTATTACCTTAATAGCAGGTCTGTAAACCTGCATTGAGGGCAATATAATAATATAATATACATATACATATAATAAATATAATAATATAATTACATCTAACATAATATTATATATAATGTATTTATAGGTATAAAATAAAATATAAAAGCACAATGTAAAATCTGTTCATAGAATATAATTTCTTTTATTAATGTTTCTGGATTCTGGTTAACTCCAGACCCCACTAGATCAGTAAAAGAATTCCCATTATCTTTAGTGTAGTCAGCTTCGCCCTAGTGTTCATATTGATGGATATACCTCTTTAAACATATGGATGGACAAACATACATGGATGTACATACACATACGTGTCAGAGCTCTTTGCTAAAATATCTATATCAAACAAGAAACTGTGGAACATGAAACAAATAGTAAAATGAAGAAAGTTCTTAAGAGTTTCTCTTTGGGAAAACCGCAATAACCTCCCAGCAGCCCAGCTTCCATGGTAGAAAATACCCACTTTATTTTCTGGCTGCTTACTCTGACAACATCAACGTATTTTCCAAGGAACTGGCTGACATGATACCGCCACCTGCACAGGAAGTTTCACTGTGTTTCAGAGGAGTGCAGATGTCTCCTTGAAGCTGCTGGTCTTTTCCTTCTGCTGGACTATATTGAGACAAGACAGGCAAGTGTATCAGGAAGAGATCTCTGGAGAAGTGCCTGGTTGCTACAGTACTGACCCATTGGCATCAGTTGCATTTTTCTCCCAAGTACTTCTGCAGATTTTGATGAGCCTGCCCATCTGATAAAACAAAGCTCATCATCAGGGCTTTTCTGGTATGTAATCAGTAATTCATCATGGGCAGGGAGCAGGAGATTGTTCTCTCAGTAATTAGAATTTTATTTTTTGGCTATTTTCATTGATTTTCAGTTTGTGAAATGGTGATCTGCAGTCATGACCTTTTTCTAAGTCATGGCATTGTTTAAAATTTTTCATAATCCATTTTAATATTTGTTATGTGTGCAGTAGGGGTCACTCCTGACCAGACTGTTTTTTTTTTTCTGGCTAGAAGAGTGTAGTCCTTCAACTCTGCTTTCCAACATGAATATCTTTGTTTGTTAAAGCATTGTTTGCTTTTCTGGCCTACTCTATAGTACTCAAGAAAGATTCACTATTTCCATTGAGATCTGCCAGCAGAACACTTTTCTTGCCATATTATGGAATGCAGGCACAGGGAGACAGGGAATGTAAGGCAAAATCATTGCTCAGTTTGAACAAGTAACTGGGGTGGAACAGTTCTGCTTTCTTGTTTAGGGTTTCATTCACTTTGGAATTATTTGTTTGTCTTACACAAAGACTTTAGTCCTAGCCATCTGCACTCATGGTATCTCTTTTTTTGAGCAAAGGAGTGAGTGTTGTGCCCACTGATCCAGCCAGTCCGCAGAAGAGCAGTGTGCTCTGAAGGCAGAGTTCAGGGTTGACAGGCAGAGCCTAATCTTGCTGCACCCCAGCCTGGAGGGACTCTTGGGGTTTGTTAGAGGCTTGCCACCATACCAAGAGTCAAGGTGATTTCTTGTCTTGTGATAGAACTTATCCCATCTCTGAACACTGCTGGACATTCATGTTTTGTAGTCACCCATGCTATAGCCTGAGGCACATATAATACTCTGGAATAGAATGAGTTTTGCCTTTATTATACACCTGACAGCACCTAATGTTTGCTGTTGAAAACAATGATTAGTCAGGAAGTAGAACATCTAGGCATCATGAAGCTCTGTGTTTTCAGGAACAAAGTACCAGCTTCTCTACATAACTGCAGATAAACATTTGCCAAAGATTACACAGTGCTCTTAAAAGGGTGAACCAGGCTCCTGGTGTGTGGGAGGGAAGGGAGAACAGCAGTTTTACTCCTCTGTAAGACCCAACACCTCCCATGCTCTTTCCCTCAGATTCAGTAGAACCAACCTTATACGCTTCATCATTTTCTAATAAACTGGCAGTGATCAGGAAGACAAGCATCAGCGGATGTGGAAACATGATATTTCAAAGGGTCAAGGAAACATGTAGATGTTTAACTGGTATCATTGATTTAACAGAATGGTTGTGAGCTTATTGCTTAACTCTTTTTTTCTGCTGCTGTGATGCCTTTGTTCTCCAAGCACTGTAACTGGCAATTTTTATGTTCCAAATAGTATGTGGAAGTACAAAACCAAATAATGATCTTCTATGTTCACGCATTTTCTTATTTTTAAGAACACACACCACAGTCTTCTCCGAAGTAGTGCTGCATGTGTCCTGAATGTCATCTCCCAAAGCCATAGAATGGCTTACTGTTTTGTGATCTTTTATACATTTTCTTCTCTTGAATGTTTCTTTAAAGGACATTGAACGCATTGGGAAATTTTACAAATTGCATTTATCAAAAGAGAAAAAAAAAATCATATCTGCTTTTTTTTCTGTATGTCTGTTTCAAGTCTTATAGGGACACAATATAATATGGTGAAACAATATTATATTTACAGTCTTAGTATCAGGGAAAAACCTGTTTAAAAATAGCACAGAGTAAACAGTAAAGACAGTTTCCATACTCTGTGCTAAAAATGTAAAGAAAAGTAGCTTGTGAATCTTATATAAATATACATTCAGACTTGACTATAGCCCTGCTCTGGCAGAGCATGTAAGCATATTGACATTGGTGGGACAGTTCACATTTTTCAGGTTGTGTGCATATTTGAGTTGTTTGCCTGAATGGAGATACTAGTGATCAGTCAAGAGAGATCCAGTATGGATCTGAGCATCCTTTCACTGGCTCGAAAAGATATTGATAGCACTCAAAAATGTAGGCATCCTCAGCACTTGTTTGGGTTCCTTCTCACTGAAATACTGGTGGTGCCTGTCTATGCTAACTGCACACTGTGAGCACAGTAGCAGCACACAGCTACCACACATGAAAATTTGAATAATTATAGTTTCAATGTAGATTAAATCAAAGCCCGCATAAAATGCTGATGGCCTTAATAATTTTTTTCTGATAGACCCAACACAGTAAATTTTTCTATGATGTAATGGATATTACGTGCCTCAAAGAACAAACTCTTGAGAAGAACCACAACTGGTAAGCAGCCAGTTTGAGGTTCACATTTAACACACCTTTCCAGCCTGCCAGGTTTTGATACATAGGGACTAAAGTGGCAAGGTCAACAGGTCAACTGTTTTCATATATAAAGCATATATTCTTGAGTCAGCTGGGGTTTTTTTAGAAAAAACAGTAACTTCACACTGCTAAGCTTTTTTAATTAATAGTTTTTTTCTTTAAACAGACTTTGAAAAAAGAAGACAAATTTCCCATACCATTTCCCTTTCTTGTAAATAAATCTCTTTTAGAATCAAAGCAGGTTCCTTAATTTCCTGATAAAAGTTTAATAAACACATGCAGAGCAAAAGAAGCTGTGGTAATTCTCGTAGCAGAATCAGACAAAAGCTTCAAGCAATGCAAAAACTGGCTTTACCAAACTGAATAGTAGGAAACAAAGAATAGCTGAAGTCAGGAAGTGTATTGTGGGCATGGAACAGGAGTTGATAGTGTTTAATAGCTTTGGCTGAAACAGAAGGCTGTAGCAAGTTATTAGCATCCTTTAGAGGGTCAAAACAAATTTCCTTTACTTCTCTCCTTGTCGCAAGTGAACATGCCTGTATTTTCTTTATCTTAGCAAATAACGTGATTTCACAGCACACCCAGACAGCTCTGGAGGAACAAACATGCAGTCTACTGAACAAGACCTGTGCCTAACCTAAGCATGCCTTTATGTAGATAAAACAGAGTTCTTCACAGATCTACATGCACGTGATGCTTTGGCAAAAGTGGCCTGAAGAACAATACCCTAAAAAAGGTATCTTATCCTTGCAAGCCGGTTAGATTCATTTCCAGAAATTAGAGTGTCTTTCTTCCGTAGGATCATATGTCTGGCCACTTCTCTTTCTCCTCTAAGTCCTATTTTCACTTTACTTAGTTCAGTTGGACTCCCATTATCAGTCTGATGACACTCACCATCACTGAGTACTACTGAATTAAAAACCAGAGGAGAGTAGTAGGAGGGACTGAGGAACGAGTAATCTGAGTGATGTAGATGTAACCCATAGCAAAGCAAAATGCATGCACTCAACTATTCCTCCTGCTGCCTGTGGAGGACTGATCCCTATGAGTTAAAAACAGGATCTTTCATGGGAGTGGTTTAGTGCAGGAAGAATCTGGGTAATATCTCAGTTCCTGCAGTGTAAGGACTTATCTGTACTGCCTGAACAGTGAATAAATAGAGCGTTTCCCAGCCAGTGCATCTGTATGAGATGTGTTAGCAGATGAGAAGTAGGAGAGCCCGGATTACCTCAATTCCTTGCCTATCTTTATTTAAACTGTACACTGCTGTGGGTAAGTCTGGTTTTGGACAGCACCGCAGATGTTCGCGTTCCAGTCATAGCTGGACTCTCTTGACACGTACGTAATTTCATAACGTTCTTATGGCTTTCAGGAAGATAACAGCTTCATTTTAACATTGTATTCAGCTGAGAGTTTTTAGAGTTACCAGGCCAGTTTTCTGTCTTTTCACTCTCAAGTTCAGTTTGGTAACTCCCTTATTCAAACTGGAGCAATGTGGAACATGGGACTTGAGGAATAATGAAATGGGAAAGATTAGATAGTGAGACATCAACCTATGTTTCCTACAGGGCCATCTGTTCAGCTTCTGTGCATTGGTAGAAATATTCCGAGAGCTATTGAAATTGCTCCAAGAAAGTAACCTCTTGACAATTGTTGGTAGCATGAATACACCGCTTTTATCATCTCATTCACTCTGGATGAGTGAAAGGTCTGCTGGATCAAGCACTGCCTGGGTGGACGGTCCCAGAGTGGTGGTCAATGGAGCTAAAACCAGCTGGCGGCCGGTCACAAGTGGTGTTCCTCAGGGCTCGGTGTTGAGACCATTTCTCTTTAACATCTTTATTGATGATCTTGATAAGGCCATAGAGTGTATCATCAGTAAGTTTGCAGATGACACCAAGTTAAGCGGGAGTGTCGATCTGCGTGAAGATAGGGAGGCTCTACAGAGAGACTTGGATAGATTGGACTGGTGGGACAATGTTAACGGGATGAGCTTCAACAAGGCCAAGTGACAGGTCCTGCACTTGGGCCACAACAACCCCATGCATCGCTACAGCCTTGGGGAGGTGTGGCTGGAGAGCTGTCTGGAAGAAAAGGATCTGGGGGTTCTAATTGACAAGCAGCTGAACATGAGCCAGCAGTGTGCCCAGGTGGCCAAGAAAGCCAACAGCATCCTGGCTTGTGTTAGAAATATTGTGACCAGCAGAAGTAGGGAGGTGATAGTCCCCCTGTACTCTGCACTGGTGAGGCCACACCTGGAGTATTGTGTCCAGTTTTGGGCACCTCAATACGAGAGAGATATCGAGGTGCTGGAGCGAGTGCAGAGGAGGGCAACGAAGCTGGTGAAGGGCCTGGAGAACAAATCCTGTGAGGAGCGATTGAAGGAGCTGGGACTGTTTAGTTTGAGGAGGAGAAGGCTAAGGGGAGACCTCATCACTCTCTACAACTACCTGAAAGGACATTGTAGAGAGGTTGGTGCTGGTCTCTTCTCACAGGTGATTAGTGACAGAACAAGAGGGAATGGCTTTAAACTGCAACAGGGGAGGTTTAGGCTGGACATTAGGAAAAAATTTTTCACAGAAAGAGTGGTCAGACAGTGGAATAGGCTGCCCAGGGAGGTGGTGGAGTCACCATCCTTGGATGTGTTTAAGGGTTGTTTGGATGTGTTGTTGGGGCATATGGTGTAGGGGAGAACTTTGTAGAGTAGGGCTGATGGTTGGACTCGATGATCCCGAGGGTCTTTTCCAACCTGAATGATTCTGTGATCTCACAGACTGATTCCTAAGTACTTTTAGGACAACTGTGTATGACTTGAACTGGGAAATCCTGGCCAAAGATATATCATTAATGTTCTAATATTAGCATCATCTCCTGGAATGAGGACAGGGCTGTCCATCTGGAAATGTTATATGGCATGATTCTTCTGTCAGCTCCCCAGGATTAACTCCATGTACATCTTGGAATGCACAACAGGCTAAACACATTAGTTACTGAGAATCATGATTACAGAAAGTTTACTATTTGATTTGAAAATGAATGAGTTTAGTGGCTTCCATTTTTCTGTCAAATATTGATTATAATGAATTATTTTGAAAGGAATCAAATTACAGGCCAGTCTTACTACTTATTTTAAAAGTTCTATGAAATTCACATTAACCTATGGTTTCTTTTTGTATGCCAGAAATATGCTTTGCTGATAAAAATAGGTCCCACTTAGCTAAATTAAAGATGTAACCATGAAAAGGCTGATGGAGCTCAATGCAAACTTGCTTTCCTGCTGTGATTTAATGTTTCCCTTATCAGTCAGTTGAAAAAATATGAGATAGACTCCACCACAGCTGAACTGAATAAAAAGACTTTAGGCATGACCCTGAATAGCCCTCGATGCACTGAACTGCTGTATGATGCCTGTGTGCACAAACTGGCTTTACCAAGGATCACAACATCAGCTGGTGGGAACCATGCAATAAATTGCCAGAAGTTTTAGAATAAAAGGGCTATGCTCAACCATGTTGTCTTCATGTAGTAGCATCTTTTTAAAAAAGGAACTTTTTTTTTGCTGTAATCATCTTGGGTTTTGTCATCATCTGCAAATCTTTATTATCTGATTTCAAGGCAAACGATGATGATAAGCCAGGAACACCCATTCTCTTTGAAAATGAGATAACATGGCATATGGGCTACAACGAAAAGTTTGCTTTTGAATAGCTGCAGAAATAGATACTTTAAGAATCCTTGTTTGTGTATTCCACAAAGAAAATATATTTGCTCCATAAACTCAGGCATACATTTTTCCAACATGTGTACTCAGTTGAATGAGATTGATTTCCATGAACAATATACAGATCTTGAAATCATCTTTTGGGGGTGGTAGCAGGAATAGATATAAGACAATTAGATGCCACTATCAGTAGGTATTACTGACTTCTCCATATATACATCTACAACTTTTTCTTCATTCTTTCATGGTGCAGTCCTAAAATCCTGTGACTGATTCAAGGACATCTGATGGCTTCGTTTGGTAAAAAGATCACAGTACATCCAGGAAAGTTCCTTGCTTTGTCTTACTAGACTAAAGATAACTTGTAATGATTGATTCATGTAATTATTTTATGGCCAATGTACTTCATAAAGATAATTTTTTGTCAGTTGTTTAGTTCCCAAACATGAACTTTTACATCTAATAACCCCAAAATGAAAATAGAGCGAATATTGTTGTCTGTGATGCTTTGCTCAGAATTAGGGTTATTTCCTCCAGAGCTTCAGTCTTGCACCCACTGAAATTACAGAGCCCAAACAATTCCAATTTCCTGTCTTCACTCAGCAGTGGATGTAGTGTACTTTCTGTGCTGTCTTCAGACATTGTTTTCAAGGAAACTGTTTTCTAAGATCTGTACCAAAAATTCATGCACGTGACCTACAGAAACAGAAGTTATTGCATACCCACAGAACTATTGCAGAAGAGAACTGTGAGTCAAAATCTCTTTTTCTTTTCTCTCTTTGTAGATATTATTTAAAATTATTCTGTTCAGTTTCAGAAAGTCCAGACAGACTTTTAGCTCTGCACGCCTTTACGGACAAGTGCACAGCACTGAGGTGTGTTCCTTGGGTACTCTGCCAATGCAAAGTCTGCCGTTGGTTTCTGTGGAGACAGAATTTCAACCCAAATGCTACCTTTAGGTGTGATGGTGATGACGATGATGAATTCCCCTCCCAAGGAATCATAGATCACTTTCAGATCACTACAGCCTAATTCAGAGTAGCAGATGAAGTGGAGGTTTATAGTTTGCATTATGTGATGTCTAGAGAGAAGCACTGGCAGACATTGTTGTTTAGGCCCAATAATATGTTGAATTAAGCCAGGTTGATGTTAGACATTCAAGATATCTGATATCACAACCAATTCAGAAATTTCCTCCCAAGGACTTTCAAGCCATTTGAGTAAATTGCACCTAGACTGTGCAGTTTTGCTTTGGAATTATCTTTCTGGTTTAAGAAACTGGAAAGTCCAGTGGTTTTATAGTATTTTTCACTTTGTGGGTAACTTCTGTTTGAAGGTGATTGAAGATTCAACAGGAGAGAGGGAGGAGTTCTTTCAAATTATTATGTATATTTCAGATTAAAAGAAGTGATCGTGAGCCTTTTCCTACAGTATAAACAATATTTATGCTGAGTATATGTATACTCACCTCCTTCCAGCATGCTACAGTACTATTGCTTGAGTTTCTGAGGCTGCTGACCCAAAACATACTTACCCTTCTCCTGTAAATCTTCACTTATGGCAGCATTATCGTCTCACTTTGGGATCCAGTCCCAGGAATGCGATTTCTTTTTCTCTTTCATCTGATTTAAACAGTCATTTAGTTTCTTGCAGAGGAATAATGCTGTGATGTTCTCTTTCCTGTTGAATGCAGTACCTATACAATTGGTTGTGCTAACTAAATTAAATATCCTGTATTGTGGGTTATATCAAACAAATGTTTGTGTGACATTGAACTGAACCATCATCACAATTCTGTTAATTTTCTAATAGAAATGTTATGACAATTAAGCTTCCTGAATAGCTCGGTATTTCAACAGAGAGCCGTAAAGTATGCCTGTTGGCATGCACTGCTTCCTTAGGTGACTTTTTGAACGATTTGTGAGTAGTCAAAACTATGAACCATGTGGAAGAGTGTGTTCCTTCTAAATATTAATATGTTAGCCTGGCCATGTCTTTCATGGACAGAGTGTTATCACATAAACAGGATAGGCTAGAACAAAATGGCTGTTATGTGAAGAGCCTCCTTACGTTTAATAAGATGAAAGAGCTCCCTAACCCTTTCAGACTAAGGAGGAGCTCCTCCTGGTGCAGATCTAAATCTAGCATTTTATCTTTCAGTCTACTAAGAACTATCTATGCCTGTTTCAAATTATATATTTAAACAGCTAGCATCACTGTTTCGTCACTGTCAAAATCAGCAATTCTATATAGGGAAGGAGAGGAAAAATCAGGCAAATAAAACACATTTTATTGATACATGCTTGAGGTGTGTAAAAAGTCAAAGTAGTAACTGCATTTATTCCATTCATAAAGATATGAAACAGTTAAGTTAGGCAACAAAAGCATGATGATTCTGTTCACCTGGTTTGTCCTTAAGTAGACTTTAAGGGCGCTGCATACCCTTAGGGCTGTAGGGAGATGTGGAAAATGTTCAGTTTTGTGGACATCTCCATCTAGAAGGTAGATGTCTAATTTTGAGCTAATCATTTGGGCTGCCTTGATAGTCACTGGAAAAAGATAGTTATTGAAGATTCATGACTTAAATGATGTGTTAAAATGGAATGAATCTTGTTGGGATGTAGAAATTCTGTGCTTCGGTGTTTTGTTGCAGTGGGCCATTGCTATCCAGGAAAAGTGTTTCTGGAATCCACCCTTGATGTGGACATCTGACTGACCTGACTCTGTGTTCTTTGCTGCAGATTGATTTTGAAGATGTGATTGCTGAGCCAGAGGGAACACACAGCTTTGATGGGATTTGGAAGGCCAGTTTTACCACCTTCACTGTAACGAAATACTGGTTTTATCGTTTACTGTCAGCAATCTTTGGCATTCCTATGGCTCTCATCTGGGGCATCTACTTTGCCATTTTGTCATTTCTGCACATCTGGGCAGTGGTGCCATGCATAAGGAGCTACCTGATTGAGATCCAGTGCATTAGCCGCGTCTATTCGATCTGCATCCACACGTTCTGCGACCCACTGTTTGAGGCCATAGGCAAAATGTTCAGCAGCATCCGAGCCACAGTACGGAAAGAGATTTGAGGGACATTTCAAGGAGAGTCATCAGCCTGGGAAGGGGGTGGGGGGTTTGTCTTGTTTGGAGTGTTTTGGTGCCAGTTTCGTGTTTCCCAAAGCGACATACAGCAACTGGTGGTGGATATACTGGCCTAAAACAAAGAATCACTTGCTCAGTTTCTTTTTCTACTGTTTATTCTTACTGGACTACTTGCTTTTTTTTTTCTTTTTTTTTTTTTCCCTTCAGTCTGCATTTCAAACTAACCTTAAATGGCTATTCTTCCATGCCAGCTGCCTATCATTTTGCTGGCTGTTCAATTCAGAGACTGAAGTGCTATTGGATGCCTTTTTATCTCACCCTTCATTCCTTGTGAGATAAATCCACAGTGATACTGAAGAACGACAAAAATGCTTTCCAGCACTATAAAGCCATTCATTTTATTGTGGCCAAAGAGCACAGAGCTATTGCAGCAGAATGAACGTGACCAGCTGGCAGGTTTTAGCAGAATGTTCTTTTTCAATTGGATTGTCAGTTGACTGCAGCTATTTAGTCATGGTCAGATATGGTGCACGATGAATAAATTAGTTAAGTAAACAAATTACTGAACTAATATATGTCCCAACAATCTAACACTTTATCAGGTTGGAGACATTGACATGTGAAAGCTTTTCATGTGCATAAAAAGCTTCAGTCGATGCCTTTCTGTCTCATTCTCTCTTGGAAGTATGCATCCGGTTGATTCTCAACCTTTGCTAGGATTGCAGAAGCAAAGTGCTAAACTGGTCAGAGAACTAAAACTGGTCATTATGGAAATGTTTTCTCGGCTGTGACTTATGACACATCCCTTAGTGAGCATTTAGGTGCTTATCTCATAGGCTTTTTCTTTTTTTGCAAAGTACTCGTATAAATACATATCGCAGGTATGCCAGAGATAACCCTGAATTGCAAGAAAAATGAAGGTGTGCCGAACACAAGCCACAGGAGGCCGAGGAGGAGTTGCCCGTGAGAGAAACTTTTGTATCAGCTTTCAAAACTTCCCTATCCGCAGAAGTTAGCATGCCACTAGCACACAGATTATTTTCAAGATGCTTTGCTGAGTCTAAACTAATCCATCACAAGAGATGGTTTAGAAACTTCATATTTGTGGGTTGATTTGTTCGTTTTTAGCTGAGCTGCAACATCAGGAAGTCTTAAACAGAGGGTGTTGTGTGAAAATACCGTGTTGCAAAGTGCAAGGCCTCGAAAGCAAAGCCTTTGCAACATGTTCTGATGCTGTGACCTGCAAGAGCTTTTTGCCCTCGTGATAGTACTGTGTTCAGAGATGTTCTCTGCATCCTCAAACAGTTTGCATGAAGCATTTATAAAAGCATTTGTAAAAATAATTGTGAGGCTAATCAGCTTTATTGTAAACCAAGCTGGGGCCTAAGCCTGCTACAGTTGGGATGTCCAGCAAACCAGTTCTTGACCTTGGAGAGTGCAAGATTTGGCCCTTGGGATGAGCATGGAGCTGTCTGGTGCACCTACAGCTTTTTTTATGTAGCGCTGATATTTCACATATTGCTTTACCTAACACAGGAGTGCCTTCAGTTCAATTTCTGCCAAAGCATTGAAAACTTTAGGAAATGCTGCATTTTTTAATGGGGGTGGGGGGAGGGGAGAGGGTGCACAAAAAAAATTACAAAGCTATTAACTACTATTTTTTGCATTTAAAACAGACACTGGTATGGATATAGTTTTATGTTTTTCTATGTACATAATGAAGAGTGTACTATTATAGATTTTTTTCAGTATTAAAAACAAGCGAGATTATAAACAAGAAATATTTTATCTTTTGATGAAGAAAATCACTCTGATGAAAACTTTCTTGATTTACCATATAAACTGTATATCCTGAAAGATGTCTGTTCACTTAGTTACTAGTCCCTAATCCAAATACATTGCTGATCCAAGACATTTACATTGTTGTTATACGCTTACAGATATAACCGACACTTTTTTTAAAATTTTGCATGTACATTAAAGACTACAATAAAAAGATGTTTAATGGTAGCTCCTGTCTGACTTCTTTTCCCTTGAAAGTCATGTGAACAAATCTTACGTTATTAGGCTTTTCAGCCCAATATTTCTTATCAAGAAACAGAAAGGGATGTCATTTGTTCCTCAAGACAGAATGCGCAAAATGGTATCAATTTGTGGTTCAGGATTTGACTCAGGAAGGTTATTCCCAACAAAAAAATGACATTTTTTCCCTAAGTAAATATTTTCTGCTGCTAAATAAGTAGGCAGTAGGACTAGTGAATACATCACTGAATAGGGATCCTAGGCTTGTTTAAATGCTTGGTGTTCCTTGGTTTCCCTACATGGGATAATGACATTTATTTGTAGACAATTTTAATATCTAATAAAGAGAATGATATCATAATATGATGAGTTGTTTACAGTTCATTTTACATAAAAGACTTTGGCCATCCAGAATTCGGTCCTGGATTGTCCTGATGATAGCTCTTCAGTTAAAGTTGTTTAAAGCTTTCTTTTTCAGTCCAGTGGAAACAGGATTGTTCCCAATAAAAGCTCATTAGCCTAAGCATTTAATGTATGGAAATAGGGGAATGACAGCTTTTATCCAGCCGTGTATAGACCCAACTTGTGACAGGACAGTTCTTTTCTGTGGGGTTATTGCACAATACCTGTCACACCATTAAACTAGTACACAAAAGTCCAACAAAACAGGCTATTACATTTTGACCTACAAATCTATTAACCGTAATTTAATGTTCAAATGGCAGATGCCAGCTTACGGTAGTCTGTCATATGTTTTGCAATAGCAGAATGATGTATTTAAAGGTAGTTAATAGTCCAGTGGTAGAAAATAGTACGTTGAATTGGACTACATGAGAAAATTTAAAATATTTTAAAAGGTAAAAGGGAGGTTGTAATGTGGAAGTAAAGCAAATGAGCCTTCTGGTATTCAAAACCATCCTGCTTTTGCAAAGAGCCTTATAGATTCAGGACAGACACATCTATGCATCTTAACCATTTATAATGTCACGTCTCCAAGACTCTTCATGGGAGAGATGTGCAGATTCACCCTATGATTGCACTGTCCTTGGCACTTTGCTGGGCAGCGGCTACAGGGCTGTGCAGTGGGTGAATCTCAAACCCATGCTCTTGCTCAATGCAATAACACTCATGACTAACATCACAGCCAGGATACACCCCATAGCAAGATTCAGGTTTGTCTACTAGATGACCAGATATTAGTTGTTAGACAATGGCATCAAGCAATCTCCTATCATGGCTGTAATTGTAGTGTAGACAGTCTTACACTGCTAGATATGAACATCAGTGTCATAAGCTGCCTCAGGACCTGTGCGTTTAGGTGGGCTCAATACCACTTTTTCCTCCTACCAGAAAACTTTCTTGGCTGTCGTTAGTCACTCTTCTCATCCTCTGGGTCACCAGTTCTTAAACTGTGCCACATAGCTTGAATTGTTTTCCTTTGACTGCTCTAAGACAAGGTATGGGAGAGTTGGACACTCCAATTAAAACCAGCTGGAGCACCCAAGTTCTGAGAAATGAGTGTGAACTGCTTGGTTGTGTGGTTGATCCCTCTGAATTTGATTGTTTAAGAACTAACTAAATATAGAATATTTTTTTAAAATATATTGGAATCAAGTTACAACAAGATATAATGACAAATCATAGGCTTTTATTAATGATTTAAGAATTTCCATAGCTGCACCCAAGCTACCTTTTCACCCTCTCTTAGGTTAAACTACAACTGTTCTCTGTTCACTTGTTTGCTTTCATTGCCTTGTGCATCTGCTGCATCCTCCTCCTTTTTTTCCTCATCTGAGAAGGGGGAAAGAGGCACAGAATAAAAGTTTTGGCTAAGCTAGAACACCATTGTTACCTTCCTTTATGTCTCACAAGCCTTGACTTTTTCACTTCATGTTATCTGACACTGGGACACCATGTGATACAGGTTATGTTATTTCTATCTTGCTTTCTTCTGTAGGACTTTTAATTAAAATTTCAATTGTATAGTACAGCTAGCACATCCTGTCTTCAAGATGCTTTTCTCTATTATGGCCTTCTGAAGGCAGAGTGGTAAAATGTTGTACATTATTAACTATGACAATATATAAATGCACAGTATTCTCACTAGATTTGTAACTGCTTTTATTAAGGATGGTAAAAGTTGGAAGAGAGAGATTAGACAAGCCTGTGTGCTCTCTCATAGTCAAGGCACATTTTAGTGTTGATTAAAGACACAATCCAAAAAAGGCCCTAGGCTCAATGCTAGTAGGCAATTTGGTTTTGTTCCGAGAACCTGAATTTACATAACCCTTCAGACACTTGAATTTCTTCAGCACATAATTGTCAGTAAAATTCACCGTAAGGGTGCTGAGGTCGCACCTATGCACTGCTGGGATGTACAAATGAGATGTTCCTCTGGCTGCCACCTTCTCCTGCAGGAACTGGAGATGATAGGTGTTCTCAGGGATCACTAACAAGACCTGGGAAATGATGCCTCTCTGAGGCTTGCAGTCTAGCATCTCACTCCCCAAGACAGAGGAGATTTAAACTCCTCTCACTGCACTTCCAGGTGTAAACTTAAGCTGCTCACCACTCAGTATGCTGACTACTATGGGTCCAATTTTTATATAAGACCAATTCAGAGAATCATAGAATCATAGAATGTTTTGGGTTGGAAGGGACCTTAAAGATCCTTAAAGTGCCAACCCCCCTGCTATGGGCAGGGACACCTTCCACAAGACCAGGTTGCTCAAAGCCCCGTCCAACCTGGCCTTGAACACTTCCAGGGAGGGGGCACCCACAGCCTCTCTGGGCAACCTGTTCCAGTGTCTCACTACCCTGACGGTGAAGAATTTCTTCCTTATATCTAAGCTAAATCTACCATCTTTCAGTTTAAAACCATTACCCCTTGTCCTATCACTACACTGCCACTTAAAGAGTCCCTCCCCATGTTTCCTGTAGCCCCCTTTAGGTACTGGAAGGCCACTATAAGGTCTCCCCAGAGCCTTCTCTTCTCTAAGCCAAACAACCCCAACTGTCTCAGCCTGTCCTCATAAGGGGGCTCCATCCCCCTGATCATCTTCGTGGCCCTCCTCTGGACTGGCTCCAACAGGTCTATGTCCTTATACCAGGGGCCCCAGAGTTGAACACAGTACTCCAGGTGGGGTCTCATGAGAGCAGAGTATAAGGTTCTCCTTGTGTGCAAATTCTCCTTGTGTGTTGTGCAGGAACTAACCGTAGACCCCTGATATGGCATGATGGTTTCCAATAGGTGCCAGGTCACCTTAAAGGCACCATCATTGGTCTAAAGTCTTCAGATTCCAGATTTATCTTCCAGTTGTCAGTGTAGAGGGGAATAAAGGCATTATGGTCTCCAGTTCTAGCACTTCTACAGAGAATTCTGTTTTCCAGCTTGAAACGCTAGAGACCTAGGCTGAAGGTTGTTCTGTTTTCTGCAGATTGACAACAGCTCTCAAGGGTTGTTTTGGTGCCCAGGGATTAATTTAAATCTAAGGCTATCATAGCTGCAACCTTGTCAGTTGATCATATCGTTGAACCTTCATCCAGGATATGGAGTACCCCTACAGTTCATTTAGTCACTGACAATCTTTTCCTGGCTAGTTATTGTGAGCTACAAAATGCTTTACAACAGAGAATCAGCTCAGAGGAACCTTAATGGATCAAGGGATCTGTAGCTGTGTAACTTTTTGGCAACTTGTGGTGGTGCAATTCTTACCCCCGCCCCTCTTTGTTGGGCTGCTTGGTGCTAGGTGTGATTCCACCCACATCCCCGGAGCTATACACCAGTCTGTGGAGATAAGGACTGCTAACATTAAGCAGCCTGGCTCCTGCCCCCTGCCGATTGCTCGGAAAACGGCTATAACGGCCCATCATCTCCTAAAAGCCTGGCACACCTGCGCCTGGGATGTGGTCAAATGGGAACAATAACACATTCATGAAGTTTTTGTGCAACTGCTGGAAGGCACCAGAAGGTATCTGACAAAAGTCAATTATCTTGGACCCTATAAACTGCGGCCACCAGGGAGGCCCTTTGAGCTCTCCTGGATCGCAGCGGGCCTGTGACCAGCATCTCCCCTGAGCTGGGACGCCTCTCAGGTACCAAAACCCTTAAGGTGTCGTCTGCTGCCAGAACTGACAGAAGGCCAGGGTGAAGTCAACCCGCTCGAGTCTCAGTTATCACCCGTTGAGGAATGCCAATGCCAAGAATTGTATTTGCTCTAAACTCGAGAGGGAGATTTTCTTTGAGCTAGCTTCTCTTTCACCCGTCCTTTCTCTGTTTATTGGCGGGGGGGGGGGGGGGGGGGGAGTACATACCCTTGTTTCTGTGTGTATGTCCGTTCTGTGTTCATTCTACTGAATCCAAACACCTTTGTTTCTGTGTGTTTGTCCGTTTTGTGTATGCGCATGTATATATAAAGGTACCGTTAAGTAAGTTAGTGTGAATCTTGTCATTTTAGAATCTGTGAATAAGTCACTTTTCTTTCAGTATTTCTGAATTATTTTGTAATAATAAATTGTTGTTAGTTATTAATAAACTTAGATTTCTTACTAAATCATTACTGTGTCAATACTTTCATCCACGACACAACTATCAGAATATAGGCATTCACCTGTGACTATTACTCATCCAAACATTCAGCCTGCCTATATCCAGCAACCAGAGCTCCAGATGTAGCTTGTCAGACATACATGTTGTCAGAAATCCTACTGGCAGAAAATCCCAAGTAAAAAAAGTGACATGGAAATTAACTAAGAGAAAAAACAAAATGAAGAACATCATCAAAAGGATCAGGTATATTCTATAGAGAGAACAAGGGCGTGAGAGAATCTCAGGGGTCTGCCTTTCATACTCTAGGAATGAGAAGTTGTGCAGAGCAGTCACATTTCCACCAGGGAGTGATAGGTGGAGACTTTTGAAAGGTAAAAAGGAGAGTGATGACTCTTCATACCTTTCTTTGTTTCCTACCTGTAACATTTTGCAGGTAAGTTCTGAACCAAAAGAGAAGCATACAGGAGAGCAAATATGAGCTGAGATAGGCACCAGTAGAGACAGCAATAACCAAGGCATTAATGTATCACCAAGATGTGCAAATTCCTACTTAAGTGTGACTTCCCTTGAAGGGGAATGACCACAGGTATGGTCAGACAGAGCTAGGTTTAAATGCACTGGCAAATCAGCTCAGAACTTACCTTGAATGTGGTATGTAGGACCAGATTCACACAACAGGGGCCTGGCTGGGCAGACAACCAGGCCTGGAAGCTGATTCCCATCCTGGAGAAGCACACTGGGAAGCAGGTTGGGGAATCATGCTGCACTGCCAGCAGCAGTCAAACTTGTGCATGAAAACTCTCTGCATGCAATCCCAAAGCCCAACCCAAATGTGCTGGTAGGCAATGCTTAGCAGCCTGTGTTCCCTGCAATAAGCATATGCTGCCTTGCCAGACTACTCATTTTATAGATATGTTCTATCTCACCAACAGAAATTCTCTGTTGTAGTCTAGATTCCTTGTAGGACAGTAAATATCCCAATATTAGCAACTGACAACTGAATAGAGCATATGAGTTCTTGTAGGTTTAGGCAAGTGTCTTTGATGTTTGTTCATACTTTGTCATGTCCTGACTTTTAATCTTCTGGCCTGTACAGTATTTTATCTCTTTATTTCATGATGTGTAGACTCTCATTCAACTATTATAGACAACTGTCAATTCAGCTGTCTTCTCTTAACAAGAGCAGGCGTTGCTACTCCCTATTAGACAATGATTCAACTACATTTGGAAGCAGCTAAAATTCTGCCTATTTCATCTGTGCTGAGGGGCTGAAACAGTCCAAAGAACCCTTCGAGGCAAAGGTGCTTAGGGACAAAAAGCTGGAGCTGGTTTTGTCAGATTTTAGCAGGACTGGATCTCTTGGTCTGAGTTTGAGTATCTTTGGAGCATCATTTCTACAGGTAAAAAAATTCCTTTGTGTATCTCTAACAAGCATCCTTTGAGGAAGGCCACTAAAAATACAGATTTACTCCTCCACGTTGCAGAATTGTCTGACCAAATACCAATATTCAGCACAGAGAGGTTAAAACCAGCACTGCCCAGCTCTTCAGTGAAGTGGGGAAAGCCATTCTGTTCTCAAAAACACTTCGACCTCTCCATGTATCAGTTTACTCCTTCCTGGCTGAGAAACTAAAACTTTTACAGTTGAAACTGTCTTGGTGGATAGTCATCCAAAATAAGAAAAAAAAAATCTTAATTGTCAATGACCTACTGACCCATGGATCTGAAGACTGAAACTCAAAACAACCCTGTTGCTGATGGCAAAAAGAACTGGGCTCAAATGCAGAGGGATTCCTCTCAGCACTTAGCAAAAGTCTCCAGTCTGAACCCTCACCTGGAGTCCTGGGGACATTGAACCCTGACTCTCTTAATAAGCAGTATTTCTCATTTAGAAGATTAATCCTGTATAGAGACAAGGGTAAGTAAAATAAACTTGTGAAGATTTAACAATGCTGAATTAATCATATATTTACATTAGCAACAATTAAAGGTACATGCTGTACTTCTTTGCACTAAACTTTTTACCCAGTTTCATAGCCACAACCAAGACACTTGCCTCAGCTATTGCCCTTTTGTAGTCACTACTGTCATTTCAGCTAGCCCTTCTCCCTATTTCACCATCAGTGGTTTTATCACCACAATATCCAGGAATTCCTTCTTTCACACAGACATGTCACTAGCTCATAGGGATGCTCAGTCCTACCCAACTTCTTTTAAGAAACTTACAGGGAATTCACAGAGCCCTGCTGCTCTGCTCAGCAGTTTCAGCTCAAGGTATTTCTTTCCCTCCAAAGCCACCTCCATATTATCTCGTCACAGTGTTGACACAAGGTCTGCAACTTGCAAGAGTCTTAAAGAAAGTCCTTGCCCTGTTTCTGTTCTGATCTCTGTTCTACTCTGCCCCATTTCAGCATGAGCTTCCAGCAGTTATGTAGATGATTCTGGATAGAAAGCTTATGCAAATAAAATCACTATCTAGCTGTCCTTCTCCCTACTCAACAGCATTTCAGAACTTTCTCTGAGGTGGAGCTTACATTCTTTTTTGTCTCTGTTTACAAACACCAGCTAGAAGCAAAAAGCCTTTACTCCTTTAATGAAACCTAAAAACTACTATCTAACCATTTTATTGCTCTGTGTTGAGTCCTAGTACTGCGGTTCCAAATGCCCGTCAGATAATGACTGATGTTATCAGATTAGATCCAGTTCTTCAGTATATGATGCTACTTGCCGTGGCCCCATGAACACTGAGTACATCAAATACAAATTTTAAATTGCTCAAAAAACTAAGCTGTCCTGCTGGGTTAGCAAACACTGCTATTGATGAAAGTCTGTTAAGAAATGACAATTTTATCTTAAGAAATAACAGTTTATCTGTCAAACAAGGATATGTGGGTAGCTGCAGTCCAGATGAGCAGCCATGTTGATCCGTCTTCATGGCACATATTATCAAATTTCAATATGTATAAACACCAAATGATTTTCTGAGGCAGAACAACTAAGTCCCTTAGGAGCTCTACAGTCAGTGACTTAATTCTGCATAAAGAATGTAACAGGTGCAAATAGTTGGCATAAAGCATGTCTGAATATTTCTAAAGACAGTTCAATAGTCTTGGAAAAGGGCATGAAATGGAATAGTTCTCACAAAACAAGTTGTCTGTTTCCACAATAAATACTGGTACACACAACAGAAGTAAAAACACTTTCATATTGCCCTTTAGAAATGTCTATCCCATTTCTCCTCAAAAGTTTTGTTCTCGTAGTAAAGAAATAAACTGCAGGATTTTTTAGTTCTTACCTCTTCCAACACTGATACCATTGTTCTGGTAATTTCTGTGTTGTGTGGACCTAGGACTGAAACTGGAACTGCTTGTGCCATGCAAATCCTTCCATAGCCAGAGAGCAGTGATGCTATCATGGTGAATATGATGTGAATTTAAACTCTGTGTGGTTCTCTGATGTGTGGCATTTCTCATGCCAATAAATTCTGGTTTTGTAATTAAAGTTAGACTGATTTTGCATTTCTTTTACTGTCAACTTATTTGCAGTTAAACACAAAAAATTGCAGAAAAGAATAAGTGCAATCTAAAAATTTTGACTGAAAAATTTGTATAAGATACTTCTAGTTCAAGGCTGCTAATCCATGTAGGCACCACAACTATTGAATGAAAATCTTGGGTTTGGTTTCTAACAGAAATATTGCAGCAAGCCACAGAGTCCCAAGGAGGTTGTACAGTGCAAGAGTAAATCACCCGCTAGCAAAATATCTCCCGACCAAAATGGTAATCCAGCTTGACCATAAATCTGTCTTAATTGAGTATGGTCTCATATAATTTGCAAGGAAAACTTATGCATTTGACGCTGTGTAAAAGCCTTGCTGAAAATGGGCCTGATTCATAGAAAACTTTGGTCACGGTGCCATTACGATTCCGTAATGAATTCTGCATGGAGGCTGAAGGTGGAAACTGGAACCAGATCAAATGTCACCTCTCCTCTGGCGGATGCCTTGAGGTTTGTGTCTCCAGGCAGCACAGAATAGCTTTGAGACAAATGGAGAACACAGAGCTGTTGAGGAAGTCAAAGCCGAGCCCAAAGTATGAGATCAGGCCCCTTGCTACTCCCACGCAGCTCTATAAAGCGCCTGAGGAGGGGACAAGGGCTCTCTGGGAGAGCTGATGGGAAGGGAGCCAGAGCCTCACTGAGAGCTGTGTTGCTGTGTCAGAGCACTGTGTAGTTGATAGACCCCGGTAATTTGTGTTCACCACTGCTCTTGACAGCCACATGTGTTGACTGGTCCCAAGCAGGGGTTGAACACCCTTACAGGGACCTAAAAATGCCACTGTCTTGCTGATTAACCTCCATAGTGAAATGTAGTGTAATTTAGGATGTATTTTTCTGGCTCCCATGACATCAGAACCCTTCTGCTGTTGTATATAATTATAAAAATGTCCCTCTGACTTCTTGTTGCTGAAAATACATGAGCTGTTTTGTTTTCAAAAAAACAACATGTTCTTTCCCTCTTGTTTTTCTATTTTTGGCAGGTTCTACCATGAAAACTGTGGCAATTACTACAGCTGAAAGCTGGAGTAAAGCTTAAGATTACACCCTCTAGCATGGGGTTTGATAAAGGTATCTAGCCTTTAGCTTCCCTCACAGGATTAATACTGGGTCTTTTTTATTTATATAGTACTCCTAAGCAGAAGATGAAACACACTACTTGTTTGTAACTGGTGCTGTCTAAGATCTTACTGGCCTTAACCACAGAGTAAACTATCACTGCAGAGGGAGATGCACAGTGGCAGAAAGGGAGTAGGCACTGAAATACACCATGCAGGAGCCTGAGTAATGGGCAAAAAATGGGAGTGTAACCCTATGACCATATTTAGTTTCCACATGTGAATCTTGGCTGGCTGAAACCTACCCTGAATGCCAGTGAAGCCTGAGAAGCTGGAAATCTTTCACTCTGTGCATACAAGCAGAGTCATGACTCATGCAGAAGAGAAACAGTTTTCTTTTGCAAGAGGAACATTTTTCCCTATTGACCAGGGAGACACCCGAAAATAGCTTTGCTTTCTGCGTGATTCTGTCAACTCACAGCAACACTGTGGAAGTATGAAAACCAAAGAAACATTTACAGCTCCAGGAATTTGCTAATAAGAAGTAGAAATCTTTGTTTAAAGACAGCCAGCCAAATTCACTGTAGATGTCAATTCCTTGAAGACAATAAATTAAACCGAGGGCAACTTGGACTGTTCAATAAATTCCAAATGCCAGACAAAGAAATAAAATGAAGGACCAAATAATATTAATACAAGATATTTAAAATGCCATGCAATTTAATCTCTTTGAGTAGGGAGCTCAGTGTATAATCTCATTTGAACTGGGCTTTATTTCTGATGCAATACATTTTCAGCATCAAAAATGAAGAAGCATTAAACTTCTGTGAAAGATAGAGCTCTCTCTTGATCACAGAAGAATGATGTTTCTTGGAAAGGAAGGACACTTCCGAGAATCCCAGATTATGGGAGGTTTTTTCCACCAAAGCTGTTGGAATTTTCCGAGTTACTTCAATGGAAACTGAAGTAAGCCAAGGAAAAAATCCCACCCCATAGTGAAGGAGAACATCATTAAAAGGTATTAGTAATCAGAGCAAGACAAACAGGACTTATTTTAATGCTTGCCTTTTTTTTTTTTTTTTTTCCCCTGGTTTGCTCCAGTGACCCTCTTCTTCTAACGTTTATGAATGACACTGATCTGAGCCAGGTGAAAATTAGGCCCTGATCAACCCAAACGAGCTCGCCCAGCGTCACACACCTCCCTCCCACCGTGTTCACTTTGCTGCCGTCTTGCTTTCTCCCCGGCACCACGTTTCGCCCAGGAAAGCAGCGAAAAGCCGCCTTTGTTTTTTTCTTTAAATCCATGACGACACACGATACGCAATATTTTGTTCTGATGCTTAACGAGGGGGGGATTTTCCACTCCGCAAAGGCCCCCGCAGCCGAGGCTGGGAAAGCCGGGGCCGGCCGCGGGGCTGTGCCGGCGGCGACATGGCAATGGCGAGGCTGCCACCTCCTGGCCGCTCGGCCCGGCCGCCGCCCCGGCAGCGGGCGCAGCGCTTCCAGCGCCTCCGCTCGGCGGGAGAACAGCGAGAAAACGCGCATTTGGAGCTCAAAAAGGAAATTAACTTGATCCTGCTTAAACCCACCATTTATTTCTCGGAGCACTCCAGAGTACATACATCTAGCGACAGGGCTCTGCTATGCTTCCTCTGACTTAAGAGGGGTTAAGGATGCAGTTAAAATTGCACACCAGCTCATGGGATGTCTGGGATAAAAATGCTTCAGTGACTAGAGGCAATATTCTGAGAAATCATTTCTAAACATGAGACATCAGAATAAACAGACTGTAACATACCGGCTCCAGGAACCAACTTTGTCAAAGCACAGAAGTGCAGTTACTTCCACTTATATTTCATGTGGTAGAACAAAAGTTTGTCGACCACTTCACCAGTGGAAATGTACCCTCTGCCTTCATTCTAATAGAAGTGTTTCAAAAAGTCACTTGTTACTGTAAGCATGGAGGGGAGAGTAATTGAATACAACACTCAACTCGAGGACAGCAAAAATGGATCCAGCAATGCAAACTATGGTTTGACTGAAATCAGTAACAGGATTTTCACACCAGGAAAGTGCAGTCAAAAGGAGAAAAAGGGAAGGCACAAAATTAGACAAGCAGACCTCCCACCTGCTAATCATTGACAGCAGAGGGATCAAGCCAGAGCAAGTTTGAAAAGAGTTTGGGGTGTTTTTTTTCTGTCTGTCTTCCCTGGAAATTTTAGCCGGGATTGAGCTGAGCCAGAGGCTCCAGAAACGCCAGGTAGTGCTGTAGTAATGGCAATGTACCAGGTGAACCCGCTTTAACTCTGTGCTGTACTTACCAGCACAGCACAAAGCAGCCACCCTTACGAGTCCTATGGGGTAGATAAAATACATTCCTCAACAGAGATGATAGTTTTACCTGTAACAGCTATTTTTTGCAAGAACATGTGATTGTCTAAGGGAATAAGAGTGTTTTGAGAAGCCCAGTCCTCTGCATCAGAAGCAGTGGTGCTGCTGGCAGGCGAGCTTAGGCAGCACTACATTTGCTTGAATTTTAGATGAGTAATAGGCAGGATAGCACTGATCTTGAGTTGTTGCTGGTTAACATCTGGCTGTTTTGTGCTGCTTCTAATATCACAAAGCAGCCCTAGGCCTCAACTCGCCGGCTGGGTTAAATCAAGCAGGCAGATCCTCTGTTTTCAGAGCTGCAATAGGCATCAGGAGCAGATTGGTGACTCTGGCACAATATCTATTAATAAATAAAAGCATCAGGCTTTGCATTTGAATAGGCCCTTTTCTTTGGCAGATCTCAAAGTAATTTCTAAAGAAGGGCAAACGTTATTAGCTCCATTATGGGGCTAGGTTATATGACAAGCTCACAGTTGGGGACTGGGCAAGATCTTGGCTCCACAATAAGCAACAGCTGCTCTCCTTGGTTAAAAGCCACAGACCAGCAGCCCCAGAAGTTGTCAGGTCCTGGCCAAGTGCACAAAGCCCCTTAGCCAGATGGGCAAGAGCAAGTGCTGGAAAGCTGGTCCCATTACCCAGTCTGTTCTTGAGGTAACTAAAACTTCACAGAAGACTTGTCCAGAATCACAAACAAGCAGCGATAGTTTTTAACATGACCTGCCTTTTACTTAATTTTTCTTGCTTCCCCATATCAAGTTTTGAAATAGTCCTCACTTTTCCTTAGGCAGGGATCCAAACAGACCTGCTAGAGGGAAGAAATACTCTCTTTTGCTTGAAAATGTCCTGTTGTGGAAAGTTTTGAACCTGTTTCCATTTTATGGGTTTGCTAAAAGCTTCCAGATACTTCTCCAACTCTTGAAAACATGGCTTTCTTGCAGAAAGGTAGCCTACTTCACATGCATGCTTCGTATGTAAACACTATATATATCAATCATAGCCGATATTTTATGTATTGGGTCACATATGTTAAACGAAGGACTTATCACTGTCATTTCTGATTCTTAGTCAAGATGTCAAGTCGGCATCTCTCCAGATTCCTCTGCAAAATATAAATAAAATGCATTTCCAGTTAAAAGTTCATTAAATTACTTTGACATGTACATATTAACTTGGCCTTTCAGCTACTGAGCCAGAGCAATGCAAACTATGGTTTGCAAACCCCAGTACAGGCTAATATGAACCTTTATGTGAGCCGTTTTGTGCATTCATTGGCAAAGAGAAGAAAGCTGCTTCCTGGCACAGGGACAGTTCAGAAGTTACACATGCACGACACAAACACGTACACAAAACAAAAACAGGCTCCTGCTGTTGGATGCTGGCATTGGTTACCATCTGACAGCTGCTCTGAACCAGATGGGAAACAGCCATTCCAGTTCTGCTTTAAGCCACATCCCAACACCAGCATCACTGCAGGCTCCCAGGCTGGCATCTCAACCAAAAGGCATCAGGGCAAGTGGGCAAAGAAGCCAAATCCTGCCCCCAGCTGCCGATGCCATCCTTCCAGGAAAGGACTGAGGCATATTTGGTGTGGAAAGGAGAGAAACAGGGAGCAGTGGGCTTTTAGATGCTGTGCTTGGAAAGCTATGACCACATTCATTCTGTACACAGGGAACGTCTGGGTCCAGTGTTGACAATCTGGCAGCAACTGAAAGCTGTCGAGTTAGCTCAGACATGATAAACAGAAATAAAAAAAGTAACAAGTCATCACCAAAAGCAGTAGTTCCCAACCCATGAGTCAAGCCTTCTTGGTGAGGCATGACAGCACTAAAGATAAGATATAGGAGAGCAGAGGTACTGCTGAGACTGAAGAACAGAAGAGAGAGAATTAAGTTTATTATGTTTCCTTATTCTCTTTTTCACCCACAGGTTCAAATCTCAAAGAAAAAGAACATGCTGCTTGGTGGTAAAGAAATATAGTGCTATAGATCTCTGAAGGCAGGGACACCGGGGAGTCATGGATCGTGGGATGATGGAGGAGAGGAGGAAAAGAGAGTATAATGAAAAGCTATAGCTATGAGGCACACCTAAACCAGATTGGGCATTACTGCCCTACAAAAAAGTATTAATCTGAAGCATTTCTGTATTTAGAATAGTAAAATCAGCCAGATCAAAAACATTCTTATTAAAACACGTAGCTGGATTCAGGTCCACCCAAAGTCCATTCACTGAAATTCTCACCAAAAAAAAAAAAAAAAGGAAAAAAAAGATTCACAGCCCTTAATAATAAGTGTTGGCAGTTATTCCCTCAAATTGTAACATTCTGGTACCCTGCACAAAGATAAACTGTAAATTGATCATATATAAAAAATCCCACTTAAACAGAGAGTTTTAAAGCATAGAAAGAGTCCACTTTATAAATTTTTATGTATCTCAGCTACTTGATACTCATAAAAACCCTTTCTTTTCTATAAATAAGTGTGCTTCCCCAGATCTATCAGGCTACTGATTGTCTCAATCATATCAAAGCCAAAAAAGGGAAAGCTCATCTCTTTCCTTTTTGTTTGAATTTGAGCATCCTATTAGACTTTCAAGACCCTTTTGGTGTTCCAGTTCCACTGGACAATAAACATCTTGTAGTTTTACTTAGTCCAAATCTGTGTCTGTTTCATGTCTTAATACCTACAAAAGGCACCAGGTTTTGCCTTGGATTTCTACTTTTCACAAATACTCTGGGGGAAATCATCAAAAATTGGGTATTAATTTTTCATTGCCTGGATCCTATTGTTTTTACTCAGCCCCTTCATACTCCTTTGCGGATAGCTGCTTTAAATTCCATGTCAGGCTTACCAGTGCTGTAGCACTGATGTCCTGTTTGTCTGCTCAGCAGTTCCAACGCAATACAAAGATTAGCTGTTGGCCTTGCCAATCATCTGATAATAATCATTCACCTGTAGGATCAGATACAAGCCCATAAATTCAAGGGGATTGTATCTCATTGGCTTTGAGGTTAGTCTTGTATCCACGGTTCCCCTGTTGAAGCTTTCCTCCAGGATCTATGCTGTTAAATGCCTATGCTTTTTATAGTTCACGTATTCTAGTCCACTCCCTTTAGTGCCTTTCATCCAGTGTGGACCATGTCTTGACTTGAAAAACCTGCTTGCAAGGAAAATTGTGGTCATGAAACACATAAAGAGAAAGACTGCTAGGTTCAGTTCAGCTACTTCTGCTTTTCTGGAGTCCCAGGAATCACCTCATCAGATAAAGAGGTAAGTAAAGCTCTCCTCCTATGTTAGCAAAGCAAAAGCCAGCAAGTTCCAGTGGTCTACTGTAAACACCTGTCTCTAGACAGCTGTCCTCCCAACTGCTTTAGGCATCCATCATAGGATGGGATGTCTACGGTGGGAGTCTCTAGAACCGTATTTTTTTCACTGACTACAGAAAGAGCCAAGATGATGAGCTTGGACAGCCTGACTTTACAATCGCAAACCAGTGAGATGGATCCCACCCACTGGATCCAGAGATGTCCTTCAGTTCTCTGGGAGCATAACATTGCTCCCAATCCCAGTAAATAGTTCAGTCAGGTGAAACACTTCTGGGTTTTTTTTTCATAATGGTGGAGCATCATCATGAACTCATTTCTGAAAATGGAAACCTAAAATAAATGTTCTCCAGTGGGAAGCAGTGCTGCCTTCCTTACCTAATGTATGGTACAAACGGCAGGCTGCTGAGAAGTATTAACGTGTAGATAGAGACATATTGCATGCAGAAGAACAAATCATGATGTCAGCTGATCTTTGTGTAACACAGACAGAAACATGCTGCACATATATGAAGAGATGAATACATTAACCTGCTTGCATGCACACAGACATACACACCTTGTTTGTACAAGGATAAATGATATTACCCTCAATATGCAAACAAATACACACAAACTTAACATGCAGCCCAGGCAGGAATGAACAATTAATATAAATAGCCTGAATGAATTCTCATACATGCAGAAGACATATAGATAAAAAATAATCTATAATCCTTTCAAATGCTAATAACTAAAAAACTGTACTCAGACACCGAAAATAGCCAGTGAAATTTTCTGTGCCCCAGTGACCGATGTGGCGACAGTTTGGGTCTCAGCAGGTGGAATTAGAAAGGATAAATCAACAAATGGCATAGGAAAATGACCTTGTCGAAGGTATCACTTTGATGTGTATTAGGTAAAATGAGACATGACAGCCATGCACTGACCGAAAACCTTGGGAGGCTTCTTCTGCCTCAGAAGTCGTAAGAGCAAAAAGGGCGCTGGAACGGCAGCCCTGGCAGGGTGGAGGCCCCGAGCAAGCTTCCCTGGGCCACAGCCGGGTCACGGGGCTTGCAACAGGTATGAAAATTATTACTTACATTGCTGGAACTGTCAGATACAGGGACTAGAAACACCAAGTATCAAGCAGAAAAACAAAATCGAAAAATCATTAGCTGTGATATTACACCCACAACTTTTGGGGCAAGTGCAGGCATTTGGGTCCCCACTGATGGGCAGAGCTTGACTCTTGCACCCACAGAAGAGCCAGGGCCGGGGCGGTAAAATCAGGGGTGATAAAATCAGAAAGCAAAGCTGTGCACAACAATCTCTGCTGACAATTGATTTTCCCCTGGAAAATATGCACACGCTGGAGAGGAGCAGGCGGTGGAGCTGCTGTGCTCTCCAGAAGAGAGCTCGCCCTGGGGCGGTACTGCTGCAGGGCATGCAGTGGGGTCCCTGGGCGGGGTGGGGGGGGGGGTGTGTGTGTGAAGCTGCAGGAAAAAACCATGTTGTTCTGAGAAGATGAGTGACCACAGTAAGCTATATTTATGCAAAACAATTGTATTCTAAAGTTAGATGTGGAGAAAGTGCTGCAAGCTGCATTAATTCAGCTATTTGAGTGTGGTGACACGCTGGAACAGGTTGCCCAGAGATGTGGTAAGTGCCCCATACCTGGAAACATTTAAGGTCAGGTTGGATGGGGCTCTGAGCAACCTGATCTAACTGAAGATGTCCCTGCTCATTGCAGGAGAGTTGGACTAGATGGCCTTAAGGGTCCCTTCCAGTCCAAACCATTCTATGATTCTATATGGAAAAACACATGGATCCCACTAAATAACCATGGATGGGATTTATAGTTGCAGAACAAGGAATACTTAAGGGGATTTATCAAGGAGAATGTGACAGATGTTTGTGGACTGAAAAACAATGGAGAAGTAGTATTTTCCACATCAATAATAAAGACCTTTTACTCTGTGCTTTTACCTGAGCAGATCAATAAAGGTTACAAATGTTCCAGATAAAGCAATATATTCTAGCCTAAGTTCACTGTTCAAAATGCCAATAGTTTAGGCAGAGAGCCAGTTTTAATAAAAATGAAATAGAAGCCATGGTTTGACTAAATCATTCTTTTGGATTTCTAGACAACATTACAAAGTGTTAGGGGCTACAATAAAGAGCATGTCGAGGGCATGATTCATGGCTGTTTTACTTCAGTTGTACACTGACTACACATCCATGGACTCAATAAACACCACAGTGAATCAGACATGAAAGCTGTCAAGAGAAAGGGAACACAAAATGCGATGATCTTTATCACTAATCTGACTATTATTGTAGTACACACATCCTGAAATCATGATGAAGGGTCTTTGTGTCAGGCATTTCGCTACCAGTCTTGAGATTTGATTGTGATTTTTGTTTTCCTTACCATTCTTCCTTAAGCTCCCTGGTCCTTGAGTCATGTGACTAAATAAAAACTGGTGGGTTTGTGGTGGTGGTGTTTTTTAAAAGGGACTTTCTGGCTCTCATTGGACTGCTGGCAAAACCTGAACAATAAAGTTTTGAACTACAAGAGACAAATAGAAAGAAACCATGGTTTTATTGTCACTGTTTTCAAATGCTTCTGATTTTAAGCTACTATTTTTGTAGAGTCTGGAGCACTCACTAACGTGGCATGTATGTGGTCAAGATTCAATATTTCAAAGTTATATATCACCTGTTAGACTCTGAAACAGTTAAAATTAAGGGAACATGACCTAAATAAAGGTAGCAGAGGTCAACATGGAAAATAACAAGACAAACCAGCAGTACAGATCTACCTTGATGATTTAAAACTTCACTTTGCCGGATTTATTGCTGAGGCCATTAACTGCTCTGCCCAACTACAAAAACTAATGAGACCATTAAGGGAAAAACTAAGAAAAGACAGAGACAACTTGACTTTTTTTGTAACTTACTGCTTGTAACTAGATTGTTAAATTGTTAACATTGCCATTTAGTACACATTTGCTGGATTTAGGTAACCTCATTGCCTGGACTTTGGAGCTATTAATACAGTGTAATGGAGGGATCGCCTAGTTAACTCAGCAGATAGCTCAGTCTACTGGGAAGAAATAAGAGCCTGATTCTCTTGATAAGACTCGTGCTAAAGGCCATGATTCCCATGTCGAAAGAAATTATAGGAAACATTTGGCTAATTAAATTCAGATAAGTGAGCTATCAACAGACAGTTTTGAAAGTTGCTTGTATTAAATGTAAACCACATTTGACAAATAGTTGTCATCAGCACTGATTCATGATGCAGTCCGCAGTTTGCAACCAGTCCTTTTGCTCATATCATCCTCATCTTCCCAAGGTATAAGATGTTCTGCGATATCCTGAAACAGTTCAATGCTAATTTGTAGGTTCCAGGATGGGTTAATGCTTAAAGACATCTCGGTGATGTCTGTAAGAGGTCTGCTTGGGCCACCAGCAGCCCAGAGCCCTGAAGACTGGGTGGAGATTCTGAAGGTTCTTTAAGAACCTGGTGATACTAAAAAGACTTGCAAAATGGGTGCCACAGAGGGTAAACCCTGACCTAATGTTGATTCTGATCCTGAAGCTTTTCTTTTCATCGTTGCATTGAGTTACACAACCAGAGATCTGTTCAGTGTAAACACTGTACACTCAGCGCACACATTTCTGGTTGTTCATGAATCAGGGCATCAGTATTCTCACATGAGGCTAGATACCAGTTTTAATGTCTTCTTAAATATTTTTGGATTAATTTTAAAGCCAATCTTCAGTCCAAAGCTATGCCTGTATGCTTCAGATGAGATCCATTTTGGACTCCCTGGCAGAAAAAAGTGACAGTAAATAGTTCTGCTTTTCTGTTAATTAGTTAGCAGCGAGGTTTGAAAATGTTACAGTGGAGCTTCCAAATCAGGTATGATATGATTCTTTTCAACTAGGCAAAAATGGGGGCTTGTGATATAAAGATATAATCATCACAGAAGAACTTAACACAAAAATGTAGATGTGGAAAAGTGAAGGAGCAGGCATGGACCTGCGGTAAATCTCTAGCATATCCCAGTGTGCATGCTTGTTCAGAAGATTGCAATTTAGATGGCTGCTCACCAGTGTAGACAGCAGTGTATAATAGCACGGGGTGATGCTGGAAGCTGCGCGGCTCTGTGTTCCTCCATGGAGCTACATCCATCAGTGCTACTCTGGTTGTTAAGGGAGTACAATGTGTCTAATAAAAACAAAATCTTGCCTGTACAATTTTAACCCCATATGGAACAGGCCTGTTCCTTCAGCAAGGTGGTTCTGATCTTGCTGGCAGGACCAGCCAGAAAAACTTCCTCCATGAGCTTATGGATTGCCAACAGGAAAGCTATTAGAATAGAAGTAATATCATTTGGTGTCTTTCCATGTTTCAGAAGAACAAAGATCCCTGCTCTTTTTGAGTATACCACTGAGAAAGATCTAGTACCTTCTAGAAGTGAATGTGTCTATCAGACATTCACACTATGGCTCCAATATTTTGAAGAAGTGAGGCCCAAATTCTTGTATCCTTTCTGGCATATAGGGACAATAGCAATGAAATGGCCAGGCTCTGTCAGACACTCAGAAGATGTCCTCCCCAGATCTTCTCTACTTTTTTAAAGCTTTTCACTTTTGGTCCTTGAGCTGCAGAGAAGATAAAAGGTGACAGGAGCAGCTGTCACTTTCGGTTGACAGTGCTTTGCCAGGTCAGTGCCTTCCAGTTCACGGGGGAGTGCTCAGGCTTCGCCAGTGCCGTGGGCGAAGTCGAGGCCCTTCACTGTCTCATTTCATCTGTTCAGTAGAGCAGGGTTCAGCTGCTCTGGTGGAGATTTTGCTGCATCTGGATCACCAATTGCATACTTCTAAGGGTACTTCCACCTCCAGGTGTCAGTGAGAACTGTAGACCTCCTGTAGCCAAAGGGAATATATTTCATTGCAATTGTGCCATGGCTGTGTTACAAGGGTCAACAACGTGATCATAGTTTCTGGGACATACACATCATACTTTTAACTTCTCTTATACACAACCCAGTGTTGTTTTGCTCTTGGTACAGTTGGCAGACCTTCAAAAAGTGTTGTGCAAAATGGAAAGCTTGTAAGAAATGTTTCTTTCCGCGTTCATAAGGCTTGCAAAGGAACATTTTGCTTCTGTGTTTGTTAAAGGTCAAAAGTCCAGAAAGTAATCCATATAGCTGGGATAAGCCTCAAGTACTTTCGAAACAAGAGCAGGAGAAATTTTGAGAAGGGCCACTCTGTGATTTATTTACCAGCATGTACCCATGGCTGACTGGGGAGGAGTGGGCTGTTTGATCTAATGCTCCACAGTTCGTAAGTTTGTAGATGTTCCTTTATGGTCAGTTACCTTCTTCTGGTCATTGTAGTAGAGATTCAGTTTTCGATCTCTCCAGGATAAAGGTATTTCTAGGCCAGCTCTGGCCCACATTTTTAAATTTCATTTTGTAGGGCAGTAGCAAAGAAAGTGGCCTCCTTAGGATCTCAGTACTTTTCATAAAGCAGAAACATCAGCGTTGCTTAGTACCTTTAGAATTCTTGAAAGCTATTTCAGGTTAACAGGTAACAGACTTGTACATTAGGTTAGAAAAACTACAGGTTTTCAGCACTGCTCTACATACAGACCTGGCAAATGCAGCCTTCATTTCTGGACAGGGAAACCTTTTATCAGCTCACTTCTATTGAATATCAAGCACCTGTGTTTAAAACTGATTTTTTACCTTTCAAGCATGTAAACCTTGTGGCTATATGGTAACCCTGTAAATCTGGGCCTACTCACCTTCTTAAAGAGCCAAGATTTTTTTTTCCAAGCAATTAATGAAGGAAACATCACTGGGTCAAGATGGTCTTTCTGTTACACAATATCCTCTGCTACCTTGCTGATCATCTCCTTCCTACTGCAAAAACTGATTATGTGGAGTTGAGGAAAATCCATAGTGAAATGTTTTATTTACATCTAAACAGGAGCCTTGAAGCTCCTAAATGTCTTTCCTAGACACCCTGCCGGGGGAGAAAGGTTTCACTGGAGGACAATGCAATGCACTCAAGCTGAACTTTCCTTCTGAATTGCTGGGTGAATTACCTGCACCCAACAACCCCTCCTCAAAAAAGATATTTTTGAGAAAGGGGGTTCAAAGCCAAATAGCCTTAAGAATCACCAGCAGGATTCAGTATTCCAATTACTATTGTATTTTTTTCCATTGGAAACAAAGTTTCAGGTAAATCAAAATATTCACCAGCAACTTTTTAATTTCATTGGAATTGTAAATTAAAAAGCTAGCTGCAAATTAATTTCTGCAGTGTTGAAACAGTTCACTGTTATGATTTCAGCTTTTCTGCTTCATATAACACACATTCTCAAATGTTTCACTGTGATCAGTTAGTTAACTAAAAATATAGGAATTCCTACAGAGCAGGACTTCTCTTTTCCAGCCTGCTTTAGAGCTGTCCCTAAAATTGTGTAGGATAGAGAGGAAATCTTTGCACAGATCCCTCTCTCCAGAAGGCACCTCTTTGAGGAACCTTGTGTAGATAAATCAAACATCTATCAGGCAGTCAGTCTGAGGACTGAAAACAGAAAAAAAAGACCTGGAAGACAATATCTAATAATGTGGTTTATGTGTTTATGAAATCCTAGTTGCCTTAATTCCACTGACTTTGAATGGAGCAGGTTTAAACTTTATCAGAACGTATGCATCTATACCTCATACCCAGCTTTGGAGAACTAAGCATCCTCCACGAGGTGCTAAGCACAACCCACAGGGATCCTTTTCAAGAGAAGCTGAAGGTATCCTGGAAAAAACATTTGGACCTGTCTGAGAGAGACCTTACCTTTCAAAATGCAGATATTTTTTTGGAAGAATTAAGTAATGTAACAAATCTTTTAAATCTCCATGATTCAGAAGAGGACAAACTCTAGCTCCTGTCTGTGTCTGTGTCTGTGCAGTAGTAATTAGACTGGCTCTTCCATGCCTTGTGAGGGGGTTATTGTGCAATATCACAGTACATTTGCTCCACCCTGCCCTCATGCCTTTGCTAGTGGCACACGGCTGTCTGGTGTCCCACTCTCTCCCCAGCCCAGCCCAGCCACCCAGAGATGCTACCGAAGGTGAGAATAAGGCCTGAATAAATGCTTCTGGTCAATACCTGACTCACACAGATGCATCTGGCCCATTTCAGAAGTCACTGGAAATAGGCAATAACCTTCTTAACTGAGGCTGAAGAGAAAAGAAAATCCAGACTTTATTACTAGGAAAGGTTTATATCATGGGGGCTGGGGATGGTGGCTTATAAATGAATGGCTGCTCTCTCAGAAATCATTAAATTCTTGTGGAAAGCTGCTGGCAGCGCTGTGTACTGAGACGGATAAAAATCAGAGTCAGCTGGGATGTGTTATAAAGAATTTAATTACAAAATCTCTATCTGTGTCAGGATTTTGATTGGCTTTTCAATGGAAAAATTAATGTTATTGCTGTAGAATTAATGTTTTAATTAGAAATAATGCTTTAATTAAAAATTGTTATAAATTTCTCATTGTAAAGGTGCCATGATTGTTATACTCTGTCAAAATATTTGCTTGAAAGTGAATAATATTATAATAATACTTGGGTTTTACCTTTTATCAGTAGATCTCATTAGTGTGACCCACTGTGAATAGGATGATCTTACAAAAACATCTGAAAGTGTTTATGAAACATTAATGAGTTCTGTCTACAACCCTTGGGGGGGAGAAACGTGCTCTTATAACAATTTAACAGTTGGATAAACTAAGGCAGGTGGTTTATGCAAATTATTACAGGTCAACACAGAAAAATAGCACCTCTTGCATCCCAAATGCTCTTGTCCTCAACAACCAGCTTCCACACTCTTTCTGTGTATGTTTATGTTATTTAATTACGGTTTAAAAGACTCTTCTGAAAGGCTGCTGCCATAGCTGCAGGCAAGGTAGTTTCTTGAAAAATACACAATAATACCCTGATTAAATATGAATACATTCAAACAGGCAAAATATGAGGCAGGCATCATGATTCTGTAAGAAGTACATCTTCAGAGCCACTGGAGGTGGGACATAGGTTTTAAAGCGGAAAGGTGAATTAGCTGGTAATAAAAGAAACTTCAGTTCCACATCCACCTCCTTATTTCATCCCATATTCCTCCTTTTGTTGTTTGTATAAAAAAAAATCAACATATTAATGGAAAGGAATAGTCTGTCACCTGAGTTTAAATGGGAGTAGGTTAGTGATAATCTCCTGCCCAATCTATTGCATCTGGAATCTGATTATAAATCTGAGCCACAGGCTGTTATCCCATTTTGCTGTTGTACAACAATACAGGTAGAAAGGCTTTTCAGATTATTATTTTTTTAATAAATAGGAAGAGGCAGAGTGCGTGGATGCCTACGTATTTATCCAACTGTAAAAAACCCTCCCCAAGGAGCAGCTCATCAGAGTGCTGTCACTCACGGCAGGGACGTGGAGGGGCTGCAGTGGGGGAGTCGCACGGGGTCCTCTGCTGAGCAGCACTGCTGCTCCTCCTGGTTTTTCTGAGAGCATCCCTGTGCCTGGCAGCTTCTTTAATGGTTTGTAAAACCACCCTGACAGAAATTTAAAGTCTCTTCTGATCTGTAAATGAAGTTATATCTTCAGAGCCACTATTTAAGCCTAGCTAATAAGCCGTGTTGCTATTGGCCGGTTTGTGAATGTGTTGAAGAACCCTTTGACAGGCAGGGGTGATGACATTTCTGAAAGATTGTCACAACATTAGTTATTTAATACTGTACTGAAGTCAAAGACACTTGCCTGTGCAGGGACACGTTTCTATCACAGATCCAGCATACTAAATACCAAGTATTGGCTGGATTACTAACAGTTGAAAGTAAGAACTAATTTATGATTTGGGCACTAAAATAGTAGTCTAGAAAGAAAATCTTGCTGATATTTTGATGAACATTAAATCATAGAAACTAAGCCTAGAATCAGCAAGTGATTAAAAAGATAAATACTGTTCAGTTATAGTCTCAGCTATGTTTTGTGGTTATTTTTAAATCTAACTTAGGAGTAAAGATACATGTTGCGATTTTTAAAACACAGTTCAATTCAACAGAAATTGATTCATTCTAATGTTCAGGAAGCTTTAGGTAATTGTTTGGAAAAGATGAAATAAATATGTAAAATACCTAGAGGTTTGCAATCACTGCAGTCCTCTGGGAAGCAAGAATCAACATTCATATCTATGTTGGACAGAACAGACTAATAAATGAAAACCATCTGAAAGGTTCATTTATTCTCCAAACTGTATCTGCACAGCAACAATGTTTTTTATTCAGAAGGCACTGTGGCCCATTTAATAGATGGATACTTGCTTATTTTCTAATTTCAGTATGCATTGACTACTCTTTATTCCAGGTGGTTTGCAGAACCGTTATAGGCACTTACAGGGACACCCAACTGCATTTGCTCCTGGTCATGCAGGAGCTGCAGCACTGTCAGCACTTACATAGACAGAGTCCATACAGCTGACATGAGTCAGGGAGAAGCAAACTTGACTTGCCCATGCAGATGAAACACCTGTAGGTCTTAAAAAAAATGGCATCTTTGAATTTGAGATTTGGTCACATCCCAAAGAGTTGGCGAACATGAGAGCTAATGCTGCAGTTCGGATGCTCACATTTCAGAGTAGGGCTGCCGGTTTGGTTATCTCCCCTCAGCCAATTTGAGCTCTTTGAGTCAAAGGCAGATCTTACACAATATAATCATGTATAACAAAGGAAGAGAGATTGACTGCGTGATAGGTAAACTAGCAGGTTTACCTCTCAGATTAGCAATCAAAATGAATATTGTAGAAGAGCAGCTTCCAGAAATATCCTGAAGGCATTTTTTTCCTGGGCACAATTTAATTACTTAATACCACTATGAGAAAGACAATTGTTGTATTAAAATTATTGTGGCAGCTGTAGATTTGCTACAGAGGCTTTATTAAGGCAATCAGAAAATAATACACCAAGTAATCTTGAAAGTCCATAGCCTAATTGGCTGTGGCTTTCATCCCATTGACATCAAAGGAGTCAGCGAACTGTGTCTGCTCCATCAGTCTCACAGGAGCAGGAGAAGGAACAGACAAAAGACATAAGATATCTTGGAAGACACAACAGTTTGTTTTCAGGATAAAATCAACTAACATGCCTAAATCCCATCAATTTTCCGTAAATTCAATGTTCCTCAGTGCTTGTTGCTTTTGAAGTAGTACAAAATCCTTAATTGGCCTGAAACACTGAAAATGTTATGCCTGACTTCCACTACCAAAGAATGCCTTTTTTGCTGCTGTGTGGTTACAAGGTGTGTGGGGAATGGGCATAGAAAGAAATGAACAGAGGGAAGCTAGGAGATGAAAATATCTCACGAAGAAGTTCAGTTGAGATGAAAACCACAAGTTTAACAGAGATCGTAAATCACAGAATCACAGAATCACAGAATCATTCAGGTTGGAAAAGACCCTTGGGATCATCAAGTCCAACCATCAGCCCTACTCTACAAAGTTCTCCCCTACACCATATCCCCCAACAACACATCCAAACAATCCTTAAACACATCCAAGGATGGTGACTCCACCACCTCCCTGGGCAGCCTATTCCACTGTCTGACCACTCTTTCTGTGAAATTTTTTTTCCTAATGTCCAGTCTAAACCTCCCCTGTTGCAGTTTAAAGCCATTCCCTCTTGTTCTGTCACTAATCACCTGTGAGAAGAGACCAGCACCAACCTCTCTACAATGTCCTTTCAGGTAGTTGTAGAGAGTGATGAGGTCTCCCCTTAGCCTTCTCCTCCTCAAACTGAACAGTCCCAGCTCCTTCAATCGCTCCTCATAGGATTTGTTCTCCAGGCCCTTCACCAGCCTCGTTGCCCTCCTCTGCACTCGCTCCAGCACCTCGATATCTCTCTCGTACTGAGGTGCCCCAAACTGGACACAATACTCCAGGTGTGGCCTCACCAGTGCAGAGTACAGGGGGACTATCACCTCCCTACTTCTGCTGGTCACACTATTTCTAATACAAGCCAGGATGCTGTTGGCTTTCTTGGCCACCTGGGCACACTGCCGGCTCATGTTCAGCTGCTTGTCAATTAGAACCCCCAGATCCTTCTCTTCCAGACAGCTCTCCAGCCACACCTCCCCAAGCCTGTGGCGATGCATGGGGTTGTTGTGGCCCAAGTGCAGGACCTGTCACTTGGCCTTGTTGAAGCTCATCCCGTTAACATTGTCCCACCGATCCAATCTATCCAAGTCTCTCTGTAGAGCCTCCCTATCTTCACGCAGATCGACACTCCCGCTTAACTTGGTGTCATCTACGAACTTACTGATGATACACTCTATGGCCTTATCAAGATCATCAATAAAGTTGTTAAACAGAAATGGTCCTGACACCGAGCCCTGAGGAACGCCACTTGTGACCGGCCGCCAGCTGGTTTTAGCTCCATTGACCACCACTCTCTGGGACCGTCCATCCAGCCAGTGTTTGATCCAGCAGACCGTTCACTCATCCAGGCCATGGGCAGCCAGTTTTTCTATAAGAATTCTATGGGTAACTGTGTCAAATGCTTTTCAAAATCCAGGTAGACAATATCCACAGCCTTTCCCTCATCCAATAGTCGGGTCATCCTGTCATAGAAGGAGATGAGGTTTGTCGGGCAGGACCTGCCTTTCATAAACCCATGCTGACTAGACCTGATCCCCTGGTTGTCCATTATATGACTTTTAATGACACCCAAGATGACCTGCTCCATGACCTTCCCTGATACTGAGGTCAGACTGGCAGGTCTATAGTTTCCTGGATCCTCCCTTCTGCCTCTCTTGTAGATGGGTGTCACATTTGCCACCCTTCAGTCCAATGGGACCTCCCCAGTTAGCCATGACTTCAGGTAAATCATGGAAAGCAGCTTGGCGAGCACATCTGCCAACTCTTTCAGCACCCTTGGGTGTAACCCATCTGGTCCCACAGACTTGTGTGCATCCAAGTCATGTAGCAGGTCTCTGACCACTTCCTCTTTAATTGTCCTGACCTCATTCTGCTTCCCCTCCCCACCTCCCAGCTCATGAGGCTGGGTGTCCAGGGAACAGCCAGTTCCACTGCTAAAGACTGAAGCAAAGTAGGTGTTGAGCACCTCAGCCTTTTCCTCATCCTTTGTTACCATGTTTCCCTCTGCATCCAATAAAGGAGGGAGATTTTCCCTAATCCTCCTTTTGTTGTTAATGAATTTATAGAAGCATTTTTTTATTATCTTTAACAGCTGTAGCCAGGTTGAACTCTAGCTGTGCTTTGGCTCTCCTAATGTTCTCCCTGCATAGCTTCACTACATCTTTATAGTCTTCATGAAAGACCTGCCCCCTCTTCCAAAGGTCATAGATTCTCCTTTTGTTCTTGAGATCCAGCCAAAGGTCCCTGTTTAGCCAGGCCGGTCTCCTTCCCCGCCTGCTTGTTTTTCAGCACACGGGAACAGCCTGCTCCTGTGCCTTTAAGACTTCGCTCTTGAAGTATGTCCAGCCTTCCTGAACTCCCATATCCCTCAAGGCAGCCTCCCAAGGGATTTTTCATTAACATTTTAAATAAAGACATAAGGCTGAGCAAATCATTTTATTATAGGTGGAAAATCTTTGATTGTCACAAAGAAAGCAAAGTTGGCACTGAGCATGCCATAAACCAATGGATTTTAAATACAGTTTGGACAGAAGGAAACTACTCCCCAATTTGTTCTTTTTAGCATTGTAAAACCTGTCTGAGGTAGCCCATTGCAATAAAAAGAGGAGAAAAATCCTCAGAGATTAACTCAAGCAATTCACAAACCTGTGGCAAAGTGCACAAAAGCATGAGAAAGCCCCACTTGTGCAAACATGAGGGACCTGAAGAGCCAGCTGAAATGGGGAGAGGAAGGTGTCTGAGAACATTATGTCAGGACCTGCTGCTGCTGCCACAGGGCAGCCAAAACAACATGCTAGGTTCTGATTTAAAGAGACAATCTACTTATTTTAGAAAAAATCTAAGACCATATAGTAAGAATGAGAACAGAGACAGGAAAACAGATGACATTCAAGAGGCAGTCATGCCAAGCATTAACATACTAGTACCCAAGCAAGTTAAAAAACCTTCCATATGAGACCTTCTGATCCAAATACTTTGAAAATCAGCCTGAAATTGTTTGAAAGCAGTTGTGGCTAATGTAAAATGCTCAGTATTTTCAGGTGGTAAAGTGCTTATGCTACAGATTCTTTATGCAGCAGTTTGATTACCCAGTTGCATCTGGTCAGGTCACATTTCCCAGTTTCCATTGTGTTCAGTGCTTTGTGTAAGTATATCTCAAGTGCAGCCATCTATAATTTCATCAAGTATACATCCTATAAACCTTCCTCTGGTGTGGCACAGATCAGCTGTCTGACAGAATTAGCATTATTCCTTAAAAAAGGTAACCAGTTAATGATATGCAAACTCTTTTTATCATACTGTTTTCTGACAAGTTTCTAACTAAATTAACTTCTTGGTGAGAACTAGCCATTTACTGGACAAAATTTCATGTTTTGCAAAAAGCAGATGTATTAGGTTTGTGTGGCAAGGTTTTGGTAGGGGGGGGGCTACAGAGGTGGCTTCTGTGAGAAGCTGCTAGAAGCTTCCCCTATGTCCGATGGAGCCAATGCCAGCCAGCCCCAAGATGGACCCACCTGTGACCAAGACCAAGACCATCAGCGATGGTGGTAGTGCTTCTGAGATAACATATTTAAGAAGGAAAAAAAAAAACCTGCTACACTACAACAGCCAGGAGTGAGAAGTGAGACTATGTGAAAGAAACAACTGCAGACACCAAGGTCAGTGAAGAAGGAGGAGAAGGTGCAGAGATTCCCCTGCAGCCCGTGGTGCAGCCCATGGTGAGGCAGCTGTGCCCCGCAGCCCATGGAGGCCCATGGTGGAGCAGATCTCTGCCTGCAGCCCATGGAGGACCCCACCCCAGAGCAGGGGGATGCCTGAAGGAGGCTGTGACCCCCTGGGAAGCCCGTGCTGGAGCAGGCTCCTGGCAGGACCTGTGGCCCCCTGGAAAGAGGAGCCCACGCTGGAGCAGGTTTGCTGACAGGACTTGTGACCCCGTGGGAGACCCACGCTGGGGCAGTCTGTGCCTGAAGGACTGCACCCCGTGGGAGGGACCCACACTGGAGCAGTTCATGAAGAAGAACTGCAGCCCATGGGAAGGACTCATGCTGGAGGAAGTTTGTGGAGGACTGTCCCCTGGGAGGGACCCCACACTGGAGCAGGGAAAGAGGAGGAAGGAGAGGCAGAGACAACGTGTGATGAATTGACCACAACCCCCATTCCCCAACCACTCTGCACTGCGTGGGGGGGAGGAGGTAGAGAAATCAGGAGTGAAGTTCAGCCTGAGAAGGGAGGGGTGGGGGGTAAGGTGTTTTTTAAGATTTGGTTTATTTTCTCATTATCCTATTCTGATTTTATTAGTGATAAATTAAATTAATTTTTCCCCAAGTCGAGTCTGTTTTGCCTCTGACGGTAATTGGTGAGTGATCTCTCCCTGTCCTTATATTGACCCATAAGCTTTTTGTTATATTTTCTCTCCCCTGTCCAGCTAGGGAGGGGGAGTAACAGAGCAGCTTGGTGGGCACCTGGCATCTAGCCAGGGTCAACCCACCACAGCAGATTACCAGAAGTCTACATTAGTTTGGGTTTTTTTTTTTCCTTAAAGCAGATTACCAGAAATCTAAATAATCTTTTTTTTTTCTTAAAAACCCAGAACATTTCAGGATTGTCCCTGTGGTGGTTCATGAAAGCTGTAGCTGTCTCCAGTCCCCTCTGTTGCCCAGGTTTTCTAGCTGGACTAGATATCATATAACGAGTCCTACAGCCAGGAACTCATACAGCAGGTCAAGGGAGGAGCAGTTTGTTTAAGAAGCCCACACAGCTGAAGGCTTTGGAGTATGAAGCATGCAGACTACTGCTCCCATGAGATGCTTGAGGTATCAAAACAAAACCATTTTCAATTGAAAACATGAGCTTCATTTTTCATCATAAAGCATAATTTTCATTAAGAAAAATAATTTCTGAGCAGCTCCAAAAACAACAGTCCAGTGGCATACACAGTTCAATGGCTTATTAAAACCGAAGTGGGGAATTTGCATGTTATTGAAATTGGGGCATGGCCAGGATATTCTCGGAAAAAAAGAACCAGGGGACCTTTGCTAATCATTAAGTCACGGATGTCAATGATAACACCTCGTCCAAAACCTGTTACCTCCAAAATGTTTACCTCCCTAGGACCCTGTGAAGGAGCTAATCAGGAAAGATTCAGAGGAAACTTAGCAACTAATAAATGCCTATTTTTGCCAAAGCTAAGTAAAACTCCTTTCTTTTGCCAACAAGTGAATGATTCAACATGTGTACATCTTTCTCCATCTGTATTAAGATGGAACAGTCTTTCTTACATTTGATTGCTGGTATTATTAGAAATACTGAACCAATAGACAAGATGCATATTAGCAAGAAAAACATCCAACATTTTCAGCACAAACTGAAGCAACTTCCCCAAGTGCATGTTTGAAAACCCAACTGAGTGCGGCACAGCAAGTCGAAGTACTTTAAGATTACTAAAAAGGTCTTGTTCCCTCAACATCAGGCAGCTCATGTTGTTTACCACTGTGGGATATATTGGGAGCTGTGAACTTGTAAAGGCTCTTGGAAAGTGGGCACTACCTTAGGGTCATATTGTAGAATCTTAATGAAGTTTTTCCAGCAAAATATTTGCTGCCCAACAGCTCTAACAGTCAGGACCTTTCTTTTCTCTTAATGATTTTTCAGCACTCTCAGAGACTACGTGAGAGGCAGGATAAAAGGAAACAGCACAGCCCTGAAGCACATCACCCGAAGGCAGGTGACTGTCTCAACAGCAAGCTCCAGTCCCACAGTCTGGCACCCTGCCCAACCGCTGCCTTCAGCAGAGGGGTGCAAAGGACAGGCAACTGGGATGGACAGGCAGCCATGAAGCAGCCACAAAGTCTGTCTGTAATTGCTACAACAGTCCTAATGTTTCAGCAGCCCTGGGGTGGAGAAAGACTGGCTGAGGTACATTAAGGAAGGGTTAGATAACAAAGATGGTGGCCTGCCAAGTGTAGAAGGCCAATCCAAAGAGGAAAGCCTATAATAGCTGGTCAAATCTATATAATAGGTCAAAAATCTGCAGGGAAAATCCCCCATTAAAGGATTATAGTTGCAGAGCTGTCTAAAAGAGGGGAATATTTGTGCTTTCCTACACAGCCATTCACTACAAACTTCCTATTACTTTTTCTAGGCCCATTCAAACTTTCAAGCCAGATTTTTTACAGAAGTTCTGTACTTACAAAAAACAAAAAACCAAAAATCAAATTAGAAGACGTGCAAAAAAAAAAGATTAGCATGATCAGTGGTTCATTTCCAAACTGTCTAGGTTTGCTGCCTAGCATTTTTCAAGCAGAATTTATAAAGATATTAATATATTTACAGTAGATAGTGCTTAGCTCTCTTTCTATATTCATTCTGCCTTGGACATTAAAAGATCTGTTGGAGTCAGGCTCCTTTCCTAAAAACTTTATATCTTCACTGATTTACATTTCCAGTGTTCCTTCAGGTAAGAGAAAGTCCTAAAATACAACCCTCTCTTACAAAAAAGCTACATTTGAAAGTATATCTGCACACTATTCCCTAAATCCCACTTGTAAATGTTCAGTCCTTTAATCTAATTATTTGCTGATAGATGAGAAAAACATCAAACTGCACACTGTTTTTGAATTCATAAACTAGTGTTTGGTCTCTGCTTAAGCTGTGAGACTAAGACAGGCTTGCAGACAAGGATGAGCACATTGAGCCTCATGTCATGCTCTCCACCCATGGATGGATGCTTTCCATACATATCCCTGCCTATTAGTTTCACTCAAAGCACCCCTGCTTAGGGCAACCCATGAATAAGCTCTGGCTGTAGATTGCTCCAGGGAGCCCGACCACCCTCATGCTCATCTCTTCAAGTCACCCAAGAGGGTGCAGGTACCAAGGCAGCGACCAGACCCAAGCTTTCCTCCCCAAGTGTATGTTGAATATCCATCTGAACCCACAGCAAAGCACATACCTGCTCGTAAATAATGTGGAGGTTGGGTTTGAGCAAGGGCTTGAAACTAAAATAGCAGGTTAGACACATCGGCGGTGCTTCCTCTACACACGGCTGCAGCAGTGTATTGCATGTTACTCATCCATGTCCACAGTTTTTTCCTCAGGAAAGAGCAGGAGTCTGTAAAATTCACTTTATTTGCAAATGTATATGAAGATCAGTCAGGCACAGTAGAGAAAAGTATTACCTTGGATGCAAACTGTGCTGCTTGTATCTGCCTGTGACAACAATAAAAAATACAACACTTAAGTGAAATTGCTGACTCTCTACTCTTTCGGTTTTAAAATATAATATTGATATTGACTTTAGATCTTGCTTGATTTACTTTCATTTGAGCCAGGCCTCTACAGAAACCTGTTGCCTAGGCAACAAATGCTGTGCACCATAATAAGGCAAATTGCTGTTGAAATAAATAGTAATTATGGCCCTGGTTTCAAAAGTATTATATTTCTCTTTATTTTAAACTATCCTTGGGTAAGCCTGTAAGCACCAGCTTTGTTCGCTCACATCACCTCATTGCACAGCGTCTGGGGGAAGGGAGAGCGCCCACTGGCTTCCACGTCCTCCCTCTGCTCCCCTAACAGTGCTAAGCATGTATGTATAGATATTTTCAAATGGTATTTAATTCCTCAAGGGTGCATCAATACAAAGTGTAAAATTCCCGTCAGGAAAGAGCAGGGGTTGACATTATTCCTGTTCAGCATCTCTTACAAGAATTGCTTACAGAGGAGAGCTGTAAGTGAGCCTTGGCTTACTGAAGATCTCATACTCTTTTCCATGCACACTGCAGAGTTCTGCCCTGACCTGGGGCCTTGCATACCCATTCACATCCATTGGGCACAGGATTTGTTCAGCAAATATGGCTCTCCATCTCATAGTTTGGTGATTCACAGACAAGTATGAGCTTGAAGGAATGAATAACAATGTCATGCCTAACAGTCATCATAAAGTATTTGCACTGGAAAAACAAATGTGGAAGGGCATTTTCATGCATGTTTTCCCCTCTTCATCAGTTTTTGGTAGAGTATGGTGGTCTCAGCTCTCGTAATGTACCACAACCAGCCATAGTCCATCTGGCTGCCCCATGGGTGCCCCAGGTTGGTCACAAGGGACCACCAACCATGGGGAGCACTCGTTCACCCAGCGCCTGGGGCTCCTGCCACAGCCCCACCACAGCACACAACCGAGCCAAAGTCCCACATCCCACCTTCCTCCATAGTAATCAGGCCCCAGAGCAAGGAAAAGTACAGCCAAGAAGATACGTGAGGAGTAAACTGCAGTAAGACCACACAAGAGACTCTGTAACCCCATCACATGTAGGTAGCATCAGCCAATGTATCCGTGGGAAAGGGGTATACAGCATCCCTGCTTGGACCTATTGCCCATACCATGGAAGAAAGGTGCTCAGGTTATCATTCCACATGACAGTTCCTCCGCAATCCACAGATGGGGACTGATGTTTCCCCTGTTTCCCTCTGCAGGGACTGGGCTGCAGAAACCAAACTTGTTGTAGTTTGTAGAAGGTATCTGTCTGGAAAGAGTGACAGCAAGTCTTAACCCTAGATACACTTGCTAGCTTCTACTGACATCAGATCTACTGGGTTGTAATGAACCAAAAAATCTAACCTGTGGTCATCCCAGGATGGTAGACCTCTGGAGTGGTGGCACTGTCTTTAAAATATTATCTTACTGATTTTCTTGTGATTTCCCTGGTGTTTCTACTTCTATCATATGTTTACTTCCCAGAGCTTTCAGGCATTCTGCCTGATAAACTACCATAGATCCCAATTTAATAATACTGATGTGACAGCAGCCAGGGATGTGAGAGGATAATATGAATAAAAGAAATGTTCAAAATGCCACTTTGCTCAGAAAGATATCATCTGTCCTTTAGGACAGAGCTAAGTCCTGGGGTGAAGGTGGACTTGGCTTGAAGCAGAAGGGGTAAGATCAGTCCTCCTCTTGGCTTCTCCAGTCTTGGAAGAAGCTGTAGCCCATGGGGACACCCAAACATAATCACATCCTTGCATCAGGTTTTTCCAACATGGCTCAGATCTGGTCAAGGCTCCATTCAGATGGGGCCAGGAGTACATTGTGGGTATCCTTACATGCTCGTTCCTGGTAAGCTTCACACACCTCTTTGGAAATTCAATAGGAGTTTTGAAAGTAAACTGAGCTGAAGTGGCAGTCTTTGTGGTGTAAGCTCTGGGACGCTACCCAGGCAATGGGTGCTTAGTCATGCTTTAAAAGCTCCATGCTGAGAATAAAAGGATCAGCCATGGAAAGTGAATTTTCACCTACTTTGGCTACTTTTTGAGACTTCCAAAAATGTGCAGAGCATGGATTCATTGCCCCCTTGGGAAAGAATCTCATTTTCTAGAGCTATCAGCTCAGCTTATTTAACGAGCCCTGAAACCACTTTAAAAGTGTGTATGTATGCGTGCATGCATGTATGTACTGGAGGGCAGGGAGGCAGAGGGAATCAGAGACACTTTTTCAGAAAACATGATCTGTTCTTTACAGAGTTTGACACACACAATCTTATCTAATTATTCAGAACATTTAACATCACCTAACTTCAGATAAAAATCTCTTTCCTCCTCCCCTGCCCCCTCTTTGCTGAAACCTAATACACAGAGACTAATACGGCACAAAACCGTCTCATTGAGCTTTAAGATGTAAGACGACAACTCATGACCTTTGCCATTGATTGCCAGCCAAGTTACATACATCTCAGAGTCTCAGCGGGCCACCATTTGTCACCGTGCTGACAGTGAAATACGGCTCAGCCTATTGTTCTGCAGAACTAACCTCAGACCGGGCCAGTGGAGATGAGGGCAGTTTGCAGGATGTTGTGCTGTGTTCCCTGGGAGACCTTGTTGTGCTGTGTACCCTGGATAATCCGTGGAGTTTGGGATAGGCCACAGCCATTGGGGCAATGAGAGAGTAGTTCCCTGGAACAGCTTTGGAAACCAGGAATGCCAGCACTGCCAGCCCGGAAAGGGTGAACAAACATCATGCTTTGGGAAAGATCATTATATCTTGGATGAAAAAAGAAAAAAAAAAAAAGCCTTCCTCACCAGCACAGTGTATTTCTGCAGTAAGCTGCTGTTTGTGAATCCTGTGCTCTCCAAAGTGGGGGTTGCTGAGTCCCTCCTGTGCACATTTCATTTAGGCAAAGGAAAGAAGCTCTGAATCAGACTGTTTACTTGGGTGTAGCTGCTCTCCCACTGTGCTGGCCAAGTATGCTTTGTAGGCTTAGAAGAATAGCTAAAGGCCAAGTAGGCTGTCAGATATCTATTCTTTATCATTTCGTGCCCACAACTGAATGGGTACAACTCTGAGGAGATTTTGCATTATGTGAAACAGGCATGCACACTGTCCAAGCAACTGGGCGCTCAATGTGATTTGTGCTGTGTGGGAAAGCTCTTTGTCTCCGATTAGTATCTTCTCAGCAGGAACTGTTTCCTGACTCATGAAGCAAGGTCCAAATGAACATCCTTCAAACGTCCATTTAACATGAGAGATACACACAAAAAAACCTCCCGCCTTTCTACATTTCTGCAGCCACCTACATTTTGGCGACACTGAACTGTTTGAGCACACATCTTTCACTTAAATCCTAGTAGCACTGTTCCATACCTAGCACCACAATATTGTGGTCTTTGCCCATCCTTTGAGAACTGACTTGATACCTAGGAATACATTTAATCCCATAGAAACCACACTGTGATGAAGATGCTGGTATCCTAATTGATGTTCTGATTAAGTACCTATTTGCACCTATTTGGAATGGCAGAGGTACTTTCCTGTCAACAGAAGTAAAACTGTAAGAAAGCCATATGCAGCCAGATCTAGTATTCTCCCCAGCAGTGGCAGCCTCTATCAACTGGACTGCTGGGTCATCTAAATAAAGGTGCTCTCAGTTCTTCCCATCTGAGGATGCTTCTGATCACATGCATAAAATATTCAGAGGAGGCAGAGACTGCCTCTCCTACAGCCCATGTGAAATCTCTAATTGCTGCTCTTACGGTACTAAATACTTATGTAGTGCCAAACAGAAGCAAAAGCAAAAGAGAGACAACGGCCCAAAACACCTTGGAAATGGGAGATCTGGAATCCCATCCCACCAGGCAGTGTAAGGATTTGAGTGCTGATCCCCCTCCCCTCAGGTGAGATCCCAGACTGCCAAGCTACCAAACAAAAAGAGAAGGAAAGTTCTCCAGATTGGTTATGAGAAACAAGATGGGGGGATCCCAACTCCTAACTTAGCCAAGGTTTCCAGGCTTCCAGCCCACAGGGTAGTACCCTGGACATGGTACCTTCTTATCTTTTAGCATCCTAGGGTGTCAGGTTTATCTCACATGTGATTCTATATTAAAAAACATACAAGCGCATACACTTTTGTAAAAGAATAAAAACCTTAATTCTAAGTGCAAATATTTGTACCTCTGCTTCTAAGCAACATGGTATTTGACACTGCTCAAATTAAAGCCCCAAATGTTAATCCGAGGCTCTAGTAGCAGCAGCATGAATATAAGCTTTCTTCTTTGTTTTCTCAGTGACCTTAACCATTCTCTCTAGAAACAAAAATTCTTCCCTAGAATGCCTCTGTGATTTCCGGCTCGTCAAAGGAGTATTGCTGTGATAAATCCAGTAGGAACTTTCTTGTCACATGTAAAAAGACTGACCATTTCTCTTTCTTGTGTTTAGCCATATATCATTGCAGAGTAAGCAGGAAGGGAATTTGGTGGGTTTTTTTCTATTTTGGTCACTGGTCTTTTACTAGTGAAAAAAAACATAATTATTAATTATGCTGGGTTTTGTTATTCATGTTAGTATTTTCAACCTCTAAAAAGCAACTTAATTAGTATCCCTAAGAGAGGATCCAAATAATTTGACAGTAGAGTGGCAATCAGAAGAATATAATAACGGCTGTACTGTGTCAGACAGATAGGTCGACCCAGCCCAGTACTCTGTCTGACAACAAGGTAACCTCAGAGGCCTACGGAAGGGTGTTGAAAGAGGGTCAGCACCCAGTAATACCCCCGCAGCCTCCAACAATTTGCAGATGCTGAGCTTCAGTTTGCATATAATAAACCTTGGTGGGTTTTTCTTCCTTGTTTTTTTCAGGAGAGAAAAGTCATGCACAAGACTGGAAAATACACCAAGGAAATGAGATAAATATCAGAATTCTTCTAAAGTCAATAGATTTATATTTGAATAAAGCTGGTAGTTCAGTAAAAATAAAGGTACGTTTAAAAATAGACTATGGATAGGTAGAAGAAATTGTATTGACTGGAATCAACAGGAATATGTCATGGTATTGTTTTATCCACCTTCAAGCCAACTCTCAGCTTCCGAAGTAAACTCCAAGTACTCTATAGTTTTCCTACATACTGCACATCTTCCACTGAACATCTGCACTCTTCCACTTGATTTCATTTCAGCAATTTGGGGTGTTTTTATCACATAAACAGTAAGATCTTATAGCAGTACAATTTGCATTTTAATTTCTGTTTGAAATCAAGCTAATACCTCTTGGACATAATGCATATTCTAACAAAAAAAGAAATTAAAAAAAATACTGCCATTCATGTACATTGTAGGTAGAAGTTATAGCAGAGAAGTCAAACCATCTCAAAGAAGGTAGTCAACTCACTTCTGCCTCCCCTACGCATGGAGATGCACCAGTGGTGTGCAACACCCCTAAACAGGTGTGCTGGCCACTTCTGAAGAGTAGGTGCAATGGCCCCACCATCTCCACCCTTCATTCCCTACTCACAGAAAGTAGGGAAGTAGTGCATGTACGTGGCTTGTAACTCAGCCTTGGGTGTATTGCAGAAGTTCAAAGGAGCAGGCAAGAAACCTGGCAGCCAGGGATGGGACAATCTGGAAAGTGGTCATACGGTGCTGGCTAGATCTCTGCCAGCTTCTGCACCAGGAGTTTCTGGAGGATTATCTACAGTCTGTCTCCTTCTGATGATACAATAGATTATTGTTTTACCCTTTCTCTTGACAATTATCCAAAGCAGAGCTATACCAGCAAGAACAGAGGATCATGTTATGATGGATATGACACAGGAATTATATTTTTACTGTCACAGTACAAAACCAAACTGTGCTGTCTTCCTAAAAATCCTTGAATATGCATATGAGCAAGCTAAAAAAACAGCCTGAGAAAGGAGAAGATTTGAATTCTGAATGTCACAGGGATGCTGTAATCACAGGATACATCTCCACTATTGCTCACTATGTTTCCAGTCCTGAGAGATCTTTCCAAGCTCGTTTTACCTTAGTTACACTGAGTACTGACAACAACAGAGCTAAGGAGGCATGGACTGTAACAGGTCAAAATACTTACGGATCCTGGCAATTTTACAGTTCATATTAAAGCTCATTACCAGAAGGGCAGTTCCTTATTGCCAAGAACACTGATCATTTTGTTGTGTAAAACGTGAAGAAGACGTTCAGTCCTGGGTATAAACATCCATCAACTTCTGTCCTCTGAAACCTTTTCAAGAGTCTTAGCCCAGTTTCAAGTGAACATGTTCAGACCACAGAAACACTGTCACACCTTGTACCTTCTCACATCTCCCTTGAGCAGTTCCAGAGGGGCCATCTTTTTGCTCTGAGAAATAGCTCCTCTGTCAGAGCACCACAGTTCATTGGTGCAACAGTGTTAGGGAGAATGTAATTATGTTCTTCAGAAAGAAAGAAAAATTCAGACTTGCAGTGACATTGCTTCAGGGAGTAAAATTTTAAACAACCGCTCCCTGTTTCAAGACTATAAATAACTCAAATCTCTAAACTTCTTACGCTATGACTGCCTGAAATAATATGTGTTCATCTCCCATATTTCTCAAAGTAACAAGAGCAATGCTTCTGTGAAAAGCAAGACAGGATAGCTAGCAGCAAAGTCTTATCCATGAACTTAATTGCATCCTTACAAGTGAAACATAATCAGAACTTTAGCTACACAGAAATCCAACAAATAATAATGTCAGGGTCAGATTATGTACCTATGTAAGATAAGAGGTTCTCTAGTCTTTACATTCAAACAAAGACAGATTACTTAAGCAGCCATCTACAGAATACCCTTCCCTTCATCAGGAAAAAAAAGAGGTGTATAAATATATACATGTTTATATGTTTATACTAAGCATAAAGGTAATTTCAAATAAAGAGACCCTGGCACGTAAATGTGCTGATGACAATCCCTCTAGTCCCGAGCTGTGTCTTACAACACCCTCTGTGAACCTATTTATGGACTACCTGTGTACAGGTCTCTTCATGCTGTTTCAGAGGAACTCAGACAAAAAGAGGTTCTTTTTAAACTGGGATGTCTTTCCTGTGATACAGAAAAGATTGGATTCAGTGGTGAGTATAATGGTGGCCCTTCATGCAGGTGCCTTGAAGAAGAAGACCTGCAGGTCATTCTGTCCCTTGGCATTGCAGATTACAGACCAGTTACAACTCATACTGCATAATTTTATTCTGCATGTGTTTTCCTGTGTTTTCTGGAGCACAAGTTAGAATGTATCATGGAAGGTGTCAGTTATAAATGCATAATTATTACCTGAAACTTCTTTCTAAAACAGAACATCAAAATGGCAAGATCAGACTCGAGATGACAGTAATCACTCCTGTTCTTAAACTGTGTTTATTTCAAGTATTAAAAAATCAACTAATATTGAAGCTAATTAAAAAATGAGCAGCCATAAGATCAAGGTTTCCATCATTACAATATTTGCATCATCCTTCCAGAAAACAATACTCTTTTTAGGAAATCAGGGAAGTTTACTTGGGAGACAGTATATTTTCCTCCAGAAAACAATTATTTCTATATGAAAAGGTAAGTCACAAAAAATTGCTAAATCATTCTTCAAAATTCACTTTTAAAAAAGATTTTGTTAACTCAAATTTACAAACTTTCCCTTCTAAAATGAAATATTGCAACATATAGCAAAAACCATGAAGCTGACATCCATGAAGCAAGATGATGAAGCCTAACACCCTTCCAAAATGATTTGCAGCTCCCAGATTTCTCCAGAATACTGTTTAAAGCCCAGTTCTCTATCAGGAAAAATTTGTTACCAAACTCTGCAACAAACTAGTTTTATGGTTGTCGAATCACATAAACCCTCACTGATTTTACAAAAAACATTGTGCCCCTTCAAATAGTTAATTACAGTTGTAAGATTCAAAATATTCTTGTGGTTTATTACAGTTTGGTTTGGCTTTCACTTTTGCCTGCAGTGTTTTATTTCTTTTCTTAGTTTCTTTCTTTATTTTTGCCCTGTAAGGTTCTTCCTGGAATTTATGGTGTCGTCTCGCCTCCAAACAGAATTTTATAGTATCATTCCACTCCCTGAAGTATTATGGTAGCTTCTTCAGTTTATGTGAAGCGTTTCATTAACCAGTGCTTTTCTAATTTGCAGTGCTGGGAGTCAGCCTTGAGACCAGAGCTACTGCCCTAAGAAGAAGTTAGCCCCACATGGACAATTTCCTTTATCGTGAAGCCTCACCTGGTAGCACAGCCGTGCAGCCTCGAAGTGCCCTGGACCAAACCTGCTCCTTGACAGGTAAGCCATGCCCCTGGGGAAGGTGATAAAGACAAAGAGTTGGAGCCTTCTGAGGATGCTGTTAGTGGCACCTCACTTCAACCTGCCTCTGAACTCAGCTACGCCAGAGCACACATCCACACCTCCAGCCACAGAGCTGCCGCGAAGTAAATACGTAACAGTTCTGCAAAATGCCAAGGGAAAGCTGAAGTTTCAAGACAGTAGAGCTATGTACAATGTTTGATATCTGCTCTCTGAGAATCATTGCTGACTTACCTTTTAAATTTACATCTTTCTGGGTTGTACCTTTTTTAATACTTTGAGTAATGACCATCCTTCCACTCCTAGACCTTGCACTTCGAGTGAGGAGTGCAGTTACGAGCTGACTCCAGCTGCCTTGAGGAGAATAATGAAACCAGCTAGGTTATGTGTCAGGTTTCCCCTTAGGCTTCTCATTTGCTGGAGTAGGTTTGTTCCCTTTACAAGTAAAGGTGTTTTCCATTTGGATATCAGTCCATGGTGGCTCTCAGGAAGGGATTCATCTAGCACCAGTGTAAACTTTCTGAGAAGTCAGCTCTACAGTTATGTCTGGGCTGCTGAGGGTATGCTAGAAGTGAAGTCTGAAGTAGGCAGAATGCTTGCTCTCCAGATGGATCCATATCTCTTCATTGACTACAGATAGGATTTGGCTAGTTTACATTACATACCAGTCTTTCGCACTCTCAAAATTAGGTGAGGTAAATCTCATTTTCAGCAATTACAGGAGCTTGAGGTTTATGTTTTGAATTCTGAGGTGACGAGCCCTGTGAAAAGCAGCTCATCAACAAAATCCAGAGGCCTATGTCAGCTTAACAGCTCTGGTGGGTATCAACAGGAGGCAGATCCAAGCATTTGGGTTCTTCCGAGCCCCCTGCTCTGTTCAGAGGTGTTGACCACCACCTTTTGCCTTTACTCCAGGTTTTACCCAAGTGTGCACTGGGCAATCTTCTCACTAGAACTATTTCAACACATACCAAGCACAGGAAGGGTCATAATAGCAGCATTTTCATAAGGTTAGTAAAAATCTTCACCGGAACAGCCTGTGGAGACAGCAGTATAAACCAAAGCTCTTATTCAAATTTTAACCCCAAAGTCCACCTACACACACAAACAAAAAGTCTTACCTTCCTTTGCAAGTACCTTGAGACCAAGCAAATTATCCCACTGCAGACTACAGTTAGACCCATATTTTTTCAACCTGGTATTTTGCAGCAAGGATGCTGACTAACTCAGTCGAAAGCTGATAGTCTGCTAGTACTTTCCCATAATTTCCCTTGAGGGATAAACAGACTCCCCAAATTGACTGAGAAAGCATGAGGGCTAGGAATTACACAGCCAGATACATGAAATAAATTGTAAAAATAATGAAGAAACAATTGTGTACATGTGGGTGTGCAGTTCACACACAGCTTGTATTAATTTGGCTTCTGAGACCTGAGTGATGAACTCTTGGGCCAACTTGAATGAAAACATACTCCAAAAGAAACCTGTATATTCTCAAAATCTGAAATGTTATATTATCATTAAGGAAAGTTTATTGGTTTGGGAAAGATTTGTTTTCATGGGCTTCTGGGACTGACATTAAAACATAGTGGAACTAAAAAAGGTTTTGAATACAATGACAAGGATGATGTTCAAAAAAGAGGCTAAATTGATAAGGATTTTCCATCTTGGAAAAATGACAATGAGGGGAAAATGTAAGAGGTGCAAAGAAATGAAAGTATTACAGAGAAAAAAAAAATATAAGAAAAATATATTCAGTATTTCTAAATGTAAGAAAAATATATTCAGTATTTCTAAAAATACAGGAGAAGAGATCGAAGTGACAAGGCAGAGGGGTTAAAACAGGAAGAAGTGTAGGATGCTTTTTTTCCACACAGATCCTAGTTAAATGGTGAAACTCACTGGCAGAGGACACTGAATGCCAGAAGTATATACAAGTACAAAACATGATAGGAAAAAGATGGAAGAAATGTCCATCACGAGCAATGAAACAAAAGCCTAAGGAATCAGCAGCTGGCTCAGGAAGTCCTCCAGTCACAGACTGTTGGAAACTGGGCAGGAAAACTGGAGAAAACATCCCTGTATGTTTGCCTTGTTCTTGTGCTTCTTTCCCAAACATATGCTGTGGGTGACTGTCAGAAGTTGGATGGGGTTTTTGACTTTTGTCCTGATCCAGTCTAGCAATTTTTATATACTTATGTAGTCAGTGTTTCTCCCTGGATCTCTCCTTCATTGCTATGACTACAAATACTTTCTGAAGTTTCTCAGTATAACCATACCTTCAAAGTGTATTTTGTCAAAGCTGGTGAATTTTCTAATATTTCCCAGGTCCATTCTTCTCAAGTTATCTATCAGGCCTTTGTCTCCACAAATTCACTAACTTTGTCATATTGAGGACTCTGATCTATATTTCTTGATACAAGCTTTTGGATATAATGAGACTTCCTCTTCACATGTGTTCTTTCTTAAACCTTATCAAAACAAAATGAATATTTTTTGTAAGAAATAGGAAAAATATATTTAGTGATATTCTTGCCAATATTTAACAATCAAACTGCAGTAATGAGTAAGCATGTTATGAATAACAAGTAAGGCAAAAGCAACGATTAAAATAAATAAACAGAAAACTCCTTTCAGCAATTTGAGGACCATATTTGATGCAATGCATTTTTTTAACTAGCCAGCAGAAGTGTGAGTATGAGTAAGATGCAAGAGCTAAAACCAAAACAATAAGCCAGTGTTCAGGCTTACAGAAGAAGGAAGTATGAGCAACTTAAAAAGCAACTGAGAACTGGTAAATAGAGAAAATAATAAATGCAAATAAATCACAGCTGCAGAGGGAATTACAGAAAGTTAAATGTTTGATGATGTGAAATCTAAGTAGTTTAATTCTAAGTGTTAATTATTTCAAGTGCCTTTTTCAGCATGCTGAGTCTAGTGAAACAGTATGAATCACTGTCTAGCCTTAAATATGAACCATAATGGAGTTTATTTCAGTGATGGTGTCTGTTTTCCCATTTTTCTACTAAAGCAGTCTTCACACATTGTTTGTTTAAGGGATTTGTTTAAGGGGGTCCCTAGCTTCTCTTTTGGTTTTGTACAGCACAACAGCTCTTCTTTCACAAATGTCTTCATAGCTGATTTTAAATATGCAGAAGTGCTATTTTTCATTCCCCTAAAGGGAAGAGCTGTCTTGATACAAATATTGATATCACCAGTTTATTACAGCTGCCAATAGTTTGGTCTCAGAATGGATTCATACTGCACATCAAGCTGCAGCAGTGTTTTACAAGAAGCTCTGCTTCAAATACTGGCTCCCACACGTACGGGATTTGGGCATCCTGGTGCTGTTCTTGGTAAACTCAAAAAGGAAGGACAGCACTGAACTTGGTATAATATGTACTTTTTTTTTCTCATGCCTTGACTCATTAGGCAGTCACTGATGATGTGCTGAAGGAATGGTTCAGATCCTTCAGGCAAAAAAGAGATTCTGTTGCTTTTTTCACTTTTTCCTGATTCATTGGGTCCAATAGAATAGACCACTTCTCAGTCCACGTTATTCATATACCAGAAGACCACAGGTGAAAGGATTCCTCAGATGGACATACCCCAGACCTTCTCAGAGGTGAATTATGAAATTCAGATTATATTACAATGAACAACTACACATGAAAAAGTCTTTTATTCCTCATATTAGCAGCCTTCAACAATTTTAGAATTAAATCCCAGGCACAATTTGCAAGAATCACTACATTTTGATGCAGCATTAGCTGTTGTGGATGCTATAGAGGAACTAATTGGCAAGTTTAGACTACTATTGCTTATATGAGAATACAACTCCTAACTTTCAAAAAGAAAGGAAGTGTTAGGATCTTAACTTACAGAGTTGTTTACATAAGTAAGATGCTCATCTATATCATTAGAAGCTTAAATATTTACAAAAATATGGTTACTTCAAAATTCTGTGGGTAAGAAATGAGCTATTATTTGGCCATCAAGTACAACACACATTTATGCCACTATGTAAATAATTATGGTAAAATATGATCTAGATATTATCTCAGAATCCACGAGGTGGCAGTGTCATAGTTTTCTTACTATCACACCCTGAAACAATTTTCTTTTAAAATATCTACATGTGACTGTGATATTTATCACCTCAGTTTTGAAAAATTTGGGGAAGTACTTGAGACATCTCCTTCATTTCCAAAACCTGACAATGAAAAATTATTTTCTTAAGAAAAGGCAGAAACTCTTGTGTAAAGATGGGAAGATGACTTCCCATCAGGCACCTGACATATTTCTGGATGTTCAGTGCTGGGGTCCCTACAGAAGCCTGTGAACGATGTTTAAATTCAGATGTGATCATATCCCGCACTGAAATCAGAACATCACATTCTGAAATCAGCCAGCCTTCAAAACCTAATTTCATTTTAAGTAGCAAAAGTAAAATAAAAATTAATGGCAATTTCTCCCTATTTCAGTTTTATTTAGAAAGCCTTGACTTTGTTATTTAGCAAAAATACTGAATGTTAGGCCTATGTTTGCTTATATCAGATCTCTTTAATAAAGAGCTCATTATTTATGAAGTGGAATACAAAATATGTCCCTGTGTTCATGAAAATATATCTGCATTATATTTTAAAAAACACAAAGAATGCAGAACTAATAAAAATATCTAAAGGGAGAGAAACCCTTGTCCTGTTCTAGTCTTCCCCAGGAAACACAAGATCCCTATTGCAAATGAAGGAAAAGGTCATGCAGAATTTAACAAGTGGTTTCATTTGAATTCCCTGACTGCTGTTGTTTTCGCACTCACTGTAAGGCTGCTCGCGGGCTGTTTTGCTCTGTCTCAAGAGCTGGAGTTGTGGCCATCACCCTCGCTGCTGGCTCTGTGCCAAGATGGAGCCGGGTAGCCCACACAGAGATGCCATCACATTGAGAAGATTAATGTGATTAGATAGATCGCATCCTGTTAGGATCTGTTGGATTCCCAGGAGGATGATTAATTAATGTAATCTTATTTAAACACAGTATACTGATTCCAATCTTTTCTACATCCAATGTGAGGTTTCCTCCCTCATTCTAGCAGGCACTTCAATAAACACCAGGGATTTGGGGCCATGAACACACAAATGGAGTTGTTCTCAGCAGAGCTGGCGCTGGGATTTCCTAGCCACCTCTCAGATCAAGAGCTGCACAGCTGGCTAGCTCAATCTGTCACCTCCTTCTGAATCAATCAGTTAGGCTCCATGGCAGCTAGAGTCCTCTTTTTGAAAACTTATGTAAGAGATTGTGCCTCTTCCTTCTCTCCTGACCACTCCTCGGTGTGATCTTCTCTACTTCTCCAGCTCTCCAGATGACTCTGCCTATTAATCCCCTTCCCTGGTCTCTCTCCTGGGGTAATCTTGCCCACACGTATCATCTCAGCCATGGTTCCAGTTCTTTTGCCATTCCAGACTAAGCTTGCTGATGAAGGCACCCACCTGGAGGTGCCTACTTGCAAGTGTCCACAGGTGAGCTGGGTGCTCAGGCCACACTGTGTGGAGGTGTAATTGATACCATCAGCCAGTTCAGGAAACATGCAGACATCTAAAGTGAGTCTCAGCGTCCACAAGACACACTTCACCCTTCTATCCAAGTCAGCCTTTCAGCTTCTCTGTGAATATCTCCTATCTCCAGCAACTTAGGTCAAACCTGGTTAAGACACAGCCTTCACCCTTCCTCCAAGCTTTGTCACCTGTGTCCTGCTGCAAGCCTGAGGCACACCACCACCTCAGACCTACCTCCAGATGCGCACACCTGGCCTGTCTCTAAATCACACGTTCTGTCTGAGCGAGATCTCTGTGGCCTTTCAACCCATCTGTAGGTATTCAGAGCAGTGTCGCTCAGCTCTAAGACTGTGCAGGGGTATCAGGACAGGCAGAACCAGCTCTGAATCCCTGCAAAAGGCACAGAGGCTGCTTCCCATCCAGGAAAGGGGCATGTGAGGTTTACACTCAAGCTGGTGAGAAAGAAATCAAGGTTTGATTAGGAAATCCCTTACTGGCAACTTTCAAATTTAAAAATGGCAACCTGCTCCACATAAAGTAAATGTTGATCAGACTATTGGAGCTGCCATGATATGAACAGCAGAAGAGAAACAAGGTGATCCATGAGCCAATATCTCTGCCGTCTCTTGGTGTTCGTTTAAGAACTATCTCCAAAACTACTGTGGCAGAAGTAGATCAGTAGTCCAAGGGTATCTCATTAGCCATACCTTTAATGAAACCTTAACGAAACTGTTAATTATCACACCTAGTGAAATTATCCCTGTATACTTTGCTGCATCTTTAATCTTAAAAAAAAAAAAGAGAAAGAACTCTACAGTGAGGTCTAATGTTACCTTTCATATTGAGAAAAAACATCAGCAGTCTTGAGCTGAGAAATTTAGGAGCTGTGTAAGTGTTAGGGTTTTATGTTTTTATCTGTGGATTTTGTCTGCTTTCTCCCTTGAAATAAAAATTACCTGCTTCAAGATCTCTTGGACAACACTGGACATAAGAAAACATAGCAGGAATATTTCCACTGAGACTTGATCTAAATCAATTGGTTTTGAAACTTCCATCTTTTGCATTTGCCTAGGTGCTTCCCTAGCTGGGGTCTTCTTGTCTGACTACCTGTTTATAACTGAGACCCAGATAGGAAGCATTAGATGTCCTGCATCTTAAATGTAGTATACGAAGAAAAATAAAGCGATTCACATTTTAGATGCACTGAATTACATTCTCAGATTTTTTTCTCTGTGCTGCTGTTTAATATGAAAGGAGACCAGACTGACAAGATCCCTACCTTGGGCAATTCAGAAGGCACATGAAATGAGTTGGGTCTTGCTCAGGTGAGGGAAGAGGCTGGAAGCAGAGGCAAACCCACCCCTAACACACAGGCCACTTCTTGTGATGGGGCTGGACACCTTCCTTTCCTTCCTAGAAAGAAGCAGCATTTCCTTTTTATATCCAACCACACCTCCACCCCAGCCACTCCCCTGACATGTTTGGATTGAGATTAGGCCTCTTCCCTGATTAATGCCAATAGGATGTGTGCAATGAGACATATCATAACCTTCTAAGATAATGTTAACAGTTATTACATCATTGTTGTCATTAAAGAGCACTAACATACCAGCAAAATGTTTGCAATACATTTTAGCTCTGAAAAAAGCATTAAAAACTACTTTAAGATGTCAAAGTTCTGTCTAGGCTTGCACTTTCAGAGGAAATTGAAACCCCCCAATGAATGGCCAATCTTCCTGCATTGTCTTCGGTGTAACTTCTGAATCAGTTTTGCAGAACTGATAGAACTGATCCTTTATTTCTGAGGGGTCTGAGAGGACAGACTGAAGTGACCTGGATGCTTCAAAGTGGCCAGCTGACCTCACAAACTGACTTGACCAAGGTGACTGAGGTGACCTCCTTCATCTGGTGACCAGGATGCTCAAGGCAGATGATCCAAATAACTCTTATTTCTTCCCTGTTTCTCAAGAAATGGTTGCAGACAAAAATCCCTGGATTTCACAAACAAGCAGTTACTCAAGCAGCTGGCTAAGCAAATAAGTTACTAATGTATAGATTAACAACACAACACTGGCAAGAGGAATATTTTCAAAATTAGCTTCATAACTCAAGGTCCCAATTTCAAAGCTGTCACTTTAATTTTATTTTCACATGAGGCTTACCTCCCTGACCCATTTAGACGTCAAAAAAAAAGAGTTTCCTTTAGGATTTTTGGACCTTCAGAAAGATAATTCTATATTAGACCTACTTTCCTCCCTCTGCTTCTCCTGAGGTTTTCTTCCTGTCTTACGTTGGACAAGACAGTGGTTTTCTCTATTCCTCAGTCCCTCATCAGTAAAATGAAACTAATAGCACTTCTCAGCAGTGTTTTTTGGAGAGGATTAAGGCAGCAGGAGTTTGAGGTGTTCTTCAGTATGTTAGCATGGGAGACAACTATAAGGGGAAAGAGTGTACGTAAGAAAGAAGGAAGAAAGGATAAATTCTTTCTTGTCTCTTAGTTGGGAGTCAAACTTTGGGAGTTAATGTGGGAGTCAATCAGAGCTGGATTTGTCCTGATGGTAATTGCAGCTTTTATAGGATCATTTAAATTGTCTGTCAAATGAAAATATTTCTGTATAATGAGCATGCTATTAAAAACACCCCTGCCAAACCGAGGGCAGACACAGTCACCATATCTATGAGGGTCTGGCACAGACACACAGCTACCACTGAGCCGGGTGAAGAGCAGCACATGACACCTGATCCTTCCCTGGCCCTCCACAAGTGGGCTGGGCAGGTAGGCAGGGCGAGTACCACAATTTAATTTGGAAGAAAGCATCACCTTCCAGCTCCTCATGTCTGATGTGCTCATTATATGGCTAAATCTCCTGAGCTGGGTGGGTTTTGTCCTACTGGTCCCCTCTTTTCCTGCTGCCCAGTTCTTAGTGGGATGCTTTTGTTCCGTCTTAGAGATAAAATTACATCTATGAAAGTGACCAAAATCAGGAAGGTGTTCTTACAAAACCCACATTTTAACTTTGAATTTTGCCTTTGTTAAAAAATTCTCAGCAGATAGAGGAAAGTGAAACATAAAATTACAATGCTGAAGTAATCGCTTTTGGTTTGGCTCAGTATTACCTAGAAACTCCTTGTTTCATTTGATTTGAAAATGTTCCCAAACTCAAAGTTAAACTTTAAACTCACCTGAGTCCTTGCTGGTATGTTAAACATGCCTTCTCTCTGCATGTTACGCAGCAGTGCTACTAGCTCCCAAAGGAATAGAAACGGTAAAATTTTAATAATAGTACAAGGACACTCTGATTTTTACTTTTTTTTTTTTGTCAAGAAACATATTGCTAGCAGTATAGATGTATTGTTAAGGGCACAAATATTTCCTGGCTACACATTATGGGTGTGCTCCTGCCTAATTTAAAATAATGGGATTTTAACGTTGACTTCATTCTCCATAGAATTAGAAACATAATCAGCACATGTGTCTAATTAAATTATGAAAGTTATTGAAAGGAATAATCTCCTATCAAGATTCTTATGAGTTGGGCTGAATCCTAAACCAGCCTTATGAAATACAGCTTTTGGCAAATACCATATACTTACATCATTACAGAATCAACAATATTATTCTAAAGTTAACTTAAAAATGCAGATTCTTTAATGATAATGAACCAAATCCAGGCTTGACTTATAACTGACTCAATCACAGAATATATTTCTTGATCTTTAAAAATGTATCAGAATAGGTATTGTACATAAAATGTAACACATTCTAAACCACATCTGGGAAATAGCTCATATTTAATGACATTAAGTAAAAAGCCATTACAAGCTTTTAGAACTGTGTTCTTTTTCATGGCCATGTAGAAGACAAATCTGATATATTCATATGTGCATAAAGAACCAGGTTTTCCAAATCAACAACCAATTCTGTGTATAAGCCCCTGGAGGTGGTGAAAAGATGATGAAACCTAGACACAGCTCTTCAAAACTAAACATGCCAGGCAAATTCTCACTATAAACTACGTCAGTCCGAGGTTTTCCCAAAGACCTCCACTTTGGTAGTTACAGAGAGCTAAGATGCAAGCTCCCAAGTCTGCAAACACTTGTGTATGCAATCAATTTCATTACCAAATACATTCTGTAATGCCTCTCCTTTCTTTCCATTTGACGCCTGGTCAACATTATGCCAAGGAAATATAGGTCGATATAGGATCTATTTTTTTCCTGTATTCCCTGGCATTTTATGGAAGTTTTACAATGATAATTCTGGTTTTAAAGTGTTTTTCTCTCTCTCACATATTGAAAAAAATATTGAGGGAATCTTTGAGTTAATCTGATAACAGCTAAAGTGCTATAAATGCAAGAAGTAAGCAGAAAATAAAGGGGCTTTTTTCCTCAAATTTCTGTTTCACTCCTCTGAGACAGCATTTACAGGAGCATTACCTTAGGCAGTAGCATTCTGAGATGCTTTCAGTCAAAGGAGAAATCTGAAGGTGACTGTTCTCTTTCAACCTGCAGGAGCTCACCAACGGTAATATTTGGGCAAATGGCACACTGCGGAGCTGTGCCATGACCTACAATGATGACCACAACTGCAGAAACTGGGCTGCAAATGCTCGTGGCACTTGGCACCACCAAACTTAGGTATGTGCTTAACTTTAGGCATCTGATTATCTCTAGTGAAGCTTATATCCTTCAAAAGGAGGCCAAGAGCAGGACTCTGTTTGTTCACGCGTGCTCACATGTGTATTAATACAGTCACACCCTTCCCCTGCTCACCAGGTGCACACATAGCTGGAGGCAGGATTTGTCCCTGTGCTTTTAAATAGGCAGATTTTGTATTTCCAATGATCTGTCTGCCATGACCTTTGTAAACACAAACAGCAAACTGAAGGAAACAAAAGGCTGCACCTGAGTCACAGGAATCGGACTGAAAAGAGACTTCTGGAAACTATCTAGCAGTTAGTCCAAAACTAATCCTGGAAATAGCACAGTGAGAGTGATTTTACTACAAGAAAAATACAACATATTTGCAGTCAAAATAAGGGGGAATGGGGGAAATGCATTTAAGATGTACTGAAAAGAATGTCAAGAAACAGTTGCACTTACCAGACCATTTAAAGACAACTAACTGTGCAATACCAGTGAACATAGGAATATAACACACAACAAATTCCTTACTTTGTAAGTATCTGACTTTTGAATATCATCAGGTTTGTTTCCAGTTATACAAAAAAATCTATAGTGCCAAAGTGGCCTGTATATGATATTGGGTATGGGTTTTGCCACTGTGCTTTGCCTGAAGCAGCTCACAATGAGCCAGGCTAGGGAAGTTCTCTAGAGCATGTGCTGGAAAGCCGTTGCTGTTGTGTGAGCTCAGTGCATGCACCAAGGGCTACTGTGCTTGTATCCATTTCAGGAATGTGAGCATAAAATCATAACGACCATTCAGCTTTTCATCCCTGAAATGATTTCTTGGTTTTGTACATTCAGAGATACTCATTCAGGGATTTAACATATTTCAACACCATTAGGAAGGGAGGCAAGGCTAAGGTGGGGAGCAGCGCTGCAATCCACACCATCTCCTCCCAGTTCCCCTGCTGTTTTCTGGAGGGTGAGGTGTCTCCTCAGTTTAAACTAACATAAATCCTGGCTGCTGTGAGCCCGCCCTTCTCCTCGGTCTCTGACCTCCTTCTTTTGCAGGCACTAGCACTCATGTTACTGCATAGCAGATGGATTTGAAGAGCTGATCTGTCTGTAAACTAATCTTTGTTCTTTTGAGTGATTCCTGAACTTCACGTACCAGCTTCCTGCATGGTCACAGAGGAGCTGGGGCTGGCACAACAGGGACACAAATCCATGGCAATCCAGACTTCAGATGCACTAATCCTATCCATGTTTTCCTCCATTCTCAAGCAATCCAGTTGATGCTTACTCCATTTGGATTTTGGAATCACTCAGTTGTGTTCACTTACAACCAGAAAGACAAATAAGGAGAAAAAACCCATCCAGTTAAACAAAGGGCTTCCCTTTCCTCAGTCAATAGAGAAAAGACATCACCTGTGATCTACAGGGCAGTGAGTGGAAACAGCTTTGGTTATGATCTCTGTTTCCATACAAATGGAGAACCGCCCAGGGTAGCTCAGTGTTTAGAGATCAGGATTTCTAACTGGGGACTTCTATTTCTGGCTTTGCAAGGGACTTTTGCAACCTTCAGCCACAGGCTGAAATTTCTTCTTGTGCCATTGTTGACTCTCTTACAAACAAATAGAAAGTACTTATTTAGCTTGCAAAATCTACAGGCTTAGTTAATAAATTCCTAGATAATTAATAAATAGCCATAAAGCACAGTGATGATCAAATCTTCAGAGCCTATAGATCTAAGTAGCAATTGTGATATTTGCCTGGTTTCCAGAGAGGCAGAACTGTCCCAAGCATGCTTTCTCCAGAGCCCAATCCCCCCACCAACACCGTCTGTCCCTGCTCACAGTGTGCTTTTTGCACCCAAGGAAGACAGAAGCGAAAGATGGAGTGACTTCAAGGGACAAAACAGTCACAGGGACAAACCCCTTCCCCAATGTGCCACTGGCATTTGCAGTCAGGCTGCCTTCCAGTAAACAAGGGTCTGCAGGAAGTAGTTACACATTACCCCAGCAGGCTGTTGCACTGATATTTTACCTCTGGATCACTGGTCTGTAAGGTAGTTGGGTTGGGTGGAGTCATCTAAGGCTCTTCTTTTTGTATATCACCCTCTAGGGAGGCTCAGACTGAGCTACTGCAAGTCCACGTTGCAGGGTACTGTGACAGGAGAGTACCTGATACCTGCCACTGCTAAACTCAGGTTTAGAGATCTTTGTCTCCCATGTTCTTAACCATTAAATTAATTCCTTTTCACTGTCTCGCTCCTTGTGAAATCATTTATTCATGAGTAAGCCCTGCTAAGTCAGAAGTCTCTGGAGTTTCACAATGACATTTGCATCTTATATCCGCTCCCAAAGGTGTGAAGGACTGCAGCAGAGCAAATCCACTGATGGTACCAGGTACCGTATAGCTGTGGTGCCATATAGCGTAGTGTGGTCCTACAGAAATGCATAGTAGACCAATTTTTAATTACGCAGGTTTAAAAGGTGGTTAGATCCAGATTCACAGAGATATTTAAATATCTTATCCTTATTGAAATTAAATAGCAGTTGGGTACCTAGGTGAATCTGGTCTTTGGACTCCACCTTGCTACCTGTAGCTATGATCAATAATTTCTTAGGGTCTGAACACAAGTCACAATCAAAACCTGTAAGACCAAACTGGGCTCCTTAGTGTGTTGTGGGTGCACTACTGCCAATGCATAGAAATATAAATCATCCTGTGTTTTCATTCCTCATCTTTACATTTGAAAGTTCAACTTAAACATAGCATTGCAATTCATTTTTCTAACTGTATGTTTGCATCCTTAGACAAGTGATAGGGTTTGCTCATCAGCTCCCTATCTTGAAACACGTCAGGACTGGGAAGCACGTGCCAATACTCTCCCTGGTGCGTTCCAGTTCTCTTGCCAAATAGATCACCCTGACAGACTTTCCTTTACAGTTTTGAATTGTTTTTTCCAGTGCCGTCAACTTTCTAAAATGTGCCACATCGTCATACTTATGCCAGACGCCTTAACAGAGTGCAGAGGACCCGCTCCTTTTGGACAGGAGAGAGAAGGGAAGAAAAGTTATAAGAAAAACAGGATGATAAATAAGAATGGTGTAGTTTCTTTTTCACCAGTTCCTGCACCTTAAAGCTGCTTCAAGCCTCCTCTGAGAAGCTGTTCATGGTGCATACACATCATTGCAAGCACAGTGAAGGGAGTATCCAAGGATTATCAAAGCCCTGCTGCAGTGTAGTTGTCTCATACAGCTAACCTAAAATAACATGGCATCACCATGGTCAAAATGGAAAGGAAACATCTGTTTCTCCTTTTTATGTTAGTGACAATCCATTTGTTAGCTTTAGAATAGCACAGGCTGTCCCACTGATAACAGCCCGGGCGCTGGCTGTTCAGCCCGGGCAGGTGCATGGGGAGCTGAGGAGCGGACTAAGAACAGATAACATGTGGGGATATCCTTAAGAGGATGAACACTGGGCTGAAATCTTTTTCTTTATCACTTTATTTTGAAACTAATAAGGAAGATTCTTTCAAATTTGGTGTAACTGTATGGATGCACACTGATTAACTGATCACTAACTGAAGCCCAGTGAGTAGCATGATCCAACTGTAACCACGCTTTTCCCTCTAGGTGCTGACACTGTGAGTGCTGCTTCTCAGTCTTCCTCTTCTAACTACTGCTGAGTATTAATTGAACTAAAGGTCATTGAAGTAAATGGACAGATTTCCAGGGACTTCAAAGAAATGAGATAGGATCAGTCAGAACATCTGTATCGCTGGTTAGTTTTTAACAATTTTATCTTCCAGGGAGCAGAAGGGACTGGTTTTATTTTCATTTGGTGTAGTTTTTAGTGAGTCGCTAATGTGCATGAAATGAGAGGCAGTACGTATAATCTTACCTGTATTCTTCCTACACTTTTCTTGTTGAAACAGGCTATCTATTGTCAGTAAAAGATACTGCAGAGTAAGAATTTCACAAGGTAAATACATAAAAGGTTACATGCTGCCTCGATCACACATTTGTTTTTGCAGAGAATTGGTTTATAGCTAGGTTAGATGTCTTTATCACCAGTGCCAAAAAGCCCATAGGAAAGAGGAGACAGATAAACAAATTGTGAAAGTGCTGCTGATGCAGATCAGTGGAAGGCTGGCTAACTGCTTTTAAAAAGCGTTTTGTTCTGATGTCCAGCTTTGTCTACATACACATCACGGTGACATCCCAGGCCTAAACCAAATACATACAATACTTTATTTAATTTTCCTTTCAGAATGTTTTGATGTAAGATCTGACATTTCTCCCATAGTTAATCATGAAACCGGGCAACGTTTCTTGCAGTTCCTCGTTCTTTACTCATGCAAAACATTCATCGGTTTAAATGGTATGATTAAGGGGAGCAGAGTTGGGGCCAAAAAAGGAAGCATGCAAAGAGAAAATAGATGTCTCCAATAACTTCTATTGAAAATCGGAGCCTTTCACTTAAAATCTGGTTTAAATCAGTAGCTGCTGAAACTCATTACCACAAAAAAGATGGGTCTTCTGGTGCAGGCCCTGGCGTTGAGACTTGCAGTCTCTCAGCAGCTCCACAAGTGTACATGGCATTGCTTGGTTTTTCAGAACCTCTGAAAGAGGAAGACACTGCCTGCTTTGCAAACCTGGTGAGGGAGAGACCCTAACCCGTGCCGTTTAGTTCCCTGTAGGAAGCACATATGGGGGGAGATAGCTATTTGGTGGTCTGTATGAATTAAGGTTATTTACTCTGAATTACACGTGGACAGACGTTCAGAGCACAGCCAGCACTGACACTGTGACAGGGGCAATATGGGCTGAATTTGTTCGCTACTACAGAGCCTGAGGGGGTCCGGGGACGAGCCTGGAGGTGCCCAAGTCCTGCCCTCTCAGGGTAAGGCTTTAGCATCACTCAGGCGCGGACACCTGGCAGCGCCCAGCGGCCGAGAGCGCAGAGGGAGGCTGTGCCTGCGCCGCCGGTACCCGCTCGGCCCGAAAACGGTCGGGTGCCGGATGGGGGCCACCAAGGGCGGCCGCGGCCGGTCCCCTCGAGGCTTCGCCCGTCTGGGGAGCGGCAGCCATCCCTCCTGCCCCCAGGCTTGGGGAGCCTGGCCGGGAGGGATGGGGGGGGAAGGAGGGACGGAGGGAGGGGAGAGGGAGGGAAGGAGGGAGGGAAGGAGGCGCCCCCTCCCTCCTTCCCCCCGCCGCGCACCCGGGCTCCTGCGATGTGGTGAGTCACAGGCAGGTCAGGACCGCGGCGGAGGGGCGGAGGGAGCCGCGGGGACCGGCTGATTTACCGCTGGGAGCCGCCACCAGCGCGGCGGAGGCGCCGGAGGGGAGGGCGCGCAGAGCCGCCCCGCAGCCCAGGTGCCGGGCGGGAGGCCCCTGCCCGCCGGGGCGCGCAGCCCCCGCCGCCCCCAGGTAGGGACGGCAGCGCGGGGCCGGGGCCGGGGCCGGCGCTCCCGCGGGGCGGCGGGGCGACAGGGAGCGGGCAGAGCGGCGCGGGGCCGCGGAGGTGCGCTGGGCTGCGCCCCGCTCCGCCCCGCCCCGCCCGGGCCGGGGCGAGGACCGCGGGAGCCAGCCCGCCGGGGTGCAGCGCTCGCCCCTCCGGCGGCCGTGCCGGCGCGCAGCCCGCTCCGCTCCGGTAAGGACCGCGGGGAAGAGCGGGGCGAGCCGGGGGACGCGGGGAGCGGAATGAGCCGGGAGCGGGGGAAGGACGGGGAGCGGCCCGGGCGCTGCGCCGTGCCCCGCCCGGGAACTTCGCGGGAACGCGGCGTCCGGGGCCGCCGCTGCCCTCTCCGGGGCAGGCAGCCTCCGCGCCGGGCGGGCGCCGCGGGGACAGCCGAGCCGCGGAGCGGGGCCGCCGGCACCGGCTCGCCCTAGCCCGGCCGGGCTCCGCAGGGCGCCCGGGCTGGGGGACGCCCGCGAAGTCGCTGCCGCGGGCAGGGCAGGGCAGGGCGGGCAGCGCTCCCCGGGCTGCGCTCCGCGGTGGGCGGCTTGCGGCGGCCGCGGGGGCCGAGCGCGCTGCCCGCCCCCCCCCGCCCCTCCCCTCCCCGCTCCGCGGGCGCGGCAGGAGCGCGCAGCGGCGCCGGCGGCAGCGCCCGGGTGCGGCGGGGCTGTCCGCAAACCCCGCGGGGAAGTTCCAACTCGGAAACGGTGGCTCCGAGGTGTGGGTTTGTGGTGGCCAGCCCGGCCGCCTTCCGTGAGGCTGAGGTCTTGGGGTGAGCCCGGGCGATTCCCCAAGTTGGGAATTTGTACTTGAGGGTTGTGCGGCGTTCACAGTGTTCCTTGCCCTCATATCGCGGTTTGGGCTTTTTTTTTTTTTTTTTTTGTTCTTCCATTTTTAAAATGCAGGATTTGCTTCAAATGGTAAATAATTCGCACCATATAATGTCCTTCTACCACTGTTTCCATGTCAGCATTAAATAAGGTGGTCTTTGGCTTTATAAATACTAGGTGTACTCCTTAGAAATTGGAAGTTTCGCACATACATCTTAAAATAGGGACTAATAATCGAGTAACAGTGATGTTTAACAAACTGTGCGTTTGTAACCTGTAGGAGGTTATTCAAGCTGCAATGCATGCTTTTCCCAAAGAACCTATGCCATGTGTGGTGGTTCATTTGCTTTCATCCTACAGGTGCTTTTTGCATTGTCCACCAGCAAAAAGAGGATGGTGTCTCTTTTTTTTTTTTTTTTTTGAGATCTGAGAGGTTTGGATTTATAATCAGGCAAGATAAAGTGTCTCACATGTTTCTCTAAGAGCTGGTTAAATGTTTACAGATCATACACTGCAAGAGCAAAAGCTAGCCTTTGGCAGGAGCTGCATGTTGAAAACAAAGTAAGTTAGAGAATGACTGTATCGCTTGTTCTTTGTGTGCTCTAATCCTTCTGCAGCACTGTACGATTCTTTTTCTGACTGTCTTCTAACACAAACTGAATCATTTGGAAAAATGAATATTTTGTAAAACATTCATCTCTATTTGCAGAAAAGAGAGTCAGCAGCTTTGCTTTTGGGGGGGGGGAGGGAATGAATTGTCTTTATTATGTTACAGGGCTTTTTCTTCCTTTTTTTTTAATTCTTCAGAGGATAACCACTGCATAGCAGTTCTTTACTGGTAAACTATATTGCACATGTTGTGGCTGAAGAGTGGTTCGTGGAGGTGTCATTTGCTCAGGGGAGATAACAGTGCAGTCTATAGATGGACGGGAGCATACTGAGTCAGGGCAAGCCAGCCAGAAAGCCAAAACTCAGCAGAGGTTCAATTGAACAGCTCATGAATGCAAAACTGAGTGGCAAACGTTGTCCTCCCAGGACTGCCTTTCCCATCCTGATTCTCCTGCACTTAGAGTTTTCTGGTACCTTAGCTGATGACCCTGTAACCTCCTCCTGCTGGTCCAATGCAATTGAAGGGGCCAACCCACCTACTCTCATTCTTCTATGATCTGCAAGTGACTGCTCTGTATTTTTCAACTCAGAGGAGAAATTCAAAGCCTGCTGCCTTCCAAGTCCGGCTTCCAGGACTCCAGAGAGTAACTGGCACAGCTGGCTGCAGTGCAAGAGCAGCAGCCTGGCCTTCACAGCCACAAAGGGAACCTGATGCCGGCAACACGCTGCACTGGGGTAGCCAGAGAGCCAGAGCTGCAGCAGTGGGAGTCCCAGACCTCTGGATGATCTGCTTTCTACCACGATTGCTTTGCGGTGGTGATGTGTCTAGACTTTATTCACTTCAGGCAGGAAGCAAGGAGAGGTTCTGCATCTCTGTGTGTGTCTGTGGAATATCTAGTGTAAGGGAAATCCTGCTTGGGCTCTCTCAGCACACCTGAAACACACATCATTTCTTGAACAAGAAGGCGATAGAGTAGCTGAATAGTGTTCTCTGAAACTACAGGAACATGAAACCCAGAAGGGAGTTACAGCATCTCTGTGGTGCAAAAGAGAAGGAATGTGTTGCAGTATGTGATAGTTCAAACAAACCTTCCTAAGATTTTGGGTGGCAACCACGCCTTCGTGGCTGGTTCCTGTGAAACCCTTGTGTCCAGGCTTCCCACCTCCCTATTGCTGCCTTGCTGGCTGGCCTTTGAGCCAGTGGCACAATTTTATGTTTCATTAGGCTGTTACCCTCAGCCAAGCCATCAACCTGTGCATCTTGTCCGCTGTGGCCACAGCCTGTGATTTTTGCCTCCCACGCAGAGGTTGTAGCTGGTAATTAAACCCATGGAACTCACCACCGACGGTCATGCCACGTGGTCCTGAGCAGCATGCCATCACTGAGGAGGCAGGACCATGGCTCCGCAGAGGACTCCGCGGATGGCACCTCTTTGCCACAGCCAAGCCAGGAAGGTTTCTGTTGTTCTCTCCTTGTAAAAATGTTGTGTTTTTCTTGGCAATGGTTTTAACAAATCTGAATCTCATACACAGTGACTGAGGCAAGCACGTTAGCAGAAGCCATTTTTAAATCAGTTTCCTTACCCAGGGGAAATGTACTATAGACAGGGCCTTCAGGAAACGAATAATTAGGTGACCTTTTTCCCCCCAGAATATCAGGTCTGTTTTATGTAGAGCTGTTTGAAGTCACACAAATTCTCATTACTCTCCAAATCTCTAACCTTGCCTTGTTTAAGATACCTTTTAGGAAATCAAATCAGTGTTTCAATCTAATTTCCAAAGGCATTCAAACACATGGTATGTGTGCTAACTTGTTTCCTCTAGCATTAACAAATCTAGCAAATTGCCAAGCTATTTGCCTTCAGGAAAACTATGATGTTGTACAAGAAGATAAAGTATTTTTTTCCTCCAGTTTTAAACATTAGAAAAATAAAGGAGAGGTAAAGTTATCAGACCAAATTGGTCTAGGGTGTAACTCCTTTGAATGAAACAGTGTTCCCAAGTAGATTGCCATTTTTTTTATCTGTTCTGAGACTTTTTAGTTGTGTTGTGATCTTTTTCAGTCACTTGATGTGGCTGGATGGTGACTGAGTCCCCCTGGCTGAGATAGACCTTCCTTGAATTACTTGCAATTGAGTACACCAAATACCAGAATGAAAAATGGAAGTGGAGATAAGGAATTTGAGGGGTTTATAACACTCATTTTAAGGAGATGCTGTGTGCATAACCCAGACGCAGGGTGCATGAAGTGCAAACAGGGAGGTAGTGGATGCCCTGAAACCCCTCTCCTCCACCTCTCTCCTCAGCACGCCAGCCTCCAGGGAGGCGAATGCCTCAGAGCATTTCATTTTTCAAGCAGGTGTCAATAACAGAAGAGTTTCTGTAATGCTTAGGACTTTAATAAGCTCAAAATACTTAAACAAAGTGCTTTTTTTGTGTATCCTACAGCTCTATGATAGCCTCTTCTGCTTGTCCCAAGAAAAAGAACATGAAATTGTCCTTTTGTATGGAAGGCATCAGAAGGGATCTCATTTGAATTCATGATAAATTTGGTTTTGTAAATGCATGCAAAAGGAAAATTGCCGAATGCTTTCAGAAGATTTTCATTTTGCTCAAGTGTTCACACCGTGGCCATCGCCATGGTATTTGATAACTATCCATTTTGTTGTGTACATGGCAGCTTTAACCTCTCTTTGAAGGGTCACATTGGCATATCTTTTTTTCCTGTAGTCACAGAGAAATAACAATTTCTGTTTAGGTTGCTTTCCTCTACCGTAGCTCCTTCATTTTGACGTTTATCCAGCTAAACTGTATCAGAATCTTTTTGACATGTACGGGTATAATTTCTGTGAAGGATCAGTGACCTAGCTTGATAAATTTAAAAAATCAGCAATATAACTAAATATGTGACATTTATTGAAATTCATTCTTTGCCGTGGAGCTACTTTCTTTCAAAAATATTGAGAGTAGTAAGGGATTGCAGCTGCAATTTGATTAAATATACAGTTGTTACCATTTGCCTTCTGAAAATTGATTCCCTCCCCTCCCTGTCCCCCAGCTTGACATGCTTATTGATTAAAAACTCTGCGCTGGCCTAAGCCAGCATATATTTGTTAGTGTTCATGAGCTTCCCATGCAAGTTCAGACAGGCTCTCAACTGTGGAAGCTGACTCTATTCCTAAACTGTTGGAAGTGGTAAGGTTCCTTAGCAATTGTTTTAAACTATATGATGACACATCTTTGAACCCCATTGTACGAAGGAAAAATACCTTCTGACTGGAGAGAGATTTCCTGTTTATGTGTGTGTTTGCTGGAATTAAGCCTTCCCCTGTGTGTTGGCTGAGGGGTTTTTTTTGTAATCCAAAATGGCATCATGGCAAGTCACCTCCAGAGTTTATTTTTTGGACAGGATACAGGTCTTTTATTTTCAAAATAGCATGGATCTCGAGTTGATGATGAAGCATAGGGGCCTCTCAGTTACACTTCTACAAGCAGACTCAGTTAATTGAGGTGGCACAGTTATAAAGACAGCTAGATTTAGGCAGTAATTAACTTTTATTGACAATTTTATACAATATAAGTTGTTCACTTCCCACACAGGAAGTTTTTGGCTTCAGGCAGATGTTCTTTCAGCACAAAAATATGAAATTTGCCAAATGTATGATTTATTCTATAAAATGGCTAGAATCATAGCTTTGGTTGTGACTGAAGAGAGTCCCGTGCAATCTTCTGATTCTCTTTATAGAGCAAAGAGTAGCCCAACAGGTGGCCTCCGGGCAAAAGCCCAACTGCAGGAGGATTGCATGCAGTACCTGAAGGGCTTTCAGCTGTGTAGACATGGGCAGGTGACCAAAAAATTAAGCATATGTAATACTCCTGCGTCTTGGTATCTGGGGTGCCTAGGTTTGTGAGCTTGTAGCGTGCCTCTGCACCCTACGTGCCATAGCTGAACCCCCTTCACAGGGGAGGGTTGGTGTTACGAAACTCAAAAAGGCGTTTTGCCTCTAACAGTAACGAGGCTGGACCACCCTGAATTTAGGCAGTAAAGTTATAGTTATTTATTAAATACAGCATTAAGGTTTCTGGTTTGCTTCAAATGATGGTCGTTTTAAACAACTGTCTGGGACTGGGAGAAACCTGGACTAATGGACTGATTACGCCGAGTGTTTGTTAGGGCTGAGAGCCACATGGCCCTGGTGCGGGATGTCCGTGCCCAGCCCCAGCTGTACCGGCTCCTGCCCCTGCCCACATCTGGCAGAACATTGCCCTCAGCTGAATTCCAGTCCCTCTATCACCCACCACAGTGGCTTGGACCGACAACACATGCGGGTCTTAAGCAACTTGCCTTTTATACCTCCTTTTGTGGTTGTGCTACTTGCCTGGTAGAAACCATGAGCAAGACTGTGGCCTCATGGTTGTCCCTGAGAGTTTTACCACTGACTCTTCATGGACACTGAGTTTAGCACTGCCTTTGTGTGTGTTTGAACAGTATTTGCAAAATGGATTTCCTCTCCTTCACCTTTAATAGAAGATTGAGGTATCTTTTTCCATGTGAAATTTTTCTCATTAATATTTGTGCAAATTGATAATTCCTGCAGGAACTATTTATTTTTGTCTAAATTTTGTGGAAACAAGAATCCTTTCTGAGCATGTCTAATGAGCAGATGAAAACAATTACCAGCTACAGTTAGAATTCCAAACTTATTTATTTTCCCCTTATTTTAGGAGGTAATCTTTCTGTTTCTTTGTTTACTTTTTAGTTTGTTTGAGCTGGATGCTGAATCTCACCTTTCATTTACTTTGGTTTTTCCATATTGAAACTTTCTAGCTAGTATGGATTCAAGCTTGCTAGAGGTGTATTGTGCCATGTGAATGCCTAGAGACATACATGTTATTTTATTGTTTTGTCTTTAGCTTTATCATGAATAAGAATTGCTTTTTGGATTGGTTGGCTCAAACTAAATTACAAAAATTTCAGGACCATTCGAGATATTTATTAAGACGTTGGGTTTTGCTTGTCCCCCTGCTCACACCTCCACCATGGATGGTCCTATGAGGATAAAGGTAGCAGGTTTCCAAGTAACCCCAGCCTTTGAGAAAATTCCCAGATCTGTGGGTTGTCCCAAATTCATGACTAAAAAAGAGCATGTTTTGCTCTGTAAAACTGAAATACCTGCACAAGCAGTTAACTGCACAAGCTTCATCTGTCTTCAGATATATTGCTGAGGTAACTGAGGCTTGGATTTCTATCTTTAAGACTGTTATACAGTCAAAATTGTATTAGGATTTCTGTTATGGGAATTATATATGCTTTTATCTGTTATTATATATCCTCATATCTGTTATGGGTATTATTATACCATTTTCATGTGTCTTCATGACAAGTGTCTTCTCATCCAAAAATACCAGGTTCTGTTAGTTAGGTCTGAGAAAGCAGGATAAAGCAGAGAGGCAGCTTTGCAGAAGACAATGAAAGGTGTCGGTAGTTGAATTCATGTCAAAAGTTGATTAATTCCTCTTTTCTAATGTCATTGAAAATGTTAAATAAATTACTGCAGTTATTTTCTAGAAAGTAGGTACTAATTTTAAATGTTATGTATCACTGTCCTGCAAAACCTTTGCTTAAATGCTTTAGGTTTATTGCTTTCACTCTTTGGATTTGAGGCCAGTATTTTTCCTGGAGAAAAATGTTTCTTGTTAAAACTCGGTATTTGATATCATTTTTACAAATGCCCAAAGCTACAGTGGGGAAAAAAAAAATACAATCGCAATATTAATAATGCTTTAAAGAGTAGGTAAAATGCAAACAGTATTGGACTCCAGTGAAGCAGTGAGCCAGCGTTGGAGCTCCCTATGTGATTAACCACTTCTGCATCAGAGAATACAATCCAAATTTCACCCTGAAAAAATGTGTTTACCATCCATTCAAATCAGTGGAAAATGTGTGTGTTTGAAGATGCAATTTAGCCCTCAGTAGGTGATTGAAAACTTTATCTTAACTGTTGTTTAACCCTTCTGATGAAGGAAAGCTTTGGCATCGACTTTGCTGTTGCCTTTCTGTACGTGTCCAAGGACAGAGTGCTGCATGATAATGAGTTTTATCCTTGTTTGTGTTTGCAGTGCTTCCAAATAGTAAATGGGGGTGTTCCCTCAGCCAGGATGTCAGTGCCTTTAGTTAAGGGTACAAGTACATTCCATCACCTTCAGTGAAAACTATGCAAGTGCTGAGAACAGGTGTAGAGGACCCACACTTGTGCTATGGTTTTACTTCTGTGCTTTGCTTTGTTTTCCTCATTTCCTAGTATTTAGTGTTTATTAAGTATATTGTAGTCAGAATCTGAAATTCCCAAATGTCTGTTTTTCTTCATATTACAAACACTGGCCTTACAGAGAACATGGCACGGTGGCAACATTTCACTGTGTCCTTTTGTCTTTTCAGAGGATTAAATAGCTGCTTGTCTGGGGATGTCTTCTCCTGTGACATTCTCCAGAGCTTGCCAGGTGTCCACCTTGTCTCTTCAGTCAGATCTACACAACGGGAAAATCCTACTGAATCCACCCAGCATGGGAACCTTGCTATAAGTTTTTGAACCATCCTATGAAATTTAAATTAGTTCTATTCATGCGTCAGAACTTCAAGATGTTAAAACCCCATTACATTTTATCTTCCATTAAATCCCATAGAATTCAGTTACTATTCTTTGTATCAAATTCCATTAGATTTCTGTCTTTATTATCCTAATCTTACATATACAACAGAGATGAATTAGGCATGTCCATTTGCGAGAAAGGGGTGATTCCCTCCCTCTCCTGGTTATGTTCAGAAACACCTGACCAACAACATTTATCTTTTTTTCCTGGATAACTATGGCAGACTACATGAGGGGATGAGCTCTGAATGCAGAGCATGCTAATAGAAGTTGGAAGAAATGACAGCCAGACAGGAGACAGGTAAAGTCAACTCAGAGTACATGAAATAACAAAAATTATTAATGACCTTCTAATTGCAGAACTGAATCCCATATTTTTCCTTCAGGACTAAAAAGAGAAAACACTGTTCATGGTCATTATCAGTTAGAAGGACTGTTTGCCAGTTCTCTGGAGTTTTCTTTCATTCTGAAAACACGTTTACAAAAATAAGTATGTGTTTATTCTTCTTCAGATGTAAGCTACCATGATAAAATGAGCTGGGGCAGAGCTCAGAGACATCTTTGCTGCTTCCTGAAAATTGCTGCATGTTTTTGTTTGTTTGTTTGTTTTCAAATTGAGAGGTTTTCATATAACATGCTTTGAAAGAACTCCTTTTATGCAAATAATACCACACTTCTCTCATAAACTAAACACAAGCTCGGCCAACCTCTGCCTGCAGATAAGCACGCTTGGCTTCCAAAGTTCCCCTGACTGCAGCCGGAGGGCTTCCTGATTATCTGAGAGGAGACTATGCACCCAAAATCCCTGCAGGGCACAGAAATAAGGTAACAACCAGTGAATTGTTTTCACAGTACAAAAAGCCTTTCAAGAAGCAGCAAGGAGCAATAAAAGGTGGCTAGAGGATAAGAAAGTACCCCTTTCCATTCTGGAAGAGGCAAATCTGAAGGTAGGTTATTTACCGAGACCTCCATCATATGCTATTAATAGGGAGTAAAAGCCCATCAGTCAAATACGTGACTAGGCATGGTTTTTAGGGATTTCAAAGACATATGAAAAGATAATGCCCGTGTCCATTAGCTAGTTACTTGGAAATGCAATGTAATTTAGTTTTTCTTTAAAGAGTAATGATTATCTTCATTAACAATATATAAGATTTTTAAAGATTTACTCTTCTGCACCTATCATCCCTGTTAAGTTATGCCTTCTGCATCTCAGTATTTACCCTGTATCATCTATTGCTCATTTTAAATGAGGTAATATTGAGAATCTGTCATGTCAACAGATCTTCTGCCTTTCAGGCTGTCTTAAGCACCCTGTTTTCTAGTCCTTAGTCAGCTCAGCTACCACAGGAATCAATGAGAATATTGTTTGAGTAAAGATGGTGGAGTCAAGTCTTGGAAAAGGTGGTGGCTTCACAGTAAAGGAATGTAACTTATCCTGACAAATCTTAGATCCAAAACCAGGCTCTCATGTGAAGGCCCAGGTGCATAAGAGTTTAGATCTGTCCCATCATTCACCCCCAACAGCTGTATCTTCAAATTTAAATTGCTCAAGTGAGTAATTATTAATCACACGAGTAGTCTAGTTTTCTATCTAAACATGACATACCTGGTGCTAATAAGTAATACAATATAATTTAAATATTTTAAGTAGGAGCAGGGATGTAAAAGAAAACGTTTTTGTTAAATGACAGTGACTTTTGTTCGGTGCTCGAAGTATTGAATTTAGTGGTTTCAACTACTTAACAAAACCTCATGCTCAGGAGCAATTGTTGTAATATAAAGTCCTAAATTAAAAACATACATTAACTGACATTTCCTATTTTACCACTGCCATTTTATTTTCCTTTTGGATAAGCAGACCAAGCTTAAAATGATGGGTAAGATCCAGAGAGGCTACTTTGCCATCTAAAATGGGGTTTAGAGTGAGTTCAGGGCATAAGTCCAAGAAGGGGATCCAGAAAGCTAACACTCTATGGCCACAAAGCTCTTAGGTGCTTAGATTAACCAGTGTCTGCACTTTGTGCTGAATATTCCCTGGATCTCACCTGAGCTTCAGCTCCACAGGAGAAGAAATCACATGGAACAGTAAGAGGCCCTGGATCCTGGCTGGGTTACAGCTCCCAGCTAAGTGTGTTTGCAGTCCCCAGACAGGATGGAGCCAGGCACCAAAGACAGGTCCTGCTGCTGACAGGCAGCCTCCAGTCCCACACTCAATCCCCTTTCTTCCTCCCGGCCTGCTCAGCTCTGAAGCATGAGGACCGCTTTGTCTAGGAGGATCACATCCACACCTTCCTCTGTCTGCATCTCCCCCACTGGGACAGGAGAAGAGTGAGGAACAGCTATCAGGGTGGGATGCTGCATCTCTCACGGCAGAAAAGCAGGAGAGTGCAGGCAGGGCCTGCCTGCACCCAGGGGAGGGCAGGTGACAGAGAGGGGCAGAGCCAAGCCCTAGTCCCAGATTTAGACCTTTGGCTAACCTGTTATGCAGTGATGAAGACCATGGTTTTCAATCATCCCCTTTATGGCAGGCACCAGCCTGTAGCTCAGCCTTGCTATGCTGTGCCTGTTGTAAACACAGGCACTAAGCCCTTCATATTTTGGAGGTGTTTTGTAAGAATGAGCTATTTTATCCTCACGTCACCCCTATGAGAAGGGTAAATACTCTCTGAAGTCTGGAAACAGCCTCTTTGCTTATGTCACAAACTCCTTGAATCTGGATACAGATTTCCAAAGGAGACACTCCAAGGTCTGAAGAAGTCCAAAACCTCATACCAGGCCCTGTATAAACGAAAGCCTCTGAGAGCAGCGGTTGCATGTTTAAGCTCCCCAGGTTTCCCCAAAATGAGGGGAGGAGACAGGCTGAAAGAAAATAAATGAAGCAGCTGAAAAATCTGTTCAAAAAAAAAAAAAAAGATCCCATTAGCATAAAAAACTCAGATTGTTTAGCCATCCCTGAACACCTACAAACTATTGAGCTTTTCAGCATCTTCTGAAGGTCAAGCACAATATTTCAGAATAAAAGCTGTGGCTGACGAACCCTCACTGAGGGACATCTGCCAAAAACCAGGAGCTGAGGCTGCTCCAGATCAGCCACTCTACTGATTGCAGCTGTGACACTGTTGCCTCTGGTGAGAGCCAGGATGTCAGACAGGCTGGTCCCAGGCCATTTCGGGATTTATGAACACCAATACCGTAAAGTCCTTGGAAGCAGATCATGAATCACAGGTTCACAGCAAGGCAGCAGTCATGCCAATGAGCCATCATTAACTCAGTGTCTAAACTGAGTGAAAGTAGGGCATCAGTTAAAGTGCGTTGCAATAACATAAACTTGCAGTGACAAAAGTGAGGTCAGCATTAAAAAGAAGAGGTCATAACCTCCTAACCAAACACAGATGGGAAATGAACGCTATCCTTGACATTGCTCCTGTTTGATTATCAAAAAGCTGCTATGAGGCTGAGTAGACCATCAGGTTATTAACTTTGGTATCAGATAAAGGATGTGTTCTGCTAAGCTAAGGCATAAATATAGACTTCATTACTTTCACTAGCCCATTTACAAGCATGGCCAATTCAGTTTTATTTGTAACTGTTCTGAGGGTTTGCACCACGTTTTCACTTGGGGCAAAGACCACCAAGTTAGTTTTGCATAGTGGCAGTTTGTGTTTGGTGGGGCTAGTTACCTCAAACAAAACATTACATGATCGTGGTTATGCTGCTTGTGGAGCCAGCTTGGGCATGGAAGGAGTGCAGTCTTCTTTCCAGCACTAAATATAATACATGTGAAAAAATCACAGTATCAGCCCAATGGGCTGTGCTGGGCCAGACTGGTACAGCAGCCTTACAAAAGTTCCTGTATGCAAGGAGGAGGCTTGGAAGCAACCTAAAGGCCTCTGTGCAGTGCTGGCACAGGTCCACAAGCAGAGCTTTTTCCCAGTTTCTCCTTTATCTGGATAAGCCACCTCCAGCAGCTGAGTAAAGCAGAGGTGACGGTCTCATTCAAGCCCTTGGGCGAACTTTTTGAATCTAGGTGCCCAGCTCACTCTTACAGATGTGCTGATTTCACTGGGACCCTGCACAAAGCTTCACTGTGACATCTCAGCTTGACAAGCTATGTATCAAGCAAGGTGTCAGCAACCTATTGGAAATCCTTGACCCTAGGTTTTGTCACTAATTTGCCCTGTAGCTCTTGGAGACACATTGACTGAGAAGGGTGAAGTCATGGCACCCCAGTGGCATGTTTTATGAGTGCCCGCAGAGCAGAAAAGCCACTGCCTGACACTGTCCTGCCAGCTCTTTCAGAGAAAAGAACAGAGCCAGCACAATTTCTTTTGCTTGGTATGCTAGGTATTTGTACCACACCTTGGAGAAATTCGGGGACTTGTTGGGTTTTAGTTGGTGTTGTTATTATACATATTATATTTACTATGACATCAAAAGGAAACACGATAATTTGGTGTGCATATAGATTCTTTGGTACAGTTCTCATAATATACTTTATCATCATCATCCATTGATGTACAGAGCTTTTTTTTTTTTAAAGAGATTAATGTTTGGCTATGAATAGTTACTGTCTCAGGGACTCCTAAGAACCATTAGCACCAAATGACAATTAAACTGCAGGAAGTGCCCTGCATCAAGATCATTCATAATTGCTGTTAGAACATTTAGATCAAATCTGTATGCTGTCTTGGTTACTCATGGCTATCTGCCTTTTAATCTTTTTCATTTTATGACCCATGCCATTCCTTTAATTACCACAGTATGGAAGGCTGTTAGCTTTACAAGACAGAAAAGGCTTCCAAAATCTGCTCTGCATTTCAATACAAGAATTCGGGTAGATAGATGTTATAACCATAAAGCATAAAGTAGAAAATCTAAGTAAGTACTGAGAGTAGTTAAGGGAATTGAGCTAAAACTGTTTGCAGCCAGGTTTGCCAACTTGGCTCTTTACAAAAGGAGGAACTACATTCCAAGGAAATTACACTGTCCCCATTCAGTACAGACAACCACAGACTGCTCAGACTCATGCAAAAAGTTGATCAACAGGATCGACTCAGAAATACAAGAAAACCACTTTTTCCTACTGTAAGGTGGTTTTATCACACCAAAAAGGACATGCGTCTTTAGCTGAGCTTGTGTGACTTCCTCGGTGAAGCAGGGCACGTATCTGCATTTATCTCAACTGGGTAGAGTCAGCAAAGGTCTTTGCTTTGCATATGCAGTAAAAATACATTAAGAGATTAATTAGTCTGTCCAAACACGTGAAAAATTGGAAGTGAAACCCAAATATCTCCATATTGACTCACCTGAAACAGAAGACCAACATTACAATACAATAACAAGCATAACATGTCATTCTATCCCACAGCTCCTTTTCTACTTGGACTGAATAAGATGTTCATGTGTCAGTTGTCAGGCTGAATTATTTGCTGCAGATACCAAGCTTAAGTCTGTGCTAGAACTGGATTTATTTTACTACCAGTGTAGTGGTAAAGAGTCACAATAGCATCACAGGTATTTTCTTACTGAAGCTCCACAATTGCTGGCTTGCATTTCAGAGGAATGGAGTGGATCAATAGTGTTGTGTTGTTCAAAGTTTACTTTCTGTTTTCCTGCCATCGCTAAACAATATAATAATTTTTAAAAAAAACTCCCATCCTTACGCATCCAGATACGGAAAGCCATCCTGCTGTATTTAAAGATCCAAATCCATCTGGAAATATAAGCATGAACAAACAACGAAGGACCTACCTTATTGTGGGTATTTCCTCCCTGTTTTTCAATTATTCTTTGTATATTTTGAACTTCTTTTTTAGTTCCTGTTCTTTGTGGAATTGGTTCCTCACCCCTTAGAATGAGTAGCACTTCCTCACATAAGAAATTTCCCTGAATCCCAACAAGCGCTGTATACCACCTTTTAAATTAGTCTTTTTGAGCAATGTATAGCTCTTGATCTGCTCCACTCATTTGTAATATATCAGTGTTTGCTGAGGTTCGTTACGAAAGAACCTGTAGTGCCACTGTAACCCATCAGAACAAAAAATTATGAAATAAATCCAGTTGTGCTACAGACCCAAGACATGAGTTGGCTTTAGGATGTTAAGATCTGAAGCAAGTTTCGAAGAAAACACTCTACTCTTTATTGCACTGCAGGACACCTACAAAAAAAGTAATGCTAAATGAGTATAAGAATAGCATTTTCTCCACTGCAAAAGATAGATTAATGTTCTTGTGGTTTAATGCCTGTTAAAAATAAACCTGGCAGACAACGAAAATGCTTCCATTGCTAGCTGCTGTGAATTACCACGGTATATTGGACCCAGTAATGGATCATGTATATTAAAGAGTATATTTTATACAGGGAGAACTTAGATTCTGGTTTTGTGTTTGAATATTGTAAGAAAAGGCGTACAGATCAGTTGAACATGTTAATGAAAGCAGTTCCTTCTGACAACATGACTCCACTCGATATTTGGAGGATTTAGTTTAATGGTGGATCTTCCAGCAGTTGCCTAGGCTGTGCTCTCTGCACCAGTTCTCACCATCAGCCGTCTGCATGCCCGCACACCTCTTGGAGTACCATAGAAACCTCCCAGCTCTGTTATGAATTAATTTATGACCTAAATCACCGCTACTAACTCCTGTGACTCTATGCACTGGGAAAATGCATCATGTTAGTGTACATGCCATGCTACAAGAAAATTATGTTCCCACCCTAGTCAGGATGAGTAACCTAACTAGAGTAGAAATAGTGCTGAAGACAAGAGAACATGGATTTTAACTCAGATTAGCCATTTGAATTCAGCTCAGGGATCATTTGTGTGTTTGTTGCTGACTCTCAGATTTCCTTGTTCTGTTATTTTAACTCAAGGTAGCTAATTCAGGTTAGCAATTCTGACTTAAGAACATTCTTAATCTGTGGATATCATAGAAAATAGATTAACTTCAGTAAGTGTTTTACCAGTCTTGTCTACAGATGCAATCGGTTAATTGAAAAGTCTGATGAAGACACATCCACTGCGGGCTTAGTCTGTTGAAGCTGATGCCAGTGCTGCGACAGATTTGCAACAACAGATTAAAGTTGGATGGATGGAGCTGTTATCATCTCCCCCTCTCATTTGCCCTGTCCTGTTAAATGATGCTGCTGTCTCCATGGCAGGGCCTCTGATTCACAGGGAATCAGGTCCTGAGTTGGCATGGCTTTTGGCCCAGGATAGCAAGGTGAACTGAACTCTCAGGAGCCGTAATCACTAGGGTTATCCTGTATAAATTTGCCACCACAAGTCTGTCAGAGCCCAAAGTAACAAGATGTACTGTCCCACTGGAAAAAATATAAAACTATACTATCAAATAATTCCTTAAAGAGGGGAAAAGGCTACCATTTGCTGACAATAGTGTTTTTGAAATATAAATTAACGTGGCTCTGCTGTTACCTAACCTAGAACAGCCTTTCTGAGGACTAGATGTGTTCTTTTACAAACATGCTCTATGTGGGATAATCAGGACCCTGCCATTTCCTTTTCCGAAATAAAGCAAGTAAAAATGAGATGCACCAAACAACCCGCAAAACACTTTCATGACAATGTGTTGTCTTAGCTTGTGCAGATCCATGGAGTGCTTTGTGATCAGAGTTAAATGGGACCCAAGTTGTTGAAATGAGGGCTAGGAAACAAGCCCGACTGTGTTTTCTGGCTTCTTTGCATATGACAGCTTGAACATTATTCCACAATAAGGCCAGGCCTGACTTGTCAGTATGGTGGCAAACAGTGTGAAGGAGAGACATGATGTTCAATATTTACGAATTATCACCCAGGCCGTAATTAGGGAGAATGAAACTTGTAGGAAAAAGATTGCCATTGGGAAGCCGTTAGTGGTATACAAACACTCAAGACCAAGTGTGGTGAGAAGCATCAGCCATAGCCTTTGAGGTTGCCAAGCATACTAATATGACACATCATTACTAGCCACTTGCAACAGTTGACCAAAATCCATTTTCTCATCAGTTACACAAACTACTGTCTGCTGAGGGATGGAAAAATGAGCACATCATGACACAGGCTTTGAAAATATCTCTTACAAAAGGAATAATCCATCCACAGCTATTGCTTGCTGATAGCTATAACAGGCCAAAGCTTACAAGTCTTCTGTAGACACATGAAAGACACACTGACACACAAGTCACGGAAAGGTCACAAAAGAGTGAACAGCATCCATCATTCAAACCAAGTAGAGAAACAAAGGGATTACTTGTTTGCCTTCTGGAAGTGATAGACAGCAGCTAGTTCTTTGACCTGTACTCAAAAAAGTGTATCTATAGCCTAAGTATTTTGGTTCTAATTCAGCAAAACTCTCTAAGTGCTTAAGTTCAACTGAAATTACATTTGAGTATGTGCTAAGGAGAACTGGGACTACTGGACCTTTGAAGAGAGGTAGGACTGAATTTTTAACTCTCCAAAGCTTCCCTGCTTCTTCAGGATGTATTCAAGTGATGTGTATTTGCAATGACCTGATCTGGAGGTTACAAAAAAACCATCTCTGTGCTGCAGGTTGCAGCACTGGAATATAGAAAGACCCTGGGTCAAATGCAGATAAAAAGAAGCACTGAATGTCACAGGAGTCTCGCTGAGGAACAGCAGAGTTTATATGATGTGAGGACTGTGGAAAGACAAATACCTAAAAAAAGGAGTTGCACATTGTACTCTTCACATAACTCCTATGTCCTCCCTAAGCTATAAATGTCTCACAGTAGAGCACATGCCTTCTGATTTCAGGCACCTTGAGGAAAGATTCACGATGTGCTGAAGACATGCGTTGTGGGGAACCGTCTTCCCTAGAGCTGCCTATAAATCTGAGCTTGAGCTTCCCATAGGTGGGAATCAGCAGATATCTGTCTGAGAGGATGCTTGAAACACCTCAAAAGCATACAAAGGAAGACACAATGATGGAGCTCAAATATGACGACAAAGATGATTTGGTTTTCATTTATTGCTCATATTTTCCTTCCTGTAGTGGTGAAATACAGTACCTATTATTCCTAGCAACCTTCACATTACACTGAATCCCACCCTTGCTCTTGCTGTTAAGCTTTTTGATTCTGATCTCACTTGCTAAAGGAGTCTAAGGAGGCATTTTCTGTCTCCAGAGCACAGATTCAAACCAACACTCTTTCACAAAGTGTAGCTAGAGTAGCCTATCCGAGGATACTGGCCTCACATCCCAAGATGTGGTTTGAGGGAAAGAGTAAGTCAGACAGCATTTATGTCTAAATCCCTCTGCAGTGTACACAGGTATTTGCTGTTGGACAGCTAGTTGCTGTTGTCCTCTTTTTTGGACACTGGAAGAACGGGGAGGGTTGTTAACTGAAGACTGGGGGCATACTGGGTGGGAAATCTGTTTGGGAACCATGTTAAAACAAGAACATAGCACAGAATATACTACAACAAAGTAGGTACCTGTCAAGTAACCTTGCATCTTTTTTCCTAAGTTGGTGGTCAGTCAGCCTCATCCTCATCCTCACCTAACTATTGTCCTACTTATTGTTTTCTCTCTCCACAGCAGTGCCACCTCTGTTGTGTGGGTTTAAACTTGTTGCAGTAAACAATATACCGGCCTCCCTGTTGTGTCAGAAGTAGAGCACTTTTGGAATTTTCTGCTTAATCTAATATTTGTTAGAACATGTTGACTCGTCAGAAGTGATCTGCAGGAATGTATCAGTTTTAGCAGTTTCTCAGGTGGAAGTGCTGGCTGAAAGGAGGCAGATGGTCAGACCAGGCTCCCACTCCTCTCATTGCAGGGACCTCCGCTCAGCGCTGGCGAGACAAGGACATGAACACGGTTGTTCTTGCATTGTGTGGGACTTCTGTGTGTTTCACACAAACTTTGAAAGTTCTTGGTTTCATCCCAGCACAGAGCACGAAAAATTTTGTAATAGCAAGAAGTTTCAGAGGATGAGAAAACTGTTTCCTGCCCTATACAATATAGAAGTCAGCGCTCTGTGTACTGGGACTATTTTCTAATTATAGCAATATCCCTGCTCTTTTTTCTTTTAAACTTAAATCCATGTTTGATTTGTTTCCAGGATTCTGTTATCATTAATTAATATCAGAAAATGTTGTTGATTTGAAGGAAGACCTTCATTTCTCAATACCAGAAGTGTGACTTGTTCTTACCAGATAATACTTGCAAATAGCCTGTGTTTCTGATTTTTATCCCCAGCTCTCGATCATGATTCTTATCAGATAACAGGAAGGAACAACAATTCTTTATTTTCAAAACCTGTTATTTTGTGTAATTAATGAGGTAAACCACAGAAAGAGTTCAGTGGACGCTGAAATAAAATGTCACAAGGAATGCAGGAGAATTATTGATGGATTGTTTTAACCAATCTAGTGAAAACTCTAAATTTATACATGGCTGAAACAGCTCTGATCTATAGTCATCTTTTCATTTTGCTTAAAGTCTTAATGAAATAAAAAGTCGTTACAGATTCCTATCATTAGTTTGTAATTTTCAAGGTTGTCTATTTTAAATGCTTTCAGTGGTCATAAGCATTTCTTGATTACCAAAAATTGCTTAACTACAGCCAACTATAAGTATTTTCCCAAAGTATGTGATCATGTTGCTCTTAGAATGCATAATTGTTTTATCCATGAAGAAGCTAAATTTGGCTTAACTGTGTCATGACATTTAACAGAAAATGTCTGGTGTGACAGGGCATAGTGTGGACACTGCACTGAAACGCTCATAACCACAGTTCATTTAACTGATCTTTTGAGGGGGTGAAATATCACACTAGTCATCTGCCTTTGGTTTTTCAAGCCACATCAAACAATTGTGTGGAGAAGTAAAAAACAAAAAGAAAAGTGCTAGGTTGTTTGATTTCATCAGTTAATGGCTGTAGGTCACTTGATACCCCTTTGTTTACAATACAGTGATATGCCTGTATCTTGTAAAGGTTCACCAGACTGACTTACCGCTGTGGTACAAGGCCTAAAATAAAGCTTGCACATGCCAGGCACCACATGATGCATAAAATATTCTAACAATATATTACAAAACCTTGTCAACGCTGGGGAAAATGAGTATTCCAAGAAGTAGAGCTGACCGAAAAAAAACCCATTCTTTTTTCCAAACCATGCCCTTGTGAAAGACAGTGATTTGGGGAGCTGGAGGGAGGGAGAGAGGGGTTTCTTCCTTCGGTCTGGTGGGGAAAAGTCTCCTCCCTGGTGAATAACAAAAGTCAGCAGAGGAAAAGACAAGCCCACTTCCAGCTCAAATCTTCACATTATTTCACGCCTTTTCTATTTCTCATTTTTGAGCAGCTGCACTAAGAACCAGCTCAGCCCCTTGAGGAACTTGCCAAATATTTTATATCCACACACTGAAGTGCAACAACTGCTTTGTGTGCAGTTGTGTTGTGAGTGTCCTGAGCAGATTTGCTTTCAGCTACCTGTGCACCACCTTGTTCTAAACTGTATCAGTCAGCTGGTTTAATGCCAATGTGGAAATAGTCATCTCTCTTTTACTGCTGTACAACGCACCAAGGGATCTTGCAAAATTCATTATAAGAAAATCCTTCTGTGAATTGTTCTAAAAGCTGTGAAATGGGTACCCACAAAGAACAGTAATCATAGCAGTTTCTAGCGCAAGACTATTAATGACACTAAGTAAGATTATGACACTTCTTAAACTGAAATAGTTCAGCTGATACATGCAGCCTAGAAACAAATTTCTGTTGACTGATAAACTGATGTTTTAGAACATGAAATATAATCACTCTCTCCTTTAAATATATTTTGACAGATTAAATCTCTGACAATGAAGCCTTTTACTGCATATCCTTCTGGGTTTATCGTATTCCTGTTTGCCTTGCTACAGAGAAGCCATGGACAATGCAAAGAAGCAGCTAAAAAATCAGAGATGAATTTGGGTGTAAAGTATGATCTTCCTAACTTCATTGCAGAAACACCAATTCAGAATGTAGTTTTATATAAACATCATGTTTATATTGGAGCAGTCAACAAGATTTATGTACTAAATCAAACTCTCCAGAACATTTCTATGTACAAGACTGGGCCCATTTTGGAGAACCCTGACTGTGCACCATGCGAAGACTGCAAAGATAAAGCCAATTTATCTAACAGTGTATGGAAGGATAATGTCAACATGGCACTGCTCTTAGAAACTTATTATGATGATCAGCTCATCAGCTGTGGTAGTGTGTCTGGAGGCATCTGCCACCGTCACATCATTCACCCCGACAACCCTGCTGACATCGAAAGCGAGGTGCACTGCATGTATTCACCCCAGGTGGACGGAGAAGCAGATAATTGTCCTGACTGTGTTGTAAGCACTTTAGGAACCAAAGTTTTGGTGACCGAAAAGGACAGGTTTGTCAATTTCTTTGTTGGAAATACTGTGACATCTACATTTCAACCTCCCCATGTGCTGCATTCAATATCAGTTAGAAGGTTAAAAGAAACACAGGATGGTTTTGAATTTCTCACAGATCAGTCTTATATAGATATCCTCCCTCAGTTCCGCGACTCATATCCCATTAGATATGTCCATGCCTTTGAAAATGATCACTTTGTCTTTTTTCTGACTGTTCAGAGAGAATCTCTCTACTCACAAGCTTTTCACACTAGAATTATCCGCTTCTGCACTTTAGACTCAGAGATGCGTTCTTACATGGAAATGCCTCTTGAGTGTATTTTTACCGAAAAGCGGAGAAAGAGGTCCATCCGAAAGGAGGTATTCAACATTTTGCAAGCTGCCTACGTAAGCAAGCCAGGTGCAGCTCTAGCCCATGAAATGGGCCTTGGTTTGAACGACGATATTCTCTATGGTGTTTTTGCACAAAGCAAACCAGACTCTTCTGAACCAACCAACAGATCTGCTGTTTGCGCTGTCTCCGTGCGAACCATCAACGAGTTCTTCAACAAGATTGTTGACAAGCAGAACATGAAATGTCTCCAGCACTTTTACGGCAAAGAGAGCAAATACTGCTTGAACAGGGTAAGCGACAATTAATTTGTTACATTTTGGGACTCTCGTTCTCTCTTTGCCTACTCCATTGACAGGTAGTCATCCCCTCAGTTTCAGTTACAAAATGTAATTCCCTGATCATTTCAGATTACTTAGTATTGCTGATGATTCATCTCTGTAAGGATTAGTTCCTGGAAACTGAGTATGAAAATCACTGAGGTCCTTATGGTGCTAAAAAAGTATTAATGGAACAAGGGGGAAAAAAATCCTTTTTTTTTAAATTTGTAAGTAATTGTTTTTCTTGAGAGACTGTGATGCCGATAAATGGAACATTTAGGCAGTTATTTCTTTTAATACTTAAAAAAAGTACTCATTAACATTCGTATCCATGTGCACTGAGGAGTCCCTGGAAATATCACTCGTATTTTAAACTATGTTAATGCTGAATCACTGCCCTCCTTAGAAAAAATGAAAGAGCTAGTTTGGAACTGCTGTCAAGAGTCAGATTGTAATATGGTTACTCATGCTTGATACAGAAACAGTCCCACTGAAATCAGTTTTCCTAATGAAAGAAGTGTCTATGAAAAGTGTATCTGAATGAGGATACCAGTAGTCTCAGGTCAGAGGGTTGCCTTTCTGTACACTGTGTGTTCAGGTGGTTGCTGCTCTCCAACCGTCTGAAATACTGTGAGTGAAGGAAGCACAGAATTTATTTCTTCCCTTCTGTACAGTATCTGTGCCGGTGTCAGCTCCTGTAAATGAAATAAAGAATCTGGGAATCAGGTACTTTTAACATTTATTTTGAAAAATGAAACATCAGAGCTTTGAATTGTACCCACTTATGTAGCAAGGCCTTAAATGTCCACTCTGGGGATCCTTCTTTTCTCAAATACAAGAAAAGGCATGCTGTCCTTTACCAGAGGGGAGGGCCAGAGCCATTATGACAGGGCTCTGCTTAGCCTTACAAGCCAAGACAAGGCCTGTGTCAGGACGGAGCAACCGCTCAACCTGCATTTGGAGATGGATGGGATCTATCATGTCCCATTGTTGGGATGGCTCGGAGTGAGGTGGGAACCGCAGGCCTTTGTCACCCCAATACCACCGCAGTCCTCCTCAGCACGTCTGCCCAGCACAGGGCATCAGGATGGGGTACTGGCACACGCCCCAGTTGGAGGTGGGAGCCTCTTACATGAAAGAGAAGGGCTGCTTGTCACTGCCAGGAGTGAGGTGGAGTGGCCTGGGGAGGAGCATCTGTCACAGAGCTGCTGTGGCTTCTCCCTAGTAGCAGGAATGTGCTCAGAGGTGGGGTCTGACCCAGTCTGAGCATCATCACAACAGCCTCAGCATTCCAGGGACGACTGCTTATCACAGGCTCAAGGTGTTCAACACAGATATAGGCATTGCCAGCGGATGCTGATACAGCAACCACAACAGATGTAGCATTTTATTCCCTTTTTTTTGGGGGGAAAGGCAATTTTCAGGAACTAAAAGCAAGTTAGCAAACATTCAGCACAGTAACTTCTTATCTTTCTTCAGTGTTATTGCTGTCCTAATTTTTCATTTCAGGTCTTATATTCTTTTTTTTTTTCATTTTTCAGTTCATTTTTAACAATGAACATTGTTCTTCTCTGAAAGTATTTTTTTTCCTTATTCCTAGGGTATTTTATTTGTGAGTGACTGTCTTTAAAGCTTGTGGCCTTTAACTTATCTCATTCTGTACTTGCCTATACACCCCTTTCATAAGGTGATCTTTTCATAGCAAAGTATACCATTAAAATATTGACAGAATAATTTGCCACTTTTCACATGCTGGGAACTACTTTCCTGCTTCAAAAGCTTTTCCAGAGTCTGCTGCTGCTTTGCATATCAGAACTGAATGTCTTATACTGCAGACGGTTTATTACAGTTGCCCATTTTCAAGAAATGTCATCAGAACTCTGATTTCTGCTACATTAAATTGATAAAGGGAAAAATGTTACTATGATTCTTGTGGTTTCTTTAAATGGCATGAAGGCGGCCAGAAGTTTTTGTCCTGATTGTTTGCTTAACATGGAAATATCAAGACTGAAACTTCACCATTCCATTTCCTTTGCTTTATTCCAGAGGACTCATTAAGGCTCCAATAAAAAGAGTCCTGTGAGTTTTTTCAGGTTTCAGTTGGCCAAAAAGATTGTCAAGAATTTGCCAAACATCCTTTATACACCTGTTTTTCTCAGGTGTGTGAAATAGACCTGCAAGGTTGGAAGGTGAAGGAGGAGAAGGAGCAGGCAGAAGGAGGAAAGTACATTGTTTCTCATGCTTGTGTCAGGAATGTGAAATCTGGTCTTCCTTGATTTTGCTGAAGGTAAAATAATAATTAAAAAAAGAGTTCCAAACCCCTCAACTCTTCTTAGGCCCTTTTTTGTACATTATAAAAACGTACATGAGGGCATAACCCATTTTTCCCCTTTTGTCAGTCACCTTCAACTTAAAAGAAAGCTTTTATAAACTGTGAGCTTTTGTCACAGTTTATTTTGGCAAAATTCAAAACTTGCTTTTTGTAATGTAGCCAAGATGATCTTTCTCTTTGATGTTGAGAGAATGAAACCGCAGACCACTGATGCAAGTGAAAGGCACTGACCACTGAGATTAAGTCATAGGACAGTGAAAACAGTACAGCAGTAAATATGGTATACCACTAACTTCAACAGTAAAAAGAAAAATGAGCCTTTAGCAATGTTTGCAAGGGAGCGCTATCTGATAATTTACAGTTAGAGTCAGATTGATGAAGGCCATTTCATGTTATCAAAAAAAGTCCCACAAGACAATTGTACATAATTTTGTTGGACTTTGGGTAGTCCATCTTTTTAAGTGGCTGTCCCTCAGGACTGTTTAGTCTGAGACTGCTAAAGGTAAAATTAAACCAGAATAATCCAGAATAAAGTATCCAAAACACTTCCTCAGCTTAGTCTTCTCAGATTTTAAGCATTTTTTTAAAAAATACTTCAACTGATCTTGATGTGGTTGACAAAATTTGTTAGTTTTTAGCCTTGTTTCCTAAAGGAATGAAGTTTATGTGGTCATGCTATTGTATGCCTGTCTTTCTGTTAGTTTTCCTGACAATCTCAACAATAAGAAATCTTAAAGATGTGAATCCAAGTGTGAATCCAGAGGCAGATCCAATATATGCTCAGGCTACGGAAACTGATGAAGTTTAAGGAGCCCCTTTATAAACATCAGAAGGACTCATAGGGACCAAAGCAGGTATTGCTCACACATGGGAAAAGTCTCCGTCAGAGCTTAGTTGGACAGGAAAGTCAACAAGCCACAAGGTATAAATCCAGACACAACTGTGCATCACTTATTCCAGTGCTCATGGAAAACTTTATAAAATCAAAATAAAACATTTCCAGTTGTGTTTAAGTGAAACACATATTAAGCCAAATCCTGGGCTCACTGAAGTCAGGGTTAGGAAAAGTGAATCTGATGGTGCATCTGATTAATATCAGATGTACCTCAGTGGAGCTGTGACCAGTTAGCACTTCCTAATAATTTCCTTCAGTGAAGAGCTGGCTGTCACTTCAATGACAGCAAGCAGGAAACAGAACTGGCTTTGAATTAGAAGAAAAATTTGGAGTCATAGTAAAGGGGTTTTATTGCCCGAGTCAGGACAAAGATATCTGAGAGGTAGCTGCTGTGGAGGGTTTTGAATCACTGTTCAGGAATCTCCTCACCCACAATGAAGAGAAAACTGGATGTAGGCTTTTAGCAGAGTTTATTTGGTCACAGTTAGTCACTACTAGCCCTGGTGTGGTACTCCTCAAAGCAGAGGTGTACTCAGATGAGGAGACAAATGCTAGTTACTTACTTCATTTGCAAACATAGTCCGGTTGTGTGTACCGCTATCATGGATTAAATGTGATTCCTCAGGTGGGGAAGATGGGTTGAGTTTAGCCTTGCAATTTCAACTGTACATTTCAATTGTCATTAGTTAGATCATGATCTTATGAGCTTTGTTTAGCCTTTCTGCATCTCTTATGTGCTAAACAATTGTGAGCCCAAGTGTCCCTTGATACCTAACTTCAATCACTATTGACTTTCATGGTAAAGCATCTCTAAAAATGAAATCCAAATTCAGCTCTGTAAAGGTCCTGTGGCTTTGTTTCTTCTATAGGTAAGTTCAAGTACTCCATTCACCTTACAGGAAAAGAGAAACCACAGACAGGCCACCGTGTTCCCAACAAGTGTCCTAAGGCAAGACAAACTGGTCACAACTGTCAAATGAAAGGCACAAACAGTTGGAAGAATGTGAAATGAAAACCAAGATCACCAAAACAAAAGATAAAGTGACAGTAAAATAAACACATGGTGATGCTTCTTTATTACCATTACAAACATGATAGATGAGTAAAATTGGGTTATGCTTATATTGTAATGGAAGAAAATAATTGCTGTCTTCTATCAGGAAACCGCAAAGGCAGTTATTGATCTGTCATCCTAAGGGTATGTCTAGGAATATTTAATAAAATAAACAGAGACAAATAACTCTTTTGAGGCCCTGTAACTGTAATATCCCACACCATTTGGCTTAAAATTTTTTGGCAGGTTTAAAAATAACACCACATCTCTTTGATTAGGAAGGGTTGATGTGGCTTATTTAGATAATCTCACAGCATGGAGGAAATGTTTTTTATATTGTGAGTAGAATGTGCCTGAATATTTTCCCTAAAAGTCAGGCACCAGAATCCATTGGATTGGTTCAGTCATTTATTCCTCTGAAAATGCTCAATCAAATGGCATATAGCACTCTGTCTGGGCACAAAGCCTGCTCCCATACATACAGATTTTTTGCAAGCTTCTCTGTGGGGTTCTGATGTCTCAGAAGAATAAATGAAGAGGGACTGGCTGATGGGCAGTGTGCACTGACACCCTTTAAAACAGGCTTAAACCATAGTAGTAAGGTGACAGGCTGCATCCACGTTCCTGTTCTGTGCTCACTGCCTGTCTGCTGAAAACCCAGGTGGTACCTTGAGGGTCACCATTGTGCCCTGTATGGTGGACTGCAAGGCAGGGTGTGCTCACCATCCAGCTCCCCTCCACCATTAGGTACGTGGCCATCTACCCACCTGGCCATGCAAGACCTGACTAGAACAAGTAGCGTGGTGTAAGGGATTGCAGGAAGAGTATGAACTCCAGTTAAGCTGCATATGAGGAAGGCATGGGTATGGGTACACGTAGAGATACAGGTGTGAGTGTGTAGGGGGTATGGTATGAGCATAGGTATGGGTATGGGTATGGCTATCTCAGGCTGAGCCAGATTCAGCAGACACATAGCTATAGAGGTAAGGGCTGTTCTGTCCCTGGGACTGGCCACATGGACACCGTCACAAGGAATTCCCAAGAAAAAGGCAAGGTAAGGAAAAAGGTCAGGGAGTTTCTTTGGAAAGTACCACACCACTCTGAGTGGTAGATATCTTTGCAGACTCTTCAGAACCCCAGGAGCTATGGAGTTTGAGGGCCGACCTGTTAGTCCCCGAGTGCTGCAAGAACTACAGTTTTCCTTCTGATGTCCTGTTAGGGGCCTGTCTCTGTTTGCCTCCCAGTGCTGCTGCTTGGTGTTTTATCATCTTCTCGATGAAAGCTGCATTTCTCTGTGAAAAAATGGTATCCGTTAAAATACCATTTTCTGCAAAGGGCACTGCCAGAGTTACTAATAATGTTCCATTTCCAGACTTTTTAATCAAATTCTTCCACTGAAGACAGGGTTCCCTATTGGTTATTAGTGTAGAAGAGTCACTCTGCTCATTTTCCCCGGAATTGCACAGAAATCATTTCAGGCAGAAAGTATTTTATTTTTTTTTTTTAACATGGATATCTGGTCATGTGATTTTTATGTCTCAGAGTTTCTGAAGGCCCTTAAATAACTCTAAAGACTAGAACTGGACAAAGAATAATTTTCTTATCCTATGTAACCTTGCAAATCTGAAAATCTTTACAGTCCCATAGGGAGAGATGTCCAGAATGTAGACTAGCAGGTATGTAACATTAAGGACACTCACTAGAGATGTGTAATATTTGGATCTAAGCCTCTTTTCCTGGGTTCAAGACCAAATTCTAAGGCTCCTCTGCCCCAGATTAAGGTCCTGTCTGGTCTGCTGATGGCTATTCTGCAATGGGACCGTGTCAGCCCCTCCTGAAAGATCTGCTTGGATTTCTTTATAAACAATGCCATGTTCCAGAGAAAGAGAAGCTGATTCTGCAGTGCACTGCATTCAGATCTAAGTCCTGGGTTCATCCCACCTGGCTTTGGTAGGTAGTTGAGACATCTAAGTAAGCAATGAATTTTCCTCAGGTTCTGCTGCCAAATGATGGAGAGACACATAAATCCTGACAAAGCAGACATCTGCCTTTCAGCTCACTCAGCACCAACCTTACCTCAGCAGTTTCTCTACTTACTCGTTCTGACTCAGGACCACATATTGCTGTCATTATTGCTCACTAAAGCAACAGTAGGTAGTTATTATCCAGCAGAGTGTTGTGTTACTTGAACTTTCTAAGTGGCATGTGGGTTTCTGATCTCAGACAGCTTTCACATCATAGTGGAATTACTCCTCATTTCCAAACATACAGGTAAAACCAGAGTCAAATCCCACAGTAAATTAAAAAAAAAAAAAAAAGTTATGAAAGAAGATCCATGGCATAAATGGTTCAGAAAGCAATTGTATGTCACAAAGAAATATTACTTGCACTGTCTATGGAGTGGGTGAAAACAATGAGATGTTAGAGGAGGAATGATCTGGGGGAAGTGATAATGAGAGCTTCATTTTCTTAAGGCAGATGTTTTTATACACAGCCTGTGGAAATTAGGGCAAATTGCATGATTTTCTTCTACTTTCTGGACTCCTTTCTATCCCACACATCTCTTGCACCACTGTTTTGGCTAGACATGCAGTTGTTGTGTAATGTTATCTTGGAATAAGAGTCCCCACGCTCAGCATTACTTTAGGCTAACTGGTCTACTTGGAATTCACAGCTTTTCTATTTCATCACATCTTCCATGTAAATAACTTACATGAAAAATGCACCTGATGTACACTACAAATGTACAGCAGAACTGCATTTATCCACACATCTCTGATGCATTATTTTATTTCTTCAAAATGTGTAATTAGTCAACACCTCTCCTTTGATAATCTGTATACTGAGTTAAATGTTAAGGGAAATCAGCAAAATACAAAGATTACTTAGGTCCATTTTATCTGCAGAATCAATAGGATTTACTTACTGCTAATGCACTAACCAAATTATGAGAACTAATGCAGCACTGTTCAATGACAAAAGCAAATAACTCTTTGAATGATCTTGACAATAGAACATGTAGTCATCTTAATTTGTATTAACTAATTACATTTAACATGAACGTCTTTTTACCTATTACCTTAAGTGGAACATCAGTACTTCCCCCCTCTCATTTTAGCAGTGAAGTAGATCAAAACAACAAGTATTAATAGTGGGATGATACTATGTAAAATTTTACATCAATGGAGTTCTTTAAAAAATTTCTCTTTCTTTAGGGGTCATAAAAATAATGTGTAATCTTTCCATTGACTTCAGTGAGATCTCATCAAGTCCTTGAAGTTGAAAGTTTAGCTTAAAGATAATTAATCCTTCAGTAATGCCCTCTAAATTGTTCCTTATTTTGCAACAAGTGGTATTTTGAAGGGTTAGTTTCCTGTGTAACTCAGACAATCTCAAGGCAGTAGCAACACATAGTAGTGGCCACTGTGTAGTTAGGATTGCTTGATTGCTTCCATCTTAAAGGAGTGTTTCCAGTTGCTTGCTTTTTCTTCAAGTTTCCTACTTTGCAATTGAGATTTGAAAAGTGTATTCTCAGAAAGGGAACATATTTCTCCTGTATTTTATAAAAAAATTCTGAATTTCTTTCAAATACATGAGGAATATTGGGAAGAGGAGGAAGGAAGAAGAGGGAAACAATTACTTGTTTAAAACAAAAAGAGGAAAAATCTTTTACCTTTTGAAATAAAGCTTCAGTGCTTCAGCAGTTCTTAGAAACAGGAGAACCTGGTCCCCTGCCCCAGATGTGTTCACTTCTCTGTGAATGCCAGACTGAGTTCACAGCACCTACACCCTTGAGTTGTCTTTCACTGGTCAAGAAGAAATCAGAAGCACAATGGATCTGCTTCTATGGGAATTGTTTAGCACATAAATTTATGTCCACTAGCAAAACTGAGCTGTTCCATTTATTACTCATTTTTCCTTTCCTTAGGAATACAAGAAGTGCTTGGTAATGAATGGTGGCTGGTGCTACTGTGTGGAAATCTGTTTTACAAAGCACATAGCATTTTTAATACTGTGTTTTCAAATACTTTTCTCTTGTGATACGACTTCTGAGTGATTTATGTTCCACTTCCCAAGAACATGGAGTTCTTGGGAAGATCAAGTTAGTTGTTTGACAAAATAGGGCTTGAAGAAGAAAGAGAAATTCAGCATACCTAGTACCTATCACCGCCACATTAATATGGAAATTAGCTGTCTTTCTGTGCTGTGAGAGCAGCAGGTGGGGTACACACTGTGTATCCCCTGCAGACTGCTCTAGTCTGGCTTCCGTGCAGTCCCTGCTGACTCGTCCCTTTGGGATACCTCTTTCCAAGGACTTACTGACCCTATCAATACGAATATGTGCAATAGTTCAATACAAAAGACCCAATCTCTTAATTGATAATATTTGATAAAGAAAGTGACATGGGAGAATATGAATGTAATGTAATCTTGATGCCAATAAGGAACAGTATTCATGTTCATTTGGCCTGCTATTGAACAGTACATATGATTAGTACTGATGTATGGCCAACACTATTTAGTTACCTACAGTTACTTCTCTTCAAAATGCAGAAGCAAGTTTTGGGAACTCACACTGCAGTTACACTGACCCAGCAGGTGAGGAGTCTCGCTGTGGACTTGCAGTTGATCATGTTGGCAAAAGCTGTTTCTCATGTTCCTCAATTCTGGCTGGCTTCTCTTCTGCTTGTTGTACAGCACTGGAGTCTGTTCACAAGAGATTCTTTTCTGGTCAATTACTTTCAAAAAATAAATGTGTCCATATTTTTTCTGTGTATCATTGTTGAATATGCTCATAACTGTAAAGAATTCAGACACCCTGTGACGGTTGTGTATAGTGAGAACAATTAATATGACTGTGACCTTTTAGAATTGCTCGTAGTAAAATTTTGTCCATTTCACAAACCTTCTGTCTTGCAAATTGCAGAGGAAAAAATATTCCTTTGTGATAGCATAGTAGAAAGCTATTTATATAGTTCTCCTCTTCTCCATTACACTTTATTCACCAGCTATGGCATGAAACCACGTGGGAAAGGAGGAGGGAGGTAGTCCCTTTGCCAAGGGAACTGGCAGAAGAAGGCATGAAGTGAACAGAGTCTGTAAATGTGCCAGAAGCCAGAAAGTTTGTCCTGGTTATTTTTCTCCTCTCCCCATTTTGTCAAAGAGCTATAAATACAAGGATCTTAGTAGTCATCTCTAACTGAGTCCAGAATTAAAAAGACTGGTGTGTGACAGCTGGGAGGATTTATGAGGTTTATGAAATTTACGGGGTAATTCCTTTCAAAGATAACAATGATAGGCCAAATTTATAATGTCCCTCACTTTTATTTAGATGGGACTGGGAAACAGACAATACAGGTTCTAACTCCAGCCCTCTAACAGACCTCCAACATGATGATCAAATCACTCATCCTCTTAAGGCAACACCCTGGCTTCACTGAGTTATTGGGGCCAGAATTTCACTTCTTATATTTCACCTGAAGTACTGCAAACTACCCAGAAAATTCAAATGCATTACAGAACAGCAAAACTGTGTTGGTGAAAAACACACAAGAAACTTTAGAGAGGAAAATCTGATAAGTTTCTTCTGTGTTCCTCACAGTTACTCTCTCTGTTCAGTCTGCTGTACATGTGTAAATTCTTCACTGTTGTATGCTTGATTCTAACAGGACACAGTCCTGAAAACTGTAGTTTAATTATTCATCTTAATTCACTGACCTCCACAAGAGAAGAGATAAGCAACTCATACACCCTCTCTGTTTTTAATTGTCCTGGGAATCAATTTGTTACGTAGAGTCATCTATTCATTCACTCTATAGCAGTCTCTTTGAAAAAGGATTTTTTCCATTTGCAGATATCAGGATTCAGCTCATTTAGCAGTAGCTCGTTTCCCCCTGCTCCATGTTATGCCATGGAAATGCTCAAAGGAGAAATGTCAGCACTCATGGGTGCCCACTTCTCTTCAGGGAGACTCCCGGGATCCATAGCAGAAAACAAAAGTTGATGCTTAGGAATTTGATTCCAGGCAACCAACAAGTTAAAAGTCATATAAACAAAGCAGCATAAAATAAGACTGCTGCTTATTCCTATTTTCACTTGAGTTCTTCTTCATATCTGTAGTATTTTACAGTTGACACTAGGAAATTTTACCTAGTTACTGTCAGACCATTTCTCCAATTTGTCAAATTAAAATTTAATTTTAATGATGTCCTCCAAATCACTCACAATACAGTATGAGATGTTCTACAGTGATTAAGTCATTAATTTCTAGTTTATTCAAGACATTAAACATAACATCGAGACATTATACATAATAGCACTTTCTAATTGAGCACTGCACTTAACTAAGAACAGGTTTTGGCCAGCTCTAGAAGGACGAGCCTGGAGGAGTGTTCCTCCAAATTGCAGTCGCCGCAAATAACAGAAAAGCTCACAAAAAGTCTTTGGTTAAAATTTACATTTTTTTTTTCCCCTAAGTCTAGTATTCAGACTAAAGACTAGACTCTATGATCGGTTCTGATGCTGACCTAACTGGGTATTTTTTTGAGATTTTCATTAGTGGCTTTAAGATTTCCTCCCTGCTTTGCACTTTTGGCTTCTGATGTGCAACTCTGTCTGAAATATTCTTTTTATGCCCACTGACTATGATATGTAAATCATCAGTTAACTGCCAAACAGCAACAACTGCTGATAGCCCAGCTCAACATGTCTAGAGACTTTTTTCGCACATTTGTCTTCTGTGAACTGAATCAGAGTAAATTCTGAAACACCACAACTTCCCCTGTGAACAAATAAGATAGCATTGATTATCTTCTACCCTTCTGGACATGGCTGAAAGGCAGGGCTTGCCCACACCTCATTGCATTCCAGTGGCACACCTACACCAGCTTCACAAAGCCCTCCCTATGAATCACACATGCAATTGGCACCTCTCCTCCCACAAGAGAAGCAATATAGTGGGACCCAAGCAGTTACCCGCTCTAATTGCCCATTTCAATAGTTGTGTGATTTGTCACTGCAACTTGGCATAATATCCAGAGTGCATCATCTGACATCAGTTATTTTTCCACATTGACAGCCAAATGGATACTTACATGTATATTGACAGAGAGGGAGGGAGGGAGGGAGGGAGAGATTCAGGCTTCAAAGAGTTAATTTAAAGCAGCTTCTTTGCTGAAGTTTTCCATGTTATCAATCTTCCTTTAGTTTTCTAAGTAGCCTTTTAATCTCTGCATTTCTACTCAAAGATCAAAGCCTTCCTATTTCTTAAACAGCTAACCTTACATTATGGTTAATCTATGAAGCACCAGGTTTTGTAAGAGAGCCATATGTGGAACAATCTGCAGGTTCTTGGGCAGATACCCAAAATGACGACATCTCTAAGGAAGGCTGAACTGACTTTGTGGCTGAACTGACTTCAGGGAAGCTAGGAAAGGTGTTGGGGCAAGCAGGAAAATCTAGCCACTTGTTAAAAAGAGCTTGAACAGGGTTTCATGAGGCGTGTTGGGATGTACAAATTGTGTTGAGATGACTACACAGGAGGAGATACTTTTTTAAGGTTAGCACAGAAACATTTCTCCCCAAAGTCATTTGCTTATGGAAAAAAAGGAGTTACAGCAAAGAGCAGAGATCCCAAGTTGGGGGAGGATAAATTCAGAAATCTGCCTTATTTCAAAAAGCATGAAAACTGTACATCTTTCTGCACTTGAACTATTCATACTCGTTGTATGAGTAATCTTTGCACAGATGTTTCAGAAATACTTTTAGACTGGGTAGGATATGAGTGCAAAAGAATAAAGCTTTTAGCTTGTTTGGTGGCCAAAACAAAGAAAAGCTAAATTTGTCCCTTGATGATTTAACCCAGTCACATACTGGGTTAAAAAATATTTAAAGTGTATTCAGTGTTCCTAGTGCGAAGTATTAGTTCAGTTCCTGCTGAGCAAAACACACCATGCATTAACAGTTAATACCAAAACTAGTACAGCAAACCCTTTAGCATGTGGATAACCAAACTGTTATGTCACTGCTATATCGGATCTAATCTAGAAGCCCTCTTTCTGTATCGTTAAGGCACTGCAGGAGATTTCAGTTGCTCTTGTTTGGTCTTACACAGGTTTTTACCGAAGTGATACACTAAATTTACAGGGCACCTGGAGAAAAGCTGGCACCAGTGCTGATTGGAACTCCTAGGGATCAGAGAAAGCTTCACCCAACAGTGCTGTTGCTGTACACAGTTCAGAAATGTTACAATTCAACATCAAAGGACTGAGCTATTAGGTTGAACATTTTGTTAATAGCATTTTCAGTGCCTTGGGTTTTTTTCCAGATTTCACCAGAGTTAAGCCAGCAAGAAATTCTTGGTTCATTGCTTGCTTTCTCATAGTAATTTGAGAGAGAAACATCTGAATCTAGAAAACAAGAAAATAAAATTTTACTCTTACATGTTCTTTAAGGGTATGATCCAGATCTATTGAATTTAGTGGAAAGACTGTCTTTAAACAGTTTAATTCAAGCTTTTTAAAAGAATTTTTTAAAACATGTTTGTAACAACAGCAAACCAATAAAAAAATTAGGAAGAATGAAGCTCTCTGTTGATGTCAACAGAGGATCTTATGGAACCACCATAAGATCCTTTATAGTCTCCCTACATGTTTATTCATAAAGTACGTGACAGTGGAAACATGCTAGATGACTTCCAAATTTAAAATGGTTAGAGATCCTTCAGGGGGTTCCCAGTTGTTATCTGTACAATCTCACCAAAACAGATGATGTAGTTTCAATAGTAATGGAATTATCAGTTAATAGATTACTATTGGATTGTCAGGACAGCAGGTTATATTCTTCTCGAGAGATAAGGTAAAGTGTATTGTTCAAGAATTTTTCCAATGAAAATGAAAAACATGTAATCTCTATTCCCAAACTGGAAGAAAAAATCCTGCAAAGGCAGCAACTATTATAGTGCACTCATAACATATAAACATTGGACAAAATAGTGCATGAGCCAGAGATGATCAATACAGTAGCCTAAGTAATTGTAAAAGGCTGAATTCCCCATAGTTTCGTTTAAATCTACAATCAGAAACATATTTATCCTGGCTTATCTCCCTTTTCTCATTCTCCATCTTTTTCTCCCCTTTTCTGTCTTATCACTGAAGAAAGTGGTGAAAAGAGAATAGAAGGAGAAGAATACTGGAAATTGTTATTTTAATGCAAAAAAAAAAAGGGTTAAAAGAAGCACAGTGTTTTTAGAGAATCATTTTCTAGGAATCTCTGTTTTAGAAGCAGGTCTGTCACTAGGCAGGCTCTGCACTCAAAGAACTCTGAGACCCTTGGAGAAGCAGCAATACAGAAGTCACTAAGAGAAAGGTTATGTTGATATATGTGCTTATACACATATCGTGTGGTTAGATAAAGACCCTATGTCTTATTTCCAACAGACAGGATAAAATAAAGTTAAAAGAAACATTCCCATAACATTAAGAGTCGTTGCCTTCCTCGTGGAACATCATAACTGATGAAGCAATTAAGTTTGAAACATTTTAAAATACTTTTGGTCAAATGCATTTGTGCTAAATGACTTCACTCTGACAAAGATCTATTCCTACTCATAAAGACAGTACTCATCTGTACTTCATTTTCAAACAGGCTTTTTCAAGAAATGCTTCATACTGCAGAGCACAAGATGATGAATATCGCTTAGAAGTTACCACTCCTTTGCAGAGGGTTGACTTGTTCATGGGCCAGTTCAACAGTGTCCTGTTAACTTCAATATCTGTCTTCACCAAAGAGAACCTTACCATTGCTAATCTGGGAACTTCGGAGGGCCGCTTCATGCAGGTAAGTATTACTATGACAACTTCACAATAAAAAAACATACTGGAGTTTAGCAGGATGGTGAAAAGTGAGGAGCAGTTGAATGCCCAGTTTAACAGGGCATTAGAAAATTGAAATTGCTGAGTAAAATACAGCTTCTGGAATATAAACAAAGAGCCTAATAGAGCATTCGGCCTATTAAGTGTTTACACGGGCTTTGTGGTTTGGAGCAATGGTTTTGGAGCAAATTCTACCATGATCTCCACTTAGTCCAGCTGGCTCAGTTCACAGAGCATTTTTGGTCCATACAAACTAGATTTCTTTCAGAGGAAACTAAACTGAAAGCTCTGTCTTGGATACACATCAAATATGCTCTAACCCCAGTTGGGGCAGAAGGGTCCAAAACAGTGACTGATTCTTCAAATAGCTTCAGATACACACTTCATATGGTCGTTTGGTCTAGAGGATCAGATTAAACCTAGTTCAGTGTAAAATGCCAAGACAGCTTATAATGTAGAAGTAGGAGCTCCAGCATTAGTTGTTTCTATATACTGATCCACTCTTCTGGCACCAAATTACTTGCTTATGTACCCATAGCCTATGACTCACAGCTGTAGAATTGAGATTAGCTCCTCCTCCACCTACTTACAAGTTTCTCTAAGTGCATTTTAGATTTTCAGGCTCTTGCTCATTCCCGTCTCACTCTGTTCTTTTGGACAGCAATTCTTCCGGTTCTTAAACAGGTTTTCCATAATAAATGGTAAATCACCCTCCTAAGAAGTCTGTCTCCCTCCACTGAGTACATAACTAATCTAGACAGGTAGATTATACTACACGACTTCTTTGTAGGTGACTAACAAAATTAATCTAACCCATAGAGCCAACAGTGTTTTAAAAACTTGGCAATCAAAATCAAACATCAGAAGACAAAATATTTTGAAGCACCAAGGGCTCCCTCTGTTCACCCATCTTATTTCAAGCCCTGTCATCTTACAGTGACCAGCTTGGAGAGCTTGGCTTCTCCAGCTGCCACAGAGTCCAGCCTGGATGTGCATCTCAGCCTAGATCCCTCTTGCATCCAAGGACCTGTGTCCTTTTACTCTGCCAGTGTTATTTGTCTTCTGGTGGGCTTCCTGAAGTATTTGCAGTCTTTGGCCCTTCTTGCTCTGTAGGCTACAGAGAGTCACCAAAGTTAGTAGTGTTGTCCCCCAATCATCATTAACTGAAACCTGATGAGAAGGCTGTCATTTGCTGTGTCCTTAAAGTTTTCCCATTTCCCATAACCTTCCATTAGAAAATACTTGGGCACATGTAGCTTCATAGAAACAAGCCTTCCCTTTCTTCTCTCCCTTCCCTTTGTTCTCTGTCCTTACCACATGCAGTAAGTACAGTTACATATTGTCCCCAGTATATGCACCCTTTCTGGACAAAGGTAATACTACACTTCCACTTCTGTCTTCTGCACAGACTGGACGCAGAACCTGCCCCATAATGCAAAATCCGTAGTGCTCCTACAGGGGAGGAGGTCGAAATGATTTACCACAAAGAACAAATGAAAAACTGACGAAAATCATGTTTCTCTTTCCCCCGAAAAGACAGGTATTTAACAAAATGTTCAGTGACAACCCTGCCATTTTTACTGAACTTCCCATGATGACCTTGGTAACTTTAAGATGCAGTCTGTCTTCAGCACAGGAAAGACAAATGCTAAGAGCTACACACTGAGCACAGGACCAACCTACACTCTGTTCTTAAACGTAGATACTGATTCACACAGTGAACATGAGCAATTTATTTAACCTTTCTGAAGCCATTTCCCTATTTACAAACTACAGTTAATAACAACTACTGTCTTGCAGCATTTCTTCTGGGCTGTCACAAAGCTTTTAGGAAGGTTTGGTGAAAAGTGCAAGGCAGCATTATTTTTATTTGTAACATTCTTTAAATTATTCATTCAAGTCCTGCACCACACACTCCATTCAGACATTTGCCCAGCTCAAGGAACAATTAAAATATTTCCAGGATACATTTCCCATTTCAGGTTCAGTTATAGATCAAAAGAAAGGCTATTGTGTAAACTGCACATTGCCATTAGCAGAAATGTTCTCATCATTGAATTAGATTGGCTTGAGCTACAAGGGGAAGTCAGCATTGGCCTCATGCTGTAATAAGTAGGAGCTCTCTCTGAGAGTTTGGTGCAACCAGCAGGAGAATAAGCATACTGACCACCTTTAATGTCACTACCTCCAAATAAAAAGGTTAGTGTTTCTTTTGCCTTTAAATGATCTTGGAACGAATACTAGGTCTGTAGACACAGCTTTTTTTCAGAATTTAATGTTCACTTACATTAAACCTTTTTTTTCTTTTTTTTTTTCACTAATAGTTATCTGGGAAGTGCTTTCAAACATGTTCATTAGCAAATGCCCAACTAAAGCAGATCTGCTGTGTTTCTATGGAAATATAGCTATTAACTGCAATGAGATGGAGATCATTAAAAATTGAGCTATTAAATGACCATTACTGAAGTAAAATAGGTTAAAAAAAAATCAGGATAATCTAACAATGACTTAATTTATCAAAAAGATATCCCCAAACACTTCCCCACATGTTTTAGCAAAGAAATGTAATGATGTTCTCTTTTGTTTCATTCACAAGTCTACTGGCATATTGCAAAGAATCCTCAGTTTTTCACTTATTTTGCACCTTACTTTTGCACCGGCATTTGCACTCAAATTTTTAGCTCTTTGTACGTGCAAATACTGAATTTTCCTGTGCAATCCCCTTGTAACTTGTAGCTATTCAGAGCTGACTGTATCCCTTCAGAGATAGGTATGCTTTCAGAGAAAACCAGTTGCAAAATTCTACCTATCAGGGAACCTGTTTTAAAACTGGTTATATTGTATTAATATCTTGTGAACGTATTTTCATGCCAACTATTTAAAAGCAAAAGAAAAAAATATTCATATGTACGTTTCTAAAATTAGAAAATCAGCTCAGCCCTTCCAGTGAATCCAGTTCATCTTGTATCCTCTTTGAAATACCAAACCTTACCATATTTAGACAATTTAGTTTGTGACATAAATTTCAGCACTAGCAGTCATCTGTGAGATTAAAAGAAGTAGTAGTACAGTACCTCTGTCTTTGGCAACCACACCCTGAAGTACCCAAATATGAAACAGCTTGGTGAAAGTAACGAACATTTAATTCACATATTTGCTGTATTAATTTAGTGTTTCCTGTAATTGTTATGAAGCATTTTGGGGGGGGGGGCGGGGAAAGGTGTTTAAAATAAAGTGATCATGTCACCTAAATTGAACTGAAACTACAGCCTGTGCTGTGGAAGCCAGTAGTTGCAGCAGCAAGTGACTGATACTCAACCTGAGAGAAATTTGTTTGAAAATGTTTCTCATAGTCTTCCATTATACTTGTTTATACTTAATCAGCAGCCAACCACTTGATTCTTTTTTTTCTTTTCTTTTCTTTTCTTTTCTTTTCTTTTCTTTTCTTTTCTTTTCTTTTCTTTTCTTTTCTTTTCTTTTCTTTTCTTTTCTTTTCTTTTCTTTTCTTTTCTTTTCTTTTCTTTTCTCTTTTCTTTTCTTTTCTTTTCTTTTCTTTTCTTTTCTTTTCTTTTCTTTTCTTTTCTTTTCTTTTCTTTTCTTTTCTTTTCTTTTCTTTTCTTTTCTTTTCTTTTCTTTTCTTTTCTCTTTTCCTTTTCTTGCCATCTTTCCACCTCTTTTTGCATTTCTTCTACTCATCACTTTCTGCATTCCTACTGCCCCCTCATCTCTGACTCTATTTCCATGTCCATCCCTTTTTCTCTCTTTATCACACAACTATAGCACAGCGTTGCTGCAAAAGTCAACTGGAGGTTTAACATGTAGTTTCTGAGAGCAAAGTTCTTCTTTCTGTAGATGATGGCTACCTGATTCTGGGGTTTGTTGTATTTAGAGACATATTGCAATGAATAGTTCCTATCTTTACAAGTGATTTCACTGAAGCTTATGGCATTACCCATCAAAACTGTGCTAATGACCCAACTCAAAATATAGCTTGTATTTTGCTTATTTTAAAAAAAGTCATCTGAGGAGCCAATAATATTCAGAATGCAAAAGCAGGTATGTTTTATCCAACCAAGGACTAGTCACCTGTTGTTCTCTGTTTGTGCTTTTAGTTCAATTAAATAGAGTTATTCACTTAAACAGCTCTGGAAAACACTAATACTGAAAGGAAATACAGCCTCCTTCACTAGATGTTTATTTCTTTCAGCCAAAATCTAAAACTAAAATAAAATCGATCTGGATGGTCCAAATACAGAAGATTCATGAGTTCTTTTAAGGAGGATAAATTGGGGCCAGGAGGTGAATTCCAAAGCTCTCCTGGAGAGTAATTGAAGCCCATTCACATACTAAGTATGTTTTGGCTGCATCAGAAATGTTAAATCTGTATTTGGCCACGAAGAGATTGGGGTTTGTATTTTACCAAATATTGTGAAGTTTCTGTTACAAAACAGAGCAGTAATAATTTTTCTAAGACAGCTGACATGCATGAGACGGAAAAGAAAAATGGTTTTACTTCCTTCCTAAGCTGGAGCCTGACAAGAAGCTTTTTTTTACCTCTTCTTTTTTTTTTTTTTTTTCTGTTGAGAAGTTGCAGCTGTTTCGGCCTTTCTTATTGTGCTTGTTTTCAGAGTGTGACTGGGAACATAGGCTGAAAGTACAGCTGTTGGGTGCAAAGTGAATCAGGTATTTCACAGTGGTTATTTAATTAGAAAACAGCACCCAGTCACACTGCTATAGTTGAGGAATCAGATTTTCAGCTGGTGTAAAGCATCCTTACTCTGCTCAAGCCAAAGAAGCTACACTGAGAATATGGCTCACAACTGGAAAAGACACTTTCATTAGCAGCCAGTATTTTGGGAAATTATAGTTTGTCAAAAAAAACCAAACCATGATATATTGAGATAAAATATCTTCTACTTTTGCTCAGTTCCAAAGTGATTTTTTTTTTTTTTCTGCCCAGACCTTAATATTATTTCAGGGAGTGACTTTTGAGTGGTGAAGAAAAGAGCAAAGTTCTTCAGGCAGGGGAAATCTTTCCAATAACTCTGGGAAGAGTGGGATATGGGAAAGCTTTACAAGATGGAAAAGCTTACATTTGGTCTGGCCTTAACAATGAACGAGAGACCAATGCCCTTGATGTATGCAGAGGCTGTTTTTTGGCATAACGCTATGTTTTGAAGCAGAATACTGCATGTGCTCCCTACACTTGAAGCTGGCCTCACCGAGGTAAAGCCCAAGCAAACACACTGGTGTTGGTGACCTTCTTGAGGAAGAAAGGGATAGAGAAGTTTTCACTGTACGTTTTACAACTACTGTGAGCAACCACTCTCTTTAGATGCAATTTTGGCAGCAGGGCCATCTCATCCTTCTGAAATTCAGTGCGCAGTGGGGCAGCACTGGGCTGTGTGTGGAGTGAGGAACTCCCCCATGTGCCCTCTCATCTTCACGGGGCAGTAGGACAGCCATCCTCTTGCTTCTGGAGGTAAGGAAAGGGTCTTCCCATGGGTATACATACACCCTGAGATGCAGTCAGCCACATGCTGGCTGCAGTCCTGTCCAATCTAGCTGGACATGAGCCAGCTCTAGCTGAGAAGCCAAGCATTAGCAAAACATGGTCACGCACTGTCATGTCTGAACAGATTCTGGACTGAAAATGGCTTAGGGCACGAGAACCAAAGCATGATGGCACAGATAGGCCTCATTGGAGTAGAGCATGTCACACAACAGGCCATTCACCCTCTTCAGGGCCTCTCTGCACTTGTTAGACATGAAACAATACAGAATAGTAATAAAACTTCTTCTAGGGACCCATTACATCCCAGTATTTTTAACCAGATTTTCAGCTAAGAAAGGATGTGTGGGATTAGAATAAAGGTTCAAGGAGCAGAGTTCCTATCTCTGGCAGGGGCTAAGACAGATAAAGTAGAAGTATGAGGCAAGTAAAAACACACAGTGATACCTCTCCCGGTACCCTCCTCCTTCTGTCACTCAGTGGCCCAGAGATTCCCTGAGCTAGAAATTGCAGCCATATCTGGCATTTAGTAGTCCTTTATGGACTTCTTTTCCATCAATTTTGCTTATTGTTTTTCGAAATTATTTGTTGTTTTGTCCTGCGTGGTATGAGACAATGACTTCCATAATTTCATTCTGCTTTGAATGATGAAGAGCTTTCTTTGGGGTTTCCTTAACCTGCTGCCTTATCATTTAATTTGGTGCCCCTGATTCTGTCTGATGAGGAATAGGGATGGAGCTCTCATAGATCAATGGTTTGGGAAGTTTTCACACTCTGAGCATGAGCCTGTTGGCTTTCACATCCAAGTAGACAGAACACTTGATAGTCACACTCATTTCACAGGAATACTCATGATTAAAAACAAACACCAACACCAACACCAAACTTTAGCACACATCTCATTTCCCTGGAAAGAGAGAAATTAGCATGTGTCACAGCTGCTTTCATAGATTACATGCCAGGGAACATAATGCATGCTACAGAAATTAGTATAGACAAAAATAATCACATCTGCTTTTTATTTGTAACTGCAGTCAAGGCTTGGAAAAATTTGTCCCAGAATTCAGCAAGAAGAGAGCCAAGCCTTCAGCATTTCTCTTCTCTTGCAAACAGCAAAGTGGCAAGGCCTCGCCACTCCAAGAATTGAGGCTCAAAACTATGGTGCCTATCAGCAAAATGAGTTGATGCAAAGAAATACAGAGCTTTGCATCTTTCAGCATGGTCATTCAAATCCAGTTTATACCATAGTATACTGGAAGCCAATCCCATCTTTGAATTGATCAAACTTCATTTGATCTAGTTCCTGTCCCACTAGACAAAGGTAGTTGTAGCAAAACCCATCAGTGCAAGTGGCAAGCCACATTGGAAGCAAGTACGAGGAGGTCAAGAAATACTTGAGCATAAACCTTAAACCTTACAGAGCCAGGACGAAAGAGGGATAGGATGTCCATGGAGTCATTGCAAAGGTTGTCCTCAGTGCCCGCTTCTGTCCTGCCTCTGGTCCAGCAATTCACCTGGCTTTTCAGTGCTGGCAGTCTGACCTATTTAAGGCTAAATGCAAACTATGCAGATGTGCATTTGTAGGAATGTGAATAGTTGCAGTCCTTCCCACTTTATCATTTTTAACCCAACAGAAAACTGTGGCATGCTCTTGATAAGTAACATTTTCATATCTATAGCTCAGCTTTTAACAGTTTTATAATAGCAGTTCTTTCTGTGGTAAAGAAGGTATCTTGATGCTCCAAGAAAAAAGTATCACATAGTGCATAATGCAAAATCCATATAGTCAAATTAAAATCAACACCTGGTGCCAAATAACTGTTTTGAGAGCACACGTGTTTTAATATTCAGTTTGAGTAGAAAAGCTTACACTCTTCAGAGGAGATCCATTATACTCTCCATGGATTAGAATGATATACAGCATTTAGAGAGCTACATATGTGCCCTTTGCAAGGCTATGCTGCATATCCCAGGGCATTTGAGGCGTTACACAATAAAGTTAACCCTGAGCCTGTCTCTGCTGGGTAATGGCCTACACCTGCCAGACATCTAGGGAAAAAATAACAATATGATACTTAGGATTGCTTTTAGAAGGCCTCTCATTTTTGCAGAAGATATTTCAACATGTAGACAGTAACATTTGTAATTCAATCCTGCTGACTAGCAGAACTGAGCATCGGAATGATTTTTAAAAGAAACTGTTGCATGCTGTTTTTCAACTCACTCAAGTTATTACAGTCTTAATTTGGCATATTATGCATAAGCAAACGTAGAGTCAAGTCTTCTTACTTAATATTAATACTAGCTGATGGCAATGAAAGAATATTTAAATGAATTATTTTAATGTTCATGGACATAAGTGATCACTGACTTCCAGTATAAAGGATATATTAATTAGTATATTCATTCGTTAATTAACTGTTGGCTGTTACCTTCATGGAAGTACTTTGAGATATGCTGAAAGACCACATACTTGTTTGTTTTTCTCTTAGAGGGACACAAATACTGTGTTTGCTTTGAAAAGGATTTCTGGGATTGTAGTTACTAATAATGAATGTGATTCTTGAAAGGGTTATTTGTAGGAACATCAGAAGAGCCACATGGGTCTAAACGAAGGGTCCATCTAGTTCAGTCTGCCACAGTGGTGACAAGTGGATACCTAGGGACCTAGGCAACATACATAATACCTTTTGCTTCAAGCCTCTAACTATTTGCCATTCTGGGGATTTCCTAGCTATTGGGTTTTGTCTGTTCAGCTCTTTCCATGTACGTGTGGAGTTTCCCTTTGAACGTGTATTCCTCTTGCATTCACATCCTTCAGCAAGGAATCCCACAGGTCATCACATATTGCTAGGAAGTCTTACTCTTTTGTTTGCTTTGAGCCTGACTCTCACTTTTGTCTTTTGATGGTGTTTAGTGCTTTTATTAGAAGAGAGTAAATGGTCAGTCTGTACCCACTCATGATTCTGTATACCTTTTTCATAGCGTTTCCACACCTACCCTACTCAGTCATTGTTCATTACGGGCTTTCAATCATCTTTGTTACCCTTCTCTTAACCTTTTCCCATTTTAACATACTTTTTGTCATGAGGCAGTCAGAACTGCACAGAAAATTCAAGGTTTGGGCAAACCATGATTTGTATGACATCAGGATGTTTTCTGATTTGTTCTCTTTTTCTGATAATTCCTAAGTTTTTGTTTGGTTTTTTTGACTGTTGCTGAGCAGTGAGATTATGTTTTCATGGAACTATCTATCATATACTGCTTGAAATTAATCTTCTTTGTTGTATTTCACCTGCCATTTTATTGCCTTGACATGCTGTCTTGTAAAGTCCTTCTGCCATCCTTCATAGTCTGTCCTCATCCTTATCACCTTGAATACCTTCAGATCATCAGAAAACTTTGTCACCAGACCGCTCAACCACTTTTCCAACTCATTTGTGGATATGTTGAACACTATGGATCCCAGCACAGACACCTTGCAGAACAGCTCTGGTGACTTCTCACTATTGCAAGGACTGAGCATTTACTGCTAACGTCTGTTTGTTCTCTTTTAGTCAATCATTTATCTGTGAAGGACCTTCCCTTTCTCCTAACTGCTTGAGTGCAGGCACATAGATATACTTTCATTTCTCATGCTCTGGAGAAATGCTTGATTATTAAATTAATTATTAAAATATAAAAAAACCCCAACACCACTCCCCCCAAAAAAAACCCCAAACCAAACCAGAACTTTATAGTCTTCGTAAAGAGAAATCCTTCTGTAGTACTGAACCATTTGCACGGTAGAAGTAGCCCCTGTAAGGTGGTGTGTCCACAGTAGATCAAAGCCACGCTGTACGCATACCAGCCCAGTCCCAAACAATAAAAATCAGAGGTTTCTGAGAAAGACACTGGAGTCCTAAGTAGCCTCTTCTTCCTGCTGTAGAATCTGTCTTCAAATTGCCTTTACCTTCAGGATTATGTTGGATAAAGGTAAGATAGAATTTCAAGGACTGGGCTGCTGCATGCAAAAACCACACAGTTATATAGCCCAAAAAGAGCATTTTTGCATCTAGTATCTGTTACGGCAGCACTGTAGGCTGGTAGGTTAGTTCTAAGCAAACTCCAAACTTTTATTCCATAGTCCCAAATGAGTTAGGAACTGTAATTTGAGCTCCCTGTATGTCATGAGGTCAAAGTCTATTCACTTGGGCTTTGAGCAGGTGATTTAACTATCAGCCTCAGTAAAATAAAGGTCAGTCAGTGTTTAAAGTACCGGATAATTTTTCCAAGATTGTAGAGATGGGATCCAAATTTTCATGTGTTGCTCTGAGGTTGCAACACAGATGTGCTTAAAGGGTTAACACTGTGGCTCAATCAGAAAGAATGCTTGGCAATAAGAGGAAGCCTGGATTAATGATAGAAAAGAATTCTTAGCATTTTATAGCAGTGGGTATTCGAGATGAGACATGGCTAATGATCAACTAAAAAGGTATTTGCAGCTGTGGTGCTACCTCTCCCCATAATGCCAACATTAATCAAGCTTTTTCATGCAGCTTTACAGTCCATTCTATTTTTCATTGTCCTGAATATAAAAACAGAGCTCATGCCCTAATACTCTGAGTCAGAGACCATACTTCTGCATCACCAAAAATGATCAGACCTTATTGATTTCTAAAAGCTGCACTTTCTGTACTGTGAAACAAACCCATAGCAAAGTCTTTAACAAAGCCAGTTTCATTTTAAAGAAAAAAAAGCCTCTTGTAACCCCAAACTGTAAATACCTCTGGGATATGAAGCACTTATTGCCATGAATTAACTGCTCATATATTTTATTTAAGTCTTGAATTACAACAAAACATCAGCTGTAATTACAGCATCTCTAAGACTAGTTTTGGAGTCAGCCATCTTGTTGAAAGACCTTGGCAATGCGAAAAGCCAGTGAAATCGTGTAAGTCAATGTCCTAGCTGTTCTGATGCTGCCTTCAAAGTCAGAAGAAAAGCTTCATTATAGTGAAAAATTAAACATTTGACATACAAGTTATTTCCAGAATGGCTTCAATCTTTTTAAATAATGAACTCCATTGAATCTCAACTTCTCAGCAAATGTTGATTATCTAAATTCCTTAAGTAAACTACACGTGATGCAGCTTTTGAAACATGAACATGATCTTCCCTCATGTAAACAATCCTCTGCCTTTGTTGCCTGATGCTATCGCATTTGGGCGCACATCCCTCTGGATTGCAGGCCCGAGCCTATAAAATCTCGCTATCGAATATCCACCCCAATCTGCAGATGCTTTATGCCTCTGCTTAACAGCCATGACTCATCCCATTAAAGTCAACAAAGTTACAGTAGTAAAGTTAAGCGTGTGTTTGCAGGAATAGGCCCAAATTCTCAGAAGTATTTAGGTAACTTAAGATGCAGAGACATGACTAGTGGGGGAATTTCATACTGGTGTGACTAATCTACCTAAGATCTTCTAAAGTCAAGAGAAAGAGAGAGAGAGAGAGAAAGAACTCTTGCTCCTGAAAGGGGCTTCAGGACAACTAAATTAGGCTCCTGTTTTGGAGCATCTTCCAAAGAAGCCTCCAGGTCTCCCTGTCATTTAAAAAGTGCTTTGAGTGCTCTGTCCTGGAGACCCAGCTCCTGCAGAAATCAGCAGGAGCCAGACCTCAAGGTGCCTAGCCACATCTTGCAAGGAGCTTGTCTGCAGCAATAGCCACCTCGCCAGCTCTGGGAATCAAGTTCCGTGCGCTTGTGGTTCTGTAGCACTGCTCACAGTGACGACCTGTGCCTGACATTGCTTTGCACACTGATGGCCCCACGTACATCAAGACCAGATACTGTTGACACAGGGTAAAGTTTACCTTTCAAAATGAAGGACCAAAGTGAAAATAAATGGAAATATCTTTGACTTTTGAAGGCCTGGACTTGTAGATAAAATTCTCCTTTCTTAAGTGTACAGGACTGACTAAATGACACATCTTCATTTTTTATGGTTGATTTATAAATACTTGAAATTAAAGGACTAGAAAACATTCAATGACTCCTTCATATTTTAATAAATACGATGTATTTTGAGGATCCTCCAACAGCCATGATTTTGCTGTGTTAAATAAAGTATATTTTATAGCGTTTTAATCAGATCATGATGGAACATTATGCAAAATATTATGCAATGTAATGCAAAGTAATTAATGCAAGCAGAGAAGTGGTAGGAACGTGAGACTGCTGAGCGGCATGCATTTGTGTCACACACTGCCTGCTGATTTTCCCAATTTCTTTCTTTCTCAGATAGTGGTTTCCCGCTCAGAACCCACAGCTCCACATGTCAGCTTTCAGCTAGACTCCCACCCCATCTCTCCCCAGGTTGTTGTGGAGAATTCATTAGCAGATGATGGCTATACCCTGGTAGTGACTGGAAAAAAGGTGAGTGGTTCATAATCTAATCCTTCTGTGCACTGTGTAAGCCTGCCTTCAGAGCAGCAACTTTCAGTAAGAGCAACTATTCACACTGCTGCTTTATGCTCTGCATCCTCACAGCCTTGCCATTCCCTTGGGAACATTGGAGGGGCAAGTTTCCTCCAAGATATTTTTTTTCCCCCTACTAAACAAACTGAGCCTAATATTGAGAAATGTTTAAATAATGTAAGAGCTGTGATATAAACCAACAGAAGCCAGGAAATGCAGATTTTAAGGCTAAAACCCTGTCCTTAATTCAAGTGCTTGCACAGAAAAACACACAATAGCTTAAGAAAAGAATGGTGCTCAGTTTCCTGGCTTTTGTTGGTTTGTGTCATAACATTATAACTTTTTAAGGAGAAGTGTGCACACAAGAGTTACGTGGGTGTATTTAAAATTGGGAGTCAGTGTTCATAGTAAGGTTTCAAACTTACTTTAGCATGTAGTCTACAAAAGATTAATAAAAGATGAAGAGCTGTCATAAATATGCTATTGTCTTAAGTAGATATGCATTGTAGAATAGGTTTAAGACATCAGCAGATAATATTACAGATAATCCTAAACCATAATCGTAAGCAATAATTTGACCCCTTGAGTTCTATGAGAATTTACAGCAATACATCAGCCATTGGTAAAGATAGTTATTAATCATTTGCTAGAAATGTATGGGATATTTATAAGAATAATCTTCAAGGAAATGTCCCAAATAAGTTTAAGGAAAGTACTGAAGGGTAAAGAAGTATGATGAACTTATATAGTAATGTAATTATATACTAATTTTAATATTTTTACTAAAAAAAATTCTTATACATTTAGAGGGTCTATTATCATAACTATCCTGATAGTTTAAATAATATAAATTTTAGTTCATATTTTAGCTATAGTATAGGTTTTTTGATGGGAGGTGTTAAAAAACAAGTACGTGGGCAGTCACATGCTGTAAGTGTGTCACAGATATTAATACAGCCTTGCCAAAGTTGAAATAGCCATCATGCCTATTTTTACAAACGTATGAACTAAGACATACTGAGATACACTGTTTTTTCCAAGAACTAGTGCAGAACTGGGATGAGCACACTGCTGTTTTCTTTTTCCATCAGCAAAAAATGCTATCTTGCTGTAAACACCAGATGCTGGTAGTAACTGTATATAACATTAAGATGCCTTTAGGGTTTCTCCCAAGCGAATTTAAAATCATGTCAGTTAAATTACTTATAAGATCCTATAATTACTGCGCTAAAGAGAAGTCGAACCGCAGCTTGCACATCTGAAATCTGAATAACAGCACAGCGCATTGCATAAATAGCGACTCTCCTTGCCACTTCGTGTATGTATTAAAAGGATCTGTGCATCATGTCTTTCCCTTGCCAGATAACGAAGATCCCGCTGAAGGGGCCGGGCTGCCATCACTTCAGGTCCTGCAGCCAGTGCCTGCTGGCACCTCCCTTCATGCAGTGTGGCTGGTGCGGCCAGCAGTGCCTCAGGTCTCCAGAGTGCCCCGGCAGCACCTGGACCCAGGAGACCTGCTTGCCTAGGGTTTATGAGGTAAAACGGTGGATGTTTCATATTTATCTCTGAGGGAAGAACATGCCCTGCACCCTGCGGACATTTTCTGTTTATTTTTATGCAATTATGATAAATGAAGCATCGACTCTCCTTCACTTCCCCTCAGCCTCAGTGTCCATAAAGCCTCTGGCTGGATGCACGTGCTCTCCCTGAATGCTGTGGGCTAGGTGCTCGTGGTGGACAGATCTGTCTGATCATCCCGGCTTGACTCGGGAGGGCCTCAGCTCTGCAAAGCACTTGTGGTGGGGAAACAGCATGGGACTGAGCCAGCCTGGCAGGGGTCTGACAGGAAAGGCCAGTCACAAAAAGGAGCACCCTTCCTCTCAGACCCCTCTCAAAGGGAGGAGGTGGAGAAAAACACTTCCAGTCCACAGCTGCCACAGCCTGACCCAGCACAGGAGGTCTCCAGCCACGGCTCCTCATCCATCCCCATGCTGGCTCCAGCATTGGAGCAATGGCCAGTGTTTGGTGTTTCCCTGTGGGGGAAACTCCCTCTCTCCCCTACCTAAGCACTGCAACAGAGCTGTCAACCAAAACACCACCCTGGGGGAGATGTATTTTTCCTAATGTTCCTCCCTGGCTCCTTGTTCCCATGGGTCCACTCACCACTGAGGGGGACAACCCTGTAGCTGCACCCCTCCCTGGGACAGGGGACAGCCAGAGGCTGCTGCCAGCCGGCCAGAGCCCGTCAAGGGTGTGCAAGAACGAAACCACACGGACAATCAGAGAGACGCACTGGCACGTTTCTGTTTTAATTTAGCTATGGTTAACGCAGGATTCATACTGGCTGGCTGTACGTGTAACCAAATCATCCTGTGTGAAGTGTGACATAACTGTGAAGGTGGAGGTTTATAGGGCAGTTAACAGACTAGAAAACTGAGGGAAGGACAAGAATAAAACTTTCTGGTAGGACTTATACCCAGTTACTTTTGTTAATGCATTTAAACTACATTTTCCCCTATGGGCATACAGCTTATAAACAGAGATGAAAATTTCACATGCTAAACTCTTAGAGAGAAAGGAAGACAAAAGGGGTTTTTAAATAAATAATGCATTTCTTTCAACCAGGCAGATGATTTCATGTACAACAACTTTTTAAAGAGTAGACAGGCAAAACTGCTAATAATCTAGAAACAAATCTAGAAACACATGTTTACAGGGGGTTTTTTTCTTTTCCATGTTCACCTCTCAGATACAAGATTTAGGACTAACACAGGCAAAATTCAATGAACAAACAAAGAAGCATTGTAAGAATCAAACCCAAAATGGATGGAAAGGCTGCGGAGGGAGGTGTTTGCCATGCCTTCTATTGCCATTTACCTTTGGGCAAAAGAAGTGTAAAAAAATTGCTAATGCAGAATGTTAACAGTTTACTTTCCCTTTATACAAGAACACATTTATTTCAAAAAGGCTGTATTAGATGATCAAATAGTCCTTTCTGGCCTTAGTTTGTATGTGACTATGAATCACCAGTTCAGGGGGTTACACTGAGAATTAGTCCTGATGATACATTTTTATATACCTCTGCCGGCCCAAGCTACTCACCTATTCTGCAGAGATTGTTTTGTCTTTCCTAGAGCTCAAGCACAAGTAGCATCCCTTAATGCTTTTTTTCTTGGCAAAACTTTCCAGCAGTGGCTGTATGTTGCCATGCCTTCAAAAAGATTTCTAAAGCTCTGAACTGCTTAGTTTCTGATTTTCAGAGGTGCTGAGCTCATATAGCCCTCTTTAATTTCAATTATGATAGTGTGCACTCAGCAGTTTTAAGAACCAAGCGCCTGGAACCCATGCAGAGATGCTTAGACCGAGAGGTGTGTCCCCAAGGCCACCTCTGTAGTCCCTATGAAGTGGCTGGGAGGACTCATCCAGGGGAGCACGCCTCGGACGTGGGGCAGTGGGAGCAGACGTGGGGCTGGCTGGGCGCTCCCCTTTCCCACGTGGCTCAGCCCTGCCTGCTCAGCACAAGCCCAGTCTAGCCCTGTAATGAATATGGATCTGTGGCACTGATGGATCTTAAAGTGAATCTCAAATTACAGCATGCCCACATTGGTAGAAGTTGCTTCTAGAAGGATTGTAAGGTAAAAAAATGCAGCTGAGTACTTAAATCCCTTTGGATTGCTAGCTGTTAAGACAGATTTTGTGCTCTACTGGACCATGACATTTAACATGATTACTGAAAAAAATACAAAACAGATTATTCATCATCTTCTGATCTGTCTTTAAACCCATATGCATAAAATATGAGAAACAAGCTTTTTTTGTTCCTAACAAAAAGAGGATGACCTGCTTTGTATAGTATCTGAAATTCAGTCCAAACTCCCTCCTAATATTTTGCAGCTTTCCAAGGGACAGATTGCTTGAGACATGTCATACGATTGCTTTAACCTGAGGGGAACAGAGAGCTTCTCCGAGGGTCTGGTCCAGTGGACGTTAGCTAGCTAAGTCTTCAGCAAAGTTTTCCCAGGTTATTACGCAGAGGAGTGGTGCGCAATGGAAGATATAATACGAGATTTTCCTCTCAGGAGGGATGGCAGAGAAGAAACCCAGAGTTGTCCCTTTGTCTCTCTGCCCTGCTTTAAGCACTTTTCCTTGGAGCTGTGGGTGGCAGGGAGCAGCCCCGCACCCCAGCCCTGTGGGGAGCGCAGAGCTCCAACTCTGCCTGGGCATCCGCCCTGCTACAGACAGCGCAGCGGGGCTGGCACCGGGACACATTCCCACCACAGCCCGGCTTCCACCCCACACCTCAGCACTGTACCCCCACTCCCATCCACCACCTCTGCCAACAGCGAGGAGTGTTTTGTCAGGACAAGTGGTGCTAGAGGAAAGTTGGGGGACTCAAGGGAGTCTCCTCGGAGATCACTTGCTGCTGGAACAAATTGCAGGTGTCTGTGTGCAGCGTTTAGGTCGCGCTGAAAGGTGAATGGTGTAAAAGAAGAAATAAATTGGTCTACCTTTTGATTCTTTGTTGTGGTTAAAAACCTGACATGGTTTCTTGTTGTTTTTAAAGTGAGTCATTTTAGCTGGCTTTTGTCTCAGATGTATCAAGAACATCGGGCTTTCTGCTGCCAGTTTAGAATCGAGGTTTTGCTGGAAATTTCACATGTGGCCTGTACATGTTCTTGCCTCTTAATTAAAATGAATGGGCTGTTGAAACTTTAATAAATAGATACTTTCTTCCAACAATTTATAAAGTATGTGAGCGGATATTAGCATAATGGCTGTCAACATAAACAAAAGGAAAACACAGTGCTTTAAATTTTTCAAAAAAGAAAAACTTAACTTTCTCTCCCTTAACCCAAAAAAGTCCAGAGAGCATCAGGGACAAGCAGAATGGCAGGCCTTGCAGCAGGACTTGCTCCATGTTATCAGTGGAGTTTCCTTGCTATAGAGAACTTTTGAATCCTGAATTTCATAGCATTTGTAACTGATTTGGGTTTTGCTTACTTTCTGTTACTACTTGCGCAATGTAGGCACACAGAATATGCCTATGTATATCTCAGTTCAAAGTCCAGGAGGTTTACTATTCATTCCTGTCGACTCTCCCATGAACAAGTCTGGGAAACCACATTTGACTTTCAGAGGTTTTGTCATACAGAACAAATGGAAGAAAAATAAAGATACCGATAAAAACACTGGGGGAATTTGTGCAGATCTTAAATACAAAAGTTTAAGTTTTGGTTTATTTTTTCTCTCTGTTTAGAGGTCTTGCCTCCTAAATTTGCTGGCAGAATGTAGTAAATTCTTTTACTCTCCCTCAATTAAGGCACATGGGCTGCTGTCACAAGTCTCTTTTGGCAGATAAGATCAATCAAAACCAGTTAAGTGCCTTTGGTTTTTATTCTGTATGGCTCTGTGAAGCCTGATTTTAATGCCCTTATTTTGCTAATTTATGGATTTCAGACTCTTCAAATGCCACACGTCAGTCCATTATTGTACAAAACATCGAGACATCCTGTACCCCCACAGAGCAATTTCAGTTTCTCTTAGAGTTTTGTTACTCCAAAAATAGGTACTATGCTGAGATACTAAGTAGAGTGGAACACTAGGATCTGAAGTCAATCCAGATTTTGAAGAAAAAACGCAAAGAAATAAGGGAAAGTTAAACATGGGAATAGCGCAGACTCCACAGGGTACAGTACTGCTCCACGCTCTTAGCTGCAGTGTTGTGTTGGGGCTGTGTGAGCATCACTCCTTATTTATGGGATTTGTGCAAGGTACTGTTCCTGCATAGGTTCCCTCTTCTTTGCTCATTGAGAGCTGATTCAAAGCTCATTAAAACAGGAAAGATTCCTGCTGGCTTCAGTGCATTTTAGATCAGACTCTTTGTCTGGTTTTTAATGGGAGCAGTAAATTTCCCCATATAGAATATATGGCATAATTCTTTTGAAGTATTTTTCAGCTGCCTTTCTATCTACAGTAGTTCATTTGTGAGTCTTGAAGTATAGCTGCAAGACAGTTGAAAAGAAATGTGCTGTCTTACTGGATTTCCAGATGAAATAATAGCCAAGTATCTCTCAAACACTTTCCTTTCAGCTTGAAAATTAAGTCGGGTCCTTTGAAAGGCACAGCTGTATTGCATTTTAGGGACAAAAATTACTATCACTAAAGCATTAAGTCTAAGACATTTAGGCACTATGACCACAAGTATAAATTCAGTCTTTCATTCTCTCTTGTTTGTACAGTGGTACTGGTATGTTTGCAAAATTATGCAGTATTGGTAAAAGTCCCCATAAACACTGAATCAATATCTTTTTCTTTTTTTTTTACTGGCAGTACTGACCAGTACTTCTACTGAGTTTTGTAAGACTTCTATAGTGTTCCTACATTTTTCCCACCATTGTTACATTTTACAGGACAATTTACAATATACAGAAAAAAAAAAGCGCATTTCCTTTGTAGATTGTCTCTGTGTTTCTGAGGGGTAGTTTATTTTTAACTCAGAATTAGAGGCAACCAAATGTAAAAGATTTAAGGACAGAATAGCAGAAGTCACGTTAACTTTATCACAGCCAACGCAATATCGGATTATGGTGTCTTTGAAGCTACTTCATTCTGAACCTCACTTTCATCAAGCTGACAAAAAATGGTCATTTTGGGGCTCTTTTGTGTTCGGCATTCAGCTTCTAACAAAATAAGGACATTGTATGTTTAACATACCAGAAATAAGATGTGGAAGACAAGAACGGCAGGATTTAAAAGGCTATTACAATGCACAGCTTGTTCAGTGCCCCTAAACACTATCCTTCAAAGCTTTCTAGTATAGGTTTTGTTATTTATTGCTACTGTCAGAGAAAGCTCATAATGTGACAAATGAAAGGTGAAGAACAATTAAGATGAATGGCAGGACATAGTCTACCAGAAGAAATGCTTTTCTAAAATTATTCCTTTGCACATTCTTTAGCTCCATTTGAAGTTCAAGAAAACCTGATGTAACTAACACAATATTTTTTTAACAGATTCTCCCGAGCAGCGCTCCCTTAGAAGGAGGGACAAAACTGACACTGTGTGGATGGGACTTTGGACTCAGCAAAAATAATAGACTTGAATTAAAATATACAGTAGTCCATATCGGAGGACAAATTTGTGCTCTGGAAGCAAAATCTAGCAACAAAAACAAGTAAGAAACCTCAAATATGAATTTCCCTTTATACAGATGTTCTTTATGTGGTATGGATTTTTTTATGATATAAACATTCAGTCTATAAGTGTCATCTCCGATTCTGAAATTTCAAACATGAAACAATCCCTTGGTTTGATAAGCTGCCCCAAGAAAGAAGTGCTCAAAATGGAGATGAAGTAAATCTGGTTAATGCCTATGTCTCCTGCAGCAGCTTTTTCTGGTTTGTCTGCAAAATACTGTTCAACATCTGTGGGAGCTGGCAAGAGTGAAACTATTCAAAGGTTTGAAAAGGGGGCAGGTTCCTTTGGCCAGGATCCTGCTGGACTCAGTTGTGTCACCTCCGTCTTCCTGATCTGTGAAGTTGCTGAAGAGAAATGTGAGAAGATGCAGGTATTCTGTCATCCAGAGGCTTATGACCCTCAGCTGCACCTCTCCTCCTCCTCCTCAGAAATAAGTATTTGAGACAGTGGGATAATGGCTTAAGTTTTTAAGACAGAGGTTATTTTGCTTGTTATCTTGAAGAAATAGGAAGTTCAATGAATATCCTCTCCTAGTTCAAAGCATATGACTATCTACTACCAAAGCAATGTGCAAATCATGGCACAGCTTCCCTATTCACATATATAGCAGCAAAAAGGTCACCCTCCTGAAGTATTGAGCACTCTCCTAACTACTATTCTGAACAGTCTTAATGTAAACAAAATGATGTAAGGAGTCTAACTCATATATGAGACTGTGTAAATGTAATGTAATCCATTGACACGTGCTGCCACAAAAGTTCAAGTTTAATTTTTGGTAATATTTAAGTTTATACAACAAAATTGTGTATGTGATGCATTTTTTTCTAATCCTGTTGTCTGCCAAAATTTGGCACTAAAGCAAAATTCCAAAAAACAACTGAGCCATTGAATGGGAGTCATTTGTTTTCTCTAGCATGCTTCTTTTTTTCTGAAATGTATTTGATATACTAAAATAATTTTCTCTGGCCAAGTATAAACACCACAGTGTTTGTATTTAGTATTAAAGAAGATGACCACAGTTCTTTTAACTGTTATTTCTGAAATGTCCCTGATGTACATAGATCGATGTTTTGTTTAGTATGGATCCTCCATTATTATGAGTTTGAAGTGGTCTGTTTTAATACAAAAAATCAAGCCAGAAAAAAAAGTAATCCTATCTTTTTCCTTATTTTCCAAAGGCTTGAATGCACAGTTCCTGCTGCAAAAAATGCAAGTTTTAATATATCCAGTAGTGTTTCTGTTGGACATGGCAAAACACTATTCAATACATTTTCATATGTGGTAAGCACTATGATTAAAACTTTATTGCTAAAATTAGCTTCAATATTAACTGGAATGAGACTCCTCATGAGTTCAATCCATTATGGTAATTCTGTATTCCTGTTTCCTTTATCATTACTTAATGGAAATGCTAATAAATGTTTTAAGATTCTTCATCTTCACATTTTGAAAATAGTTTAACAATCCACTGTTCTTATTTTTACCCCCCACCTCCTCAGAATCCTGTAATAACAAGTATTTCTCCCACGTATGGCCCCAAATCTGGAGGAACATTGCTAACTGTAGCTGGAAAATACCTAAACAGTGGAAAATCCAGAAGGATTTTTATCGGTGAGAAACCATGCACCTTGAAAAGGTAATACGCTTACTAAAAAGTGATGCATTTAATATTGAAATGGCTTGATTAAAATGTCTTGAAGTCAAAAAACCCACAAATGTGCATTGCTCTCCTCTCCTCGTATTACATATTAGAGAATTGATACTGCAATAAGCATTCAGTTCTGGATTCCATACTGAGTTTAGGATGTCTGAAGGGTTCCTAGAAGGGACTATGGTTCCCTAGAAGACTTGTTTACTCTGTAATGCCTTCATTAACCTCATTAAAAGGTTACATAGAGAAGTAGCAAAGCAGCTTCTAATGGACTAGAAAATTTCCCATCATTTTTGTCACCCCAACTCCCACACACTCAGCCCTCTCTCTTGTATTGGCAAGAGCTGCTATTCTTGCTGCGGCTCCCAGTGAGTGTCCAGTGGGTGCAGGTGACTATTTCCTACTGGTTTGTTTGATGGAAGGCTGACCAGTGTGGGAATGTGTATCCTGTGCAGAGGAGCAGTTATTTCTGTGCTACTATGAGTGAACAGCCTCCAAACCAGAGGCAGCATCAGTTTGGGACTTTTCCTGGTATATATAAAATTGCTTTGAGGATTAAGCCAGAATTTCTTGTGGCTCTTTAATGGATCCAGTAGGAGCTCAGTCAAGAATTTTTGACATGCTCTTTGTGGAAGTGCCTTCAATCCCAGTTGAATATAAATGTTAAATACCAAGCACAGATTCTCTGCTATGGACAGACAAGTGTTAAGAATTTAGTAGCCATTCTACTATGGTGCAAATCCTGCTTCGTCCTGTTTTCAGGTACAGCAGGGTGGCTCCAGAATTGTCACCTCTGCAGCCAAAGGCAGAATCTGGCCTACTGTGTTCCAGGAACAGGATGTCCAGTAATTTCTCTAAATTTTTAGTCTCTCCTAATGATTATTGAAAGTTGTAGTGGTGAAGCATCACACTTGCAGAGAACGTAGGGAAGCAATAGCCTATTAGTTAATGTCAGACTCAAAGTCAGGAGAGCTAAATTTTATTCTTTGCTGCTAAATGATTTATTTTATGCTCTTGATTAAATCAGCTAAGTCCAAGGTAAATCAAGAAAGGAATTTAGGTATTCAAGTCTGATATTTAATCACTACCAAGATCTTCAGCACTTTTTTTCAGTGGCTACTTAATAGTTTAGGGTAGTATTGATTGATGATGTCATCTCAGCTGGTCAACTAATGGACAAATATATAAACCTTTTGAGAATGATTTATCTGATTCATTTGAGACATCTACTGTGGTGGTGAGATGACAGACAGCTCAGAGGCAGACATCTGCTTTGGTCAGTGGATCTCTAGGTATCGAACTGTAGTTGGGGCTTATCCAGTAAGCATCCCCAGCACCACTCTTTCTCACCAGCCAAGTTATCTGGACACTTCTACACAGGTCTTAGCCAGTTTCTCAGGGCAGGTATTTCTCTACCTAAACTGTCAGCTTTCCCCAATTCTGAGGACAGCTAGATCAAGGGTTTATTTTTTCCTTTAAAAGATGGTAAAAGCTTCCAGATACATATGAACAAATCACTAACCCCTACAGCACATGGTGAACCCCACCTTCCTGGAAAGCTTACAGCACATGGTGAACCCCACCTTCCTGGAAAGCTTCAGAAGTGGCAGCAAATGGCCCTTTTGTCTTCTTTGGAGACAATCTCTCACATCCTTTGAGAATGGCCTCACTTGAAGGGCTCCTGGATGTGGTTGGGCCCAAGTTACTGAAACCACCTGGTAAAGTTACATTTGCTTCTCCAATCAGTTGTTACCCTTGCCTCTGATGTGCCCTGGTCCCTGTGGCAACACTTCATGTGCTTCAACCTTCAGGATCCTTCACCCCTCCTCTGCCTGCTCACCCACTGAGCTCAGTGGAGGAGAAGAACTTCCAGGGCCAAGCATGAGAGAGCAAGGGAAAGGTGAATATCCCAGATACTCTGCTGCTGTGCTGAATTCAGCCAGCTCTTCCTGAATTTTCACCTTCTCCTCCCTTCCTCCCTTCTCCTTGCCCTCTGCCTGCCCCTCAGCAGTACCTGGAGCCAGCAGATGCCCCCAGGACATCTCTGACATGCTGGTACATCCCCTACCAGCACATTTTCCTGAGGTTTTTAACACGAGGTAAATCCTGTGGATAGCAAAGAGAAAGATGTTATCCCTTGGTTACAGCAGAACAAGTCATCCTCCTTAAGCTGGAGCGTGCTGTCATTTTCTAGTCTGGAAGTTGCCTTTGCAGGGTACAGGGGCTGCCATGACTGTCACCATCACTGAGGAAACACCTTCCAGCAGGCACGGTGCAACTCAACCAAATTAGGATGAATCTTGAGCCTAAGCAGTGTGTTGCTGTTTCTACATCATGCCGTGCTTGTTTGTTGCAATATGATCGTCCAGTGTGGGAATCAATGACATTTTTTCACAAGCACGGTTGGGGCTCACTAGAGGACTGTGTTTTAAACTGAGTACATATTTTATAATGCTGACAAGCAAGCCTTTTTCTGTCTTTCTAGTGTATCAATGAGCACTGTGGAGTGCTACACTCCGGCACAACGAATTCCCCAGGAATATCATGTGAGGGTGGAAGTCGACGAAGCTGTTCGAAACGCAAGCAGTCATTTCACATACAGAGAAGACCCTGTTGTTTTAAACATTCATCCGGCCAAATCTTTTCTTAGGTGAGTAAAAGTTTCTTACAGAAAAAAGAAAAGTAATGAATGAAGGAAGAATGGCTATGCTGCGCAGCAATCTATCAAAAGAAATTGCATTTTTATCTCTATCCGCCATGCCAATTGCTTCTATTATGGTGTAGTTGCAGAGGGTAGATCATTTCCTTTCAGAGGTGAAGGAGAAGGGGGAAGGGTGCCTCTTTTCTTTATGTGATTTAACTCCTAGCTGCTGCTGCGCGTACCTGTGATGTCCTGCTGAGATACCTACTGTACAGCTAAGTGTGTCTCCTATACTGCATCTGGACGTTATACTGATTAGTGAGGAAAATCATTTAATGTGACAAGTCAGCAGTACTCAGGAGAGCAAATGGATTTTAAAATAGCCTAAATCCAGCGCTACATAAATATTATGAATTTATATGTATGGTAGTATGTGTGTGCTTTTAAGTGGCATATTTATGGTCTCGGTAGCTCTAATCCAAGCCATCTGCATTTGCCAAAAAAATGTCAGCAGTAAAAAAGACACCTTTTTCAGCACCACTGAAAGCAATAAGTTAGCAAATGCTAAGTATACACCCTCCTTTAAAATGTATGCATTTGTTTTATATCGTGGCATACCACTCTTTTAAAGTATTTTTCTTTTCTTGTATTTGATTAGTTGTTATAACAAGTGTAAAATTTGTTTCCCAGAAAAATAATCTCAGTGCTTAGACCTATGTATTTGCATTCACCCCATATATCCCTAATTCTGGTTTTATGTTGTCATTTACTCTAGAATATAACTTGTAATTAAGATTATCATAGCAGATGTATCATTATCCTACTCATCTTTTTTTTTTTTTTTTTTTTAAATTTTTCCTAGTGGTGGAAGTACAATCACAGCTCAGGGAATCAACTTGAACTCGGTGTGCTTTCCTCAGATGGTGATTACTGTACCTAAACTGGGAATGAACTTCTCTGTGGTGAGTCAGTCTTTGAGAAGACAATCTGTTATCTTGTCATCTTCATGTGGTGAATAGAACAGAATTTTCAGTCAAAATACTTTGAATTTGCCTTGAAACTTCGGGGCTTCCACCAACATTTTGGTGTTTTCTGCACAAATTTTTTCCACGGCATAGGCAAAACTCAATGATTTTGAAATTAAGCTGGGGGTAGAACAATAATTTCCAAGGAACCTCCTCCAAAGAAATAATACTTTTACAGTATATGATAACAAGAATTTTATATTGCAATTTAAGAATGCAAATTCAGTGACTAAACACAGAACAATGCAATACAGGTATGTCAGCTTACACAGCAAGTTCGAGTGCTACTGTGGTAGGTAGGAAACATATATTCAAATGGTGACTGTGGATATAAAAGGAAAATGGAACAAGCATCAAAGAAAGAGGAAAAGTAAATATGTAAAATCAAAAGTAAGTATTATTGTAAAGAATTTCTGATTGCCAAATTACATATTGAGGCAAATCTTTCCTAACGTATCAAAGTTTAGCAACTAAGTTTGAGGAGAGGTTTGGGCTTTTGCGCTTGAGTACCTCTGCATGAACAGAGGGTCAGTAGGGATCTGAGCCACCTTTTGTTACTTGAGTTGATAATGCACAGTGTCTAAATCTAAATAATGTGTTCAGATATGACAAATAAAAGGCAAAGATGACATTTATTGGTTAGTTGTACTGGAACAGTTTCCTGTAAGCTTTTGCCTACACGTTTGTCTTGCACTTCCAACATTTTCTTATCCTGTAAGGTCTGTTTAGTCTAACTGAAGCTACATTGACCTACACTCTTTATGACATGGTACGATACTGCTCATATTCTCGGCTTATTTCTAATGATGATCATACACTATTTCCTGTATTGAATTCTAAGTATTAGACCTAGGTTTGCTCAAAGCATTTTAAATGGTATGTCTGCAAATTTGCAGTCTTTTATAGCTTCAAGGTCATAATATTCTTCATGATCCTAATTTGTATATTATGAGTGTCGGGACCTGAATTTCAGCTGGATGTAATCATGGCTTGTAATTTAATGGGTTCAGATTTTAATCTGAAAATCAGTGCCCCTGCAATGAAACATGGTGTTCAATGTTATCAAAAAGACACTTTACCCATGAGTTGGAAAGCAAAATGATTCCGTGAAATCAACTAAACTCAAAATTTGTGGGCATGATTATTTTGTGAGTACAAAAGATCTCCAAATCAACTCTTTGCTTTGTGTGGATTTGATCAGTCTTTCTTTTGAAGTAGAGATCATTCACTTGCTTTCTCTGTTCCCCTGTGAGAATATGCAATATTGCTTCTCTTCAGGCCCTGATTCTGTATACCTTGCTTGTCAAATATTTGGGACTTCCTCAGAATTTGAACAGATTTAAAAGGATCTGAAGTTTTAAAGAACCAATTCCACTGTCCAAAAGTGACTGGCAATGCCAGACAATGAACACTGTAGAGTGTACTCTCTCCCCTGAATATTGGGGAGCAACCTTTCCTTTGAGCAGTGGTTTGCTGCCATCCTGCCTTTTAACCTGCCATTGAAAAAAGACATGAACATAGACAGTCAGAATTATCTCCTTTATTCTTTTTCTTTTTATACGTTGCAGCGAACATGATATTTGCCAACACATGAAAACAGGCAGGTCTGACCCTCCTTTTCTATAAGGATATCTGTCCCCTACCACTGCTGATCTCTAAGAATCTGTACCAGTGTAAAAGCAGCTGTACACAAATTTATTCTCCATGCACAAAGGGTGGAATATAACCTCAAACAGATTATAATCCAGAGTGTTTTATACTTTGATGCTGCCCAAGCAATATATTTTGCTCTTATTGAAATTAAAGGCTTCTGGCACTCAGTGACTTTCCCTGCCTCTGTGGCAGACCAGCTCTGTTTGCCATTTGTTCTGCCACTAGTCTTTACCTCGAGCTTATTTCTCAAGGAAGGATATTAGTTCTCAGGGAGAAGGGGAAGATTTATAAGTGGCAAAACAAGATAGCACTGTGTAACTGAGGAAATTGCTGGCAGACGATGCCTATGGCTGCAGCCTGCCCCATCCTGTGCTGGAGATTCTGGGCCCTATGCATGAGCGATATGCCAAAAAAACAAACTTTCATCCAGTAATTACAAAAATAAACAGCGCTGAGGACTGTTTCCAGGAGGGATCAGGAGCACTTCAATGACCAGCTATTCCATTTATAAAGGAGAAAACAGGTTGTGGTCCTGAATAGACCAAACCCAGACAAACAGTACAAACCAGAATGATCAAGAAGTCCTATAGCTGAGGTTAGGTATCTTTTTGCTTACTTAGCTTGGGAGAGATGAGTCTTTTTTCTTTTAAATCATTATTTAAGCCCTTTTTCTTTTCAGTTTTCTCTCACCAGCCTCCTACAAGAAGCTGCTTTTGTCAGCATTCAGAAACTCTGGCTCTTGGGAAAAACAAAGGCAGCACTGAAACACATCCCAAAACATCAAAAGAAAGTACAGATGGGAAGGACCACAAAGACCTAGCCTGGCCCGCTTTCCTGTGGCAGGAGCAAATGTACCTAGGCCACTGCCTGACGGATATTTGTCTAGGCTGTTATTAAAGCTCCTTGTGAAAGAAATTTCACAACCTTGCTTAAACAAGCTTTGGAGAGAGCTGCTTTACCTGCTTACCTAGTGGTTTGGAAAGACTTCTTTCTAATAATTAACCTGAATTCTAGCTGCTAATTAGCTATCTTCTTGTTTAACCTTCAGTGGACGCAAACAACAGATACCAGTTTCTCTTGCTAATTTTACATATTTGCATTACATTATGATTCAGCCTTTCTCTTTTCCAGTTAAAAAAAAATCAGACTGCTCCAAATTCTCCAGATAAGTATTGTTTCCTAGAGCTTTGCTCATTCTTTCTGCCACCTCCCAGACCCTCTCCCATTTGCCTAAAACTGGTGGTGCCCAATTTAAAAGATGTCTCACCTTCTTCTATTAACTATCTGTCCCCAGACCCTTAATTCACTCCTTCAGGCTTAATTGTGGCCTAGAGCCCCGCTGGAGTCACAGTGTAAGTGAGCCTCACTTTTGTAAGCACCAGGAGCTGTTGAGGATGCTTTGCATCCCAAAACCTCAGGGAGCAGAGCCAGCTGACACACCCTGGGGCATTTGCTCTTCTCTGCCTGTTTCTTTCCATCCTGGTGAAAGAGATGAGTGGTACAACTGGTGAAAGAGTTTTTCTGGAACAAATTCCCATAAGAAATGCAGTTTCACTGAGACTGAAAATTTTGGGGAGCAATGTGCTAGCCCCCTATAGAAGAAACATTTAAGTTTCTGGGGCCCCCAGCATAAGAAGGACATGGACCTACTAGACCGGATCCAGAAGAGGACCACAAAGATGATCAGGGGGCTGGAGCACCTTCCTTATGAGGACAGGCTGAGAGAGTCGGGGTTGTTCAGCCTAGAGAAGAGAAGGCTCCAGGGAGACCTCTTAGTGGCCTTCCAGTACTTAAAGGGGGCCTACAGGAAAGATGGGGAGGGACTTTTTAAGTGGCAGTGTAGTGATAGGAAAAGGGGTAATGGTTTTAAACTGAAAGAGGGTAGATTTAGATTAGACATAAGGAAGAAATTCTTTACTGTGAGGGTGTTGAGACACTGGAACAGGTTGCCCAGAGAGGCTGTGGATGCCCCCTCCCTGGAAGTGTTCAAGGCCAGGTTGGATGGAATTTTGAGCAACCTGGTCTAGTGGAAGATGTCCCTGCCCATGTCAGGGTGGTTGGAACTAGATGACCTTTAAGGTCCCTTCCAACCCAAATCATTCTATGATTCTATAACTTGAGCTTTTCAGCTTTCATGTTTGAAGTCCAGTATTTCTGAAACCTTTTCTTCTATAAAGCAAAAATGCCTTGCTTCAACTTTATCATTTTCATTTCATATTTATTTAAATTTCCTTAAAATTATTCAACACTGTGTTCACACTAGTTGTGTTTATATTAAACTTATATAATTAAAGTCTATGTTAACACTATCAAAATAATATATTTTGCCTTCAAAGTTGGTATTTCAACAAGTGAAAAAAATGTTCTAGAGTTATTGAACCATATGTTTCAATACTTGCAATGTGTTTCTTTTTCATTTCTATTTCAGGAGTTCTTTTGACCATTTGTTCTGATTAGGAACAAAAAATATTAATTTAGGCAGTGCTGCATAAATTCCCAACAGCTCTAGATAATGGATAAGGATACTCAAATCCTCTCACTTCCGCTCACACATCCAGTTCCTGTGTGAAGTGCACAAGGAGAGAAGCAGCTCATTCCTTCCTTTCACTTTGTGCTGTGCCTGTAAAAAAGCTTTGCACAGTTTGGAATGGTATTTGATCAGGAGCCTGTTTACAATATAAGTGTCTTCTAACCTCTGCTATAAATTGTGCTAGATGATTCTTCTGCTCCTGAAGCACTTGAGGCCAATATTTTCTCTTTGAAAGCCTGTACTTTACATTGATTCCCCAATAGTGAACAAGGGGTCATTCAGGGATCCTTTGCTGTAGCATTTTTAATATTCCATCCATTAACTAATTTGGATATATATTCCCACTGCTTAATCTCTTCTAACCATGAGTGTCCCAAGATATGAAAGGTTGTAAAATTAGGAAGAATCACCTTTTAATGCGTGGCCTTCAAGAACTGACCCTGTAGCTATGCAAGATCATCTCTTTCCACAGACTTTTAATTATTTCTTCAGTAAGTAGTGTCTTGAATGATCATTAGCATTTCTTAATTGCTCCCTGTTAGATGCCATTTCCTGCTGTATTACAGGAGAATTTTAAAATACCCTAAACTTCCTTCGGTGTTTATGAGTCTGTGAACAATCCATACTCATAATACTCATCAAAATGCCTATAATTCACCTGCAAGTGTCTACCTTAGATTTATTAAATGATAGAAGAAATTCCCTGGAAACTGTGGATAGTGAGCATATGATCATTGAAGCTGTTCCTGACTACCTATCCAAAGACACTCAGGGTTGGACCTTCTCTCTGTGTTGACTCTGTGGCATAAAGCTGCCACAGGAGCCCAGCATAGAGTTTCCCTCATAAAGGGGAACCACTGGCCTTTCTTTCTGTGCCGAATCTGCATTTCATGCACATCTCCTGCCAAGGAAAGGGTGCAGCAGCGGGTGCTGGAGAAAAGCCCATGCTGTGAAATCACTGGGGTGCCAGGAATGTGGTGCTAGCACCAGAGAAGAATTCAGTATTGGTCTTGTTGTGTGAAGGGCTGGCTCTTAGACCCAGGAGCAAGAGAGGCTTTACTCTACCTTCTGGTTCAATGATCTGATAGACTGGAAGTATCATCTCCCATGGCTTCATCCAAGAAGACAACCAGAATAAAAATGCTACCGATCCATTAGGGCACTGCACTACCTGAAATGGCAGAAAAAGCCAATGAGTGCTCTGAAAAATCTTCAAGATAGTCTGCTTGAGTGTCGCTGCTCAGTTTCTCACCTACGCAGAAAAACTTTCTGAATGGGCTTTCCTCAAGTTGGACCGGAATTCTCGTCTCTTTCTATTGAGAAATCATCCTTTGATAAAGATGGCTGGAGAGTCTCCTGGTCTGTCTTTATTCACCTTTCATTCCTCACTGGAACTCCAAAAGTTTACTTACAAAAGAACAAATTGGCCCTTTTCTCCCTTCTGACTGCTACAGATCCTGTAATACATATCCAACTGCCCGTCTTACCTGGGTCAGCTTCTGGGAGACCTCTGGCGCTCAGAGATCCTCCCTCATACTTTTCCCATTGTTCTATCAGATGAAAAAAAATTGAATTGGGCACTGAAGTTCAGATTCTGTAGGTCAGGTTTGAATTAATTGCCTCAAGGGTCATATTTTACAAATGAAACAAGAATACATACCTTTAAGTGATGAGTCATATGCATTGTGCAATGGATTATTATTCCCTTTGGGGTATAGTATTTACTTATGCTTGTGAAATGCTCCATAATTTTTACATCTTTTCTTCCTTATTGTCTTCAGATGTAGATTATAGTCACAAGAAGAATGTAGGCTTAGCTTTTAAAGTGAATGTACTTTAAAGCCTAATTAAATAAAAGTTAAAGGTGCTGGGTGATAGGCAGTATCTTAACTGAGAAGGCAATAGATTGAATTAGGGTTTTTTTCTTATAGATCTTCAATCCAATATTTCTTGAAAACTAAACCATCATATTCTTCAATTGCTAAAACCAATTTCAAGGTAAAAATGTCATGTCAAATCATGTACCAATAAGGGCACTGCAAATAAGATTTTTCTTGACCTTACCAATCAGTCACATTGCATCCCCTCCAAAGAGTATTATTAGATTTTTATCATTTTCTGAAAGCTTCCTCTTCAGAGACCAGCCTGATAAAGTAAAGTATCTGATTCTAATAGATAGCCACAAACAAAGTTATGAATACCACTGCTATTCATTTAAGGGACATCACTACTCTACAGTAGATAAAAAGTATCATGAATTTACATTAATCAAAAATATAATGATTACCTGGGACATATTTGGTTTTATAATTATATATATATTTTAGCAATCCCTTTTTAGAATTGACACAATATGATAGATATCTTTACAAATATTCATATATCATGGAAAAGTATGGCTTGATCATCCATTATTCTAATGATGCACCTTAATATTACTATACTGATTCAAATGAATTTCTAGATCCATGTGACATAACAAAGCCTGAGATATAGTCAATGGTGTATAACAAGGTATTCAAAGGAGGAAGAACAGTCTAATACTGTAAGCAAACGGAGCGAAATTCTGCCTTGTGTGGTGTCCCACGGATTACTGTCATTGGGGATGCACAAATATTTCTGAATTTGTGCTAGGAATCTAAATAGGCTGTTAGTTACATGGGTGCAAGTCCCATTAGCATCACTGAGAGCTGCACCAAGTTATTTAACTGAGTGCCGAACTCACAGCTCACAGACATGTAACCCTTGTAGAGCTCTAAAACTCTAGTGCTCAGTTTCAGAGCCTTGAAAATGTTTCCCTTGGCAGATTCAAGATTTCACAATATTGTGCACAGAAACATGAATTGCTGTGGTGATAAGAAAAAGTGTTGATTTGTAGATAGCTAATTTAATCCCACTTTTCAAGCTAATGTGAGTATACAACCGATATAGCTTGAACAGTTATGTCACTGATTTGAAACAGCAAAATTGCATTACATTAATTTAGTATATCAGAGACAAATATAAACTAATTTCACAGCTCCTTCAGGCAGCATTTTATAATGAGAACCAATTTATTTTGAAAAACAAAACAGAAAAAAAAATGTTTTGGGCCTTCTCTAGATGCGCAAAGGTATTCAACAGCACTGTTGGTTTTCCAGGGAAATTTCTTGTAGAACAAATGTAAGGTTTATGATGACTCGGAGCTAAGCCCCATTATTACCAGGGCACATGTCAGCCACTCTATTTATATTTTAAAAAAAAGCAGCGTAATCTCTGCTGTCAGGTCACTGTACGAGGAGCTACTTACAGGTTTATACAGTTGGAAGAGAAATACTTCTGTGGAGCTAAAGCAACTCTGTTTGTGCCAGCAGTCTTTCAACCATATCCATGGTAGGCAGCATGAAAGGGAGGCACAGAGAAGGGAGTATACTATACAATCACAAACAAGCCACTCTGCGGTTTGCATGGTGCTGCCCAGCACCCACCATTGCCTCTCATCGATGCTTGTAGATGTGCTGTTGACATTATAATCAAATTAGTCATGTAGAAACCTTCACAGTCAAGAGAAAGAAGTTGACCCTTCTAGAGCACCATTAATCTAATTAAAGCTATTGTCTAAAATGGATCAGATGAATCCCACTTTAGGTAAGCCTGTTCCCCTCTGTTGACTATAAAGGCAGTTTAGACAACTAACTGCAACGCACGTGTCTGGATGCAGGCTGGATGAATCCCATCTGCAAGGATTCATATTATCCCTGCAAACTGCCTAAACTCAGCTTCAGATCAGGCTGCCTGCAAACCCCCTGTCCTTGCTTGCAACACAGCAATCCTTTTAGGAAGGACCTGGGTCCGTCTTGTCTGTCTCACGAGTCCTGCATCAAGGCGGTATGAGATAGAGGGAAGCACCCCGGCCAGACATTTCACCGTGGATCACACCCCCATGGCACAAAGCATGCTCTGTCAGGTCTTCTGGAGTGTGGGGTGCACCAGCAGCTTTCCCCCAGGAAGCACCTCCAGAGCAGGTCCTCACGAGGAATAACAGCAGAGTGAGGGGCAAGCATGACTTCATGCCTGTTGTCAGGAAGCTCCTGCACTGCAGTGGGGGGCAAACATCTCATCCCTGCTGCTCCAAGATACAGTGTGAAGCACGCCCCTCAGTCAGTGCTCCCAGGAGGGACTTGCATGACACCTATGTACCTAAGCAGCGAATGCCACATGTCTGGGACCTTACACATACATTTTTAGAAAGAAGATACACTTTGCTGAGCTTTCATGGCCCAGAATCCCATGGTGGCTTTGGCCTTAAAGCACTTTCTCAGAGTCCATAGTGACCTTCTGGAAACATGGTAACTTAGCTACGCTGTGGGTAAATGGTGCTTTACTTCTGTTTTCCTCTATTTCAGTCAGATTCATTGGCCCTGTTTTTACCTCTCCTCTGGTCCCTTGCTATTACTTTGGTAGTGAAAAAGGAAGAAAAATCCATGTGGCAGTCACTCTGACATAGGCTGGGTAAGCTGAATTATGGCTTCTCAGTACATCAGGCTAGCCTCCTGATGGTCCTTGGCTTTGGAAATCATTTTCCATTAATTATCTGCAAAATATTTACTTTAAAAGTGCTGTGAACAATCAGGCCAGGAAGCTTGTTTACTTGAACATTTCCTCAACAAGAGTGCAAACACCATTGACATGAAGTTTTTATACTTTTCTCCCAGCTCTAAATAAACGCTGTGTAGCACTGATCAGAATTTTGCTTTGGTTAAAGAAGAACAAGACCCCTGGTGTTTATTTTTTCAATATATGTGTATTGTTAAAGAACAGTTACGTTAATCGGTAACTTCCTATGCACGTACTTACTGTAATTACCTCTTTCTTTCTTTCTTATAGGCGTGTAGCCACCGCTCTAGCTCAGAGATAATTTGCTGTACAACTCCTTCACTGAAAGCCTTCAATCTCCAACCACCCTTTGTAACCAAAGTGTTCTTTATTTTTGATGGTGTCAGCTCTTTGTACTTTGATTTTGATTATGTAAATAATCCTGTATTTAAGCATTTTGAAAAGCCAGTGTTCATCTCAAGAGGCAACCAAAACATTCTGGAAATTAAGGTAAGAAATGTTGAGATAAGTTTTTCAATTATTCACAAACACACATCAGCAGCATAGTGTGAAACAGATATTTTGATGAGATAAAGGAAGCCCAAAGGAAACAAGGGCAGAGAGAGCAGTGAGTTTGGTACTGCATTCACCTGAGCCCCCAGCTGTCACAACCTAAAAGATGCAGAGCTGAAAACAAATATATATACCAGGGTGGTTGTTGGCATCAGGTGGGGTGAAAGAGGGGCTTTCCTCATCTTCATGGGAGGACCACACTGCATCAGCTTCTGATTACACTGAGCTGCATCACCAATTCAGGATTAAACATGGCCAGCAGCCCAGAACCTGAAGCGTGTGGCCTGTACGCAAGTCCCAACTCTTACTGTCACATAGTTTTGTGTTCTTCCTCATGAAAGATGTGAAGTTGCCTTTAGAAGTGGTCTAGCGGCTTTGGCTCTCTAGAGCTGAGGGAAACTGGCCTGTGCACAAAGTCGCTCATGAGGATCAGTCACCACTGTAGCTTAAGTATTTACTGATCCATGAAAAATGCAAAGTTGATGCTGAGTGCCTCTTAAAAGAGCATTGAGAATAGCCTACACGGCACTGAGAAACATCTCTTAGGAATTCACGGCCCTCACAGGCACAGTCTGCTCTCTACTAGTACTGGAGAGAAAGTTAAACCCATTTTGAGAGAGTCTGATTTCTTGAAATCTAGTGCTTTTCTGAGTTAATCAAATAGAAACAATATAAATACAGGTATTTCTAATTTACAATGAATGTTTATGAAAATTTATTATGTACGTGTAATTTATACAGAATACAATCTGTAAAAAACGCTTTACAGAAGAGAATCAGTCTTAATGCTGGGATCATCTCTTTGTGTAGCTCTGTAAGCCAAAACTCTTTTCGTCTATGACAGTCATGAAATTTTGAAGCCCTGAGGTCTTTGACTCCAAGACAGTCCAGTGGGTCAGCTTCTGAGCTGCAGAAAATCAGAGGGAGTTACTTCAGAGCTTCTGTCAGCCATGCTCAGTTCCAGTCAAACTCTCTGAATATTGATCAGTCTCCACAAAGTGTTTTGGGCAAATTCTGAAGAATAATTGGTCTGATTTTTTTTTTTTTTTTTTTTGCTTTGTTTTTCTACTTGGAACTCTTGGCCATACAATCACTCCTTAGTGCAAAGCAATTCTCTCGTTCAGTTATGGAGAAATGCTAGAAAGAGTTCTGGTGTGCGTGTCAATGGAGAGCTGGGAATATATAGCTGCTGCATGGCTCAGTGCCTCTGTGCAGTGACAGCAGTTTTTTTCAGTATTTTCCAGGTCATTCATATCAACCAATTGGAAAGAAGACTGATTTGAGAAGAATCACAGAATAACTTAGATTGGAAGGAACCTCTGGAGGTCTTCATAGTCTAATCCCCTTGCTCAAAACAGGGCTAAGTTAAAAATAGGTCAGGTTGCCTATAGCCTTGTCTAGATGAGTTTTGAATATCTCCAAGAACGGAGATTTTACAGCTTTAAAAAACCCGGCTCCACTAGCTTTGCATTGCGCATCCTGTGCTTCAGCTCCCTTCCATCTAGTTTGTCAGTATCTCTCTGTGGGGTTCAAAACTTGACACAGTTGTCCAGGTGTGGCCTTACAAGTGCTGAGCAGAGGAGAGCAATCATCTTCAATCTACTGGTTTTGCTGCTACTGAAGTATATGCTCAGCCTTCATCACTACAATGCTGCCTCATTTCACCTTGTGATCAGTGATTTTCCTAAATCTGATGTCATCTGAAAGCACAAGGACAGTGCATCCTGTCCCTTTGTCCAGGTTGTCAATAAATATTTAAGCAGTATTGGTCCCAGTGTCAGCCATTGACAAATACCACTTGTTAGACTTCTAAGATTTGAGCTGATGGCCAGTCAGTTTTTCACACATCTTATAGTCCATCCATCTAGTCCATATCATCCCGGTTTGTTTTCATTGCTAGGAGAGATTGTGTGGCAAACCTTGCTAAAATCAAGGTAAACATTGTCCAGTGCTCTCCCTCCATCAATAGAGACAGTCATCTCCACGTAGAAGGTAATCAGGCTACTCAAGCAAAATCCACCTTTGGGAAAGATTGTGTTTGCTGTTGCCAATCGTGTTCTTGTCTTTCCTCTGCCTGGAAATGCTTCCATGAGGACTTGCTCCATAATCTTCCCAGAGACTGAAGGTTTAAAATTAGTTGTTTTTTAACTCTCCTCTTTCTTTTGCTCTTGAACCTTTTATTCTCCCTGAAGGAGAAGTCTCTGGTGCTGTTTATTGCTGGGAAGAAGCCATTCAGATGAGAAAGGCTGACTGAGGACTGTCCCACTGACAACTGACCACAGTCACAATTTTGTAGTATTGATGTCACCTGTAGTCATGGCACCCAAGGCAGATGTCTATCTAAGCCTGGTTATTTCCTGGCAACCAACTGGAGAATAACATTAGTGAATGCTGGTCTCCTAGAACAAAGCATGAACAAGCACCAATTTAACATCTTCCTCTAAATAGAATTAGTTATAGTGGAATGCTCCTATCAGAACAGTGAGGCGACTTTCAGAAATTATAGTCGGGAGCCAAAAGATCATTACAAGCCATATTGCAACACTTTGCCCTCGCCCCGTACCCACATTCAAAAATACATACACACAAGTTTACATGCCTCATGGTCATATTTTGTGCAGTAATTAAGCAAGCTCAGCATGAAATTAAATGGCAGCTTGCTTCAGTGAACAGTCTGTTCTACCAAACCAAAGTTCTTTTATCTTTTTCTTAATTAGTTTCAGAGGGGTGGAGGGAGCTTTTAACACAAATTTTTCAATCAAACTAATCTAGTGTGACATATTTGGCTTTCATCAAACGACAGTGGGTACCAGTTGAAAGGTTCTGTTTGGTTTCCCCTGATGACCATAAGATGTTCTTGTAAGAAAATGTTACACACAAGAAAACATTAAGTCTTCTATCTAAAACACAGTCAAGGCACTGTGTGCCATGAATGCCAGCCCTTCTTGTCCTCAGTGCCAGCCCTTTTGTCTTCCACACTACTGAGCCTCTCAAGGTCCCACATCATGTCTTCCTCTGCCAGGTATGTGTCTCTCTGAAGTCTCTCAGTGCCCACCATGCCCCAGTCAGAGCGGTCATGACAGAGTGGCTTGAAGCACTTCACTGCTTCAACACCATGAAGATACCACTTCAGAAGTGCTCCTTGTCCCCTGCCAACACAGGAAGCTCTCAGGGCAGGAGAAATTCTGGTGTTTCACTGTTGGGGACAACTGAAGACCCAAGTCTGCTGAAGAGGACAGTCTACTTGCTACCTCCCACAGGAGCCACTGACCCAGACCTGCAAGCTGGCCTGCTGACAGCCCAGTGTGTCCTAGCTGTGAAAAAAAATCCAAATAAATAAGGAAAGAAACATCTTCTTACCTTAGTCTGCCCAGAGGCCTGGCCTAGTCTGGGGTTGTGCTCGTGCACCAAGCTGGTGCAGGGACTCTTGTGTGTGCTTCCAGAGGAGGCCTAGGAATGAGCCGCCAGGTGATTAAAGTGTATTTATAAAAATAAGTCTTCCACTAGAGAAATAAATAACACAATTGTCATTTCATGTTACACATCACATCTGAGATCTTGCCTGGTTTTTGGCACATCTGTACTAAAACTCAGAGTAGGACAAGACTTACTAAATTGCCTACTCTATTCCCAAGCCAGTACAACACATTCTTTATGAGACAATCTTAAGGAACTCTTCTTCTCTATTTATAGGTCACTCTATTTCCAATCTTCTTCCACATTGCGTAGAAAATTATGTTTCTCTCAATAGCTGGTCCAAGAGACCACAGTATGGAAACCCTGGTATTTCTGAGCAAGCTGAAGTAGAAGCTCTGCAGCTGCAGTAACTCCTCGTTCTTCCCAAGTCAACCCACTCTACTTAGGAACCTCAAATATTCTTCTGACACCAATCTCAAAATTTTCATGCCTTGGTCCTTCTACTGCTTCTAGACTTTAACCTGAATTATTCCTGTCCCTAAAGTTCTGAGGTAGTTGGTCTTGGTAGTTGGTTTGTGACAGCTACTCAGTCCAGCAATGAGCTTCTACAGCTTGCATGCAAGGGCATTACTCAGCAAGAAGGGAGTAATACGCATTTTAAATAGGAAATATTGTTTCCCAGTTCTCAGAGGGATAAGTTTCCTCCTCTTTTTAAAATCATAGGCAAATTTTGTGGACTTTAGAAGACCAAAACTTTTGCTGAAAGAGTTCTGAAACTCTTCACATATTGAGATATATTGAATATATTTGAAATTATAATATATTAATGGCAATGCAATGTTAATGATAGTAAGTAAAAAATACTATTTTCATTATAACTAGCTAAGGACCACCTTAGGAAATGTCAGTATGATTATTTTTTTTCTTTGGGTAAGCATCAGTTTCAGTGGAGAAAAAGTCTAAGACTTGGTGTAGAAGAAAAAGAGGCCTCTCACCCACCCTCTCCAGCATAATATTTATTCTGAAGATGGAAGACTCAAATTAAAGTCTTTTGAGGTACATCATTCAAACGAAAAATTTGAACATGAATGGCTCACAATCTGTAGCGAGTCTTCATACTAATAAGCAATAAGCAGTCAATCACATGCTCCCTGACCAATTGAATATTTACTTAATTAATACCAAACAGAATGGATCCAAGTAGATGGAAGATAGAGTGCAAAATGGGCTATTTTAGCCAGCAATTAAAAATTACTCACCTGGGGTGTGTCTTTGCCAGTCAAAATAGGACATTAAACTGGGTCTCCTGTATTTTTATTAACGTTTTCCCAGGTCTCAGTCTGATTCTGCAGCAGACCCAAAGCCTATACCGAAGTAAGATTTTTTTTTTCCCATCAGAACAGGATTCTTGTTTTCTTTCCAGTATACGAGACCTCATAGCAGTGTCAGCCATGCCACCTTCCTCCCTTCTTGTGAAAAACTCCCAGATCCAGCCCACATAAATTGCCTGTATTAGTGTTATTCCCCATCCTCCCCTTTCCCCTTTTACTCCTGCTTAGTATGGCTGTTCTTTCGTCTTAAGCTAGGCTGTACATGGAGTAGGGTGGCTTCTTAAATACTGATGCACTCTTGAGCACAAAAGATCCTAACTTGGCCTTTGGACACTACTATCACAATACCAGAAGGAATAATATTTCATCCAAGTCTGGGATGTGAAAGCAGGTTTTCTGAGTAGAGAGTGCATTTTTCATGCTGTCATCTTTACCATGGTTTGTTCCTTTTTGGTCTGTGGAATGTGATTTTAACAGATTTGTGCATTTTATGATTATAATTAATTAGTTCTTTTTGAAAGCTTCACTCCTGCTACCATAACCACTTGCAAAACAAAATGTTTGAGATGCCTTTAGTTTGTGGATAATATACTACCAGTTTTGTGTAAACAAGAGGGTCACATAATGCATCCTTTCTGGTGCAAATTATGCAAAAATCTAAACAGGACCAACAGGATTTATCACTCGGACGTTTACAGTTTTAGAAGTCTGTATGGGCTGTATGAGTGTTAGTGACAGCAGATTTTATTCACAAACTTTATCATCCCCCTCTGGCCTGTCTGTCAAACTCCCATCTATATGAAAAAACCTGATACATTCATATTGACAGGGCAATGTAAATTTGCATTAGTCTTTTCTTTCACAATTGTTTTCCCATTAAAAACATTTTCCAAGGTAATAAAAGGACTTCTCCTGAACTTTTATGAGATGGTTATGTAATATGAAATTGATTTCTTTTTTCCAAGGGAAATTATATTGATTCAGAAGCTGTTAAAGGAGAGGTGCTAAAAGTTGGAAATAAAAGCTGTGAAAACCTCCTCCTGCAGTCAGAGTCAATTCTGTGTACAGTTCCCAGCGATCTCCTGAAATCCAACAGCGAGCTAAATATAGAGGTGAGGCAGCTACACTACTCATGAGATATTAATGCGATTTTTATTATCATTCCCAATGTTACTACTGAACCTATAATCTTTAAATTTAAGCCTAAGCCTGTGTTTACAGAGATATCTCTATCCCTGTTTGTTTGGGATGGAAATTCAAATAATATAGACTATTTTAAAAGGAATGTTATCATCACTGTTGTTATTACCTGTTTGTTCAGAGACTTTCTGGAGCCTTAGGCACCAAGTAGGACCTAAACTAAGCACAGAAATAGAATTACAATTATTAATCCAAACACAAGAGGAAACATATGGGGAAGAATGGGAAGCTATAATGGAGTAGGTTTACTTTGGAGCTCACAAGCCCTTTTTTCAGCAAAAAATTTGTTGCAGTCAAGAGGATCAGATCCTTTCTGAATAATTTTTTCTCTGCTTTTTATAATTTCAGTTGAGTTCTTTTTGTAAGATGCAGACACTTAGGACAAATGTTTGAGTTCCACTATTGTTCTAAAGGTGGTCTCACTAGAGTCATTCAGACTGCTACTCCAAATTTAAATTGTAGAGAGTTTTGACCTACTGATTCATAGAGTAAGACATAAATCTTTCAGTATCTTTGTATGTTTTTTTAAATATAAAAAAAGGAAAATCACAGCGGAATGAGATTACCTTTAAACTATGAAATTTGCTGATCATGGACTCTGAATCACTGAAAACAGTGGAGACTTTGCCAGTCATGTAAGTGTGATTAGGATCAAAGTCTGTGTAAGCTTTTTGGAGCAGGGACCATCTATTTTTTCTGTGTCTTTATGGCATTCATCTCAGTAGGGTCCTGGGCCATGAATGATATTCCTATGTGCTACTGCAATCTAAGTAAATAGTAATAACTAAGTTGCTTTATTAATACAGTAAATATTAATTTATTTCAATGTTAATTTATTTTGAAAAGTACAAATTAAATGTCTTGGATGTATCAGGCAAACTATAAAATTATATGCAGGTCTCCTTTTGGTTTCCTGGGCCTGTAAATGCCTAGTTTAATATAATACTTGTGCACATGTTGCATTCTGTACCTGTTCGTCTTTTTACATATGCATCTGGGATTGGCACTACATTCAGTCAGTTCTACTATGTGATATTTCCTTAACCTCTAAGAAACAGATATACGTAACATGTATTTCATATGTAGAAAAGAACACAACATAAAGGGGTTAAATAAGGTTTCTACTTGTTTACTGGCAAGGAGCCTCAGAAATTGCAGTCTGCCCAGCGAAGAAGAAAATTTGCTCTTTTGACGGACAAATCCATCATTACAGTACCCAGAGGAATGAATTCCACAGGAGGAAGAGAAAAGATGGCCAAATGCATTCCTACTGACTGAGCTAGTGCTGTGTGACCTAAAACAGTTTTTCCCTGTTATCTGCTTCATGTTTGTTTGGTTGTTGATTTTTGGGATTGGTTTTTTTGTTTTGTTTTGTTTCTTTAAACTGTTGACAAGTTAGAAACTGGCAAGGGACAGACTCACGTGACCTTGGGAACTAAAATGCAGGCACATTGTCAACAGAGAGAGAGTTTGATGTTACAGCATATTTATGCCAGAAAGACACATATTAAAGACATTTGGGCTATTTTTTTTAACGTACATCTCAGCCCATATATCCATAGGCTTATACATTTCCATGCACCATTTGAGTAAAAGTATGAATTTAGCATTCTGAATTAACATCTGGTAGCAGTGGGACTCTGTTATCCAGAATGCCTGTGTGAGTGTATGTCATGTGTGTGGTGTAGCACATACATAATCGTGTCACTACCAGAGCTCTTGAAGGCATGTAATAAATCATAAAAATGTAGATCTGCTTTTGGCATACACCAATATAACAATTTCTCCACTCCCAGTGTTTTATCGCAGTACAGCATCACAAAATCAAAATTTAATACATATGGGACATATCAGTTCATACTTTAGTACTAATAATCTACTTCTTACTTGTCTTTTGAAATCATCACACTATTTTTTTCTTTGTTTTTTTCAGTGGAAGCAAGAAGTTTTGTCAACAGTTATTGGAAAAGTGCTGATCCGGCAAGATCAGAATTTCACAGGACTAATTGCTGGAGTTGTTTCAACATCAGTTTTAATTTTTATCTTTTTGATGTTTTTCCTCTGGAGAAGGAAGAAGAAACAAATTAAAGGTCCATCATAGTCAATCCATCAAGCAATCCCATTATTATATCTTGCATTTTAAAAACTGACACCAATTTATGCTTTGTTTAACTGCTGTGCAATGCCATGTTGTAACCTGTCAGCAGAGGTTTTGCAATCAAGTCCAATGTTTAGTTACATTTTGGCCCCTGGCACTTGCTGAGCTGGGTGAAGGGCCACACTATGCCAAAAGGAGAAGGGTTTCAGAGGAACTCTGAGCTATTGAGAAAACTTAGTAATTTCTCTTCACCAATCAGCATTGGAAGAGGGGACGGGTAAATGACATGCATGGAATCACAAGTACATCAGCTTCATCCAGTTGCCCTGTAGTTCTCCAGGCTATGCCTAAGTTGTGCAAGGCACAGAGCACTGCAGTGTCCTGCTCTCCTGGTCACCCAAATCAGGAACTTGGTCAGAGTGGTCTTTTGGCCCCCATGTCTGGGTTTCCTTCCAGTGGGAACGGCTGCACAACACAAGGCAGGAGGAGGGGAGCTAGTGTATAACCAGGTCTTGTTCTGACGCAGTATCACAGTCAGATCACGAAGCTGGTCCCAGAGGCTTCAAAGCTCTCTTGGATCTTCCAGTGTGGCCAAGAGTGGGGCTTTAACACAATTACAGCAAATCTTGTGCTGCACAAATAGCTCAAGTTCAGCTCCTGTGCATGTCTGCCTCAGCAACAACCCAACCCTCTTCCCAGCAGAGCAGAACATCTAAACTTAAATAAATACCTAAATGAATGTTGGCACACAGTGAGCATGAGGGTTTTCTAATATTTCTTCCTCCTCCCACTTCAGATCTGGGAACTGACCTAGTGCGTTATGATGGCAGAGTGCACACTCCTCACCTGGACAGGCTGGTAAGCGCAAGGAGTGTCAGTCCAACGACAGAAATGGTTTCAAGCGAATCCGTAGATTACAGATCAACTTTTCTAGAAGGTAGGCCTCTATTATGAATCTGTACAGATTATATTTTATACATCTTTTCACATGTCTTCAGATGATAGCTATTTTGATCAAAATCTTAATTTCAATTTCTCATCTGGTTTGTCTGTGTCTGCATTGTTTGGGACTTTCATGTGTTCACAGGCTTGCTATTTGAACTGAGCTCAGGTGCTTCCCAAGATTAAGGTGCAAAGGATTTTTACTTTTCCTCAGGTTGGAGGAATATATAGAATACTATTAGTAAAAACTCTGGAAGCATGCTCCACAGTTTATTAGGAGCTAGTGGATATAACGATTTTGTGTTATCATGAGGTCCATCACACCATGCGCAAAGCCACTTTGAAAAAAGTGATTTTAAAGATAGCATCAAGTGGCTATAGGTTTAATGTGTCACAGTGACTTCATACTGTCATTACAAAACAGTTCAGTCTGCCCAACATGGGACATGGAGTTTTGTAAACGGATATTCTTTTGTCTGTTCATGCCCCTCCTATAAAATGGCACATTGTATGACACAGAGATGTTGAGTTTAGAAATTAAGCTAAAAGAATGTAAAAGCGGTGACAAACTGAGTGCAGGTCCATGTGTGCTGAGATGCCAGTGTCAGAAAACATGCTGTTCATTTTCAGGCCTGTGGGCATGAGGGAAAAAAGACCCTATGCTGAATATTTTTTTGTGCCTTATAACACCATTTTAGAGTGTGTATTCTCCAGAAGAGCACTCAGCTGCGCTTGTCATAAGTTAGGCTGAACATGTCCTTTAAGACTTGTGGAGACCATGTTCTGTGATTACCATTAAAGAGTCTTTAACTATTAGGAGTACCATATTATGATATTTAAAATATCACAGATATTTGTTAGTCTTGCTATAAACATAGTCTTGTACTATTTCAGGTGCTGCTGTTTACAACTCAGTAGAAATCACTTCAAACCCTTATTCCACCTTTGTAATCCCAGTCGCAGAGCTGTTTGAGAGCCAGGCCCATTCCCAGCTTCCTTTATGATTCTTTAATTGCTGCCGCCAGCTCGCACAGGAAGTTTCTTGATTGAAAGATTCCCAAAGGAAAAAGAAAGGAAAGCCTGTGCCACTGGTTAGAAGGGAAAGTGGTACACGAGACAAAACTATGCAAAAATCCATGGTGGAAGGTAAATCTGCAGTGGTCCTGAGGCCACTGTGCACTAGCAAAGCAGACCCAAGAAGGGGGTGCGTTCACTTAATGTTCCTGTAGGAATGTTTATGTCAATTATTGTCAAAGAATAAAATGACAGGAACATTAGAAAACATGCACATTTACATGTAGCAGCTGTAAAAAATATTTTGCAGCCATGACTAGAGTATTTTACTGTGATTTTTAAATATATATTTGCCCTTGGTGACATAAACATGGTTTTGTAAATGTAAGGATTTGTATTTTTGCTTCTAGATAGAGCAGCACTGAGTTCTTCTCAGCACCTAGACTGATAACAGCACTATATGAAAATTTCCCAAGTTTTATACATACATATATAAAGCATGTCTGTACAACATCTTTTACTCTTTGTGATAAAATATCTGATAATTTCTGTTGTTAAATTTATTTCCTTTTTAAAGTTTTGACCCTGGGCTAAATTCTGCTCATTGACTCCACTAGAATCATTCCAGACTGAAATTGGTGTAAATTAAACTTAGTTCTTTGATTCTCTTACATAAAACACTAGAAAAAAATCTTTTAAACAAAATCAAATTAAAATACCTGAACAACATGCTGTTGACATGACATGAGACATTTATTTTCTCAAATAAATACTCCTTGATTGACTGAAGCATTTTAATTTCTTCTATTTTAAATCAGCTGGCTCATGTTATTTTCATGAGTAGCACCAACTGTATTATCTTCAGCAGTTACAGGATATGAATCACCTCTAGGCATTTCCCTGGTTGAATATTTACCATTGGATAAATATAGCTAGTCACCAGCAGTTTGGAAACCTTCATGAAATGTAAAGTTTTCTACCAAATTAGAACATGACAATAATAAAAGGTTTCATGTTTTTAATTGTTCACTACTTCATCCTGTCATATCACTGTCATTTTTCTATTTTACTCTTGTTACTCCCAATTACTAGAAATAATATAACCTATATTTGGCTAGAAGTTACAAGGCTTCATTCCATCCCCTCAGAAAAGTGGAAGTTTTGCCATTTACTTTCATAAAAGTAGAGATGAGACAAGCATAAATTTCTAGTGACACGGTTTTCCTGGATTTTGGCAGATTAGCAATGCATATTTTCATTTTGCCTTTGTGACCAAAACTTCTGCAAAGTCAAGCCACTTGCAAACTGATAAACTCAAACCTTGCTTACCAGTGCAATAAAACTCTTCATTTTTTGAAGGAGAAGTCTGAAAGGATTATAACAGTTTCTGTTCATCTTGCAGATCAGTTTCCAAGCATGTCTCAGAATGGATCGTGCAGACCTGCCCAGTATCCTCACTCTGACCTCTCCCCAATTCTGTCTAGCGGAGACTCAGATTTAGCCAGCCCACTTCTCCAGACTAATGTCCACATTGACATCAGTGCCTTAAATCCTGACCTGGTCAAAGAAGTGCAGCATGTGGTTATTGGTGCTGACAGCCTCATTGTGCACTTCAGTGAAGTAATAGGAAGAGGTGGGTACTGCGACTTTTACCTTGCAAACTGCTATTCGTTTTGCACACCCATTCATTATAAACCATTCTGAATAAGGTGTCTTCGCAGAGGTTTTTTAAGCTTTTTACCTCTTACAGCACTGCATCCCATGCACCAAATAAAGGGGGGAACCAAGGGGCTCATCTTTGAAGTCAGATGAAGGGTTGTGCATTTGATCAGTTGGACAAGATACCAGAGGGAGGAAAGAATCTTCCAATTAATGGGGCTCCTTTGAACTCAGATACTTGCTGGCTCCCCCTCAGCTGCCTCCCTCTCACCCTTTTACAGGCTACAGAAAAGCTCAGCCAGGGCTTCTGATCCATGAGGCTGCAGTGCAGGAGTGAGGCTGCCACAGAATATTGCACAAGCCTAAGGCACACACCGAAATGGCAGGGAATGCTGATGTGGGGGCACCAGCGACCTTAAACTTGGAGCTGGCATGAGAGCCGTGAGAGCTGGCAGGTTTGCTACATGATGCAGAAAACTCCTGCAGTCACTAGTGCATTCAGGAAAAGTCCCCATGGGCCAGGTGAAATGCACACACCCCTATTCCCTCCACAAGTTCCCCCCAGCTCTGAGGAATTCACTGGTTTTGTTTCCTCCGGCCAAAGGCTCGCCGTTCCCCCTCATTCCTCTCTCATCCCAGCTGCAGTAATGCGTAGCTCCTGATTCCCTTCACTTTATTTTTGAACCTGATATAGCAAGTCCCCTATTTTTCTGAATTTCTCCCATCACTCATTCCTTTACATCTCTGTAAGCAGGTTTCCTCCTTTCATAGCCCAAGCCAGCATTTCTGTTAGGGGCCTTTATGAAACTCTGTAGTACTGAGTTACCTATTAGTAACCCAAGTAGAAACTGGATTTTCAGTACTTCTACAGATCATGCATGAGAGGTCTCTTGTTGACTATCAGAATACTGATAAAAATGTGGCTATAAATTATATTCCTAATGCCTCTTCTGCAGGAAAATAGCCACAAATCAGTCAGTGTGTTTCCCTTCCATGTATTACACTTCATCATCCCCAAAGCAAGGGTGGGCCTTTTTCTTTTCTTCCTTGTTTCAGAAAAGTCCAAGTAATTTCCCATTTTTTAAATGTTGAAAAATAACTGTAATGTCACCAATATAATTAACCATTTTTAATTTTCTCCTCCATAACTAGAAATGGGCCAAACCCAAAAATATTTTAGACACACCCGATCCAAGCTTTAGGATTTGTGCCCAGGCTCCAAACAATCTGTGGTCTGATGGGATTCTAGTTGCTTTTATAAAACAAACTTTGTATTAATTTTACCCTGAGCCAAAAGCAAAGCCAGCTGGGCTCTGAACAGTGCTTATGACTGGAACCTAGTAGAATTATTCAGATAGTCTTGTTCTCTGCAGAACTCACACTTGATAAAAAACTACTTTGCTTCCTAACTGCAAATATTAATATTTTAGAAGTGTCCAGTAAATAGTACATCTGTGAAGGAAGGCCACCATTACATTGATTTGGATAAATTAATGCATGTGCCTGGAGCTCAAAGTTCTGTTTCCCAAACCAGTCAACCTGACTTCTCACAGTAGGTTTCACCACAGTAGGTTTCTGTAGAGTATCCTATTTGCTTTGCAGGAAAGCACAGGATCGGGAAGGGTTTCTGTGCCCCTCACAGTTTATTTCACTACTTAGACTGTGAGAAAGAAGGCAAATTTTGCTCATCATCTTCTAGTGACATTTCACCCATGGAACTAGGCCATAGCAGAGACCATAGACTGCCGCCTACTGGTGTGGTCCATCATCAGTAGAGTAACTCCCAAACTGTTCATGGCCAACACATGACTTTTAACACTCACCATTTTCCATGGAATAGCAAGACCTCAGAGACTGTAAGCCCACAGTGACCCTCCTTATGCAGCTTTCCACTGAAGATGCATCAAGGCTGTACAATCCAGTGGACCACTTAGCATGGGCTTGCAGACCACTGGGAACCACCAATCCAGTGGTCATGTCAGCTCCTAACTGCTGCCTCCTGCCTTCCATTGCCCTCCTTTGACATATATCTCACAGGAGAGTATGGTGGGAGTGGGCTGACATGGTTTTTGTGTGCATAGTCATTACAAGAACATGAAGCAGTTGTGGCACCAGCCTTCTCATTATTTATTCTCTCCATCTAGGTCAAGAAATATCAGTTATGCTGTAAATAGAGTTTTCATTTCATGTAATGATGGTTTTATGTAATAGGAGTTTTATGTGTTAGTTATGAAGTATACATTACAAATGTGGGGAATTGGACAGTAACAGAGTGTGATCACTTTCTTAAAGCATAATTGCTACCCAGTAGAAAATACCAGAAAGCTGATTTTCCATATTAAAGCTAATCTTACTCATTTTTTACACAGGACATTTTGGGTGTGTGTACCATGGGACATTGCTGGATAACGATGGCAGGAAAATTCATTGTGCTGTGAAGTCACTGAATAGTGAGTTACGTGTTTAATAGTGAGACATTACCATCATTCTAAAGATAACCAGGGTGAACTAATTACAGTGAAGTGTACTTTCACAAATAAAGATTCTTAGTTGCAGCTGGATCAGATTTATCTCTGGAGCAATTCCAATGACTTCAGATTACCATAAGGCATTGGTATATATTTGTACCCCAAATGAAATACCCATATATTTCCAAGAAAAGGATACAGGAAAATGAAGGAAAGGCAGTGTAATTTTTTTTCTACTGACTACTGAAGATTTGTGTTTGAAAGTTAAATTGCTAAAGAGCGGGCAAAGCTGCTGGAAAAACAGGAAGACACTATAACAACATTTATTAAAGGCTTTACTCAAATGTTGTTATTCAGTTCTAAATAATTCATAATAAGAAAAGGAGAAATGGAATTAAAATCACCAACAAAATGTATTTGGTCATTGTAAGAAAACCAATGCACGTAACCTAGTTGTAATGTGGGAGGTGGGGAGCATGTTTGTAGCTTCTTATTATCACTTTGTTGTGCAATGACATGCTGTACAGAAATTAACTGTAGTTTGTTAGGGTTTCTTTTAATTAACTCACTTTATTACTGGATTTCTCAGGGATTACAGACCTGGAAGAAGTAGCTCAGTTTCTGAAAGAAGGAATAATCATGAAGGATTTCAGTCATCCCAATGTTCTGTCACTCCTGGGTATCTGTTTGCCCAATGAAGGATCCCCCTTAGTCGTTCTTCCATACATGAAACATGGAGATCTTCGAAACTTCATTAGAAATGAGACTCATGTAAGTACCTGGTGAGGTCTACCAAACAGTAATGCAAGTCTAGCCACGCCCTGCTCCAGCACCACAGGTTATAAGCTCTGATAATTACATTACATCTATAAGTTGCTGCTGTTACTACACCTTAACCTTTAGCACTTGCTTAGGCTGGCACCAAGCCTGACCACAGCACTGCCACTCCTTCCCTTCCCCCTCAAATTCCGCTCTAGAATGTTTCCCAGAAATTACCAGCAATAAGTATTTCTCATTTCCCATTCATAAGCCTCTTTATAAACAAATGTGTTTATGAGGTCTAAGTCAAGGGGCCCAACCATCTGCTGGTTTAAACTGGCATATCTCTGTTGACTTCAGCACAGCTGTGCCAGTCATCACCATCTGCTCTTCCAACTCCTAGGTAGGGGATTTTCATGTCCAGCTAGTGTTACAGTCCCATTACTATCAATATTTTTTCTTCTTAAGAAAGAAAACCAGCAATTGTTATACAAACTATGAGTACTCTAGTATCAGAGATTTTCCCTGTTTCCATTGAAAGACTGTAGATTTCTCAAATGTGCCTCACTGCTTCCTCTCAAGTATGTCTTGCCTCGGGTAGTGTAAGCCCACTTAATACTGTAGTATTTCACTCATTTCACAGTGTGAGGACAATATAAAGCGACTTCTGACCCAGTAGGATTTTGACCCTGCCTTTATGGCAATCAACAATAGCCAGTACAATTCAAAAAAAAATGCATCTTGACAAATTGTTGGGGGAGTTAAGCTTTCTGTGGTAGAGACCTCTTCCCTTTTGAGTTTCTATCATTCTACAAGCACCAGGGCCCTTGTTTGTTAATAGTATCATGGTCCTTCCTGAAATAAATAGAATAATGACCACAGCTGAACAGCATTATTCCACAGAAGAAAATGATATGGAGCAATGTCAACAACACAAAAATGTGGGACCTTACTATTACATAACAAGTCATGCTGTTGGATAAAAGAATTACAGGTGTATGTTTATACTTATTTTGATATTTAACATTTTCAGTAAGGTCTCACCTTGTAGACCAGGAGAAAGAGTTATCCATTTTTGTGGAAAATATTCCTCTGGTAACTGCTAAGGTCTCTTTTGCCTTTTCCATGGCATCATAGTGATGATAGCTTGCATTTATTTTGCCCCAAATAGGACTCTCTTCTTTCTTGGTCATTTCCAGCTGATGAGCTCCATGTTCATAGTTAGCACCTTCTACTGAGTTACATGCTGTTACTCTGAGTTCACAAATGTGAATTTTGTGTGTCAGACCAGGTCATGCTGCTTATGCTGCAACTCCAAGAAGGCCAATGGTATCCTGGCTTGCATCAGAAATAGCAGGGACAGGGAAGTGATCTTACCCCTGTACTCGGCACTGGTGAGGCCGCACCTCGATTACTGTGTTCAGTTTTGGGCCCCTCACTACAAAAAGGACATTGAATTACTCGAGCGTGTCCAGAGAAGGGCAACAAAGCTGGTGAAGGGTCTGGAGCACATGTCGTACAAGGAGTGGCTGAGGGAACTGGGGTTGTTTAGTCTGGAGAAGAGGAGGCTGAGGGGAGACCTCATCGCCCTCTACAACTACCTGAAAGGAGGTTGCAGAGAGCTGGGGATGAGTCTCTTTAACCAATAAGCGATAGGACAAGAGGGAATGGGCTCAAGTTGCACCAGGGAAGGTTTAGACTGGATATTAGGAAGCATTTCTTTACAGAACGGGTTGTTAGGCGTTGGAATGGGCTGCCCAGGGAGGTGGTGGAGTCCCCGTCCCTGGAGGTGTTTAAGAGTCGGGTTGACATAGCGCTGAGGGATATGGTGTAGTTGGGAACTGTCAATGTTAGGTTGATGGTTGGGCTGGATGATCTTCAAGGTCTTTTCCAACCTAGACGATTCTGTGATTCTGTGATTTCACCCTTCTGGAGCCTGTCAGCTTTTCTGATTTCTTAAAGCATGTTTCCTCACTGGAGGTAAGAACTTAACCTAAACTTATGACAGTTTTACAAGCACCAACCTGTCTTGATCATTCTGGTGGCAAGATAGATGTATCAAAAACTGAGAGTCACAGCAAAAAACAGCCTGCTCCTTGGGCTTCTGCATTCACTGTATCACAAATGTTTGTATTTTACAGAACCCAACAGTAAAAGATTTAATTGGATTTGGCCTTCAGGTCGCAAAAGGGATGAAATACCTTGCAAGCAAAAAGTTTGTCCATAGAGACTTGGCAGCAAGAAACTGTATGTAAGTACAAACATCTAATCCAGCCATGTTATCACACTCTTCTGTGTAAAACAGTGAGATGAGATAAAGTTTCCAGGATTCTGCTTTTTTAGTCAGAATAGGGTGTTTTTTTCATTGTTCTGTAATTATACTGATGTTTGTCTTGCATACTGATGAGCTACGCAGCTTGCTAAGGGCTCACTTCTTACACATAAGCTTTTTTTGAGTGTGGGAAATAAGAAAAGCTGAGGTGAAAGTGTAGCCTCTCAAAATAATTGGTTAGAGAGCTTAAAAGGCATCTCCTAAGGGAAGTTAAACTGCTATTGTCTCAACTTGCTGTGCTTCCACCCAACCTCTTCAGAAGCAGCACATCTCTGCCGCCGCACCTAGCAGGAGGGAGAGAAACACAGGGCAACTTTGTGAGAAAAACAGGAACACAAAGAAACACCAGTGAGACCTCTTGACAGTAATCTTTTATTACATGAGTATGAGCTTACTTTGGCTCAACTGTGCACACAAATTAGCATTAAAAAATCAGAGCATGCAAATAATCTTACTGTTGTCTGGGTAGCCAGACAGTTCAGTTCACACAAAGACTGATACAGGAGTTGCTGATTCTATTATGCTGATTCATCACCTATGTTGTGAATTAATGAGGTACAGGATTAAACGTTAGAGTTTATTTTTAGGACATCATGATCTGGAACTCTGGGTGCAAAAAGGTTATTCACCTGTGACATCAGATTTCTTATTTTTTCAAAGGGTGCACACTTTTTCAGCTGAACAGCCTCTGAAAAAGAACATTTTCTTACAGCTGCTGTTTTTTAAGGGAGGAAAAAAGCCACAAGCAACATGATTTTCAGGTTTCCTAAGAAGAAAGGAATTGGGTTGCTGGATAAAAGTCCTGGTTCATCTAATCAAAATCCAAATAGTGGTAACAGGACATTCCCTCCAGCCTACTGTCTCTTCCTTGGGTGAGGAGGGAACAACTATCAGGATGTCTCATTTTGCCAATTGAATGGCTGCTTTTGTACTTCTATATGGCTCAGCACTTCAGAGCCTGGAGAGCCGCTGCCGCATGAGAGGAAGATGTAGGGTTGAAGACCCACGCTCCCCAGTGGCCACATGCAATCCAGCACTCAGAAGCACAGCCCCTGCCACAATGGCAGTGTCCATCAGAAAGGAAGCCAGGATGCAAATATGGTCCCCATGGACTCTTGACTCTATTCCACTATCCTGGAAGAGGTGCAGGAAGGTGCTATGTCATAAACTGTCCCCTGCTGACCCATAAAAGTTCCCTCCTACTTCCTTCATTGGTATTGGTTTAGTTATTAAATTAGTAAATACAGCAGATGGTTGTGTGCCATTCAGATGGACTTCAACAGACCAGAGAGTTGTCCAGACAGAAACCTCATAAATTCAAGATGGAAATGCCATGTGTAGAGGCTGAGAGAGATGGGATTGTTTAGCCTGGAGAAGGCTCAGGGGAATCTTACCCATGTGTATAAATACCTGATATGGTGGAGTAAAGAAAATGAAGCCAGATTCTTCTTAGTGGTGCCCAGGGACAGGCCAAGAGGCAGCGGGCACAAACTGAAATAGAGAAAATTACATTTAAACACAGGAAGAAATGCTTTTATTGTAAGGATGACTGAACAATGGCACAGGTTGACCAGAGAGGTTGTGGAGTCTCCATCCTTGCAGATATTCAAAACCCAACTGGTCACAGTCCTGGGCAACTTGCAGTAGCTGACCCTGCTTTGAGCTGGGGAGGTGGTGGTAAACTAGATGATCATCAGAGGTCCCTGCCAATCTCACCCATTCTGATTGTGTCATTCTGTAAGGAAGCCCAAAACCTGGTGTTTGCTGTGGCTAGGTCTGCACAGGCTTAAGCATGCCAACACCCATGCTCTATCTGTTTTCTGACACTGATACCACCTATCAGGACAAACACCAAGCTTAGGAGGAGTAAAGCTAGGAAGATCTGGTATGTCTGAGCTGTAACCCCAGCAGAACTTTCCTTATGCCACCATTCTTTCCCAGTACAGACACCAAACATATCCTTAGTTACAGGACTACATTATTATATACAGGCAGTCACTGAGATAATGATGGGTCCTTCCTTATCAAAATTGAGAGTGAGTAGGAAAGGTGATGCCTTGACTTGGAAATAAAAATGAGAGGTTTCTAAGAATACAGAAGAAGAAATAGCTGTGGAAGGAGTGATGCAGCACTCAATCAGAATGTATAGGCTATTAGCAAAAATCTTTTTTATACAATTGTTTTAAAAGAACTGTAATTCCAATTATATTATCAAACCAATATCAGTAATTTCCTGAGTTCATTCACTGTGTTAAATGGGTGTCAAATATACTTTGCTGCACTTTTTGTTTCACTGTTACATTAGTTAACAGATCCAAGATAAAGTACTGCCTTCCAAAGTCACGGTCTCAAAAATGCAAGTCACTCATTATAATGCACCATCACTGTAAATCTTGTGTGCTCAGTTGCAGATAATACTTTTTGTCATTTCTCTAGGTTGGATGAAAAATTCACTGTCAAGGTTGCTGATTTTGGTCTTGCTAGAGATGTCTATGATAAAGAATACTACAGTGTGCACAATAAAACAGGAGCTAAACTCCCAGTGAAATGGATGGCTTTAGAAAGTTTACAAACCCAGAAGTTCACAACAAAGTCAGATGTGGTAATGTACAAACATATTTGTAGCACCTATTAATTTCTCTTATATTACCTGAGACATCTCTCTAGTATTTAATGAATGCACTAACTCCAAACCAAAACTTACATTTGAATCTAACTTTAGTTCACGTAAGAATAGGAGACTGTTTCTACATCCAGAAAGGGTATTTGTCCCAATCACAAAGCAACAATTTGTTGACCTAGTTATCTGTTACTGATCAGGAAAGAATTAGGAGTTTAATCCCACTCCAGGGGAATTTAAGGACATTCCAAGAAGCCAGGTTGGAGCTGAACCCTGCTATAGAAGGGGCTCTGGAAAGCTTGACAAAACAGGTTAACTTTGAGACTTGTAAAATGTAATGGTTCTCAAAAAGACTTCATTTGCTTTATAAATACTTACTGACTGCCTACAGCAATCTCAAGTATTACCTGGCCGTTTATGAAGAAAAAATTATAAGATGAAGTCATTAGTTGGCTGGATCAGTTTGTATTTTAGCTCTCCTTTCAATCCAGATTCAAATTAGCCTGTGATGCATAGAATTTTCACCACGTATATTCTCTTCAGTATGTATTTACACAGGGTTAGTCAGATCATCAGCTCATGTAAATTGGCAGAGCTCCATTAACCTCAAAATAGGTCTGCCAATTTATACGAGCTAAGTAGCAGGCCTATAGGCTTTTATTTTCTTTCATTTACTTAGCTGAGTTTCGCTGGCTCCAATTTAAGTGGCTCCTCAAGTCCCTACAGCATTTATTAGCCCACTTAAAAGAAAGATGAATGCAGTAAAATAACTTTTCAAAGGGAAAATCCATGCATTTGAATGATTAAATCTGTCAAACCATCTTCTAAAACTGGAATGTAAAGCCCTCCAACCTTATAACTTATTATTTATTTCTTTGTTTTCTTAGTGGTCCTTTGGTGTGTTGTTATGGGAACTTATGACAAGAGGGGCACCACCTTATCCTGACGTAAATTCTTTTGATATAACTGTTTACTTGTTACAAGGAAGAAGGCTGCTACAACCTGAATACTGCCCTGACCCACTGTAAGTAAATAGTTTGCAAAGCCTTTTGCAAATGCTGCTGATTCTGATATTATAGTAAGTGTGACTGTGGGAGGAAAGAGGGGTTTTTTTCCTTTTTACATGATTTCATAATTGAACACTTCTTTTACTTGAATGACAGGTATGAAGTCATGCTGAAGTGCTGGCATCCAAAACCTGAGATGCGTCCAGCATTTTCTGAACTTGTTTCAAAAATATCAACAATCTTCTCCACTTTTATTGGGGAACACTATGTTCATGTCAATGCTACTTATGTCAACGTGAAGTGCATTGCTCCCTATCCTTCTCTTCTATCATCACAAGACAACACAGACATGGATGTTGACACATGACGGGTATGTCTGAGATAGAGGAAAATCCATTCTTAGTTGTACGAACAAAAAACAAAACATTTTGTCCACTAGTTTTTACTGCCCGGTCTTTGTGAGAACACTGTTGCACATGTTTATGTTGTTGCCCAAGTTGCACTAGTACAAGGACATGATATCATACTGTTTAAGTCTATGGGATTCTATAAACCATCACAGTAATTTTCAAGTATTTGGACAACTGCATCAATTTACCAAATGGAAAAGTTGTGTGCTACCATCCAGAGCTAGTTCCCACTAGGTCTCATTAATGTGTGCTCAGACCCAAGAACAAAGATTCATCATTAATGCCATGAAGAAGAAAGTAGAATACCAATCAGCATGGCTGTAAGGACTATTACTGTTGCATGTACCTTAGGATAATGATCAGTACAGAAATGGTTTTCACACAAAAGGCTAAGACAATGAGAGTTACAAGAGTTTAAAATGTATTTTCCTCCCACACAGTCCAAACTTTGGATTTTTGCACTACATCAACAAGCTTTCTTAGAACATAGGCAGCCAAGAGAGCCAGCCTCATGGTAAATGTCTTAACAGAAATCAACATCAAAAAACGGTGTGCAGTAAAATAAGTATGTCAGCCTTGCCAGTCCTCTGGTGTAGTCAGACGGTACATAAAACGAAGGGAAAATCATTTAGTTTAAAGCATTCCTAGTGTCAACTTTACTCCAACATTCAACCACTTCTTTGAGTCAAACAGACTATATCAGCAGATCTCTCGCTGAAAAGTGCAAAGCCTCCATTCTTTCAATAAAGAATTAACCACTCTCTGAGAATAAAAAGTTGAAGGCATTCATATTCAATGCCAGGCTAATCTCTGGGATGTAGTAATATGGGCAGCATTATTCTAGAGAGGAAGAGGAGACAGGCAGGCTGGCAACCTTATGGAGCCGCTGCCTGGTGAGTCACACACAGCAAGTAGCTGAAGCTCTGCCACCTACCCTTGGGTGGAGCTGCTGCCAAAGGTGAGTAAAGAGCAGAGGCGTTGCAGCCAGCCCCAACCTAAAAAGGCACTGTCATAGCAGGAATGTTGGTAACTTCTTCATGTCAGCCCTGAAGAGCTGAGAAGACCGATCAAAAGAAGACACAGCTTTAGGTCCCCCCAGCCTCTTCTTGGATCACACAACCCAGTGAATTATAATACCTACTTTTATTTCTAAATTATGACCAGAGAAACAATTTTGAAAAGAGATAGAAGATAAAACTCATTCATTAGGGAAGAGTACTATAGCTTTAGGGCAAACATCACATGTAATTTCTGTTCCTGTGGAATTCTGTGCATACTACTGTATAGCTTGTTTAGTATAGGATAGAACTGGGTTTGTTGGTGTAAACACATAAAGTATTCTATTTTTATATTTAAAAAAAAGTTTATTTTTAATGACATTTACAAAGTTTGGTTAGGCCACAAAATAACTGCACTGTGAACATTTCAGAAGATGTATGTCAGCGTACATGATTCATAAATTGTAGCAACCTTAAAAAAATGCTGTGTAAATATTAAAAAGGAAGAGAACTGACTGTAAACACACTCCACCCTAAGTATAATATCTCTGTTGCTGCAAGCCAACCATTTTAAGATCTTCAACAAGGTAGTACAGATAAAGAACTGATATAAGGGAGATATATTGTTCTTGGAAGACAGTGTTATAACTGAAAGATTTATAATGAGGGCAGAGTGTGTAGGCAAACCATGAGAAGATAATATTGCATTGTGTTTCATCACCACTTTCATTTCAGAAACAAACTTTCATGTCTGTTGAGAGCAATACTAATTGTAGATTGCTCAAGGACAAAAGGCTTTGCTGCAGGCAAAAAAAAAAATCATCTCTATGGTTATTAAAACAGCTAAGGAAGTTTATGACACATAGATTTGGAGAAGATACTTCAAACTTGTACATACATGCTTGAGGAACGCTGCAATGTGAAACAGAGGACATTTTTACTATTTATGAACTTTTGCTTAATAAAGTTAATGTTGTGTCTGGGACACCTGTAAGAATACGTGATTCTGGTAAAGATTTGGTGTTAGTAAGTTCATATATCTGCAAAGAGCTGAATGGTACTTATGTTTATAGTTGTTGTTATGACCTAATAAACATGTTATTAAAATTATTGTAATACTTTACACTCCAAGTGCTGTAACTTCTGCTAACATTTAACTGTTAAACTGGTAAAAGTCTGTGCTTTTTCTGACTAACATGGGAAGAGCAACCTGTGGAACTGTGTGAGAGAGAGGAAACAACTCAGAAATGTAAAAATATGGAGAGTGTACCAATAAATCAAACACACAGTTCATCAGCCTCCTACCCATTAACAGATCAGAGAAAGTTGCAGAATATTTGTTGTGAACAAGTACGGCATAGTCTGTTTGAATAGGAAGTCTCTTCCCATGGGCTGAACCCATGCAAGGCCTTAAAACTCTTCATGCATTTAGAGCTGGGGGTGACATGTGAAGCTCAGAGTTGAGGCATCATTGTAAAGAGTACCTGCTTGGCCCAACAAGGGTGCCAGCACTTGTGTTTAGCATCCAAGCTCCCTCATCAGTTGTGATCCACAAGAAACTTCAAGCAGCTGAACCTATGTCCCTCATAGTCATCCATCACACATCTCATCTCTGCAAGGTGCTTTATGGTTGGACTGGAGATGATCTTCAAGGTCTTTTCCAACCTAGATGATTCTGTGATTCTGTATCTGTGTCACATGAAGAAAGAAGGTATTGCAGTCCCCAGGGGTCTTTGTTCTTCTGGGGAAACAGGAAGCAGCCTTACTCTTCTCCCACACATTTCCTCCCAGTTACATTTCATGCCTCCCACTGAATTCACAAGTTCACTTCTGTGGTACCCCACGAACACTGCAACATCCACTGTCCTGTGCCACTCAAGCCAGGTGACACTGCAAGCTCGTTTCTCCAGCAGCTTACCTCAGGGGGACATCTTATACTTCACTCACTCAGAAACGTTTTAAGGCACAAAGTCTCAGCTCACTAGAACCAGCATTTATATGTTCTTGTAATTTCAAAATATCAAGCAAGCCAACATCAAAACACATTTTCTCCAGACACATTTACTTCTTAACAAAACATATGCTCAGTTTCAACTCAAAGTGTATTTTGGGGAAAAAAGGCATTGAAAATAGCAGCTAAGGATGAAAACATTCTTCTGTTGTGTCATAAGCTCAATCCCGCTATAAGGACCGACTTTTTTTATTCTAATTATTTACATCTAACTTATTTTCCAATACATTTTCCGATTTTCCTGAAGAGTCAGTAAAAAGTCTCCAAGGTTTTACCACAGTCCCCTATTAATACCAGGGTCTTCAATCTAAACCAGCATAACACATAGCCAAATGATGATTTGAATTTAAATACCAGATTTGTAACACATTCCTCTGATTACTTCTCATGATTTCTAAGGGATGCTATATATTGCATCTTTGAAAGGGTCAACAGAATCACAAGCTTCCCATGCTCAGTTTTATCTTAGTAACTTTTTTATACCAGGTACTGCAGCCGATCTTCAGCTGACTTAACTGGCAGCCTTCCCCCTGCATGAATATTAACAGCAGACATGGCCCATGGTCAAAACATTGCCTAACAGATACACAAACACTACACAAAAGCCAAGATATTAAAAAAATAGGGAGGGATATCCTCATCCCACTGAAGTTTTCCTATTGATTTCACACAAACTTTTTTTTAATGCACTATTAATAATTTTAAATAACTTACCTATATTAAGGAAGATTTTTAACACATCCAACAATATTAAAGATTTCTAAAATCCAGGAAAATGATACACTGTACCATTGGGTTGCTAAGGCTTTGCATATTGCTAATTTTCAATCATAAATAATGGACCTACAAGCCTTATGCAAATAAATGAAGAGGAGTTTTTGTTACAGTAGCAGAAGCAGTACAGGTGAGCAACCACAAAAGGGCATCAAAATAATTTTAAAGCTAAGCATGAAACTCCCCATTCAGAAATTTCATTTCTAGAATTCAACCATAACACTATATCACAGGAAAACATCATAGCACATAAAGAAAATACAAATCCTAACAGGTTTTTTTACTCACTAAACCAAACAGCTATTCCTGAGAAATTCTGATTTCCATTATTTTTAACAAATAGGTCATGAACTGAGTATTCCGAGCATTGAAGAAAGACACAGGAAATCTGAGGATTTTGCCAGACCGATTAGTAAAAACATTTACAAGAAATTGTGATCTCACACACAGCAGGGAGAATTCAGAGCAACTTGCTGACACCAACCCAGAGGAGATCAATCTCTCACCCTGGAACTGTGTGCTCTGATATTAAACCTGAGCTTGCCTTTTGAAATCCCCATCCACCTGCTAACACTCAAGGTGTAATCACTTCCAGTGAGGATACTGTCAGACTCTTCTGATTAAGGTCAAGCACTTGTAGCTGCTCCATGACCTCCTGGAGGACAGAGAGAAAAGGTTTTTGCTTTGTAAGGAACACTGCTTCCCTAGCTGGTGTTACTATTAACTTTGGTGCTTTCCTTTCCAGAGCCAGCAGGCTCCTCAGGACACACCACACCTAGGGAGAGACCCTCAGCCGATGGTAAATCCCTGCCGGGGTCAGCCCAGGGAGACCCTCCTGGTTGAAGTGCATTCAGGTGCAGTCCAGCCAAATCAGGCTTAAACGGGAGGGTCTGAATGTAGACCATGCTGGGCTTTTAGTTTTTCAGTTGTTAGCTGATTTGGAGTTAGAGGGAGGAGGAGAGGTACACTGAGATTTCTTTTTCCCCTGCTGTCACCTCATCCCTTCCTTCTCGAGTCTGGAGTTAGCACAGAAAGCCTCAGGGCAGCAGACTGACCTGGGTCTGCAGCCTTACAAGGCTCTCAACTTCAACAAAGGAGCACGGTTGTAGTTAGAGATTTAAGTGAATATAGCCAGAAATTGTAGGTTGAGCTTGATAGGATTTTGTTTGCACAATCCAAGGTAGAACACCAAAGAAGGGGGATTCATTTAATCTGGTTCCCATGCACTTATCTCTTTCAGTAGTCAGTACTTTGCCACAGACTAGTGCCGTTAGGAGGTTCATTAGTATCTGCCAAAAATCTCACGTTCGTTACAACAATTTAACAGGGAAGTCATCCTTGTTTGGGCCTCTGAGGCCCTGTGCAGTTCTACAAATGCTATGTATTAATACTTGCCAGAGTTCTAATTACCAAGTGCACATTGAGCCCTCTGGTACAAATGACAGCTGAATATCCTCCTTTAGGATGTGAAAAGTATTCTTACCAAAAACTTTAGGGTGCATGACCAAACATGGACACCTCTGCTGCCATGAGGTTGCAGCTCACTGGGGCCACTGGCATGCTTTGCAAGTGCGACAAAACTGAACACAAATGCTAAAAATACAGTTTGAGCTTTAATTAGGAAGGAAAAAAGGCCTTCAGACAACAGCAGTATATCCTCCATCTTTTATGCAGCTCAGAAAAAAATAAAGGCAATTTAAGAAAGACAGCGGAGCTGCAACCTGTTGGAGCTCATGGTGCAGAATTCATGGCAAACACGTGCGATGATGTGACAACACATACACCCTAGTCAGCAAGTGGGACATAACAAGGAGTGAGTCACATCCAATTCCAATTGTATGCTAATGGTTTTCTTAAGAAAAGCCCTTCCTTAGAGGAGGTTACTGCTACAGGAAAGACAACCATCTGCAGAAGTCAAAAACACTCTCACCATGTAAATTTTTCATTTTGTAGAGAAATGCAATTACCTGAATAGTTTCTTCATTTGTTTTCAGTTACTGGAAATGTGTCTACTGAAATTTGTTTGTAGATTAAATTGGTTGCCATGCCTATGTAATACACCTGCCACCTGGCCACAAGAGCCATAACAGCATTCAAAGTTTTTCCTTCAAAGGTCAACAGTTCAATAATTGTAAAAAAGCTCCAGCATTGCTTGTGTCTCCATACACCTCTGAGCACCAAATTGTTACAGCTATGGCAGAACTTTTGAACAGCAGCTCTGAATCAGATGGGAAGAAGATAAGAGTTTGACAGGCCCATGCAGTCCCCATGAATGTTAAATCATGTCATTGAAGTGATAAAAACAAACTCACCTTGTTGACAAGCATAAATCTCGGCTGCAATATGAAATGCAGGTAAATAAAGGGCATCTATGTCAGGACTATTTCTACTTCTTTTTGTGAATATTAAGTTTACTCAAAAATATCCTGGAAAAATATTTGTACATCTGCAACAACAATGATAAAATATATTTGCTAGGTATCTTGATATTAATTTATAGCAGCAGGGTTTTCTTAAGACCATCGTAAAAATACAAAGTAAATTATTTTAAAATACATTTAAGTCTATGTCATATGTCTAGGAGAGTGAATGCCTTCAAAATATATCTGCCTATTTGGATAAATAAAGGGAATTCTCTTCTATTAGACATTCTGGGCATCTTGAAATAGGTTTTGTTTCTTCTCAAAGCTGAACTGGTTGGGGAGGAGTCTAGGGAAACTGATTTTGGATCATTTGGCAGAAACTAGAGAACTTGAGGGTTCTTCCATCCACCAGAACTGATTTACCAAACACTTCGTCCTTTTTCTCATCTCTAGTATCTTCACACTACCAAAAAGCATCACAATCTGGAGGATCTGTGTGCAAATATCTACCCAATATTATTTTCTGCATACAATCCTGAATAGGAAGGTAATGTCTGGATGGTGATGACCAGCATAAACAAATCCTTATTGCTGCACTGAGCAAATTACTATCAACACAGCACTTTTCCCACATACCACCTTCCAAAATCCATATAGTACTTACCATGACTGCATTAAAATTTATGTAGTCCTTTATTTTACTGCATAAAACCTTAAATAGTATTAAAACAGTAACATCATTGCAGGGAAATTGGTGTCCATGAAGGTTAACAGCACATACTGAAAGCCAATAACAAATGTCCTTCCTTAATAAAATGCTTGGTTTAGATCATATTTGTCATACTGTACTTATGCACTAGTCTGCCAAGCAGATATTATAAAACAGACTCATTCATAAAGTATAACATACAGGAGCAACAGTCTGGCATTTTCAACCTGAATTCAGACTACCAAGGCCTCATTTCAGTGAAAACTAAAAACAACCCAAAAACTTCCTTTACCACCTGAAAGAGAATACAGAAACTTTGTCCATCGTTCATACATTCAGCCACAATCAGGAAATTAGAGGCTGCAGTGAGATCAAAGGATTGTACTGTTCAAGGTACCCAACATTATTTTCTAGAAGTTTAATATCACTCCTTCCCATCCCCCCTTACTTAGTTATATACTATCCCTAACAGCTAGGTCAAATTTTATGAGGAGCATTTCTGAAAGCTGGAAAAGCATTCTCTGGAAAGAAGCCATCTGTTTGAAGCATTCAACTCCTTCAAGATCTGAAATGCTTCCCAGTGTTTTTTCGCTTCCCAAATGTATTGCAAGTTCCAAATATCTAAGCATAAAGTGACAGACTTGTACAGTTGCAAGGCAACTTCTATTTAGTGGTAAAGCACAACTCAGAGGTAAGCTGTGTCAGCCAGATATAGAGGATCTGAACGAGAAGCGTTGCTGCTTAGGCTTATCTATGTTTTGCAATGCCAGTGTTGTATTTTTCATGTACGTGAAAACTATCTTATGTTGTGGAGTGGGTTTTCTTTAGATACAGATTGCATATATAATACATCTTCCCACAGAGCCAAGCTACACTTAGAGGATATGAGAGATGTTCCTCAGCCTACAATAATTTATACTTCAAGTCAAGGGAAAACTGATAACAGGCTGTTGAAAAAGAGCCAAATCCATCCTACCTCTGTGATCAGCTGAGATAACATCAGTACATTGTCCAACACGAAGGGATATCCAGTAACAGGGACCACAGCATACAGCTCAAAAATCAATCACTCTGAGGAGGAATTGTTAAGGAAATTAATACCAAAAATACTCGTAATTAGGAAATACTGAAACACTGGGAAAATTCCCTAATAGAAATGTCATCGTAAAAGCCTCCATGTTTCCTTTCTTGATGCTTCTAATCAAACACTCCTGTTTAAACAGCTAGTGACATTTCAGCCTGCTATGATAATGCCTAGCAGCAAGGCCTGAGGAGGAAAGCTGACCAAAAAAACAATTTTGGAGAGAAGAGTCTTCCTTTGTAACTACACTAAGTATAACAGAGAGTACTACCCAGTTTGGAGAGAGTGCTTTCCATCAATAAATTTTAAAGCACTTTCACAGAAATATAAGGCTGGAAGAAATGTCAGGAGATCATTTGGTCCATCCCATGTCACTAAGATAGAGTGAACACACCTAAGTCACCTTGGCAAACAGCCGTCTAATGTTTTCTTTTAAAAAAAACCCACAACACCTGTACAAGCTACAAGGATTTTTTTGTATCTGTATAGTGTTAAAGCTCTCCTGGATTTCTTTTATAAATCTTCCTTGCTGTAGCATGAGACCCACACCCCTTCTTTTTGTCCCAGAACTGGCTACATAGCCAAAAAAATGACTGTCACATGATTTATAGAAAAATTTTAAGCAAAGATGTCCCATCTTAATCTCATCTTTTCTAAGCTAAAATGGGTTTTTTTAAACCCTTAGTCATATCCTTTATTTTCTAAACATCTTAATTTTCTTCTTGCTGGTTCTTCCCAGTCTATCCACATTTCTTAAGTGTGGTGCCAAGGATGAACTCGGTACTCTCAAAACATACTACTTTATAGAGTGATTAGGTCAGCAGCTCTGTTGCTCATGGCTAAAGAAAGCCACCAGTGATATAATCCAAATTGTCTGGAAAAGCAGGGTACTACAGCACATTATGTGCTTAGAGGTTTTGTCCACAAACAGATGCAGATTAAGAACTATGGTTCTAGGTGCTAACAAGGCAAATTAATAACTTGCTTGAAGATCTTTCTGGTTACACAAGTTAGATGGGTTTGCAATTCTCAGAGTCCTCTCTTTTTTAAGTATCTATTCTACATTTGTCTCAAGACAATGTCCCTTCCCTAACTAATTCTTTTGTGATTACCTTAGCTGAACCATGGCAGTCAGGAAAGCTGCCTTACCAGGAGGACGGCTTTCACCCAAAGATCTATGGCAAAGCCAGGAGCAGGAACTCAAATTAGTTGGAATCCCAATCCTTTGATCCCTTAGCCTGCATTACCCAATGAAATTCCCTTAAAAGAATGATTACTCTTCATATTTTTAAATGCATATGTATTCTGTTGTTTCACACTTACTTTGTCTGTATTTTAACTAACTTGGATCAATTAACTTTTAATAACTTGCATAATCCAACCAGGCAGTGCCAGAGAACTAGAGATCTCTGGCTTCTAAAAAGAGTGCAGTAAATCAAAGAATTTCTTGAGCACTTATTCATGAGATGGGTCAAGCAGAAACCAGGCCAAACCCAGGGAGCAGAGCAAAGCTAAGAGCACAAAAGAGACATTGTTTGCAGTGTAATAGAAAGTTATGATATTTGGAAAGACGGAAACATCAGACTTCAGTAGGTAAGGGAGGAGGTGTGCCGTGGCTCCGTATCTGTAGTGTTATACTAACATTATTAACATATACTAACATTGCCAGTCTCTCCCTCATGTCAAACCTGACCCACAGAAAAATACCCAGGGACCCCGGGAGGTGTGTCTTTTTAACAAGTGCTCTCTGAGGTCACTTGCCCTGCCTGCCAGAGTTCTATCATGACTGCAGCTGGCGGGTGAGGGATGCGGACGTATCCCCTCAAACTGGTGAGAGAAGATATTTCTTCAGCATTGCTTACATGAACACTGGTAATGATTCATACTGTACAAAGACTGGCACGGCAGTAAAAACTCACACACGCACTCATTGAACATCAGCTCCCTCTACTGTAAATACATTGGTATACATTGCCACTCCATCACCTCCCAAAACAGTCGGTTTTGATAAATGTACTACTCTGAAGCTCTGTGACTAAGATCACTGGAAAAATGCATCCTGCAGAACCAACAGACAGAAAGACAGCATGGATTTTTCCTTTCTGTTCTCATGATTATGATAACTGGGTTTTCAATCTTCTTCTGTGCTGCAAATATCCATCTCTAGTTTGTCTTAAAACTAGAATACATTTCATGATCTTAATCTAATATCTTACAAAGAACTGTAGACTACAGTCTACAGAGCAGTCTGCTGCAGTAACTGCAGTCTTGCCTTTATTAGTCACAACATTCATTTCTGACAGAAAATGTAATGGCATGGACCCTAACCTCTGCTGATCATTATCCTACTTATGATGTTTTGTCTTCCTGAAAAGGTTAAAAATCAGACAAGTCTCAATAGCTGATGGCTGCGCCCATCCATACTGAGGGCTATTCTTGGTTCCAGCAGAAATCAGAGATGTTTGAAGCACAGCTCAGTAACACAGTCCTGTTAACTGATAAGATTTACTCAAAAGTATGACTCAAAAGGACAGAAATTGTTGTTCAGTCCAGACTGAATTCAATTAATAGGTTAATCCCAAAAATACAAGATGCTGGCTTTTTTCAGAGAAAGGGAAATAATTTTTGTTTTGAAATTGACCTTATTTTTTTAATGTTAGACTAAACAAAAGTTTAATTTCAGATTAAACCAGTGCTCAGGGTTTTACTTGGCATGAAATCCAATTAAATGATCAAAGTATCAAAAGTCGGCCAAGAGATCAAGGAAGATGAGGACAGCAGAAAGGCTCTGAGACTTGCCCAAGAATGGATAACCAGAGCCTGTAGTGAAATTTTAATGTAATGGAAAGCAGAGACGCTAGATCAGAAAGAATCCAGACACCTGGAGGGTGATCAATAGCCTATCCATGAAAATGGCCCATTTATTGATTGCGAAAAAAGTAACAGGAAGAAGATGTTAAAAGTTGTAAGACAGGGATGGAGACCTGAGTGTTGAGAGTCTAATTTGTTTGAATGTTGAGGAACAGAGACAAGGAAGAAGATGAAAGAGGGAGAACAGAAGAAAATATGATCAAGAAAGGTCAGCTCAGAGGACAAGGAAGCGTCAAGGGGATGGACTGAAAGCACTGGAAGTATTAAGCTTGCAAGTACCTCCAAGTAAGGAACTTGAGAGACAGCCAGAGCTGCCCTAGACAGAAGGAGAAAGGCAAGGGAGGCCAGGACACCAGTGTGCCCCACAAGCATCAGTTGGAGCAATTTCAAAATCTCCCAGCTTCTTACAGTATCCTATATGCTGCTGTACAGAGGGTCACATCTCATCCTTAGCTGTGGGCCCTCTAGAGTCCCTGAAGACAGATAATGAGAGAAGAGGGATAAAAAGCAGAAAGTCAGTTTGATCAATTTAATGTTGACTTTGTACCGTTCCTTTGATAGGAATGGAATAGTCAAAGCAAATAAAACTGCTTTGAAATAGGAACTGACAGGACAAAATATAGCAAGTACATGAGAGGAACTTCATCAGAATTATGCCACAATGCATTAATCTGCATCACAGTAATAATGTTACTTTAAAGTTAACACCATTATTTCAAAGCAGAAAGCCTTCTGGATCTCTAGTAACTCAGTGCAAACCTTTTACAGCTAATCAGTATCATTGCTTCAAAAGAAATTAAACTGTCTCCACCCAGTAACTCTACTGGCATTTGATCTACAATTGGCTTGAAGTTAAAAATTAATTACCCTTCCAACATATTGATTACATGACTATAAACATAAAAGCAGCAGCCCAGAACAATGTACACTGACCCTCTGTTGAAAAAGCATGTTTGTTTTCAAAAGGAAGCTAATTAAGACAAGTTCCTACAAGAGGAAGACAGCAGTAAAACTAAAACCAACAGTGCCATCTAGTGCATCCCTGTGTTCAAAGAGCTATAATCGCATCATTCTTCATTTCAGCTATTTCTTACTGCTAACGAAAAGGACTGATAAATAACTATCACATTCCATAAGCCTGAGGTCCCAAGTCTTATCATCAGGGAATACGTGACTTCTAGATGAAGAAAGTCTTACATCATATTTACATTTGTATAATTAATAATACTATAACGATAAATCTACTTGATTAGTAGGATTTAACTACTAACTGTGAATTAATTGAAATAAATAAAAATTCTACACTGACAGTAAGTCTCAGCTTTCTAACCTATTTCAAAACAGCTACACTGGAACATCTATTGTCTTTAGATGGTATCTTTATAATATGCACTAAAATACATTAGATAAGAATCTCTGGATCTCTTTCATGGCTTTTTATCAGATGTATATGTATACACACCAGTGAGCAAAAATAGAAAGCAAAAAAGGACAGTACCTCCTTAGGATCTGCTAAATACACTCCTTGCTAATGGACACTGATCATTTTTATCAGAAAAATGTAAGCCATTAACTTTTTGTTTAGATGTCACTGACAAACCATGTAGAGCTTGCTTCTAAACCCTCTTCCCCAGAAGAGCCAGGATCTAACCCACATGAGGAGGCCTCACAGAACTCATGATTCCACAGAATTGCTCTCCCATTTTGTGGCCACCCAATTTTATGCTTCTCTTTGGCTGCTTTAATGTCCCCTATTTTTAAATGTTGCCTTTCAGGAACACTGAATACTGACGTGGCTTCCTTTTCCCAAAACCCTGTAGAGTCCTCCCACTGCATCTAGCATCATACTTGGCCCTTTACACTACATTAATGTACATTCATTGTCAGGTCTTAACAGAGATTGCTTTAAACTACAAAAGGGAGCCTGAAACAAAGGCAGTATATCCTGCAGCAGGAAAAGAAAGATTACAATCTCTATGCCAATTGCTTCAGATTCCTTTCTACCCCAAGGACTCATATTTCACTGGGGTTTTTTGCACCCATAGCCTGGTATCACTAATCTTTAATCCATACAAAATAGTATCAGGCACGTCTCAGTTGACATTGGGCACACAGATGTGTGCAGCATACACAGATGTCAAGCACACATTTTCAGATTTAGTCAAGACTGTTATTCCTCTCTGCTTTCTTCATCAGCTCCTCCCCTGACATCAGGGGAACCAGTCCCCTGATGCCCACTGAAACCACTTCACTATTTGTTTTGTTTCCCTTTTGTTTTGTTTGGCTAACAGAAACTCCAGTAAATGTTAAAACATAAACCAAAACCTTTGGGCTCACATAGACCTGGCCCATTTTAGTCCCCTCCACCTTGCACCATGAGCAGGAGTGGACCCTCGCCACCATCCCTCCCAGCCTCCGTCATTCACAGGGCTGGTGGCCAGCAGATGACCCCACCAGGTTCTCCACTGCACACACAACAAAATCCCAACTTTGCCAAGTTCAGAGGGCTGCAACAGACTTTAATGACTAGATGGAGGGTTTATTAACAGCTCATTTGAAAAATCCTTCCCTGATATATAGCCCATGATGAGAGGCAAGCTGTATCACACAGAAACTATGAAGGGCAATATGCTGTAAGAAAAAAACATGACATGAGATGTGCTTCCCTCTCCTCCCCACCCTCCCATTTTCCCACTCCTTTCCTAGATCTTCTCTTTCTTCTCTGACTCACAGGAGAAGCTCCAGCACACAGGACAGGGAGCAATGATGGCACCAGCAACTTGATGTGACTTAAAGAAAAGACTGACTAAAAGGAATGCAAGGCCAAACCCAGAAATAAGTAAGTAGCAATGAAGAGCTAAAAACTAACACAAATTAACACATACAAGTCCAACCATCACATTACACTAGGGAACAGCCAGAAAACAACATCCAGCACTGTGAAAGATCACATGAAGAAGCTGGATTCAGTTACAGCGGGTCTGCAAATAAGCTCAACTAGGTTTAGAAACAGCTTTTCATGTCATCATGTCAGCAAGCAGCACACGAAAACAGTGGTCTGCCTGTGTTTCACCACCTCCTGCCCATTATCGTTCCTTCTAGGTCTTTCATAGGCTATCAAAGTCTCACATCCTGCCACCACTAAATTTTCAAGAAAACAGTTTGTTTTCTCCTGTGTTGCACTTGAAGTATCTATAAAGGCTCCTTGATGCTCTCCTTCGACTCTTTCCCTAAAAATGACTTCTGACTTGAGGGCCACAAAAATTTGAAAAAGAATAGTAAGAATAGAGAGCCCTCTCCACTACACTTGATGGTGTTACCTTACGTATCTGGATATCCCACTTCTGTTTGTATCTCTTCATCACCTCCCCCTACTCATCACAACAGGGATGAGACTCCTTTTTTTGCTGTATACTCTGATCTGACATGAGAGACTAAAACCAGAAGTTCAAAATCTTCTGGTGAGGAAGGAAGTGGAGCACAGTATTTGAACTAACTTTCCACAGATTGCAAAAGCCTGAGTTTACCATCTGGAAAGAAAGCAGATGAGGCTTTCTGTCAGACTAATGATCTGTATCAGTCAGGGATATCATTATAACAGCAGCATCAGGAGTTAAAACAGACACAGATACATGGCAAATGCAATTCTCTAAAAATTAGAAAACTGGTTAAAGCACATGTGGAATAAATCTTTGTTCCCTTTCCAGGATCAAAAGCATTTTCTTTGGTTCAGAACAGTTCATCTAGATATTGAAATTCTTTAGTGAGTTATTAATTACTACCAAAATACAGTTCTGGTTTTAATACTTTCCATTCCCAATTAGTTCACACAAAATGCTTGCTGAAGGTCCACAAAGAGGAAAATGGCAGCATTTTTTTTCAGAGTAAGGATGTTTTACTCCTCTGTGTATTTCTTGAACACAGAGAAATGAAACTAGTATAATCTGACCTTTAATCTCTGTGTTACTTTTTTTCTGAGATGTTCTTCTTACCCAAAAGATCTCTTCTTGGGGAGGCATTATGGTGGGACGCATTCCTCTGGATTTGCATTAGACTTTTGCCAGTTGTCTTTCATGCCAGTTGAGGGAGAATTTGACCAACTATCCCTATATCCCAATTTACTGCAACCAAAAAAGCCATATTTTTTTCCCTTTTTACAAACTTCTCAGGAATAGACAGAATTATTAATCTAATCAAAATCCCAATCTCATAGAGATAATCAATAGTGGAAATGCTTGGGGGAGGGGGTGGGAATTCTGCCTTGTAAAGCATTGAATAAAGGGGTATCAATATGAAGCTGATCACAGCCGAATATAAAATAACCATGAAATATAATGGATAATTCCTGCGTTACGCTTTGTTATGCTTCTGATATTAATTTTTCTCTTTGCAACAGACCTCTGTACCATTATATAACCAAATTAAGTGTAGAATTGAAGCCTCAAAATAAGAAAATGGGGTTTTTTGAAGTCAAACAAGATAAATGCTATCCTGAGACAATGTATAGACATGTAAAACTTGGCATTCCCTCCCACAGACACACTGCCCATTTGTCTGTAACCTCCTCTCTTGATTCCCTATAATTTTATTTTACCTCAAAAGGCCCATGATCATCATCAACTTCAGAATCCAGGTGAGTGAAATCCTGCTCTCCAGTAGTCAGACAGAGACCTACTCATTTCTAGAGCACCAGAAAATTGAGAGTAATGCAGTTATTACAGTCATATATAGGTCTACTTTTGTTAAAGGAGAATGGTAAGATAAATGCCTCAGTTTCTTTTACATCTAAGGTGGTTTCACTGCATCCCTGTGCAGAGATAAGAAAACACAGATCTCTCAAGGAAGCAGATCTTGGGGTCTAAAGCCACAGGTGAGTTCTGCAGGACAGGGTTTACATGACTGCAAGTTGACGTGTTGACTACTGTTGACTACAGTTGACTACTGACCACCATCTGTGTCTGTCTTCCATTAAACAGTGCAGAATAAAAAAAAGGCCAAACTCTTTTAATAGATTAATGTGATTTTATCAATACACAACATGGCAACTGTTTCAAAAGTAGATGACTGAATTTATGTTCCCACATCAACATTTGGACACTGTCCTAATTTTCACAAGCATTCAGGACTTCTACTGAAGTCAGAAGCAAGTGTACTCAAGTACTAATTTTGTGCATCATTTGGGGGCCAAACAATAAAAAATAAAATTACGTTACTTCAAATCCTAAGTCCTCTTTCTACTATTTCTCCTAATATGTGACACAAGGTCAAAAATTAAGGACCCACACCACTGTTAAGCAGCAGGAAGTACCACTGTCTCTGACACATTTTTCTCTACGCGGGCACAGAAATTCTCAGCCCTTCAGTCACATCTGCTTGCATGGTTTAATTTTGTTGAGATTTTATCTTCATAATACATTCAGTTCTACAGAGAAAAGAAAAAGGAATTTGGACTCCTCCAGTGAATCTCAACTTCATTAAACAAATCAGCACATTTGCCATTTCCTGTTGAAAAATAAAATTGCCAAACAATGTCTCCTTTAAAATGAAAGTAAATAAATCCAGCTAGAAGACTACACTTTCTTTTTTCAGAAAGGAATAACTAAAAATATAAGCAAGAACCAGGCTCTGTGAGAGTGAAGGAAAGGATTTTTTGTGTTTTCTCATGGAACTTTTGAAAATCAGGTGGCTGCTCTATTCCTGTAACAAGTTAATGGCTGGGGAGAGCAGTGCTCCCGCTCCTTTGCTTTCCTCAGTTTTATCTGCTTTCTCTTAACACCATTGTTGCTTTCTCTTGGTCCTCACTTCTCTTCCCAACCTATCCTGGTATAGAGCAAACGTGAACAAATTATGTACACCAACAGAGAGCAAGACTGATTCAGGTTGTGGAAGTCTCAGAGCTATTGTAAGGCACACAGTTATCTTAAAGGCCCTCTTCATTTGTTGTTTCATTATGGGGTGCAGAACTCTTACACTTTGATTCTCCGGCCTTCCTAATCCCCAGCCTGTCCTCTCCCTTTGTTAATCCTAATCCTATTTTATCTCTGTATTATCAATAGTTACTGATACAGCACTCCTGATGCCCAGGTGGGAGCTGCAATAAAGGCAGTACAGATATACAGCCCTCTTGGTACAAAGTCCTTTGTGGGTGTGTGATTTACCTCCCTGAGTACAGGCTCCCTGAGGAGCACAGAGCAATGTTGAATTACAGGTGTAGTCCTTTCTCCCCTCCCTTAGCCTTGTAACTTCAGCTGTCCTTCATGGTTTTCCCTTAGCCCTTGCCTCCCTTCCTTGGTCCATCACCTCTTGCCCTTTGATCTTCTAACACTGAAAGGGGATTTGGCTGTCATAATGCAGGCACCTAATATTTAGACAGCTGGGTCTGAACTAGCCACCTTATTACAGCCAATAATCTTATCCTAAACCAGATATCTTAACTAGGTCAGATGAATCTCACCCTTGCACTGCTTATTTCTCCCTGTTGATATAATGGGAGCCAAGGGTCACCAGCTGAGACTTAGGTGTTTATAAGTATCAAAAATACTCCCCAAATAATCCCATTTCAAATACTCTACTAAACTTCTTTAAAGACCTTCTATTTGACCCTGGTCTTCCCTATTTCATTAATACCCACTCTAACCTCAGTAATTTCCCTGTGATTTTTAATTTCCTCCCTTTTAAAAGACAGATCCCCTTCTGTACTCCATCCTCACTGGATCCAGTTCATTATGCACCAACTATACTCTTTCTTCTTTGGCTCTTCCAGGGACCCACTTACATTCTCACTTGAGTTTCTCTCCACCAGTTTCTGAACAGGCAAAGAGCTCAGAGAGTCATGCTGTCATACAGTGTCAGACAGGATTGCTTCAGGAACTTCATTGCTACCTTCTTCTGCAACACAGGCCACAAGACGACTTAAGACCTTGCTGAACTGTAGAATATATATTTTAGAAAAACGGTCAATCTTTACTCTAAAATTGCTATTGCCAGTGTTGCCTTGCTTAAAGTGTTCCAGTAGTCAACTCCTCTGACAATTAATACTAAGTTCATTTATTAACACTAAGTTTATTTTTAGTCTGAATTTGTCCTGTTTTAACTTCTGGACATGGAACCTGTAATATCCTAATACATCAAAACATCCTATTAACAACCTTCTGATCCCCCAATAAGTACTCAAAAACCTTTAAGCTTTTAGCTGATAAAATAACCAGATTGGATTTCTCACATTTTCAAGTCCCTGATTATTCTTTGAACCCTTTTCAATTCATAAATGTTCTCCTTGAAACCCTCTAGCCATACCTGTCTATAGCTACTCTATTTATCTTTGAAAAACAGGTTGTAAAATAGACATGCCAATACTCTTCTTTCCACGGCACTGTCACAGCACATGACTATGATATAATTTATTAATATTTATCACTGTAGTACAGAGTAATGTCTAAGTTAACAACTTTTCCACAGACACTGTAAACAATGCTAGAGGAAACTTCTCTAGTTGTCCCATTTTTTCTGAAAACTCCAGTGCTGTAATTTAAACCCCTAAAATTGCTCAGTACTGGCAAGTACATGCACTGCTAACTTCAAGAATACTTTTAGAATGCACTTTTACTATGTTGTTGTTCCTTACGTTGCATCAGAATTAAATAAATTAGCATTAAGAGAAGATATTCTGTAATGAAAGATGTTTTATAAGCGGTCACTGATCTTTGCATGGCAGTACTTCATTTTACATTTCAGAAGGAAATCAGGATTCTTTCATCAGAGACTTTTGGATGAAGTGCTTTTGCAAGTCTGGCAACTTTATCAAACAATACACTCAAGAAGTCAAAGGGCAGGTGAAGAAAATAAGTTGTCAGGTAGAGACAACATTTTAAAAGCTAACGCTGTGGCTTTTAAATAGTTAACATACTAAGATAGGAAAGATAACATTTTAAGAGAAACCTACCGACACATACCCCATGTATGAAGATTACAGGCTTCCGAATCAGCAGAACATGAAATTTTTTGGCACCTCTGAAAATCTGTACATAATTTGGATTATATGAGCATTGCTCCTTCCAAAAGATAGCTTGGGACTGACTAGAACCAAAAGTAGATGTTTTAGTATGCAGCCCTTCAACTGTATCATCTTCTTTTTGCCTTCAGCTCTTTGCAGATGCTGCTGCACTATTGCTCACTGCCTTTAAAGACCTGTAACCTCCTTATCTCTGCTGGAGCAAGAGTAGCAGCCACCAGGACTTAGGCGTATTTCTTTCCTTTGGTTGCCTTCCTCTAAAATGCTCAACACTTGCTCTTTTTCACCCTACTTCTGCACATTCCCATCCCTGAAAAAAATTTCTGTATCACAAATAAATAATCCCACTCTAGTTCTTGAAAGAGCATATCTGCTTTGAAGCACCTCAATTTATGGGAGAACTAAATCTTGTTGTAACCAGGGAAGTAAACTACTGGCCTGCATTTTAAGATAGATATGAAGCAACATGGCTATCTAATTCTGAAAACATAGGTACATGTCAAAAGAAAAGCAAATGCAAGACTCTGAATTTGAATTACATGAGGCAAGATATATAGCTGACTATTCTTGGAGGGGATGGGGTGGAGAAAGAAGCTGAGAAAACTCCCAAGAATAGAAACAGAGTAGGAAGTCACAGAGCAAGCCTATAAGATTTGAATGCAACACTAAGGGAAACCTAAAAAGAGCTTCTAGGGTAAATGTGGTAATACAGGCCCCTAAAACTGACCCAAAAAAATCCCCTCTAAATAGCAACTTTGTCATCTAAATAATTACAACATGCATAATCTCCATGAAAAACATAGAATATGATGCAAAATCACAGAATCACAGAATCATTCAGGTTGGAAAAGACCCTTGGGATCATCGAGTCCAACCATCAGCCCTACTCTACAAGTTCTCCCCTACACCATATCCCCCAACATCACATCCAAACGACCCTTAAACACATCCAGGGATGGTGACTCCACCACCTCCCTGGGCAGCCTATTCCACTGTCTGACCACTCTTTCTGTGAAATTTTTTTTCCTAATGTCCAGTCTAAACCTCCCTTGTTGCAGTTTAAAGCCATTCCCTCTTGTTCTATCACTAATTACCTGTGAGAAGAGACCAGCACCAACCTCTCTACAATGTCCTTTCAGGTAGCTGTAGAGAGTGATGAGGTCTCCCCTCAGCCTTCTCCTCCTTAAACTGAACAGTCCCAGCTCCTTCAATCACTCCTCGTAGGATTTATTCTCCAGGCCCTTCACCAGCTTTGTTGCCCTCCTCTGCACTCGCTCCAGCACCTCGATATCTCTCTCGTATTGAGGTGCCCAAAACTGGACACAATACTCCAGGTGTGGCCTCACCAGTGCAGAGTACAGGGGGACTATCACCTCCCTACTTCTGCTGGTCACACTATTTCTAATACAAGCCAGGATGCTGTTGTCTTTCTTGGCCACCTGGGCACACTGCTGGCTCATGTTCAGCTGCTTGTCAGTTAGAACCCCCAGATCCTTTTCTTCCAGACAGCTCTCCAGCCACACCTCCCCAAGGCTGTAGCGATGCATGGGGTTGTTGTGGCCCAAGTGCAGGACCTGGCACTTGGCCTTGTTGAAGCTCATCCCACTAACGTTGGCCCACCGATCCAATCTATCCAAGTCTCTCTGTAGTGCCTCCCTATCTTCATGCAGATCGACACTCCCGCTTAACTTGGTGTCATCTACGAACTTACTGATGATATACTCTATGTCCTTATCAAGATCATCAATAAAGATGTTGAACAGAAATGGTCCCAACACTGAGCCCTGAGGAACACCACTTGTGACCGGAAAATTAATAAAAGCTGTAAAAATATTATAGTTGTGAAGCATAAAGAATGTGGTGACAATCTTAAAAATGCCACAGTAACCGTGAACTTGATGAGCAAGGAAACCAAATGACAGTAAATTCTAAGGTATCAAGAAAAATCTTGAGACATTTTTTACAGTGAGAACAATCAGTAACTGGAACAACCTCCCCAGGAAAGTGGTAGAGTCCCCATCACTGGAGGTTTTCAAGATGCAATTGGACAGGACGCCAGATTATCTCATCTATGCCCCCTTTCCCACAAAATGTTGGACCAGATGATATTTCAAGGTCCCTTCCAACCTGGGCTGTTCTGTGACTCTAAATGGGACCTCCACAGTAGGTGAAAGGCTACTCCTTCGTTCTCTTGAATGTCTGTCGTGGCCTAAAAGATCCTAAGTGTTATCTAAGAAGGAAGCTCAGTCTCAGGTTTGATCTACAGTTGCACTTTATTATAGTTTTCTTCCTGTCACAGCTTTCTTTCCAGCACTGTTTTAAGGATCTAACATTCAACTCCTCTACAACAAACCTATTTGCTTTCACCACTAAGGTTCTATAAGGCACAAAGAGCAAACTGCGAGGTTTGCAAACACCAACTCCCCCAAAACATGGACCCAAATTGGCAGGCAATTGCTAAGGCCCTAAGATCTGATACGTATTTGGGAATCTCATGAACTGGAGTATGCCTCCCACCAACTCGCAGGAATGTGAGGATTTTTACCAACAGGTATCAGGATGCAGGGAGATGCTTCCCACAGAAAGGAGCAGGCAGCAGGGACAGAGCCCACCACACCTTTCTGGGCTCTCCTCCTGTTCCACTGCCAGGAACACCATCTGAGTGGGGCTCAGAGTTTGGCCAGAGTCCACCTTTGACCTAGGAAACAAGAGTGTAGTACATCTTCCAGATTAAACAAGTAAGCACCAAATATACCTCTCACCAATTTGTCCTCTGAACAGATGCAATAGGACAAATGTCAATCACCTGTCTTGAATAAGAAGAATGAAAATGTAATTTTTTTTTTTTCTGCACTGTTTATCCCAATCTTTGGGGCTAGTGCAGGAGAGAGGAAGTGTGCTGTGCTAACCTTATGTCCCATTGTCTTCTCACCAGTCTTCACGATGGCCTTAGCACAGAAACTGTAATTGTCTCAAGCCATTTTGACAGCCCTGCAGAGACACCTTGCAGGAAGGACTGCTGTGCCCTTCCTTCCAGGGCCTGGCTATTCAAGGGCCAGCAGTCTGGCCCTGCAGTGTCAATAAAGAAAGAAATGTCAGCAAAACAGCAAGGTACTTGATTGTAGCTCTGTCGTGTCCAATTAGATTAAGTACAACTCAATAGATGCTTTTTTTTTTTTTTTTAATTCATTTGTTTTTCTCTCACTGCATCAGTAAACCACACACTGCTCATCAGGCAGATCTGCCAGTCCACAGTGAGCTTCATATAATGGGACTAGACATCTACTAAGACATGAGCTAGCTAGTTAGCAATAGGATATTTTGCTGTTCTGTGTGTGATTGTAGTGCCAATTAACATTTGATCAATGTGTAGAGACACCAGCACATGAAAAAGATCGCTAACATGGGTGAAATTTATAGCATGAGAAGATTTACTGGCTGGAGATTGGCTTTATTCAATTTAAAATAGCAAGTCAAGATGTACGACTTCAGATAAGATGCATATAAATTCCAAACGAACTCAGGTATCACTGCTATTTCCTAAGTCACTTCTTAATCTTTACATCCTTAAGCCTCACATCCTGAAATTTGTTCTGCATCTTCAGGATTATTTTTAGTCCTCCTTTAAGTTCCCTCTGAAATTTCCACATTCTTCCTGAAAACACATACAAGGACTCCAAAACACTGAGTCACAAGGCAAGAACAGTATTTATTTCTGCATGATTATTCATTTCCTATTAAGTCCTAAGGTTACAGTAAAGCACCTACCAAGGTACTATGCAGAAGATTCCCATTAGTATCTACAATGACTATACAGTCCTCCTCTGAATCATTCACTTCATCATGCAAACTTCCAAGAAAAAAACTGCTGTAAACATGGTACATCCAACAGACAGATATTAGATATATTAACTTACGAGAAAAGTATTCATGTTTATCTGCTGAGATCTACCTTTTTGAACTATCATTTTAATACATATTAAATAAAGCAACATCCTTGGCAGCATCCCCTAGCTGGCAAATCCCAAGATGTGTTTAAAATTAGCAGCATTTCACAGACCTCCTCAGCTAGTTACTCTTAAGACTCCTGGGTGGAATTTATAAAGTCCTGTTGCATGAAACTGAATGTTGTGCAATGCCTTCCCCTGCTACAGACCATTACCTTTTAATATTGAGTCCAAATAATATATGTGAGATGTTCCAAAATCAAACATCCTTTAGATATACCTTTTCTGCTCTACACTTCACTGCTCTGCATTTAGCAGTGGCCTTATCAAACATTAGGTTTGGTTGTCCTTTATTTTGTTCCTGACATGAGTAAACTACTGTCCGTTATTTTTATCTTCCATGGCTACATGTATTTTAAATCTCTCTTCAACTTTCCTGAATCGGTCACGTTGTCCAACTTGTACATTAATTATTTTGCCTTTTTTTCATTTTCATCCTTCGTTCATATATTGATTTTTGGTGCCATTGTAATTTCCACGTATCCATTCGATTGTAACAATTTCTTGCCCGATATCACTTTCCCTCATTTCCACGCAACAGTCCTATCAGGGCATCTAGAACAATAGCCTTGAAAAATTTGACAGATGTTGGCAAAATTTTGCTATACTTCATGTGACAGCATTAATCACTGTGTACAAACACTCATGCAAGAAAGACAGATGTGGATGAACTCTACAGCATAACAAAATCCTTTGGCTAGAAGCTGGCTACATTCATACCACTAAGCATGACCGACTTAGATGTATCTTGACACCTGTGATTTTCCAGTCAATGATCAGCTTTTCCTTGTCCATCATAACTGGGGTGAACCACACCATGCTGGACATTAAGAAAATGTATTTTTTAAATGTTACCAAAGAGTTACTACTGGACATATAATTCCTCCATCATACTTCTTTCAGTCTGAATTAATGATAAAAACTTTATTCTTCCCACACATTAGGAACAGGCCACTAAGTTCAACTTACTCTCTAGCAAGATTAGGTGGTCCATGGCAGACTGTATTTCATTTAATGAATTAGAACTTAAATTTATAAATAATTAAGTTCTTATTCTTCTGAAACTTCTGATTTTGAAACAGCTAATGGCCACTCTGTCATAATACACCAGCCTTTTTACCTTTTCCATCCTGAAGAACAAGGTCTAACCATCGATTTCAACATCATACAAGACTCTACACACTAACATTTTTATACTGATCATATAATCTTTCTCAAGCTCCAAATTTTCTTACATATTTGAGTTTCCTAACATTAATATATAGTAAACTGAAAGATGTATCCCTTACAAACAATGGGTTTGTCCTTTTATAGAACATGGAATAAGGATATTTATTTTGTTCTCTCAGCTACCCTTGCTCTTGTACCATCCCGGAAATTGGCACCCATATTAATGAGATGAAGCCTACAGACACCCAATTTTATTCAGATTTATCCCAGTGTTCCACAAAACCCAAACACTCTACTTGGCTAACACCAGTATTTCCCATGTTCTTTCTACTTTGACCAAGGACCAGGAAGGATTTCTCAAAAAGGTCATCTGACTCCTCTTTTGGTTTCCTTTGTAGGCCTCTGCAGTTTTTCACCTTCTGCAGACTGGAGTCTGTGACTGTCTTACTGTTGCCAGAACAGGTTATTATCAATGCTGCTGGAAGAAGGCAAAACTTCCCACTGTCTACCTGACCCTTGAAGAATAGTTCAACCATCCTCGTTAGAATTAAGTCGCTGAGGAGGATGACCATCTTCTGCACCATGGCTGGCTGGAAGCAAGGAAACATTCCCAGGAAGTGCCAACAGGTACTGCCTTGTTCTCTCACCACTCCCTGGGCATCTGCCCCTGGGTTACTGTTGGAAGAAGATACATAATTTCACTGGCCTCAAACCCACACAGTTTGAGCTACACAAACGTTTTCTTTCCTCTGTTACAGTTTTCCTCAAAACTTATGTCTTCTTGAAACATAAGTCTATGTATTATGTCTTCTTACAGGCAATCCTTGCAAGCTGTCATCTCACATGCCCCTCTGTGTACTTGCGATGTCACATCGCTGGAGGACACTTCACATTTTCTTACTCTCGTGGTAAAAAATTTCCAATCTATTTATCTTCCTGTTTCCTTCCGTTGGCCACATACCTTTTCCATGTCCAATCTTCTACAGTAGAAATCAATTCACACGATTTCCTCAGTCTCTGTTGCTGGCATCAAACTGAGCTTTTAAAAACCTCTCCCAGCCCACCGCGGGGTACTCCCGGCAACCCCGCCGCCGCTCGCCCCCACCCCAACGCTCCGCTCCGCCGCCCCCCAGCACCCACATCCACTAATCCGCATTGAGCGTGCTGCCAAGGGGATGCCTGAAACCTGGCAAGTTTTACTTCTGTCTGCCCAAATTTCCATTGATTTTACTTAAATGACTCATTTTGCTATTAAAACGGAGATGGGAACTCCTACTGTTCATTCCGAAGACGCCCTGAGGGGCGCAGCAGGCCCAGCCGCCCTGCTCCCACTCCCTCTGCCGCGACACCCAGCCACCGGCTGAGGTCCCCGCTTTCCTCCAGCGAGCACGGCGACAAGGCCCACCCCACGGGCACGGGCACGGGCACGGAGCCGTCCACCGCTGCCCTCCCCCGCCTCGCTACCCGCCCCACCGCGGGACCCTCGCCCCCCGCCGCGCGCATGCGCACAGGCGCCACCCTCCCAGCGAGCGGCGCAGCGAGCGGCGCGGCCCCGCCCTTCCTGCCTGGGAGGGAGGAGACGGGGGCGGTGGCGGTGGCCGGAGCCAGACGGGAAGATGGCGGACCTGGAGGAGCAGCTGTCCGATGAGGAGAAGGTAGGGGTGGGTGGGGGTGCTGCGTCGAGCCTGGTAGCCCTTTTGTCCTCCAGCCCTGTGAGCCGGGAGGCCGCGGGGCGGGCTCGGCCCTCGCCCTGCGATTCGTATTTTTACCGTTGCCCAGCGGCTGGGCCTGTCAGTCGGGGGGCGGGAGGAGGGTCGGCGGGGAGGCCGGGGGGAGGGCTGGCCCGGCCGCCGCGCCGGCCCTGCCGCATCTCCCGCCGCTCCTTGTACGGTGCGGGCTCGGCGGGGGGCGGGGCCCTGGGCGCGGTGGAGGCGGCGGCCGCTCAGCCGGCTCCCCGCTGCCGCCGGGGCGGTGGGCACGGCCGCTGCGCACCGCCGCCCCCGCCCGGTGTGCGGTGGGGGGACGGCGAGCGGGGGACGGTCGGGAGAGACAGAAAAGACGCTGAGGGACTCTCCCCTCCCATTCCCCACCTCCACTTCCCGTTTCCGAGGCCTCTTGGCCGTGCCAGCCGGGTGCTCCGGGGCACCGGCTCTGCCCTCGCCACAGAGGGGCTCTCTACCGCAGGGCCGGCCGTGGCCATCGCCTCCCCTTTCACCCCCTCAGGCTCCGGGAGGAGATGAGATACGGAGGTTCGGGAAAGGAGGGGGGGTGTGCGGATGAGGAAGGTTGTTTTACTTCCTATTAGGAGGCAGTAATTGGGGAAGTGTAAGGTCAAGGAGCAGAGGGTCTGTGTTAACAAGATGTACTTGTAATCTCTCTTTATGGCAGTTGGAAACTTCTTAGATTTAGGACAGATTTTTCCAGAAAAATCTCACAAGGAATAGGGTATCTTATAAGACCTCAGTTATCACTGCTCCTTGTCTTCCTCTGTTGGATCCAGCTTAATGGCAGCTGCCTGTTTCAGAGCTAGGGTGTGGCGTTTTGTGTACATGGTGCTGGTGCACTGCTCATGTCTTTATGTAATACACGATATTGTTCATTTTTGACTTTAAAAACGTAGGTTTTCATAGCTGTGGAAGCTGTGAGATGACAAATGTGGGAGACATAAATGATGTTTCAGACTTCTTTGAAGTTAGAAGGATGTATAAAATGTCTACATGGTTACAGTAAGGCAGATTTTTCTGTATGTTTGAGGGTAACAGGACCATGTTTCAGAACTAGAGATGCACTGATACGCTAAGACATGCATAGCACCAGGATTTCACTGTCTTTTCCCAAGAGGCTTTAAGACTGTGCCCTCCTCTACTTAATTCACGTGCAAATGCCACCTCTCTGTTGGTACAAAGTAGTAATGTAATCAAGAAGTTTATGTGGTAATCCATGATTCTTTTCACTCCTTACAGAAAATACAAGTAACTCTAATCCAGTATGTTATTCCTAGAGGGTATGCTTGAAAAGACTTAGAATACAGGTTATCTTGGCATGGTTGAGGTTGGAAGGGACCTCTGGAGGTCATTTTGTCCAACCCCCCTGCTCAAGCAGGGTCATGGAGAGCAGGCTGCCCAGGAGTGTGTGCAGACAGCTTTTGGAAATCTCCAAGGATGGAGACTCCACAACCTCCCTGGGCAACCTGTGCCAGTGCTTGGTCACCCTTGCAGTAAAAAAGTGTTTCCATATGCTCAGACGGATCCTCCCATGTTTCATTTTGTGTCCATTGCCTATTGTCCTGTGAGTAATAAAAGATGCAGTGACAGTTTTGTCTTGCCTCTGTATGATTTGAGAAGCACTGCCTGTGCTTTTGTGACTGATGGAGTTAGGTTCTGAACTCTCTTCTATCCATTAATTTAAGTTTTTCTTTTCTCCCCAAATGGGTGCAGACCTTCTAGAGACTTTTCCTGCCTTGGTATAAGTGAATAGAATCAGCACTCTTCCATTGTAAATTTAATTGATTCCTTTATCTGCTTCAGTCCAATATAAAATTGATTGTCCTATATGAGTGGAATTTTCCAAGCCTGGCAGTATATTTTATTGGCTAATAAAGCAAAGATGGGTAACACTGTAAACTGGGGAAAGCAGGCATATATTCATGCAGATCTTGTGATGTCTTAAGATTTAAATTCTGATACATTTGTTTGTGCTATCATTTTACAATAAAAATGTTATCTCAAATATTCAGTTTTACTGAGCTAAAAAAAGGCAGCTGGATAGCATTTGAAAAGCACACCCTTCTTACCCAGTTGGGACTGTAAATAAATGTAGGAATAGAGGCAGACAGACAAACAAACATTCATTTTCACAGGGAACAAATCACATTGTTCCTTTATATACTTTTCTCTCATAATACGGAACTGATAGTATTGGCTGATGTAGGTGATGGTGGCGATACAGTTTTGTAGGCAATTTCAATAGAGACATAACTAGAACACTGGTCAAAACTGTTGAAATTCAAGGAGCGAAGAAGGTGAACAAAATAACAGAACTTTTCTGTACCAGACTCCTAATCATGCTGTAAAAGCATAAGTAAATAGGAGATCAAGTGATGTAGTGATACGACAAGTTCTGAAAGGTCTTTCATTCACATCTTACTTTGTGTATAGGCAGTAGATTTAAGTGTTGCAAAGGTAGTAAGAAATTCCATTTGTAGTGGCTATACCTTCTTCCTGATGCTATCTAGTAGTCAGTTTAGGATGGCTGTATTTAGCTCTTATATAAATCACATTTAAACCTTGCAGCGTTTAGCGTAATTGAGAATACAGAAAGGTCATGAGTTGGAATAATGGCAAAACAGAGGTACAGTACAGGTAAAGAAGCTCTAAAACCAAGGAAGGAGTAGAGCCAGTTGCCAGAAAGAACATGATTTCAATATGCAAGATTGCATAACTGGTTTTGAACCCAGTCTTGTTCCTTAGATTCACATTTTAACATGAGATTTTTGAAGCCTTGATTATCTTTCAGTGATGATAGTGTGAAGATAAATTTGAAAAGGTTGGTGGTTTTTTTTTTAATCTGAAGTATTTGTAGTAAATACGGTGTGTAAGATTTGTGTACATCCAAAGGTCTGAAGTTGGGCCATTGCTAGTGAGTTACTGACTTTAGCATTCAATACCAAGGATTTTCCAGTGCTAAAAACAGCTTTTGTGAGACACAGTGTTTTGTAGTTACTTTATTCATGTAGGTCACTGAAAGATCAGAAGCTTTTAGATAGGTGGAATAACACAAGTTTGTTTGCTTCAGTCTGTAAATAAAAATGAGGTGTGAGATGTGGAAATCTTGAAGCTTTGAACTCTTAAGGGAGATAGCAATGGGAAGTCATCACTTCGTGTGCCCTTCCAGTGGGTAATGCGTCCTCACTTGTTACAAGAGGATAACAAAACTTGTTTATGTATCCAGCATACTTGAAGTAGTTTTGTTAAAGTCTAGTAACCATTTTTCGCAGTTTAATTTTATTTCAGTTTCTGTGGAAATTGTTTTCCTACCTGTGGCTATGTCAAACTAATAAGCATATATAAAAATGTTTTTAATGAGCATATTAGTGTGAATGTAAAAGCTACAATTTATCTGCATGAATATAGGCAATGATTAATGGAAGGTACCGATTTTACTGTAAAAGTTGCATTTACTTATGTAAATATTCATTAACAAACAACAGTGCAAATGCAAAACAAGACTAAAACTATTTAAATCATAAAACTAGTGTTCTGCACTCCATTTTTGGTGACTCGAAGGGATATGTTTACTGTAGATTTTTTTTATTTTTTTTTTAAATGTGAATCCTGTTCTCTACAAAGCACAGGAGTGTTATATAGCTGTGTTGATAACTAGATAAAACCTGAGAAAATCAGGATGCCTTCAGGGAGGAAAGGGGAGAATCCTCATGGGGAAGGATAACACATCAATTTTTTTAATGCAAAATTAGCTCTTGCATTCCTTAAAATGCTGAGCATATATATATGGGAATTGTCAAACATGATTTTAAAAAAAGGAACCACACCTCTTTCAGTGAAGTTATGCCTCAGTAGTTCTACTTGTTCTGGAAGGTGGGGTTTAACAGTAGGTCAGCTTGCTGTAGTTAGAGCAAAACTTCTCTTCTGATGAGGAAGTAGTCCCATTTGTGGGAGCCAGAATTGCTTCCAGGTATTTCCTGGTGCATTGGGTAATTTTGTAACTTCTTAAATTAGATGTCAAAACCTACAAATCTGAGTAATAAAGGTGGATGTCTTACACCAACAAAACTCTGCAGTGTAGTTTTGTCAGATTGTTTAAGGAAAACTTGTTTTCTTTAGTCAGTGCTTTGAGATGATATGCCAGTAAAATGCATTCTCTCGTATTTAACTTTGTCTTTAAAATGTAATACATTGACAGCAGATTGCACTTGCACGTACAAGCCCACCAAAGTGAGAGGTTCAGGTGTTTCCTTAATGCAAACATAAACCTTGTTCCTGAAACTGCTTTGGAAGCATTAGCAGAAATTTTTGACAAAAACTTGTTACTTTTTAAAAATCTTTAAAGCAATACATGTGCTCTAAATCACTCATTTTGGAAGGATCTCAAATTCTGACCTTTAGAATTGCCCTGAATGAGACTTTGAGACCACAAATGATTAGGAGAACAATCTGTTGGAGTAGAAGCAGGATTTGAATAGCCTTTTCTGGGTATAATTGCACTATAAGGTAAACTTAAGGTGAAGTTTTGCAAGTGTCCTTAATGTTCTTTCTTTGTAGTTCATCAGTGTTCACTTGTTTTAAATATAAAAGTGCAGCTTTGCTAACTGTTTAGTGGGAGGACCTTGTGAGTTCTTTGGTTCTTGTTTATATTTAAACTCTGAATGGAACTGGAAATGCTGTCGCAGATTCCAATGAAAGGTTGAAAAACCTTTAATACTTAAATGTGAAATAACTCAGTTACTGTTAAAGCATGTTTTCTGTTTAATTTACTACATTGTCAAAGCTGTGAAAGTTATCATTTTTTCACAAGTGAAATGTGATAGAAGTTGTGTGGAGGGAATTGTTTTTACAAAGGTGAGGTTAAACTTGGTGGTTACACTTTGATAACATTTTAAGGAAATTCTTGAATAAGAAAGTTGGGAGTGCTTCTCAGACTGACATGTAATTCTGGATATAGCAGTCCTTCCAAGATCAAGATTTTTATGTACATCCTGAGATATCATAGTGTGTTGTCTTGAGTTATGAATTTATTTTTTTTTAAATGCATCACTACCCTTGAGATTGAAGGACAGACAGAAATTTTTAATCCCTTTGTTGGGAAATTACAGAAGTGTTCAACACTGTCTGAAAAAAATATCATATACTGTAAAACTGCAAATAATAACTTCATTTATTTGTAGTCATACAGGCTGGAAGAAACTTCTGGAGGTAGCTCGAATGCTGCTTGGTCAAAGCGGGCCAGCTTGGGTCAGGTTGCTTAGGGACTTGCACTTTGAGTTTTGTCTGTCTCCAAGGATGGAGACTGCACAGGCTCCCTGGGTGGTGTGTTGCAATGTTTGACTACACCCATGGTCAGAAGCTTTTCCTAATACTTAATTGTTGCAACTTGTGTCCAGTACTGCTTGTCTTCTTGCTGTGCACTGGCATAGAAAGTTGTTAGGCAAAGCAGAATTGTCTGCATTTTTGACAAGTTAAAAAGAATTACCTGAAGCTGTTGTAATGAAACCTGTTACTCTAAATATAAGATCAGTGATTTCTAAAACTGCAGTTCATATATTTTGTTATTAGTAGTTTGAAGACATTAAGTACTTTTTATGGGTTATGACTTTTACCATGTCATGGAGTATTTATAACGCATTGACACCTCAGGACCATCAAAAGCTGCATTCTTGTTGCCTTTGTGCTCAGAGAACTCTTGAGGAAGCTTGCTATCCAGGAAACCTCATAGTTTAAGTAGATAAGAAAAACAAATTGGATCAGAAATAGAGAAGAGTAACAGAACAAATTATTGGCAAATCCAGTAATGAAACCAGAGCCAATAATTTGTGATATAACAGATAAGGTTTCGTTGCCCACCGAGTCGTCAACCTACAGTTCTGCTGTGAAATACCATCTTTGGTTGATTTCAATTTTCTCAGCCAAAGAGGAATAGGATAAGGATTTTAGCCACATTAATTAGCAAATCAGTGTATTTTTCTCAGGCAGCACTGTATATTCATTTCCAGTTTCTGAAAGTGGGGTGTAAAGGAGTTTGAACTGCTCATGCAGAAATGAAAGCAGATTTTTCAGCATAAGGAAATTACTTTTTTTATCCTTGAGTAAAAGGCTTCTGAACTGTAAAATATTTCAAATACTTTCTTAACTTGGCAGAAGGCATTAAAACTTTCAAACTGATAGGTAACTTCGAGAGAGAATTTGGATGGGGAGGTGTACAGTTAAGGCGGTGCCTTATTCTATGACTTTTAATAACAGCATTTTTCATAGAGCAAGCTCTGATATTGTTTGAATCCAGGCTTGATGTCCTTGGAGTATCTAATTATAAATAATGATCTTGGAGGAGTAGGAAGGATCACTTTAAAAATGTAAGCTTTGTGGTGGAAGACTGCTTTGCAAATGTGAACCAAGTGCTTTTTAGGTTATAGCAGAAACCACTCTGTAAAGACAGCTGAAAAAGAGAGTTCTTGTTGCTGCACCTGAGGAGCATATGTGTTGAGCTAACAGAATGTCTTGATTCTGTATGTGGGAGATCATGCTATCGGTTTCTTTCATTGTGAAGTCTTAGCCATTTCTCACACCTTTTACTTCTCAAATAAATGACTTTACAAGGAAGTTTTGAGATTTTTTTAATGCTTATTATCTGTTGTTTATCTCATCCATAAGCAAAGTATGCAATTGCTCAGCTTCTAAAGGTTTTATGGGTAAGATTTACTCATGAATTTATATCAGACCAATGACTGCATTAGACCTTTGTCAAATCATATGACGTTTCTATTTAGCAAAGGGAGTACTAGCCTCTAGCATGCTTCTCAAAACAATATTTTGATTCTTGGGTTGATTGCATATGTTGGGGCTTGACCCTACAATGAAATAGGAAGTACCAAAGAATGATACAGTTTGAGATACTGGTATTTTAAAGCACCCGATGTATAGTCTCCTGAGACTGGAACTTAATGCTACTTTATTGGACACACCTCCTATTCATCCTTTTTATTTTTTTTTTGTCTTTGCATTTTGTCTGAGAAAGCCCTTTGGAAATTACTGAAAGCAACTTTTGTCTAAGCTGTGAACCTGAAATGTTCGTAATATATTTCTTTTTTTCCTGGTTGCTTATGTTATGAGCTTTCAGGTACATACCTGGAAAAAGGACTACTGCATTAAAGATAAAAACTTGCGGTAAAGATGCTGCAGGAAGAATGTTCTGTATGACAAATTTGGGCCATGTAGTGCTATCAATAATTTTAGAATCTCTTTTGCATGTATGTGGTTTTCTCAACTCATTTGGTTTCCAGCCAACTACTGAGAAGACATAGGCTTTCAGAGAAATACAGATGTGGGGAAAAATAATATAATGTATTCTGTCTGTATTATAATTACAAGAATTTTTTTTCAGTTCAGAGCTTTTAGTAATTGATGGTGATAGCTGAAGCTAAAGTTTCAGGTTAATCTTGATCCTTTAACGTCTACAAACAAAACATACTTGTTTTACTAACTTGAGACCAGTACAGTTCTTTTAATACATTTCTGAATTAAAATATGGGAAATGCATGACATAAAAAGGTGTTCAATTAGATACAGTCAGGAGTAATAAAAGTAACTGCAAAATTACGTGGGGGAGATTTGTCTTCTCTTAATTTTCTTCTAGTTAGACCTGTGTATTACCCAATTAACATACATTGCTTTCATAGTCCTCTTTGCTATCTGTACCTGATACAGTGACTTTCATAAATCCTGTTTTGGATTTGGTTTTTTAATCCTTCATCTTAATATGATGTGGTGTGTAAAACGATTTTAAGATTGAGACTTTTATATTTAGATATACTGCTGCTGAAAGGCCCTACAGTGAAACAATCAGCACCTTTCAAAATGGTTATTTTTGTGAAAATAAATCTCATTATCCAAGTCAGTTCTTCAGGTAGAAAGAATGCAGCTAGAATACCTCACACTGTGTAATATTTACTTTTTGCACCACTATTAAGTGCTGGTACTGTTAAATACTCTTAAATACTTGTGTATTAAAAATAATTGAGGAAAACACGTGTTCTACAGATGCAATGCCACTTCAGGCATTACTATGAAGGAAACGTCTGTTCAGTCAAAGCCATAGGCATGGAATGTGCCCCTCCTTTCCTGTGCCACAGAACCACATTTTTGCAGTGTTTTCTTCCTTAGCTCTCCCAGAAGCAGAAGTGAATTGAGTAGTGCAGTACACTTTTCAGTTGAGCTTGGTAGGAAAGCAGTTGCAAACACTACTATTTATATTCATTCCCTCTCTACCAGAGTCAGTGCCTTTGCTCCATGTTTGTGTGAGATGCAGCATGTTTTGGGATGCTTCTTCACTGTTTGAAATTATACCCGTGGGTATGCGTGAGGTTTCATGAGATGCTGAGAAGACAGTTTGCTGCTGACACGGGGTAATCCCTTTCTCACTTGTATGTTCTCAGTGCTTGTCTGGCCGTTTGAAGGCTTATTCACCTCACTAAACTGTTAGCAGCAAGAAGCAATAATTTAAAGCTCTCTTGCTAAGTGATTTGGTCTCTATGTTCTTGACACCTTCTTAAGCTATTCTTTAGCTAGATCGATTTGCTTCTCCGGGCCCACATAAATAGATGAGCACTGGTGATAGGAGTTTATAAAAATGGATCACAGCACTTGTTTGGGAGGAGGCAGGGAGGTTAGTTCTTTTGGTGGCAGCAGCAGCATGGTTCTAGGTCAGTTATGCCACTTAGGAAACACCCCCAGCTCTTTTTAATTATTTTAAAAGTGGTATTGTAATTGAGGGTGTAACATCCTGGGAAGTATCTAACCTAAGCATTTAATGAGCAATAGGACCGAGTAATACCAAGTATCTACCTGTCTAAAGGAGAAGCCAGTTATCTTTTTTTAAAGACTGAAGGGTTTGCAAACTCAGATACTATGTTGATGTTTGCAATACTGATAGATTGTCAGGCATTGTATCTTGCAAGTGAGTGAACCTTAGACTGTATTCTTTGATGTGCTACATGTGTCAATGAAAAATTTTGACTGGTAGATGTCAGAGCAGTTTTGTTGTTCATTAGAAAGTAAAACTGCATATTGAAAAATAACGGCTCAGCTGAACTCAAAACACAAGTTTGAATCAAACTCAGAACTCAGTAAAACTAGGCAAGTGTTTTGTCCAGTATCACTGCAGGTAGTACAAACATGATCCCTGAATGACTTGCAAGTTATTGTGAGTGTGAATTACAGGGTCTTGAGACAACTGGAACTTACCTGGTTTGAATCAGCTTAACTGTGTTAATATTTCTGTAACTACGGGCTAATTGTGAGAAACCCCAGTAGCTACCTGTAAGCAGAGTTCAGTGGGTCAAGACAAAGCCATTTGCTTAATCTTAGTTGTCTGCAGAAAGGCTCCCTGAACCAACAAGAACTACGGCAGGAGGCATGACTCTGGGAATAGGGCGTTCTGGATTCTTTACTGTTCCTAGAGCAGAACCAAAGAGCTCCCAAATGTGATCTCATCTCCTTTTTTGCCAAACATAGGTTCCTCTGAGTGGGAGATTTGTTTTATAAGGAAGCAAGGGTGCTCTCAGGAATCCAGAGTATAAATGCATGATATACAATGCCTTGCTCTTGCTGTAACACTTTACATTATCACTGATAAAAGTAACTGTTGGAAACTCCTTTTTTTTCCTGTGATTAGCAATACAGTTGTCTTTGAGTGGAAGTGTATTGTGGAGGTCTTCTGTTACTTCCCCACACCCCACTCTCCCACACCGTGCCCCCCACATTTTCATGCAGTATTTAGGTGAAATATCTCCTTCACCATTTCATTTTTGTTGCTCTGAAGCAGTAATCTTGAACCTGGTATGAGCATAGCGGAAGGGTGGGTCTCCATGCCACAAGGAGTTCACAGCTGAACTTGAAATAAGTGATGTATAGGAAAGACTAAGGGCAAAGTATGTGGTTTCACAGCATCTTGCTTAGCAGCGCATTCTTCCTGCGCAGCGGTGGCTGTTGATTGAAGGAGTGAGCTGTCAGGGGTGCCTGGCAAATTTCACATCAGTTAAAAGGGGGAAAAGAGAAAGGGGCGGGAGGGGGAGAGAGCTAACTTAAGTTTTAATGTCTCTAATATTGTTAGATGCACCCTAGGTGATAGTCAGTAATTAGCATATTTTAGCGGAGCCGACAGTGGCGCGGCGTTGCGGGAGCCACTGCACGTCTGCAAGCACACACTCATGACCATATATAGGCACAGACAGCACAGAAGGTCGGGCTTTTTCAGTTCCGATGTGCCAGGAACAGGAAGAGTGGTTTGGGGGCATCTGAAGTCACTGCATGTAACTTCTTTAAAATAAAACAAACTTCAGAATGTCTCAGACTGGAAAAGGCAGAGAAGTAGCATTTCTCTGTGTATCTGATGGGTGTCATGCCTTGAGATAAATTAGATTGTGAAATAAAGGCAGAAGTATGGAAACAAGACAGATCTAGCATAACAGACACCATTCTGTTCATTGCTACCTCTGTACTTGTGTAATCTGAAAACTGCAAATACTGTAGTAACTGAATGTAGGTATTTGTTGATGGACCAGTTGTTTCAATCTCTAGCAGAATGAAGAATTAGGCATTACTATGCCCGATATCCATGCTCATCGCATACAATAAACCTGTCCTTTTCTCTTTTGCTAAGCTTCTCAGTCTGAATTTTTACCTTAATTGAAATAGTTTACTTTATAAAATCAAAAAGCTTGTAACTGATGAGTAGCATTTAGCTTCACTTGATTTGGGAAAGTAAATCTCACTAGCTTTTACCTACTGATATCAGACTTACATTTAAGTGAGTGTGTATGTGAAAATCAGATAAACAGAACACCTTCAGTGGGGAATACTTCCCTTCTAAATGTTTCAGAAGTCTTTTTTCTTTTTTTTTTTTTTTTTTGTAACTTCCTCTTAGCTTCTGTAGGATTTGTCCAAATTAATGCTCAAACCTGCATGAAGTCATGTTTCATTAAAACATATTTAGATTGGTTTTGTGCATTCAGGGAATTTAATATAGCAAATGTACAATTCCTTACACAGGCTTGGGGTAAAAGGTGTTTTCAAGACGTGTTTCTTGTGAACCACTGATGATCAGGTGTTCTGGATTAGTGAACTCTGAAGTTTATAGTTTCTTGCAAGCTGCTCTGCAGACATTTAACTGAAAACAGTGTCTGTAAATCCAATCTTGGAAACTACATCAATAAAATGCTGTCTTAAACTTTAGGTGGTGTTTTAGAAGTAACTAGAATAATAAGTGGAGAAACTTCAGGTGTTTTATCAATCTTGGCTTTTGAGTTTTGTAAAGGAATACTTAACTGTAAGCTAATCTTTTGTTACTTGCTGATACATGTATAAGGTTCTTGTACTGTGTGTGAAGGTGCAGTTCTCTTGAATGAAAAAGATTTTGTCATTTAGACTTCTAAAATATTATGTTGTTGCTGTTTGGACTTGTTCAAATCAGTTTTAACCAATTTTTTAAAATTCCAATGTATTGAATAACCAGCATTGCTTTCAACTGTAATGCATCTGATCGATGTGTTTTCTTAAACAGTTTTCAGCAAAAAACTTTCTTTCTCAACTGGACTATATTGTGGTTGAGTTTTTTTGCCTGTCATTTCGTATTACAAGTAATGTGCCTCTTGCTATATGTGCATTTAAATTTTTTTATTTGCCCATGAACCCATGTCCATTTTATGTGGACTGTCCCTTTGTTTAAATTGTGCTTAAAGTGATAGATGAGCCAGTGGCTTTTTACTGCCGAAAGGTGGAGATTTTTGTCTCATCGAGGCTTATGAAAGTGTATTCTTTTATCCTTCAGTATCAGTCTGGTTTTGGAAAACAGAAGCCTCCTTTAGAGCACTTATTTCTGGAAGAGCTCAGTGGCAATAAACAAGCTGGAAGTGCTTTTCAGTTCTTATGTGTTAAGTGAGACTACTGGATTTAATTCTTTTATATGGGCTTCTTGTATATATGAGTTGGGGAAATATGGCTTTTTCAGATACACATGTCCGCAGATAAGTTAATTTGGTTTAACTGCTGAAGAAAAGTGGATTAGTTTTAAATGGGCTTCACAAAGGCAGGTTAGCAAAATGCAGAGTGTCTTAGCTGACAGACTCAACTTCTGAGGGGTGCTTTAGTTTTGCCTCTGTAAGCATGAATATACTTTATACTTCTCGATGAGATGGTCAATGCGAGTTTGCATGATTGTGTTTATCTGTCCTATAGAAAGTGGTGTTATGCTGAATTATGCTTAAAAAAACTCTCATTGAGGAATTGAATTTACTAGTAAAATGTTCATTAAAGGTAATGTTGAGATTGGTCTGTCCTGAGGAAACGCTGTTACTGTTGAATACTTCTGAATAGATATTACTGATACTGTAGCTAATCTGACTAATAGTTCTTACTGATAGCGAAAAAAGAAGCAAAACCATTTTCACATTACCAAAACAGCTGAAAAAGAGGTATTATTCCAGTTTTAGTATAGACTTAATATCTCACAGATATTACCAGTTTAAAGGACATGGTCATTCAGAATGCAGTTTGGGCACGCAAGTTTTGCTTAATTGAGCTCATTTAGCTGTTGCCCAGCCCAAAACTGATGGACCTTTTATTTCAGAGCTCAGAATGTCTCTAGGTCTTGTTTCTCTGCTTGCCCAGAGCTAACCCGGCCTTGACAGGGGTGAGCAGTCCTGTTCACATTCTGAAGCCAAGGAACCAAGAAACAGTGTCCCTTAATCTAACTTGAGCTGGGAATCAGCCTGATAGCCATGCTGAAAGCACAAATAAATACACACTCTTAAGTGCGAGGCCTAAATTTCAGTCTGATCCCAGACCATTATTGGTCATTTGATAAAATGTCCTGGTAATAGAGCATTGGAGCCTCTCTTGGCCTTCTCCTTCATGAGTGCTTTAATAGTACTGTAGCTTAGCTGTATTTCGCATCCTCTATATTTCTTTGGATTGAGCATTGAGCTGTGTATACTGTACAGAGTGCCCAGACTTCAGCAGGAGAGGTATGGAGTATGTCTTCGCTGGGAAGAGTGTGCAGATTGATGGTTGGTGTAATCTCGCTAATGCAGATGAGTTTATGTTCCTTTGGGTCAAAGGAGACAATCCAAGTCATGCTTTCTTCTTATCTGGGCAAGTGCTTTAATAAGCTGCTATAGGAGATGCTCCTGCCTCTTTGTGTCTCTTTTGAGAAGAGTAAACCATGTGGCATTTATCTCAATGTAATGCAAGTTTATGTTCACATGGGAAGAGGAGTTCTGATTTAACTATTTGAGGCAGCAGACGAAGGTGTCTGCAATCCAAAAGGTACCATTCTGTTTGGGAAGTTGGGAAGTGACAGCCTTTCCGTTTCCATTTGCAGCTCTGAGCGGCGATGTGCTTGCTGACTGTTAGCAGAAAGCTGCCTGGGCTAGTCATCTGGGATCTCATTGAGGACTGAACACTGCTAATGAGGCAGCTAAGCACTCTCTCAGGGCACTCTAAACTTGAACTACCTCTCCTGGAGACCATTGTCTGAAACTTGGTCCCTGTCAAGAACCAGGCTGGAGCACTGGCTGTATTGCTATGCTGGACTGTAAAAGCTATTTACAAGTCAGTTCAAGAGTTCTGTCATGCTCAGACAGTTCTTTTGTAGTTTCAGATATATATAAATGTGTAAATGTAAAGCATTCTTTGGTTGTTTTTAGGTATTTGTTAATGGAGTATGTGCTTCTCAAACATGATGATTTCAAACGGGAAGCTTGGAGTGCAGACACTGAATCTCCCAGTTCTTTGTTCCATAGAAACATAACTGAAGGTGTTGGAATGAGAACTGTGGTTCAGGTAGTATCCTGAATAGCGGCATCGTATCAAGGATGCAAGAGAGCTTTGAATGTGTCCTGTAAAGTGTAAAGGATAGGAACTTTTGTCAGGTTAAGTTAGGAAACCAGCATTTACTTATTTATTTTTATAATGGGTGCCCTTAACAGTTTAAGGGGGAAAGAAGCAGCAAGTCTGCTGAGTGACATTCTTCAAGTAAGGTAAGAGTTGAAAAGTTTTAAGGTTGCTTCACATCAAAAAAACATTTTTGTGTTCCTTTAGCAAGCACATGAGTCTGAAGCTGTGCAGTGAACCAGTTCAGGGAACCAGTTTGGAGAAAAAAAAAAAAAAAGAAAAATAACTTTTCTAATTTTGCTGAGTTGTACAAGTGCTTGTGCCAGCAGGAGGGGGAAAGCCAGGGCAGGTGCACCTGCACTGCACTAGTGGAAGTACTGGCTTATGCTGTGTTTTGTCTGCAAGAAGTTATGGCTGAAGGCAATTGCTTAAGGACTTGCATTAAAGTTCTCAAGGTGTTTTTTTTTAAATTTTATCTGCTGATGACTGTGGTACTGAGGCTTTACAGGTAGATACAGGTGAAATTACATGCTTCAGTGTCTATGCAAGTGTTTTTAAACTTATGTAATCTATCGATTACTGTCTAGCTGTGGGCCTTTTGTAAAGTTTAGAACCATAGGATATGTAGTAAAAGTAGAGGAAAGGCTTTGAAGATCAAATGCATCTTCATTGTAGTTTTTGGCTCTCTTGGAATGTGTGACTCCCAGGCATCTATGGACTGAAAGTTGAAATACATTGTGAATATATTACTGATCTTATTTGTTAAATTAATCTTCTTTTTGCCAGTAATACAAAACATGAGTGACTCAATTTCTCTGTCTGCTTCCGTCACATACAATCTCCTCTATTCTGTTTGAAGAGGTGGAACTTATTCTGTGTTTCTAACAGAGTAGTTTAAATAATGTGAACAAATATATGAAACAGGAGTTGTACAGTTTCGTGTCATTAAAGCTATACAATGCATCATTGGTTTGAATAGGAATGAATACAAGTATATACAACCACATAATTGTTTTTGTATTTAAGGTGCGTATAGCGGCAAAATTCATAATTCATGCTCCTCCTGGGGAATTCAATGAAGTGTTCAATGGTGAGTATCTGTCTGCCCTGTCCTTTTATTTAAGGCATCTATATCCAAAATTGTACTGCTGATCACTCTCCTGAATTTCATGTAGCTTATATTTTAGCAGCTCACTTGCTGTAAGAGCTGGTTTTGTAGTTTGGCATAATAAGCTTTACAGTCACAAGACAGCTTGGAGTTTAAATGCAGAAGGAGGAAAGTACCACTTTTGTGATGTGGGAATGAGCTTTCTTTCTGTTTTTAATCAGTCATGAATTAACAGTTGCTAGGGTTTTAGTTTAGAAGACACATGTACTTTTTTTTTGCAGTCTTTGATAGACAATTAAATTTTTCAACAGAAATTAAACTAGCTGAAATTAAAATGGTCTTCTTTTAAAGAAAGAATATCATTAAAAATACATAGCTTTGAGTATACAAAGGACTATTGCTTAATGCCAGTTGTGGAAGGAATATTAATCTTCTCCAAACATTTTTAACCCTTAAATTCTGGGCACACTTAATTTTTCTGAGTGTATTGGTAAACTGAAAGGAAACTTGAAATTAGCTTCTCTCAACTATTGTTGCCTGAACTTTACCTAAGATATTATTTTTCTTTAAAAATTGTTTGTCTTGCATCAAGATATGTGGGCATACATATCAGATGAGAAGGCATATGTTTTGTAGCTGTAGCTTACAAATATCTCTGATGCTATTTAAGTAAAGAAGTAAGTTTAGTATACTAAACTTTTAGTCAGTGTCAGACTGGAGAGAGGTTAAATTATATTAAAGAATATAATGTTTTCAGAAATACCTTATTCTTCAGTTAAACTGTGACTAGCTGATTATTATTTAAACTTAGGTTGTACTGCATTTGTGAAATGAACTGTTGGTGAGCAGCTCATTAACCCAGCTCCCTGAAGGTCAATACAATTTCTTATAGCAGTACTGCTATAAACTTTATTGTTGAGTTAGTTCACAGTTGCAACTACTAGCTCAGTAACAGATGCATGACCAGTGTTTAATGAGATTCAGACTGTCGCCTTAAAAAAAAAAAAAAAAAAAAAAAAAAGGCTTTACGTTCCAATTCTGTAAATTGTGATTTTGTTTGGTTTGATGTGGGGTTTGAGTTTGAGGGGTGGTTTTTTTCATTTGTGGTGTTTTGTTGTCTTGTGTTTTGGTTTGGGCTTTGTTTTGGTTTTTAAAAGAAAACATACCTCAAATATATTCTGTTTTTTTGGTTTGTTTTTTTTTTTTTTACTTGCATGATACCTTGGGAATCTTTAGAACAACTTAAAATGTTATAGCGAGGCTAATGATCAGTTAGTAAATGATCAGTGCATTAAATTGTTATTAAAATAGTGCCTAGTAAATAAGCCAGTAAGTCAAGTGTATAAATAACAATTTACTGCATGGTAAATATGAAGTCATTCTGAGGAGAGTATTGACTTTATTCTATATTCATATGTTTCTTGTATGATGGTTGAAGAAATGGTATTGTGATATATTGTGCTCTGACTATTAAGTATCATTAAGGAACGAGAGCAAAAATGGTAAGGCTTAAAAAAAAGTGAGTACAACACATACCATATTAGTGTCATCAAAATACAGTAACCATTGCCATCAATATAGTGTGAGGGATTTGGTAGTTTACATCTTAAAAGTGAACTCATTTGAATCCTGTGCTGTTCTCGTTCAGAACTCCTCTAAAAACTAGTTTGACAGATTCCCAGAGCTGTCACACAGCCTGTAGAATATGGTTTATATATGCTTACCATATTGTGTTGGAAGGGATCCATTTCTGTACTACTCATTTTGTTCAATCAAAATTACAAAATATGAAGCAGTAAATTTCCTACCTAGTAATCTGTGTGAGTATGGGGTGGTTGGTGGTTTTTTTTTTTGTACAGTCTGACATTTGTTATGTGACTGAAACAAGCTTCTGAGTTGACTGTACTTTTATGCTGTAAATATCTCTTTTCAGATGTTCGGTTGCTGCTTAATAATGACAATCTTCTCAGGGAAGGAGCAGCCCAGTAAGTACCAGATGCCACATACTCAGTTGCATAAAAGCAAGATGTTTTTCAGTAAGACTTTCACTGTCTGTAAGTGATTGGTTTAAAAAGATGTGTTCTTGGCAAGTAAAACCCTGCTATGTGTGGTGTGCATCTTTGATCAAGATTAAATTCTTGGCACAGGAGAGAGCTGTACTGTATCCTAATGATTAAAGCAACTGTTTTGGAAATGGGTGACCTGAATTGTAGAACTAGTCTCCACCTTTTTGAATTTCATTTTCTGTTTCTTGATAGATGTTATAGGCACTGAATCTGTAATATATCTGTAAGATACTGCCTCCTTAGACCCTACTTTTATGTCAAAACATTATGCCTGCTGTATTTTATGCCAAAATTAGTTTCATCTGTAAGAATGGAGATTTCTGGCTTAGTAGTTTGGATGACTGTGGAATTTAAACTTTATCTGTTTCTATGGGTTACTGTAAAGCTTATGTGTTTGTCTATACTAGGTTACTTTTGAACATAAATCATTGTGTAATGGTAGCTGGAATCTGCAATATGAGCACTGAATGAACCAAGGTGACTTCAAGAATTTGGGCCTGCTAGATAATGAAGTATTGATGTAATTTTTTTTGATGCATCATTGCCCAGATTATTAGCTATTATTAAAATCTCCTACAGCTACTAAGGAAAAAGATTGTGCTTGATGTAGGCTTTCGGTGTTTTTTTTTTCTTTGTAGTGCGTTTGCACAGTACAACTTGGACCAGTTTACTCCAGTAAAAATTGACGGTTACGATGAACAGGTATGAATACAATGAAATACTTGAAATGTTCCTTAAACTGTTAAACATGTTGTGGTATTGTATCTTGTATCTTGGCAAGAAAATGAAAAGAAATCCATCTTCCCTGCCAAAATGAGATTATGGCTCTCCAATAGTACCAGTTTGTAAGTTAATCATTTGCGGTATCTAAAGAGCTTGAAATCTCAGACTGTTGACCTAAATTCAGTCAGACCTGATTTGGGCCCTTAGAAACAATTTGCTCCATCTTTAGTAGTAGAAGACATGAATTTCTATATTGCAGTGTTCGTTGCAGTAAGAGGATGAGATTCCGGGGTTTTTTTCCGAGTCAGTGTGTCATGTCCTCTCTTGCTATATGCATATTTTGTTTAAAATATGAGGCTTTGGATACGAGTAAGCTCCAGTTAAATGTAGGATATAATTAGATTTAGCATGGTATTTTTTTCCTCTTTATTCAATAGCAAATGTTAACTAAAAATGTGTCATACAGGTTTTGATAACAGAACATGGTGATTTGGGAAATGGAAAATTTTTGGATCCCAAGAACAAGATTTCTTTTAAATTTGATCACTTAAGAAAGGAGGCTACTGATCCTAGACCCCATGAAGTTGAAAATGCCATAGAATCCTGGAGAAATTCAGTTGAAACAGCAATGAAAGCCTATGTGAAAGAACACTACCCAAATGGTGTCTGCACAGTAAGTACTACATCATATAACCACTGTAGCACTGTAGATAGAAATCTTTTAAAAAAAAGGAAAAAAAAGTAACTATTTGTAAACCAGGATGATAGGCAGTTTCAGCTGTAAAGAATTTAGTCCTGTTAAGGGTTCATACAGGGAAAAATGAAGGAAAGCTTCAGAAATGTAATATTTCCGCTATTGGATTACTAGTGGGTGGTTACTGCAGGTCATAGTGAAGACTTACCTCTCAGTTCTGAAGAATTTTTATTTAAATTTCCTAAAGCATTAAGAACTTCTGTAGACTACTGCAGGTTGATCCTGTTGGTCCTGGCTACCTGGCCGGTTACTTAAAAAAAAAAAAAAAAAAAAAAAAATCCGTAAGATATAAATGTCTGTCTTGGCTTGGTTTACTGACAAAACCGTCAGTAAAGCAAACAGTTTTGTCTCCATCACATCTCCTATATACCCAAGTGTTGTATTCTTACCACCAGAATCAGTGGGTTCTGATGACTTCCTAAAATAAAACCTCTCAGTCTGGACTAAAATAACATTCATTTGCTGTTAGGAGCCCTATGACTGTTTAAAGTTCAGCCAGCTGATCTAATGATAGCTGTCCCATACTTTGTATTAACCTGATGGAAAAATTAACGAGGGGAAAAAAAAAAACAACAACAACAGGTGTTGTGTTTAGCAAATTGAATTGAATCCCCAGGCAGTCAGATGAGTTCCAGCTTCTGTAAAGGAAAGCAAATTGTATGTTCATTGAGATCATTTTTAGTATTATTTGATTTAGGGGATAAAGCAGAACAGAGGACCAAGCCCACCCTTTTAATCACCTTTTCGCTACTCTGTAAAGGCTTAAATCATCATTTAGTTGTAGAATGACTGGTATCTGAAACCCACCTGGCAATATATATTGTCACAGCAGCCACTGCTATGGGCTTAAAATTCCTACAGTTGCAGAAAAATGAGTTTGCAGTATATAAAATTTCAGTTATGATGCTTGACCTTCAGATTTCTTTTGCATTGTAATATACACTTCAATGTTTCATGTACTGAATATTATGTAAGAACCATAGTAGTTATACAATTAAATTTTACAGTTTATGTAACGATGATAGAACTAGCTATCTAAGCAGTTTGAGCAAGACAGATACTGAAACTTTAACTCTGGGATTTTTTGTTTTGTTTTTGTTTTTTTTTTCATCTCTAATCAAGGTGTATGGTAAAACAATTGATGGACAGCAGACCATTATTGCATGCATAGAGAGCCATCAGTTCCAAGCAAAAAATTTTTGGTAAGTTTCTGCATGGATACAAATACATTAAAATACAACAAATTGAATAAGTGCACTAGTGCCATTATACTGATAATCCTTAGTTCAGAGAAGGAGGTACATGTACATCTTGCATGTGACTTTTCTCCCTCCACCCCAAGTTTTTCTGGCAAAACTATGTAGAAATGTCTTCCTTTGTGGTAAGTAAAATCGCAGACTGCATGTCTGCATCTCCTTTGCAGAACTTTGGGAACTTTGTAAAATTCCTTATGACTCTTCCAGTTTATCACACTGGCACCAATACCTGTGCCTGTGTTCTCTAATACAGTTGCTTCTGCTTGTGTTGCTTCCTTTGTGACTGACAGAATAAAACCAGCTCCTTCTAGTTTGCATGTCTCGGAAAAAGAAGGTGACCAGAGATTAATTTACTGTAGGACTTGAATCATTAATTTTTGGGTGAGGGTAGATAAAGGTGATCTTGGATGAAATGAACTCCTACAAACTAAAACTTGATTTTTTTTCTGTACTTGGCTGAAAGATGTTTTCCATGGTCTGGATAGCTCAGGAAACTGGCCAGAGTTGAGATAAATATCACAGTATTAGAACTGGGTTAAGGAAGTGTCTCCTAAAGATAGCTAATATATGCAGTTGTCTGAAGAAATGTATATCATTATTAATTTATTTGCTATTTTGCATTTGCTTGAAATTATATTTAGTAATCCCACAGGTAACGAATGGAAGTGCAGAAGTCTTTGTTTTCTGATGCTGAAGGTGAATATTACATATGCATAGTAACTTCAGCATATGTCTGTATCAGTTAAATGATTTACCCAGTATACTGTTCCACAGATTTTAACTGAATTTGCACAGTTAATAAATAATTTCTCTTGATGACTTAAACATGACTAGTTAAGTCTGCATGTTTTGCATCAATATTAAAAGTAACTTAAAAAATACTGATTTTTTTTTTTTTTTTTTTTTTAGTTTGGAAGTGTGAATGAATTTTCATATTCCAAATAGTTATTTTAATATCATAGTCTTTAAAGAAGAGGAACAGATATGCAACAACCATTTATAGATGGAGAAAATGTTCCTTTAAAGTTTTCTTTATTAAAGTTATGGTCAGACATCTATGGGTAAATATTGACCATGTTTCTAAGAGTTTTACAGGGGGATAGTCAGACTCTAATTCTCATTCTTAGCAAGTTTTAATAAATGCATATTGGTTTGGGGGATTTGAGGATGGAGGAAAGGATTTAAAGTTTACCAGGCTCCTCAGTTGTATGTTTGGATATCCAGCCCAAGCCACAGCCAGTATTAATTCTCAAGGGGTCCCATCTTTTTAGCAACCTGCTGTGAAAGCAAGTTTGGATGATAGAAAACCAATACATGCCGAAGAAAAGTGTTCTATGGATTTCTGAAATAACGATCAACATAGTAGGATAGGTGGTTTATTAAAGAACCAGAAAGAACAGGAAGGACAGTTAATATATTGCAAAACATCCTAAGTCAGCAGAGGTAAATAAAGTAATGACACTTTGTTTTTAACTTAGAGTATTTCCCACAGAAGGATCCTTCTGAACTTGAACTATTTTTATTTGAGTAGCATCTTAAGTACAAACAAGATATCCCAGAGTGGAAATATTGTAGTCGTCTTAACTTCAAGGACCACAAAGTGACTAAGAAGCAAACAAATCTGTTAGCTAGTTATTGAATTCCATGCATCTAAAAACTAATGTTGTGCCTAATATAGTTCAACACGTAAGCTTTCTTATAACTAATGGGTCTGTCTGTAAGGCTACCGGTTATATTAGTGTTCACTGAGTTGGGTGACCCTTACAGTTTTCTTAGAGATGCCAACAATCTTCTGAGTTGCCTTAGTCTGAATTTTCAGTGATAATCTATAATTTGGATATTGTCTGAAATAATAACCAGTGTTGGTTGGATACTAAAAACTAATTGAGTTAGTTTTTAGTATCTAAGATATGTCAATATAGATCCATTAGTAGCTGTTAATCTTGAAGTCTCACTCTCTCTCCCCTTGTTAAATGCACTGGCATCTACACCTAATATTAGTAGAATTGGAACTCATAGTATCAACTTTCCTTCTTTAAGAGCAAACAAAGGAGGAATCAAGAGACAGTTGCAGTGCATTCTTAATATAGCTCTAATTTACTAACCTTCTAATCCACTAACCTCATAACTAAATGAGAAAATGTCTAGTCTGCAGGAAAGAACTCAGGTGAAACTACAATCATCCCATACTGTTTTCCAGATGTTTGAAATGCCCTTTAAGCAATTTGGCAAGGATATTGAATTTGTGGAAGGAAATAGTTATCCTGGAACAGAAATGCTAGAAGAGCTGAAAGACCTAGTTACAGTTCAGCATAGCAGAAAGACTTGCTACTTCAATGTTTCTTCCATTCAAGATTTTCATAGGCTGATGTGAAATGTGACTTTGGCTGATCCAGCAAGTTGTCTGGGTCCCAGAAACAAAATATTGACTATATATGCCTAATTAATAATAAAGGAGGGAGAGAACACTGAAGGCTTTAGGCATTTTCAGAAGTTAAATCCTATTGTTAAAAGGTCCTTACTAATAAATCTCCTTGGTCCCCATCCAAAACTGAGGTTAAGTATTTTAGGAAACTGTTCTCTTCTCAACTGATTACAGGGCTGAATCTTTAGGGAAAGATTTTGTGCGTGTGTAGTTAAATAGCATATTTCATTCTCTGTTTTCCTTTGACTATTAGTTGGGGGGGGGGGGGGGGAGTTCTTAACCAGTGGGGTGACATCTGATTTCTGTTTTATTTTTTTAAAGGAATGGCCGTTGGAGGTCAGAATGGAAGTTTACAATCACCCCTTCAACCACTCAAGTGGCTGGCATCTTGAAAATTCAGGTATGCTTATTTCAAACTGTGTCCTGATCACTAAAGTCTCTGGTTATTATCAAGGGAGACTCAGGCCAGTGTATTAAATACTCTTAGAGAATCTGGGGACCCAGTAAGCAATGCAGAGATGCCCATTCAGTTAAGTGTTAGAGACCTAATTATTTACCTATTCCTTGCAAATGCAAAATATGTGTTTAATGTAATGATTTGGAAGACTTCAGAAGATGTATTCACCTCAGCTAGGCATATATACCTCTTTGGTTTCCTGTTTCTTGAATTTGCAGTGGCACAAGCCTTTAGTGAGGGTAGGCCCTTTCTGAAGTAGAACTTCTTTCTTTTCAACTGATAATAGCAGTTGTTTTTCATGTTACCCACTCTATTGTTCAGAAAGGTGGGAATCTTTGGTTTCAGTCATTCCACCATCTGAAATTTTTGAATTCAGGTCTCCTTCATTCAGAATTTGCCCTTCCTGTTGGCTTTAGGGCATTTGGAAAGGAGATACTGTCCAAGCAGGAATGCAGAAATCTTGAGACCAAAGGAAGTCTGACTGTCATGTGGTAGACAGGGGTACTTGACTTCTTGGATTGGTTCTCTGGAATGTGTACACATATTTTGCAGGAGTTTATTAAAACAGTTCTGGGATCAGGGACTAGAATCTTAGTGCAGTCTGGCTTTTAGTGTAGTGCTTTGTTATCTTTTTACAAGACATAGGGTCAAGTTACCTTTTTCTGTGCCCCTGTGAGTTTTGCACTTTCTTACTGTTCAGTGACTTGACTTCAGAAGGAAGATGGAATTAAATGTTTTTCTAGCCATAGCCTCAGGCTAGGATGTTATTTTAGGATGTGATAGCTGCATTCAGATCCACCCAAGCAGGGGGGCTGAATGTGATTTCCCATTCTGGGGGAAATTCTGTAACTGGAATGATAGTCAAAATGTGGAGAGCCATTATTATCTTGTCAGATCAAGACTGTCATGGTAAGCATGCAAAGTAACTTCCAGTCTTCTCAAGACTTTGGGATGGTCTAAGAAAACTGTCACTTAAATCCAGCAGCAAAACAGGCATTTTCTCCACAGCATGTACTTTTGGTTAAATATCTTAAGAGATTTTCCAGAACAAGTAGGCAGGTCTCTACCTAATTCTGTGAAAGGTTAGCCTAGAAAACAGCCTGGTTTAGTCAGGTTTTAAACGGCATCTCGATTTGGGTACCAGCTGATTTTGTCTTTTATTACTATTTCTCATAATTAATCAAGTCATTATTTACAGTTGCTGAAGTCTGTGTCCAGGGGAGCAAAGAAAAGTTTTACTTTTTTTCTTGTATAGGAGCTACTCATTTCACCAAGGAATTTTGAACTCAGTTTCAAATTTTTAGAAATTTTGTACGATTTCTTCAGTGTATGTGGGAGTGCTTCCCCTTTCCCTCTCCAAACAAACAAAAAAAAAGTGCTTTAATTTTTTTAAGGAGCACAATAATCTAGAATATGAACTCAATACAACATCAGTGGAATTTCAGAGTACTGAAATCTCAGTGTTATTTGTAGAATCTTTATGACAGCAATATGGCCATTGCCCTGCTTCTGCTAAGATCTTTTTTGTATAAGTTGGGGGGAAGTCCAGCATCACCTGCTGTCTTCAGGTGTCTTCTGTATTTTTAAGGTCACTTGCACAATTTTCTTCCTTCTTAAATTCTATTAATAAATTCTAATATAGGAGATTCTCAACTGTCTTAATCTCTTCCATTGCTTAATTTTCTTTTAATTATATGTAAGGGAAATACTGCAACAGCAGAGCCTTTTACTAAAACTAAGTCCCTATGGTGCTTGACATGCTCCAACTGTGCATGGAAAACAACTGATAAGTGTACTGGTTACTAATTTTATCTCTTAGATAATGTGTTATTCTCATCCCTCCTTAGTTAACCTTTCCAAGAGGTTCTGTTCATAAACATCATCCTTCTTGTAGTCTTCTGAACCCAGACCTAGCATTCTAGAAGGATGTCAGCAGTGAGGTATAGTACAGAACAGTTACTTCTCATATTTTGTATAACACATCCCCAAATTAGATTTTACTCTTCATCCCTGTTAAGTTTTTAGGCCTGAGTGTTTGTGAAGAATGTGACTCAGACAGATGTTTGTGCTGTTGGCCTCGGAGCACAGGGGAGGTTTGGGCCCTCTGCAGTGGATTGTGACAGAGAAGGGGGGAGACTTATACTTCTTTGGGTTCTGCTGTTTTGTTGGGAGGTGTCAGAATTTTGCACTGAGTAAGCACTCCTCATCTTTTAGGAACTGGATTTAAAAAGGCTAGCAGAAGTTTCACCCAGTAGTCTTGAGTTGAAAATAAGCTTATTTCATGGTTAGGATGATATCTTTTGTTGAAAACCAACTATTTGACAATAAGCAAAATAATAATATAAGATGAATCATAGGAAGTAATGTTCTTATCTAGGAAACCTTCCTTTTGCTTAGGTATTATAGCTGTGTCGTGTTTTCTCTATTGCTGTTTATAAAATTGAGGGTCTCTGGCACACATCATCATAATGTATATGAAATGATAGTATTGTGCATTAATACTGATAGTATTGTGCCTAATTATTAATTATTAATGTGCATTAATAATGATAGGATTGTGCCTAATAGTGAGACACAAATGTTTCAATTCCTCACAACATCAGCTAGGTTGACTATGTTGACTTGAAAGATCTTTTACAATTTTGATAAAGATGCCTCTTGAGATGTCAGTGAGCTGCATAACTCTTCTGTATCAGTTACTGTGAATGATTACATGTAACTTTATGTGTGCTTCCTATTTTTTAAGTTTTCCAATAGTTGCATTAGAAACTCAGTGTTTTCAAATTCTTCCCAACTGAATTTAAGAATACTGGAGTTAGCTTGGGTAGAGTTTTACTGGTCTCCTCCTCCTGCAAAATAATCAAGAAAGCTGTTGTATAGATATAACACTTCAAGAATAAATAGATTTTATTCTGCTTTGCTATCTAACCTTGGCAAACTTTGCCCCAAAATGCTCCTTTGTCTAGATAAATACCAGCTTTTGTTATAAGCCATATCTAACAGAGGAAAATATCAAAACCAGGCAGATCTGGAAAGGGAAGCTTAATGTTGCGCTGTCCCTAGAAGACAGCTTGGGTGAAGCAGAAAACAAGTTCACAGTATCCTGAAGCCTTGTCCAAACTACTCTTGTTTTAAATATATCTTCACCATTTCAAGAGTTTCTAGTAAGGTCACATAAATAGTATGTTGTTGTCTTCATGATGTCAGTCAAAACCTAAACTACTTTGCATGAAATATTACTTATATTACTTAAGGCACATCAACACAAAAATAGTTCCAGAGTAGCTTCTTTACTATTGCTCCTCAAAAATATTTAAATTATATAATGTTTTAGTTTTCCTATTTGTTTTTGTAGTTCTGTAACATTTTTTGTGGTTTTGTTTGATTTGTATAGGTTTGTTATTATGATAAATACTACAATACTTTGATTTTTCCTGTATGTTGTTGGTCTATAACATTTAATATGAGGTTCTTTGCTTAATTTTCTGTAGGTTCACTATTATGAAGATGGTAATGTTCAGCTGGTGAGCCATAAAGACATACAAGACTCTCTAACAGTGTCTGTAAGTGAACTTTAAAGACCTTAGTGTGTATATTGAAGTGCCTTTTTAATTTAAAAAGAGAAGCAACCTTAAAAAAAAGTTCAGAAGTTTGGAGACTAGTTTGCTCTTCTGCATGAATGGGAATTAATGTTCTAATTTTTATATATTTTGTATGTAATATTTACTAGTTTCACCTAACATGTAGTTACTGTTTAAAAAAATTAACATGTGCTTGCATGTGACTTATATAAGCTAAATTAACTTGGATCATAAAGCTTCAATTAGCTTGCTGTCAGTCTTTCTGCACTTCTATTGTATTTATAGGTCACTCTGCAGATCAATGTTTGGAATTAATTTTTTAATATGAAGGAGGTTTCAGTTATAATATCCCACTTTAGTGCAATCTCTAGGAGATTGCTTCTCTTGCTCACTGGGAGAAGACCAGTATGCTAAAAATAGTAAACAAATGCTACCACTTGAGAAGCAGTAGTGGGTATTCTCCCTTCATTTCCTTCCTGTCTGTAACTGGTGCTGTCAGCCTCATGCTTTTCTGTACAAAAAGCCCCTTCAGAGATGCTTCGCCTTGACAAGCGTAACACCCTTCACATTTAAAACATCGTTTTTTTCATCCTTTTTCCAAATGGATCACTATAGTAACAAAGAGCAGACAGCAGAAATAAAAATTGTTTAGAAATGGTACCATATGCAGCATTACTAACTCTTAAAGGATACAACGTGAACTCCTACTACTTTTGCAATAATGGTCCTCTTGCCTACTGGAAATGGTGTTTATAAACAGTAAGGTTTTCTGTTGGAGTGTTCTTTAATAAGACTTAAGCCAGTGAGGTTAAACTGGCAAAGGGAAATTGTAAAAGTGAACAGTAGAAGTATTTTAATGATAACAGCTAGTAGTGACCAGTTTGGCTCAAAAGCTTAATTCATCAATGAAGATCATTGTTCGCAACTATAAAGCAAGGCTTGTTGGCTTTTCAGTTGCAATAGCACCATAAAGAATGTGGGAGTGTGGTGCCAACTGATAACGCTTCTGGAGCTGTAGATATAAAATTACTTTTGACCCCCTAAGGAAAGGGAGTTTAGTCTTTCATTCAACTAAGAGTTGCTTCAGGGAAGGTTATGTGGAAGAAGTTCTCCTTTCAATAGCTTTTGCTTCACTTTCTAGTGGGAAGAAACTTAATCCTGTTCCGCAATTTAGTAAAGCAACAGAAGACTGATGAGTAGAAAAACATCTTTTACATAACTTTCCTACCTCCTGCTAGAACAAAAGCAAGTATGCTGCTGGTTACCAATTTTTAGCCTTGCCTTTGAGCTTCATAGAGGGCAGAGGCTGTAAAAGTTCTTATTTCACACAGAAGGAATGGTAGGTAGATTAAAAGGAGCCCCAACGACTACTCTTCTTTGTTGTTTGGCAGAGAAGCAATTTTGTACTATCAGTGGGCACAACTGAAATAAATGACTCAAGAGTTCTCTTCTTGCTAGAGCTATGAATAATTTTGCTGAAGGTTAATTTTTTATCCCTAATTTCTCTCTGAGCCAAATAAGACCTCATACCCCTGAATTCTTCCTTTCAGTAGCAGAGCCTTTGAAATCATTGCCTCGGTTCACTGAAAAGTCAAAACATTTTCATTTGTTCTACTTGGTCTCTACCTCCTCCTTCATCTCTCCACTGTGTCCAGGAACACTTTCACAACTGTTAGGTGCAGTTTCACTGAAACTTTGAAGCAGTTATAGTGAAGCTGCCATCGCTTTCTCCCAGTCTTTGCCTTTGTAGAAACAAGGGATCATGTGGGGCATGAGCTTTCCTAACTTTCAACAGCTTCTGCAAAAGTACCCTTAGGAATGTCTCCAACACCAAGTTGGGAGTTTCAAAATCCATGAACCCTCACTTTGTTCTTGAGACTTCTTTCAACCGCCTCAGCTAATTTGTCTCCAAATTGACTGATAGGTCATTTTTTTATTTTAAAACAAACATACACTTGCATACTTAAGGATGAGGCTGGAAGCCAAGAAACTGTTTATCAGTCATGATGAAATTTGGACATCGTGGTGTGTTGCACCCTCATTTTTGCAAGATATTCTTGGGGATGTGTTTATAAGGCTAGGTATGTAAAGTCTAGTGTTTGGCTTGGCTTGTCTCCAGGTTCAGAACGTTCGGAGGTAAACAATTTTGGTTTTTTGGTTTTTAGTTGTATTCTTCATACTTCTGGGTTAGCTGGTGTTCTTTAAGTTTTCCTGCATTTGTACTGGAAATTTAACATTGATAATGTTAATATCTATACTTTGTGTGTTTTAGAGATTTGTGGGCGCCTTGTCATATTTCCAAATGTCTCTTTATCTTACCATAGAATTTTTAATCAAAATATTTTAATGAGTTCCATGCTAATCTTTATGCTTGTTGCAGTTTGCCTGTTTTTATTTTTTTAATATAGTAATAATATAAATATAATAATCACAGAATCGTCTAGGTTGGAAAAGACCTTGAAGGTGGCATATGCCTTTTGGATGAATGTTTTTTTCAGTTTTGGTTTAGCCACTAAATGGTCGTGTGTTCTCATGGAGTCTACCTGACATCACTCGTAACTATAGGAATAAACATAATCTAACTGGTCTTAAAATCATGCTGTACATCAGACCTAATTAAAATGCTTTTTTTCTAGAATGAAGCCCAGACAGCAAAGGAATTTATAAAAATTGTAGAGGCTGCAGAAAATGAATATCAGGTATGTTGGAAACAAACACTATATCCTTACTCATGTATAACATAACATTACCATATACTTAACCAAGTAATTCTTTAATTAGCAAGCTTTTGATATTAAGATAATGCAGTTCCATACAAATATAAAGACTGCATGCTGCTATTAACTGTATCCTCCCTTTCCATACCTTCTGGTGATTGCACCCACCTACTTAACATTACATCAGAAGTTAATTTTTTGAGAGCAGAAAAGTCCCTAGCATGATCAAATAGAAGCAATTCTGATTTCTTTCAGTATTAGTGCATTCCTTAAGTGGAATTTTTGTACAGATTCTGTTCAGAGGCTAATCTGTTAGACAGCTCTGCTAAATATGACTATAAGCACTATCCATTTCAATTAGTCATCTTAAAGTTAGAAAATTATAACTGTTCTGTAGAAGTGGATTCATGCTCATTTAGGTCTTGAACATAAGATATAATTTCAGACACCATGTTCCATCAGTTTTAAAAAAACTTTAATAAAAATTTACTATGTATCATATGCATTATATTCAAGTTCATATGATGATGTGGACTGGCTCTACCATCCTCACAGAAATAACAGTGGAAGACTTTGGTGTCTGAAATTAATGATGTATGAGCTAACTCCAATTGGCAGTTTGTTCATGCTGCTGATTAACCACACTGCAGTTTGCAGAAACACCTAGGCTATGGCCAGGTTTATTGCATCCATCTCACCAATTTTCTTCACATAGTTTCATTCTAGATCTAACAGCTTTCCTTCATAAAATATTTTAATTTAGCATATTTTTATGAAGCCTGTTTAAGAAGTAGCAGACTACTCAATCATTTAACTTTTTATATAACATCTTAGTTCTGTTTTTCATGTGTCTTTGTTTTGTATGACTTTGTGTTTAACAGACTGCTATCAGTGAGAATTATCAGACTATGTCAGACACTACTTTCAAGGCCTTACGTCGACAATTGCCAGTTACCCGCACCAAGATTGACTGGAACAAGATCCTTAGCTATAAGATTGGAAAAGAGATGCAGAATGCTTAAAGTGAACGTTGCATGACTGGATCATTTTAGTGTCCTTGTATACAAATAAAAATTATTACAAAAAGTATTTGGAACTGTCAAATCACCCAGTCAGCATGGGCTTTTGCCATTGAAAATCACTGTAAGTAGTTTGGTTAGAGCACAAAGCTTAGCTAATTGACTTTTTTCCTTTCTTTTCAGAGGGTTGCAACTTCAGTATAGCTGAATATCTTCCTTTAGAGTTTCTGTTGTACCTTTATTTTTTTATAATGAAGAGACCATGCCTTTAGTTTTCAATTACACATTAAGAACAGTTTGAAAAATATTTTTGCATATGATAACCCTTTCTCTTGCTTTCATGTGAAATGGACATCTTCCCAAATTTGCTGGATTTCTTGTGGAGATCAGTAATGTGCATTTCTAGGTTAAGGTCAATATGGAGTTAGCCTTAGATGCTGTTTTTAAAATCATCTATCCTTTCATTGTCTGTAAAACTGGGAAAAGCATTTTCTATATCATTTAAACCTTTCAGAATACTTACTTAGCTAGCTCCATGGTAACTAAATTTTTTTTTTTAAGAAAAGGCCAAGGTGTTTTGAAATTAAATAAAAGTACTTATTTCAGAAATGCATTTAATGCTTTGTTCCTGAGAATTGCTTAAATGAGCTCAAACTCCATCTGCCCTTGAGGGTTTTTTTATCATAAAGCCACAAATGTATTATAACAAGGCATATTGTAATATATATAATCCTGTACTCATTACTATGTCAGTTTATTTTTTTCTTGGATTGAAATGTACTAAAATTCAATGTGACATTAAAAGGCAAATTTTCTATTTATTTGAGTATCAGATTGCTTCCTGATATAGCCTATTTTTGGTGGTTTTATATATTTTTAAGATACTGCTTAGAACAGCCACAAACTTGTGGCCTATTGGCTATTCTCTGTGTGTTTGGAGATTGCTGTAATATCATCATCCATTGTTTCCATCTGCATTTTAAGAAATATCTACATATGGAAGTCTACTTAAAACAGGTATCTTTTGGCTTCTTATTGGCTACAGATGATGGAAGAAATTACAAGACCAAAAATAATACATTTGTCTGGAGAATACTTTCCCTGTCTGATACATCTTGTGTTGAAAATGGATGTCAGGTATCAAAAAACACAGACTTAATTACAAAAGCTATATAACATTTCTATGAAATACATAGATTTCATTTTTAATTGGATGAAAACCTGTTTTAAAATATGCTACCTAATTATATGCTCATGATGGAAAATTAAACTGGTGGGTTTTTTTTTTTTAGAAAGCAGGTATTTATGCACACTCCTAAACCAGTAAAACTTACACAAAGGTTTTATATCTTTGTTTACAGCATGATCCAATTAATTACCTTAAACTGTTAAATTACAGCATAGCAAGAGAAAGAGTCTGGACTTGTACTAAGTATAAAAATGTACACACAAAGTAGTTTACTGTTTGAATTGTAATAGCAATACCCCTATATTCTGTTCTTCAGTGCTCTCTTATAAAGGGGTATAGAATTAACTGAACTTCTTGAAATTGCTGCTACTTTACAGTACTAAACTGTTTAGTAGAAGAGTGGGATTTGTTCCACCACAGTCTTCCTGGAGAGTTGCCCTCTTAATTGTCTTTGTAGATCAGCTGTTGAACCATGTTGTTCTTTAAAAGAAGGCTTATAAAAGCTGTATGTGAGCTAATAACAGATGCTGAGTCACTGTCAAGTCAGTCTGTCAATCTCTACTAAGATCTAAATACGAACCTTGTTTGAAGAATTTCTTAAGCGTATTTAAGAACAAGCTAAAATTAAAAGGCAGTGAATGGACAGTTAGGAGAACTGTTAATGGGCAACAATGGTGCAAATAACTTTTCTAGCTGTTAGAATATTGCGTATGACCGGAATCGGCACTGGCTAAAAGTCAGAATGCTATTTTTCTTACCTGAAATAAAAAGCTAGTTTTAAATATATTCCTAATAAAGAGGTATTTTACTGTGAAGTACTCTATTACTATGTTTCCCTCTGTTTATTCAGTCCTGTGATAGTCTTAATTCCTTATCTTCAAAAGAATAGCATCTTACAGGTTCAATTCTACCAGTAGGGTGACATAAGTAGATTTGTATTACTTATATTTTTTCTGTTGTGTTGATTTTTAGTCTGTGAGATAATTTTAGACCTTGAACATCAAATTTATTAAGTTATAGCTTCAATAAAGCAATTTATAAGTAAATCAACTATTCTGTTACTTTTTAAAAATGGTATGCTGTATCATATTTAGGGGTAATGGCTCCCCAGATGAAGCTGACCCGAGTATCAGCTGAGGCACGTGGCGCATTTGGAGTTACTGATTTTTCTCAAAATTGTGGATGTCACTTGCACGTCTTTTGTTTCTACCCTACCCCTTTTAAATTGGAGAACTTTAGACCTTGCTTGGTAGGCTTTAGGGTACTTTGTGTAGGTAAAGCACTTTCTCTGATAAATTTTGCTGTGGCAATTGTCTTAATGTGAATTACTATTTGTTTATATTCTATTTTTAAATATAAAGGCAAGCTTTGTATTGTGGAATGTTGATGTACTAGACATTATGGCTTGTAATATGGACTTGTAAAATGCTTGCGTTTATGAAGTGTATTACATCTTATGCATTTTAGTGCCCCTTTATACAAAGGAATTTTTAACTTCTGCAAGTAAGCAATTGTTCTTTCTGAACATCTGCAACAAGAGTGGCAATTCTGCTTTCAGGTTCTCCTGAGCAGCCCCTTTTTGTATGTCTGTCTAAAAATTCATACTGCAGGTAGAATGAAACTTTAAAATCATTGTAATTTTGATTCCATCACTACTGCTTCTTATGCTCTACATGCTGATAACAGTTCTGCCGGCTGGTTCAGTTGGGAACACTGCAACACAGCTCGCTAGTAAGTGGTCATTCAGCCCAGCGTTAAAAGTGTTGTGTGAGACTGAACATCCAAATAGATGTGTTCTCTTTAGGGGATTACTTCAGCTGCATCTACGGCACTGATGTAGTTTGTGCAGTTTGGGAGTAAATCCCTCTCTCATCCCCACTTGCCACATACTGGTTTGGCTGACAAAGCAGTTTTGGTGCTCTTGAATTCAATTCCTTTTGGGGAACTCTGACCTGGGAACTGGGCTCTAGGTGTGCACTGAATGCCCTCCAGCTCCTAAAGGTGACCTGAGTCCATAGCAGTGTGTTCCTTCAGGCAGCTTGAAACCACCTATGCGTTGAGGATGTCCAGAGGATCAGACTAAACCTGGCCTTCAAATTTCCAGACTGTATATACTGTAGGTATAGAGGTTGAACATCAACTGTTTGATTCTATGGATTTGCTCCTATCGTACTGAATTACTTGCTGACACGGACATAGCTTCTGCCGCATTCGTTTACTGGAAAGACTGAACCTGTTCGTCCTCTGATGCAACTGTAAACTAGGTTTAGATTAAACTTAGTTTGTTCATAACCTCCAAGTGTCAGTTTTTGTGTGACAGTGTCAACTCTGAACTTTTTTTTTTTTTTTTTGGAAAGGGGAAAATTTGCATCAGATTTAAACAAAAAAAGTGTTTCTTTTTCCACAGCTAAAGGAAAGGAACTGTGAATAGGTACTTTATTCCTTCTGTGAAAATTAATGCTTAATACTTGGTAGGTTTTCTTATTAGCAATATTTTTCTCTGCTACCGTGATTGCCTTACCTGTAACAGGTATTGTTCAGCATGGTATTATCCATGTGCTTGTCACACAAGAGGGTAAGAGTAGCAATTGTTGCCTTAAAGGATATATTCTATAAACATGTTTACTTTTCTGTGTATATTTTCCTTGCAAATCAATACAGTTATGCAGAGGCAAATCTGTTGGGTTTATTCCTCATAAGAGGAGCATGTAGGGACTTTTGCCTGACTAGCTGTAGCTTGAAATAACTTCAGATTTGAAACAACTTCCATCTTACAGGGTTGTAAATGTGCCTGCTAAAGTAGAGTTTGGTTGGTTGGTTTGGGGGGAACAACACCACATTCTAATAATGACTTTTACTAAATACTAATTTCAGTTTTGTATTTAAATGTGCTTAATATTTTTCAATGTCAGGTGTATATTCACTACAGCTACTGTAGGCATCAGTGAAAGAATTGAGAGTACTTCCTTTAATAAGTAGCTTCCCAGCGTTCAACTCAAAAGTTTGAGTTACCCTTCAAGATTATTTCAGAAATTACTTAGGTATGATAACATAGAAGGCTGAGCTATAGCTTTAGCACAACACTATGAATGCAAGATAAGCAGTGTTGTGCAGAGGGGTTCAGAAAAGCATGCTTATGATCTCTCTTAACAAATAAAGATGTCCTTGGAGGGATTGCCAGTTTTGGTGCAACAGCCTGCTAAGGCAAAAGTTGGCTCTCATGGTACATCTGGAACCTCTGCTACTGTCCTCAGACCTAGGGGAGAGAGGTGTGGTCCCATGAGGTAAAGAAGGGACTCGGTCTCCCTGGAGCAAATGTTCTTGTAACTGGCTAGAAGTAAACCAGACTCTCTCTTTTGCAAATAAAGTTTATGAACCTAACTGAAAAATCACAGCCACAAGCTCTCGAGTGCAGAAAAAAACCTTGCCTTTTGTTCTCAGCTGCAGCGGATTTAAAGTGTTTTCCTTCTGCCTGCTTCAGCTGCCCCCCCACCCAGTGTGCTGGCTTTCTTGGGGACTGGATGGTGGTGTGTGTATTGTCTCGGCCTAGGCATCTGTTGCAGAAATGTTCAAATTCTCGCTGTGCTGTGAAGGTCCCAGAAGGGCCAATCATGCAGCAAGGGGCCCAAATACCAGCCCTGGGATTTGGGATGCTGTCATGCTGCCTTTTCCCGGGTAAGGCAGTACATCCAGTTATAACCCGAGATGCGTCAGTGAGAGTCTTAAGAGGTACAAGAACGTGATCTATTATGATTTTCCTTAAGGAAGAAAGGTGCCACATGTTTCCACTCAACTAAGTCTCCTGTTCAGCCTAGAGAGTGGGAGCATGATGCTGGAACTCTGAGGGAAGGGTCAGTTAAAGTTGCACTCCAGGAGCGCAGGTCTGATGGAGACTGGCAGGGTACTCACTATCTGTGGTACGGCTGTGAGCTACAGCCTCTGCTGCCTGCCTGTCTGGGTACATGTGCTGGTCCTCAACCCGTGCCTTGCAAATGGCAACAGCATGCTTTGATGGTTGCTAAAGCTGTTCTTCCTCTCCCAGCACGATGCGTCTTAATCCAGTCAAAACTCCCAAGGATGCTGCCCTAAATGCCTCTGTGGCCCTTCCATTAATAACCTGCTATTTGTATAGTGATCTAGCACCTCTTTCTCCTGGCTGTTGGTCTAACTGTGCAGCAATAACTTCCACATAATTTGGTAATTAGAGAAAGAGGCTTGGAAAAGGAGTAAGTTAATTACAAAATAGATCAATATTCACAAGATGAACAGATTTCTTTAATACATTTTCAACTTTACTGTGACACTGAAGGTTAATATCTGCACAAGCAACTGGAGTAGAAATCTGAACTTTCAAGAGCCATTAGCAGTTTTAAACTGAGTAGCAGGAAGAAAAATCTGCTTCCTTCTTTTATGTGATGCTGCATTGTTAAACCAGCTTTCTGATGCTTTACAATTGGTAAGCTTTGCAAGGCTTTCACTTCACTGTAAAAAAAGGAACATGAGATAGCAAAAAACCAGTTGTGGTTAAAGGCTCCGAAGTTCAGATACTCGATTGGAAGATTTCTGAATAGTGGTTTTAGAAATCTTGAAATCCTTGAATGGCAAGCAAAAGCTCATCTTGTTTTTTATTCCACAGTGTGCCAGGACAGAGACTTGTCTGCTCTGAAAGAAATTCTTCATGATAAAGATGATCCTTCCTCTCCCAAGTTCTTGTAGGGCTTTGGTGGTATTAGCACTAAGGTAAATACTAGAAAAAGTTAGATCTTCCTTGCTGGCTCTTAATCTCTTTTTATCTTAGCTGTGGGCATACAGAACAGCTTGTTCCCATTTTCTTTTCAACATGGTTTATGTATTTGAAGAGCATCTCCAGACAGTGTAGCTTTTAGGCTAGGGACTGAATCCAGCAACTCTTAATTTCTATATGAAATTCAATACTCTTAAGTCATTTCTCTACATCTTGCTTTTTGATTTCTGTTCATTTTGAGAAACTTGTTTTTCTCTGAATATTGTTCATTTCGGTCTTTATGATATTGCAGGCTATCGTGATACTAACATAGTACTTTTGCTACAATCTGGCCTTGAATGCTATAACATTCTCTAGCATTGTCATCATCAGCAATTAGAAGATTTCTGTTATAATTTTAAAGCCCATGCTAAATTAAGGAGGGAAAAAGACCCAACCAACCACTGCTAGTTATGTGTGCCTGATACTATCCTTCTCTACTGACAAAGTAGGCACTGGGAGTATGCAAAAATAAGACTGTACTGTATCCTAATGATGTGGACCAAAGGGATCTGAGCTAAGAGCATCCTGGAATGAAGAGTCAAGGGCTGCTGTGAACTTGTCTGGATCCTCGTTGTCTGGGATATTTGTGACAACAGCAGGCAGTTTGTTTGGAAGTACCTTGTAGGCATTGATGTCGGTCAAAACTGAGGAGGTGGAATGTGCCACGTTCTCTTGTGCTAGGAAGCACATAATATGCTTTTTTCCTACCTTTTTTCTATGTGGAGAAATCAATGATCAGCCAGAGTTGACAAGGCAGCCTAAGCTAGGGGTCCAGGAGGAAACCTTTTCCTGTTTTCAGAAGCACTGAAGTGCACCTCACCTCTCCTGCCATGCACTGGTGAAGACTGGATGGTAGCTAGTGCATGCAGGCATTTTCTGTGTATCCCAACAGTTCTGTGTGTAGAAATAGGTAGTATCCTCCACCAAGCCAGGAAGAACTTAGAGAGTATCAGAAAAGTCTATGTCATTCAAGAGCCTGTTTAAAGTTCCTGTAGGTGTGTACTGAGTATGAAGAGTCCTTTAGCTGTTACAGATGCCAGGAGCCAGCTCAATTGCAGAAGACTAGACCTGAGATATGCTGCTAAGAAAGTAAATGCCATATGCTCATGAAGAATTGAAGTGCTGCTCTGGTTCCAGGGCTTTGCTGCAAGGCAAAGGCAGAGGTTGCTACATAACTGATTCTCTGGGTACAAAAGAATCTGTTAAAGTCAGTAATGTATCCTGTCCCAGTTCATTACTAAACTTAGTGAGCCATTATCTTTCATTTAGTAAGTTGTCTACCTCTCCTTAGCTCTTTCAGCTGGATACTGTGTGCCTTGTGGTCCTACCAGCAGTTGGTGTGACCAAAGTTACTCTACCTGAATGTAAATGAAGAGGTTTCAAGATTATCTCTAACAGTGGATTTTCACGGCAGATGATGGGTTTGTCACAATCACGTGGCTGTCTTCATCTTTCGTGGTGATCTCCACCACTAAAAACATGGGAGCAGCATGTCCTTTGCTCAGAACCTCTCATAGTCCATTGATGAAATTGTAAGGAAAAAACCCTTCAGTATGGATATTTGTGCCTGCCAGCAAGGTTAGGAACTGCTGAGGGGGAAGGATGGAAGTGTATGGGTGAAGCTTCCTGCTTACCCACCAGGGTTTTCATCTTGTTCTTTCCTGATGCCGTGCAGAGCAACTGATTCAGTCAGCAGGATGAAGACAAACTGGCTTCTTTAGCTGCGCTGACTGTGTCTAAACAGAAAGTGAAGTGAGCCAACGCTGGAGTCAGACGTAAATGAGGATTCATCAGATGTGTGTTTTTTTGGAACTGAGATGGGACAGAAGAATTCCAGCCAGAGCTGCAGAGGGGAAGGTATGCCATTAAAACCAATTAGCCAGAGCAGACTTGGGCTAGCCTGTAGGAAAGGGATTCCTAAGGATTTAAAACCTCCTGAGCACAGAAGATAAAAGTGCAAAATAGAAAAGATGAAGACTTTGGGAACAGTCTATATCTTAGGATGGAGAAGGCCTGTGGTGGGTTTGTGTGGTGGGGTTTTTGGAAGCGGGGGAGGGGTCTACAGTGGTGGCCCCTGTGAGAAGCTTCTCAAAAAGCGGCTCCAAAGAACCTGCCTCTGGCCAAGGCCAAGCCAATTAGCGGTGGTGGTCACACCTCTGCGATAACATATTTAAGAAGGAAAACCTGAGAGGGGGTGGGGGACTTGTGAGGAGGAGTTATGAGAAAGACACCTATGTGAACAGAGGTCAATGGAAGGAAGGAGGAGGAAGCCGGGAAGGTGCGCTGGAGCATGAAGCCCCCCCTGTATCCCGTGGTGAGAAGTCAGGGCCACCTCCCTGCCACCCATGGAGGTCACTGGAGGAGCCGGGATTCACCTGTGACCTGTGGAGGGCCCTCAGGACTCTGTGGGAAGAAGTCGTCCCTGCTGTTGTAGTTTAGTACCGGGAGGACTGCAACACGTGGAGGTGACCCACTCAGAGCATCTTGAGAAGAATGCATCCTGTGGGGAGGACTCACGAAAGAAAAAGTTTGTGGAGGACTGTCTCCCATGAGAGGAATGCCACGTGGAGCAGGGGGAAGAATGCAGAAGAGTGCTTCCCCCCCACCTTGGAGGAAGAAGCAGTGAACTGACTGCACCCCCCAACCCCTGCCCCTGCACCACTGGGAGAGGAGGTAGAGATACCGAGAACAAAACTGAGCCCAGAAGAAGGGAGGGATGGGGGGAGGTGTTTGAAGATACAGTAACACTTCTCACTGTCCCACTTTTTCTGTTGTGTCGTTATTTTTAGTGTTTTGAATTAAAGTGATGTCTTTTTTCTTCCCCTAACAAGCCTGTCTTTTTTGCCTGTGACCGTTAAAGGGTGAGTGACCCCTCTCTGTCCTTATCTCCATTCCTGAGCCTTTTGATTCATCTTTCTCCTTCCCAGCACTGGGGGGGAAGGGGTGAGTGAATGACTGCATGGTGCTCAGTTGCCCTGTGGGCTCAAACCATGACAAGGCCTAACAGCTAATTTTCTGGGGGGTGGAAGGGCAAGAAAAGTATACAAATATCTCTAGTAGAAGAAAGGCACCCAGATAACTACCACCTGCATGCGTTGCTATCACCGGCACGCAGAGCACCCCTGATGCTGGGCAAGTCACCTCTGTTGCACCTATCATGGGAAGCTGTAGGAGGGCAGTGCAAGCTGCCCTTGGGTGATCACCATTTGGCAAGAACAAGCCGGAGGGAAAGAGCTTTATAGAGATACTGACCTCTCACAAGTCTGTATCTGTATAAAGCTCTGGTGTAAGTACAACTATGCTCCATTTCTGTATTCAGAGCCATTGCAGAGCATTTTGGTGCCAGAGCTGAGCCTGCTGCCCTGACCTCTGTGGCTTCTCCCCACCGCTGCAGCATTCTGTTCACCCTACCGCTGCAGAGCCACCACCCACTTCCCCATGTAGCAGCAGCTATTGGGATTTAGGAGAATTTTGTCTCCATTTAATTCTCCTTACAATCCTCCTTTGCTATGGGTCTGCTCATGTTTCTTACCTTGGGGTGTGCAAGTCCAGAGAAGCCCAGATTTGCAGAACCACTTGCTGTTTCAAACAGGCTGGAGTTCAAGAAGTATGATGTCATGAGTATTCAGCAATGCACAAGATCCCTTATTAGTGACTACATTTAGATTCCTTCTCCATCACAGCTTTCTGTTTGCAAAAGAGATTATGGAAAAAGTCCATATGAAGTCTATGAAGTACTTGGTACTGTAGTGGTGTCATGAAAGGAGCCATCAGGAAATGAACAATACTGTATCCTACTGTAGCAGGATTTCAATAATAGGTAGTAAATGGGGTCAATAAATAATGGCAATAATGGAACTGCAGGTATCAACTGGCACTTGTGTCAACAAGCCAGTGGGGTATGTGAGAAATGCACAATGTTTCCTGGGGCTGCAGGCACCCACCTTGCCCCTACGTGTATAACAGTCTTGGCTAAGGCTGTCCAATTATGTTCAGCTGTGCAGTAAATTCAGAGCTGTATGATAAGAGATAATAAGTGGGATATAAGCGAATAGTAATTTATGACAGAGAAAGTCATTTTACTTTGGGCTTAACAACACTAGCAGGCATGAGAAGGAAGAGAATCTTCTCAGACCAGATGGGACTCCATCGCCTTACTCTTCTTTGTTCTTCACAATCCAAAAGAGGCTGAAATACAAGAATGTTATGTACGAGCGTATCTGTAACATAGAATTCACCTAGGTCTGAGTTTGACTAAAGAGCACACAATCTATTCAAACAGTGTAGAAGAAGAGACAGGAACTATTTAGATTAATATTAAGAGAGGAAGGCAGGCCTACTGTGACATCATTGAAATTTCTTCTTGAAACATGGTTCAGGTAACAAATGTGAGCATCCCACTTCAATGCAAGGTAAGATGTTGGCACCAACAATTAACACTGAGCTTTGTTTTGGGATGTTGGGCAACCCAGGTGTCTGTACGAGTGGCAAGCTTCACTCTCTCTTTCCTGAACCCATCACCTGCCCATGCAGGGCCTGAGACAGGCTGCAGGGCCTGAGACAGGCTGCAGGGTCTGTCAGCTCCTGATAACTGAACAAGAAATGTTTTCTAGAGAAGGGCTGCATTCCCCAGCTACCTCAGAAGTGAGAAACACTGCCCATGGAATTATTTTGCTGCCTCCTGAGAATTTAGAGAGTGCATAGTCTTAGGCCAGGCTTAAGTCTGAAATGTCACTTTTGCAGCCAGGCCACTTACTCAAGAAATGGCCATTGAGGATTTTCCTCTCCAGAACTCTTTCTCCGTAACAGACTACATAAGGGTTATCAACAAGGCTTTCTGTTTAGTCAGAGATTATTGGGTACATTTTCTCACTACACATCAGTAAAATATGTTCCTCCTTTTTTTCACAATATTATAACCTAAATATAGTGAGGTAAATGTAATTTGGGATAGTGATTGCATCATTACTAAAAGGGGAGCCAAGATGGACTGAATGAAAGGATGCTGTGAGAAAGGAATGGGATGTGAAGAGCGACTACTGGGTGCAGAAGAGAGAATGCCGTGAACCAGCAAGAATATAGATCAAGCAAAACAGACTGAAGAGCAAAGGAGGGAAGATAGTAGGATATGATGAATCTAACATGTAAGACAGACAATTGTTCTGTAGCCCAAATTTAAAGGCAAGAGCTCATGAAAACCTTCATCCGTGGAGAGGGAAAGAAGATGGGGGCTCCATGGTCTGCAGAGAGAGGTTTTCTCAGCAATGATGTACTGGATGAATGTGAAGAGGTGAGACAAGCAGGCCAAGGAGAAAAGAATTGTATCAGGCAAGGCAAAAGGATATTTTGGTACTCGATTTTGCAAAGGTTTAACAAGGTTTAGCTGTAATATAAGGAAATTGTGCCATTTGGATGCTACCTGCTTCCGTGGCAGAGGATGTGCTACTTGCTCCATCCCCATCTGCCTACAGTCAGAGCTGTTCTTATCCTCCATAACAGTTGCCAGCCTCAATCAGCAATAATTATCTGTACATGACCTAGCACTGTGACTGCTTGATTTTGTTCATCTGAATTTCTGGAGATTAAGTAAAATGTAACTGTCAGTGGATTTCTGTGTTTCTACTGTTACATAGCTGGTAAAGATGCTGTGTTGACAAATGACAGGGGAAAAATAAACTATGCTCTGCTAATTGCAGATTTCAGAGGATAGGAATTGAGACGTTTTTCTCTCTTAAAAAAAGGTTTACTTATTAAATATAGTACCAATGCTCAGCAAATTAAAGACCACTCTCAACATCTTTTTTCTTAAGAAAAAAAAGGCCAATATACCGAACAGCAAAAAAATTCCATGTCTTCTCCACCTCCTGCACCCACAAATGCATGTCCTTAAGAAAAGCAGATTTACTCTTTGGCTTCAGGCCAAGGCATGGATGTGGGGAGCTGAGCTCTTGTCCTTTTTCTCAACCTAAACGGGGGAGGGAGAAACCAGTCCTGGTTCCCTCCGGGCTTTTTGCCATCTGTCTCTGCCTCCCTGTTTCTCCCACAGCCTTGTTTGCCTCCTGTGACGTACAGAACATGTGTGGATGCAGATGCCAGACTCTGACTTGCCGAGAGCTCTTTTTTGACCAGGGGCCAACCTCGCAGCTCACATAATTCCTTTATGAATCCTAAGCACGTACCATCTTGTACAAATACTGATGTGTCTTGGTCCACCACCTGATTTTTATATAGGATCTTCATCAAATGCCTCAATGAATGTGTGTGTCCACCTACTTCATAAAACTATGTAAGTGCTACTGGGGGATATTTCCACGGATTATTAAAAAAAAAAAAAAAAAAACAACAACATAAATTTCAATGTGCTTTAGCATGTGTGTGTGTGTTTGGGATGGGACACTTTGCCCTGCATTGCCTCCTAAGTGTGCTGGTGGTCAGGGTAGTACTCCCATTTCATTTTTAGGAGAAAAGTAATTTGTTAGGCAAAAAAGCAAAAGAAGAAAACAGGTTTGGGTTTGGTTTGTTTTTTTTTTTTTCTGGTTAAGATTTATTTCAAACACTACCTGAAAATACTGAAACATTGCTCTGAGTTGCACCAGCTACTTGGTAATACCTTTCTTTGTCCTGTCTTTGCATTGACATCTGATTCTTAACTGAGCCAGTTCTAACTCAGTTTTTGTGACTTGTCTTGCAATTAAGGCATCTTGTTGGTTGATTTTCTTGTCAGTAGAGATCTTAAAATGACTTTCAGGTGGTACTTCCTCCCTCCCCTACAACTGTCCAAACACATTCTATGTCACCCTGTTTTTCTGGCAGAGTCCCCATGGCCACGGACGGCCTCGTGGGTTTAGGGGAGTTTGCCTTCTCATTGTTTTCTCCATCCTCCTTTAGTTTAAACAGATCTCTGGGAATGTGAAGATTCAGCTCCCTCAAACTCAGCTCTTCTGCTTTCTGAACAGATAAAATGGGCAGAGCTTCATCCCCATGTTCCCACCTTCATACTGCTTTGGAAGTAATAAAGATGACAATTTTTTTAAGCTTTTTGACAAATGGTGCTTCAAGGCATGTGAATGCTTATTTGACTTTTCCACATTAGTAATGGTGGCATATTTTTAAATATTACTGTCCTCCTTTTAGCTGAAGAATATTCTTGTAATGCCATAATATCTTACTTCTAAGATGGGGAAGAGAAACTTCAGCCTGGGCACACTGTTCAGAAGTCTGTAGCTACATACTTTTGAAATATCTTTGTTTTAATGAAAATACATTGATTAAATTGTAAATTAAGCATGAATTTTGATTTCAGTTTTTCTTAGCATATTTTCAGTTCTCTGGACTGCAGCTAAGGACCATGTGCTTTAGCTGAAAACAGATTTTTTGTATGTGTTTCAGCCATTTTATTCAGACTTTGGTGTGCCTGAAAAGTGCTGGGTATGGGATCCCATGAACTCTCCTCCAGTGCTTTCACTCACATTGGTATGCTGTTTCTCACTATCACTGATTTTGGTTTAGACTGCCATCTCCAGTTCACTCCTGATATTGTTTAATATGCCATCTGATATGTTTAATAAGTGCACTATACGCATATGTATTTATGTGTATATAGATACACGTGTAGATATATGCATGCATGTATACGTTGTTCAATATATATCTAGATTAAAAAGTGTTGGGCATAACACTGCTTAGCTGGATTCAATTGCTAACCAGGCATCAGCTGAAGGTCAGGGGGATGCCTGGCTCCTCTGAGCCAAGTTGATGTTTCCCAGCACTCACAGATGTCTGGAGCCAATGTGGGTCTTGTTCATGCCCTTTCTGAACGTCCTGAACAAATGTGCCTGGCCATCCCTCTCGACTGCCAAGAAACCTGATGCAATCTTATTTTATAACTGGGCTCCAAGGAGACTGTACATTGTGGGCCTAGAAAAAGTTATTGATCTCTGAAATGTTCAGACAGAAGATATTTTAAGGTTTATTTTTAAAAACCCCACACATTTAAAACCCTACTACTTTGGTTCTTGACCCATAAAAAGATCAGATGGGCAGAATTTTTAAACTAGACTTTTTCTGCATAGAGGTCCCATCTATTCTTTCTTACTTGCCAGGACCCAAGTTCAAGAGCATTTCTTTCTTCTGGAAAAAAACAGTAACTTCAGTGTACCTCATGTTTAGTAACTGCCATTGCTTCTACTTCCTGATTTCATTTAGCGAAGTCATCAACAGTCATATGAGAAACTAGGAAACCTGAACTCAGTTTATGGCAAACAAATTAGTAATGTTCGCACTTACAGGGATCATTTTGAGGTAGGAACTGGGCTACCTGAGGGGTTGTGTGAGAGAACACTTAAATGAGTGAAATAATTGAGTGGAAAATCTTAGCAGAAAGGTAAAAGACTCTTTTCAAAATTATTTTTGTCTAGTGATCACTTCAGGTGTTTTCTGTTATGTCTTGACTTAGCAAATGAGTGCCTGGAGACACTTAATAGAATTGTGTCTCTTCATACTACTGAACAGTTTGCTTCTTTGACTTGTGAAATACATGTTTTAAAGCTTTGTATTAATATTTGGCGCTCCTTTCGAACAGAACTGAAAGAGGAGAGAGAATTTGTGTTAAACAGAGCCTGAACTGTGAACTTGTCTTGAATGTCAGGTGCTTCTTTAAGAGGGACAACAGGAATGGAATTTGTCATAGGAGTGCACCAAGCTAGTCATGAGTCAGATACCCTAATGGGTAATTGCTCTCCACCTCATACAAACATTTGGGTTTGGAGACATGTTTTTTCTTTCTTTCTTTTTTATTAGTATCATCATCATCATCATCACCATCATCATCATCTTCTGTGTGTAGCACCCAATGGGAAATCCACTGAAGTGTGCTGCTGGGAGCCTGAGGAGCTAGACTCTGTTGGCAGCTTGGATTTTAAATACTTTATGCTCACAGTAAAAACATTGGAGACCCAGGAGCGAAATGCATGAAATTACTGCAAAATATTACTAAGTGCTCTAATTCCAGGGTAAAAAATAAACAGGGGTGCTTAAAGGAAGAAAGGCATAAAATTAATAACTGTGCTTTAAGTGGGCATAGCTCACAGTGGTTTGGTCTTCTAGTAATACAGGGGATATAAAGAAAGCATAGCTGAAGAAACCAACACAGTCCACTCTAGTCTTTCAATAAGAGACAGTTTAGCAGAATGAAAAGGAAAAGTTGTTTATAAAAATAAATTTTTTAAAAGTCCCATAAACCACCTTGTCTTTCATACATAGAAGGAATTGATCAGTTAGTTTTATAATATAAATAATAATCTGAAAATTAGAATATGTAGAGGAAAAATTATAAAAGTGAAAAAATTGCTTAGTGTTTTGGGTTTTTTACTAATACATAAAAGAAAATGAGATGCATATTTTGATTTATGAATAACTACATGATGGAATAGTGTTGACTTTTTTCAGATGTTACTTACATGTTAAGTATTTCTTGCCTTTATAACTCGAAGGGGAAGCTGAAATATTTGAAATGTGGTTTTCGTTGGTATGTAATTAAACTATAAATGACCTTTTTGCAGTTAATCAGTATAGTCTAATTTTTAAAGTTTTGTGACTTATTAGCAGGAAAAACTTCTATCAGTCTTGCACCAATATTCCACTATGGGGACCACAGTCCGTTAATCAGAAGATACTGTCACTGTCAAATGCATAAGACACAGCCAGTGTTCCCCACCTAGCATCAAGTCCTGTAGCATAGTCTGGAAGAACAAATTTGGTGCCTTTGCTACCATGACAAGGTATCAATTCGTACAATTACAGATTTATTTTGGTTTAATGTCTTTAGGTATTGTAAACATTCTGGAAAAGCTACTATGTTTTTCTCCATGATGACCTTTTCCTTGGCAGACTAGAAGATCTCAGGACAGAGTGGCTACTACCAGCTGGAAAAATTCTCCAGGATTTTTTGTTCTTTTGATGTTGCTTAAGAAATACTACCTGTTTCTTTAAATGCTGAAAAGTATTATCCCAGTCCATACAAATTGTGGAAACACAGGAGAGAGATCCAAACAAATGGCAATAAATGGTGTCTGTCTACTTAAATGTTTGTAACCCATGTAACATCAAAAAAAGTAGGGATCAGTTGTGTTAACTGGCCTCTGAATTTTTGTAACATGCTGTTAATCTTGTGTCATGAAGAAATACCTCATCGAGAAGGTCATGAAGGAAGAAAACTGTATTTCACAAAAGTACAATTTTATGACTTGAAGATTATGCTTTATCGACACTATTTTAATGAGACATATATTTCTGCTGCCGTATAGTATCTTCCAAGGGGGGGGGGAAGTTTTACAGTTCAGGACTCTGCTGGGCATTGTACACACAAATGCACACAAGCAAAACTGTAGTTTTACGCCCATGATATTATCCTAGCAAGACGCTTAGGCAAGTAAACTGCTAAAAAACATCCTACATGAGCCCTTTTTAGGTTTAAAGTCCTGTTGCATGGTGAAAATACCGCCTGAAATTCTTGTTCAAAATCGTGAAGACGTGAAAAAAAAGTTGCACGGCCTTCTCCCCCCTCCCTTCTCCACAGCCTCTCGCTGTTTCCCCGCATTTCATCATGCAGCTGCTGCCACCGCAGCACGTCCGCCCGGCCGTCCGGGTGTGGGGACCGCCGGACGAGGCTTCTGGGCTCCGCTCTCCCTTCCCCGCCCTTCGGGGCGGCGGGGCGGGGGGGGCGAGTTGCAACCGAAGTGGCTTTGCCTAACAGCACGCCGGCTCAGCCGGAGGTGCGAGGGGACCGCGGAGGAGCCCGTTGTAGCCGGCCGGGCCTCGCCGGGGGCCGGGCGCGGGGGGGGCGGCAGCGCCCCGGGGGGACCCGCAGCGCCCCGCGGCCGGGCCGCGCCCCGCGGTGAGAACGCCGGGAGGGGGAGAGCCGGCTCGGGGAGGCGTGAATCATCCCAGAAATACACGCTGAGAGGTTGTGGCAGCAGAGAGCAGGGTTTGGGTTGTGTGGTGGTTTTTTTTTCCCTTTTTTTTTTTTTTTTTTTCTTCTCCAAAAACATGGCTGAAGCTGGGACGGGCTTTTTGGAACAGCTCAAGTCTTGTATCGTCTGGTCCTGGACTTACCTCTGGACGCTGTGGTTCTTCATCATGCTCTTCCTGGTCTACATCTTAAGGGTGCCCCTGAAGATCAATGACAATTTAACCACAGGTAGGGTGCGATCACCTCCGCGCCGCTCTCCCCCCCGCCGGCCCCTTCCCTTCCCCTTCCCCCGGGGGGTGGCGGAGCCGGGGGAAGGGGGCGGCGGGCGGCCGGCGTGGGGCGAACACCGCCGCTGCCCCCTCGGATGCCGGGGCGGCCAAGCAGCGCGTACCCCACCGCCCCCCCCGTTCTCCGCGATCGGCGTAAAACCCGCGGCAGGGCGCGGAGGCGCGCGAGTGTCCCGTTAAGGCCGGGTGTCCCTGTCCGTGTCCCTTCCCCGAAACGCTCCCGTGCAGTGGGTGCCCGGGGTGGTGGGAGGCAACCGAGGTCCCCTGGGCGTTTGCGCCTTCCCCGTTGTTTGCCGGTACGGGTGGGATTTTGTAAGGGGCTGCGGTGGGCGATGTGAGCTTGTGATCCGCTCTTGACTTAGCCCAGCTAGCTCAGGGAGGGCTCGAAGGTGCCGAGGGAGGGCTTGAAGGAACACAGGGAGCTCAGCTGAGAGTTTCCTCCTGGATCTGGGAGCCTTAAAGTAGTTGTGCTGCAGCAGGAACAGGCTGTCGAAATCCCAGCGTCACCCAGAGGGTGCCCCGCGGTGTGCAGAGAGGTCATCTGCTCCTGGTGTAGCACTCTCCCCTTGCCTGGCCTGCTGGGTGAGGGGCCCGAGGGATGCTTGGTCCTTGTGCCACGTACCTACTTCTGCCTGCTCGGCTGTAAGGGCTGTAGTGGCACTGGAGGAGCTTCTCTCTCTCCTCTTTTATGCTGTGAGTAGCGGTAAAGAAGTCAAGATTACTTCAGGAGTGTAGGGCAAACTGTGGCCGTGCCCTAGCTGAAGCTTGCTGTTTTCTGGAGTTCTATTTCGCACTGGGCTTTTACTAAAGGAGTCAACAAACTGATATTTGACTAGCAGACTCTTTGAGGAAAAAAAAATAAATGTTTTGTTTTCAAGTAGTGGCTTAGGCTATCTATACTGGTTTTACTGAATAAATGATAGATTGCAAAAATGCTGTTTCCCCCCACAATGTCATGCTTTTTCTGTACATTTGAGAATAACTGAGAGTTTCACGGGCTTGAGCAAAAATGTGCAGCTTGTTCAATTCACAAGCCTCAGTCAGGAACAACCAAAAGTAATTTCCATCTCATATGTGCCAGGTCTCAATTAATTTCAATAACAGACTTATCTTTGATGTAGACTAAGTATGTAAATACAGACCCATCTTCAGTTGCAGGGCAGGTCATTCTTTCTGGGAGCTTTCATCAGAGCAGGTGGCATATGCATGTTTGAGGGATTCCGAAGGAAAATTAAATTTGTGGAAAATTCTTGGTTTCTTTGAAGGATAAAAAAGGACCTTGATTATTATGGAGAGTATGCTTGTATTTGGGGAGTATATGGAGCGGAATTAATACTTTTCCTGTACAATTTATCTTATACTTAGGCATTTTTTTAACAGGATTAAAACTTTTATTATGTTTCTGATAAAAATTAGATATCAGCTTATTCTTCTGAATGATAAGAATAAGCATACAGGTTTGCTGGAAGATTATCACTCTAGCAATGAACTTTGCTTTGACTGTTAAGACTCACTAAGGTGGTGTGCCCCTACAGTGCTGAATCAGCAGTAATTTATGTAGTGTTAGCCAGTCTGAAGTAGGCAGTTATGTCTTTATCTTGAAATTACTTATTTTTCCTTTCTACCTACTGTGATCTTTTTTTTTTTTTCCCCCCCCCACACACTGGAGAAGGCTATTTGTTTTGGGGGCAGATGAGATGTAACCCATGTGGTATCCCTGCTGCTGGGAAGCTCAGTGTTATCTGAGCGCTCTTTGCCCGTCTTTCTGGCACATCCTCATTTGATAAGCCTTTGGCAAATCCAGCATCAAAGAATTAAAAAATAAAAAAAAGATTCAACATACTGCAATTTTCACTTTAAGTGTAAAAACAGTTGAAAATTACTTTTAAATATAATTTTGGTCATATTTTCTCAATATGTCTTTGAACAGGTATTCTGTTTCTTTTGACATTACTGCACACTGATTAGAACAGGATGTAATTCTTGTTGCTAGATTCTTAATAATGTATGTAATGCGTATGTCCCAGGTAAACATTGCAGGCCATGGTTAACAAGCAAAAATGTCAGAATGCTTTATATTATCATTTTCACTATTGGAAAGAAAATGCAGCCATCTGTCTGAGACCTAATCAAGCCCCTGAGTTTGAACAAACTAATTCTTGATGCACTTTCTCATTTGAAGTGTTACTCCAGTTGTCTTCAGCTGAGTCATCTTTGTTTTCGTTGAAATGACCAAAATGCAAGTAAAATGACAGTATGAAATCTGTAAATGGGAGAGATTTTCACAACTGTGTGTTGTAAGCATTGAGTGGGTTAAAAAACCTGAAGAAATTACCAGTAAATCCCGAAGTGTGTGGTGAAAATGAGTTACCAGGGGAGAACAATAGGCACAATACGGCCTTTATGCATCATCTGTTCCTAAATGGGGTTTATTAAAAAATCAGCACTGGCAATAACATTAGGGGGTTTTGTTCTGGTTTGTTTTTCAAAGCTTTTGTGAATGGATTAAAAAGGATCTGATTTACTGTGGATTTTTTTCCCCCCCAATAGATCAGAATAGGATTACTCTCATTTGTTTAAGGTTGCTCATAAAGTACCACAGCAACTGCCCCAGATGTGATACTAATCAAATATATCTCAGTGATGTGATAATAAAAGTATAAACATTGCTAATAAAACTGCATCATGACATAAAGAAATAAGAAGGTGATTAAAAACAATGACCAGGCACTTTACCAGAACAAGCTGGATCTGTTGGTGAGCTGAGGTCAGCCCAAAGAGTTGTGGTGAATGGAGTTAAATCCAGTTGGCGGCCGGTCACAAGTGGTGTCCCCCAGGGCTCGGTTTTGGGGCCACTCCTGTTTAACATCTTTATTGATGATCTAGACGAAGGGATAGAGTGCACCCTCAGTAAGTTTGCAGATGACACCAAGCTGGGTGGGAGTGTTGATCGGCTCGAGGGTAGGGAGGCTCTGCAGAGAGATCTGGACAGGCTGGAGCGATGGGCTAAGGCCAACTGTAGGAGTTTCAATAAGGCCAAATGCTGGGTGCTGCACTTCAGCCACAACAAGCCCCAGCAGTGCTACAGGCTTGGGGAGGAGTGGCTGGAGAGCTGCCAGTCAGAGAGGGACCTGGGGGTGTTGACTGACAGCTGGCTGAACATGAGCCAGCAGTGTGCCCAGGTGGCCAAGAAGGCAAATGGTATCCTGGCCTGTATCAGAAATAGCGTGGCCAGCAGGGACAGGGAAGTGATCTTACCCCTGTACTCAGCACTGGTGAGGCCGCACCTCAATTACTGTGTTCAGTTTTGGGCCCCTCACTACAAAAAGGACATTGAATTACTCGAGCGTGTCCAGAGAAGGGCAACGAAGCTGGTGAAGGGTCTGGAGCACATGTCGTACGAGGAGCGGCTGAGGGAACTGGGGTTGTTTAGTCTGGAGAAGAGGAGGCTGAGGGGAGACCTCATCACCCTCTACAACTACCTGAAAGGAGGTTGCAGAGAGCTGGGGATGAGTCTCTTTAACCAAGTAACAAGCGATAGGACAAGAGGGAATGGCCTCAAGTTGCGCCAGGGAAGGTTTAGACTAGATGTCAGGAAGTATTTCTTTACAGAACGGGTTATTAGGCAGTGGAATGGATTGCCCAGGGAGGTACATAGCGCTGAGAGATCTGGTGAAGATGGGAACAGTCAGTGTTAGGTTAATGGTTGGACTGGATGATCTTCAAGGTCCTTTCCAACCTAGCTGATTCTGTGATTCTGTGATTCTGTGAACTGGTTTTCAGTACCAACTGACACAGGCTTAAACAGCTGGTAAGAGAAATGCAGTTCTGTGGGTATGATTTGTACCTCATGAAATAGTGATTTGAAAAGGTTTTAAATATTTAGATCAAACACCTTAACCCAAGTCCGCAGTGGGCTGCTGTGATGTGAAGGACTAGTGTGGCATGTAAGGGAGAGTACCTGCCGGAGGGACTGGTACTTTGTACTACTGTGTGATTTTGTTTTTCCATGCCTGATGTCAGTATTTTTAAAAGGAAGTTGAAAAGCTGGAGAAGATAGTGGAAAAATTATTTAAGGGCTGGAGAGAAGCATCAGAATAAGAGATTTTGCTTGGGAGGTGACTCGATTACAGTAAGGAGGTATGGTCATGGGGGAGAAATAAATGGTCTTTTAATCATGAAAAGAATAATAAGAATTAATGATTGGAAGCAGAGGGCAAACTCCATTTAGTCATAATCAAGCATTAATTTTTCACAAGCCATGGATCAGCTGCTCAGAGGAAGCTTTGGGTTTCCCATGTCTGAAAGTCTTTAAATCAGATGGCAAAATACGAGTCACTAGTGTTCATACAGCCTCAAATCGGTTCTCAGCAAGGACTTGGGCAGTGGGCTGTACAATGGCAGCGGTCAGAGTAATTACGGATAGTTTCATAGAATCATAGAATGGTTTGGGTTGGAAGGGACTTTAAAGATCATCTAGTTCCAACCCCCCTGCCATGGGCAGGGCCACCTTCCACAAGACCAGGTTGCTCAAAGCCCCATCCAACCTGGCCTTGAACACTTCCAGGGAGGGGGCACCCACAGCCTCTCTGGGCAACCTGTTCCAGTGTCCCACCACCCTCACAGTGAAGAATTTCTTCCTTCTGTCTAATCTAAATCTACCCTCTTTCAGTTTAAAGCCATTCCCCCTTGTCCTATCACTACACTGCCTGTTAAAGAGTCCCTCCGTGTCTTTCCTTTAAGTACTGGAAGGCCCCTATAAGGTCTCCCTGGAGCCTTCTCTCCTCTAGGCTGAACCACCCCAACTCTCTCAGTCTGTCCTCATACGGGAGCTGCTCCAGCCCCCTGATCATCTCTGTGGCCTCCTCTGGACCCGCTCAAGCAGGTCCATGTCCTTCTTGTGTTGGGGGCCGCAGAGCTGAATGCAGTACTCCGGGTGGGGTCTCACAAGAGCAGAGTGGAGGGGGAGAGTCACCTCCTTTGACCTGCTGGCCATGCTTCTTTTGATATAGCCCAGGATATGGTTGGCTTTCTGGGCTGAGAGTGCACATTGCTGGGTCACATCGAGCTTCTCGTCAACAACACCCCCAAGTCCTTCTCTGCAGGGCTGCTCTCAATCCATTCTCTACCCAGCCTGTATTTTTGCTTGGGATTGCCCCAACCCGTGTGCAGAACCTTGCACTTGGCCTTGTTGAACTGTATGAGGTTCGCACGATTTCACCAAATAGTCCAGTGGTTACTTCTAGTGGTAAGTTTTGTTAAGATGAAGTGTGGGGCCTTTTTTTCCCCTCTTTTGATGTTGTACAGCTGTACGTGCCCTGAGCATTTGGTAGCTCTGGTAGTGCAAGTCAGTCATCCTGTGTGTTTCATTTCCAGGCTTGAAACTCCTCACAGTTTAGGGCAAGTGTAATTTCAGTATCCTCAGTGGACTACATTACTGTGATATAATCAAAGGGAAATCTACTCTGTCATACAATAATATTAATGTGAAATCTGGCGTTTCATGGTTTTTTGCATTTTGTTGAAGCTTGATGTGCAAATCAGTTAATAAAATATGAATAGGAGTGTTCGAACTATTATAACTGTACTATACCATTAGCCAGGAAGCAAGAGAGGAGACTTAATATGCCAGGATAAAACATTAAATATAGAATAAGTAGTTGAGAAAGCAGTTGTTAGCATCTTATTCCAAAACCATTAAAATAAACATGATTACTTTATATAACATGCTGTATTTTCCTCCCATGTTGGCACTTGAACAATTTCTGAATGCCACATTAATCTACACTAAGACACACCTCTTCTAAAAATGCGCAGCCGTGCTTGCTTTTCCTGACCTAACAGTTTGGCTTTCTAGTCATATCCTAAGAAGGAAAGAGTCCCAGAAGTTAAACAGTTTCTGATAATTTTATTTATCCTTTTGAAGTGCAACAGAAAGACAAATTTAATAACCAGAGCATTAAGTGCCAACTGGCTTGTAACAAAGCAGACAGGAGGAGACCTTTGGGTTGCTGAGGGTAGAAAAATCAGAAAAACTGATTTCCTAAAAGTATGATTAATAAATATATGGGTATGAGTTCTGGGTTGAATCTAGCTCTCAGTGTCTGTGGAGTATTACTAGCTTTCTGCAGGACATCCTGCTTCAGCTGCATGGGAGCAAGGCCCCATACTGTTACCAGGTGGACATCTAGAGAAGGGAGGGTTAGAAACCTACAGCATGGAAAAAAGCAAGTAACGTTGTTCTGCCAGGCCCCCAAAGTCAGCAAGCCTGGGAGAACCACAGCTGGAGGAGGAAGACCACATCACCTTGGTGAGAAGCTGGTGGTTGTGACAAAGTTGTGTTCTGAGGAACATGGTACCTTTCTTCATTATGATTTTTTTATTATTATTATTATTGTTATGACATTCCTACTGAAATAATTACCTAGAATTTTAATTAATGTGGGATTTGTGACCATCGGCTTCTGTTAAAGCCCAGAGCCTGAAACACTGCACATGGTGCCAGCCATCTGGAGAGGGGAAGAAAGAAGCTGATGTGCAACAGCATTTGCAGCATTGGCCAACACCAGGTTACTCACTCACAGTCAGGGTTTGTGCATGCATAGGCAGGAGTACAGAGCAGATGTGTTCAGAGAGTTTCCTCTGTCCCCTGTAAAATTAGGATAACAACACTTTATCTTCATTGAAGAGTCTCTCTGAAGATACACAGTGGAGAGATTTTTAGGCAGCCAGATACTATGGTGATGTGATCCACCTCAAATGCATTCACTGCTGTGTGCGTTTCGCAGGCGTCAGTTAAATAAAGCACTTGGACCACTCTTATCTCATTGAACCCTCATTTTACAAAAACTGTCCAGTGTTTAACCATGCAGGAAAACTGGGTGTGATTCTATAAGCAGAAATACTGGGGGAGATGAAGAGATGGAGCATACTTCACAGGTTTAGGCTATGCTGCCTTAGGGTGGTGATCGCTGTCAGTGAAGCTCATCTCATCTTTCTGATCATCCCTTCCTGGGCTTCCTGACCTTGCAGATCTATACTGGGCACTGGTGCAATGTGCTTCAGTGGGGTGCAATGTGAGAAATAAGTAGCTTTTCATTCCCATGGTCTCAAATTCAAGTAGCAGCAGAAAACATTCGCCTGTTACTAAAATTTAACTAATGGTCACTTTTTTCCTGCTGGTGATATTTGGCCATCTGGAGCTGTGTGTTCGCAGAGCTACAGTGATAAACCACCCTTAGGGCAGAAGGGTTTTTTGGGGATTGGATGCTGGGGGGTGTGTCCTCCCTGGCCCAGGGAGCACAGCTGTGGGCACCTGTGCAGTGTGCTTGGTCACTGTAGCCACCGTGTGTGTCGCAGTGTGTTCGCTGCGATAACATCTTGACAGCGTGGTCAGGAGGTGTTGTTCCCCTTCATAAATTTAAGCCTGGGAAGTTAATCATGAGGGCTGGAAAACATTAACCTGACAAAGGCCAGGGAGTTTCAAATGGATTAAAAATGAGTGAACAGCTTCTTTCTTTTGAGAAGAACTGAATAACAGTTAATTTTATGTTTGTGGACTTGCTGGTAGTTGCTTGGCCTTCTTTCAAAGTCATCTGCCATCGTTGGTTTCCCTGTAAGCATCTGCTGTGTGAGCTACAGAAGTGAGTGTGGTGGCATGTCCACAGAAAGCCTGGAGCAAAACTCTGATGCCACCAAAAGGAGATGGAAAAACTCTTTAACTCCCTGCAAGCACAGTGTAGATTTATTTTTTTTTATATGAACTTGACTGTTGAACGTAAAATTTTAAGTACATGACCACTTCTGGCGAGGTCAGCATTAATTCTGCATATGGATTTCACAAGAAACAGTTATATATAGATAGTTTGGTCACTGACCCCAAATCGCTTGTTGTAATTTTTGCATTTCTCAGAATGTAAATGAAGGCTTTCCTAAATATTGGTCTTATTTTCTGCAGTCCTAATGGAATGAAAGTAAGCGGTGTTTTGTTTACTGTTAACCTCCATCTTCAGCTGTATCAGTTACAGCACCATGAAGCATTCATAGTGTCTGCTGAGCCTCCAGACAGTGTTTGGATGTTAGGGGTTTCTTTGGGTTTTGCAAAAAATTAGTTGTTACCTGGATATAGTCTAATATTTAAGAGGTTATTATAAAATAGATTTTGACCATTTTAAGCATGTGTGTTTTCAGCACACTATGCTTGGAAACTCTCCCTTTAATTTTTATGGAAAAGAATATGATGTGCATGAAAGTAATGTGTTATTTTTGACAAAAGTCTTTATAGATGAAACTTGGGATTTTTGTGGGGGAGAAAAGCCCTAACAAAACTTGTTAGATCAATTCCTGATGGATGCAGCGTACAACGATACTTGTTTTCTGCGAATTTTGGCATTTCTTTGTGAGTTTGATTTTTTTGTTTGAGCTTAATTCTTAAATCAGCAGCAAATGCAGGAAACTGAGTGAAGTTTGTAGCAAATGCAAGGTTTTCAGAAAATACTTCTTTAAGAAATTGACTTTCATACTACAAAAGCTCTAGAAGATTTGCAGCCAGTATTTCAGGGGAAATGTGTAAGCCAGAGCCTTCAAAATAGTATTTGATAAAATCTTGAGTGAGCTTACTGTAACACTGGCTGATATGCAACCATGGAGTTGTACTGCCAGCTTCTAACTGAAGTCTAATGTCCTCTATGTGCTGATAAAAATCTTCAGAAGCGCTCCTAAAACTGCATATATGTAGTTGGATTTTCCCAAAGCATCCACTGAGTGCCCAGATAAATTTAGCCCAAAAGAACATAAGCCCCATTATTCACAGAGGTCGTAGGTCCTAATTGTCTGAGCAGCCATGAAAATACTACGATTTTAAATCACAGGAAAAATTTTATTTTTTTTTTTTATTGGTGGTTATTTTGTAAACAAAGCAAATGCAAATATCTAGACCATAAATTTGCATTTGTGAAAGATACAAGAAGTGCTAAGTGGTGTCAGTGCCTAAAGGACTGAAAAGAGAGAGAAATACATAATTCTGTGCCAAAGGTCTATGTTAAGTGAAAGACATGATGTCTGCCTTGAGAGCAACACCTAGCAGGAATTAGGAAGATGATGTGGGATAAAACAGGGATTTTGGGGGGAATGGTATGTCTGTGTTTTAAAATGGATTCTGAAAACTGCAGCGTCTCTGAGAGGAACTACGTAGAGTCTAGCAAAAACATACTGCTAGCATAAGGAAGCTCAAACTGTTTATCTAATCACAGAGAAGCTACAGAAGCAACTTGACAGTAGCTAAGGAGGAGTAAGAGCTTTAATCTAGTTGACAAACATATAGCGAGCTTCCTAAATATTCAGAGTTAAAATTCATGTGTTACACTTGGCAGAATTGGAGCCAGATCATCTCCGGTCTGAAGAAGCAGCCTGGCTGTAAGACATGCTGCATGCAATGCCCTCACTTTAGTAGAAACAAAGAATTGAGAGGTGGTTGCTTACACTGTAAACTATATGGTGGGAAGAAAATAGCAGGTACTAAAGTAACCCTTAATATAGGGGAGACAAGACTTACAAAAATGGGTAGCTGCAAGCTGAATCCAAAGGAATTCACATGCAAAGTATGTTTTTAATGGGAGATTTTTGAAGATGTGTGTGTTTGGGCCCAACTGCTGTGGCAAGCGATGCTATGGCTTTGCAGCTTTGGCTACAGTGGTATTAAGACCATCAGCGTGATGAGGATTGTCAAACTCGATAGTGGGGGAACCGGGAGTGAAATCTAATGGCCTGTGATAAACAGGAGAGCTGACTAGTAAAAACACTATCATGCTGAGATTTAAAGAAACCCACAACAGCCAGCTGGAAGATATTGCTGACGGTGTGCAGGTATGTCGTGCAAGCACGGAGGCTTCGATAGTCCCCCGATGCGCGAGGACATCGGTGCATGTGCCAGACTGGCGTCCCCACCAAGCCCAAGGTTTCTGTGCACAGCTCGGTCAGCTGGCAAGCTCTGTGGTTATGGGAGAGTTATTTGTCTTGTTGGCAAGTGGTAAAGCAAATAAAACCACTTAAGTGTCAACTTAATGTTGGATGACCGAGCAGTTTCTTCTGGACTAAAATCTACTGAAATGAACATCACTGTCAGAAAATTATGAAGATGCAGTCTTTTGTGCAGCAGTCACAAGAAGTCAGGATTCAGGTTATAAACAAGGCTAGTTGTTTAAGAAAATATTTTATATTTAACAAAATAAGGCCCTACTCCAGGTATCTATTGGTATGTTGAATACAACTGAGAGTTATGTTGAACTGTACAGGGAGAACTAAGGCACAAGGAAATGAGACCCCAATCCTGCAAATCTTTAATGGCATGGTTTGTTCTACAAGCATAGGTCCAGGGGTTTACTGCAAAGGTAGTTGATATGCGTGAATGCTTAATAACTGGAGCCTAAATAGTTTACCAAGGTATTGCAGGAAGCCTGTAGCAAAACTGGGGATAGAGTTCCCAGTTTCTTCAGTCCAAAGTCCCTCTTGTGGTTTGATGGTTTCGTCTAAGTTTTACCTTTTTTACCAGAGCTACTCAGGAACATATTTAGGGTATCTGGCAAAGAATTTAAGATAAAACCTAGCTTGGTGCTGAGGCCAGACTGTGAGATGCTTGCAGGATGTCACTCCTCCGTTGTCTGTTAAACGGGGTGTCTGAAGGCCCCTTCCACCTGTTTTTAAATTAGCTCTTTGTAGCACTGGAGGCATTTTTGAAAGATTGAGTTATAAACTCCAGCTCGTCCTCGTGTCTGTGAAGTGTCATGTGGACCAGTGATACTGTGTAAATACTAATGAGTGAAAGTTGCTTTGTAAACTGCCAGCACAGGCTAATTGGATTTTTCTTGTGTTTCTTAGTTGGGCACTGCAGAAGGACAACCAATTCTAACACTGAGAACACTAAGCTTAAGCAACGATAATTCATTTATAAACAAGACTTAATGTTGTGCTTTCAGCAGACAGAACAAACAAGTTGTTACTGTTAAGCCTGAGGAAAGGACCTAAACTCAAAGTCCAAATCAAATCTCATCAGCTGCTGAGAGAAGACAAAGATTTATTATTGTGGAGTCTAAATTGGAGATTTATCACTGTGGTAGATTCAATGCTTAAGTGATTAAGTGCACTTAAATATACCAATTAGAAGGATGAAAGCTATAGGGCAAAAATGAAATGCAGTCATCGTAAGATTCCTTTTCTGCACAGTGTGCCAACTGCAACCATGAGATTTAATTTCCAGCTCACTTTCTAGAAATAAACTTGGCTTATTAAATGTCAAGCCTGTTAGGTTGATACATTAGGTCTTGTGCTTAGCAGCAAGACACTCAGAGATCAGATTTAAAGCACAAGAAATGTTATCATCATCATAATTTTATTTTGTAAGGCTGCCATTCATTTCTCAAGAAAATATGCTTGTAACCCGAGAGTGCCATAGACATTGATCTTCACATAACTAAACATTTCGATGGCACTGCCTGTATGTTTTATGCTGAGGACTGAAAATTGTTTACAGCATGGCTTGGTCTGAAGCAAGGTTATATGATCCACTAATGCACTTAATCGTCCATGTGAAATTTCTCTTGCTATTTTTAATTCTGAAGTGAACTTGATAGCAGCGTACCCAGCTGGTATGTTTTACACAAATCTCGGTTTAGAGTCTCAGACTAGTCATTTCCTCAGTTTTCGGTGAGAAGGTTAAACCAGATCCCATTAGGAGAAAGGCATGCAGCTTCCCTCTCATACCCTGTGCAGGGGACAAGGGGACAGAGTCTCTGAGTGCAACTCAAGCCATTACTCGAGCAGAAGCTGACTTTGCGTGGCAGCAGGATGCTGCAGCCAAGCTGATGAGCCTTCCCTGCTGAGAAAAGTTGCTGAGGAGGTCTCGTGAAGGGCTGCACTGATGCATACCTACTGCTTGTAGGAGCCAGGGGTGTCTCCTCAGTAGCGCTTGACTTTATGGATTTATCTGCCTGCTCAGAGTAGGCTCCTGTACTGTGCTGCATTAGGCGGTTTAGAAATGTCTTCTGGTCCGTATGTCCGTGTGTCCAGCTCTTTGGGTCAGGGCAAAGGAGGAGTGATACAAGCACAAGAGAATCTCCTTAGCAATAGATATTGTCCTACGCATTCCTAACTTGGATTTTGCTCCATAAATCCTTGTCAAGAGTCTATGCTTTAGAAGTGCTGAGCACAGCTGTTAGCAGCAGTGCCAAAAGCCATGTAGTCTTAGGGGCCACACAAGCCATGAGGAGCTCTCATTTGCTCCAGGACTTCTGATGCCCAGACTGCAGGTTTTGACTAGATGTGAGGATTTGGCCTGTGATACAGTTGAGGGCATTCTGTCAGTGGCTCTATGGGAGCCAGAGTCTTCACCCCTGATGTTCTAGCGTAGCTCCCTGCCTCCTGTGAGGAGTAGGTAGGAGCTGTGCTGTGTGGGACTAGAGAGGTGAACAAGGCTCTCTGGGTCCCCAACTCCAGTCCTCAGTCATATTTTATGTTATCTTCCCATAAACCACTGCACTGAAAGATAACTCTGACAGTTAGAAACCTTGCTCTTACACCAGCCCAGATGTATTGGTGGCTGGCTTGCACATGTTTGGACTTGTGACAGCTCTCTCCTTTACCTTCAGAAACTTCACTGCCGCCATAAGGACTGGTTCCCAATGCATTCACATGGTGTTTTTCCTCCTTGTCCTCCCCTTGTGAGGTTGAGTCAGTTAGGCTGTCCTAGCCTGCTTTCCTAAAATGGCTGGATGTCCTTGATCATACTAGTAATACTCCACTCTTTCAGTTTTCTATCCATTTCGTAACTGGGTAACCAGCATTGTACATCATACGCCATGGTAAGGCTTCGTTAACTGCTTTATATAGTGTAATTAATCTTTCTTGCATTCCACTGTAAATATTTTGCTGTGTAGTCATATGGTTAAAATTGTCTTTTTTTGTGTCCTTGGTGGATCGTAACAGTATGTGGTCATATAGTAGGTGTGGACCTGTCATGCCAGCTGACCAGCTGTGAGCAGAAACCCTTGCTGGTCCCTTGCCCTTTGCACCATTAACTTTGATCCAGCTTCTCTGGCAGCTCATACCAGCCTTCTTCTGCACCCTTCTGGTTTGGTAATGAAAATATTCAGTCAGGTTCGGCTGACAGCTCCATGGGCTCTCCTCATATGCCAGTGTTCCCAGGCAAAGCTGCAGGTTTCTCCATCTCTTCCAGTTCCTCTCTCTTTTCCCCCACATCATCTGTTTTAACTTCCTATGCCACTGTCAGATACTTTGCTGAAATCCAGACAGTTTAGAGCTACTCATTTTTCTTGGCTAGAAAACTGGCTATTTTTAATAAAGAGACACATCTGGTTGGTCTGGCATGATTTATTTGTTTTGCATTTTATCCAATTTTTCATTTACCTTCATTGCTTAATGTATTGTTATCTTTAAAATTCTGAAGTTTCACATAGTACTGCTTTGTCAGTAGTGCAGCAGCTTGAGACTGTGTATTAAATCTAGAAATAAGAGGTATTCTGGCATAGTTTGGGGAGTTTCATCAGTTTATTAAAACTGTCTTGATGCTGGGCTTGATTTTTCAAATGCCTCTTCTTTCAGTAAGATGAGTTATGTATATTCCCTTCATCTTGCACTCAGCCATATCTTGAATGTGTTAAGATCTTTGAATTATGTCTCTGTTTCTCCTGTCACAATATCTCTTTTTTTGCACTTTTTTCCCTCCACATGCAACAGTTTTGTTCCAGTTCAAAAGTAGTGTTCACTTTGTTTTGGGGACTATTGTACCCTACTTCTTATCTTGCTGTCTCATTATATATTTTGTTGATGTAATTTTACTGGTTTGCTGGGTTTATTTAGATACATATTAAGTGTTTTTATACAGCTCTTAGGGTATAGCTTAGTCTGACTTTTAGCAGATGTAATTTTATTTCTGTGCCTTTTGTCCTCACCAAAGCAGAGTGGAATCTTTGAACATCTGAGGTCTTGTGTTACTTGTACAGGGCTGATGTTGCTTTATTTTAAAGCACTAGATAATAGATTGGTGTCTATTAGGTAGAAATGGAATTTAACTTTCCAAGATTATTTTGAGAAAGTCTGTGTTGCAGTTCTGGCCTCCTTGAAGCAGTTGGCAAAGCTCCTACTGACTCTAATGAAAGGACTGTGTTGCCCCGAGAGTTTTTTGACATTAGGTCCTGGTAGAAGAAGGTATTTAGTGTGAATGACTCCCAAACATCCCCCAGCAATCTGAAATAAACCTGCACATTCACTGCCTTCCTGTGTTTGGAACATCACAGGTATCAAGAAACTGAGAACTGATAGCAGTGCAGGTTAGACAGCATTAAATGAAGATATTTAGTGAGTATTATGTGTTAAAAAAACCTGACTTGTCTAAACCTAAACTGCGAAGTTTCTCAGGTGCTTTTATGTTTAATCAGTTATCTTCCCACACATTTTTTTAAGCTCTTGAAGTTGCAAGATAAATTTTCAGTTTTACAAGGTATTGCAAGCTTTCTGACAATATGACAAATTTTATGCCATATAAGGCAAACCCAGTAATTAGTAAATCACTCAGCTGAAAATTCTGGGTGCTTCAAGTACTATTCTACTGTCTTCTAAACCTCAGGTAGATCAAAAATTCCCAATTTTTCTGCAGGCCACATTCAAGCTGGCAATGACTGATTAGCAAACATCCTTATTAGGCAATTGGTTTTATTTAGGTTTCTGAATAATTGCATAGTACTGTCCCCCTTGTGTTTGAGGGTCTAGGTCTATAAATACACAGCTCTACAAATTCTTTGTCAGTTGAGGTGCAGAGTCAGCGATGTGCAGGACTAGTCAGCATTGTTTGCTACTTTCCTTAGGTGAGCTAGTAATACAGGCTTGAAATAAATAACCTTTAATATTTTAATTACAAATCCCTTCTTCTCTAGATACAGCGGAGTTCGTATTACTGGATGGCAGAAATGCGTGGATCCGTATACCACTATACTCTCCACTTTATTGCAGGGCTGTTAGGGGCCGTTTTGTTTGTTGGTGCAAATGAGACCAGCTGCCAGTCGGTTATTGTGAAGTGGCTCAGTAGCTGTAAATGCTGACCCAGCTTGGTTCATCAGGAGGGCAGCTGCCGCCCTGGGGATCACCCAAGATCTCAGATCTTCCACTCTGGGTTACAACCCCTTTACATCTTTGCAGTGGACGCTTAGAGCTACAGAGGAGTTTGTGGTTGAGCCCTGGGTGAACACTGGAGACTTTCTTAATTTAAAAAAAAACAATAACAATCCAAAAACCAGGCACAGAGAGAATCCACAGAGAGCTTCTCTGGCTGTTGAGCTCCATTACATACACAGCCCTCTGTAAATTGCAGTCATCCTCTTTCCAGTGCACATGCTCGTGATCCTTCTGCACAGGCACAAAAATCAATAATAAACAGTAAATGAATAACGAAAGGCCTGCCAACCAAAATCTCTCTTGTTTAATTTTGTGTTTCTTTTCCTTTTCTAATCTAATGTGACAGAGAAGCATTTAAGGGAGAAGGATGCTGGGAGCAATGAAATTTTATAAAGCCTTTTCTCACAAACGCCTTTGTTTTAGGAGGGAAAGGGCTGGTGGAGTCTGAGGGGAACAACATCCCCTCCCAGGGCCTTGCACGTCAGGCACTGCAGGCTGCGGCAGTGCGGGTCCTGGGCTTAGCCCTTCTGAAGCTTTCTCCTTGTGTAAGGATCAGAAACCCATTGTGTTGGCGGAGTAGGTAGAAATGTGTCTTGTGCGGGATGGACTCTGCAGTTCTCTGGATGTATTTTTATTTGTATGTGGAAGCAGTACTGTATACCCGTGCCCCCCCCCCAAGCTGTACCTGAGCCTGCCTTAACTAAGGGCTTTGTCCTCTTCCTTCCCCCTCCCTCCTTAAATTTTTATTTGCCTTTAATCCCTCAGGTGAAAATAAATTGGTATTAAAAGTATCTTCTCTGTTCCTGTTTATTGCATTAGTTTATTTGGGGTGGTATGTATTTTAAACCTGCAAATTGCAATTATATCTACAGGGTAGTGTTTTCAGATGCACCCGTGGTATTGCTTTGGTCAGCCATTAGTTTACTTATTAACATGTACTTATTTGTATACTCTTTATAATAAGCATAGTAATAAACCAGAAAGTGCTTTGCTAACTGAAAGAAAAGCATTAAATATCTGATATACACTATATTATGGGCATCTATAATGGCACAGTATCCTTTTAGTCTTATGCTGGTGTAATTCTGTACCGTGAATATAGCCGTTGCTTTTGCAGGAAGTTATGCTGTCAGTTTGGAATAAAAGTTAATATTAATGAGAGATGTGAGAATACTATAAAATAATAATAAACCAAAAATACACACCAGTTCAAACAAATTTGGTTATGGTGTTTGCTTTCTTAGAATGCCGTAGTTCAGCAAGATGAATGTTGGCTGACTCAGGTCCTCAACATTGTTCTTAAAGTGTGGCTCCCTCTGGTTGGGGGATGGCCAACACTGCATGGCAGTAGATGGGAACAGTGTGAAGTTTGAATTCTGTTCTTAGTTTACAGTGAACAAAATAAACTGTGTATTTGTTTACAGCGACTGTTAACTTTACCGTTTGGCATGTTGCAGTTTAAGTTTAGTAGAAAGGTTTCATTGGATTTGTTTATGAAAGGGATAAAATTATAGTTTCAAATCAGCAGATGTTTATCATGCAGAAAGCTAACTAGAAGCCAATGCACTTGAATTTGACTCACTTCCATTTCCTAGTGGTTGCTATTCAGATGGGAACAGTAAGATTAGACTTTTGTTCTGTGCTGTTGGTTTGTAGGTATTTTTTTTCCCCGTTGTCTTTGCTAGTTCCCTTCTAGTCCTTTCCTTAGCGCTTGAGCTGGCCCCTGCATCGTGCCTCACCTAGGCTGCCTTAAATAGATTTTGCATTTGATAAACAGTAATGTGGGCAGAAGTGGAAAAGTCCATGTACAGTTTACGCACTAGAGGGCATCCTGTTAAAGACACAGGAGGCATCCAGGGACAAGGAGAGGCGGCTGCAGCCTGTGGGAAACCGTAGTCTGAAAAAAGCTTCGGTCTAATTGCATGTCAGAGACCCAGTGAAGGTTGTCATTGGTTTCTGGTAGCGGACACGTGCACACACAGACACAGCCCCATACAGGAAACTTGTGAATGTGATGGAGCCCCTTCATACGCAAGCAGAGACCCTTAATTCATTATATTGCATCAAGTTATCCGCAGAGGAAGTATTAAGTTGAACAGAGTCACGTGATAGGTAAGAAATATAGTTGCAGGGCCATCCTGCAACTGATGTAGTTGTATGGCAAAGTCAAGTCCCACCCTTGACCTTCAGAAGTCTGCTTGTGAGGTGATCCTCCAGATTGCTTTTTCAAGGTCAGTTAAAAGATAAGGTTCATGAGACCCAGGTCCTGGATTTGAGGGAACAGTGGTGACTGCCATAATGCCAGATTATTTTAAGTAGGACAAAAATTGGAAAATGTAGGACTAGAAGACTGATTGTTGGCTAAAGTCTCATATTTGTCTTCCTGAAGTGATTACCACAAAATAAGATGGATAGACTGTGAATTTGAAACAGTTGTGCTGATGAGTGCTTCATCTGTGTGTTAATGCTCCTGCAGACTGTGGACTTTAAGACAGTCAGGTCAATTTACATTCAAGTGCTGAGGAGGTAACCAGTACTGGCTGCCTCAACCATTAAGGCCACAAAGCATTTTTATAGACTTAAAGTCATTTTTAAGGCTCTGGAAAACTCACGCTAGTTTATACTGCAACATTTGGTGTCAGCCTGCAGTGGTCGAGGGGCTGCCCCCCCAAACACCGAGTACCGGCTGTGGTGTGTGGCAGGAGCAGGTAGGGCAGTGGGAGGTGAGCAATCCCTTGCCAGAGCTGCCGGCTGCCCTCCTGTGACACAGCCTAACCTACAGCAGAAGGCCGTCTCTTTGAAGACTGGTGCAGAACATCTCTGCACGTACAACCCTTCCCTGGACCATGACATGGAGCACTTTCTTGTGGAGCCAGTTACAAGTCTGCCATGTGCCCGACTCTACCTGGTTTGTCTCCTCCCCAGCTGTTATTAGATAACTCTCATGTATCATCTGTCTGAGCATTTGTACATACATTCAGACATTGGTTTTGGTTTTGGTTTTTATATTACAAACAAATTAAAGGTGGAAGTGATTTTTTTTTATTCCCCCCCCAAGTACAGCTGATCCGTTAGGCACCTGTAACTATGCACACTGATGCAATTCTTAAAAAATGCCCCTTTTGATTCAGTATCATCTTTATAAAAGAAGAATATATATATTGCTCATTTTTGAAATTTGACATTTTTTATCAGGGATTTGCCAAGAAAGAAGACACTGCATTCCTTTGATGCTTATGTCTGCCTTGCTAAAAGAATCATATAGCAGGTTGTTCTGTTCATTCTATGCTCTAGTTCTGTTCATTCAGTTTGTTCTCCAGCTGCTTTATGTTCTTCCTCTGGACTGCCATTGACATTTTGTGTATGCACAATAGCATCATTTAAAAATAGAAGTATGTAGGTGTTTGCAGCTGCTCAGACAGTTAAAACAGACTCTTCAGCATCAGGGGCCTCTGGAATAGTGCACATCTGCTTCATTGGGATTTTATCCATGACCTTACTTGGGGAGTTTCAACTAGATTGGGGCTCAGGTGACTAGTCTTTATACGACTGTGTATTAAATGCTAGCTGCCACCTTTATGTGACCTGTCCAGACAGACCAAAGATAAATGTAAGCAATAAAAGATGAAAAATAGCATTGCAGGCATGGTTTAAAATAGGTTGCCAAGTGCTGAGCAGGTCTCAGTGTTTTGTAATGGCAGGTCCCCTCCTGCTTCATGATTATTAAATTGATTTTTCTGTGTGTGGCTTGTTGTAACTGAACCATGACTTCAGCTAAGGAGACTTATAATGAGGCATACTAGGTAGAAGCAATTTAAATACTTAAAATTTTTCTCTGTATTTTAGTAAGAGCAGTCTCAGCTGTGACATGTTTTCATGACAGATACTCATAAATGGAACAAAAATATTTGCTATTGTCTATCAAGGCGGAAGCCTAATTAAGATTTTTAGAGAGATTTCAAAGAGAGAATGCAAGAAAACAAATTTGTATGGCTACCAGCAACTCACAATGAATGTCAAGGGCATAGGGATAGGTGTTCCATTCCAGTGAGTCATCTCCTACATTGCATAATGTATATTTCAGCCTTGTCCTCTCTTGCATTTAACATGGTATAAAATAATTGGAAGGGCAGTGACTTTTAAAGAATAACTGCCTTGGTAGACAAGCCCTCAGCCCTTCCTTAGCTTACCACATCTTCTAATGCAGAACAACAATGGCAAAGCCAGAAGAATTAAAATAACTTTACATGTTAAATAGTTTTCTATGGAAATACTTTTAACAGCTGAATTTGTATTGTAACATCTGAAGCTGAGAACATGTAAGTGAACATGAAATATGAGTGGGACTTACTGTGTATTTTTCATTAAAAGCAATTCTTCATATGTAAAGGAAAAGGCAAACAATGCCTGATTTTTTGACTTATGTCTCAAGTGTTATCCAATATAATTTGAGTGTCAAGTTCTCATTTGCTTTCCAGATCTTAAATGAGCGATAACTTTTTCACACACTCTTCCTCCAGTTGTGTTTGAATTTACTTTTTTCTTGCTTCAGCCATGTTAACCACAGCCCCTTCCCAGATTTGCAGCATGTGGAAGAACACAGACAATGATATGGAAAGAATTGAAAATTCATGTGTCACTTTCTTTTTACAATTTTTAAACCAAATTTAGGTGAAAAGCTTTTAACATCTAGCTGTGTGGGGAGAGGGAGAACATAACAGCTTTCCTTTCCATACTTGCATCCTCTGTGAAGCCTTCGAGGAACCACTGCAGATAACATAAGAAGTCTTGCATCTTTGCTAGCATTTATTTTAATTTTCTCTACTCATGCTTGGAACTAGGCTGTCTGCTTTCCTGGGAGAGGTCATTTGAAAATAAATAGGCAGGAAGAATGGGGTTTAATTGCCATGAAAGTTCATTTCCAGTGGTCAGACGCATGAGTTCAGTGTGTTGTATAGGAGAATGGGAAATGAGTTTAATAAGCTGGAGATGCATCCAGAGATTACCGAGAAGCAATGTCTTCATTACCAAAGCAGTGATTTTTCTCTCTTTCTCCCTCATGATATATAATTAACACCCATTTGCAGTACTGCTGTAAAATCTTAGTGGAGGCAAAATGTTGACATTTTTACTCCAAAGGCAAGTGAATCCCTGGCTGTTATATAGTGCTGACCTGGGAGTACGGAGAGTAAAAACCAACTGAATCGTGGTTAGATTTCATTTAGCATGAAAGCCAATGCACTTGAAGCCTCCTATGGGAAATGCCTCATCACTGTTACCCACCTGACTTGTGCTGCAAAAGCAGGTATACATCTGGACAGATGTGGCAAGATGAAGCGATCTCAGCTCACTTTTTCCATACAGTGGTTTTGCTTGGTTCTGGTTGTGATCTCCATCCCTCAGGCAGAGCTGACGCGTTGATCAGCTGTTGTGCTGTTATGCCAGCGGACCTTTGGGGGTTACCCCAGGTAGGGAGAGCGATGATGACAGCTGTTCACAGTGAAAAATCACTTAACGCCTGACCTGGTGCCAGCAATACCTGTCAGACCACAGCCTTAGTCTTGCTATTGCTGAGTGTCACATAGCTGGAGTAAGCTAGAGTGACAGATTGCAGTGCTAACTTGGGAAGACAAGACAGTCTCATATTTAAACATAATACAATGTATGTTGAAAGTTTCTTCAGGTTAGTCTGGAAATCATCACAGTTTCCTGTTATCTGTAAAGCAGGCATTTTAATGTGTTCTTGATATTTTTGAGCAGCATAGGGGATTTTGTGTGTGCTAGCAGGCTGTGCTCCAGAAACTACACAGAACAGAGAAACCTCTGTGGTGGAGTCACTCAGTCCATTTCTAGTGTTGTTTTGGGGGAGGTGGGGACTGATATATTTTTTTGGGTGGTGTATTTTTTTTTTTTAATAGGTAGTACCAATGCAGATGCAGCAGACAGTGTAAAATAACTCTTAATGAGCAGATGCCAATTGTAATCTGCTTCTCCTTCTTCATCTCTAATACACTTTCACATGTGAGTTTGCCACTTGCCTTTCCTTTTGTTACTCTTCTGGATAGTCTTATTGTAATTCCAACTTTGAGTTTTGCTAATTCTTGACTTCGGCATCATCTTTTTGTGTTGACTGTTGCAAGTAAATTATGTTTTTAGTGAAAGCCTGTTTTCTTGTACAGTTCTCAATTTGTCCCTTATTTTATTGAATGGCTGCTTTTTTGCAATTCTGCTTCTTTATTCTACATAGAGTATCCCTTTTCCTTTAACTCTTACGTGACCTAAACGATACTGATTTTTTTTAATCTTACCATTTTTATTGCCACTGCTACATCTCCCTATGCAGTCATCTTTTTTTGGATGGAGCGGTAGTGCTCACAAAGTATAGATGAACTACAATACATAAAAAAGATTATTTATTTCATATTCTTAACACTGTGTTTGTTTGGCTGATTTGGGATTTTTGGGGTTTTGTTTTTTTCTCTGGCTCTGGCTTCAGCTGTTCATGGAGGGAGAGAATTCTATTGAGCTGTGTACAGCAGCACTCGGATTTTCTGCTCAATCTGTTGCTCTGTATGGGGAGAGAAGAAAATGCAGTCGTTGTGTTTTAAATTTAGTAACTTGTAGTAATTTTGATGATTACTAAGATCACTTTTCCTATTATAAATAAACCACATTGTTTAAAAATATTTTTGACTAGACTGAATTCTGTCCCAAAATTGGAACAGGCTGAGGAGAGTTTGGGAAAGAAATTACGGTCAAGTTTTTGCATTCTTAACCGTAAATGGAAACAGAAGGGCATTGACTGACCAGCAGCTTTAATTTTATAGCTCTTGTAGCTAATGGAAAACATTATTTACTAAAAATGCTGTCAGATTTAGTCTGTCATGCTTCAGAGGTTCCTCTGGAGCTCTGTAGGTGGTTGAAGCCTCGGGCAAACCCTTTTGTCTGATGCTCCTTGGTCAAGGTGGGGAGCGCTGAAAGCTGGGTGTGAATAGGTGTTAGGTGTCCTCTGGGGCTTTCTGTGATCTTGAAATCAGCCTCTTTGGAAAATCTCTACAATAAGATGCCAAAGTGTTTTACAGCGTTGGGAAATTATAGATAATTGTCGATGTTAAAAGTTTGACATTATAAAGTCATACACAGGAATGTTTTACCCATAACAAGATCTTGACTGTGTGTTGTGGTTTTGACTGTTTAATTTGTATGACGTAGACATTTGATGAATTTTTCCATTTTCTCTAAAGCCAAGATTAAAAACCTTTTATGCACTACTTGCTACTTCTTTTATGGACTTGAAAAGTCCATAATCTTGGAAGAGATTTCCAAACAGTAGGTGTGTTTGAAAAATACTGCTTCTCTGTCTCAAATCAGTATGTAGGCCTCTACTTTAGGTTAACAGATTTTTACCAGATATTTGTCTTCTTTCTGGTGTTGGTTTGTTAACATTTTTTTCGTCTTCAGCATTAACCAGAAACATAAGAAATCACTGTTCCTTTTTTCTTTATTTACTAGTAAATGAGAAGCTCAGGAGTTTTTAGGCATGTTTGTATACATGTGTGAAATATCCCCATATAAAGGTATGAATTCTGTTCTGGTATATGAAAACCATTGATTGTTGTAACTTGTGTTCTGGTTCACAGCATTTCTGTCTCAGCACAGATGTGATACTTCACGGACAGTCAGGGCCAGAGGAGATTTTCTGGCACAGCAAGGTATGGTCTCAACTCAACAGATTTTCCATACAACTGTGGCAGTTGTTTTCTGTCAGTGAGGCCCCCGACTATAGAAAGTCTCCCTGTGCAATTAGGCAGAAACCAACCATGCTTGTGAGCTGAGATGGGTTTCTGCTCTGTGAACTGCATGGACAGCAAGAGAAATGCCTTTGAAAAAAGGAGATCCCATAGGAATAGAGGTCTTCTACCCTAACAGACAAAAATCAGAATAGGCAAGAAGGACTGTTGGGATTTGGGGTTTTGGGTAAACCCAGCACTTTAGGATGGGATAAGGTCCAACTGGTAGGGTGTGTTGGATTTATGTGTTTTCAAGGTAAAACATCTGTGACTGGAAACCTTGTTTTGTTTAGCCAGTTTCTTTGGATAGATTGTCTCATGAAAGTACAAGTAGGGCAGTGGCATGTCCATACCCCTTCTCTGGGAGACATTTGCCTTAAATACCTGGGAGCTCCAGGAGGCTGTCTCTTGAGCCCTGGGTCTGAGACCACTGGACTGCCAGGAATATGAGGTGAGAGCCTGCTCATTAGTAATGACGAATAGGTTTTCTGAGGGAATCTAATTGCAAAAGTAACTGTGGAGGTGCAATTGTTTTTCTTATTTAATGCCCTGTTAATACCACCATGGAAGGTAGGTATCCTTGGGAGCTCCATGGCCATGGAGATGAATGTCCTCTCCTCAGAGCACAGCAGATACTCAAACAGGGTCTGGTCTGTGGATGTGTAAGGTCTAGACAAAGGCACAGATACTGTTTTCTGCAAATACTTTCTGTCAGGTGCAGTGTATTCTCTAAGAGAAATCCTGTTCTTTCCACTTGGCAAACCATAGTGTCAGCAAATGCTATAGCTTTCAAACATCAGACATGGCCCATTATTCCGCCCATGTTGCCTCTGTTAAGCCAGTTTTAGAAAACAGTGTATTTGTAACTGTCTTCAACCTTTTAATGTAGTTGAGAGAAAACACTTTATACAGGTCAGACCATTGTATGTTTTGATTACCACTTGGTTTTTTGCACAACTTATTTAATTCCAGGGTGACATTAGCCTGTTACATTTTTTTCTGAGTGATCTGACCTTCTCACAGTGGTGTCAATAGCTGATTTCTCACTGGCCTCCATAGGTAAAAGTTCATGGCAACATGAATAAAAAGTATGTTTTCAGGTTTGGTCATGAATTTGTGGTTTGAACCTAAGTTGTGCATGGTTTTGAACAATTTCATATGCAAAATAGCAGCATAACTTTTATTATTTCACATACAGCCTATTCCTACTTGTTTTAGTAGAAGGAACTTCAAAATAAAAGTAAAAAATCATGACAGTGAGCAAAGCCAAAGTAATAATTCAACTAAAGGAAAGAAGAAATGTAGCAATTTAATGGAAATTTATTTGCAGTAGTATTTCCTATTTTTTCCCCTAGCAGCACACAGTAAGATATGTTTAGTCAATATGGTATTTTATTACCTACAAGATCCTTAAGTGCAGTGGAGAGATTCATCTGCTTTTACATGATATGGCAGAAGCACTTCTGTACCAAAGCATAATGCAGTAAGCAGGGAAGTGAGGAATAATTCCTGGTTGTGACGGGAACTGTGTGCCCAGACTCATGGGGTAGCTCCGTGGTCTTGGCATTATAAAAGCTTAATGTACTAAACCTTAAAATTTGAACCTGACACTTCAGACCTGACATCTACCCTTCCTCGTCACTGACACAAAACACACTTACCTTTATTTATCAGTTCTGTGGGGAAAAAGAAGGAGGAATGAACTAGTTTGTTAGAAGTGCCAGGCATTTAACCTCACTTTCTGTGCATGTATGATGTACTTTTAAGAAGTAACAGGGAATTATAGTATAGGAGACCTTCTCTCTCCACATCTAGGATAGGAAACCTTCCTTAGGAGAACAGGCCAGTTGGGATCAATGAGAATTGCCTTTGAGGAAGGCAATCTAGTTTTAGACCTATTTATCTCCTATTAAATATTAAACTTTACTTATTTGAAGACCTAGAAGGTCTCTTAACATAGACATATGCTCTTAACATAGACAACATAATTTAAGCGTTTGTTTCAGTAGCTGACCAACTATGTGCCACTGAAATACGGTGTACCTTTCAGACAGATCTCCAGTTGTTGATTAGTGTTATTGCACAGAGTCAGTCTTTATCCAGGTTTTTATTACTGCAGTTTTTTGTTATTGCTGAGATTTGAAATGAAGGGCTGTGGATACTTGCTAATAGAAAACCATTATTTTTTATTCTGTTGCTCTTCTGAATCATATTTCCTGTGAAGGGGTTGAAATATTATGGAAATGATGATGAAGATCATTTGTTTTAAAATATATTATGCTTCATTCTTAGCCATGGATTTAAAAATAAATTGTCTGCTGAGGAAAAAATGTTGGGTATGTTCCAGTTTCACAACAAAAAGTGGGGGGTGGGGTCAGATATTCTGTTCTTGGGCTGAAAAGTGCAGAGGGGTTAGGTAAAAGGCATTTCATGGAGAGCCAAAGGAGAAGTCCAGCTGCATGTCTTGCATAAGGGAAAAACTTAAAAGACTTGCTCAGTATTTCTGAAGGTCGGTGCAACACTCTTTATATAACCAGAAAAGGAGAGTTAATAGATAAAGGTGACAGGAACTCTATCACCAGATTAATTCTACTTTTAACTTTTTTTTTTTTAGTGTTGCTCTTTTGAATCTTAGTTATTTTGTGTACTGAGGTCGTGATACAGAGAGTGGAGTTAGTCTGAGGGTAAGGCCATCATTTGATATGTTACAAGGAAGAAAGTCTTCTGGGAGTGTTGCATAAGATGCTTTAGTACTAAGTGCTTTTAGTTCTGTACATCGTCCTTCAGCCTCCAGTTTTAATCCTAGACCATCACAGTTCGTATGATTTAAACAGGGATGAACACATAGACCTCTCTGGCCTCTTGAGCATTCACCTGAATATCAGTGATAAGAGACTTTGGTGACAAATGATATGGGTATGGGTCAGTGGTATAGGTGAGCTACTGGACTGGTTAATGTTGCTAAAATGAAGTTCTGAATTTCCTTCCACATTGTCACGCATCTAAATCCTATTTTCAAAAGTGACGTGGCTTTCTAGGAAAGCCAATGGTACTAGAATAAAGAAGTTTCTAATTAACTTTTGAAAAAGATGGGTTTCCAAGAGTTTTAATGACACAGCTGAACCAATATTTAAATAAATACATGTAGCTAAAGCATGAAATGTTGTTTGAAACAATAAGAACAGCACAACGAACAATCATGAAAGGATGACTGAGAAATACGTCTACCACATGCAGAGTGCATGGTAGAGCTGATTTTGATAGCATTGGACATTGCTTCTTTCAGGGCCATAATTTCTTTCTGTCTGTGATATGTTGGGGTTATTTACCTCAATAAAAATCCACGGGCAGTAGACAGGATGAAACTAAGATACATATAAGGGTCCTACTGCAATGAAATGAGCTTTGAGTGGTGTTTTGGACTTTCTGCACACCTGAACAAAACACCATGAAACAATGGGAGACCTCATCACTCTCTACAACTACCTGAAAGGACATTGTAGAGAGGTTGGTGCTGGTCTCTTCTCACAGGTGATTAGTGACAGAACAAGAGGGAATGGCTTTAAACTGCAACAGGGGAGGTTTAGACTGGACATTAGGAAAAAAATTTTCACAGAAAGAGTGGTCAGACAGTGGAATAGGCTGCCCAGGGAGGTGGTGGAGTCACCATCCCTGGATGTGTTTAAGGGTTGTTTAGATGAGATGCTGGGGGATATGGTGTAGGAGAGAACTTTGTAGAGTAGGGCTGATGGTTGGACTCAGTGATTCCAAGGGTCTTTTCCAACCTGAATGATTCTGTGATTCTATGATTCTAATGCAAGAAAACACGAGGGAACTGGGTTGGGCTGGGCTGGGCTGCTGGTGCCAGTGACTGCATCTTGGGACACAGGCACCCCGCTTCACACCTCTGCCTTGCCTGGCCCCGGATCAGTTGAATTGGCCAGAGCAGGGTCTTTGTAGGAGAAGAATCTTTGATCAAAGCCTGACTTGCAGTGATCCAAAGTGAAAAAAAGTGGATTGAATGCACCTGGTGATCAAATAGGGTCAAGTCTCTGGTCTGTCTTACCCCAGGCCAGTGCTCTGACCAGGGGACTCTGAGGGGTCCTCCTTGTTCCTCCTGGCCTGCAAGCCTGTCTGGGCTTCACTGACAAAGTGTTGTTGAAATTCATGTGCTTCCATGAAATACATAGATACAGTTGAAAAAGGCTGCCAGCAGAAAAATCCCTCCTTGCTCTTGTAGGGACACAGTGAATAGGAGGCTACTGAGAGATATTTATTAGAATTAGTCTTATAAACCTGTCATAGCATAATTTATGCTTTCCTCTCCGTGCAGGCTACAGCTTTCCTGCTGACAGGGTTGTGAGAAAGCATAGAGTGGTCCCGGACCAAAAGAAAAACAGAGTGGCTGTGAAATCTTGTTCTTATACAAATGCTGAGAAAGATTACTTGAAAAATGTGTAGGAAGAAAAATAACAGTGGCCATTACATATAAGAAGAAAAGTCTTAATTCTTAAGCTTTGCCATGCATTATGGGAATTTAAAGAACCCTGAAAAAATATTTGCAAATATTAGGTTGTTTGGGGTTTTTTTTTAAACAGTAAAGCTTGCAGTGTCATCTACATGGCCATCACCATGTTCTCTTCCCACTCACAGATCTGTGAGATTGTACAGGTAAAGAAAGTACTTCAAATTCTTCTTCAGTGTTTTGTTTCTTTTTTCTTCTTTTTCTTTCTTCTTTTTTTTTCTTTTTCTTTTGGCCATATACATCCATAAGGTTCAGACACTTGTTTTATCTTTATCTAATGCTTGGGGTTTCTGTCCTTTTTCAGCTTTCCCTTGAATTTACAGGTAAGGTCAAGCTTGGTTATAATCATTAGCCTCTTAAGATTTATTCAGATCTAGTCTCCATTCCTCAGTTGAGCTCATGTGCTTGGCCATGTGGTCAACATGTATAAAACTTGCCATGCTGTAGTGCAGCCCAGAGAGCATTGCTCCTCATCACTTCAGCTGCTTCTCAGAGTTTGCTCATGGCTGAGGTTGGATGTTTTTTCTTCTGTCTGCTGGAATCCCGGGGATGTTACAATGCAATATTGTTCCTGGCACAGAGTGATGAATGTGATCCTTACTGTGGGAAAATTCCTCTGACAGCCGTGCTGGTTCTGAGGAGGTTTGTTGTTGATGCTCGGTCACAGGATGTGGCTCAGGCAGTGGTGGCTGCACAGAGAGGGACGGATGATGCTCCCTGCGGTATTACTCCATTAACCTTCTCCCATCTCCTGCCATTCCTCTCTTGTGCTCACACCTCAGTCTGTCCTGACTCTGTCTCTTCTCTGCAGTGTGTCTTGATTGCCAGTTCTCTCTGGCTTTTCAGCAGAGCCTGGTCCTTGAAGTGCAGCTCTCTGTTGCAGTTATGTAAAGATGTTAGATAAAATGGTGTTGCAAGTTCAGGTACATCGCTGTAGCAGTGAAAGCCTTGGCTGACCTGGGAAATGACCCCAGTCTGTCCTGTGGATTGCTGTGTGGCAGTGATATTTAGCTTGGGTTCTTCACTATTTGCTGGAAAGGGCTCTGTATTGCACTGCTGTGATGACACTAGACAGTCTCTTGCATAGTGCTTCCATCAGCCTGTTATTTGTAAGTGTGGAGGTTTGAACTGAGCCGGCACCCAGACGCCACGTGGCCGTTCACCTCCCCCTTCCCCCTCTGGTGAAATAGGGGAGGGACAAAAAGAAGTGAATTCGTAGGTTGAATAAAAAGAAAGAATTTACTAAATATAACAAGAGAACAACAGTAACAATAGTGAGTCCAAAAAGAAAACGGGTAAAATGCAGCAGTGGCCTACCGAGTGCGTCGACCACCACCCCCCAGCAACAACACAGCCCGACGAGCAGACTGCCTGCGCAAGCCTGGGGTGAAAAGCCGAGAGAGAGCGAGAGAGCCCGCCCACCTCAATCCCTGGGCATGACAGCACATGGTATGAAATACTCCAATGAAAATTAACTCCATCCTGGTCGAAACCAGGACAGTAAGGCAAGACTTTCACTGTCTGTTGAGTCCTGTGAAGGTGGGTTTTGATAAGAACAATTTATGGGTATTTTTTTAGCTCCCTGCCAATGCAAAATCAGGGATGTAGAAAAAATGGGATAGCCAAGTCCACTCTGGGGCAGCAGAGGTGGACTCTGAGGCCTGTGAGGAGGCCCATGTCAAGAGCAGTTTTTTAAGGGTACAGTGAGTGATGGTGGTTGATGAGAAATCTCTGGACCCTGGCAGGGTGGGTGCTTGTCTGCCATTCCTCGAGTGGTCACTAGTTCCTTTCAGACAGAAGAAGGCTGTGTCTGGACTAGAAATGAGGGAGTAATAGGAGCACAAGGAGGAAGACTTCTGTGAGGCTTCAATGATGTCTGTGTAAAGGCCAAGTGTGTGCCACGTGGGAGAGCTAATACTTATTACTGCAAAAACATATCTGAGTACTGTATAGAGAGCACAGATTTGAAATTTGACAACTCAGCTCCTTCTGGCAGGGTCTGCAGATTTTAAATACAAAATGTACTGGAGCTCTTGGGAGCTCTTGGGGAGGCACCAGGAGACTCACTGCACTCTGCTCTCAGCATTTTCTGATCAGTTGTGCAGGTTGTAGAAAGAGGTCTTGAGAGCTGTGGTGTGAAGTGGAAAGAGAAATGGTTTCTCTTTGAGTGTAGGAGCAATTAGGTGAGACTTCGAAAGGGCAAAAGTCTTTCTAAGGTTCTGCTGCCAGCTTGAAGAAAGAAAACTCTATGCAATAAATAAATAGATAAAAGGCCAAAAGAGTTAGAATGAGTGAAAGATGCCTGGTGAACTCTCCCTCTGCAGTGGGAATTCAGAGAGTGCACTGGATCCACCTTTGTGGGATTGTGCTTCATTTCCCTGAACTACCTTGTGCCTTGAGAACAACTCTTGTCATTTGAGATGCAATACTCCGTTCCCATTTAAGGAGCAGAAAGTACTTCAACCATCACTGAAATGAAGAAGGATGTTTTATGTTTCCCATAAATGCATGCTTATTATACATGCAGTCTGTTGGTATCTAAAGGCTATTTTATCCAAAGGCTGAGTTCTGCCTGTCTGGAGAACAGTATGTTAGATCTGTTGGTCTGGTATGTAGGGGTAAGGTGACCAAAGGCTGTATTTTTAGTGAGCTCGATCATGACCACAATATTTGCTGCAGTAATAGCATCCCAGGTAATGGGAAACCTCTGATCCCCCAGATCTGTAAAGATGGCAGAGATGGCTGTGAATCAGTGGTGACTGTGCTCCATTGAACAGCTTCTCATGGGCGGGCAGCCGGTCTCACTATGTGCTCTTCCTCATGCTCTGCTCAGCCAGGTCTGTTCCCAGACCTGGTTCCCCACATGCCGCTCAGGAGAGTGAGTACCAAAAGGTGGGTTTAAGGACCACAGGTTTACACGGGTTCAGTGACCACACAGCTGTTGAAAAGGGGAGTAGTGGTGCCAAGGCACAACTGCATGCAACTGAAGGGGATCATAAAACCTCTCCAGCAGAGCCTCTAAAGGCATGATTTTGTGAACTTTTGGTGCTGGGAAATACAGAAATTCATAGCTGGCTGCTGCAGAAGCAACAAAATTACGCCTCGGTATTGCCAGAAGAAATATGGATTTATCTGATTGTGAAATAAAACAACTGAGTTTTCAATATTCACCCTGAGCTAAAATGATGCATCTTAAGAGGATGAAAAGTTTTGTTTGTGGCCAACAGTATATTAATTCATATGTCAACTGGAAGAAAAAAAAACAAAGACTTGATTAAGAAGATATTTTTCTCTGAGGTCAGTGATGCCTCAAATCAAGGAAATTCAGAAACTCTCAGTTGTTTCACAACAAAGGCAAATAGGTTTCTGATTATTTTAAAGAAGCAATAAAAAACATTGCAACTTTTAAAAAAAACATAAACCATTATTTGTTTCTGAACTACTATCTAGCCCATTTACTGTGCAGTACCCCAAAGTACATTAAGGAAAAGTGTCCTTGATTTGGGACATCAAAGATTCTAATGATATTCCTTTATCTGCAGAAGCTTCAGAACTGCCTGACACAATCTGTTTCATTGGGCTTGATGACATAGAAATGTTTAGTCATGTCATCACAGCATGTTTTTTTTCCTTAGACTGCAGTTTAAAGAGTTACTTCTATACTGTGAGGTCTGCAAAAGAGTCCTGTTACTATTGCAATTTTCTACTCTTTTTAAAGATGCTAAAAGGGGGAAAACAAAGACACACTTTCTGTGGCTTACTACTAGTATTTATTAATTTATTATAATCTATTTATTATACACTCTTAAACCTAGTTCAGTCTAATCATTAGCATTATTGGGGTCTTAATTTGGCAAAAGTTGTTGATTGATTGTAAAGTTTTCACTATAAAATGTTCTTCACAGAGATCTATTCAGTAGTTCTGCATTAGGAGAAGGCACGATGTGGTTTCACATGCAGGCATCCTGCTCCTTAAAACTTGCTGACTTTATGTCCTTTTACCTCAAATGCAGGGATGGACAGAATAGTTTTCTTGCATGAATAGCCTTGGACAAATTACAGAAGCCTGAAATATATTCATGTGTTAAGGCTGAGTTTCAATTTGAGGTTAATTCCAAAGGCATGTGCAAAAATCTTGATATTCTGATTTTAGAAAAAGGAAGACAAAAAGAATCAAGATATATGGACATCTGCTTTCAGTGCCATTATTTAAATAGATTGTGAACATTGTTGTCTCCATACATTCATCCAAGGGACCTCTGGCTGAGATGGAAGGGTATTTTGATTGGGCGACTGCAAGGAATGGTGGAGTCTGGGCCAGGAGGGGCTGCAGCCTTTGAGGTGGACTAGATACATGGATTGGATTCCCAGTGGGGCCCAGTGGCAGGATAAGAGGCAATGGGCACATGCTGAAACATGCGAAATTTTGTCCAAACATGGGAAAACACTTCTTTACTCTAAGGGTGTTCAGACACTGGAGCAGGTTGCCCAGAGAGTCTGTGGAATCTCCATCCTTGGAGACATTCAAAACCCAGGTGGATGTGGCCATGAGCAACTTGCTGCAACTGACCCTGCTTGAGCAGGGGGCTTGGACTCCCTTTCAACCTGTGCTTCTGTGTAGTGATTTAGGAGAGGCTTAAAGCAGAGGATATGGAGCAAGGCAGAAGAGAGTGGAGAAGATTCTTCTATGGGCTTGAGAAAAGTTGACTTGACTGTGCATTGGGAAGGGCTGGGTGCTCCCCAAGGGGAGGGATGGACACTGGTGCAGCAGAGGGTTAGGAAGTGCAGGGTAGGCGTGGGACAGGTCTGGGAAGAAGAGGGCTGGGACCTGAGCTTGGCTGTGGCCGGGTAGGTGGAACAAGTAGCCACCTTGCTATATGCATTTCATCTAACTTGGATTTTGACTTGAGTAAAGACCTATGGACATGACTGTCTTGCTCTGAACTATCCTCAGAGAGTGATTTATCACTTCACCATGACTTTTTGCAAGGGGGCTGTCCACACTATCCATCACCTGGTCCTGTAGGTTTTTATTTGATTTAGTTTTGCTTTGAGTTTACTGCTGGAGATGTAGTAGTCCTTGTCTGTTACAAACTAGTGAAGTCTTCTGTTTTAAATAGGCAATATTAGTAACAACAGAAAATAAGAAAAATTAAAAAGACAGATTTTGAAGAAAATAAATGCTTTAACTGCAGCTCACTAACCAGAAAATTACCCTTTCAGAAAGCTGCCCTGGAGACATCTCCTGGCTCTGTAGTTAGTTCATGTAAATCTACTTTGTGGCAGAACTAAACTATGACTGTGGCTATTGCAAGTAAAATATTCCAGTTCCCTTTTGGTTTCCACAGTGAGCGTGCAGTGTGTGTCTGCCCACTGCCTGTGACAGGACAGGGCCTTACTGAAGGACACATAGGTCACATTTCAACAAGTGTGTTTTTAAAATCTTTTATGTTATTTCAGAGCAAAAGAAAAGTTATTGGCATTTCTTTCAGTGACTGTTACCTAACTGCATTTAAATTGATGTTAATTCAAGCTAGTAAATGACAATGAAAAGTCAGTGAAGGGTTAGTTTGCTGATGAAATATAAATTCACATTTGTGTTGCTTTCATTTGCATCTGTAATGCAGGGCTGAAGTTGAACTGAGTGAACTATTTTTTTTCATAGAATATATTCTGTAAAAATAATTGCTCTGGTAAGAAGCAATTATTGCATACAGTGAAAGCAATGTTCCAGCAGAATCTTAACTTCCTCTGCACAGACACAAGAAAGATATTTGGAATAAGAGGCACGTTGAGCACATGTTTAACATAGTGGGACTTTCCACTGAGGTCTTTTCCCTGGGACCTGACACTGCATGCCAGGGAAGACTGTATGTTCATAGTTTGACACTTGATATCACATACCTTTTTCTTATTAAAAAGTACTTAACCCTTTGCTTTTCCCTACCTGTAATGTGTTATACTAATTTCAGTCAAACACACAATTAGCAACAAGAAAAGAAATGAAGCCTGAAAGTCTGTTTTTACCAGTTTATAAAGAGATGCGAGGGTCAAGATGGGGGAAGGTGCCATACTGGACCACATTCATCAGTGATGTTTGGTGTGAGGTGAAGAAAGGCACAACAGTCTGCATCATTTATTTCAGAATACATTTTCCTGATAATTTTCATTAAAAAGAGATGAAACTATTTGCACAAGATATACTTCTCATGCTGTTTGACTGAACTTTAAAGGACCCGGAAAGCTTCTGCCCTCGGGATGCCTGCAGGGGTCCTGCGGTGAAGCAGTGGTGTGGAGCCAGCCTTAATCAACCGAACGCAGGAGGCGAGTTGCTCCCTGTGCTCGAGGTTGTGTTTTGGCCAACCACCAAACCATCTCCCGTGAAGGATAAGTGGTGTCAAACACTACTTGCCTGTAGTGTAAACAGGGCTGGAGGCTAAAGTGGGTAAATAACACTGACTGACAACAAATAACGCTAAGCAGAGCCTGTAGCCATCTGAGGGCTGATGGATTTCATGAAGCATCAACGTGGGATGGTCAGAGGCATTCTGCCTACCCTGCAGGCTGAGCAGAGCTGTATGTGCTCTACTACAAGCTGAAGCTCTTCAGTCTGGTTTGACAACTGATTAGGTGGTGTTAAGTAAACTTCATGTCAGAAGGGCCACAAACTGTTCGACTTGCAGAAAGGAATGCGTCTCCATGCTTAAATTTGTTAGGAGGAGGAATGTCTCCGATGGCAGGGGAGACTTGCGATGCCTGCTGCTTTTATCCACTTTGCATATCTGCAAACGGTGTGCTCAGCATGACCTTCCTACCTGGGCTGATGAGGTTGATAAACTCTGTGTGCCATCTAGTACTGGATACAAGCCCTTGAATCTTTCACGATACTGACACCAGAGAAGTGGCACAGTGCTTCCAAGTATCAAGAAATCACTGGTGTAATGGAGAGGTATGGAGCTGCAGGGGGGAAAAGGGTGTTTTTCTCAGCTGAACACCTGCTCTTTAGCTGACTTGATCATGCTGAAGTCTGGGACCTGTTCAGGGGGAATTTGCACCCATATCATCAGAGATCACAGTTCAAGGTAGGTTTGGAGTGCAAGGATCTACTTTTCCTTCCTCGAAGTATGGGGCCCCTGACCTCAGAACAGCTTTCTCCTTTTCCTATGCTTCCTCTAAAACTCCCAGACACACAGGAGGCACTTCTTCTATGCCTATGTAGATGTCTGTATCTGAGCTGCTCAAGCCCGTCTCTGTGTGTACTCTCTCTGTAGTCAGCGGAGAGAAATAGGGACCGCTGGAGTTGGCAACTGCTGAAACAACAACAAAACTATTCAGAAAATCAGTGCTCTCTAATCATGCTGACCAGGACTTTTCCTGAGATGAATGTTGTAGAGATTGGGAGCTGGAACCTCCATGTCTCCATCCTCTCCTCATGCTGCTGGAATACAGCAGCTCTGAGGGTACCACCACCCATCTCTCCAAGGGAGAGGCCAGGAAGGGGGATACCAGCACCCTGGCCCTGGGCAGTGTGGTCTGCTCAGAGAGAGGCCCACAGCTAGTATCAAGTTTCTGAGAAACTTGAATAGTGCTAATGTCTCATCATTTAATTGCCACTAAGTTGCCAGTGTCACTGACTGTCATGCCGGTCTGGAGTCACGGTTCTACCATGGTGTTCATACATTGACCATCACCAGACAGAAGGCGTAAGCTGTAGTTACTGAGGCTTCTTTTTGTTTCGGCAGCATGGTGGTTTGCTGTGAGAGGAACCCTGTGAACCAGTAAGTGCTGTGAGCTCCTAGTAAAAGTCTTCTGTATGTCCTAAGATGAGTTTCCACATGGAGTTGGACTTGGGAGCCTCTGCAGTTTTCCTTTGTGACTGGTGCCTGGTGGGAAGGATGTTGGTGTAGTTGACTTTGCCATGAGGAGAGCAGATGCCATCACCCTTTACAATGTTGTTTTCCTCTAACTGTATACGTAAGCCTTCCATTACCATGACTAAATGCCTAAAATTTTCTCTAGTGCTTTGTTTAGGAGAGCATTTCCAAGGTGTCTGTCAAGTTTAAAAGCCTACCTCTCCTCAAAGCCAGTAGTACTATGCTTAAGTGCTTTGGTGGGGGCTTCCTCTTAACCGTACATTTGTTCCTCAGGCTGGCCCTTATCCACATAAGTCTTCTTTTTTAATTTGGAGAATGCTGCATTTCCAGGAGGGGTATTATTCTTCTGGTGTTGAGTGTTCAGCAAATGAGACTGCTGTATCCAGGCTTGCTGCCTGGAACCTGCAGACTGAGCCTCATCGATGGGTGTCTGTGCCTGCAGCAACATGCCCCAAAGGGACTTCCAACACCTATCAAGCTGCAGGTTCAGGAGGGCCTCTTGCTTGGATTGTTTTATCGACTCTTAGAAACTCTTCTTTCTTAAGAAAAGCTATGATAATCAAACATTTGCCAATTTTTGTAGTTAATCTTTTTTATTCTGAGAGAGGAATTTTACATCTCCAGTCTGCAGGGCTGGCACTGCAGGGAAGCTGAGTGGAACCCCTGGCAGGAGGGGCTGGGACATCACCAAAATGCTGCATCCTGAGAAAACTGAAATCCTTAAGTGACTACAGCTTTGTCCAGTGGAACTAGTGAAACAGTTTCCAGTGGACTTGGTTTCCCCACTGACTCCACAATTGTTGTATTTATGCCTGCAATGTCAGCTCATCCACTGTTATGCACACAAGAGTCCACAGAGGAAAATAAAAATGAAAGTCTCAGTTGAAGTTTTTCCCATGCTTGTGTTAGGATTCTTTTATGTCTGCCAGGGAGCGTGCTGAACACAGCACTTGCTCATACATTCCTCTTCCCTGTCTAATTCCTTGCTGTCACATGGCACATGGGATAACTTTGTTTCTCCTATCCCTTTCCCAAGTTGGGTTGAAATGGCTGACTGGTTCCAGAGTTACTAAGCCTGGACAGACAGAGTGTCTTCATGCGAGCATCTAAATTTCTCAGACACCTTCTTACCTTGTTTTGAGGGTATTTCCTCGTAGGCTTAGAAGTCCTTCTTAATTTTTCCCATATGTATGATGAAATCATTGCTATTTATAATGTCAGATTTAATGTTCTGTGTTTACTCAGACTGAGATGTAATTTAAATGTGATCTTCCTCTCTCGACAATCAAACTTACTCGTATTTGTGAAGTTTTGGCATTAGATCAAACATTATTAATGTAGACCATAATGCAATGTTGGCAATGTTTACTACTCTTCTAAGCCTCCCCGACTTATTTTTTATGCATATAAATTGGATATTTGTGTTTTTTTCTGGGGCACACATGTTCCCTCTGATGCCAGTTTGCATGCAGTTTATTATGAGTCGGCCTTAGTCCTAATTTGTGGTCCCTCAGAGTTGCATTAAAAAATGATGACAGTTTGTTTATAATCTGTTTTTTAATTTGTTATCCACCTCTGTTCATTCTGACATTTGAGGCTTTCATGTGCAGTCCTGTGGTAGATCCTTGAAAATGATCCTGATATTAGGATGCAAAAAAAACCCCAAACCAAAATATTTCAGGTGTTTCCCTCAGTGTAGAAAATACACACTTTTTTCTTTCTTCTAATAATTTATTCTTTTAAAAGACTTCTAAGTAACTGGTTATTTAAATGTATTTAATTTAACCACAGTGCTGATTTGGTTGCTTCCTTTGTTTTTAAGTTCTCCTTGGATCATATTGAAAGGTGGTGTGTTCTGCTGGGACATTTTTCAGATACAGTAGTGACCCCATTTTATCACACAGTTGCATGCATTTGGAACAAAAACTGCTCTCAATTTAACAAAGCCATTACACATGCTCTGTTGAGCCATGGGGCTTGATGTTATTGAAAAAGTAATGCATTTAATTTGGATTGGATATGTCATTTGTACACAGTGAGTAGATTGTCATACAGTGTTGGGAACTGTCTTAGATATTTGTGGATAAACAGTTTTATGTTTAAAACGAAACCAACCAAACTGAAAACCAAACCAATGAAACAAAAAAGAGCTGAATCATCCTAATCTTTTGACAGTACTATACAGGTGAGCTCTACTCTGCCACTTACAAAATAATATTGCCTTATTTTCCAGTCTCACACTGAATATTGGAAGGGAAGTGGTTGTTGAAAACGGAAGATTTATTCTGCATCCTCTGCTGTAGGGAATGGGAATACCTTTCTGTTCTGTTGCTCCCTGTTACCCCAGGTATTCAAGTAGAGTCCAGGGGCTACTACCAGGGGAGAAATAGATACTGCATTCCTTAGTATCTCAGGGCTCTGTCACCTACAGAAGTTTCTGGTTCCTATGAGAAGACAAGAGCCCAAGATTTGGGGTTTCTTCAAGGTCATGAGGCTAACGAGGAGCAAACACCCAGCCTTCTGAAGAGAGCTAGACACCTGCCTAGTATCCACGATTTCAGACGAATTCTAGAATTAAGTGCTTAAGATGAGCTAATCCTTTCTTACTTTCTTTCTTGAACGCAATATTCTTTACATACAGCTTTCTATGTGTAATACACTATCATTTCATGTCCATTAGATGTGCCCCAGATGGGTGGCCTGGGAGAGGCAGAACACACAGACCTTTGTTCATTGCTGAGCATCTACTTGGAGCTGCCTCTCGCTGCCTGTAGTGAATGGCTTGCAGTAATCATCTACAGGGCAGTGCTGAACCTACAATCTTTGTTAAAATTGAAGTTGAAAGGCATTGCAATAATGGCTATTATGATTCATTGTATCTCTTTTTAAAAAAGCAGTCTGTCTTTTGAACTTCATCTCTCAGATAAGGACCAACATAGACATAAAAAGGTTTTTTGGTGGCAACATTAAGTACTTGGTCTTCAGTCTGTTATTTGTGTGTGTGTGCATGTGTATGTTTACTCAAAAAACTTAGTCGTTCTAGGCATTAATTGTCTGAAAATGCTGCAGAAAAGGAATTTTTACATGAAATGGGATTGCATAAATGCAATATGGACTGCACAGAAGTATTTAAAAAATGGCACAAGAGCAAATAATAATAAAAAGAAAAAAACATTCCTTGAGTCCATAAATAAATCTGGTATAAAATCCTTTTCCTATGTTGTACAGGACGACGACTTTGACTTTTTTTGTGTCAGCAGTCTCCTTCCTTTCTGTGCCAATGCAATAAGGGAACAGCAAGTTACAAAGAAGGAATGCGGGTTGAAAACCTCAAACAAAAGGTGATAAGAGCTGTCTATGAGGAGAACAGGGAGGACTTCCAGACAGCTCAGATGTTCAGGGGTATTTTCCAGTGCCTGGCTAGCCAGTCCCCTTGCCTTCATGCCTGGGCTGCCTGTTCCTGGCTCTGCTGCTTACCTCGCTCCCTGGGCTGCTCTTCTCGCTGCCCAGCCCAGCTCCCAGTGGGAACATGCTGGTGTCTCCACAAATTAAGCACTTCTGACATTTCCTTCCAGTGGGACATGTCTTTATTGGCTCTCCTTGGCTCTGAATGCTAAACTGGTGGACCCCATGGGACACCTGCCCACTTTCTTGCCGGGAAGCACTCGTCAGGACTGTCTTCCCTCGCAGCAAGCCGTGATCCCTCTTCCCATGGCCACAGCTCCAAAGGTGCCATTTCTGAGACACTGGCTTCATTTAGTGAGGGAGGTATTGGAAATATACCCCTCAGATGGGTAATTGTTCACACTTCTGTGCCAGGGACTTGGTGTCATAGCATCAGTGCAGGCCGTGCGGTTTGGTTGTTTGAGGTGTTTGTTTGTACCTTAAATACACGATCCTGTGAGATGAGATGCTGAAGTTTTACCACCATGGTAGATTCTCCCTAGTATAATCACAATGTCATTTTTTTTCACCAGAGATGTTTGTTAAAGTTAATTAAGGGTCAGCAAAGTTGAGCAAAACAAGGCCGGAGAAAGTGTAAGGCCAAGGAGCTGTGCCTCAGAGGTACATGCTGCTATTTGGCTTAATTTTTCTCTAGAGCCTGAAAAAACACCTTACAGTATTTTGCCGGTGTCACATTGATCAATAATTGGTGTGGCAGCTGTTGCCAGAGCTGACAAAACCTACAGAAGCTGGAGATCGTCACAGCATGGGTGACTTAGGGGTCTTCGCTGGGTTTTTAGAAGGAAGCTAACTAACATTCCTAGAGGCAAAATAACTTGCTTTTGAGGGTTGCTGAATGGTGTGGACTAACTGCACAGTCACTCAGAGATTTACAACAGCACCTTAAATGCATTAAATTTTTTAATATCTTAAAAAACTTTCAGTTTTAAACAACTTACAGAACAGGGGACTTGGAAAGTAAAGTCAAGTTTAACTAATGTAATGAAAATCCTTACACATCTTTGAGGACAATTGAGATTATCCTTTACTTTCGCTCTAGAGACTTGAATATGTGGGACCTGTTTCCTTGCCCTGGGAGAGACAGGTGAGACCTCCCCTGTTGAGGTGAGCTGTTCAGGGCAGTAGAACAGGAGAACCTCACAGGTAGGATGGATTCGTTTCCCATTCCCAGAGTTTCTCCTGTGGAAAAGGAGATTAAGCTCAAAGTGAAATGTTTCTCTAGTGACAATAGAGAATAAAGATTTCTGGTTTAGTGGATCAGCATAAGGCACATGTACAAATCTACCTCTGTTGGTAGCTCAAATTTCCTGCTTACACTGTTTTTCTTGAGAAGTTACTCCAGAGCAGAAATTTACATCTGTATAAAAATTTAACATTTCATTATCCAGCTTCTTTATTAAAATTCAAACTATGCTTTAGGGTTTAGACACACATGTCCTTACAAACCCAAGTAAAATATATACATTATTTTTCTGCAGTAATAAACTGAGGAATAAAGAGTATCTGCTCCAAGAGTAGAAACGGTTGAGGAGCACATCCCTTTCTCTGGAAAATGTGAATGTATAGGAGAGAGCTTTGAATAGCATATATATTTGCTGATTTCAATATTTCATGCTGGCTTGTTGAGAAATGTATGGAAGTTACATTGTAAATGAATCTAACACCTGAACATTGTCTTGTGCAGATTTTAAGCAAATCACAGCAATGCTAACACTTGCAGGAGGTTTCATTTGACATTCTCTACACTATTTTACATTATCTTCACTGCTATGTAAGAGAGAGAAACTTTCTCATAGGAAGAGATTAAACTTCTTGACCCTTCTTTGCAGAATAAACCAACAGCAAAATTCAGGGTAGGAAACAGAAATTCATAATCCTGCTAGCTAGCTAGCAAACTAAAAAGGTTATGGTCTTACAAGAGCAGTAGATCAGAAACAGATTTTAACACTTTCTTCAATTCATTTTACAAAGTGTTTCAGGTAGATGTGAAAGAATTTCAGAGAAAGTCTTTCAGTGGCCTGTCAAGAGTCACCTTCCCCACAAGGCTAAGCACTGACCTGGCAAGCCTAACGCTAATGAAATAAATTATTATGAACTCGTTCCATAGATACTGCATGGGTTGTTTAGGCTTTTCAGCTGCCTGTGTGCATCACTGTAATGAGAACTTGGCAGAGGGCCTGGGCTCCATGACACCTTCAAGGATGTCGTTGGAAAGCCCTGAGGTTTTGCATCTTCCTGGAAACAATGCTGTGGCAAGTTCAGATCTGCTCATCTGAGCAAAACCTATTCTTCAGCCATTGCACAAGTGCACTAGGGGTTTTGTTCCAGAGATTTGTGTTTAAAGATGCTGGGAGACTTACTTGTACATAATAAACATGTTTCTGTTGGGAACTTGCCTCGGTTGCTGGAAAGCCAAGCCAGAACACTTGCTTTGCTCCATGCACTGCAGCTTCTTATCAAACTGTTTTGACTGAAGGAGGTGTTACTGGCTCCAATTAGTCAAAATAACAAGTTCAGTTCTGGGAACAGCAAAACTACGGTCCTCTCAAGAGTATTTGTGCCACTGGCATTATAACATTATGGTCAAAACCAATTTGGACATGTCTTCCTGGTGCTGAGCATCCACGCACATGACTGCAGATATTCATTACAATTGAACAGCCAGGCTATTAATTCAGGTGCTTAAGTACAAATCTGAGGACATCTGGTTGGTCATTGCCCAAGGGTTGATTTGAGTCACCATGCACTGGTGTTTTGTCTGCTGATGGAGAGATTAAAAGTTGCCTGTTCGAGAGTGTGTTGTGAGATGTCTCACCCCAGCGTATGGCCTCTCCCGTGGCTTTGTTCCAGAGATAAAATACAGATAAATGCTCCCAAAAGCCTGGTGGTCCTAAGTATTCACATGGTGTGTGCAGAACACAAAAAGACCATTCAACATGTGGGGTGGAAAGCAGGGAAACCATTGAAGAGTGTTTTGCACCAACAGAGGTTACCAGGAGAGGAGCTCTGTGTGCCTTGCAGGGTGCCCCCCACCAGGATGGGAAGGACAAGGAGATCAGGCTCTACACAGCCTCTTGGTCTCCCTCCTTCCTCACAGCACCTGTGGGCCTGGGTTGTTGAGGGTCCATATGGACGTTGGCGGGCACACACATTGTATGAGCTTGGGACCGTGTTCCCCATCCCCAGGAGCAGAGGGATAGCATGGCAATGGACCACTGTGACTATGACCTATACGTTGCTTTCCAGTCTGCTCTTAGGGCAGTGGTGGCCCTGGCCAACACCTGCTTGGTTCTCTAATGATTTAAGCACATTGAGATCCTCGGGTGTTACTCATTTTTTCAGCCTGCTGTTCATATTCTGCAAACAGCACAAACCCCCTTAGCACATGGAGTAGCAGGAGCATTTGGGAAACCCACGAAGCATTGGTTACCTCACAAAAGATCAGAAATGGGCAGGGTGGGTTGTTTTTCTTTAAGTGCTTCACTTAAAGAATGGACTTGCATGTATCTCCTTTCTCCTGATCCACTAGCAGAGCTTTTCAGTCTTTGCCATCTTGGGAACTACATATATTTGTTCAGTGAGATTTACCAGAAATGTTCTCGGTTTTGTCCCCTCCAGACAGCTATTCCTATGGATGGCCCCCAATGTTTGGTAGCTTCCCACTATCAGCTTACTGCTTGACTGCTCTTGCCAGCACAAGACAGGCAAATTCCTTTTGTCTGCAGGAGGATTGGAAGGAGCCAGCTTAAGGCTTTGTTTGTATGTTTGAACATTTTTAAATTACTGAGCGTCAGAAAAAAATACGCTCAATGCACTCAAAAATGCACCCACAGAGGCTAAGAAACACTAGATCTAGATGGTTTAGAAGAATAAAGAAGAAATAATGAAAATATTTCTTTGGTTGCTAGGGTGCCTATTTATTACTGAGATCAGTGTGGTTTGGGGTCTTTCTTTTAATTTAGATGTGTAACTTATTTATTATGGTTAGAACATTGCCACAGTGTATTCTGACAATAGATTTAAGTAAATGACACGGTTGGCTAACACTTCGATGTGAAAATTAGGTCTAAAGTGTAGATTGGCCAAGGATTTTAATTTTTCTTGGAAGGAAAAATAATGAAGAGAGTTAGTGATAGAAATTCATGGTTATTCTTTTTTTGAAAATGCCGTAAGTGGCATTTACTAGGACATTTGTCTCCAAAATTTATTCTGTTTGCACAGAAACACTTTGCATCTCGTGCAGCTGAGAAAAGGAGTGTGAATTCAAGGCAGATATTTTCCTGCCAGCATTACAGCTCCAGGTGGGGGCTTTATCATCACGGAGGGAAATACATGTCTGGTTCTTTGTCTTCTGCTTTTTGTGACAAAGGAATTCCCATTTGAATTGCTCTGCTCCGTTCAAGCCCCCTCCGAGCCTCCGGGTTAGCAGCAGTCAGTCTTTGCAGTGTCCTGACGTCATCCAGTGTATGCATAAGCTCTGCTATTGTCTTACGGAGAGCAGGGGCTGGGGATTGCAGTATCTGGTGGCTGCTACCTATTTACGCCTGCCGGTATCACGGAAAGGACGCTGGCCTGCCCTTATCTCTTGGATTTAAACCAGAAGCTCCTGCTTTTTGCTTCCTGAAGAAGGACCTTTGCTGCGGTTGCAAGGAAAAGCTGTCTGCGGTGTGGAGCAGAGGAGGGCTGAGGAGAGAGCAGAATCTGGCAGCTTGGAGAGCCTGGACTGCATTGTCTGGCTTCATGACCCCTGCTGTGTAGCTGTCTCATCCCTACTCTCATACACTCCCTCTGTCTTCCACTCTTTTTTCTTCTTTCCTTTTTAAAATAGCAGCATCTGGGGCCAGCCATGTTTGGCACTGAATCTTCATGTAAGTAAATGCATCCTACTTACATCATTTTTCTGTTGAGAATAGGGTTTGTTTTGTCCTCGCTGTACCCACCACCCTTGCATTCCCTTTGCTGTAGGTCGTTGGCTAAAAGCTGTGGTCCTTGCCTGTTTACGAAGGGATGAAAGATGCCGGAGGGGAAGCATCTACCTCCTCCTTAACTGTGGGTGCATCCTCGCTGCCGGCAGCAAGGCAGCATAGGGCTGTCAGCACTGCTGAATTCAGGCTACTGAAAGATGGGGAGAAAAAGGCAGTTTTGCTTGAATGTATTAATTGATAAGATCACATCTGTCAATGATCGGGAGTTGCAAACGCTCTAGTGAATGCGCTACTCAGATGATACGTTTGGGGACTCGGAATGCTGCAGCATTAGATGGGCGAGAGCTGGGGGAGAGTGATTTAATCAGCAGGAAAAGACTATCTGTCTCATTTGCTTCATTTTTGTTTCTGGGAAGAAGGAGGCTTGCGTGGGATCCCTCCTGTAACTGGAGAATCCAAAATTAAATTAGGTGGAATTCTAAGTATGAGGTGAAAAATGCAAAATAATAGGATCATTTATTTGTTTCTTCCCAATCTTTGTGCTGGAAAATCTTAACTGAGGCAGTCTGCTGTATAATAGCAGTGCAGACGCGTGTCATTGAAAGCAAGCCAGTTTTGCTTCAACGGGAACAATAATTACCTACCTGGCAAATCTGGCTGCAGAGGAAGGCTGGGGGCTTATGTATAAATAATGTTGCTGGTGACAGTGCAGCTGTGTGGAGACCAGTCTGATCCAGTGATTATTGGGTGACTGAAAAATAGAAAACAGTTGTTTACACTGTATTTTGTGCACAAGTAGTACTGCATGTTGAAAACGTGTCTCATTTGAATATGAAGTGGTGGCTTTTTAGAGCGTTATAACATGCAGCGTGTGTAATGTCCCCGTGCCGTTAGGCTGGGACTCGTTCTGCGGCTCAGCTCTTCCTGAGAAGCAGTGAGAGCAGCAGGATACTTCATAATCACGTCCTCCTGGTTGTCAAACCCCCATGCTCCCAAAGGGTTAATTGGTCCTGTTGCCTGGCTCTAGCAGCTCCCCCCCTCCTCTGCCACAACACCTGGTCAAGGTCAGGCAGCATAAAAACAAAATTTGCCTTTAGATTTCTTTTGTTTGGGGACTCATTTTTCATTCATGGTTGTAAACATGTTTGCAGCTCTGGGTCAGTGGAGCGTGAGCAGAGATGCCAAATGTTGTAGCTGCATCTGTTTAATACCCTGCCAGATCTGTAAGCCCCAGCCTGTGTGTCTATGGGATTTGCCTCTGCAAAATGCATATTAACATGCTCTGACATAAAATCAGTGGCGTACCTGCCCTTTTGCAGAAAGCGTGTACTGCATACTTGGAAAGTCAAATTATTCAGCCTTGTTCATTTTTGTCGTCCTCTTGTTTTATGAGGTGCATTAATAAACGGCTTCCTTGTCACATCAGGCTTTTGGCTAAAGTCACTGGGTTGTACCACCAGCAGCTGTGGCTGCTTTTGTTTCCGTGGTTCCCGCAATTTAGAAAAGGGTGATGGGAGCTTCCTAACAGCCACTACCTGTTTCCCAGAAGGGTCTAGTGGCATTATTTGCCTTTAAAAAACGGGTTAAATGCATCATGTCTAGTTGCCATCGATCCAAGCAGAGACTGTGGCTAGTGCCTGCCTGCACTCCCCCACCAGATGAAGAAGAAGGCAGTGTGATGGCCTCGCCTTTGTTCAGTCCCCTTCCCCTGTGCCTCTGCTCAGGCCTGGACCTCGTACCCAAGGGGCCTCCTGGGACACTGGAGTTTCTCTTTGGGTTGGTTGGACTGCCTGTCCTCTTGCCTACTTGCTGGTACTGGCAGCTGGGAGGAGAGCGGGGTTACTGGTGATGCCCCCTGCATCCCTGCCTGCTCAGGGCAGCCCTTGCATAATCAGCCCTGCCCGCAGCACTGCAGGAGGAATGGCGGGTTTGCTTTCAGAGAAAGAAAATTGTATCAAAATTAATTTAATCAAAATGCAGTCGCAGCCAGAGGTTTTTGGTCTTCCCCCTCCTCCTGTCTTCATCATATTTCCAAGCTGTCAAATGTCAATACCGTGACGAATTGTTAAAATTTCTGTCTTGCTGGAACATAAAATAAATAAAATAAATTAATAAGATTCAGCATCATCTGGTCCTTGAAAACGACAGAGGCCATTTCTGCTGCTGCCCAAAAAGCATGAAATGAGCAGATTACATTTTTTTAATCCTGCTGTTTACACTTAGTATTTAGGCTTTTCTTTCTCTTCTCTGATTAAAAAACCAAGATAAATGGTCAGAAGCGAATTCTGGTTTAGAACCTTTATACTGTCACTGAGTATCAAAATATTTTAAATGTAAAATCAACTCTCACTCAGCAATCCAGGTTTTTCTTTCTGCTTTTAACAGCAGAAGGGCAATAAAAGATAGTCCAAGGGCTGTTGTAGAAACACAGGCATCTGCTTATCACCTCCTGGACGCAGGGAAAGACAAACAGCAGGCGACACCGGCCTGTAAAGGGGGATAAGGCAGCAGGCGATGCACAAACAGCTGCTAACATGATGAGCGAGGAAAAACCACTGGGGTGGTGTCAGGGGGGCTGTATGCATGGGGGGTGCAGTTCTCCATCCCACGCCACCTCTCCGGCTGACCTGACAGATTTATCTGCTCACCGCAATTGTTTCATATTCTGTAGGGAGTAAATAAAACCTGGTTTGATAGAGCATTGGGTTGAGAATGCAGTCTTTTTGAAGCTGAAATGATGTTGCAGAGCTGCACCGAAGTGGGGAAGCGGTGGGGCTCTGAACAAGTGATGAGCAGGACCCCACAAGAAGGACACCCTCCGTTCAGGGAGAAGAGAGAACCCCAAGCCTAGGGGCATTAACCAGGAAATGTGCCTCAGCTGACTCGTAATACTGGCAGTTGCAGGCCTACAAGAGAGACAACACAGACACAAATTAAACTGAAGTGTGAGAACAGACACAGTCAGGGGGGCTCACCAGTGCTGGGGGAGGTCAGGGAGATGTGCGTGGCTCCACCAAATATGTCTGTGTAATGGGAAGAAATGGTTCAGGGTACGCGGTTCAGAGCCTGTAAAGCGAGCAAAGAGGTGCTCAGAGAGCCATTTCATGCGTGTCTGAGAATGTGCACCATGTGTGCTTCAGATACCCCAGATAGGAAGCTGCGAGAAGGGAATCGCACACACACGTGTATTCCGCTTGCCCCAACGCTGCTGAAAGGACCCAGATGCATGCTGTGAAAGTCTGAGGTGATGTTCTCAGTACTGCTGCATTTGTTCATGCCAGGGTATTTTAACCTACCAGCAATGCTGAACTGTGAGGGTTATATGGGAGGTAGTCTGGGAGGTGCTTTTCCAGCCTGAGCTGTTCAGGGAGATGCTCATGGTGGTCCCTGTCTGATAGATCAGCAGCTGCACTCTGGAAAGCGTAGAGTCTCTGCACTAAAGGAGGGCTGACTAAAGGACAGGAGAAATGCCAAACCAAAGGGCAAGTGGAGCTTTTCTCCATCACAAGGCTAATGATGGAAGGCTGCTTTCCACGGAGAGGCCAGAGAATGCTGTGGAGAAGGGGAAACCTTGCCCACTTAAGTGTGCCAGGGAAAGCTGCTGTGCTTGTCACAGGCGCACTGTACTGTCTTCTGCTCTGTCTGTTCAGAAAGTGCTTTTGTTTCTAGGCATTTTTTTCCCCAAACTCTCTTCCAGTCAGAATTCAATAAATGGGAAAGGTCGTACCAAGATAATTGATTTTATGGCATCAGAACAGTAGTCGTATAAACCCCTGCAAAACAGCAGCAGTCAACAGTGGAGAAACAAGAGATCTTAGCATCAGATATTAAGAGCAAGGACGATCCAATTGGCATGGCTGCTGCTGCCCTGGGTCGGTGTGCCTGCATCCTCCTTTCCCCAGCACCAGTACTGACCCCCAACCACGGGAGAGCCAGCCAAAACCTGTCCGCTTCTGCAAGTAGCCAGTTTTGAGCATGTTGGGTCCCCAGGCTGGTTCGTGGGGTAATTAAATGAGCAGCGGCGCAAGCGAGGGTGGAACACAGTTGTTGAAACTCTGGTGGGATAGCAGCCTTGGCGAGAGTGGGCTCCACTGAACCAGCAGATGACCAAAACGCTCCTTTTTTGAGCATAAATAGCCCACTGCTGTCCTGAATTGCCAAGACCAGTAATAACCGTAAGTATAGGTACCTGGCATCAGATGACAGCCACAATTTCACAGTGATGTTACACTGGTTTCTCAGGCAACTTGTACGTCAAAGACAGGTTACAGGAACGTACCAGAAGCTGTAACTTTAAACCAATATATTTGGCTGCTGAGGTTCCTGCTGTTCCTCATAGTCAGGATTGTTGAACAAATTGCAGAACCAGGTCAAAGACAGGCTTGGCTACAGCAGCGTCAAATGCCAGAGTAAACCTGGATTATGAAAGGGATTGAGTTTGCAGGAGCTGTAATAAACTTGACAAATTCAGCAGTGAAACTTCAAGATGTTTGGAGAGAAAAATATAGTCTCACCTCCTACTTTACATTAGATTTTGAGGATTTACTGAGTGCTATTATGGTTATTTTTTAAATAAACGTATTTTTTAAAAATACAAGCATGAGGTAAGAGAGGGTTCTGCAGGTTCTGTAAAGGCCTTTGGCTGTATTACTTTGTTAGGTGCCTGAGGCGATGTCTCCAAGGGCTTGCTTGTATGTGTGCTCAGGAGGACAGGGGCTTGAAGCTCAGCCCTCCTTCTCAGACAGCACCGATGGCAGTTTGAATTCGCTGTGTTGAGCTGTTTACAAGCAGGGAGCTCTTGGGAAGGTTTAAGTGCACCATGCCCTTTCGTCCTCCACAAAGAAAAAGTGAACAGAGACGTCTCACAGGCTAAATTTGACTCATGCACTTGACAGTCTTAGACAATTTGGCTCTTCCAGCCCTGGATCACCTTTCCTATTGCATTGGTTTAGAGGTTGCAAAGATGTGATGTAGTTACTGAATACAGTGCTAGTGTCTGGTGTAGCTGGGTCCACACACAGCCTTCTGGAACAGGGAAGAAATCTCAAGGTGCATACAGTGAATAGGGTAACCTTTTTTTTCAGATTGTCAAATTGGTTGGTCCTTGCCATAGCTAAAAGCATGAGCTATAATTACTGGAGGAGTCTGTGACTGGTCAAAGGTGACAAAAGATCTTTCAGATTCAAGACAAAAATCATAGAATAATTGAGGTTGAAGGGACCAGCCCCTCCCTCAAAGCAGGACCGATCTCCAAGCCAGTGAAAGATACCATCTCAATTCATCTGCATGTTTGCAAAATGGTATGAGATCAAAACAAGCTTCAACTTTGACCAGTTTAATTTACAGGACCAGAAATAGGGATAAATCTTTATGCTCAAGGACAGTTGAAAGATTATTAGAGTCCCTTTGGGCTGTGTGACCCAGATGGGAAGTGCAGTACATGCAGTGATGACTGTGTCATATTATTAGAGCTAGGGTAGCAGAAGTAGAGTTTCATGTAATTTGGGGGTAATTAATGAGTATGCCCAGCAAAAAAGACTTATTCACAGAACAATATAAGTCATCTCTTTTCATCTTAGCTAGAATACCCTGCTTGATCCTTGAAGCAGCAGGAAAAGGTCTGTAAAATGCTACAAAAAGAGCATGTGGGATTCAGGGAGATAGAGTATTACAGGTTTCAAGATTAATGTATATCTTTCCTGTTTGGTGAAAATACTGATATAACACCACTGTTCAGACCCTTTCATATGAAGGCCATTATCTATAATGACAGATTACAGAATCTTAGAAATGCCATTATGTTCCCTATTGTAAAGGATAGGATGCTGAGGCTCCATATTAGGGAAAGAAGATGTACAACTACAGAGAAAAACACTTGCAACCCAGAATCCATTGTAGCTCAGTGGAAAATTGGCTGGCTTTGCTGTGTTTGATCAAGGCGAAGCTTATGCTGAGAGATCAACTTAAGATGCTCAGAAACCAGGAGTGCAAGTGAACACATATTCTACCTAGACCAAGAAGTGTGCCATTGCTTCCCAGCATTAGATGGAAAGTATTTTTGGGGTTCCTAGGGCTGTCTATGGATTTAATTTGGAAATGGCATCTTGAGGTTTATCAGGTGTTTTGATCAGTACATGGGAAGTAGAAGGTAAATTCTTGTGAAACTAAAGGCAGCAATACAAAATTAAAGTCTGATACGTTTGACTTCTTTTGAGAAATCCAGTGGCTATGAAGATTTTTCCTTGGTGCAGTGAAATGGAGGATGCTGAGGTGTGACCCTCAAAGCATGCTAGGTAGTGTTTCAGCCTAAAGCAAGAGCTGAAGGTGAAAACATTACAACGTTGGTGAGCTTTTCAGAGAAATTATATAGCTATAGTGGGGACTTTCCACACTTGTATAGCCCTTACATAGCTTTTGTGAAGGTTTGACTGAACAGGGAAGAAGGACGAGAGAGTGGTGGGAATGAACTCTGGAAGAATGTGCCTTGTACTCAAAAGGCCTGTAGCCTACAAAGCCGTGAGGAGATTCTGAAGATGCCAGTGGAAAGATTATCCATCTCCCTTGGCCTCTCATGTTTAACGTGCCACTCATTAGCCCAGTGATTTTGCAATCTACAGTGATGATATGATTTCATATATGTCATCACTCCAGCAAATGCCAACTTACATTTTACTGCTAGGAATGGGTCTTGGAAAGCTGTTGTGTATTTGGATTTCCTGCTGTACTCACCTGAGTGTGGAAGTCCCCATCTTAGAATCATAGAATCATTCAGGTTGGAAAAGATCCTTTGGATCATCAGCCCTACTCTACAAAGTTCTCCCCTACACCATATCCCCCAGCATCTCATCTAAACAACCCTTAAACACATCCAGGGATGGTGACTCCACCACCTCCCTGGGCAGCCTCTTCCACTGTCTAACCAATCTTATGGTGCATCAGGGAGTTTTAAGAGGATATGGTCTTGACGTTGATGAGTTGTGGTTGTGCAAGTGCAGCAAAAGGAAAATGTACTAAATTACGTATTTTAAAAGTTCCTGGATAGAAGTTGAAAAAGGAGATAAGATATTTTTCACTTCTTGTGTTTGCTGCATTTTTTAAAAGGAGTAACATATGATGAGGACACCACTAGAAGGCAAATTCTGAGGGGAAGGGCATATATTACAGCTCCATGGAGCTCAGAAAATAGCAGCTGACTCCACTTGTTAAGATCTCTGCTACAAGAAAAGGAAAAACTGCTGTAAGAAGATAGCATCCCAAGCATAACCTGAACTGTATAAATCACTGGCTTACCAATACTTAACATGAGTCACACTGACTCTGAACTGACTTAGCACAAGGAAAATCCTGCTCATCGCAAATAGAAAAAAATAAAAAAAATAAAAGCATTGTAATTAGCAATACAGAAAGATGCTAAAAAGGTATATTTAACATTCAGGAAGAGCTGAATCTGGAAAATATTAGTACCACTAACCTTTTTTTTCCTGTGGGCTGCATTCACTACTGGCATTAGTAAGGTATCTAGGACTGCCGCAGTGGCAGTAAATTGTGCCACTGTATTTGCATAGAGGTAATAACCAGTCACTCAAACCATCCATCTGCTGATAAATGCTCTCAAGCTTTGATTTAGATTATCAAAGAGAATACAGTAGAACAGAAATGTCGAATTAGCTTGTAAAGAAACATGTCAAGTTGTGTATGAAGATCCCATGCTGTGCTCTGTCATCCACAAGGACATGAGCCCAAACAGTCCAACTAAAAGGCCCTGGAAATTCTATAGGCAGTGAGTGGAGGCAAAGGTCTGCTAGAGGGTTAAGTAAGCTGGGGAAAATGTTCCTGTAACTCAGCAATGTGTATCAGCCTGGCTGTTCTCTGTGTCCTCTGCTGCTTGCGTGGTCCACAGTGATAACTCCAGATAAGCTGTTATTATTATGTACAGAGCAAAGAGGGTGATAATCAGGCTGCTTGTGCAGATGGATGGAGAAAAGCTCCAAATGGTGGAAATGAGCAGCCGGATAAAAAGCAGCAAGATCTGAGCTGTAAGTGTTGCATTCAAGAGTGGAAGTTCCTCCAAGAAACCACCCAAGTGTGAGAGGCCTAACACATAACTGTTGAACAGGAGGATATAGTGTCCTTTGTCACAGGACAGAAGAGAAGCTCTGTGGCAGTATAAGTGGGAACATATTCCTCTGACTGCTGACCTGCTAGTGATGTCTTTCTGAGGCTTCAGCTGGAATGTTACGATATCACAAGGAGATGGCAGTAGGATGAAGGATTTCTCAAGTGCATTAAATAAAGACTTACTACATCATCTTTAGTATAATTTACAGTTGCCATGCTATAGTGGGACTACTGGGTGTTGCCCCAGCCCATAGGGATGCAACAGCTATGATGACCAAGGGATGAAGCTAGGTGGTCTGTCGCAACAGAGAGGAGTCCCACTAAGAACAGGCATTCAAAGGCCTTTACATGGGACCTTTTCTAGAGTTATCTTCATAGGTATAAATATTTTCACAACTGGGGTTCTCACTGTGCTAGGATACACCTCCACGCCACAGAAGGTGGCATTGCTGTGGGCTTTGCACGTTACAGCTTGCAGTGACCGTCTGGATGCAGACGTTGGCTTGGTCGCTCTGAGGCACTGCACGTATGCTCATGACTCTGCGGGTCTTGGCTGAGTATCAGAGAGGAATGAAGCTGTAGATTTAAAACCAGTGCCTTGTACTGCAGGAGTTCAGTGAACTACGTGCCTGACATTTAGTTAGGTTATGTCTTGTTTGTGTGTCTATAGTGACAGTTAGTTAATTCTTCCATAAAATAAAGTATAGACAAATACACAGAATTATGCAAAAAGACAAGAAGAAAAGGCTCGTGTTTGGACTTGACATCCTTAATAGTATCCCCTTAAACACAGAGGCTTCCCTGAGGGAACAAAGTGATGTGACTCTCTAATCTGGAACGTCAGCGCAGCCACCGTCACTGTAGAGAGAGGCACTGCGGGCAGCAGCTGCTGCCTGCAGTCTGGCAGTAAACACGCGGTGTCTGCATTTTCAGTTATTCTCCTTAGTTCACTGATTTTTATGTACTCCAAATCTGTTTTGGTTTACACTAGGAAGAAAGACATGTCTTTATGTCATTGAGCATCTAACTATGGAGGGACTTTAAAAAAAATCCCAGTTTTTATTTATTTATGTCGTATATATGTATATTTTTTTTAATTATTTTTTTTTACTTTGACAGCTGTTGTGAGTTGAAACTGTAACTGCTTTGTTTTACTAGGATTGTAAAACAGACTAGTTGACCAAAGTTAAAGTCGTTTTTTCCTAGTGAAGGAAGAGCCTGAAGCCGTCTCCCCATATAGCACATCATTGCTGATGTGAAGCTGTAGTCTTACTGCTTCTCTCCAGAGAGTTCAGTACCATGGCAGGTAACAACTCTTGTTGTTCCTGTGTGTGGGGAGCCCAAAAGTTTACATATCGTACAATCAGACTCCCCCCTCATCTCCAGAAGCATTGCAGATGTACTGACAGAAGAGGGTGGATATATACTGTGAGCAGCATGGGCGAGCCTGCACTGCAGCTGACTCATGTGCTGCCTTATGTACAGGTAAGGGAGGATCATGCTGCCAAGTTGGCTTTCAGAAACTGGAATTTCATCTCTGAAAATCAGCTGCTGGAGGTTACTGATTGCTTTGTTGTTTTGGTTTTTTTTTAATTGTCTAAAATCTGGCTGTTAGTCCTGTCTATATTTCAGAAGTTCAGTCTAGAAATACCTTTCAAAGGGAAAGATGCACGACTATTAAATGCTAAACTTGAATCATAGTTGTTGGGCCATGCTTCTGCTTTCTAGCATCCAAGCTCACAGAATTGGTCTGATTAAATAATTTCGAAGACGAAAATGAGGACAGCCAATCAAATAATAGCAAAAGTTATCAGTGGATATAGTCAGAATGAAACCTAATCAAAATAGACTTGTGAACAGCAATCTGAGACATTAAACTATAAAAGAAGTGGTGAACGAGATAGTCATGATAGGACAAGAAATATTGTAGAACATTTTAAAAAATCACCTTGTTTTCCAACATTTCATTTGCTTTCATTCTTTGCAAGAAGAATGGAGCACTAGCTATGAGCAAAAGTAGAGGTAACTTCCTTTTTTCATTATAAAATTGCTTTTTCCAGGGCCTTATACATGAGCCCAAGGCAAAACACAGCCTCCATGGTCTCAAGTTTTATCTGATTGCTTCTGTGCAAGTGATTTCACACCAGCTACAGCAGGATGCTAATGTCCGAAACTAAGTCAACAACCACGATTATCTTATGGTACAAGTCACTGCAATGGAGTTTGGGTATTGGCCATTTCAGGTGGTCACCTTTTTTTTTGGGAACAGCATGTCAAGGTGGTTTTGAGCAATGACAGACTTGTCCTAAATAGGTGTTGAAAACCTTTGTGCTGGGTTCTTAAGAGCTTAGGCTGATTGATGAGATCAGTCTTTTCTGTGATTACTACTCTCAGAAATAGTCCATGATCTCTTACGAGGTTTGTCTGTATGTGTCCTGACTTAGGTTTAAATAAAAATGTGATTTTTTTTTAAACAAGGTTAATTAAGATCGTATTGTGGTGTGTTGACTTTGGCTGGATGCCAGGTGCCCACCAAAGCTGCTCTATCACTCCCCCTCCTCAACCAGACAGGGGAGAGAAAGTATAACAAATGTCTTGTGGGTCGAGATAAGGACAGTTTAATAAAGCAAAAGCAAAGGTCATGCATGAAAGCAAAGGAAAACAAAAGATTTTATCCCATCAGCAGGCGATGTCTGGCTACTTCCTGGGAAGTAGGGCTTCAGTATGTCTAGCGTTGCTCCGGAAGACAAGTGTAAATAACAAATGCCCCCCTTCCTTCTCCTTTCTCTTAGCTCTTATTGCTGAGCAGACATCATAAGGTATGGAATATCCCTTTGGTCAGTTTGGATCAGCTGTCCTGGCTATGTCCCCTCCCAGAATCTTGGCCACCCCCAGCCTACTGGTGAGGGGGAATGTTGGAGAGACAGCTCTGATGATGCTGTGTGAGCACTGCTCAGCCTAGCCAAAACACTGGTGTATTACCAACACCTTCCTAGCTACCAGTACAAAGCACAGCGCTATGAGGACTGCTATGGGGAAAATCAACTCCATCTCAGCCAGACCCAATACAGCTGCAAAAAAACTTACACAGATTCTCAATTAGGACTAGATTCAGTTAACAAGGTGTAGGTTTAAGGTTAATTGAAATAAACTTTCTTAGCTGAAATAAAAATGTCCATGTGTCAAAATATGGGTGCAGGCAGGTCAAATTACTTTAAAGTAATATTCATGTAAAAATGTCAACATAGTTTATTGGTTTTGGTTTTGACTTTTAACACTTCTTGTAGTTTTCAGAAACTCAAAATGAAATATCACCTTGTTTGCTGTGCTCTTTGGTTTCTTAACGAGCATGAATGACCTTTGATAAAGGGTTTGAAGTTCACATCTGTGGAAGGTGAACTACAGTTTCTAAGCATAACAAATGAATAACTTTGTTTTCTTTGATCTTGCTGCCGTGCAGTTGGCCATTTGGTGATGTTTCTGCAAAGCTGATGACATATATTTGGAGGATGCCAAGAAAATGGATACTAGGTAGTGTTAATGCACAACCCATAGATATGGCCATGCTTCCCTGAGATGCTTGCTTGTGGGAAGGCCTAGAGACATGTCTATTGATCCATAGTGGCAGAGCATCAACAATTCTGAGACCACTAGGTGAGAATGGCCCTCTTAAATTGAGTGAGGGTGTTAACTATAATAGTTCAGCACTTAAGCCATTGTCCAAGGTGGTATAAAAGTTAGTCTTTACACCAAACAGCCTACTGTTTATGTTCTGTTCTGGATCTAAACACTGAACTTGAGCTGGTTTTAAAACTTTTGAGATTCTGACAAAAACAGGAGTCAAGCACAAAATATATTTTGCAAGATATTGCAAAATCTAGTATGGGCTAGATGGCTGATCTGTGGAGACTGAAATAAGCTGAAGAACAGTTGGAAACCTGAAGGAGGAGGTCAGATCTTCATTCTTGAGCAACAAGAAAATTGAGGAGGTGTGATGAGCTAGAAGAGAGAAGGAAGTCTGCAACATGGAAGATCCTGGAATAGCAAATTCTCGAATTGTGGAGGATTTGGAAATTGTGAGAGCTAAAATCTCATATGCTGAATAGGCACACATATATGTGTAAGAGAGGGGGGGAGGGTGAGAGAAGTGGTAGGAGGGGCAGATGTGAACAGGTTTGATGGTGGAATGCTTAATCCTGCCCACCCTTCCTTAATGAAGACCTGCTGACATTCTCATGAAGAAATCAAGAGACATCCTTAAGATGTAAAATGGAAATGGTAGGAAATGCTAGAAATGCTATTGAAGTGATTGTAGTAAACGAGGCCATTTTAGAAATAAAAAGCAAGACATGAGTCTCCGTTTATTCCAATATCTAGATGAGAAGGTGGATGGTAGATCATTTGCCACACTTGACTGTTATCACGCAGTCCTTGACTGCCGTGTGAACAAGAGTTTATCATGTCCATGGAGCCAGCTCCTGCTTGGGGTGGGAAAATAGGGCAGTGTCTCTAGGACTGGGGTGGAGAAGCTGTGATGATCAAGGTGATCCAGGGTTTCAGGGGTTGACACAAATCTTGTTTTATTTCCAAATCTTTTCAGAGTTTGGAGTGAAGGCAGGCTCCTTTTTCCTTCCCTCACTTTCCAGTGGCTGCTTTTGTGATTTTCTCTAGGTCTGTCAATCCTGACTGTAGTCTGCTTTACTGAAAGCACCAATTAAGTAGCCGAGCATTTGCTCTTCTTCCCAGATGGTTCCTTCTTCAATACGAGAAGCAATCTGTGCTGTAACAAAACGGGCAGGAGCCCAAGCTGTAATCTTGTACACAGATAGGTGCAGCCAGCCATTTGAAGCTGAATTAACAGTGGGATGTGAGTTAAGGGTGTAGTTAGCAGGAAAGAGCAGAACCGGGGTGGGGTGGGATCAGGGGAGAGGAGAAACTGCCTGACACTGTTTTGTTTGAGCCTGGTTTGCTCCTAATCCTGCTAGCCATTCAGCCTTGATGGTAGCAATAAGCCTGAGTACCAGCTGTGCTTTCCCATGGGCTGCCACGTTATTTTCGGCTCCTGTGAAAATGAGGCATTTCCATTTAATTTGCATCTTTTTTTCCCTTCTCTTTCTCTAATGAACAAGTGAGTACAGCAAATGCATTTATGCCCTTCTTAGTGATGCCTCCCCTCTTTTCAGCTGCATCTACTGTAAGATCCCTTTCAGTCCATTGCTTGCTTTAGATCTAGCATCTTGTAGTTCAGAGGAAATAACTGAAAGTCTCTGCTTAATGATGAGATCTCCTGCAGCTTCCAGCTGCTCCACGGGCACTTTTGTTCAGAACTTGGATTTCTGAGTGTAGGCCTATTCACCCACTCACGATCACCAGCATGGCCCCACGGAGATTTTCCTGCTGGATAGTTTTCCCGTTACTCTGAAAAAACTCGTGTTTTCAGAATATGTATTGGGAACTTACTCGAAGAGCTACATTGATTTTCCTCCCTACTTTTCAGAACTCTAAAGGTGACAGTGGAGAAAATCACTGAACACACCACTGTTTCATGTGCTGTATGATTGCTTCCAACAGCCAGTGTTCCAGGTTCTCCCTGGAAGCTTAGTCTTTATAGTCCTCAGCTGTAAAAAGCACGATGCTATCCTTTCTATTACGGCCTGTACAGCATGCCAGGTAGGTTGCCTGAGCATAAGAAGGTGCACTGAATTAATTCAGTAAATCTAAAAAAGGCCATTTCTCAGTCTGTAGTGGACAGACCAGGTTTGGAGAGCTTGGTCTGCTACAGAGAGGGCTTAGCTAGGTCTCTGACATGAACAAGCCACAGTGTTTGAAGTATAGGTAGCCAAAACATATGTATGTATTTTCAATTAACAGATAGCCATTGAGTGTTTTGAAAGTGGATATAAACCTGTTCTGAAGCTAAAAGACTGTTTTGATAGAATCCCTGAGATGGTAAGAAAGATAAGTAAGACGAAAGCAAGCCTGTCCTCCTGGAGAAGGGAAACAAGCAGGCATCTAGAGAAAATAGTTATTGTTATCTATGACAGGGCCTTCAGTTATTTGGCTTGGAGCAGTCTGTCATATTTTTATCTTGAACCTGTTGCTTTTTCATTTCTTGTTAGTGACTGACTCCCAGTACTGCCTGTGGTTTGGCTGATCAGGCTCAATGCAATGCACAGTGCATCTCAGACACCAGAGTTACTCATTTTGTCCACTACAAACACATCTGGCTGGTCTTCAGGCTCCAGCCCTTCCTATTGCCACTCTGGTTTGTGTAGTTATAGTGCATGACATTTTCTTGGAAATTGTTTGGTGGATTATTTTGTTAAGCACCTAATTTTGAGGAGAGACTTTTCATCAAGTCCTGTTAGCTAGATAAGTTTTCTGCTCAGTGGGACTTACTGGTCTCCGAGTGGACTGACAAGGGTCGTCTCTAACAGGTAAGGAAGATAATTTGGTTCTTCAGCTAAAGCTTCACAGCTGGAAACACTTTCACCCCAGTACATCTCTGCACAGCGCAATGCTTCTTCCAATTCCAGTCACTAATTCTATCTGCTTCGAGCAAGATTTAAATGTTGTTTATCAGCAAGTGCCTGTGGTGAGTGGAAGGTGGCTGCTGTGCTTGCAGAGAAGCACTTGCTTAAAGCACTGGCAGAATTTTATGTTGTAGTTATTTATACCCCAATTTTTGTGTTCTCTAGTTGTGTTTGCAGCAGTTACTGAGTAAAAGAATAAAAGCACGTGTATGTGCTCTTACTGTATGTAATAAATATTTTACATATGCATACAATGTTTATTACATATAGCTTGTATGTAATAAAGAAGCTATACGTTACCTTTTTATGTTATATCCTCCTTCAGGGAGAAGGCTAGCTGTCAGTTGTGGGTTTGGGAGTTTCTGTTGTCAGTTTTAGTGTTGGGATATAAAGAGAGGAACTGAGTCAAGGCTATGAAATGTAGTAAATACAGAACTGAAACTGATGACTTTAAATGCAGTAATTTCCCAAGCAAAGACATTTTAGTCATATTCCAATCAAATTTTAGTGCTGATCAGCCACTGGATGTTTCCATTGCTGAATTCTACTTTGATTCTTAGTATCATTTCAGAATGAAGGAAAACAGTGGTTTTGTCATTAATTTGATCCTATTATTTGAAGTAAAACAGTGAATTACAAGAAGAATCAGTTTCAAAATGACTGCTGATTGTTTTAAATCATTACTTTTTAACAATTGTTTTTCATTCCTTAGTATTTCAGCTGGGCATTAATGTGATATCAGTCTAGATTGAGGTGCTACTTGTACACTTAGATTACAGTTTTTCATCACACCTTAAATTTTATTTTGTTATCATTAGACAGAATCCCGGAAAACATTGATGTCAGAGAGCTGAGTCAGGGAAAACCATGTATCTTCTGAATAAAGGTAGTCAGGTGCTTCCTGAAAAGCCACTAATGAGATAACAAATGTCTATCAAAGCATTCAGATAATTACATCTTCTCCTGTGGGCTAGTAGTGCTAAGACTGATCAACTAGATTTATCCTTGAAATAATGTTGTGGGTATCGATGGCCCAGGCTGGAGTAGTTTTGCCCCACTTACCTATATGACCTATAAGCTTGTTTTGTTGCTGCATTGTCCTTGTCCAGCAGCAGGATGCTCTGGGATGGGGATACGACTACATGGAGTCTTGAAGTGTTATTCTTTAGCATCTTCGGTCATTTGCCCTAACCACATCTTTCTTCAGGCTTGAGCACTGTGTTTACAAGATGATTCTCTGGGGTGAGAGTCTTCAATATCTGCTTGTATTCAGAGGAATACTATATTTTTAGTCTTTGTGATTTAAGATGTGCTCCTGAATGTATACACTGTCTATATTTGTACTTTTATATAGGTGCTTTTTAATAGCAATACTAAACCATTTTTAGTGGTGAAGCTGAAGAATGCAGGACACGAAGGGGCTGTCTGGGGCTCAGATCAGTTGCCTAAATGAGGCATCCAGAGCCATTTCAGATGCCCTAGGAAATACTTCACCTGGCTTCCAGCTGTTGGTCTCTGGGGGTCTTCTGTCTGTGCCTTGTGTCAGTGTATCAGCTACCCTGTGCATCTCAAACATCTTTGGATGCACATGGTTAGACAACCAAATCAAGCTCTTTTTATCATCAGGACTTGTCGTTTGTGTAATCCAAAAAGATCTGGTCATGTTAAGTAATGTGGGAATCTCAAGATTCCTGAGTAACTGCAGGGTTTTTTGGGGTTATTTTGGTTTGGTTTGAGCAGTAGAGAGTGAAAGTCACAATGATGATGATAAACTTGGACTGGCAAGGCGCTCATGTCAACTGTTGCCGTGATTAACACCGGCTGCTCAGCAGCACAGGCTCAGGGCTTGGGGAACATGCTGTACTCCAATTATCTGGCTTAGAAATGCCCTCCACTTGCCATTTGCAAGCAGAGACAGAAGACAAACATTTCTTCCCCTAAATATGGGACTTGTTATAGCTTAGTTGCTTGGCAATCCACTTGACTGTAAAATAAGCAGACTATTAAGCAATGCTACTGATTTCCTTCCTTCTATGGCTTTGCAGGATATTCTGTGATCTTTGTACCGTTACAGTCTTTGCAACCATCTGTTTAACTGCAGGGGGAGATACACACTGCTGCCATGGGTCTGTCTTTGGGGGAAACTCACTGCATTTTCAGGTGTTCCTCCTGTTGTTTTTTTCTGTATGACACTGCATTTCTATTCCTACCACTTCCCTTTCTCCTTTTAAGCTTATTGGCAACATCTGTTGCTGCTATCTATAATTACACTTGGCACTGGGAGAAGGCGAGACACTGATCACAGCAACCTCCTGTGCCTTCTGCGTAGGTATTCAAACACATGTATTAATATAATGACACTTCTAGATTCCTTCATCATTTATTTCCCCCGATCCAAAACAAAGTCTTCTCTCTCAACCCTCCATGGACTAAACCGTAACTCTATCTCCTCCCTTGGTGGGGAAAAACAGAACCAGCTACTGTAAGGAAAAAACATATCAGATTGTATTTATAATGCATATAAATATAAATATTTTTATTTTTATATATTCAAAATATTTATGTGGCTATCCTGTGATTGAAGTAGTGTCATCCATGTGCAAAACCTTGACAGCTCCCTGAAAGATACAAGTGTACTTTGATCCCAAGTAGATGCTGTTCTTCCTGTGATCAAAATAATAATGGTAATTTTTAATACTTACTAATAGATATTGCTACTAGTAGTAGTTCTGAATAATACTAATAAAGTACAAATAAAATATTCCAGATTGTGTGCAAGGTTTGCCTCAGGGCCATTGGAAGAAAGATCTTTTGAAAAACTGGGTTTCTGTTTGTAGAAGTTACTTTAGGTTCTGGCTTACTTTATCTTGATATGACCTTTTTCTACTGTTCAATATAGTAAGTGAGCAGAGCATAATAATTTAACCAATAGCTATAAGGAAAAGAAATAGAATAGAAAGGACAATCTCTATATGTAGCTAACTATAGGATAAAGAATGACAGTCTCATTTGGTGCAAATTCACAGTACATTCTTGTATATTTGAGGTTTAGAGTTGAAAACTTGCTTTAATCTTATTCTTTTCATATCATGTCATTTGACTTTCCCAGCCAATGAGCCCTGAAATATAATTACAGTCACCGCAGGAAGTACTAAATGAAAGAGCATTCAAATATGGGGATTAGTAGAACTGTGGTTAGCTAATGACTGCAATACACTTGGTAAGCAAGACATGCAAATTTGAGTGGAGCAACATCTTGAATCTCTCTCATAGGAGTGGGGAAAACCCCAGTTTGTCATTCTTTGGTACTCAGCCTGCTCATGAGTACTCACGGAAGTCCAGGCCATCTGTAGGCTGATGTTCTGGTCCAGTGGTGTGTGGGAGCAGGCTGCTGTGGTTGCACTTTAGAACACTAAGCTGAAGAGTCTTGAAGGTATAGATCTGGCTGGGGTTCTGAACAGCAAAGCACCTTTTCAGGTTCTAAGCCAGCTCTGTGAAACCAGCAGTAAGGTAGACACTAATTAACTCCATTAAATACAAAATCCATATCATTCAAACACACACATATATTGTATAATGTCTTGCATACATGAAATTTGCATACAAAATTAGTGCATTTCTGCTTGCTTCAGTGTATTGCTCTTTAATACCAGAAACAGATTTACTGTCAGAAAAGAGGGAAAATATAGGCATGCTCACTGTCGACACATATAAAATGCACAGAGGGGGTCCTACATTAAACAGAATTATAGATACCACTTTTCAAAGAAACCCAACTTTAATGAAATCTCTCAGATGCCAATCGTACAAACATGCTTTGATGCCTTTAAAATGATAGATCATTATTTTTCCAGAGGGGAAAAGCATATACAGAACACAAATTTTAATTATGCCTGAGAATACTGAATGTTTTTAACATTTCAAATAAATATGGATGTGACATTTTATTTGAGTTCTTTTATGATTTTGAATACAGACCTCATTAGATTCAGTTGCTGTTTATGGCATCTGACATAGAGCAGTACATTTATGAAGATAGGAATTTAATATAAAGCTTGAGGGGCAAACTGAGTCAGAAGGGGTTTGTCACTTAATAAATGGAGCTAAGTTTTTCCTGTGAAGGGCATGTCTACATTGTGCAGTGGAGACAGCTTCAAGTGAGCTAGTGGAGTAATACCAAAGCAATATTGTTCTTCTGCACTGTACTCCAGCTAATTAGTCTGTCAAGCTGTTTAATAGGGTTTCACTGCTGTCTGGGATGAAAATTAACATCTTCACATGGCATTGTCCTGCAGCACCACATGGGGTTTCTGAAGCATTAAGCAGTCGTTCAGGGTGCTCTGTAACATACTTTGCTTGTAGCGTTTAGATGTTCTCTCCATCTTTTACAGTGTCAAGTTTGTTCAGATCCATGTTAAATTTATGAAGGATGTTGTTGTTGTTAGAGAGGTTGTGTGATGATAGCTGGTTTTTGGCTTTTCCTTTTCTACCAGTACATGTTCTACCATGAACAACCCCCCCTATTTTTCTTCTAGACCAGCTCTCAGTGGTATTTTTTAAATCCCATTTTATTGGACACTTTATCTAAGACCTTCCAAAGGATCCTACTGAAGATGTTCTCCATTCCTCAGATTAGAAGTTTTTTAAGTGCCTTAATTTAAACCTCTAAAATTTTAAGGTATTTTCAAAACTCTTAATCTGTGTTTGCTTCTTACCTTCTGAGAAACATTTGATCATAAAAATGTGCTGATAATTTGCTTATTTAACTAGTTGTTTTTATCTAATTCGCATAAATTCAGATTGCCACACAGTTATAAATGGAACAAACATTTGAAAATATTGGACAGACCTTCATTTTATTGTTCCTTTCACAGCAAAAAAGTCTGCTTATATCAGAACACCGAGTGAGGAATCACACCCCTCAAATTCTAACAATTGGTCTTAATCTAACATCTCATATTTTTGGTTGCTGTTATTGCTTATAGTTCACTCAAAATCAGTATATAGACAGAGCCATTATTTTTAACTAAAGAGGTATAACCTTCAAATATGTTCAGTTAGGGCTAAGAAGGTCTCCAGATTATTTCATCCGTATCTTTCAGAGCCCCTCTACAAAACATGTGGAAAACCAGGCCATTCTTAATAGGAGGACATTTCCGTAAAGGAAAATAGGCTTTACCAAAACCAGAAGCCTGGAGAACCATCCCTGTGTTTCTCAAGCATCTTTTCTGAAGAAGGTGTGACAGCGTTTATGCTCTAGTCACCCAGGCTGTTCTCCAGGAACAATACAAGAAGACATGAAATTAAGTCCTGAAGGTGAAAAACAGTCCAGGGAAATAAAACATGTCTCCAGTCTATTTGTACTGCTAGCATCCCACATAGATTGGCAGGAAGATCTTGCAGTGAGGGGAACATTGGAGGAAAATACTGGGAGATAAACCTATGAGATGTGGTTACAGTCTTCAAGTTGCAGGTCTTGGTAAAATAGATTGGCTTTCCAAGATTTCTTGCAAAGGCATCTTGATATATTGCTTTCCAGCATGTGCTACATAAAACAATTGCTAAATACATAAACACATCTCAAGCTTTCTGTGCTATAAATAAAGGCATTTCCCTCCTGCATGCCCATTAAAGATCACCAGTTTTCATAGCTTCTTTGCTTGGGTAAAAGATGTCTAAGGATTTTAAAAGCCTGATTGTAAACTTCTGCAGAAGACAACTGTTTGAGCGTCTCTCAAGGACTCTTTCTGACTAGTTCTAATTAGGGTGAAGAGGGGCATTTCCATGGGAGCTTCATCACAGTACTGCAAGCTTCTGGGCTGCACTGTGATCCCTGAGACATCCCCACAGGATGCTGGATTTCTACTATGCAGCTACCCAAATTGCACCGGGGAAGTGGGAAATTCCTGCCTTTTCAGCAGAACTGGGAAGGCTTAAATCAATCTTAACACACGCCTTTGCTTCATATTCTGTATTGCTCTTAGACGAAAGAGAATGAAGAAGGCTTTAGGTATATCAAGTATGAGGTTCCAGGATACGTAGCAAAGGATGGAGCTTTTTGTTAGTTATTGTGAACCACTTGTAGATTCTTACTAACACGCAAGCACAGTAATCAATATCTGGTGCTTTCCTAATATGTTACAGAGAAGGTACATGAATGAGGATACCTGAGCTCATTTCTAATCAACTACCCTTAGTCAGCAGCAAATGTCAGAGTTTAAAAGGATGAAGGTTTCATCCCTCAAGGATAAGAAGGGGAACTAAGCAGCCCTCCTTTCACTAAAGCAGTACTGTAGACAGTCAGTATCAAGAGAGCCTTGTCCCCACTAGGCTGGACAATGTCAAGAAGGCAGATGATGAAAATGGAGGGCAAAGTGAAGATGGCCATCAAAGCTATGAATAAAAAAACAAACCAACCTCAAAGCACACCCAAACAAAGAAAGAAGGAAACTGCAGCTGTCCCATTTTGTCTTTGTCATTCCCTCCACTGAGGCATGCACACACTGATCACACATCAGTTGTATAATAAAAATCTCTATAAAAATTGCATAGCAATTATATAGGGAAAAAAGAGTGCCCAGAAGGGAGCAGAAGAACAGTCTTCCAGTGCTGGCATGAGAGGACTTTCTTTAAACAAGGAGCTCTTGTATCTCAGTAAGGTTCTTTGGAAAAGTCCCTGTACTGACTGGGTTGTTCCCAGCATCTGCAGCATGACAGATGTCCAGAAAAGGCAGCAATACAGAGAACATTAGTCAATCAATCAAATTATTATTCTTTAACTCTTTAACAACTATTTCATTAGTAAAAGATTCTTGTGAAGCAAAGTGTATTAGCACCAAATGAAACGAACTGAGCAGATGTACAAAATAAGCGAATCGACTCAGAAACAGATGGTTTTTGGCAGTCAGGTCTACCTTTCTGGGTGCTCTAAGATCATTACTGCTTGGAAATAGGGCCCAGATGATGCTTTCTTCTGTCTGATGTATATGACTGTTAATCATAACCAATGTACAAGGGAAAAGGTATCATTGAAGAACTGTGCATTCTGCCGCAACCACTTAATTATCCCCCTGCATAGCTTACTGCTGTAACGATGACAGCCTTCTGGAGGCAAAATTAGCAAAATGGCTTTATCTGAATGATATTTTTGTGGAGTTGTTAACCTTACCAGGGAAATGGCAGAGGCATCAGATTGCCAGGGTGAAATCCTGGTCTTGCTGACATCAGTACCAAAACTTCTCCTGGCTTCAAGGTGGGTAGATGAGTTTCCCCTGTGATTCCCTTCTGAGATCAACCACTGACTTGAGTGCTTACTAGTGCTTCTCTGTATCAGAGTTTTCCCTTCTGAAATGTGAATTTGATGCAGATTTAGTTTAGCATTGCAGTTTGAGATCTAGGACAGAAAGGACACTGAAATGCTAAATAAATTTGTTAGAAGAGATAACTTCCTCAGACCAATTGTTACCGTTGGGAAAAAAAAAAAAAATTCCAGGCAAGCAAGCCCTTCTGAAGCAGAAGTCATGTTACTTATTCTGGCTCCTTTTTCCTTTGAGTTACAGAGGCTTTCTTTTGGACATCCAATTCTGGTATCTTCCATGTTGTGGTAGCAGAGCTTTTATGCTTGTGATGGCCTGAAGACAGAAATAAGGTTGAGGTCTGGAAGAACTAGTAAACTCATGGAAGGATGGTAGAAAATAGAGTAAGAGACCTGAACTTAATTGGAAAAAAAACGTTTGGAAGAGATTGCAGTCACATCACCAGTTCTTCACAGAATGTCATCCAGTCCATTCAGATACTGAGATATATTTAGATTTTTCCTGGATTTGTCCTTTTTACTTGGGCAAAATAACATACCAAATATGGAAGTATGATGGCAAATTGCAAAGGGTTATAAAAGTGCTTAGTATGAGCAAAATTAGTAATTAGGCAAACATTGGGAGATTTTGGTTGGCAAGAGCTGGTGAGTTCTGTTAATTTCTTTCTATACCTGCTTTTAGTCTTGTCTCTATCTGATAGACAAGCACTGATCTATGTACTGCATATGCAGGCAACATACCCTTCATGCTGTTTTTTCATCCATATTTCATGTATTGTGAAGTGACCAAAAAACCACCACCACCAAAACAAGAACTGGAATGCTCTGGTTATTCCCTGGAGTCCCATATTTCCTTGCAAGGGACATGTTTCTGCACATGTGACTTCATTAATAAAGTTCCTTTTGTTAGATATCCAGAAGTTATTCTTCTGTTAGTTTTATATTAAAAAGTACCATTATTATGCTGCACTCTAGCAGCTGCAATTAATCCCACTTTAGAAAGTGGCTTCAGACCAGACTAAAAATCTGAAAGTAGAACATCGGGATGAGTGCAAAGAAAGCAGAACCAGAGTTTTGGGGTGCACCTCTCAGTCCCTTTACCTCTGATCATGTCAGTTTGAAAATTGGCATCATATTAGGCTATTTTTGCAGGACTAGGAAGAGTCTTAATTTCTATTTGCTAGGTGATTTGAGCATTGAGACAAAGGGTGCAAGTGCAAAAGATGGTGTTTATTAACATTTTATAAAATCCTCAGCAAAATTACCACTATCCTCATTTGTTACAGACTTTCACAGTGTTGTAACTTATAAATTGAAAACAGTATCTGTGTCAAAATAGATAATAGGAGTCTAGTTTGTTGGAAAATTTTTTTCATTTATTGTTGTATGAAAGGCCAAAATAGAGACAATATCTTGCTGAAAACATTCATCCAGAAGAGGTTACAGACAAACAGATTGGGAAAAAAAATAGCATCAGTAAGATAGGTTAGCTTCTTCATTTAATATCAGGAGTTGTCATCACAATCTTTTTCTGTTCATCAGGAGAAAAAAAAGTGTTAAGAAATTATTTTAGGCTGACGATGTCCCTTTACCTTGAAACAAGCCAGTAAATCATCCCATTTTTTGTGGTTCAGAAAAAGAGAGGGGAAAATGCTGCCCAAGGTCATGAACCTAAAAATCATTGAGCAACTGTGGTCAATATCTTGCATGTATGGGTGTAGAGCTGTCCTGGAGATTTCACTACTGGAGCACACAGTTTTGGTGCAGTTCTTGAGCTGAATCAAACAACCAAATCTAATTAAACCCTTCAGCTTCAATAATAGTATGGGTAAATGCATGGTGCTACTCACAAAGGCTTAGCTGCTGAGCCGCTGAGCTACTGGTACCGTTAATTGGAGATGGAAAGCTAAATCCCTGGGCTGGAAATCTGTCCCTGGAGTCCATTTTAAGCACAGGTTAGTTGGGCAACTGCCTGGAGAGTCTGTGTCTCAGCATCACAGGAAAGTGAGAAGTGGAAGAAGGGGAAAGAGAGCTGGAGGAAGAAGAAAAAAATACAAGAAGTGAATTCTAGGTTTTCTAATATATATTTTAACAGGTACTCTCTTGGCATTAGAAGGTGGGTTATAATAAATCTTACTGGTTTACTCTTTGAATCGTGAGTCAGAAATTAAGTTACATAAGGTGCAGCATGTGTGATTGATGACATGAACTCTCGCTGTGCTGTTGTGTTTGCCCTGAGCAGTGAATACTGATGCCTGCAGCTATGCCTCGGTCCCTGGCAGCCCCGCCCACCCCAACAGGCGCTGTGCCCCGGGGCAAGATACTGCACGGTGTATGATAAGGGAGCAGAGTTAGACCTTGAGCCCTTTGGCACTGAACTGGTTTTAACCTCTTTCTCAGTTCTTTCTAATGGAAGAAGTTGTGCCGTGGCTCTCCGATTTCCTGGTAGTGCACCAGGGGAGCTGAGTCTGTTGGGATGGGGTAAGAAATGGCAGTACCTGTAGGAACTTAACACACATCTGGAAAATCTAGGAAGAGTGAGCAAAAATAAGGCATGTACCTTTTAAAACATACGGAGAGAATCAAAGTTAAACAGCAGTAAACTCGGATTTCTGAGTCCACAGGGTTTGGGGGCCAGGGCATCGTAACCCATCATCATGACGCCAGGCACCCCTACACTGCTCCTCCTGATGGCTGTGCCGCCTGGGTGGCATCATTCCCGTTCAAGGACCTTGCCCAGGGAGGGCCTGCATTGTCTCTTGCCTCTGCTTGGCAGATAGTGTGTGGCAACTTCTTCAAGTACTGCTTTCAGCTTCTCGGGGCTTCCTCTCAAAGCGGGGTTCAGTCATACAGAGGCTGCCCTGAAGTGAAAGAGGCAGCCACTGCCGCCTCCCCAGGTTATCCTCACGGATGAGCAGCCCTCCACGAGCCTGTGTGACTTTACCCCACAGGGCAGTACAGAAATCAGTTGTGGACTTTATTCTTGCAATAGAATTGGGGCAGTGATGCAATTTCCTTTTATTTAATAGGATTATTTTCTTTCAAGGTTAGAGGAACTATTTCATTCTTCCTTAAAATAAGTGGCTGTATTTCCTGGTCGTCCCCACTTGTCCTTCACATCTCTTTGTTCATCAAACACTTTTTTTGGAATTTCTTCCCTGCGTTTTCAGCTGAACTACAGGGAAATCTGATTTTAGGAAAAGCTTTACAAAATGATGTACTGAGAAAAAATAAATTGTTCTGTGTCAGTGGGGACTTTGACTAGCATTTTTGCCCATAAGCATTCGTTATGCTTTTGTCCCATGGTTGTTTACCATACAATTAGATCATATAAGGAAAAGTGGCAACTTATGCTGAACTCTTCAGAAATGGGTGCTGTTATCGATTCCTGGCAGAAAAGACATAAACCGAAGTTTTGCACTCTGGTTCCTTCTTTCTGAGGCCATTCCCAATGCATGCAGATGGGATAGGAGAGGAGGCTGTATCTACACTGCTTTTTTCAAATTACATTGCAAATGGAAACTAAATTGAGCCAGATGACAGCCAGAATGAATAATTTACATGCTGAAGAGGAAGGAGCTGCAATGGAGGCAAGCAAGTGGATGCACATCACAGAAATGAAGGCAAGAAGAGGCTTTAAAACTACTGCATCATGAAAGAAAGTAAAAATGGTCTTCTGAGCTGGAAGCTGGTGTGCTAGGGAACTGAATTTACAAACTGCAGGTGTGCCCTGGAGAGATGGAGCCACAAATAATTCAGCCATGCGACCACCTCAGCTAATCTGGTGTATGGAGAGCACTTCCGTTTCCACTGATGCTGGCCTCGAGCAAAAAATCTTAATGAGCCCATCTGCTATCAGAGCCTCTGTGCTTTCCCTGTCAGCTCTGTGGAGTGCTCCTGGTGAGAAACATTTCAAAGAAAGGGAGTATAACCATGGTGAAAAAAATTCTGTCTGCTCAGAGCAAAACAGAGAAAGCAGCAGTGGTCTACACAGAAAGAAAATGATACAGTTAATGACTGTCAGTAGAGAATCCCAGGCTTGTTTCATTTTATTTCTTGATTTTGATTTCTTTTTTCTGTTTATTCAATTTTATCGGTAAGGATTTGGCAAAAATTGCTTGGTTCCGTATTAAAGAAGTGTGAAACTGCAGGATAAAAATTCAGTTTCCCCTTTGCAGCCCAGCTGAAGGCAAGCTGTGCTGCATGGTATCAGTGTGCTCTGCATGCCAGGGAGGTTCTCCATCCCCTGAGAACATCCTGGGCCACTTCAGTGAAGAGGCCTCTCCTTAACCACTCCTCTGGGGCTTGTTTTCAAACACCCAGGCAGCATGCTGGAACTCAGAAGGGCGTGCTTTATTTAATTATGCATCTGAATTTGTGTGCTATGTGTTTACTTGTAATTTTGCCTCAGTGATGCTCATGTAGCATTGATGCTTCTATAATATTCGTCTGCATTTCCCAAAACTTCAGTACGGGAAAAATGTTTGCGGCATTTTGTAGCAGTTCAGTTCTCCTGACATATATTGATGCAGTCGGCATTTTCTCGCAGCTGAACAGCATTGACAGAAGTGGGACTGGCAGATGGGGCAAAGAGAGCCCAAAGAGATGGGGCAACATTTGTTCTAAACAATGTCCTCTTGCCATCCTTTTTTGCTTTGCCTCATAGGAGCAATCAAGCATAGGATTAAAAATGTTTCCTTGTTTTTGAAAAGCAGGTAGAGCAGCACACTTAAAATGGCAGCAAAAACCACTGCAAGCTGTCTGCCCAGCTTGGGTTTGAGACTAACTGATCTCTGAAGGATTTACCTGTTTGGTAGTATTAAATTAACTTGGGAAAACTGAAAATATTAAATTAACTTGGGAAAACTCCTACAGAAAAAAAAAAAAAAACAACCCAGCTTTAGGGAAAAGATAATGACTCTGTCGCGTTTAGTTAATTATCCAAATTATGAGTACTTCATGAGCAACAAACCTGGAGTAGTTTCCTCAGGAGTCTTACTTCTCAGCAAAAGGAAACCACCATTTTGGAGCAGTCTAAAAATCTATTATTTCTAATTCAAGAGGTGCATTTTTCCCACAAAGCCATGTTCATAACTCCCAAGAAGACTGGATTTATTTATTTAATCTAAAAATTAAATGTCTTCAGGGCAAAGGACTTGTTAATGGGAAAAAAATTCTGAGATTTGAGAAACAGTTAAATATTTTTTGTAGTGTTATGCTTCATTGAAAAAATTGTGAATGCTTTTGGGAAAAGGTAAATTTAATATTTCTTTATTGATGCATTCATGCAGAAATAAACAAATCTTACCCCCCCTGCATGTCAGCCAAATACATTTTTTAATACGGCTACAAAATGGTAACATCTCTTGATACCATTTCAAGCTTGCAGACCTATTGGCATCTCCTGCCTTTGGCTTCTGCTGCCAGTATCAACTCTGGGCTGGCGAGCTGTTGCAAGTATTTGGGCATCGTGCTATTTCCCTCAGGCAGCAATGCCTTAACAAGTTCAGATCGTTTTCCTTAATTCCCCTGACTGATGATGTTTAGTATTTTCTGACTTCAGGATCTTTCTGCTCAGCGGCAGCTCTTCACCATGTGAAATACTAATTGCATAATATGAATAAGAACTCTTCAAGGGACCTATTCCTTAATAGTGCTAATGTTGCTGGAGCTCCAAGAAACCTCCTTTGGGGAGCTATTTTTCTTTTTTAGAAATAACAATGAATATAGGGAGATGGTAGCCAGACACAAGGAGATCCAAACCCAACACAGTAGGTTATATGTAGCCTTCACTTTTTCTGCTGTAGGGAATTTTGAAGGCTGCAAAACTATGTTAGTTTTTTGTTCTAGTCACCGGTACATACCCTCTCATGCTCTACTTCATCTTCCAACACCTTTATATAATGAGAGCAGGCAAATCTGCTTCATGGACTACCATATCTTATACTACCATGCTGCCCTGGGACAGGCTGGACTGAGATCAGGTCTGCTGGAAAGCACTAAATGAAATACCTTTCTTTGGATATAATCAGCTGTTTTCTGTAATGCCTTTTTGTTTGGGAGGGTGATAGTACCAGAAACAGCCCTTGGAGAAGGCCAGAACAATTCACTTTGCTGGTGTCTTAGGAAGGTGCTGCATCTAAGTGGAGAAACCAACAGGGGAACTATAAATGAGTGCAAAGATCTCTGCTGCTTTTGCACACAAAATGTTACTGAGGTCTCTTCCCAAAGCACAGGCAGGGTACCCAAGCCCCAAAACATTACGTGAAAGACTGGCAGGCAAGCCAGCCATAAAGCCAAACTTGTTTGCCAATTCTGTGTTGCTCCGGTATTATATATCCCTAAGTGCATCTCTCTAATGGGCACTTCTAGCCAGAAAGTCAGCTGCCCTTCTCACAGTGGCATTTCGTGCTTTGAATAATGAACATTAAGGGGTTTGTTGGTCATTTAAATGCCACAATTCCAAGCACTTAAACACACTTAGCAGGTTCCGAATCTCTGTTTCTGAGCCAAGTGACATTTTGGAAAGCATTAAGTTAAGTAGTCTCCCACAACAATTTTGCATTCCCTCTTTGACCTCTCAGTACCAGAGTGCACTTTGAATCTATTGCTGTATTGATTTTGGTGTTCTGCCATTCTCAAAGTTTTCTTCTGGATTTTTCTGCTGAAGCAGTTGCTCATTCAGATGTGTGTGTTCAGAGGGGAATTTGCTTCATGGGCCACACACTTGGAGATCACTTTCCTATTGCTCTTCCTCAAGGGCCAGAAGGGAAGCTATTTTCTAACCACATGAGTAGGAAAACCTGGGAGTGGATGTGAGGTTCCTCATCTGTTGAATCTTTTTGCTGGCATTCCCCCCCTGAAAAAATTCCAGAAACTTTTGCTACTGCATTAAGAGAAAACACGGTAAGTTCTATCTTCAGAGACATTTTTTCCAGGGTGATCTGAGTAGGTCAATTTAAAGGACAGCAGAAAAAATCTCAGTGCAGTGATCACAATTAACCATCAGTATTTGAGGATTAATGTAGCCATAGTTACTAGTCCTAGATATACTAATATGAACAGAAGAGGAACAAGCAGATGCAAGAAAACCACAGCACAGGTTTTGACGGGCTGTTTTTGCAGCACGACCTTCTCTGGTCACCGGGTGCAGTGGTGAAGCAGTGTTCAGTCATGTTCGGAAATGAATACAGGCAACGGTTACTGGGCTTGCTCAGTGCTCAGGTCTTACCAACCCTTTGAGAATGGAAAGCTGAGCTCCTGAGGTTTGTCTCACCTCACTGCCTGCTTGACCAAACTTTCAAAACCAGTTTCTAATTGCAGACATTCGATTTGAGCCATCTTGGTCTGAGACCCCAATGTGCATAATGCAGTGGAAGGGAAGGGCAGCGTTGCTGACCACCTGTGCTTCCAGCATGCCCTCCCTTTAGCTCAGCAAAAACCAGTACAAAAACCAAGACATAGCCTGATAATCACAAAGAGAAATACTTTTTTTTTTTTTTTTTTTTTTTTTAAGGTGCTTTCTGCATCATGGTATCTGCAATAGAGCTATAGTTTGATACATCATGACGTGCAGAATATTTCTCTAGAGTTATTTACTAAAATGTGGAGGTGCACTCTTCAGCTGCTTGATGTCCACCTGGAGAAATCAGACAGGTAAATGGGTATTTACTTTCACAGGTTGAAGACTGGACCTAAATGTAGGGTTTCCAAACACAACTAGATGTTTTACCTAGACTTTGAATTTTCAAGCTAGATCCAGTACAGTATCTGACTGGGTCAACAACAGGGTTGGGAGACAGGTTATAGTAAGTCCTGTGCTGGTGTTATTTCTCATGCAAACTTCTTGTTTATCAGGTATGCCTTGTTTGGCTAATTTAGTCCTACATTTTTCACTTCTATTTCCTCATTATTTGGCTTTAGAGGAAAAGAGAATTGACGGTAGCTGGTGGATAACACAGAGTGCTGGGGTTGGTGTATTTGTGTGGTATTTCTGAGCAGCCTGACTGCAGGTCAAGTGACAGTTCTGCACAGTGCTATTGGTGCTGTCGCAGCCCCGCCGAGTTCTGCCTGCAAGCCCTGCCCCACTCCTTCCATGGTCCCTCCTACCTTCATGAGGAGCCACGCCTCTGAAAAGATTCAGTAATTTTAAACAGAAGAAAATGAAGGAAGATGCTATTGGACAGAATGCTATTTTACAGTTGCTTTCAGCCAGCTCAGCCACAGCTCATGTTTGGAATTAAAACCATTAATTATTCAGTAAGAAAAATAGTGGGTGTCTTGCACTGCTGTTTCTCCTGGGATTTCATCAAAGGCCAAATCAAATAACATCATTATTGTTAATGTTAATGAGGTAGTCTAAGTGGCATTTTATTTGTCTTCTTATGAAACAAAGCAAGCTTTAAAACTACGGACAGTCCAGTTTTGTCTAGCGGACACACAAGACCTTTGGAGAAGATTACACTGGAGAGAGACTCACTGCTTATAGGGACAGGAGGACCACCCTGGCCACAAGATGATTGTGTTTTAAAAGTCTAACTTCATGCTATACATCCATAAGGCCATGTGAGAGGGTGCTCCCTCAGCGTCCACCACGCCATTTGCTGTGCATTTGGTTGGAAATTCTTTCTCTGGACCTTACTCTACTGAAAATCTTTATTATGCAAAATTCTCCCCTGAAGTTTGTCTCCTCATCAGTCAGGTCCTGAATGCAGATTGCAGTTCTGTCTACAGAGTTACCTCAGAGTCTTTTCCATTTTAATAAGTTTTGGGTGTCCCGAGAGACTGGTAGACAATGGAAATTATACAGCACTTGTCAAACCTGCTGCTATGCTTTCTTTGAAATACCCCAAAATGGAGGCAAAGAGGTAAAAGTTTTGTACTTAACTTGTCTTCTTTTCAATTTGGTACAATTAGTGTGTGAGTCACTCAGCTTTAAGAATGCTTTGAAGGGGAAAGTTGATTATTAGATACATATGAATAATGAATCATACTCGATGGAAAATTCATTTTTCCCTTCTTTTTGTGCAACATTACCCAGACCATCAATTACTGAGAAAAAAATCCCTGCCTCATATAGAAATTTATCATAGGTAGAAATTTATCATAGGAGAAAAATGGCACGAACACCCTCTTGGTTTTGTAAGTAGGAAGCACGGATGAGTTTTCAGTGACAAGATAATAATATTAGCTATTGTAGATCTCTGCAGAGTTTTCATGAGGTTGTTTGCTCTAATTATGAAAATGTGAAAATGTTTTCCAGTCGCCTCTATTCCAAGAAGCACCTTGCAATTTCTTGTATGCAAAGAGATCAGCATCTTAGAGGCTCTCAGAATAGAAGTGCTATATAGAGTGAGGCTATCAAGGTTAGAACAAAAATGTCTGGAGTAGAATATTTCTCCAGAATTTTTTAAAAAATGTATTTGAAAAATAGTAAAGATTTTAGTCAAGATGCAAATTTCAGCCATACTTTCTCAATTTTTTTCATTGCTGAGATGATTTTTTTGGATGCACAAAACATGATGATCCTCATCTTTGTATGCCTATGAATGCAACACACAAGCAAGGATGGAAGATGTAGCAGTGCTCCTATCTGTAGGTTTAGTGCTCATATCAAATCCTTCCTGGAACAAAAGGGAGCACAAAGGAGGCTGCAGGGCAGCAGAGGGTGCTTTGTTCATGTGTTTCTTTTTGTCTTAGCATGGGAATAGCTCCTCTGAGAAAGGTTCCTGGATAATGGGAACCCATGGGATATTTTCTCTTTTGTGGAATGCCAATAGTTGGTGGTGAAAACTCTTTGCGTGATTTGTGTCTCTAGAGTAGATTAGCCTTTGTTATCTGTGGCATTGGAATTAATCACTGTGGCAAACTTTTAGTTTAGGGTATTCTTTAGACAACTAATGAACCAAAGTCAGACAGATTTAATGGAGATGTTACCTCCCTGAGTGTTGCATGAAAGAAGAGGGCAAAACTTACCCTGTCCCATTGAGAGAACTGTGCTGATCTGGTGCTTGGAACAAAAGCCATTAATTGTCTTAAATTACTCCAGATAATGAGGTTTAGTAATTGGCTTTTGTTTTAATACAGCTTTGAAAGGCTAAACCACATAAATCTGTGTAATGCCTCAGAATAAGTGACAGTTAAGGTAACAGGTAGGCTTGACTTCACAAACAGTGCCTGTCCAAACTGGATAAAGCCATATCAGTTCAGTTACATGAATGATTAGTTAAGAATAATTTTAAAATACGGATTTGTGTGAACAGTTTGGGGTGCAGAGTGAAAAATAAGGTCATTTTGTAGGAGCGCTTAGGTACATCTTTGTGATGAAATACATTACTACTGATTTTCAATAGAGCCCAATTGCTGCATGCCTTAAATTTAAGACTTAAAAAAGTCTTAAGATCATCTACCTAATAAACTGTGCAACAAGCTGTACTCTGGAGAGCTCAGTACACTCATGCTTTCTCTTACAATTGTGTATCTAAAAGAAGGTAGAAGATGTTTGTACATGGTGATATCTGCAGTCACATAAGAGACCGTCAAGGAATGCATCCTCATTTGACTGTAGCATCACATCAAGATTTCCCCTGTTTTTGTGTAGGGGAAATTGCTGATACACACACATGCTGATACGTTTGTGATTAGAAAGGGAAACCACAAGCTCTCTGTGAAGGTGCCTTCTCCAATATCTGAACTGGTTCTGCCTACAAAGACACCTTGTAGCATTGCACAACAGAGGAAAACCCCCATCACAAATCTCAGAGAGTGCTTCCTCATGCAGTGCAACACTGAAGTAAAAATTAAGACAAGGACTCATATGTTTCTTGAAACTTTAAAATCTGCAGGGGGGATGTGTATAATGACAGCGTTTCAAATCAATTTGCAAGCAACCTCATTTTAGAAGAATTGAGGTTGAAAGTGTTGCAAGAGAATTTGACTAAGAACCAAATGACATCCACATCTCCAAAAATCCGAATATTAATATCGCTACTCAATACGTCATTGCTCATCCTTTGTGCCTCATTCTTACTTGGCCCAGTTCCTCCCTTCCACGTGTATATTAATACCAGGAATCTGCTTTTAGCATTAGGACACTATGATGATCAAAAGAAATGCAGAGTAGTTCAATCCCTGACAGCTAAGGGCTGTAAGGTCCCAGGAAATGGTTTCTCCCTCATTTTCTTTTTCTTTAAATGAAAATCCTGTGGGGGCTTTTGGTTTTATTTTGGTTTTTAACGTGATTTTTTGCTGCCAATATGTTAGCAACTCTTGGTGTTCATGCAGCATACTCTGCAATTAACAGGAGCTGTGTAATTAACTCATGTCAGCACTGCATTGTGAAAGCAAGAGGAAATGTCCCTGTCCCTTGGCAGGGGCGAATACATGGCAGCAAATTTGCATTATAATAGCTGCTTTCATGGGGGAAAGTTGATCTTTTTTTCTCCATACTTTCATTCTCCCCAAATCCACAAGGTAGGGAGTTCGTGATCTCATACAAATGGAATAGCAAAATACTGTGCTTAAGTCTAGCTATCCTAAGTTGGTTTTAGTGTTTAAATTCACAAAGAGAATGTTTTTCTTGGGGTGGGTATAGCACATCCTGTGCCTGTGTGTTCCTGGGGGAAAGTGTAGCAGCTGACCTTAGCAGGACATTCTGGGAAGATGTAATTGGAAATGGGAATCTTTACTAGCATGTTGCGTTAAATGCCTTAGTTTGTGAGACAAGGCTTTGGGGTATATTTGATAACCAAGGAATCACTTGTTGACAGTATCTCTTCCTAAATGACCAAAGCTGTTAGTGTTGGCAGTCTTATTTCTCCCAGTGAAAAGATACTTCTGAATCACAAAACATCTTTTGCTAAAGCAAAAATAACTTCATTTACATTCATGTTGCATGTGTCATTTCTTGTGTGTCTTTCTTGCTTTTGCTGTTCTTGTCTCAATGTTAATCTTTCTACGCATGTTAATTTTTATCTCCATTCCATTTTTTAATTTTAACTCTTCTCTGTATTATACTTGTCTGTCTTCTGGTTTTCTTTTCTTTCCCCTTTCCCAAGTCACAGTAGTGTCTAAGTAGTTTTTTGTCTTCCAGATCTGGTTTCCTGGATTCATCTGTATGTCCTTCTGCCCTCTGTTCTGTGATGGCTCCTGTCTCTTGTCAGTTATGTTTCCCTGTATATTATTCTCATTGGGGATGAGCAATCTTAATGTCTAACAGGCTGAATGGTTAATGCACTCTGAAGGACATGGTATATTCATGTAAGTCCCAAAAGCTCCAGAACCAGCACAGATTAATTCCCGCTAGGGCTGAGCTAGAATTTTGACCAATCTGATAACTTTTGGACATTACAACATGAATATAGAGCTGATGTTGAAAAGCAGGCCAGCACTGATCGCTGTGTCACTTTGTTTTTTTCAGATATTTAATGCATTAAAATGTCAAGGAGAATGATGAAATTGAATTTGTTAGCAATCCTCAGGCATGGTTGTTTGTGAAAAGATGGACTGAATTTGCTAAGATTTGTTTCAGTTTTCTGTGCTGGATATAATTTGCTCAGTGGGCCACTGGATCACAAAGAGGAGAGAATGTTATTGGTGTCATCTACAACCTTCAAAATTCTTTATTTTTCAGTTATAAGTAAATGAATTTGAATGGTTTTGACCTGGAACTGGTACTGTATTATTGCCTTCTGCTCTTTCTTCACTTTGGGCTTCACTTTGTGGATTAAAGCCTCTCCCATGATACCTTGACTTCTCTCCATAATAGACCATCCCTACTCACTCTCCCTTTTTATTGTGGCAAAAGTTCAAAGGGAAAACCTACATTTGAGATGTGGAAACATGGAAGAGAAAGTGTGGTGGTCTTCAGTCCAGAAAGTTTTATTTCACTAATTAGAAATATCTGTAAGGGCAGAACTTTGATTATGCGCAACTATGTAGTTAGTCAGAGTTCATTCTTTATCTGAAGTAATAGGTAGCACATCACCATTTTTTCTCACCTGGGCTCTGATCCAGCATTCGCTGAGAGCAACAGAGTTCACCAGCCATTAGCTTAGGCTCCAGATGTCTGGATGTGTCTCTCATTCAGCATCACACGTTTAAGACAAGTGTAGGTGGTTAAACAAAGTGAGCCGGCATCTGGATTTCCTTGTGCACAGCACAGAGACACTGTCAGTTTCTGCCTGGAATGGCCATGTGTTTGTTTCTGAGTGACAAATGTCTTCAAGTTTTGAAAACAGATCTAGACAAAAGGCCTTACAGAAGGAAGTTGGGTAGCATTTGCAACAAGTAAAAATGAAACTCATTCTGCAGCATTCTTAAACTTTTGAATGCTTACTTCTTCTTTGGTAATTTCTTCAAGAAATCTGAAGAAGTTAAAAAAATCTCAGTAGCTTCCCAGGGAAAACCCTGGTAAATAGTAAAAGTTGTTGTTTGGGTTTTATTTTTTCCCTGAGACAATACACTGGACTAGCTTTAAATCTGGTAGGGTTTGTATTTATATTGAGCTGGAGGCCATCATAGTATATAATGCATAATTCAGCCTGACCCTAGCATGTTTTCCCAAAAGTGTATTGTTAACATTCTTACAAGGGATGGGTTGAGGGTTCAGAAAGGTTATGTATAAGTAGTTCAATTAAAGTCAAGTGTATGCAGCACTTTGTACTCAGAGAGGGGAATGTTATACATTTGTTAAAAGTAGTTTATTGAACTTTGTTTTGCCCTCTTTGCTGACACTTTGGTAGAGTTCTTCACTGCTGCAACAACTTTGACTCAAGGGGCTGCATTAATCGATGCTGAAATGTCCTGTGAAATAAGCCAGTCACTGCCCCATCCTCTGTACAATGTTTGAACACAACCTTGAACGGATGGTTGCAGTGAAAAGAAGCTGAATTGCTGTGTCAAAGGTCTTCAACGACAGGTTTCTTAGCTTGTCACCTGTCTAAAGGATTTGGGCTCTTGGCACTGGTGTTACAAGAATTTGCACTGGTCTGCATACCAAGCTAATATTATGGAGGGTGAAGACAGAAAGTACAGCAAAATTTCTTAGGGACACATATTTTACCCATGATAACTTAAGGACCAGTAATGTACTAGAAGGGCTCTGTAACTATAACCTTTTTTATGTTTTCTGGATATTTGTTCTCATAAAAGTTACAGCTGTACCCAGAAACCTTGTCTTACTTAGGAGCACAGAGATACTGGCACAAAAAGAGCTGTGCCTTCAGGTGTATTTCAATATGTTTGGGTTGTTTATGTTTGATCTTTAATTCTGGGCCTGCAATGCATCTTTTTATACTAAGTTATTGATATATATTTAATTTTATCTGTATTTTAAGATAACATTCTGTTCAGGGAATTTTCTTCCCCTTAGAAGTGCCATAAATGCTGCGGTCCTGTCTTGGCTTGGTCTGTTCTGTGTGTATGATTTATGTAACATTGCCATTAAATTTTTATTTGCACTTTACTGTGCAAGCTACGTAGCCTCACATTCAGAAGCAGGTAATGGAGCTGTCATTTTAGTAGATCCACAAGTGGGAATAGTAGGTAGTTTGCAATGCTCTCTCCCCTAATGATCATCTAATGTAATTAACTGATACAGCAGCAGGATAATCCTTTGAGCAGTTTAACCCCAGTATTTCCCCCCTACTGGGGTTCCTCACATGCTTGAAATCTGAATGTCTTAAGTCCTTGAAGAAATTTGTAAAGCAACACAGTGTTTTATCAGCTTGAGTGATACATTTTACATAATTTGAGGATTTTGTTGCTTGAAAAATATCTGAATTTTCCTCTTGTTTATTCCCATGTTCAGAATGAATCACAAGTACTGTCAATGAATAACATACATAACAGGGATGAAACAGCATCAGCTTTCAAGAACATTTCAATTGCCTCTTTTGATTAGCCTCAACAGGGAATATTAGGTATGACTTGTGAGCTTTTTTAGCTTGTCTGCCATGAATTGAATAGGATGTAAATTCATTTCTGTGAGCATGCACAGTTAGCAATGAAATAACAGTCCTTCCCTAAATATTATACAATAGGGTGGAACGATTTACCAGTGTAACTTAGGCACCTTTGGAAATGTTAGTGCCTTATTCTGGGTGACTCAAGCATGATTAAAATGAAAGTAATAAAGAGAAGGGAAGAAAGAGGGGGATGGGTATTTATAAGGCCATGAGCAGACATGTTTGGCTTGTTTAGACAGCATTTATAGGTCATGCTGGTTTTCTTTAAAAAAAATCCAGACTGTACTGTATTCCATCATCTCTACTAACACACCTAAAATAAATCATTCACCGTCAAAAGCCTGTGGAAATAATTGGGATTTGATAGTAATTTCAAATGAGTTGGCACTGTAGGAACATCAGGCAAGTTTCTTTCTCTTAGATACTCATCAGTTGCCCTCTTTAAGTTCTACCAAGTTACAGACAAGAGATGATACTCCAAGCTGAGTAACTGCACCATCTTCCCTTTGTGGACAGATATAATTATGCAATCACTGGCATGTTATGAATTCAGAAGAAAGGACAAACAGAACCACCTTTTGCTGGTGATTCTACTTGGCTTCTTTATTGTGCAGTCATCTTCTGCTGATATCTTCAACTCTCATTTCTTGAAATCTCTCTCTGCTCCTCAATCCTGCTACTTCATCGAATGGAGATAGAGGAGAAAAATACTGCTATCCAAATTTAGGCAAATGGACATTTGGCATTATTTAATGGCTCTAGTTTAGTGCAACACACTGAAGGAAACCTGAGTCCACTACAGGATGGAGGCACTGATGTGATAGTGATTTCTTCAATGTCAGAATGCTCACTGTAAATAAATGTTCTCTTTTGGATAATGATATATATCGGTGTTGTGGTTTGAGCTCAGAGGGCAACTGAGCACCATGCAGCCATTCACTCCCCCCTTCCCCCCCCCCCAGTGCTGAGGAGGGAAGCAAAAGACCCAGGAATTTCAGATAAGGACAAGGAGGGATGACCTCATCCTTTAAGGCACAGGCAAAAACCAGACTCGTTAGGGGAAGAAAAAAAGAACATACATTTAATACAGACACTAACAATAACAGACAGAGGACCATGAGAAGTGTTACCACATCTTGAAAACACCTCCCATCCTTTCCTTCTTCTTGGGCTCATCTTTGCTCCTGATTTCTCTACCTCCTCCCCCTACAGCAGCACAGGGGGGCAGGGAATGGGGCATGTGGTCAGTCCTATCGCTTCTTCCACCTTGGGGTGGGGGAACTTCTGGCATTCTTCCCCTGCTCCAATGTGGTGTCTCTCTCACAGGAGACAGTCCTGCATGAATTCTGACATGAGTCACTCCCGTGGGTGTGTGGGTCACCCCCACATGTTGCGATCCTCCCAGCACTGAACTGCAACAGCAGGGCCTCCTTCTCAGAGGGTCCTGGCGTCCTTCGGGCGCAGTCACCTAGGTCGGTGTGGGGCCCCCCATGGGTTGCAGATTGGTATCTGCTCCACCGTAAACCCCCATGGGTGGTGGTGGGGGGTGGCCCTGCCATCTCACCACGGGATACAGGAGAGTCTCTGCTCCGGCGCGCTTCCCCCCTTTCTCCTCCTTTCCTCCACTGACCTCAGTGTTCACGCAGATGTTCTCCTCACAACTCCTCCTCACAACTCCCTCAGCTCCTCCCAGGTTCCCCTTTATTTTATTTATGTTATCGCAGAGGCACAGTTAACTGGCCTGGCCTTGGTGCAAAGGCAGGTCCAACTTGGAACCAGGGGAGATTCGAGAAGCTTCTCACAGAGGGCCACCGCTGTAGCCCCCTCCCCTGCTACCAAAAAACCCCTGCCACTCACTCAAACCAGGACAAATAAGCCAAAAGTGGGTTAATTTTTACTTTTGGGATTAATATTATGAGAACTAGGCCTTGATGTAGTTTCCACCAAAACGATAACTGAATTTTCATTGACTTCAGAATACAAACAGTCTGACCACAGATCCTCCAGTGCTTAGTTTTACTGCTTTGGAGATATGTTTCTTATTAGAAAGTGTTTGCTTTTGTTAATAATATTTATGGAGACAAAAGGACTGTGAGGGTAGTTAATAACTGGCAGAAGTTGATAGTTTTCATAATGGATTTTTATATTTAATAGTGGGAAGAAGAATAGAAAAAGGATTAGGGAGATACAATGCAGATAAGCAGCTCTGGTAGTTGAGTGCAACTGGAGCAAATCTACTGAGCTATTCCAGTTAGCTGGGAGTCTGGCCCATACAATCTAAAAGCATCCAGCGTTCTATCTGTTCACCTTGCCAGTTCTCATGACTAAGCTGTAAAAGTGAAGAATTGTAGCAGCCTATATTGAAGAGCATAAAGGAGCACCAGTATACATGCAAGCAAAGAAGAGAGCAGTAACACAGGTGCAAATGACAGATAAATAAAATCCTATCTCCATTCAGATCTGAGGGTTTGTCTATAAATCAGTATACATTGCTGGTAAAAGAGTGGTGACAGAGAAAAGCTAACATTTCTTAACAGCTTCATTCATTCTACTCCATGGAGCTAATTTGTTGAGAGGGCTCTTCCAAACAGGGATGCATTTCCCAAAGCAAATTTTATTGATGGCAGTCAGTGATGATAAGTGAGTATCTCATCACTGCTTAAGAAACTTTGTTCTCTTTGCAGCATTTCTTAGGGAAAAAGGCAAGAGGAATTTAAAGCAAATAGACTATACCGTTATTCAATGGATATCCTCATGTGGAATCTTCTAAAACACCGGAGACTTAGGTAGCTTCACAACTTTGGAAATCAAATTTCCTCCAGGATAATGGGAAAATTTTTCCAGTTTAATAGGAACAATTCCAGCATTCCATGAGCTGTGAAGCTATGGCGGAGGAGTGGAAGAGAAAGCACCTCTGTAAAGTCTCCTGCTGCCTGGATTTTCGTGTTATTGTTGGCACTGCAGCAGCATTGTCCTACATGGGCGACACGGACATCTATATCCCATCATAGCATATTCTCTCTCAGGAATATCCTGACCTAAGCAGAGGAAGTAATTTCACTGGCAATTTGAAATTTCCCCAGTGACATAGTTTGATTATGTCTCTGGCTTACATTTACATTCCAGAATGAGGAATGTTTCTTCTAAAGGACTCATGGTGGTTGGTAGAAGCCAAAGCTATTTCAGTCTCTCCATTCCTTGTCCTTCTGGGGCTGAAGAAAGCAGGGACTACTATTTCAAAATCAGCTTGTATTAGACATTAAAAAAAAAAAAAAAAAGAAAGGAAGGAAGAATGGGAACAGAAAAAAAGAAAGAAGTTGGAAAATCCTGACTATTGATCCAGAGGCGGCATAAATCAGTGTAGCTCTGTAGCACATAGTAAAACTGGGGATGTTATGCTGATTTAAACTAGCTGAGAATCTGGCATCCAACTCATTTGTGAAAGAAAATGTACGATGTAATTAAAACCCACCAACTTCACTGTATCAGCTTGGTTCTTAATGCCACTCCGATGGAGCAGAAAATGACACTTCCATTTTAACAGTTCATGGCTTTTTCAAGAAAAAAATAGAAAAAATATGTAGTCAAAACCCAAACAAAGCAGCTGAATCGCAGGGTTTCAATCTCTTTTTGTGATGCATTTCTGGAAAACAATTTTCTCTTACTGGTCATGGAAAACTAATAATATATTTGATGAATTGTATCCTGCTGTTGTCTTCTCTTCACTTTTGGCTCCATATTATTGAATATCAGTAAGTGTCATTTCTAAAAGGAACAGAATGAACTGAGGGCCTCCCACCTATGTATCCAGATCTTCTATCAGCATTTTTTAATGACTGGTAGTCTGCTACAAGCCTTTTAAATTTACCTGCTAACTATTCTCAGTTCCCTCTTCAGTCATGGATACATGTATATATACAAATATATATGCATGTATATACATATATGTATAGATGTATGAGAAATACTTTGGCACTGGTTAAGGATGAAACCAGTAGGTTTTTTTACAGAAGATATTCTAACCCTCAGTGTAGTTTAATAGAGAATGTTTTAATTTGTGGAAGATGGAGGTGATGGGAAGTTGAGAGTTTTCTTTAAACATCTAGAATTTAGTGAAAGAGCTCCAGTTCTCCCTGGTAGCTTCTGTAGAGTGATTCAAAACCTGTAAAAACATTATTTTATTCTCTTAAGGCCATTGGGATTTTCTGTGGGGTGCTGAGTACAACTACCTGGTGATTCTCTAAGCAGCTTCCAAAATGGGATATGACTAGAAAAGCCCTTTGAATTTCCAGAAGCCCATACAGATGGAATTGCCATTCCTTGCAGCTTGTCTGGCTTTGCTTCTGACCTAGATTTCAAATAATCTGTACAGCTATCATGATCTTCACCCTTAATTATCAGAAAGCCAGTTGGGTCTTTTCCAATCTGTTGTATGAATTTATTCACTGTTTTCATACTGAGTGGTTCACCAACTTTACTGCAGTGGAATGAGGGAAATGCTGTTATCTCCTACTTTATAAGTGAGGAACCAAGGTAATGAGAAGTAAAAGGCTTTTAAAAGTTTGCCCAGATAATTTCACCAGGATCATACAGGACGTTGAGACAATATTGGATGCAGGACATGGAGATCTGCCCCTAAGATTTCTAACTGCAACAGAGCAGCAAAGGCAGATAATAAAATGTCTTCCATATATCATGGGGAATCCTGAACTCAGTGTCAGTGGAGCGCTGACTGGAATAGGAAAAACATGTGTGCAATTGTTTTCCAATGCCTTGTGATTGACTCTGTTGTGAATAAAAAATTCTGCATGTGGCAATCTAACACTCTGCTTTATCACATGTTAGGCAGATGGAACAGGATGTTCTTTAAATTGTCTTTTTTATCAGAATTAAGGTAATACTTTATCTGAAGTTGGAAAGTAGTTGGGAGGAGGAGGGGACACATGTTCGGAACGTGTCCTGCTCTTGTACTCATGGTTTCTTTTCTTTTCTTTTTCAGTGAGTATGTTTTTGAACACATTAACCCCCAAGTTCTATGTTGCCCTGACAGGCACTTCCTCGTTAATCTCGGGACTTATTTTGGTAAGTACTAGATATATTAATATCACTTTAAGCATTGATTTTGTTATCTAGAATGGGATTTCAGTCTTTATCCAGATGAATAGATGTCTTCTTTTTTTCTTTATACTTAACATTTCTGCAGTACATAGAATTTGTATTTCTTCATTTGTACTTCTTTTTCTGTGGAAACAAAAAAAAAGAGAATGTTTCAGTGCTATGTGTCTTTGAAGAAAAGAAGTCTTGAAGGACAATGTGGCCCGTTAACAACCCTATAGTAATTCATAACAAGTGTTTGCACATTAGTGTTTACATCGACAAGTCCTACAGAAATAAAAAGCTGGTAAAAAGAAGAGGAGGAGAGGTACCAACTATCTCAGCTTAGCATGGTCCTATTAGAAAGTTACAGCAGGACTTAGAGAAACAGCAAGCAGAATATTAGCAGTAAACCTAGTTCTGGTGCCAGGATTCCAAGGGATAATTATTTCAGATCTCACTTTTACAATCTTTCTCAATACATACCTGCCTATTTGTTTAAAGGTCTGAAGAGTGTTTTTAAACCGTTTAAAACTCCCTCCTCCCATATGTAATCCCTGAGGGCTTCGTTGTTCAGATTGATGCAGTGGAGTGAATCATAATACCGCCACAGTGCAGGAGTCCAAACCAGAACATTTGCTCTGAATTTTATTTGGTGTCTTCTTAGAAACAAATGCAGGTAAAAAAATCTAAGAATCTGCACGGTGTACTTAGGGTATTATGCTTAGACTGGGCTGTTCTGTTTCCTCACTGCTGAGAGTTGGCTTTCTACTTGCATGAATAGAACAGAACAAGAACTAGAATAGAATAGAATAGAATAGAATAGAATAGAATAGAATAGAATAGAATAGAATAGAATAGAATAGAATAGAATAGAATAATCATCTAGTCCAACTGCCTGACCAATTCAGAGCTGACCAAACGTTAAAGCATGTTGTTAACGGTATTGTCCAAATGCCTCTTAAACACTGACAGGCCTGGGGCATCAACCACCTCTCTAGGAAGCCTATTCCACTGTTTGACCACCCTCTTGGTAAAGAAATGCTTCCTAATGTCCAGTCTAAACCTCCTCATGTGCAGCTTTGAGCCATTCCCACGCGTCCTATCACTGGATACCAAGGAGAAGAGATCAGCACTTCCCTCTTCACTTCCCCTCCCCAGGGAAAGGTTGGCTTTTTTGTTCAATCAGTCTTAGATCCTTTGACTAAAAACAAGTTGTACGCTTTAAAAATCTGCTGGATACAAGCTGCAGACCATCCCTCACCATACCAAACTAGGCATGTAATTGGGAGACCAGTGAGTCCAATTTTAGGAGTGTAGTTATCATAGTGGTAAGTGGAAAGAGAGGCATATCTAGGGGCTAGTTCACAACACCTCAGATCTACTGACCTCAGAGAAACCTGAAAGCAACAAAGATCCTAATTAAACTGTTATCAGTTTCATGTGGGAAATCTGCACCTCTCACTTCCACATTGCCTGTAGCTGATGTAGACAAAGAAATGACATCCTTGACTCCTGAATGCCTGTGAGACTCTCATCACACAGATGATTTCAGGTATAAAGCATCAGGTGCACTACTGCTGTGCCTTGCTCTGGGGTTTCCTTGTAGCAGAAGGCAATTACTTAATGTCTGCACCTTGGGCATTCATCATCCTTGTATAGATTGAGCCCCAAAGCACAGGACAGAGCTCCAGAGAATCAGCAGATCTTTCAGAATGTGAACAGGAGATAGACCTGTAAGACTTGGATTCAGCTCAGCACAATTCACTCAAATGCATGGGAGAAAAATACTGAATGTTACATTCAGCACTGTCACTCAGAAAGAAGAAACGTTTAAAAAGCCAAGCCCCACCACCCAGATGAGAAGGAATGAGAGAAATAACACAGGTTCCACAGGGACAATTCCATATTTGTTGTTAGAGAGTGAAGACAGCAGGAGGAGGTGGCAAGAAAAAGACAATTTGTGACCTGTTGGGCTTATGTGGAAATATCTTACACAATCAAACAGGAACAAAAACCCTAAAGAGAGACTAAATTATCTGAAACTAAATTGTGTATAGCATGATTGCAAATGTAGGTACATTTTATACTGTAGTCATGAAGGCAGTTTCTGAGGAATGAGCTCAGTAGGAGACTTGTGAGCAAGAAATTTCTAAGTGCTGTACTTTGATGGAAAGTACGAGAAGGAAGTGCCAAGGAGTATTCAAGACTGTGTTATGAAGAAGGGGCAGAAGAGCACTAATAGAAGCCTTCCAAGAAGAGATGAGACTGAGTGAGCCTTAACTGAAAAAAATCACTAAATGCTGCGTGACAAAGTCCATTATGAACAAGTTGAAGGAACAGTGAGGTGATGGAGCTATAGACACAGAATGAAAGAAGATTGAAAGCCTTTTTTTGTGGACTTTCACTACTGCTATCAGTTGTTGTCTGCTGTTCATATGCCACCATCCTAAGTGTGCAAAAGATACATAGGCCAGGCAGGTAGCAGCCAGGAACCCTAGTCTATAGGGTCCGTTGCCTGTGCTGAGAGGAACATGGGGTCTGTAAACTGAATGATGGAAAAGGAACTTAGCAGACATGATCATGGAAAGAAGAAACTGCAAGTTGAGCAGACCATGCATCAGGAAAGACAGATAGAACTGGAAAGTTCTAGTGAGGTAGTGCTAGCCTGTCACTAGCCCAGTTCTGCTTCAGATCAATTATTTCTTAATAATCTTGCTGTTCACCAATGGCCCTGTAACATGCTGAATTGCCTGCATTACCACCTACTTATCTGTCACACTACACAGCACCTGCAGTTCTAAAGGACTCTTAGACCTGCTAACGGTATTAAGTGAAACTCTTTTATAAAATAAACATTCTCTTGTCAAATCTACATTGCAGGGCTATTTTTCAGACTAGATGTAGTAATATTCCTTGGAATTTTCCACCATATGGTCTGGCAGATTTCTCTCTGTTATCAGTTGGCTGCAATTCCCAATTAGAAGGAGAAATCACAGCACTGCAGGTTATGAAATGATGGAAAATTCCATCCATTTCAGAACTGTGGTAACCGATGGGAAAGTGAATGCTTTTCCTATTTCATGTTTGGGTCATGAAACAATGACTCTGCAGAGTTCAGCTTTGGGCAATTGCATGCTACGTGACTCCTTTGCAAAACACTGCTCTCTTGTCTCATTTTGTCTCTTTGTTTTCATTCTTTAGGTAAAATTCTGGCCTTGCTGTAGGCAATGTGACTTAAATGAAGTAAGGATTTTAGACCTTTTTTCTTTTCTGGGTAGCTCAGAACTGTACAGAAAATACTTTTCTATATCTCAAGCATTCTCCTGAATAATTTCTTGACTACAGCACATAGTTTAAAATGAACAATTTAACATATATTCAATTCATCCCTATTTTAGGGATCTATTTTAGGCATCAAAAATAGGAACCAAATTAAGTCCTAAGCTGCACTAGAAATATTGTACTGGAAACTTGGTTCCACCACAGTTACTTTTAATCCAGTAAAAAACAGGGTTCTGTCTCACAGAATACAATGAGCTGCATTGTATTCGGTGTCTGAAAGGCTAAGGTTTTCCACAGGTAGGGTAATAAAACTGTCATGAAACACAACTGACGTCCAGTAAATGCTGTGAACTGGAACTATGTAAATGCCACTGAGATTTCTAAATAAGGCCACGTATTTAACATACAGTTATCACTAGAGTGAAAGTTGGTTAGCAAGCGCGGGTGGCATTTGCATTGCAAACTGATGGAGTCTCCGTTCTAACAAAGCATAGCCAGAAGTGAACCCCAGTCTTGAATCTGCACCAAGAATGCCTTGTATTCTACCTCAGAGCCTGGAACAATAAGAAGAGTTTTCTGCTACACAATGAGAAACCTTCTGCAATGCACAAATACCAGGTCTTTCAGAGATAAGAATTAGAAAACCAGGCTACAGAGGTAGAGAATGAGTGCTGAGTCTACACGCAGGCTAGCCTTGAGCACCTGGGCTGTCTGCTATTACCCAAGTATGTGTATAGTATGAGAGTCCCCGCCTTTTGTAGCCAATCGTACTAGTACAGGAAGTCTGAAAGAGGACCTGAATAACACAGAAGGGACCTGTCTTATTTTCTGTAGATATTAATTGTTCTTCTTCTTGTTTCATTACCTTTGTGTGGTCTGCTGCAGAGGAGCACAAAGGTGACTGAGTTCTGGGTGTTGCCACAGACTCCAGGAAAGTCTGACAGTTGTGCAGGGACAATCTTTGGCAGCTGAAAAGTGATACATGGTACTTGTTGAAAGTTTCTGCTCTGCTCAATGGAAACTGACAGGTCAGGGAGGGCAGAATCCTTGTAGGGAGTTCCTAAGAAACTGGAAACACTTGCCAAGGAGCAGATGAGAGAGGAAGGGTCTGTAGGAAGGCAGGCTATAACCCAGTCCACAGACAAGAGAAAGGTATCATAAGTAACTGGGGTATACTCAGTGTTGAGAGAAGTACTAAACTTAGTTCAGGCAGTATATTATTTTCTTTCCCATTTCTGTATTTCCAGGGGTAGATGAAGTGTAAGTGAATAGCTATTTATTTTGAATAAGCTGCTCATTAGCACTGCATGTATCTTCTTACGCTGACTCCCTGAGATAAGATAAATGGGAGTTTGGTAACCAGGAGCAGAGTTGAAATACACCTGCTAAAGGGGCATATTTCACCCAGAAGGAATGGGGCTGCATAGCATTCCAGACTGTTGTTAAGGACACTGAGAGCATGGTCAGAGGTGCACTGTTTCCTGGAACCAAAATGGGCAGGACTGGAGTATCTGCTTGAGTCACTGGCTACCCCTAACAGCTAAATAAAACAGACCAGGGCCTTTCTTTGTCAGAAGGCAAGTAGCATTGTATAGTCACATCCATATGGATGAACTCTCTTGCCTCCCAAAACAAGATGATCTTTTGCATACTGTCTACTGGAAACAGCCCCTGGGCTGTGGTATCCCTAGAACATGTCCAGTCATTGCCTGGGAGAGTTGGCACAGGCCAGGCAGTGTGCTAGCAAACAAACGGCATGGATGAGTGAGCCAGTCAAACCTGTGCTGTGCTCTCATTTTATTTATCAAATAGGCTTAAACCATGGAATCAAGTTCTGCTATTGTTATCCTTTTCCTCAAGACAGTAAGTTTCATTTAAATCCCATTAGATCAGTTGTTAGTACTCCTCATATTAGAAAAGTACTTCAAATCTTAGTCCTCTGAGACTGGGAAGCCTCATTACAAGGCTGAATGAGAACTCTGAACTGTGGAAGCTGCTGGCAAACAAAATCCTTTAGTGCTTCTCTGGAAGACTCAATACACATACACTAGGAGAGGACCACAGAGAATGTTCGCTCTAAGAGAGGATGCCTGTGTCGGATATGATAAACAGGAAAGCATAATTCAGATCACTGATAGACATCACTACTTGGTTCAGTGAGAACCACCATCAAAACCATCCCTTGTGAATTGATGCATTTATGATGGAATATGTGTTCTGAAAAACCAGGCGAGAAGATCAGATATCCAAGTGATGCAGAATAGATTTGTTGCTACACAGAGAAATAACATGATGCAGGATTGTCTGTATGTGAGAGCAGAGATAAGAAAGAGGATGACTGTAATGTTTTCATTGCACAGGGGAAGACAAGTATCTGCATGGAGAAGCAAAAGCAAAAAAAGTCCAGAGCAAACATCTGAAATGCATTAAGAAGACTTATGAGTGATTAACCAGCTCTTACTTAACCTAAATATATTTGTAACCGACAAGTTTTTTTTTTTTCATAGCCATGCATTTCTAGAAATCATCAATAAGGGTTTTCCAGAATCAAATACGCTTACATTAAGCATTATCCACACCAGATTAAAAGAATAAAAATTCTAGATTTGGATTTCTAAACACACAAAGCTGGAAACATTCAGAACAGGGTTTTAACTTGGCCTTTGTGAGCATAATAGTTTCAAAGATCCCTTGAGGGTTTGGAGATGTTTGACCCTGTTCTGATTTGAAAGCACAGGCACTAACTAGAAAGAGCCCAGAGAAGTTTGGCACTGCTGTGAAGGGGACAAGGTCTGTGAAGGTGAGTTCCCCTCCCACTGTATGTATATGACAGGAATGAGGTGGCCTTTTCTTTCAGAAGTGGTGCAGAAATGATCTTTCTCCTTAATTTCCTCTCTGATCCACATCTATTTCAATGGCTAATTAATCCTTGTGTAGTCAGCTATTATTCTGCCAGATGATCTCTCATCTGCTGAACTGTCAAAAGCTTGTTGACTTCACATTCAAACTAGAGCTGGTGCAGTTAGAAATCAAATTTGATTTATAGAAATCAGGTTTCAGAACAGCTTACACTGTCTGAGAAAGGTACAAAAATTCTGCGAAGAGAATTTATTGTTTTGACTTCAGTACCAGATTACCTTCTCATACACCCTGAATAAATCACTCCAAGCAAAGGCTTATTATGATGATCATTTATGGCTTTAATTTCTAAGAGACCATATGCATTGAGATCTGGCTGATGTTTCCTGGCACTGGATTCGCTCAACATCGCAGATATTTTCAGAACTGCCTTAAACAATTTAATTTTTTTAAGTAATTAATGTATTTGTAAGTCTAGGGAGGCAGACTGACAGCTGTATTACATGTTCTAGCAAGTTCCAGTCAATCAGCTGAACTGTAGTAGCAACCACATATATATACATTCTTTCTGCTTGTATCCTGAGTTTCCTTGAAATTCAGTGTGACAGTTTTCCAGCTGGTATACATTTGTGCAGGGCAAGTGGGCTCAAGCATGCGCTTGTGCTGCTCACTCTCCCTCTCTGGGTTTTACTGACTTTTTATCTAAAAGCTGATTATGATTGAAATAATGAGCAGGAATTTATTAGCACATTTTGAAAAATCTGTTTTTCTTCTCTTAAAGAAAGTATGAAGCTTGTTAGATATGGTCTATAACTGCCAAGAGTTTTGAGCAGCCAGTCTGGCAGCTGTACTTTAGTCCCTGACTTGTGTTACAGTGATACTCTTACTGAGTGTCCCTTGCCTCAGCACAAGACTATAATGTTTGATTCCTAACAGCCACTCCCTCTGAGGCCTTGGGCAGGTAGAACTGTGGCTTGTGTGCCTTGATTTGTTCAAGCTTCAAAGTTTCCAAAGATAAAACAGAAACAGATGCTCACAGCAGATCTGTGACTGCATCTCATGGCACGGCCTTTCTCTCATGGTCAGCCACATGCTGCCTGCTTAGGTTATGATGCTCTCTTAGATCATAAGATTTAAATTCTAAACCCTTTAGAAAGTGTTGTGTGATTAAGAGCATGAGGACAGCTAAAACCAAAGCTGGCTCACCTGTGCTAGCTCCCTGTTCACTGGAGGCAGCGGTGCATGCCAGAGGAAGTGTATCAGCAGTGCAGGGGCAAGTGTTCAGTGATAGTCCTCAGCGTTCTGTCCCTGGCTTCCCAGGACCCCCACCTGGACACGGCTGCAAGCGTGTGCTGATGGAATGGGCACAGCGACAAATGCGCTGTGGAGACTATGTAAGGAGGAACTCCGTGCTGTGTGGGTTTTCAGTGATTTGCCTGGGACATAGAGTTCACAAAGATCTGGGTGTGTTTATGTTCTGGTTTCTCTGTGGCCATCTTCCCAAGTGCTTGTGACCTCTATGTGTTCACATAGCACTTCTGCCTGCTCCTCATCAGACTGCTCCATTCTTCCTTGTTGATGTCTCCTAGAAGAGCCGTTAGATTGTTTTGGGGACTGAGTGATCTCCAGGGCTGCCATGCACTCTTGTGTGAACTTGTCTCAAGTGGCCACCAGCTACATTCCCCCTCCATTCCAGTGCAGCTAGGGTCAGCTTACTCCGGATGAATGTTGTAGACACTTTAACAACACAGCTGAATTCAGGGGAAGCCCCGCTGCAGAATGCATTGGAGTACCCTTTGGAAAGGAACATTTTCTTACTGTGCCAGAAGGTTAATCTTCTGTTTTTCCCCTATGGAATAGTTTAAAGGGGGAAAAAAATAAAGTAAGTCTTGTATACAGACAATTCCATGGAGACAGAAGTCAGTTCAATTATATAAAGACTCAAGAGAACTTAAAGATGAAAAAATACTGTGGGAGGGAGAGTGTGGAGCCCAGCCTGAACCTCTTTGCAGCAGGCAGACTCCTAAGAGGCCTTGCAGAGCCTGCGGGCTCCTGGCTGGCCCGCCAGAACCTGCTCGACAGCGCACTGATGGTGTCAAAGATGTGAATGCAATCCTTTCACTTGCTGATTGTGCCTAGTTGTTGTAAGAATTAATAAATAATTTTTTTTTTCAGAGATTTTGTAAAAGCTTTCAGCACTGGCATAAAACATGGAGACACCAAGTAATAAAGAACGGGCAAAGATTGTTCACAATTCCTAGTGCAATCAATATTACAAATTTCTTCCAGCTGGTATATAGATGTTTGTGTGATGATTCAAGTGCAACTGCAAAATACACTCATTTTACATACTCATTATAAGCGTGTGTGCCTTTACAGTTTTTAGTCAAAACCTTTTCCCTATTTATATGAAATAGTCTTCATTTTCAGGTCCATGTGGTTTCCTGAGAGATGTGTATTCTTACCCAAGAATGTAATTTCATTGTGAAAATACCACTGATATATATATGTATATAATTTCAATTACAAGGGATTCTTTTGGCTGTGGAATGATTTTCCAAGTAAAGCTCTGTAAATAATAATTTTTTCTGCTAGCTGAACCAAAAGCTTAAAAATAAAATTAATTCAGAATCAGCCCAAGTCAGCCAAACAAAACAAAACACAGTTCAGTTGCGGAAAAAAGAATCCTAAAAGGAACAGGATTCAGCTTCCTGGAGTTTGCTTGGTATTTGTAACATTTTTCAAATTCAACTCAGTAAATTCCTTTGGAAGCATTACTGGGAAAACAAGCACACACCTGCTTTTCCTCAGTTTCCCTTGACTGCAGAGGGAGCTGGGGAAAGGTGAGGCGAGAGCAGAGTCCTGACTGCAGCATCCCATTTACGTGGCTGGTGTCAGACGGGATGGAGCTGAACTGTTTTTTTCCAGAAGACAGTTTAGAGGAATGCTCCTACCAACTTTAAATGCCTTTAAAAGAAGTAATTTTTAAAAACCCAAAACAATCAAACACATTTTTTTGCTTGAGATTTTTGTCCTCCTGTACACCAGGTTTTTAAAGCGATTTGCCAGATTTGGCACGAACTTGGATCAAATTTAACCTCTCAGCATGCCACAGGGAGGGGGGCCGGCCGGCCGCTGCGGCCTCGGTGCTCCTGGGGCGGGGAAGGCGGCGGCAGGTGCCTCCCCCCGGGTGCGGCGGGAGGAGGCCGCCGCCCGCCCGCCTGCGGCGGTTCCCGTTTCGGGTCGCGGCGCAGTGCCGCGGGGCGGGGCGGGCCGGGCCGGGCCGGGCGCTGACTTGCGGCGCTGTCGCTGTCTGTTGCAGATCTTCGAGTGGTGGTACTTCCGCAAGTACGGCACCTCCTTCATCGAGCAGGTCTCGGTGAGCCACTTGCGCCCTCTGCTGGGCGGGGTGGACAACAGCGCGCCCAGCACCGCCAGCGCCGCCAACGGGGACGCGGACTCCAGCCGCCAGAGCGTCTCAGGTGAGGGGCGGCGGGCGGCGCTCACCCTCACCCCTCACCCTCACCCCTCCGCCGGCGGGGGCTGCCGCCTCTCCCTCGGCTTTCGAGGCGGTGTAAAGCTGAAACTTTGCTTCTCAAGGTTCCTGTGCCCCGGGTCACCCGGCGCCGGGGAAAATGTCCTTTATATGCCTGAGGAGAGACATAAGGGGCTGTTACCTCGGGGGGCTGTTGGGCTGGGTGGAACTGGATGCAGGATGAAGCTGCTGGGTGGTGGCTGAGCCTCCTGCCCCAAAACACCCCACATTTACCTCATCCAAGGGTGCCATGCTCGACTTTTGCCCAGGCCCGTTGTGGCAGCAAAAGCTAGGCACACCTTCGGTACAAATATCTCGTGCTGAGCTGTGAGACCAGATAAGGTTTCCTTTAAACTTGTTTTGTTGTCAAATAAAAGGCAAAGCTGCTTTATTAGTTGCTGTGACTAATTATATCTTTCCAAATTCCTGCAGCGTTTATTGCTCAGGCTGTATTGCTAATGCATCTATTTCCCCCTTGTTCTGAAAGCCCTGCTAAACTGCATGTGCTCTTTCTACAGTACAATTTCTAAAGGCAGGTGGTATTTTTATTTAAATTCTTTTGAATAAACCAAGACTGTGAAAAAAATAGAATCAGAAAAAAATGTTGGGAATGCTCATCTGCTTTTGTATCACTTTATTTTTTAGATAAATTAGGTAGTATGTAAACAACATTTGGATTTCACTTTAGTAAATGGAAGCACTGTGACTTTTAATAGCTTAAGGGCTTGTTCTGTCCCTGACTCTGCTACCAATTTGATTTGTGACTTTGGGCAAGTCATAATGTAGTCAGGTTTTTTAAAAAGGCCTCCAGTTTAGGGGACCTGATTTCAGGCATTTGGGGCTCAATTTTAGTGAGCTTCCTGACATTCACAGCCCTTATGAGTTTCAGTGTAAGGAGTAGGTGCTGCAAATCAGGCTGAAGGTGTCTGATGCTAAGCCCTTCAATCCTTTAAAGTTGACCTTGACACTCTGGGGTTTCTTTTCTAGTGCATATGATTATTCTGAATAAACATATGATTGAGGAGGTGTTTTGAGAGCCTTATATAAGCAGTATAAATGTACGAGTTGTAATTTTTGTTATGTGTTTATATATTACTATAATAAATACAAATTTACTTGCTCTGGTGAAAAAGACAGTGTTAAATCAGAAGAAATCAGCTTTTATGTGATGAAGGAGAGAATGTCAATTTTGAACTGAGGCAGCTTGAGTCCTCTTACAGCTCTGGGGCCAGAGGATGATCTCTGCAGGTCAGTTTGTTCACATCACAGGTTTGGAGTTCTGCTGAGGCACTTTGAGTCAGGTGCCTGGTTGCCTGGGGATGGTTCCTCTGAGAGACAGGCCAGCCTGCCTCAAATGAATCAGCCCCCCAAGCACTGATCTTGGTGGACTGAAGAGGAGTCCCAGGGGAACTTGTCTCTCTGCTTGGGTGACTCAGCTACCTGGGGGGGATGAATCGAAAACTTAGCCTGTGAGTAATGAAGATGCTGAAATACTATTGCTTATGGCTTGAGTTGGTGATACTGACTGTTAAAGAAAGTCAGGGCAGGAGCATCTCGGCTTGTGTTCCTCATCTGTAAAACAAAGTTTACCTATCTCAGCCCTAGCTTGGCATACAGGCCATAATCTTAATATTGGAAATTACTTCAACTTTCATTAGGGGTGTGGCCCTAGAATCAATTATGGTTTCATTAAATTTATTTCCTCTGCAGACTTTTAAAATATATTGGAATTAACAAGTGAAAAAAAGTGAATGAAAGAAACCCAAATTCAGTTATGGAGAAAACATTATTGTTTAGCAGCTGAGGTGCCTGTGTCTGTACCTGGCAAATTTTATTTCTGCCCTTTAGCGTTCATGAAAACAAGCAAACAAAAATTAGCTTTGAACTTACAAGTTAAATAAAATAGGTGGCCTCAAAAAACCTTGCTCTCTACTGAGTATTTCTACTTAGGGAAGCCTCCATATAGCACAGCAAATTCAGCTGTTGCCATTCCCATCTGAGGAGAGGCTGTGAACAGCAGCACTGCACGGTCCAATATATTAGATTTGGATGGACTGGCAGAAAGCATGGGATGGCTTGGAAACACCTGTGCGCACTCATCAACGCTCTCAGTCACACTTCAGCAGCTCTGAAATAACTCCCATCATTTTAAAGCAGAAGACACATTATTTGGACTAATGAGGTTCACCCAAGCATCTTGACTTTTCTGATATAAACAAATAGTCAAGGAGCGTGTTTGCTTTCAGTGCGTTGGCACCTGAGTCTATGAGTTGGGACTCTCACAGTGTCTCTGGATAGTGTGTCTGTATGGATAGCCTGTTATTTGTGCCTTCAGAAAGATATTGGTGCTCAAAACGTGATCATTGAACAAGGAGCTGAAAGATTAATCTTCAATAAATCCTAATTGCTTATGTAAAATAAGGACATAGTTATGTTATTAGTTTGTAATGTAACAGAAAAGGCAACCTTTTTGGTTTACCATGCATCAACACTGGGATGTTTCTTTCACTGTCCAACAAGGTGAAGATGAGTTTTTCACTTGTCTCACCATGTTTTCCTGTGTAGATGTTTAACTATGGTAGAATATTGCAGTAGGTATCTTTGTCTTCAGAAAGGTCAGAAGAATGGTTGTTGTACTGAGACTGTGGTATCCACAGATACCAAGACAAAAGGAACAAAGAGCACGTGTTTAACTAGCCAGGCAGATGCCAAACTAACCCCAGGACAGGAGGTGCTGATAAAATACCTTCTTCACTTCCCCTTTTTGTTTCCCGATTCCACCTTTCCCTGGTGCAGTGCTGAAGTACTGCATAGGTAAAGTATAGCCACTTAAATTTAAATAAGATGAGCAAGAAGAATGGTGTCACTGTGATCAAATAGTTGTTGTCTAATCTTGTTGGTTGCAAATAGAGTAAGCCAAGTCATTGAATTGTACCGCTGGAGCTGAGAAGGCTGATGTTGATTTAATATTTACAATGGTTTGATAGTCGTATTGGGTAAAAACTATCAGATTGAAGCCTGTCAAACAGCCATATCCTCTGGCTGCACAACAGAACAGCTGAATGTTGATTGAGCACTTCTGCTGACTAAACCAGTGGTGCTTTCTAGTATTAGCTACCTGCTGAAATGGTTAGTTGAAAGATGCAGATGTATAATCAATGCTCTCTTCCCAAACATCTTCCCGTTCCCATGTCTCTGTTTCATGCACGTGTTAGGTGATTGGGGCACCAAGCTGAGGACCCACCTCCTACGCTACCTGACTAGTTTTTGTGTAGCTGTGGGTGTCATTATGTTACTGCAAATAATTTATGTAAAATGCTTTCTCTCTGTGCTGCTTTAGCCTCATACTCAAAAGTGGGAGCTTATGTCCGTGAGAAAAGAGAAGGGCTTGACTTGCCGTTCTGTATTTCTGTCTTTCTTTGATGGAACAGGCATAAAGGGAGCAGGCATATACTTACCAGTGTTGTATAAAGTAGGGTACCCTGCTGACTCAACATGCCACAAGAAAACTGTTGCTGTGATCTCTTTAGAAACAATGTCAGAAAATTTCATAGGGAAAAATGTGCTGGTTGACTTTCGGTGGTGGAAAGCAGCTGGTGAAATACTGCACGGCCCATGCTACTGATGAGATTTTGCAGAGCACCACGTGAGGGGTCATCCAGTAGCAGATCTGTGGTGGAACGACATGCTGCCTCTCAGTCAGTCTTTGTGTAAATACTGGGTTTGATTCCGGTTTCACCTTCACTGGAGTGAATTGTCTTTGTTGAAATGAAGCGAACAAGTCTAGTATTAAATTAAAGGAAGAAGAGTCAGAATCTAGACCTTACCTTTTCAAATGCTATAGAAATTGAGTTTTTGTGATTTTTTTTTTTTTTTTTGAGTTCTGTTCTAAATTACACTGTTATGGATTTTCTTATCTCTTCCTACCTGTAGTGCAAAGAATTTGGCATTTTTTTACCCCTGAGAGAAATGTATGAATGTTTTTAGTGTTCCCAAACCTTTGCAATGCAATGGACTTTTCTCTGCCATCATCCTTTGTCAACCCTGAGATGCTTGTAACTTAAGTAAGATCAGCAGATGTTGTCATGGATTTTTACTTCACGAGCTAAGAAGGAATTAAATTTGGCAACTGTAGCTGAGATTCTCAGTGATTTGCAGTATTAACTGGACAGTGAAGTTTTTCTGTAGAAATAATAAGTCCATAGGGACTGAGTTAATTGCTGGTTTTCAGTTCAATAACTCAGTGTGATCCCTCTTCAGTTCTGCATTATAGTAGATGTGAGTTCTGGCACTAATCAGTATTATCTTTTCATCTGGCATTTGGTGCTTTGTTAGTGGTTATTTGTCTGGAATGATTACATCTGTTGACACTGATTGATAATGAAAGTATCATTTAAAAAGGAAGAACAGTCTGGTTACCTGCATCTCTATGCTCTTGATTTATTTTTTTTTTTCTTCCATTTGCACTTATAAAAAATAAAAGCCATTTGATAAGGCTTATTAGAAGGTAACTGATGTTTCTGATAAATCTCAAGTACCATTGTAATTTGGGAGAGATTCATTATTGTGTGTTTCTGTTTATGACAGAATGCAAAGTCTGGCGAAATCCTTTAAATCTGTTCAGAGGAGCCGAATATAATCGGTAAGTGCTATGATGTTACAGTTTCAGGCATAGTACTGGGTTAAGGACCTTAACTCTACTTTTCCATTAAGCTAACTCAGAGATGGAAAAACAAAGACACCCATGGACACATGCGCTCATACCAGATTTTTCTGTCATTTGTAAGAATTGCAGAATGAAAAGGAATTTAAATTTATGTTCATGCACTTGTTATTTCTGCAATTCTTGGTGACATAAAAAAATGGAAAAACCTAAGCGCGATGTACCTGGTACTGTTAATACAGTAATTTGCTTCAAATCAGTTATAGCAAACAACCTAATGAATTATATCCATGTAGTCTTAATGTTTGAATATGTGCATAACTGGTTTCCTGTGTGTGCTTTCCAACATCCTCATTAGCTCAGGTTCAACTACTGTTGCTCCATCCCAGTACAGTGAAATGAAATGTATGTTGGTTAGGAGTTTGGCTGGGTGAACTTAGTGGGCTATGCCCATCTCTAACATCTAGGATTCTTTTCTAGATTCATTTTGCTGAATGTGACCTCATTAAACAAAATGTCTCTTTGTTGGCATGTTTGCAGGTATACATGGGTAACAGGAAGAGAACCTTTGACTTACTACGATATGAATCTTTCAGCACAGGACCATCAGACATTCTTTACATGTGACACGGATCATTTACGGCCTGCAGACGCTAGTAAGAGACCTTGTGAACAACTGTTTTTGCTAATAGGTTAATGGTTGGTTTAAACTGACGCAAGAAAAATGCAGTCAGACATAGTAGATAAGGAAAGACAAAAGTTTGATAGTGCCTGGAAAGCCATTGCTGTTGGATTCATAGTATTCCAGATCTGGGCAAATATCTATATAGGTATAAACTATCTAATTTGTGTCACTATTTTGTTCTACTTTCTTGCTGAAGTCACTCAAGGTACCATTTGCAAGTGTAAAGACTTGGTTTTTCCTCCTGTTTCTTGCAGTGGCTTCAAACGTGTATAGCTTAATTTGCCTCCAGCTGCCGTGTAGTATGTTGAGTTACATTGTCCACGTCCTATTTAGTCTACGCTGACAGAAGAGAGAGAGCTTATGTAAAACTTGAGTCCTGTGTTTCGTTCCCCGACGTAGTTAGAAGCTCTGTAAAGAATGGGAACGACATATTTACAACTGATTTTGATATAAGCAGATTTAGTTGTATTAAGCCTTTACTGTTAAGTCCATGTGCAGACTTTGGTTCTGCTAAAAATGTACGACAATGATTTCAGTCGTCAGAATTTGCCTCTGAAGAGACAAATTTTCTTTGTCTCTTAGGAAAGGAGAGGTACTGATGGTTGGGCACCCCATTCTGAGGGCAAAATTACAAAGGAGAAGATACTGTGCTTTTTTGACACAAGATAAACATGAATCTTATTTTCTGAACTCGATGGCCTAACTATAAGGTGGTCTGATTAGCCTGGATGTTGTTTCCATTTAGTATTCACGTAACGCAACAGCACAGTAAGGAACTAGAATGCGAATCCCAACTATCCATATATTCTTTTGTGCCCTGTGGAATCTACTACCCCAAGAGGAAAAAGCTGCTTGTCACCTCTGTATGTGACAGTGCAGATGGCATGATCTCTTAGCCAGACTTTCCCATGGAAAATAAATTAATTAAATGAAAAAATAAAGCTGAGTATCTGGGACAAAAGCTCATGTTGATTATGTATCTTTTGAGTGATCACTGAGCTGTTTGAAGTGCATCGGAGTGAGTCAGGCTGAGAGCAATAAATTTTGTTGTTATAATGCAGTAGATTCTCCTTGTTAACGCTGTAATGACTGATACGCCCCTGTTCTGCTTTGTTTATTGAATAGTAATGCAGAAAGCCTGGAGAGAGAGAAACCCCCAAGCCCGAATTTCTGCAGCACATGAAGCTTTGGAACTGAATGAGTGAGTGACAACAACATTAACATTTATCCTGTCATTTAAAAATCCATTTGATGATAGCTTAAGGCAGGGGGTTTGCTACAGTAATTTTTAACCATGATTACAGGCCTGTCACAGGAAGGCCTGCAATGGGAGGAAAAAAGCACAGCTGCACATTGTGCTAGCCACCCAGAAGATCCTTAGGGCAGTGATGACAATGGGAGTCTTCCCATTGATGTCAGTGGGCTTTGGATCAGCATAGCAAAGTGTTAATTAAGTTGCCTCCTGATGAGCATATGAAACATGCATTTATGAGGTGGAGAGTTCCCTTTTGGATTTCTCAGTCATCCTGAACAGAGGCAAGAAAGAAGGGACTCATAAACACCTTCTAAAATATTCATTTCATAGTGTGAGAGAATATGATGTAATTTTCTGGGACTTTTGGTCTTTGAGTCCATTATTTATTTTCTCAATGAGAAGTGTAGTATTCAGAGGTCCCACAATAAACTCAATGCTGTGATACTTTACTGGCATGGCAAACTGTATAAATGTTGCCAAAGTGTATAAAGTGGAGAGAGTCCCTTAGGTTGCTGTCAGAGATTACTGCGTTCTAGAATTCCATAAACCAGTGCCTCACGGATTGTCCTTCACATGTTTCATCAGAAGGAGAAAAATAATTGTTTGTTCCTGGACAGAAGTTTAACTGAGAGAGCATGTAGCATAAAAGGCTTTTGCAGAAGTGAGCTATAAGCCTATCTTGTGCTACTCATGTGTCACAGAATCACAGAATGTCTGAGGTTGGCAGGGACCTCTGGAGGTCGTTTGGTTCAACCCCCCAGCTCAAGCAGGGCCACCTACAGCACGTTGCACAGGACCATGTCCAGGCAGCTTTTGAATATCTCCAAGGAGGGAGACTCCACAACATCTCTGGACAACCTGTGCCAAAACTCAATCACCCTCACAGTAAAAAAGTGTTTCCTGATGTTTAGACAGAGCCTCCTGTATTTTTGTTTGTGCCCACCGCCTCTGATCCTGTCACTGGGCACCCCTAGAAAGAGCCTGATTCCATCCTCTTTGCACCCTCAATTCAGGTATTTACAAACATTGATGAGATCCCCCCTGAGCCATCTTTTCTCCAGGCTGAACAGTCCCAGCCCTCTCAGCCTTTCCTCATATGTGAGATGCTCCAGCTAATCATCTTCATGGCCCTTCACTGGACTCTCTCCAGTCTGTCCATATCTCTCTTGTACCAGGGAGCCCAGAACTGGACACAGCACTCCAGATGTGGCCTCACCAGCACTGAGTAGAGGGGAAGGATCACCTCCCTCAACCTGCTGGCAACAATTCTCCTAGTGCAGCTGAGGATACCATTCGCCTTCTCTGCGGCAAGGGCACATTGTTGACTCATGTTGAACTTGGTGTCCACCAAGACCCCCAGGTCCTTTTCTGCCAAGCTGCTTTTCAGCTGGTTGGCCCACAGCAAGTACTGGTTCCTGGAATCTTGTTTTCATGCAGACCTGTTTCCTGTTCCTCAGCTGATGACTCTTTGTGAAATGCAACCAAAGGCAGCTGCAGCCCAATTCTATTTCTGTATAAAGAATAATCTTACCAGCAGTGTGCTTTGTATGGTAAAGAAGTCAACAGGCTATCCACCTAACTTCAGCTGCTAAAAATGTGGCCACTGAGTTTAAAGTAGTTTGCCTGGGCTCCCTCTATAGTCAATGAGAGAGGCACCTCCATTCAGCAATTCACCCTATTCTTAGCGAGATGTTTAAACGTGTGAAATGAATGGCTTTGTGAAGATGCTTCTTGATGGAAGTGGAGGGGCACAGATAGTTAAGAGATCTAAATCAGACAGCTAAAAGCTGGATGAGGTGACTGCCACCATGCATTTCACCTTTCTGTGTATTTCTAAAGCTCCTTTCCTGGGTTTGGTTTGGTTTTTGGAGGGGGTGGTGTTGTTTGTTTTTTAATCTATACAATTATATTTATAATCTGTTCTTTGCACATGGCAAGTGTTATAGGTCTATTGATTCTTTTCATACCATTACAGTAATGGAGACGTTTTGTGTTAAAACAATAGTGCATAAAACTAGTCTTGGTTTCCAGAAGGAGTTTCAGTGATGTAGGCCATGATTGCTTGGTGAGACAGTGCTTTGCTTTCTGGGGCAGTTGTCGATAGGTTTACTCAAGTGGCTGAGTGATACAGTATCTACAAATGAGAGAAGCTGTAGGTTGCCGCAATATTTATTCGTCAGACTAGTTCAACAGAAAGGTATATGGACAAAACTTCATTGCCTCTGTATTTGGTACACCCTTGCCAGTCTGCATTTCTTTGTATAGCTTTTACTTCATGCAACTTTCTCATGGTTTTTCCTCTGATATTTTTGCAGGTGTGCTACTGCCTATATTCTCTTGGCTGAAGAGGAAGCAACGACAATTGTAGAAGCAGAGAAGCTGTTCAAGCAAGCTCTGAAAGCTGGAGAGGGCTGTTACAGGCGCAGTCAGCAGCTACAGCACCATGGTGCCCAGTATGAAGCCCAACACAGTAAGTTTCTCTAGAGGGAATAGCTGTTTCTAAAGGGAGAGAAGTTCTGGAGAGTTCTTTGATTTTTGAGGTGGTTTTTTTTTTTCCCTCTCAGAACTATGTACTCAGTATTTAACATTGGCTGGAATATGGCTCTAGAGCCAGACTATTCTGTTTCAGTGTTTTTGCTTGATTCTGTTGCTGAGCTAGCAATGCTCAGATTACAGATGCACCTTTTCTTTGTCATGGCAGAAAATACTGTAGCATGCACTTAACAGAAAATAAAAAGTAGGAGAGCTGAAAGCAGTCTGATATTCAGAAAATGCTGGACACTGTTTTAGGAAGTTGCACTGAAGTGCTTTTAGCCATTTTGAAAACATGGGCTCTTGTTGTGAAAAGGCTGAAAAGAATGATAGAAACAGGCGTGAAGTGATGCTTTGCCAGTTTTTTTCCATCAGCTGTGAGAGTAAATATGTACAACACATTGTTCTGTGTAAAAGTTAGTGAGACCCATTAACCAGTGTGACATTTGAAAAGTTAGTTGCATACATTAAGAAAGGTCACAGAAACATAAAAATTAGCAAGTGCAATAATACAGTGCTCTAACTGAAAGTCTAGATTTCTTAAAAATTTTGAATAAGCAGATTTAGCTGCTGTGATGATGTTTATTAGATGCTTCTTAAACCTAAGAAATACATGAGGGTTCACTGCCAGTACATGAACAAAAAGATAAATAAAACAGTCTAGGTTATTTCTAGACTACCTCAGGCAAAAATTATACCAATTAATTACATAAGTACAAGCACTAACATACTTTGGGCATCTTCAAGTTTCTCAGGACCTGAATTCACAGCCTCTGGCTATCTCGCATAATTTGAAGATTGCTGATAAAAATTGTATACAGTGAAATTGTCTGTGATCTCTAGTTTCAAGTGTACGCAAGCCTAAACCTGAAAACCTGAGGTTTTATAAAAGTTTATTTTAAACATTTGTTGGTTATAAAATGATATTTAGTATTATTTGCCTATTTTTGGTGAAAATAAAAATATAGAGCAGCTGAGACCCTGAAGCAACTTTCAGGCTCTAGCAAGCTTATGGTTGTCTGTGAAACCTTAATTTCTGCACTCAATCCATCCTGAGCATAGAAAATGACAGCAATTCTATGAAAGATGCACACTAAGAGTAATTAAACACTGTCATGATGCTTATGTCCAAGATAACCTGGTTAAGTTTGTGCAGGCAAATATAAGTATGGTATTTTTGTAACCTGTCTGTGCTAGATGGCTACTGTCATCATCAAATTTGACACCCTGAACCTTCAGTACTACAGCAGAGGAAGTAACCAATTGAACTGCAAAACTGTGCATTGCCACAGAGCAGGAGGGGCTGAAAAGTGGCTGCCAGCTCTGACTGCGGCTTCAGGAGGGGCTAGATTGTTGCACTTCTCTATACCACCCCATCTGCCCTTGATAATGTCAGTGTACACCCACAAAAGTTAGAGAAGTTCCAGCCTCAGATGATGCCTTGGACACAGGTGCTTCAAGTAGGATTCTCTTGATTATGTGCTGGACTTCTGCATGGTTTCAAAGGTGGAGAGGAAGGACCACAGACAGATGTGTTGCAGTTCCATGGTTCTGAGATGTCTGTCATTCCATTTCTGGCCCTTGAAGTTAACTTCAGGATGAAGAGTGGGCATTTAATCTTTTACAGGTGAAAAACACTATGTAATTTCTTTAACAACAGCATATTGCTCTATGTTTCTGTTTATTCGTGTGCTCTCCTTCATACAGTATTTTATGTTAGACCATGAATTTTCATAGAATCATAGAATGGTTTGGGTTGGAAGGGACCTAAAAGATCATCTAGTTCCAACCCCCCTGCCATGGGCAGGGACACCTTCTACTAGACCAGGTTGCTCAAAGCCCCATCCAACCTGGCCTTGAACACTTCCAGGGAGGGGGCAGCCACAGCTTCTCTGGGCAACCTGTTCCAGTGTCTCACCACCCTCACAGTGAAGCATTTTAAGAGTAAATAATGACTTTGAGTACCCAACTTAACCTCTTCCAAAAGGTACTAGTTTATAGAAAGCGCAGGCAATCTTTTTGAGGTGGCTCATGTTAGTCACCCCAAATCATTAGTCACCTCAGAAAATTTTGGCCTGAAATGTTATCTTGATTTCATAGTAAGTAGATTTCTTTTGAGTATTCCTTCTGAAAAGACTGAAAAGGAGCTTGGCCAGAAATATATACCTCTTAGCTACACTACATAAACATGTTGAAACAGATGTAACTAATAAATTGTTTATTAAATATATAGGAATCATTGCAGAGATAAGGAATTACATAATATAAAATACAGCTAAAGGAATTCCTTTCCTCCCTTATTTATTTTTTCTTCTAAAGTCAGACCTTTCAACCTGCTGCTTAATCTGTCTGAAAATTTTAATCACAGCTTTAAAACAATTTGTAGGTACTTGGAATGTTTTCAGTGCACATCTTGTTCTTGTTATGAAAGACTTTAAAATGTTAGGAACAGACTACAGTCTTTACAGACTGCATACTATACACAAAGATAATTTGTAGCAGGTGTCTTATGTTTTCATGATACGATAATTTTATAGATGATTAGCTGTCCGCTCATTTCCTGTTGGTCCAGAAGCATGTTAAGAGTTCACATTGGAATTACAGGGAAGAGAATGAGAAATTAAACAAGTAAGAATTCTCCAAGAGAATAATTGTTGCAGCTGTTTAGTTTCTGTCATCTTTGCTGTTAGGGCATCTTCCAGTACATAGGACTGTCATATCTGAAACATACTAATTTGCCATCCATAATTAGCAGAGTGAGGAATTTGAAGATGATGACTGGGTAACAAGTAAAGGCTCTGTAAATGGAAAATTCTTCTAATCATTAAGAAAAAGACTGCTAGAGGATGAGGATTTGTTTTGCTACATCTCATGTTAACAAGCATGTACTTCATAACTTACAAAAAAGGCAGGATATAACGTGCATTTTCATGGATGCCCTTGTCTTAACCATGTATGTGAATTGGTAAGTAATGTAATGCTGTGTGTGACCAGAGTTTTGTGCCAATGTTAACTTCATAGGGGTTCTCCTTGCCTCACTTGATTACTTGATGGCCCTATAGCGTTCTCTGTACCTTAAGATCTGCTTATATTTCATAGGTGTAAGGCCAACCCATGGGTCCTTATTTTACCTCTGTATATCTGGAGTAATTCCACTGATTTCAGTGATGTTATGCCACATCTAAATCAGCAGAATTTGGTAATTTTTTATTAAAAGTATTGTGAAAACATTGATGATTGTGAACAAAAAATGGCAAGAAGAATGTTTCCTTTTGTGTTGGAATATTGAATGAACCTTTGTTTTATGTTTTTATCTTAATGCTGTTTCTTTTTCTTCTTATACAGGAAGGGACACCAATGTGTTAGTTTATATTAAGAGGAGGCTGGCAATGTGTGCAAGAAAGCTGGGAAGGACCAGGGAAGCAGTGAAAATGATGAGAGATGTGAGTTTGGATTTGTTTCGCTTGTGATACTTAGGTAATAGTAGCATAGAAATGATACGTGTTTGCTTACAAGCTAGCATCCATTCCTGATGCCTGCAGCACTGCTGATAGTCATTTTGTATGTGCAATGTACGTAAAGATTAAGTTAAGAGATCGTTTATTTATAAAGTTGCGAAAGCAACACTATGAAATCATAAAATACCAGGTGGACAGTTTCCCATACAGACTGAATTTCCCATCCTGGTACCTGTGCAATGGAGCACAGTCTTTAATTATTTGATCATGAAGTTCCTAACATTTTTTCTGAAGCATGTAATGAATGCCATTAACTTAATAAACAGGTCTTAAGTATTCTGTTTCCTCCTTGCAAAGGTGCAGTTTGGCTTTGTGCATTGTCTATTCAGACCCGAGGACAACGTTATTCACACACAACCTATTACTGAGAAGTCAAACCCAAGTAATTAGTCTATAATGGACTGATTTCCCTCTGCGGTGGGGGATGACTATATCCCTGTTTTGTAGGCAGGGGAGCTACCAATGGTGGTCATAAGGCAGTAAGCTACAAAGCTACAAATTTGAATTTGAAACACCAAACAGTAGCTATTTTGGGAATGGCAGGACGGGCAGCTGTCCGCATAAAGCACTGCATATGTTTCAAGTATGTAAAATGCTGAAGTTTAGAGATAGCTGTGAATGCCCAGCATTTCTTCAAGTGAGATCCCCTGGACGCAGATTAGGAACACAGTTCATTGAGAAGGTGACTTGCCTCACCCGAGGTAGCAAGTCTGTGACAGAAGGAGGAATGGAGTCCTAGAACTCTGGGCAGATGATGGTAAAACTGCTTACCAGTTTCTTGTGTTCTCCTTGCTTACACTTTGTTTCCCAGCTCCCACAAAAGTGGGGTGGAAATTAATCCATCAAGATACAGAGTTCTACAAGTTAAACTGAAGGACCTAAATTTCCACCTGCCTGGTGAAAAGGGAGATTCTGGCTGCTAGTCAGTAGTAATTTTAATGTAAAAAGGCAAGTAACTTTCGCTGGAGCTTGGGCACTTGCATCAGCGTCACTGGGGCAAGTATGTCTGCCAGCTTGGAATCCAGCACCCAGTATCTTCTGGAACTGGGGCACTCGTGAATATTTTTTGAAAACATTGAGCAGAGTTCATCATAATAATGCAGGTCTTCATCCTAAATAATCTACCAGATGGCAAGTAGTGAGTAACTTTGTTTCCTGTCTCTAGCTGGGTTTTTTCAGGCACACATCTCTCACTCCCCAGAATTGCTAGGCTCCCAAACAGAGGTGTTGAAAAAGAACTTGTCAAAAACCCATCTATTGTACAGCTAGGAGTGTAAGAAAGGGGAATGAGGAAGAAAGACCTGGTTTTGCAGACTTGTGGTCAGCTGGGAGAACGTTGATTTCAAAAACGTTGTTTTCAGTCCAGCCAGCTCCACTGATTCTTCATGAATTTTGTTACATGGGCACTCTGGGAAAAATACTGAAATGTTTGGGGACAAACATTGGAATTCTAAGTTCTGGCATATAATATACATAATATACAAGAAAGATAAAATTTTGAATTTCACATTCAAATGTCACACATCGTAATGGCAACTTCTGGAGCTTACTATTGGCTGCTAAATGTGTTTTGTGATTTGTAGTTAGAGCTATGTGGAACAGATAGTCTGTGAAGCCTTCTTCTGCTGATGTCAATATGTGTGGTTAATTGTGCATTCAGAGCACTGGATTCAGGGACTTGGGTGATCCGTCTAGTCCTAGGTTTCTTATGCAAAGTAAGACCCAGAAAGCTTTGATTATAATGAATGGCTTATTCTGTCACTAGAGAGAAAATTGTGTATTGTTGAAGTTAAGTACAATGTGGATCTCAAAAAACAACAATAGGGAGACCCGAAGTCATTGTTAGATAGTTGAAGGACAGAAGACACTCTCCTCAATAGTGATGCTTTGCTAAAATGAAATGACTGGATGCAAGACAAAGGAGGTATAAAGATAGAATTTCAGCTTCTAGAGCTTCAACTCAGATCAATGCATTCTGTATTTTTCCACATACACACACAGCCAAATCCTCAGAACTGAAATTAGATTCCTCTAGAGCTCTTTGTTGTGAGCAAACAGAGCTGAGAATTAGCAGGTCCCTAGCTGAAATATAAAAGCAGCAGTATCTCTAGGTCACAACTCCAGTACACTGGAACCAAGAGTAGGGTCAAGTCAGCTTTGCAGATGCTTTTCTTAGACTGGCTTGAAGCTACTTATTTCTGATGAATGCATATCCTCCATTGCTTCATAGAAGACATAAATAATATACTTATGAAGAAGTTTGAAGAACATGAATGTGTCACTGAAGGTTTCTATGTGATTGATGAGGGAGGAGATGAATTTATTCACCCTAAAAAGAATATGAAGAATATGTTGGCTGGGGACTGCTGAATCTAGCATCAGGGAACAGAGGGCGGTGGCTCTGTTTGTGTTTGAAAGATTGAAAACAGATTTCTCAAGACATGGAACATGATGGAAATGAAGTGTTAAGAGGTTCATGACACCATCTGGGAAATATGATTGGGATGTAGTGAGTCTTTGCCACTTTGAAAAAATAAAATATTTGAGAGTGTTTAATTCATTGCATATATGAGGCCATCTTGAGGACATTACTGATGGATTAGATTGTCTTACTTGAATTTTATGTAAGAAAAGACTGCGATCCTGCTTAAAACACCTTAATGGAAAGAAAATTAGTTGTTGGCGACTTAAGATTTTGATTTTATGGTTATAGACACTGCTGATAGGAAAATCATATTCTTTAATATTATATTGAAGATATTTAAAACCAGTGTTTTTGAAACTTTAAAAAACTGTTTAAAAACGGGGGTTTTAATTTTAAAAAATGGGTAGGAATTTCTCTTGCTTCTGTGATTGATTCTGAGATAGTATTTTGTTGCTGACTTTGCTGCTTGGATGCCATTAATTTAGTTGAGTTGAATGAGAATTATGAACCTGTAATTTTCATGGAAGCATGTAATTGAATCATATATAGGTGTTGCTTTTGCTTGTATTTCTGATGATAATTATTTACTATTTTTTGCTATAGAAACCAGCAGCTGTCACTATTTCTATATATTGAGTTAACCTGTGATCTCATTTTGATTAGTGTATTGTTGGAATAACTCCAGTCTAGTCAACAGTTATTCCAATTTTATTCCTGTTTATACAGAGCATGATATGGTCTGTGAGGGAACTAAATCTCTTTTACTGTCCCTGAGGAGAAAGTCTACAGTGCTGGTTGTTTTATTTGTTGTGCTGATTATGTTAGGAGAATTTAAACTAGTTTGTTCTAAATTACATTGGAAAATTTGTTATGTGCAGAGGTGAAAGGCCTTGATGGTGGCTGTGGGGAATCTTCAGTATCCCTTCATGTTCAATCTTTATTGTGGACAATGTTGCAAGCCAAGTAGCTACATCCTGATGAGCAAGGGTAGCCTTTTGTACCAGCTGCTCTCTGCTCTTTGCAGATTCCCTCACCATTACAATGGAAGAAAACAAAAGTCTGCTGGGTTATTGTTTCTTGTTTTTCATTGATTAAAAACAGAGAGGATGTGGAGGGTATGCAAAGGCACTTTCTCTACTTTGTGGGCGATTGCATCAGTGACTGCACTACTGAATTCAGGAGCAGACTGACATGGGATTTCCCTTCACTGGGTCACTGAAGTATCCAGGTGAAAATGTACTGTGCAAGAAAGAAAGTGAATTGTCAAATTAATTCAAGCTTCTTGGGATTGTTCTGGAGAACAGTTAGACTATGGAACAAGCTTTCATTGAAGGGTGATGTATGTTTAGGAAAGAGAAGGGTGGCAGGCAGAGGCAGAAGGCGTGCTAGTGGACAGAGTGAACAGAAACTCTTAATTGCCTCCTCTTTCAGAGACATGACTAAAGAAACTCATTCTAGAGTGTCTTTATCTCCTACCCCATAGCCCTGCGCTTCGCTGAAGACTGCTTTGTAGTTTTAACAAGTATGTGTTTCTGAGACACAGTGGAATTGCAGCTTGACCCATGCTTTGAAGCTCTCTTTAGAAATGAGTGAGGTTTAGGGAGAGAAGAGACTCTCCAGGTCTTCCCTCAGCTCTGGATAAGGATAGAAACTAAAATACTTTTTAAGAGTCAGAAAAGTACGTTTTGTTTCTGGGATCAGTCATATCTGCTGAGAAATCACTCTTCAGATCACAGTAAAGGACCTAGAAGTCTACTTCTGTGTACCTAGCTCCGAGAACCTTGTTGAGGATGTTTCAGTTGGAAGTATTTATATGTTGTATGCTTATTAATGGGCTGCATGATAAGTTCTTTAAACACCCAGGCTGTCCTAAGCATTTAAAATGGTTTAAGAGGCTATATCACTTGAAGGCTATGTCACTTGAAGGCTTCAAAAGCCTACTCAACCATACTTAATCAATTTTAGTGATATGAGAAAGTTGGGGTTTTATCTTTTTATGACCAGTGGTGTTAGTGATTTTTGCTGGTATGATGGTTCTGCAAATCTAGCATGCTTTCTTGGCAACCTGTTTTGCTGGGCTTTGAATAAGGTTTTCTGTTCAGTATACTCTTGGATTCTGTATTGTTGTGTGCATTGCTGCTTTGCTCTTAGTTAATGGGAATACACAGCTGGGACAGTGTTCTGTACCTTGAATTATCAAGCTGTGTGAAACAAAGAGAGTACTAGTTGCTAATAAAGATATTATGATCCCTAGCAATTTAACAACACAACTTCTGCAGCTTCTTGCATCGGCAGCTACTGTCTGTCTCTCCCAAATACTTCTGTGCTTGAGGCAAGGATTAGTGAGTGAGATTCTTTGGCTTGTGTTACGCAGGTCAGATTAAGCAGGCTGCTCTGCCTTGAGTGGGATTCTAGTTTTATTAACAACTGTAGCAGTTGCTTAAAGTACCATTTATTAAAATTTGAAGGAAAAGTACTTCTTAGTTAAACGAAACCAAGAGTTATCTCATAAATTTTAAAAAGGGCTACTCTTGTGAATTGTGACATTTGTCAATCTTTACCACAGAGTAGTATCTTCAGTTAATTCTTGTTTTGACACATAAGCACTGCAGTAATAGCAAGTGATAAATGCTGATTTTAACATTACCATATGTCTGTATATTCAAATGTGGTTTGTTTTGTCACAGATTTACATGTTACAGGTAAGTGGGAGGGGTGGGTTGGAACATCCCTTGTTTGAATGGGCTCTTAAAGAAAACGGAGACTCCTGTGATTCCCCTGATGCTGTTTATCCTTCCCTTTACCTGCACGTGACTCAGACCCCTCACTTCTTGTCATGACTATGATCCTGCGCAAACCCCTCAGAAACTAGAAATTTGGTGACTACTACCTAACCCTTATAATAATAATGTTTTTCATATAAATTATGGGTTTTCCATCATTAAGATAGAATATAGTCTTATAGTCTTTGTAGTCACACGGTCTTGGTAGGAGCCCTAGTAACTTGTACTCCTTTTTGTCTGCCCTCTTGCATCATGTTCAGGGGCTTTGTATTGTCTTTTAATTATGCTTTTCCATCTCTCTGGAATCTCCTAGCTCCTTTTTGAGCTACTAGATAATTCCCTCTTTAATTTCATTTAAAAATCTGATTCTAAAAATATGGCAAAGTTTCTGCAAAAAGTGCTTTGGAATGATGCAAATAAAGGAATGTTTTTGAAGAGGGCTATGAGTAATGACTTTGTTTTCATGCTTTATGAAGTTACTGATCTTTGATGTAACAAACACAATTTATCACTGTTACTACTTTTATGTGATGTGATTGTTTAGTAGTAAATGTACATCTGGAACAACTTGCACTCTTCTGGTTTCATGCCACATCTGCCTTTAAAATTCTCTTTATTCCAGAACTACATGCATTTTTATAGCACAGTCCAAATAACAGCATCTTCATAATTATATTTCTCAAAGAACTCAAGTCATACTCTGAAGGCTTTAATCCTCTTATTAAGAGAGAACATAAAGGCTGCATGTTCTAGCATATTTCCTTAGAGTTTGCATATTTGGGAAGATATTTTTCACATCATTGGCTCATTGTTAATCCTACATTGAAGAGAAGTCATATTATCTGTGAGTATTATGGAGCACTACGACTAAACTCACATTTGCCAAAGTAAAAATATAATGTCAGCAAATTTTATACCTGTACCATCCCACAGTTAGTGTAAACTGTATCTGGGTCTTTTTCCTGACACTCTGAAGTTCAAGCATTAGATGACATGTCAAATTCCCTGAATTCCACATATGGATGAAAATATGTGGATCCTACTGCTAATTGTTTTCAAGCTCCAAAAGAACAGGATCTGGCAGATTTGGCTTCTTAGCTTCTATCCTTTCTGAACTGAGAAAGAGTAACTGTGGAGCTGCTTCCAAACAAAACAGTGATTATTTGCCAAAAGGAATGCAGCACATAGAGAAATACATTAAATGACAGAATCCTACTTTTGCTGTAATTAAGCAGAACTTTAATTCAGGTGGGTGCAGTGTATTTCAGATAATTTTCTAACTCCAGGAACTATGAGAGAGTCTGTTTATATCACATGAATTCCACTCACAATGAGACCACCCTGGAATGAGTTGCACTTTTAGGACCAGGAGTTAGCCTAATTTTTAAGCATCTGACATTGATAACAGGGCCTTTTTTGTGTGCTAGCCTTAGTCTGATGACTAGCCAGGTGAGCTGGCTAGGACAAAAATTTAAGCATTAGTGTATCTTATTAGACATCAGAGAGTCAACGTGGAGTGACATGTTGCAAGTGCCTCAAGACCAGAGTAAGCTTCAGTCAGAGTTTAGACACTTGAAAGCTTAGCTGTAGACAGTGAAGCCCACAGAAATGGAAGTTTCTGGTTTTCTACTCTGAAATGGCTTGGAGTTTTGCCTTTTCTACCTTGTTCAAGTTAACAGTTCTTACAGATTACAAGTCATATTCCAGAAAGCAGTTTAAGCAAAGCACTTGTGAAAATAACAGTGTTACCCATACCGTGTGCTTGATTCTTCAACGGTGGTGGACAGTTGCACCTGGAAGATTGCAGCCTCAGTCATTCCTCTTTTAGGAGACAGATTTTACCGTTCCAGCTACCCGCTGTGGGAATAGATACACTAGGAATTGAAGTTGTAACAGTTTCACTATTTGCATTGAATTTCTCTTGTCTGCTTGTTGTTGTTTCTTCATTTTAAGCTGAATTAACTTTTCATATTTATGAATGCATTCTTTTGAATACATCGATCTAGAAATGTTTTTGTTTGTTTGTTGAGAAGATACGAGTATAAGCAGCAATGAATGGTTGCATGCTCTGCCCATGAAATATGTGACCATGCATACAGCCATAATGCAAATGAAGAATGAATGTGTCAACACCAGCTTTTATCCACCTCTGTATTCCCATGAGTCTCATGGTCTAGTCGTAGGCATAAATTGTAGCTTAAAGCCATTTTCTACACAAATAATGTAACATTGCTAATTGATGCATGATGTTAATGTCATCACAGGGAGAATAATGGATGCAACAGTTAAAGCTACATTCCTTGAAAATGTTTCGAAAATTAGATCTAAATGAGAAAATGCTGATGACTGAAATATTCTCAAGGAAGGGAGTCCTTGTCATTAAAGAACAGTCTTTGGGAGATAAAACTTGTTCCTCATTCAGTAAATCAGATTTGGATTTCCTTGTACCATAAAGCATTTTTTGTAATCATCACGTTTTCATATCCATCACAAAATCATTGAACCTACACCCTGCAATATGGATTGGGTGAGTCTGGAAATATGGCCCTCCCAGGACTAGTGATAAGATATCTGATTGTGTCAGGCTTATTTCCAGAATTTTTCTGGGAACTTGTATTCCCAAAATATTATTTATCTAAAAAATTAAGATTTATTAATTCTCTGCAAAAGCTACCCTTTCTATATATGTGCAGTTTACCTAATGAATCCTTCAACGAAGAGCAATTCTGCTTTTGACACATGTATCCATTTCCCCCCAAATGTGCAGAGCAATTAGAACAGAATATGGGCTAACCCAGCCTCAGGTCTGAATTTCATCACTAGAAAATATTTTGACCAATACAAACTCAAAGTAAAATCCTTGTAAACAAATATTTGGTATGATATGTTCAATAGCTGTTTGAACATCCTTATATTGTAAGGAGGGAATGTGTTCACAGCCATGTGGTGTCTGTTTTCATATGGTATGAAAATAAGCTTTGCTCGGTGGAGCACAGCTCTTTCATACCAGCTGAGAAAGCAACTAACTGGAATTTTACAATGAAACTTTTAGGCCTGACTAATGTTTATGTAAAAAGCTGTAGCGGCTCTGGTGAGAAATCTTGAGTGCTGAATTTGATGATTGTCTCTTGAGATCTTAAGCTGTGGAGAACAATGGTAACAGAGCCTTCGTCTTTTCTTTACATGCAGTGCTTGACACTCAAATGAAAACATTTGTCAGGTTACAGTAAAGACATAAAGAGAATGAAAATCGATAAGCCAAATGATTTGGCAAATGTTAGTCTGTAACTTCACAGAAAATAAATCTTTGGGTACAAAGCGAGGTCTGTGCCTCTTAAACTAGAGTCCAGATTAGAGCTCGATGCTGTACAGGTCTGCGGAACTTGAGGGTGCATTCTTGTGTTCAGGGATAACATGCCCATCTTTACATCTCTGTGTGGCATATGAGCCAGCCTCCCTCTCCATCTGCTAGGGAGGGGAGAGAGCAGGCTCGTGGTCTGCTCTCCGTTGCTGCTCAGCATGACGCAGTATTTGGCCTGCCCTGACCGTCCAGCAGGCCTATGTTGCAACCTTTGTGGTGTTTGGTTTTTTTCCCCTCAGTGTTTGCTTTCACTATGAGACCTAAAAGATGACACATCAGAATATTCTGCCATCTAAGTGGCTGTACTTTCTTGGAAGTTTCTCAAAAACCAAAGTTTTACTGTGAGTGAAAATTATTTGCAGTGAAAACTATATACTCTACATCCTGAGATGACAGAGAAATGAGTTCATGTCCTCTCTTCTTTTTTTTTTTTTTTTTAATAGCAAGCGTGCTGTCGTTTATGCACAGTCAGTGTTCGAATAACTGAGTGGCTACTTAGAAGTGTTTTATTTTTGTAGCTACAATATCAACTGAGTTCATTATGACTGGGTTGGGCTTCTTAATGTTCAACCTTTCCCAGATGAAACCTTTATTAACACTTGTTAGTTTGGAGGCCTGGCAGTCCGGACAGTGACCTTTATTCTGCTGCTGTCTTAGGCAGGGTTTATCACTCTGACAGAACCTAATTAAAATAGAAAAAAAAAAAAAAATCTGAGAGTTGTATCAGTGGGAAATGGAGAACCAGAGTAAGAGCTTTTACTGGCCACAGTATGTCTATAACTAGCTGCAGCTCTTCCCTTTTCTTCACTGATGGAGGGAATGCTATTCTGCCAGCCATTATTCATTCTCAATGAGCAGAGATAATCTTACTTAATCCCTTGGAGGGCTTTCTTTGCAATATGTTCATTCTGAACTTTAAATCACTGTATACAAAGGGCCAGATTCTGTCATGCTTTTTCCTGCCAAATAGTAGCTTCCTCTGTTAAAAATGCAATCGTGAGTAAAGACAAGAATGAAGAGAAGTAGGCTCTGTGCTGAATCTTTAACTGATGAATCCAAGTATGTGAATTTTCACCTGCAGTTATTTTTCTTCATGAGCATGACTTAAAATTTTTATTTTGTTGTCAAATCCTTCCATTTACCTAGATGAGCACCATGGCCTGTGGTCCATTTTTTTGAAAACTGGAGAAGGAGAAAAGCCTGCAAACTGTGCAGTTTTGGTTGTGTTCTTTTTCACGGGTTCAGCTCCTACTATTGAAACTAGGAGCTTTATGGACATCCCCATGCCATGAGCATCAAAAATTCAGTGCCTCAGTGATCATAACTCTCACCAGAAATTTATATAATCAGTTAAACAAAACACTGCTGCCCTTGCCTTTGATATTTTAATAATCCTCAAACTGCAGCAAAGTCAGTACTATCCAGATAGCCAAATTTAGACAGATTTATCCCTAAAGGTCAGCATAGTTCTTACATTAGTTTATGCCAGACCACTAACACAAGGAAGAAATTATCTGCATTTTCCGTCTGTTAAGGTTTCTTCCTTAACAGAGTGAAGAAGCTCTAGTGCATTACCTGTTTCTCATTTTCTGAAGTTCTTAATAAATTCCACCCCTCTCACTTCAATCCTGGCTTATTTTTGTTTAAGTTACCTGTTTGCAAGGTTAAGATTTGCTGGTTCTCATCAGTTTCTCTATTTGTATTTCGAAGGTAGATTTAAGTGACAGTGTTTTCAGGTCCAGCTTACTATTTTCAAATTGAGCAGGGCTGACCTTGAATCATTTTCTTTACTTGGCTTTTTATAGTATTTCTGTTCTCATAAACCATCTCAGAGAGATTGTAAATGGTAGTGTTCCCCTGAAAGTTCCTGAAGAACAGTGGTAATATCAGCTATTGTAGTTCTACACTGTGTGGGACCTTTGTGTGCTGAATGTATATCATGTAGGCAGTTAAGGTATAACAACCATAAAGAGGACACAAGGAAGCAAGGATCTTTTAACACTTCAGTTCTTTAGAGAATCACTCTGACAATAAAAAACTATTTAATCAATTCTGCAGTAAAAAACATGGATGCTTCTCTCAAAGGGTTAGTTCGTAAAGGCACTGACATGTAAAAGGATTAGATTATTTTAACTACATGTTTCATTTAGTTTGTCATACAAGATGGATTGTTTAGTTATAGTGTTAGATTTGTATAAACTTTATCTTTCCTATTGTTGCTGCCTTTTCTTTTTTCTTTTTTTATTAGCCACAATTGCAATTGTGTTCTAAAGTATCCACAATTACAAATCCTACTTGATAATATAGTTGCATATATGTAACCTCTCATTTGATTTTATTTTGATTTTTTCAATGTATTTTCTGTTTTTTCTACTAATATACCAGAGAGGTGCTGGATTACTTACTACTGATACACAGGAGCTATATTGTTGAAGATTCTTTTCCAGTGCAATAACTCTTCTTCACTTTGAAGAAGCATCTTAATTGAAGGAAGGTTATGTATTCAGGCAGCTGTGTTCTTGGATTTGACTAATTACATCCAATGCAAAGCACGTCTTGTCAAGAAACCTGAGCCAGTGTCCATTAAGAGCTCAGAAATCTCTGAGATAACAGTGAATTCTGGGAAGAAGCCAAGAACAAGGGGAACTGGGGGATTTAAACTTGGTGTTTGTTATTTCAATGTGTTTTGAGCAAGAAACCCTTTTCCATGTTGATAATCTAACCCATTCATATGTTATTGATTTTAGTTGATGAAGGAGTTTCCTCTGCTTAGCATGTTCAACATCCATGAAAACCTGCTAGAGGCTTTGTTGGAACTGCAAGCATATGCAGATGTCCAGGCAGTCTTAGCAAAATATGATGGTAAGTTCATATATATTTATATTTTCTCTATAAGGTACACACAGAAGCAATGTTTCTAAGTCAAACTCTTAAAATTTAGGAAACACTGTAAATAAGGTGATTGGCACAAGCTTCATAGATCCCCTTATACAGTCCTGAATCCAAAGATTAACATTGTCCATTTTTTCTGCCAACCCATGCTTAATTCATTGTACAGGGTAATGGAACTCACTCACTATCAGCTCTTCAGTGCTTTCTTTGCTTTCTGTTGATGTTTAAAAAAGCCGACTCCTTAGGTTCTGCAGACTTTTTATTGCATGCTATTCAAACCTTGTCTGAAAAAAGGATTATGAGTTCCCTTGTGGACTTTTCTATGAATGTTGATTTAGCATACAAGTGCTTTACAAACATTAATTGATTTAACTTCACAGCAGTCTAGTGAGTAGCAGACTTCATGTCTTATGGGGAAAACTTGGAAAGCTCAGGAGACTAGGTGAACTTTTCGCATTAATTTTCAGTATTTTTCAGTAAGTATCAGTTTATGCAGCATTACATCACTTTTTATGTTCAAATCACAGCTCCTGGTGACTTCCACTCTAGTCCTTTGAACTTGAATTCAAGACACCAGGGTCTCACAGAAAAGACAGAGTAAGAAGCGCCAACTGGCATATTATGTTTAGTTTAAGTTAAATGGGTTTTACTTGTGTTAAGTAGAAACTTTGTGACAGAAACAGGAATATAATCCAGTTCTCTTGAGCAACGGTCATCAACCTGCACAGTGCCACTCTTCATACACTTCCTGCAGTCCCTCACTCACTATCCACATTCCAAGTTCTGCAACAAGTGAATCGGGAATCCTACAGCCATCAGTTTCCTGTTGTGTTACTGCACAGTCCTCATTCATCCTCAAAAAAGTCTCATTCTTATGCACTGGAATATGTCAAGGGAGTTTATGAAAGGAATGTTATGTAATCATATAACTAAGAATGAGATCATAACACACATGAATCAAATAGCTGAACTAACTGAAACTGGTAGCCTTAATTTTGCTGTTTCTTTTCTTAACTCTCTAGCTTGATGTACCCTTTGAAATGTTCTTAATTACTAGCTCTTACAGTCTTTCTGGTGTTCTTTGAACAGAGATTTTAAGGCTTGTAACTTCCAAAGTTTTTGAAAAGATAAATGGACATAATATGAGGTACTGCTGTATAAATGGCTACCAATATGGGCCCTGGAGCTTACATCCACAGTGCTTTGGCCACTCTTTCTCTTGAAGGAATTAGCAGCTTTTCCAGCCTGCCCGTAGTTGATCTCCTGTCCCGTTTGTCCACTGAATTGTCTTCTACTTCCCTTTTGCAAGGTCAGTTTAAGCTTTCTATTGCTCCCAGTTCCTACCAGAGACTTCTTGTTCAGCCAGTACTACTCATTCCCAATTCCATTCTTCTGCCTTTCTTAACTACCTATTTCAGTCTTCTGTTCAGGGCAGTGATGGTCGTGATACTTGGTGATCCTCACCCACTTTCCAATTCCTGTCTTACCAGACATCTTTTCCATCTACCCTTTTCTCTGTGGCTTCTACCTCCTCTGCATTTGACATTCTCTGCTGCATTGTCTGGGTGCCAAAAAGCAGAACAGTAGGAGCTTATGCAGACAGAGACTTCTCACTGTCAGCCCCAGTACTTGGTCCCATATCATCACATGAAACAGTGGCAAGGGGTTGATGCTTAGGTTTATTGGAGTGCTGAGACGTCCCTACTTGATGAGCAAAGAATCTTTGGAGAGTATAACTGAAAAAAGTGCAGAAACTTCCACTGAATATGTGCTAACTGCTTTCTTCTAACATCTTATAACTTAGGAAATTAAGATAAATTTTAATGAGGCCAGCAGTAGCCCATTGGCTTGATACTAACGTGATCATCCTGTCAAATTTCAGACCCCTGCAGCAGACTGTGGCAGAGCTGAGGTTATTTAACAGAAGATAAATAAGCAGCTGATTATAGGCACCATTAGTTGGTAGTCACTGCTACCAATACAGCCTGGAATGTTTTTGACTCTTTCTGGAGTCAAATATTCTAAGCAGAGATCAGAATGTCACCCAGGCCCTTGAGTACTGCCATCTAGTAGCAGTAATGACTCTGGGAGAGATGTTGATTGTGTTTAGTTTGGTTGAAGAAATCTGCAGTTAAAGTGGTAACATCAGAGTCTTGTAGCTCCTTGTATTTCAGTAATTCCCATGACACAGGTGTAGATCCCCATGGACTTTATTTTGGCATGTTAAGAAGCAAGTAAGCAGAAATACCCATTTTTATGCCCCAGGCACCACTGGACATTGGTACCTTCTAGTCTTTAATGTAGTTATGAGATAATAGTCCTGGGAGACAGCAGAACAGAACAGGGAATTAAGCCATGCCCTCCCAAATCTCGGACTAAACTCCTGTGCCAGCTCTGCTTTTGCATACTAAAGCATCGATACCTAGTTTTAGACAATACCATGGTGGCACTTTGTGTCATGGAAGCTGATAAAATTTGAACATGTGTTTTCTTTTTCAAAAGCATCTGATAGCCAAAACTGAGGTCGTAAATGTAACAAGTGAGGCTTTTCAAAATAAAACTCTTCTTACTTTGTCTACTTGAACCCATGCAGTTTGAACTCATGCTTTGCCATATATAAACAAAAGTGTGTGTGTATACACTAGGTATGCATGAGGACTCAGCAAACACAGGCTTAACCAGTGTAACCCTTTACAGTTCATGAGTCTCAGAAGGCCCATCTCAGGGAGTCTCAGCTCATTTTAGAACTCATCAGTTTCATGTGTTGTAAGATTTATTGGAATATAAAACAATGAACTCATTTATACTTTCCTATCTGCAGTTTCTGTTGGTCCCACTCCACTGCCTTTTTTTTCACTAAGACCAAACCTGATTTATTGTATTTTGATAACATATGAACAAATCATTTCCTTGAGCTGTCTGCCCCCACCCTGGGCTAAAAAGTTGGATCACATTATGCGAAACCTCAGCCTCTGCAAGCAGTGTGTTAAATTGTGTTTATATTATGTACCTGGCAACACAGCTGATGTCCATACTCATTATTCATGGAAAAAGGGCCTCATTAGTGGGACAGCATGCACTGTTGCTGAGCTACATCATTATGGTTTGAGAGTTCAGTGTCTGTCAATAGAGTGCAGATGACCTAAATACTGTTGAATTCTGGAAAGATTTTTGGCTCTGATTTAACACATATCCATGTTATTTACAGCAGAAATAGTTATGGCTGCCTAAAGAGACTGTTCTTGATGGAGTAAGCTTCTGGTATTCATAGTAGATAAAGTTTCTCTCCTCTTCTTTCCTTGCTTTTTAAATGGATTGTTTTCCAGTGGAGTAGATCTGCTTGTTGTGATGCTTGGAGCAAATGATTTATTAACTTCCCTGGGCAGCCAGTTGTTTTGATTGTTATTATCTGGTAACCTGGGCACTGTGTGAAAACTCAGACCTTTATGGCAATTGAAAGTCAGATTTAAAAAGAATGGATGCCTACGTATTTAGTCATAGTGATGCAATGGTTCCTCCCTAAACCTGTCCTTGCTTTCCTTTTTTTAAATGACTGTTTTTCAGTGAGACTGTAAGCCTTCTAGCTTGCAGGAGGAACACCTTACGCAGATTCCCCTTTCACTTACTCTCTTGCAAAGAAGGAGAAGGACCATGTCACCATTGTAGACAGTCCCAAATTCAGAGTTCACTTGAGAAGATAATTTAGACCAAAGGCTACATAGAAAGAAAGTGGTTTTTAAATACAAAAGGCATTATTCTGCTCTAGGCTGTGACACTTTTTTATTTGGTAACAGCTTACTTCGAAGAATCCTACTTTGAATTAATGTCAAATCAAAATGCAGGCCTTTGAAGAAACATTTTAGAAACAGTCATCTTTGTCTTGAAATACTTTCACTTAGCGAAATCCAAACAGTTAATGTAGAGAAATTAGTTCTCTAAAATGTAGCCTATTCAGGGCTTTCTCCAGTCCCCCTCTGTCCTATTTCTTTTTGTCCTTACAGACTTATGAAATGGGTAAATTCTATTTACATTGAACTTGAAGGGATTCCTTTTGTAGAGAGTTGCAGATTGATGAACCAATTGCATGGACTCTTCAGTTATATTAGCTATGGTCTCCAGGGTTTTTGTGTATATGTATATATTTGAGATCACAACTCCACTCTATCAGTTTCATTACTTGCCATGATTACATTTGATGTTTTTGTGAAGATGTTCTACCTGGTGAAACTAACTGGGTGCAAGAGAAAGGGTTTTCTTCTGAGTTCAAGATGTACAAGGGACAGAACGGAAGCAACCATTACTTCATGCACACTATTTTATAATCCTTTTGTTTCTTTGAAAAAGAGACCTTAAGAGAGAGTTCCTTTTAGTTAAGGTCGTATCAAGGCCTAGTCTACCTTCTCCAAGAGATGCAAATCAGGTAAGACCTCCAGTTTGTGTAATAGCAGTATCAAGAGAATAGTTTGTCTTTTTTCCTATTACATCTTTTCTAGCTTCTGCTTCTAAGAACTAGTTCTTTCCTCCTTGTCAAAATTGTCGCTTCATAGTGGCTTCATAGGGACATAGAGACACTTCATACAAGTCTCTGTATCAGTTCTGTGTCTGTTCATGCCGTCTGCTCTCTCTTTTGCCATATGATTCTGTGGGTTTTTTTGTTTTTCCTGCTTGTGCAAAAGCACAAATGTCTAAACTAATTAAACTAATTTTGCTCTTTTACTCTCCTATAGGAGAAATGATTCCTTCCCCTCTATATACATTTAGGATTGAATTTGGTCAAATTAAAGGGGTTGACACCTGCCTTGTCACAGAGATATCCATCTCGGCAAGAGCTGCATATGAAGTGTTTACAACCAGTAGTGACCCTCAAAATCCTTCCATAACTGCACACTTTTAAGTTTTAGTTGTGGTCATGGCAAAATAAACACTTTTTGTTTGTGTCGAAATGTTTCTTCCATCCTATCAGGGGACGAAAATCCAGGCCTTAACATCCACAGTGGCTATGTGTTTGTGTTTGATCGAGGTGTTTCCCACCACTGAGGAAGAATGTCAAAAGTATAGAGAATCAGAACTGCTTTATTTTGCAAGCACAAAATAAGTGTTAGATCATTGTGTTCATAGTTTTGCTCCCTCCAGCATGTTTTCTACTACATTTTGTGGAAAAATGCAATGACTATTCTCATGGAAGATAATAATACAGGATATTAGATCTTTTTGACAGTGTTTTTCCCCTGATGTTCAGTTCATACTTTCCTTTATTGAATTCCACCCCATTACTCTTGCTTTTAACCATTTGTATCAGCTTAATTCACTTTCTTCCTTAATGTCTGTGTCTTTATAGATGACTGCATCTCTCTTCTGTCATCACTGGTCCAGCCTGCACATATTTATTTGCTAGAGCACTTTCAATCTTTCCCATAAGTAATTCTTCCTACCACCTGTGCAAGAGCTGACAATCTAGCCTGCAGTTGCAGAGAACTGGGGGAGTTCTGTGCTGACAGGGCAAGTGTTGGCGTACCACTTGGACACTAGTGTCTACAGACAGGCTGAGGGAGAGAAAATCAGAGTTGGGCTCACCGTCAAGCCATAACACAATATATTCCTGTATTACACCATTTTTTTTTGTTTTATCTCTTCTCATAACTTCTTCCAGTTTGTTGATATACTTTCAGTTACATATTTGGAAATATATGAACGATTCCAGCGGCTTAATGTAGTATGTCTTCAGTGCTATATGAAGAAGAACTAGCAGTTTGACTGGAAGGATCTTACTGTGCAAATTATGATCCCAGATCTACAGCTTATTTAAGCAAATATTTAAGTCCTATTAGTGTTGATAAGACTATTCACCTATCTGAAGTTAAGCCCATAGAAATCTGTATTGTTGACTTGGGAATAACATATACTTTAAGGTCAAAATAGAGAATAATTTCTGATTAGTGACTTAGATTTTGCATTTATTAATGACTAAAGCAATTGCAACATGCCTGTGTCTTCACATTTAGGGCCTTCTGATGACTTGGAGAGGGGATGTTGCACCAGTCCATATCCAGATGCATCATTTCTTGGTTTAGTTGCTATTTTATAAGAACAATAGATCTCATAACCTATTTAGATGATATATGGCGTATTCTGGATATCTTGAAACAGAGAAGTTTGCAAGTCTCTATCCATAGCATCTTTCCATTAGTTCAGTCTCACAAGCAACCACTTAAGAAGCAAATGACCAGTAAAAATTCACTTTCCCAACCTTCCCCATAGCTGACTGGGGCTAATCGAAAGAATATGCTCAGAAATTGTCGAGACTATTTTGTATTCTGTTTAAAGATACAAGTGATAAGGAAGAAGGAGAGCCTTTTTTAGATTGACACACCAGTTCTTATTAGGCAAAAATGTTCTGATGGGTTTGACAACAGAATAGCAGTCACATCTTTCAGCACATTGTGAGAACTCCACAAGTAATCACAGGAGGGTGGGAAACAGTATATGTGAAGATATTTTGCCAGATGGCTCACAGAGCTGGACACAGTCATTTATGAAAAACTTCACTTTGGTTCCTGACAGAGGACATATCTCCTAGGGCTAGTTTAGATTTGATTCCCTCGCTAAATTCAAGTTGTAACATAATTATTTTATGCTTTTCTGTAAAATATGAAGGTCCAGTTTTGGAGATGAAGCATAAATTATATGAGGATTTTAAAATATTGTACTGATCAGACAAGAATATAGCAGAACCAAGTACTTCCAGTTTAATGTGGAGCAAACAAAAAGCAAAACACTTTTGGAGGGAAGCGGGCATGGACCTACAGAGGGCTATCTCCACAGCAACATAAACACGAACATTTGTATGTATTTCTTCCATTGCCAAGGGACTTGTAGGTATTATCCTCAAATAACTGCTGCTTGCTCATTAGGAGCATAGTACTGGAAGAGGCCTCCTGGGTGAGTCAGGTCCCCCGCTGTTGCATTCATATTACGCCTTCCATGAGCTGAGCAAACTCCATCCTAGAATTAGCTATTTTTCTTGTCCCGCTATTCTACCTGGAAATCTGCCTCAAAAATTCACTTCTTAGAAACCTTCTTTTAATCTCCAGCCTAAATTTAATTCTGAGCTGTTCATTGTTTTGCGAACATTATCCTTTGCAAACATATCCATATGCCTATCCTACGCAGCTCTTCTCCTTTCTTGGTGTTCCTTGTGGTTATGCATAGGGAACAGTTGTATTATCTTCTCTCAGATTTTGTTTAATTTGGATTGTTACAAAACCAATCCAGTCTTTCTGTTTACTTTTGTTATTCTTGACCATGGGTGATGAGATTTGAACACAACATTCCTTGACAAATCCCATTTGTTCTGCAGAAATGACTCGTGTAGCGTACCTGAGCCTTATCTCACCTCACCACATTTCCCTTCCTTACAGGTACCAGCAGTTCATTGTGGATCAATATAGATCTGCAATCTATATGCACAGATGTTTCCAGCTCAGGAGCACTTACTGCCTACTAGAAGCTATTATTTTGTGATACAGTGTTTTGGTTTAGTATATTTAACCCTGTATCAAGCTCAGTTCCTACTGTATGATATCTTATTCTCTTTGCCAAGAATTGTAATAATCCTCACAACCTGGTCCATGCAACTTCCACTGAACATTCTCCATTCAAGTATCAATGATCTGATGCAGAAACTAGCCTTTATACATGTGATTAGAGGTTTTTTGTTGAGTGGTCTCCTTGTTTAACCTTATGGATTGTGTATTAGTGGCTCAACTGCCATTTTCTTGCTGTCATTCTGTCTTTTGATGGCATACCTGCTTTCTCTGATAAAATTGAGTGAGCAGCTTTCATCAGCATAACTGTTTTTCCTCTGCTACATCAGTTATATACTGCAGACCTCTTGATTCCTCCTGGTTTTCAGCTCCTTCAAAAAGATAGAAAAATTAAGTGGTGCTCTCACTGCATTACTTGAAGAAGTCCGGGCAAACTTTCTCTTCTTGGTCCTTTTTTTATATGTGGAGTTTGCCTTTTGCCTGAGGAAACGTATTTCCAGGGATTTCTAGATAGACCTCTTGTTCTGTGTCATTCATGCAAATTTTGTAAAGGTCAGATCCTGAACCAACGTTACTAGGTTTGAACTGATGCAGGGGAAAATATTTCCTGTAAGGTAATGGTGACTTGATGGCCCAGAGAAACACTTACAGGTAAGGGGAAAATAAGGTATTCTACTGACCAATTGAAAACCTTATAAATGACAGCAAATTTCTGGTTTTCTTGGGATTTTTTTACTTTTCCATTACTATAACTTTCACTCCATTTATGATTTGATGAATAAGGTTTATACTGAAAGAAAGAGACCAGTATGTTCTGAAAAAGGTAATTTCTCTTTACTGGAAATAACTTTTAACTCCTTATCTTAAGGAAAACGTGGTATAAGCAGGCTTACTGAAGGTGCTTATAAATATTTTCTCCTCCTGTTGTTGAAGATGTGCTCATGTCTGTGTCTGTAGCTAGCTTCTATTAGTGGAGTAATTAACATATCTATCACCCAGATTGCTTTGCCTGCTGTTGATTTTAATTACTTTAGTCACTACAATTACATACTCCAGTGAAATTATAATTAGAATATATTATAGGGAAGCCTCCAACAAGATCTTTACATCTCATAGTTGAAGTGCAAGTGCATAAAAAGACAATAGAGAGGATTTAACAGGTAGCATTTTCAAAGTGCCTGAGTCATTCTGGCAACTTTTTCTATCTAACAGAACAACGTTGTGCATGTCTGCTTAGTTGTTCATAAGTGGAAGATGGTGACTGCTGAGATATGACTTGCTTGTCCCCTTTAACTCCATTTTGGAGCCCTGTCTTGCAAGACACTGGGGTTCAGTAAATAACAAGTTTCTCTTAATCCTAAAGTTACCAAGCTGTGGTAATTTCATCTTTCTAATCAACTTTAATGACAAACTGAGGGATAGATAGTTTCTTAGAACCATAGTCAGATTAGCTGTTCTTCACTTGGGCCTACTCCAGTGCCTTGTGTTTACTACACTGTGTATTTGCTGTTTACTATAGGAAGCTATAATATTGCAGTGTGCAGAAATGTTTGCAGAATCCAGCCTTTACTGGGGGTGATTCCTTTTTTTTTTAATTATTATTTGTCTGTAATCTTTAACTTTTTAATGGTGAAATATTTTAGTCACTATATGGTATTTGTCTGCTGAGTAGATTACTAGTGTGGAAGTCAATTCTTCTCTGTAACAGTGGGAAGAAATCTATAACTCAAGTGTGTTAAGCAACATTTCTCACTACCTTTTGGATGCTTTGTGCCAATCTGCTGGTAGAGAACAGGTAAAAATTAAGATGAACTAATAGGTTAAGTCAGGTTTATGGCTCCTGTGTGTCTCTGGGATGGCATAAAATGACCAGAGACTGTCTGGTGAATATTTTGGTCCAAGATTTCCTTAAGAGGCAAAGCACCTTATTTTATTGTTGATCTTTAACTGCAATAAATTTAATGATTGTTTGCTTACAAGTCAAATCCATTATTACTTAAAAAGCTGTCTTAACTTGTATAGCTACCACATAATTGTATTAGAGAACTGCTTCTGAGTGAAAACAAAAAGAGTGAATAAGATAGCCCTCAGCTATTACTTAGATGTTTTGTGAACTGTGGAAAAATTCATGTATTCCAGGTTACCTATACATTTATATATGAAGTAATGAATTCTTTCATGATGTCTCTGTCATGTCACTCTTTGAATTAGTTCTCTAATGAACCCAGTTGCTGCTTAAATAGCGGTTCCAGTGGTCGTTAATGTAGGTTTTAAAGCCCGTATATTGGTTGGAAATTTAAAAATCTGTGATATGGGAGTACAAGTCCCAAGATCAGAAAATATTCTGAATTCATGTAATAGTTTTGCATATGCCATGCAAACTCCAAAGTATCAATCAAACACACTTCTTTCTGCAGACTTTTAAATTTTCAGATGCTGACCTTTTTCTTTCTTTTCAACAGATATAAGCTTACCAAAATCAGCAACAATATGTTACACAGCTGCACTGCTCAAAGCCAGAGCTGTCTCTGACAAGTAAGTGCATAAGAACCATTGTCCAGCAAAATTCCTGATTTAACTTGAGATTTCTCTTAGCTGAGCCCACACCCTAACAATCTGCTGGGTTAGCAGGAGAATTCAGTCCTGCAGTAAATTCATAAAATGATTTTATATCTAAGAAAAATTTGCAGTGATCAAACATTGTTCTTCAAATATTACAGAAGAAGAAAAGAAGAGAAATAGCATAAATTCAGTTCTTGTTTCATTTTTATGTATACTGTCTGGGTGAGCTTTGGCTTCCTAGATAGTATAACGAAGATGCAACTAGAAGGTGTTGTGTGGCTGAACCTCTTCAACTTTGTATAAACTTGACCACAAAAAGGTAATAAATAAATGTGGATGTACTGGTAGCAATGTCATTTTACAAGTGCTGTCAGAAGGCTGCTCATCTACTTAAATAGAGGCAGGTGGATTTAGCATTACTATGTCAGGGATTCTGAGAGGTAGATGGCGTTCATATTTTTAGACACACAAATATCTGCTCATTCCTGTTACGGTTTTCTCTTGGGTCTCAACCTTCCAAGGTGCCGAGCCCATCTACTTGATGCCTGTGGACTTGAGAGCGCTGGCCCGCTCTGAAAGAGTGCTCAGCTCCTTGTGAGATGGAGCTCAAAAATCCCAATTCTGCTCTCAGATGCCTTCACACAAATCCCAGGCAGAGTTGTGTCTGTGCACCTGAGGGTCGAATGCCTCCCCAAAGTTGGAAAGCAAGTAGAGTGGAAAGCCATTTTCTTGATTGACATCCTGACAGTTTTTGCTTTTAAAGTGTATGTACACATCAAGATCTAAGTAATTTTCTTTCATTCTTTTTATCCTGTAGATCGCCAGTACCTACTGCAACATCTTTCCTCCCTACACAGCGACTCCAGCTTGGGAGGGCAGGGCTAAGGTTGTCACAGCTTTCCCTGTGGTGTCTGCCTGCCAAGTACAGCTCTGGAGTTAGCCGTGGGGTGTGAGGTGAGAAAGAGATTGCATGGTCTGGTTTTTCATTCACTGGGGCAGATGATTTGCCCACAGTTTGGGCATGCTACCCTCGATGGTGCTGCGGCCAGTAGACCACCTGCTACTGCTGCTGCATCGTGCTTCCATCCCAACCTGACCCAGGGGCATTGGGTTGGGAACCTCCCTAAAACCTCCCCAAACCTCTTTTTAATAGAAACCCTCCAACAATAATTTGGCATTGGTTTTTTTTTTTTTGCTTTTCTTTTTCCTACGACTTCAGCCTTGAATATGCCCCTTAGCAAGGTACCTAGAGCAAATTTAGATTAGTGACAGAGAAAGGACTGTTTGAACTGACTTTCTGCCGTGATTAGATGCAAACATGCTTTCCACTTCTGCTGGGATTTTCATTGACCTTGATGTAATAGATCACTCAGAGTTTCCACTTGCTATGGAAGTTTGGAGAGCATAGGAAATTGACTCAGTTTGGTTACACGGGCCCATGTTCTAGATTCCTTTTCTGGCTTTTTCTTACTAACATTTCTGACCTAATGTGTTTGTTTCTTTGCTTTTGTAGATTTTCTCCAGAGGCTGCCTCAAGGCGAGGGCTGAGTACTGCAGAGATGAATGCAGTAGAAGCTATTCACAGAGCAGTAGAATTTAATCCACATGTGCCAAAAGTGAGTATGGAGAAAGCATTGTTGTAGCTTTAACACTGCTGAGGGCCTAACTCCTGATTTCTGTGTTAGATTAACAAGTGTTGTGGAAAGGGGAGCAAACAATGGGAAGGGAAAGAAGCTGATAGTATGCACAGTTTTTTTGTTTGGTATTTCACATTCATTTTCTTCTACTCTGGACCGTACAACTTGAAATTTTAGCTGAAGTGAGTCCTCTATGTGAGGAGCAATTACATGGTGGATTGCAGTAGTAGACACCACCAAATGCTACACTGGAGGACAGAACCATACATAAAGACAGATTATAATTTACAAAATAGCCGTTAAAGATCTTCTAGATCAAAATAGCATGTTTTATTTGTTTTGATGATTACATGTAAGAATTTGTTTTTGGCACGCTATACAAAGGAACCTATGTTTGGAGTTTGTGGTGTGCTTCATGTAAGTTGCATTAGTAATTCCTTATGCAGCACCCTGTCATTAAGTTCTGAGAATTCAAAAGCTCAGAGATGAATAATTGGTGAGAACTACAAAGTAAGAAAAGGGATTTATGTTCTATATTCCTTAATCCCCTCTCCAGATATGTATCTCAGCAGTAAGAATCTTGCCCAGGGGCTACTAAAGGGTAATGTATTTTACTGTTTCATCACCTGATACTCAGTATTGCAGTCTGTAAGTTCATTGTAAAGGCAAACTAGAGGCAGATGCTTTTTGGCCCTTGGAGATCTGCCTCTGAACCTCACCCTACAAACCTCTGGACCAGTATTGTTCTTTGAAAGTAAGCAGCCTCCACTGGAGAGCAGAAGACTGGTGTGTGTTAGTGTAGGGAGCCTGTACAGCTGAACACCACAGTACAGCTGAACACCAAGTCTGGTCAAGATAAACCCAAAACTTCTCCCATATGTACACACAGATTGCAGAAAGTTAATTCTCATGCCTTGCATGAATTAAATATTTTCTCTATGAGCTGTTTGTTATACCAACCACTAAATAGCATGGCTTAACTACCTGAAGATTAGGCTATTTGTTTAATAAAATCATCTAGACTTCCTCTACAGGCAGTGGAAAGAAGGAACTATCTTAGACATCTCTAGACAGACTTTCCCTCCGAGGTGCCTGTTTCTACATTGAATATGAAAGGAGCAACTATTTTCCAGTAAAAGCCTGATTTTTAGACAACAAGATTTAGGTGAGATGAGTCCCTTTGTATTATTAGCTGATCTTCTATTTTTGTGCCATAAAATGAAAATACTAAATTAAGTTTGATTCCAGGACTGCTTCTGTGGAACTCCCATCTTTCTCCCATCCCAATGGTTCTTGCACCAGCATAACCATTGATATTTCTCTTCTGGCTGGTTTAACTCTCTATTCCAGTCCTGTTCTGGGTGAACCTTCCTGAATGTTTTACTGAAGGCCGGTTCGAGTATTCTATCCTTGTTGTCTAAAAAAATAGATATCTTGCCAAGCAAAGATACCAGTTAGCCTGTCATGAGCAATCCTTGGGAGCCTGTTCCATTTTCCTCACTTATTTCCATGCTTTTGATAATTCTTTCTGTCAAAATCCTTTTTAACAATTTGTGTACTAATGATTCCATATTAACACATATTGTTTCCCTCCTCTTTAAATGAACGTCACTGCATTTACTTCTCACATCACTGGTTCACTTGAATCTGAGTGGGGATCTTTTTGCTTTAAGTTAGTTGTGCTAGTCTGGCCATTTCTGGGACTGGTTCATTTACTGTTCAGAGACAGAGTCACTGGCTGCAGTGGCCTCCAATTCTGTACATGCTCCTAATGTCCATTCTGCTATTGTCCCCATGTTCTGCACTGCCATGAATCTGAGGCTGTCTTCATTTACTACCTTTTCGCTTGTCCTTTTTCTGTTTATACTTACGAGTTTGCTCTACTTTGGTTTGACTTCCTTTGCAAAATCTACCTTACTGTAAATTGTGGCAGTTGCTCCATAGCCTCTGCACTTCCAGATCTCCAAGATCCTGCTTTTCTTGTAGATCAGTACTTTCATTCATCATTTGTGACCACCTTCTTACTAGCCAGCTTCTGTTCAGTACAAGGCTGAATCTCCTTTCTGACAAGTATCCCCCTGTGTGAAATGCAGATTGTGTGTTCTTTTCAGTACTTTTGATTTAAAGAAATTCTAGTCCTCTTCCTCACTCAAGTTCCTGAGCTTTTCAGTCAGTTCACATTGTTAACTGATTCCCTCAGTTTTTCAAAGTCTGTCATTTTGAAATTGAAATCCTTTGTGAAACATGTAAATTATCAGGATAACAAGGTAGTAATGGGAGAGGACTCTAGGGGGATTGTAGTTCATATTTTATCATTAAAACAGTGTAGCCTAATGCAGATTAATATGCAGCATTGCTGATTTCACACTCTTTCTGCTGTTAGCTAAAGGCTATTAAGGTGGCAAAAATATACTTTTGGTTATAATTTTATGCACAGTATGGATATTACACGTCATTTCTGATTGAAGTCATATCCAATTTGTTCATAATGAAATGGAGATAAGTTTTAGCAAGCAGCATCACAAGAAATCTAGCAGGGCTACGAAACTAATATGTCTTCAAAGATTCTTCAGTATTTAAACACTAATGAGTCTCTTCTTCAGACTGAGGAAGAAATAAATTACAAAGGTGACAAATTATTTAAAGCATTTGCAAAGTTCCCAGCAGAAGCCTGGAAAGCAGGAAACTGCGCTATTAAAGAGAAAAAAAATGGTTTGATATGTTTCTGGTTTGTCTTAAAAGATTTTACCATTTTCAGTGCAAATCATTACAATTTAGAATTATCACATAAAAAGATTATTACTGGATGTGCATTTTCAAGACATTTTTGCTAATGAGATTCTGAGACAAAGGGAATGCAGGGAGCACACTCTGATCACCCTGAGAGATGCTGCTGAACTGGATTTAGCAAGAAAGGGAGACTGGGTTGTGACCTCTTGAAGGTTTGTGTAAAACAACCATGGGATTCTTACAATGCTGCTGATTCTTCCCTAGGAGATTATGGCCAGATTGCAGTCCAGTGTTCCATAGTGATGTTGCAGAAGTCAGATACACTTCTTATACTTTCTTTTGAATGTAATCTAAAGACGTAGGAAGCCCTTAAGAAGAAGCAGTTGAAAAGTCCCAGAATATCATCTTTACATAGAGGTGAGAAACCCTGCAAAAACACTTACCTTCCACATAGAAACCAGTGTATATACATGGTTCTGGGAGTCTTCTCAGTATGTATGTCATGAAGATGTTGGCATCCACTTTCACTGATTCTAGATGACTATGCATCACCTTGGGTTTTATTTTCTGTCTGCACAAAAATGCTTTTTACATAGACCTAATATGGCTGACAGTCTTTCTTCAGGCAGCCACCCTTCCAGCAAATAACCTTCTTTTGACACAGGTCTCTTCTTCCATTTTTGAGTACATTTCAGTGACAATTTAGTTCTTGAAGATCAGTCCATTAAGTCTCAGCCATAGGTGGTAAATTCTCATTGGTTTTGGAATACACTGAAGTCAAGATGTGACACATGGAGGTACCAGAATTTGGTTTAAGTGAACAAAGGCAGTACAGAGCTCAGTGCAGCCTGCCAGATCTCTCCAGAAAGCTGGGCAGCTGGCATGGCTGTGCAGGGTAAGACCAGCTCAGGTTTGTCAACTATGATCTTGTTGACTGCAGCAAAAATCGAACCACTAGCAAACTGATCAAGACTTCTCATTCAGAAGATGTCTCACCTGTAAAAAGGTTTCTGCTTGAAAGTAGCTTAATTTTTTAAGCTGTACCAGAAAGTTATCTGATAAAAGATAATGCATCTGTGTACAGTTTGTCTTGTTTATTTACTGAAACAACTCAGCTACAGCAAAATGCAGCTTTATACTTTGACAGAAGTTGCCTATGTAAAAAGCAAGCACTTCACCAGGCAGAGTGTTTTCAGGGTTCTTTTTAGTACAAGAAAAACATAACCAGTAGCAGATTGAAGTCAGCAGTAGAGCAGAAAGGAGAACAAAGCAAAGAGCTGTGAATTTCACTATGAGAAGAATCACAACAAATTGTATCACTTGTTTGTGAAGATTTGTCTGAATTCTTTTTCAACCATCTTTGTCTTAAGTGAGATCCTAAAGATAGTATCCTTTTGTTTTAGTGTAGTGCTATTCACTGCGGAGATTCGGTCCCAAGGAAATGGACTGACACTGTCTGACAACATGCTGCTCAAAATCCTAAGAGTTAAAACAAAAAAGTTTTTATTGCCATTGAAGCAGCAGGGGTATTACTGTAATTCCAGAGGGTTTTGTACGGACAAGAGAGTAGTACATCCTATGTCATGGAAAGTACATACTTTGTGGAGTGGTTGGGAAAAAAAGTATATGTGTATACACACACACACAAAACTTCAATATTATTTACATGTTGTGTTTGGAGCTTCCCCACTTACATGTAATGCAACTATCCCAAGCTAATGGTGATAAAGTACCACAGCTGTTTCTGGGAAATTCCTCAATTGTGGAACACCCTTTCTGAACTGATTTGCAAGGCTCCCTCCCTGCATTCAAACTCCTCCTGAAAAGCCCCCCCACCTCTTTTCTGTGATCACGAGACACAGGCTATTCAGTAAAGTCAAAGGGAAGAGAAAACAGATGGTGGTCTATATATCTAATTGTTAAAAGTGAGTGAGTATGGATTTGCTAACTAAGCCAGCAGCTGAGTTGATTTAAAGACAGGACCTGCTGAAATTTACTACATTTGAATCAGACAAATATTGATATTACTTTAAGAAATGCCAATTTTGTGTGTAAACAGTTTCTTCGAAGGACATACAAACCATTGACTTAAACACTTTTAAAGATTTATCTATTCTTCATTTCATTCCTTCTCATTTCTTTCTTACTTATTTTCATTTTTTTTAATAAGAACTGTGTCTGTTTGTATGCTTGTGTGGTTTCTAGTAAGTTGTAGTTGCTAATAGAAACAAATAATGCAAACAAATTCATATACCAGATGGGAAATGAATATGTTCCTCACACCCCATGATATTACAGAGAAACTATTCCAGACACGTTTAAGAGAGTTTCTGACTGTTAAGTGAGACAGTGATTTGGTTTTATATCTCCAGCTAAAAGGCCAAACTTCTTAATTACCATCAGTCCAATGAGAACTTGTAAAGTGACCTTAAAGTGGCTTCTCTGGGCATGTAGAAACCAGCATTTTGGAAATGTTTTAAGCTTGTGCTGTTCATCCTGCTGGGAGGAGGAGAGTTCCTGTTCAAACAACTTTAAATTCTCATATTCTGGCCTGGAGGGATGCTGTCACAGGTGCAGGAGTGACTATTGCCTATTTGTGGCCTTAGCTGTAATTTCAGAGGCAAATTGCACAATTGAGGAAAAGAAGGAAACCTGCCTGAGATAGGTTGATTTATTTTATAAAAGGGCACTGAAGTAGCTCATTAATGTGGAATGTTAAAAGCACTCCCAGCAGAGGAGAATTAGTAGCCAGAGTGCTGTCAATATTATGAAATAAATAATGTATATTTAATCAAGTAAGAGAAATATAAACTCCACCATGTTGTACTTCATGTGTACAGGTCCATTGTCATCCTCCAAATGCTCGTTAAAAGGCATATTCCCACATGTGTACAGAATGGCTATAGCTGAGCAATATCTATTACAATGTCGTGTAACCGGCCCAGAAGCTCTCTGTGGAAGCACATGAAAAATACTGTTACTGTTGTTGTAACTCCTAAAATACAGGCTTTTGACAGGAAAAAATTTGGGGTGAGAGAAGAGAGAGACGAGAAAAACAAAAAAGACAACCAAAAAAATCCAAGCTACAACAGTGCAGTGGAGAAGGGCTGATTGAGCCATCTGTTGACGACAGAAATCATTGCGCAACTTCAGTGTTCACTCATGGCTTCATTAAGACTAGGTCATTCCAGCTGAAATTTTCTAGACTGTCTTTTTGGAGCTGATTCGTTTTTTAAAGGAACATGATAACACCAGATGTTGATGATATGCTGTTTCCTGTTCTAGTTAAACTTCTTCGTTCGTCATTGAAAAACAAATGCAGTTGAAGATATGCTGGGCTTGCTATCTCCATTTCCTCCATGATGGCTAGCTCTTTGCTAAGTTTCTTATTTAGCCTGTTACCTGACTCTCCCTCTGAAGTGGAACCATGCTTGGGTTCAGAGCCCTGTCTTTCCCTGTGTATTCAAAAGTATTGAAAAGGTAGTGAAGTTTTATTTAAATTGTAAAGGTCATGGTTGAATCTGAGAGGATGCCAGTGTATCAGGAGTTACAGTTAACAGGGAGTCTGTCGAGAGGTTGTTTTCTTGTAAAGCCAGATGGAGCTGGTATGAATTTTAGTGGTATGGTAGGATTTTGTGTTCGTATTAGTCCTGTAACAGCTGAGGCCTTTGGAAATGTTGATATATAAATAGTCACATTCCCACCCTGAAGTCTTTGGTGGTTGAAGACTGTAACTTAGTAGTGTAGTATGTTTGATTAAGTGCAATAGCAGCCTCTTGGAAACTGCAGTCAGATGTCTTTGGCCGATTTTTTCCAAGAGCTGGAGATACTTGTTGCATGCAGAAGTCCATCAGGACTCTGATTCACACATTATATGGGCAGCATGAGGACTGCAGCCTATTGGATAGTTTTTGAAGAATGATTATTTTCGTGTAATTTCATTTCACTGGAAATTGTCTGCTTATCCAATCCAAAATGTTTCAGGGGGACTGTGTTGATTTCATGGTCAATCTGCTAGAAACCCTGCAGATTGCTGGGGCTCAGTCCCACCTGTCAAGTATCTGGGTGCCAGTAGCCTGCAGTTACCATAAAAGGGGGCTGCCCTTGGCTATGTTATCTCCAAGTAGACCCTGAGCCCTGTCAGTGAAACCTCCAGGAACCTGAATGCTCTCTGGGCTTTTGAACTCTCCTTGAAAATACAGCAATGTACAAATGGATATGATATTCTAGGACATCAAGACCATCCTAATTTTCATGGACAGTCATATCTCTTCTTCCATAATAATCAAGCCTTACCTACAGCTAGATACCTTTTTTGGTAGCTATTTAGAGAAGTTAAACAGGTGGAGGCCTTCAGGTGTCCTCTCACAAAGCAGACTTGCCATTTCTTTGGTTAGCTCTATTCTGTACTTGCAGAATTTGATCTTTATGTTTCTGAAAATGCATGATGAGAACTGTACAGAGTGTTCCAGACGAAGTCTCTCTGGAGCTGTGTACAATTGGCATTCCTGCTGGAAATGCCTCCAGAATAAATTCATTGACAGTTTGTATGCCCAAAAGGTGTGGCTGACCTTTGTGTATAAAACAAAAACTATTATGAGACCCAAATGAGACTTGAGCCATCCATCAACTTTGTGTGTGGCTCTTCTTGAATATCACCAAAGCAGATTATGGACTTTTTGTTTGGGAAAATAGCTGTGGTAGAGTAATGAGGGAGGAGGGAGGAGTGTTTCACATTTTTGATCTGAGGAACTCTTAAAAATAGGTTTTTCTTTCTGAAACTGGGAAAAGTACAGACTGAAAAGTCCACACAACTGAGGACTAAAAATGATTTGCAAGTGTCAAGATACATCCTTCCATCTAGTATTTCCACTTGATTTGTCACTGGTAACAAGCAATACATAAGAGTCAAAATAATATGTTTTCATCTCAACACTCCTGGAAATAGGACGTTCCTTCCTGTTTTTTCTTTTCCTACAAGTAATGACATGGCTTTGAGTTTGTTTTCCTTTGACTGAAATATTTAGATATTAAGAATTTTCTCATCTACTTTTGCAAAAAAAAATGGAAATAAGAGTCGTGTTCTAAAATAATAAAACAGATAGAAAACCGCAGCTCTTGCAGCTGTATTCTGTTGTGTTCAACAGGTATAATGGGTGTTTTTAAAATAGTGGCACATTCATTAGGGCATGAATAAGAATGCTTGCTATATCTCTAAGCCTGGCAGCTCCCTCCCTCTTGTCATCTCTTTATTCTGTTCTTTCTGTCACTCTTAATCCCCTGTCCTGCCTACTAAATTGCAGTTTCCTCCATTAATCCACCTACTCTGCAGCTCTCAGATTTTTCTCAAAGGCTTTAGAGAAAATCCAAATATCAAACTTATTGCTCCCACTGCTAATTCAGTTTCTTCTCCTTTAATACAGTTACCTGCATCAGAAAGACGTGTGATTTCTCTTTCCTCTTCGAAGTATTTATCTGTTTCCCAGGGTTGACAGTTCTCTGCTTTGATCACAGTCTCTTCAAATCCTTTACCTGTTTGCTAGCTCCTTCCAGTCTCCTTCAGTTACCACCACCTATGCCTCTGCCTCACCTCTGGTGTCAGGTTGCCTTCTTGTGGGTGCCTGCACTGAGTTGTCAGTCCCTAGATCCTGCAGTCCTCCTCCTTCCAGACCAGTGCATAGGCACAGGGTGAAATGGAGGGGCTGCACACTTGCTCTCTTTTTACCAATAATTAACCATAACTTTCTTTTCCAAACCTTGTGTTAGGGCTTGATGGTCTACTGCCCAACTCATCTGGTGCCTTTTGTGTTCACTTAAATAGTCTGGTGGGGAGAACATTTGCGCTTGGGCATCCTAGAAGAGAAGGGACAGTTTCCCTATGCTATTGAAGAGCAGTCAGAGCACAGCTGAGGAGGAGAACTGACAAACAGGAGTTGATTTGGCAGCCTGTTATTTCTGTCTGTCACTGCTTTCCCTGTAAAGCATGCCAACAAGGGGTGTATCTTTCCCCTCGGCTGTATCCTTCCCCTCCACTAACTGGAATGTAGTAACAGCAGTGATGAGATAATGTCTGCTGAATTGGTAGTTCACTGGCTGGGGAAGGAGGAAAAATCTCCTGCTTGAATAATGTCCAAGACATCTGTCTTTTCCTGTGGCATGAACCCTCCGTTTCATCTGCTTCTGTTATCAGGGATCCAGTAACTGGGAAAATTGCTTGTGGGTTTTGTCAGCGGTGCTTTTCATTTTCGTGCCATTTTCATTAAGTGTTTCAAGTAGCAAGCTTAACCATCTAATACTTTTTTTCCTGGAAATCAGGTATTTGTTACGTTTTGCAACTTTTTTTTACTTTGTAACTTGTCGGTAGCTATTTAGGTGGCTGCCAACTACATATTCATAGCCCTAGTGATCAGTTGATGGCAATGCAGTAAAGACACCTGTGTGCAAACTATTAAGTACTGCATGTTTCCTTATAGAAAGACTATGTGCATCAAACTGCTTAATGTTTTCTTTGCTTTATTATAAACACTTTTAATTAAAAAGCTCTTGTAATTAAATTCTCTTCTGCTTTGAGCCCTTTTTTACATCTCCTTTGATAAGAGAGACATCTCATTTTGAAATTCTGTGTAGTGCCCCTAATACAGCTGAAGAGCAGAACATTAACCATCTGTCAGCATACCTTAGTCTTTGGGAATAATTCAATAATTATCTTCAAGTGCAGTTGGTGATGTTGCGCATTTGATGAAACACTTATGAGGGAAAGTACTTTAGGGAAATAGACCTTTCAGTGTACATTGTAGAATTGCAGGCAGCTTTTTGTGTTTATTACCTCTGAAATAATTGTGGCTCTGCTTTTTTATTGCAGTATCTACTAGAAATGAAAAGCTTAATTCTGCCCCCTGAACATATTCTGAAGAGAGGGGACAGTGAAGCAATAGCATATGCTTTCTTTCATCTTCAACACTGGAAAAGAGTAGAGGGGGCATTGAATCTCTTACACTGTACATGGGAAGGCAGTAAGTAATTCTCTTTCTTACAAAGGAGCTAATCAAATATTTTTATTGAATGTCATGAGAAAATAATAGCTTTTTGTGAAGAATAGTATGTGGAATTTTGGAGGTCAGTTATATCCTCATCAGCACTGAAATATTTGAAATTCAAACTGAAAATACAAACTTCACTTAATGAGAAAAAGGGCTCTGAAGTCTTGGGTTGTGTTCTTTGTGTAATACTGAAAAAATTTCTCATCTTCTTTGACATATACTTTGATACTGGGAAATCATGGAAGTGCCTCTTAGGCAGATAAATATTGATGTGTAGTATAAAACAATACAGTATTATATGACTACTTTTTTTTTTTTTTTTTTTGAATTGACAAACTGGAGGGAGTCCAGTGGAGGATTACTAGGATACATAGGGCCATATGGAACATATGATGTAGGAAAAGATGCTGAGGGACCTGGTTTTAGTCAACTTGGAAAAGAACTTCTGGTAGGTAAAGGGGGGATTGAGTTGCTGTCTTCTGCCACCCAACAGAGAGATGACATGGAAGACAGAGTCGGAGTCTTTGCAGAACAGCACAGCAGAAAGACAAGAGGCAATACACACAAGTTGACATGAGAAATTTCATCTAGACAATTCTAGAAAAATATTTTCAGAATGAGAGTGATGATGCATTGGACAGGTTGATGATAGGTTCTGGGATCTCCATCCCCAGAGATACTCAGCGCTCAGCTGGACACGTCTCTGAGCAACCAGACCTAACTTGGAAGATGACCCTGCTTTGCGTAGGAGATTGGAGTATATATCCTCCAAAGGCCATATACTAACCTTCTAACCTGTCTTATCCTGTCTTTGAGATGTGGTTTTTTTTCAGGTTTCAGAGAATCAAAAAGTACCGTTTAGAATCAGCCTTTGTGGGCCTTTTATAATGTAGATATTTCTTTATGTAATCTAGTTCCCCTTTTCTGCTCTGTTTTATTCTGTTCTCTTTCAGCTTCTTCATATGTTGTTATACCACCTTATTTTTTGCTTTCTCCATTTGCTGTTCTCATTTAAGCTTTGTTAGAAAAGATAGTTTGTCATCATGATATTTTCTACAGAAATGCACTTAATACCTCCATTGTAAAAGTGACTTATTGTCTCAGTCACTGTATGAAATGGTCTGAACTTACCTAATTTGCAATGTAGGCTCCCTGAGGAAGCAATGGCTTTATTTCTAGGTGTATAGAACACCTTGCTCAGTAATCCATACCATTGCCACCTGGGGTTTCCTCTGCTGCATCATTTTCTGTCCTATCTGCTTGTTCTTTTCCTGTCATTTCTCCCAGCCTATTATTTTCTCTGTCATAGCTTCCTTCCCAGTGACTTATTTTCAGTGGTTTGCTTTTGTGTAGTGTTTCTTCTCTTCCAGATGCCTGCAGAAATCCTTTAGCCCAAGGCTCATATCCCATCATTATGGAACAGTATTTTGCAGGGAATCCTGAATAGGTCGTCTTTTGCTTTGTCAGTCTGGGGAGTCCCTAAGGGGCTGTTTACAAGGACCAGCTTTTGGCACAGGAGGTTGGCTGCCCTGCAGGCCTCCTGCCACCTAGGAAATCTGGTAATATGTGCCTGAAGGCAGTGTAGGGCATTTCCATCTAACTACATTAACTGATTCCTCTCCTTATTACCTCCACAGCAATCTGAATATGTACTTTATTAGCTAATATTTGTATAGGTGCCTGTAAAGTCTGGGTGATATTCTTTACGGATGTAATAAATTATGTCACTTTCATGTCCTTTACTTGCAAAAGGTTTCCTTGGCATCTCTGCACAATTGTAAGTTAAAACCAGTGGAAACATGACAGAGAAATTAAATTTAATAAAATACTAGTTCTAACCAACAGTCTACATACAGTACATGGTTGGTTGCCATCACTTTCTTTCTAGGTATATACGTACTTGCCATGTGTTTAAAGTGTACTGTTCTGTCAGTATGCTTAAAGAACCACAAGTCTCACTTCAGTAACTTGTATGCAGAAATTTAATGCCCACATATATACACTATTCAGTTCTGACCTTGTGGGAATTGGGCAGAATTAAGTACATTAAGTCAGTCACTTGGGAGCTACATTTTGAATGGTTCAGAGAAGAATAAGGTCACTCCTAATTAAGACAGCCTCTAAAAACATTTATGCAGACATGCCTTTGTGATATTTTAAACTACGAAATTCTCAATGACTTTCTTCCCAAATTGCATTCAACAATTGAGAATAGTGAGGTTATAAAAATAATGATCATCATTGAACTGGAATGTTGGTTGTTTCCTGCTCTGTCTTCATTCGATCAGTGGAAGTACAGTTTTATTCATAGTACAACTAAAAAAGCCCAAGTGACACCACATGAAACATTCCTCTGGGTTTGGTCCAGGTGCTCTGCGTAGAAGGTCTGTAGTTTCAAGTGTAACCGAATTTCAAGAGTCTGAGGTGCTTGTTTGCCACTCCCACTTTCTAAACTTGTGTCATGTTTCCTATGATTTGCATGAAGAAGAAAAACTGAGGCATTCTCAAATACCACAGTAGCTTTTCTGATGAGCACACAGTTGAATGGCAAGCTGCCTCTGTGCTGCCTGAATTTATTAATGTAAAATAGAATCAGATAATACTGTAAGAGTAAGGCAGAGAAGTACATCTGTAAACACAAACTGATACAGATGAACCAGAGCACTTTCTTCTATGGCTAACATTGCTAAATAAACTGTTTTACTGTAAATATTCCATATTTGGTCTCATGTCAAAGATTACTGTTTAAATTCAGCAAAATCTGTTTAGACATTTTTCACTTGTTTTCTAAAGGCAACCCTCCCTTTTTATTTTGATAAGAATCTTAATACTACTGTGATTTAGGGTAAGGCAGAAGGCTCTTGATTGTCTGTTTAGATATTAAGCCAAACTGGAAGGAAAAACTTGTGTTAGTGATTTTTGAAATAATGAGCATTGAACATCCCTCCACATATGTTTTTGTACAGACACTCAAATTTGTTGCATGTGAAGATCATAAAGGCTTGAATTATTGTATTTGTACTTGGCTTTTTGGGGTGCTGTGGAGAAGGGGGATTTAATATTGGAAGAGAGTTATAGCCCAGGTTGGCTTACCATCTTTGAGGATTTCTGCCTTTTTTTCTATTCCTTTAAACATAGTAGTCAAGAATAAATACACTCATATAATTGCACAATAAATGCAGCTAACATTATTTCAGCAGTCAAAGATAACAAGAAATGTTTCTGTAAGTATGTCAACAGCAAAAGAAAGACCAGGGAGAACCTCCATCCCCTGCTAGACACAGGAGGAAACATGGCAACGAGTGATGAGGAAAAGGCTGAGGTGCTCAATGCCTTCTTTGCCTCAGTCTTTAATAACAAGACTAGTTGTATTGAGGGAATCCAGCCTCCTCAGCCAGAAGACAGAGACTGAGAGAATGATGCCCCCCACAATCCAGGAAGAGATAGTGACCTACTGCATCACATAGACATACACAAGTCTATGGGACCGGATGGGATGCACTCAAGGGTGCTGAAGGAGCTGGCTGGGGTGCTCGCCAAGCCGCTTTCCATCATTTACCAGCAGTCCTGGCTGACCGGAGAGGTCCCGACACATTGGAAATTGGCCAGTATGATGCCCATATATAAGAAGGGTCTGAAGGATGATCCGGGAAATTACAGGCCTGTCAGCTTGACTTCGGTGCCCGGGAAGCTGATGGAGCAGATCACCCTGAGTACCATCATACAACACATGCGGGACAACCAGATGATCAGGCCCAGTCAGCATGGGTTTATGAAAGGCAGGTCCTGCTTGACAAACCTGATCTCCTTCTATGACAGAGTGACCTGCTTATTGGATGAGGGAAAGGCTGTGGATGTTGTTTACCTTGACTTCAGTAAGGCCTTTGACACCGTTTCCCACAGCATTCTCCTGGCAAAACTGGCTGCTCGAGGCTTGGATGGGCACACGCTTTGCTGGGTAAAAAACTGGCTGGATGGCTGGGCCCAAAGAGTTGTGGTGAACGGAGTTAAATCCAGTTGGCGGCCGGTCACGAGTGGTGTCCCCCAGGGCTCGGTTTTGGGGCCACTCCTGTTTAGCATCTTTATTGATGATCTAGATGAGGGGATCGAGTGCACCCTCAGTAAGTTTGCAGATGACACCTAGTTGGGTGGGAGTGTTGATCTGCTCGAGGGTAGGGAGGCTCTGCAGAGAGATCTGGACAGGCTGGAGCGATGGGCTAAGGCCAACTGTAGGAGTTTCAATAAGGCCAAATGCCGGGTGCTGCACTTTGGCCACAACAACCCCCAGCAGCGCTACAGGCTTGGGGAGGAGTGGCTGGAGAGCTGCCAGTCAGAGAGGGACCTGGGGGTGTTGATTGACAGGCGGCTGAACATGAGCCAGCAGTGTGCCCAGGTGGCCAAGAAGGCCAGTGGCATCCTGGCTTGTATCAGAAACAGAGTGGCCAGCAGGGACAGGGAAGGGATCTTACCCCTGTACTCGGCACTGGTGAGGCCACACCTCGATTACTGTGTTCAGTTTTGGGCCCCTCACTACAAAAAGGACATTGAATTACTCAAGCATGTCCAGAGAAGGGCAACGAAGCTGGTGAAGGGTCTGGAGCACATGTCGTACGAGGAGCGGCTGAGGGAACTGGGGTTGTTTAGTCTGGAGAAGAGGAGGCTGAGGGGAGACCTCATCGCCCTCTACAACTACCTGAAAGGAGGTTGCAGAGAGCTGGGGATGAGCCTCTTTAACCAAGTAATAAGCGATAGAACAAGAGGTAATGGCCTCAAGTTGCACCAGGGAAGGTTTAGACTGGATATTAGGAAGTATTTCTTTACAGAACGGGTTGTTAGGCGTTGGAATGGGCTGCCCAGGGCAGTGGTGGAGTCCCCATCCCTGGAGGTGTTTAAGAGTCGGGTTGACATAGCGCTGAGGGATATGGTGTTGTTGAGAACGGTCAGTGTTAGGTTAATGGTTGGACGAGATGATCTTCAATGTCTTTTCCAACCTAGATGATTCTGTGATTCTGTGAAACAGTGTGGACAACTGAAAATATTGGGGTGTTGTGTATTTTAAACCAATTTCTTGGTTGCCTTGTGAGCAACAGATAATGGCATGTTATCGTGTGGCTGTGGGCTGTACCTAACATCTAAAATACACAGTGCTTCTAGGACATCTGTTGAGGAAAATATTGCTTCAGTGACTGAGGTTCATAGGAGTAGTGAGAATAACATGTTGATGACATTTTAACAGTGAAAATAATATATAGGATAATGGAAAAGGATGCCTTGATTGCAAAGCTATAATTCAGTCATGTATTCTGATGTTTCCATAAACCACACTCAGATGGTCTATGACATCATCACCGTCCAGATTTAGTAATCCATTTCCCTCCCTCTCTATTATTATTTTCAATTTTAAAAATTCATAAGATTAAGTATTATTTAATCCATGACCTGAAGATTTATGTTGGAACCTGACTTGATCTGCTACATTTACAAAGAACTCATGTGAGGAAACCAGTTTTAATAATTCAGTATTAATCTTTGGTTGCCAGATATAAAATGAAAACATGACTGTGTTGGAAAACTGGTTCTCTGGGCTTGAGTCATCAATGTTACCTGGTTTTCTGGTGCGTGATGGAAAAAAAGGGTGCACTTTTTCCATGCAAAACTTCTATTATCCATGATACACAGAGATTGCGAGTGTTGGCCTGAATTCACAAACTTGGCTGGTCATTTTTGTAGGCCACACCTGTTATATCAGATGCACTTCTTTCCTTTGAAATTTAAAAATTCTGCAGCCTAAAAGCCTAAGACAAAATGTGTAAAACTTTCTCCCAAGAATAAAAGCAAACGTAAGTGTTTGCAGGATTAAAAGGTAAGCGTATATTTATATTTTGGCATTTCATTAAGCAATTTATATGCTGTTTACAACCAAATATAAATGTTATGTTTTGTGTGTGCTTGTTTTTCAAAATTGTACATATAGTTAAGTATGTCTAGTGACTGCCACACTCACAGTAACTTGTGCATGGTGTTTTCTTTTCAGCTTTCAGAATGATCCCCTATCCACTGGAAAAAGGACATCTTTTCTACCCTTACCCTATTTGTACAGAAACTGCAGATAGAGAACTACTACCATGTATGTTCAATTTTTCTCTTCCTATCATTGACATCAAAGTGTTGTTTACCCGAGTCTTGCAGCACTGATCTCCGTTGATGCTTTTTAAATTGAATACACTGGATTAGAATAATTGGGTTGACAGTGACTTCCTGGATCTCCTGTGGTGGTTTAAGAGGCAGCTCCTAGCCATAGTTCGTAACAGTTAGCTATCTTTATTGTTGTTGACAGTGTAGGGACAGGGAGAGAGATTACTGAAGAGCTATAAATCAGTTAGATCTTGCTATTCTCTCTTGCCAGGACATTGGAAAATATGTCTGATCTTTCATTTAGGGTAAAATCCCATCAAACCAAAAGCACAGTGGCACAACCTTGTTAGTCTTTTGTAGAAACGCTAGCTACTTAAGTTCTAAGGCAAGATCAAACCTGCTTGAGGACAGCTGGATTATCAATGCAGCTGTTACTCTGACAGGTTATGCTGATGTTTTCTGAAAAGCAGTCTTAAATATCAAGAAACAGTTCTCTTCGTGTAATGGTGTGTGTGCTGTTATGGAGAGATTGATGTGAAATTACCTCAGTTATTTATTATATATGTTTATGGCATGTATTAGCAAAGTGCCAACAGTTCCCCGTGCTCTGCAAGATACAGATACAAAGACAGATCAGCCCTTGAGAAGCGTTACAGTCCAAGCTAATGAGACTTACTGCAGTGCATGGAGTGAAGCACAGGAATGCAGAGGAAGAGCTGAAGCAGCCAATCTTGCAAACAGTTATGCTTCATTCCCACATGTTTTCTCACAGTGGGACTTTGTGTGAGCACAAGTGGAACACACACAAGTGCGGAGGGGTTTGCAGGGTTAGGGCAGAGGGGGCAAATACAAGTTGATCTAAGGAAGGAGATTCTTCTCTCACCTTCATTATCCTGAAGAAGGAATAAAGAGAAATCTGTTCTGGAAAAAGTAAAATGTAGCCTGCTTCTGCTGTGAAGGATGGTTTTGAGTGCATTTGCACTCTTTGTAGTCTTTCATTCAGAACCTCTCTGGTTTGGGCTGAAAAATGTCTTGCCACTTTTTATAAACCAACGTGAGTAAACATTAGGTGAGAATAATACAGCGAAAATCCACTCATTGTGAGTCTCTCCTTCACAGTACATTCTCACTGATATTACACAGAAATCCTTGGCAACTGACAGTATCTCCCCACCCCATTATAATCATCCTAATTATAACAACACCTCTTAGAGTGCTCTGCTTGCTTTACTCAGAGGGATGCTGAGGTGGGGAGGGTGGAGTGTCAGGAGATACAGGAATGACAAAGTCATGCAGAATTGCTCAGCATTCTCTTTTTAGATGCAAAACTAATCGTTCTTGTCAAATGTTAGAAGCGAGGGACTCTTTAACAGCATATGCAGACAGTTGTGTTCTGCTCTGGCAGTTATGGGAAATGCCTTTCACTGCAAAATCTCTTGGGTTTGAGTAGGGAAGGGTTTAACATACTGTGACAGACACAGGTCAGTTAAAGGGGTTTGCATACCTGTCCACACCCTTTAATTGCATGTGTTTTAAAGGAGAGTCAGCTGGAATTATATCAGAACACTAAGATGTGATAGGCTCTCCAAATTAAACCTATCGATCACAAAACTTTTGCCATAACTGGATAACAGACCGGAACAAGTTTGAGCCTGTGTCAAAAGCAAGTGCAAAAAAATGAGCACAAGAGATCTTAGACTTATAAAGTCCATGATCTGTTATTTAAATTTAATTTAAATCAAAGAGAAGTTGCATATTATCTGTGTTTTTCTTTTTAAACTGATTGAATTAGCAGGCCCAAAAATCACACATATTTTTAGTTTATAATATTTGAATTTAAACTCGTGAATTCCTACTGTTGGTTTTGGAAACCACTCCACTCTGGATGAATGCAGTCAAGAATATTGTCCTGCCATGTTGCTGGATTACCCTGTGCTTAGGTTGTATGCAAGTGCGATGAGATGACAGCTGGTCACTGAAGCAAAGAAAGTAGGCAAAATGGAAGAGTAATGTTTTGTGTGTATGAAGAATCATAGGATTTGAGTATATGGAAAGCCTTGAGATTGGTCCTGTATGAGAAAAAATGTTTCAAAGTTTACATTTATTGTGAATGTAGCTCCAAACTATGGACTGAATGAGTGAAGCAAGCAGATAAGAGTCCACCAGACCTTTTGCCAGCCCAGCCAAATTTTCACCTTGAATCTGAGCCACCATAAAAGTTTAAGGGGTATATTCTTCCAGTAAAATACTCATCCTTTTAGCCTTCTCAGTGCTGCTTTCTCCAAAGCCCAGTGAGTGATTTTTCATACCAGAGTCAAGGAAATTTCTGTATTCCTTTTAGTGTCTACTAAGAAACACCTTAAAATTTCACTATTAATTTAAATTCCAGGTTTTAACACTTAAAAAATTTGTTGTATTGTTATACAGAGAATTCTGAAAATCTGAAGTACGTGTTTATATGTCCTGCTTTTAGGATAACTTTTCTTGGTTCTGCAGATTAAACCCTCAGAAAGTACTGTTACAAAGGCTGTTTTACAACCTGCTTAAACCAATCTACAACGATGCGTCTGCAGGGTTGGTCTCCCTGCTGCTCCTGGGTGCGTCTTTCTGCACTCTCTGTGTATCAGCATTAGCAAACATGCAGCCATGTGACTAGTCAATGACCTGCATAAAAAAGTGAATGTTTTATTTGTAGGTTAGTTTTCCAGGGTTAGTTGTTGCACAGCTGCATTATGGTTAGTGCTGACACAAGAAAGACAAAAGTAACACGTACAAAGGACCAGAGTAAGCCAGAAATATGATCTTTAGATGAGAATTATTTGGCAGTAAAATGACTGACACAGTGATAATGTTGGCCTTAGATGTTTCAGACCTTCTGCATATTCCTTCCTTCAAAAGCATCTTTGAGTGTCTCTGGCTGTTTAAACCATGTTAGAATGTTGGTTTGGGTTTGTTGTCTTTTTTTTTTTTTTAACGTATAATGCAATCCCCTTCCCATCTTCTTTTCTACAGCATTTCATGAAGTTTCAGTTTACCCCAAGAAAGAGCTTCCCTTCTTCATACTCTTCACTGCTGGACTATGTTCCTTCACAGCCATGCTAGCCCTCCTGACACATCAGTTCCCAGAGCTTATGGGGGTCTTTGCAAAAGCTGTGAGTATTCTCTGCTGCTGCTCTGTTCTGGTAAATAAAGAGGCAGATGCAGGAAGAGCTGAGCTAAATACTTCTGAGTATTAAATATCTGCATATTCGGCAGTATAAATAAAATGTCAAGACATGTCTGAGCAGGGGGACTTTTGAGCTAATCAGTAAAACACACTACTGTCTGTCTTCTCTGCTTTATATGACTCTTTTGTTAGGCTAGATCTCTTGTGATTTTGCCAAAAAAGGCTTGGTGGGAGAAGGGCATATCTGTGTTCTCATACATAATCCAATAAAATAAACTAATAATGGTTTGCAGAACCCCTCTATTTTGTCTAGAGCCATAGTGACTGTGCCGTGCTTTCCAGTGCAATAGAAACTCTTAGTATGAGCAGAAATAGAGTGTACTGTTAACCAGGGCAAATTTCTGTGTTCTTTCCTCAAACTGCCATGAAGGAAGTAGTCTCAATATTTGCCTCATAGCTTTACTTAACTACATCCAGGGAAGTCTCTGCTAATTCTCCTTTCTTAATCCACCAAGCATTAATAAATGTTGGAGGATGAGGGGAAAGGGCCATGAATTATGCTAAACACTTTTTTCTTTGCAAAACCAAGAACATCACTGCTCCAGTGTGCTAGGATATGAAAAAGCCACTTACAGAAGAGTTCTAGAATAATAAAAACCCTGTCTTCTTCTCCAAGAAATACTGAATATCCTCTGTTGTAATATATTTTCTCAAATATATTTGTATATCTTGTAGGTCTTGTGTTTCCAAAATAGCCCCCTGGTCTTGTTTTTAATGTCTTTGGTGCTTTTGATTTGGGGGCTTAGGGAGTGGGGTGGAAGAGGCAAGGCTGAAAGGCTTTGGCAAATTCCGGATTGTAAGTACGTTCTCAAACTCCTTTGCAAGTGATGAGAGACTCCCTTTGCAGGTGAACCAGGTCTTCTACCACCCAGGCTTGTGAATGATAGAGATCTGGTTCAGCAACAGTTCTTGCATCAAGAATTTTCTTTCATTAGCTCTAGAAGACAGAAAATAAGATGAGCTGTAGCAAAAGATACCACTTCTATCAGCAAAAAGTGCTGAAACAAACCTGAAAAATTATTGGTTTATTTTGTTTCTTGAGTATATATGTGGGCGTTTGGTGGACAATAAGTGTGTAGCTCAGGCATATAATCTTACACTTCTTTGTAAAGCTTTTTTGGTAGTTTTTTTCCTTAAATCGTTGAAAAAGATAATCCCTGTTTGAGCACTCTTTCAATGTAATCTTCAGTTTTCTGATCCTGTCACAGTTAATGACCCCAAATCTGTCCCTGTTAGCCTTGTATCTTGAACCAAAGAGTATATCTCAAGCTGTCAGCATGATGAGATTTTGTACTTAGTGCTCCTGCTACAGGCAGTGAGCTGCTGGAATCGGAGAAAATTGGTAGCATGTCTCCATGGGCTTAACTCACCTGGCTTTGATTGCTGAGTGCAATCAAACAGAGATATCAGAAGTTACACTGGTGGTGCATTAGTAATTGTTTCTCTATGGTTTGGAGCTTACAGGTTCCAAAGCCATTTGGGGAGTAGAGTCAGACCAGAAGGATCTATTTCCCTGATGTGTAAGTGAAACTGCCATTGGTCTTAATAGAATAGATACCCCAAGACTCTGTATGTGGTTATTAAGTTCTGCATATCAGAGCAGGTAAAGCTCTTAGTCAGTAAAATAAGCACAGACAAATAGAATTGAAATGTGGGCTGCATTATGTGCATAAAGTTGGCAAGATTACTTCAAGATCTCTGAACCTGTATGGATGCAGTTAGGATGTCAGTTAACATGTATTGTGACTTGATTTAGCTATATCTTAATCTTCACAATCCACTACATGCAGCAGCTGAGTTTTTGTTGTACATGGAAGGGCAGAATTTAAGCCTGTGACATTCATTTAGTAGCTCGTAGAAAGGCTGTGATTCTGAAGGCTCATTTTGTGGTCTCCTCTGGGAAAAGTAGCCCAGGTATATGAGACTGAAGAAGATCATGGCAGACATCTCTTTGAAATGCAGCTGTATTAGGATAGGATAGGATAGGATAGGATAGGATAGGATAGGATAGGATAGGATAGGATAGGATAGGATAGGATAGGATAGGATAGGATAGGATAGGATAGGTTGGCCAGCTTCCCTTTCAGTTTTAGGGAAGATCATTCATAAATATCTAATTTCATAAATAGCTAAAAGATGAATGTGCTGACTGTTGCTGTGGCTGTGTGCACTGAATTGCCTATTCGTGTATGGTTGGTAGTCATTGTGATATGGTATATTATGTTGTGAAATTGTGCACATACACTTTAATTTTCACTGGTCAAAATTATTCCTTCTCTTATGCCTGCCAGTCCCAAAAGCATTGCACAGATGTAATACCACCATCATGGCCCAGGTTTATGTTACTGCAAGTTGATATTTACCATATTTCACAAAACCTGAATAAGTTAGCATGATTGGGTGTTGGGAACTGGCTTTGACCTGTCTTCCAGGTAGCATTTTCTTGCACCTTTTCCATAGCCCATTAACCCAGACACTGGGTTCTTTAAGGCAGAAAAAGCCCTTGGGTTCTGAGGACCTCTTCCACATGTGAGACTGCCAAAGGTGGCCTGTGCCACTGTGATAATCCCTTAGGGCAGCCTGCGTTCCCCCACTGGATGCGGAAGTCAAAGGCATTTTAAAATGTTTCTCTTCTGGGAAGTTCAGTGCAGGATGGAACTCCTGAAACTCCATCAGTGCACCCATGTTTTAGAGCTAGAACCTGCTCTGAATGCTGCCTGCCAGTTCAGCAGCAAGTTTAGATATCCCCAGTGTACCTGGAAGTAAGTTTGACTCTTCCAATAATAAAATAGAAAGACTCCAGTTCTTCTCTGATTATTTTGTCAGACTGAATATAAATAACTTTAAAATGACAGCAGATCTTAGCATTTTCACTCAGTTAGGGAGAAACATTTTCATAGCTTGTGGTTTTAATTTTCTGCTAGGCTTTCTAACAAAAGGCTTTTGGAAGTCACTTAAGATATGAATATAAGCAGAACTAATTTCTGATTGCATGGCTTGGATAAAATTGTCAGCACAGTGTTGGCAGTATTGAATTTCTTTCATTGTCATGTAGAAATATAAAAATATCTGGGAAATGGCTAAAAATATGTAAGTGCAGGTCCTGTCATAACATGGTAGCAATAAGAATATCTAAAATAAAATTGAGAGTTTTATTAACAAGGGCGTCACTATATAATTTGAGTCAACAGTCTAAAAGTGTGGTGCCTAGTTACATTTTCAAAATGAGTTAAACTTTAGAAAGACTAATTTTTCTTTGATTTGATTCCTTTGCCTGAGATCACTGACACGATCTGTTTCAGTATTTCCTGTATGATGGATGAGACCTCAGTTCAGCAATCAGGTTTGCCTAGGGAGATATTTCATCTGCTTGGACCTCTACAAATGCTGAGGCAGAGAACATGCAAATCCAATCACAGGGACTGAGCAATAAATAGTCAGTTCCTCCATACAAACACCAACCAAACAGTGGAAAAGCTTGAAAAGACACTTTTGCATGTCTTTTTTAATCAAATGGTGCTATTTAGAAGCTGCTTTCTGCCAGCTTTGAAATAACCAGGTTGATAGTTTTCTTTTAAAATAGAAAGTAGTAATAGCAAACTTTTTACAGGTCTTCCATCACCAGTTCTGCCACCCTGAATTCTTACTCTACTGCTGCTTTTGTTTTTTCTGTTCCATGTGGAAAAAACAGTCAGTGTCAAAAGGAGAGGCAGAAAAAAACCCAAATACCTCCGTATTGCACAGACTAAGCCCTCCTGGGTGCTACCATGTGGCAAACAAGCCAGACAGGCATCTGCCAGTGGTGTCTGAGGACAGGAGCACCAGCTTTCCAAGGGCCAGATAGCTCCAGCACAGATGTTGTCTGCATGGGCTTGTACAAGAAAGTAGGTGGCATCCTGAACCCCTTGCTGCCAGCAAAGGTTTTGCTTGGACTTCAGTGAAGCCAGGCTTTGGTATCCATGAATTTAAATGTATTTTGTAGACCAACTAATTTTCCAGGTGGAGAAAAACTTGGCTCATTTTAAGCTACAGATACTTTGCTGAGTTTGTTATAGGATACAATCAACTACTTCAGCAACAAAATTCCTACGAATTGCAATAAAACTTACTGTCAGGCAAATTATTCTTGTTTCATTGATTTAACAAGTATGTAATTTGCACTGTTTACAAAGCTGAGTTTTATCCAAGTGGGTGTGATGGTGCAAGCTTACCACAAAGATCGAGTGCTACTCAAAGAGCAGAAAATATCCTCTAATGAGCCTTTTGCGTTTGACAAAATTAAAGGGACATACTTAAACAGTTCACAGCTTAACCAGAGGGAATGCTTCTACTTGGGCTAAGCCACTTAAAATAGTAATAGCAAACTCTAAGATTAGGTAGGTCAGTGTTACATTAATTCAGCTGTGATTCACATTATACAGCTTGACCTTTAGCACTACAACTGAAATACTCTGTTCAGCTTCAGTTAGAAGAAGTTTTTTCTTCGACCTGTGCTTATGACAAAATCTCATTACCAGTGATGGTGTTACCTGGTTTTCCCATGATGAACAAGTTGTCCATGATGTAGTGTCTGTACTGCATGCAAACATGTCCAAGAGGAAAAAAAGAGTTTGAATGCTTACTATTGCCTTTAAAATGCATAAGCATCATAAACATCGTACATTTTTACAGTTAAACTCTGCACAGAACCCATTTTGTTAAACAGTGAAACTGTTTGCAGGTATTTTCTTGCATGAAATGGTTGTAATCTCTTGCTGTTGAATATTGAAATTTTGAAATATTTTAAATACATTTGTCATAGATAGCTGTGCTTCAGCAGCACACAGACCTGTAACAATTTTTGAAATTGAATTTTTCATGCTTAACTTTAGATACTTAGAAGCCTGAGGACATATCTCTATTAAGTAATAAAATATTGTTTGTTCTGTGGCTCCAAAGGCCAAGTGACACATCACAGTTCATGTCTGTACCTCTAAACTCTCCTCCCTTCAAAGGCAGGATGACCCCATCCTTGGGCTGCTGGGAACTGTCCCTGCCCTGTGCTATCCCCAAACTCTGCCTGGGCTTTGTTGAGGAGAGACTAGCTGGCATGGGCCAGAACTGTGTCAGGAGCTAACAGTTCAGGAGTGTGGCTGGGGCGGGCCAGCACCCCACACTGTGCTGCAGTCCTCCTTGCTTTACAGGAGAAGACAAAGCCCAACCTGGCTGGGGGTAGAGAAGGAACAGACAATTTCAAAGGGCAGTTCTGGTCCTGAGATGGGTAGAATTACTGTCCAGTTTTCTTCAGTGACTGCAGGGGGACCAGACCCCCACGTCTGAATCAAGTGCCTAAAGATATATGGGACAAATTCGGAACATTAAAAGGATATATAAAGTCTGATGCTCTCTTTTGTCAGGAGAGAGACTTCTTTTGGGCAAAAAGAGAACACATCCAGCACCAGATTTGCTTTAATACTGACCTACCGAGTAGACGTCATATACACATCAGTGCAGTAAGCGGAGTTTATATGTTTTATGCCGACTGCAGAGCAGTAGCTGAAACACAAACCTCTTGCAGCTCTTTAACATTAATATATTGAAACCTCTTTCAACATTGCCAACTGTGTTCTGTAATAGAGGGAGGATGTTAAGATAAATTCCAGTTAGTGATGCCTCGGTGTGTATAGCAGATACATAGATAACCCAGAACCATTTTAAACCTGAATCTAAAGACATGCTGTTTGTCTGTGAGAGGTGGTTTGGCAGATTCTGCCATTATGAAAAAGCCTCTCTTTCCCTTTAGTAGATTTTGGGTTGAGCTTTTTGTGACTTCAGTATGAGCCTGAATCGAGGACGTGAGATGTGTGAAAACTTCTGTAGTTCATCACTTTGATCTTCATAAAAATGGGGCTCTTGCTTTCTTTACTGCAAAATCCAGAAATCTGTATATATGCAAGACTCAGAATTTGGCAGAATGTCTTTATATGTGAATTATTTAATTTTTATCATGCTGGAGGATTTTACAGAGGAATGCAGCAAGAGTTTCTTGTCTTATCAGACAGCTTTCTCTTGAGGTGTATTGTCTCCTGGATTTTGATTTGAATGTGTATCTGATTTCTTTGCAGTTTCTCAGCACCCTCTTTGCCCCTTTAAATTTTGTGATGGAAAAAGTAGAAAGTATCCTGCCCTCCAGTCTGTGGCACCAGCTGACGAGGATCTGAGGGAGCACGCCCGCTGACTGACTGCCATGACATCTTCTGTGCCAACTTTTTGTTGACCACAAGAAAGCATGATAAAAAAGGGAAGCAGTTCTGAGACTTAAAAACTCTTCATGGATTGTCTGTTCTCATATGAAAACTGTTTTGTTGTACAAAATACATTGATGTTAGGTTCTATTATATTTTGCCTTCAGACAAGAAAAACTTAAAAATAAACTTTTGTGTATTGCAGCATTGTTGTCTTTTGGCTGCTTCTTCAAAGCTCAGATTGTACTTTGTGTTCTTAAACATGTGTGGTGTATCTGCTTCACCACAGCTAGGGCTTGGCTGTCCATTCAGTTAATGATGAAACCCTAATAACTTTACAATTAAGCAATGGTATCACTGCCTTTTCTTACAAAGTTCAATTAGGGTGAAGCCCTCACTGCTACAGACAGTCTAGATGAGGCTTCTAGACAGTTAAAGCTCTCGCTTAAAGCAGCTTTAGGCTCTCTGGGCAGTTTGGATGGCACATTGGGCTTCTGATTCCCATCCCTGCACAGAGGTTTTATCATCATTTGAATTTTCAGAAAGTCCACATACTTGACAGATTTTCTTCACACCACTGTTATTTCAAGTACCTCCAGAAGCTCCGTGCTTTGTTTTCTGTCTGAAGAACAAAGTGTAAGTAATGGCAGAGAATTGAAGACAAATTCACCTGTAGAGAGTGATCATGGCATTCACACTCTTATGTATTTATTGCTGAGTTTTTATTGTATTGCTGGTATTTTTCAAGTATGAAAAAGCAGGTACTTTTTCCTGTACAGATTAAACATCAGCATTATAAACTGTTGCTTGAGACCAGAAACTCATTAGCAAAATTGGTGTTAGTTCATGCACAATTAATAGAGAGGTTGGTGTTTCATCATTAGTGCTTACCTCAGGAAATCTTATCCTTGTGCTGTGAGAGGTTTAGACAAAGTATTCATTTATAACTTAGCCACTGTAGATGGAAACTTCCCGCAGGCACCTCTGCTAACTCACAAGGCCAGCTCTAAGATCAAGAATCTGATCTGGAATTTGAAGCAAGTGGTCCTGTTTTTTCGACTCCTTTCCCAGATAAGGAAGCATAAACCCGATGCAGTGGATCAAAAATGCCACTTTGCCAGTTCAACTTTGCTGTTCTTCTAAAAATCTGAGCAGCTTGAGGGACTGTGATCACCGGCAGGTAAGTTTATCAATGAGGAAATGGGTGAGCAAAGACAGAACTCCCATTATTGGAGCTGGTATAAAAGAAAAGTGTTTCTTAACAGTGGGAGATCCATTGCATTATTTTTTGCCCTCTTGATCACAGATACACTAGTCTACGTAGAAGAAAGATTTTTGTCCAAGTGAGCAATGGCACTGCATTAAAGCAAATACTGCTGTGCTATGAGGCAAAAAGACAGCCCCACGCCAGGAGAAATCAACTGTAAGAATGAGACCTGAGGGAGGACAGAGACGATCAGAGAGCCCCATGGCTAAATGTTAAAAATGGTGAGGTGTGTCACTGTTGGGGATTTCCATACAGGTTTTTCATCTCTGGCCATTATTTGTGCAAAACAACTCACTGTAAAGTTGAAATTAGTGTGGCTTACATTTAATGTGGGATAACAGTAGAGATAGTGGATTGCTGGTGGACAGCATGTGGAAGTGTAAAATGGGCCAATATTTGTGTTCTTGGCTTTGCACCTGAATTGCTAGGACAGCCACAGAGAGCACCACTTCTACAGCCAGCGTGCCTGTGTATCTCCAGCTGTAAAACCAAGGATAATCATATTCATTTGTCTCACAACGGCGCTGTCAGAATTACTTAAGGTTGGTGAAAATCAGAAGGGTCAGGAATAGTCAGCTCTTGATGTCCTGTGCTGCTTTGCATCTCTTATTCCCAGCCACTTCAAAAACCTTTCAAAGTTCATTTATGTATACCCTACATTACAAAAGAACAAATTGCTGTGATTAACAGTCATAATATGTAAATGTGTTTGCATATCGATATATATCTAGCTATATGCAAACATCCATGTTTGTCAGCAACTAAGGCAGCAGTTTGGTCTTCTGTTAGAAGAAGAGATAACGTGAATTATGATCTGTGTGGGAATTACTATCAGTAATAATCTGATAAAGAGGAATCCTTAACTCCTGGAAGAATTAGATCTTTCCCTTGAACTATGGGGAACTTTTAGGAACTCAAAAATATGTTTCTGCAATTCTATTTCTACTGTTTCTAGTATCCATCTCCCTTATAAGCAGTAATGAGCCATGGATTTTATCTAGAAAATATCTCTTTAGCTTTAATTATAATTCTAGGCATCTGGGAGACCAGGCAAGTCAGACAAAAGGATTTTCTTTTTCATTGGTCAGGGTTTCTTGCCTTAGGCTTTTCTGCCTCTGACATGTTTCCTGTGAAGTTCAGCATGGCTTAGATCAAAAGGCAAACACAGCCCATGATTATAATGATGGAAAGCCTCTGGCTTAGTGCGGAGATGAGCCTCCTGGAAATCTGGTTCAGATAATAACTCATCCAAATCTTCAGTTTGCAGATTTGAGGGCAGGGGGGAGCTTTTTAACTCCAAAGGTTAACAGTTCCTGGTTTTGTTTTTAAAGACAACCTAATACAATTTAGACACATGCTATCTCTTTACACTGTAACCTGCCTAGAACAAAAAAAGGAGAGACCCCCAGGAGTGTCAGGGAGACCCCCAGGAGTGTCAGGTAAGTCAAGCTGGCCACCTCATGGCCCTACCACCAAGTAGATTTACAGCTGCTCCAAGGCGAGAGCCACACTCGGAGAGGTTAGTGCTGCTCCTAGGAAAGGCTGTTGTTTTCTTGGTGGTTTGTCGTTTGCTGGAATTTGGTGTGAACGCTGAATGCACAGGCGCTGATTTTTCAGTGGGATAGCATAGAAGTCCCTACCCCAGTAGCAAGGAGGAAGAATATCAGGAGTTTTCCTGTGTTGCAGAAGCCTACAGAAGGTGAATATCCAAAGGAAGCTGTGCCCCTTGCACAGACTGCAAGCTCCCCTTCATGCCCGCTGTGGCTGTCACTGCACAGAGGGCTTGAGAGCCTCAGTGGCGCTAGTTAAGGCACAGTGTGCAAGGTAGCCCCCGGCCCCGCACGCCACCTGGCTCCCTGCAGGGCTCCTGCCTGGTTCCCACCACCGAGGGAGCAGAGTGGCACCCCTGGAACAACGAAGGAGGAGCAGTTAATATATTGTTTCACACATGTTTGCATCTTTCACACTGGAGAAGATCTTACATTATGAAGTCACATCCATTTAATCAGGCAAAGGAGCTGTTACACAAAAAAAACTACGCATGTTTGTGATTACAGCCCGTGAATTGCTCCTGTCTTTCAGATAATAGTACAAGTTCACTTGTGTTGTTTGAAGTGGCAGGAGGAACCTGGAGGCTCTTATATGTGATCACAAAACCACCTCTGCCCTCAGAGGTGGCCATCACCTGCACACGAAGGCTGTAGCCCTTCCTAACAGTGCGAAGCAAAACCCAGAGAGATGAGCAAGTGTTGGACACTTCCTGCTGCCCCACTGGGTTAAGAGCTGTTTTTTTCCTTGCAGAAGCACCCTCCCCAGCCCCAGATCTTCACTAATCCCCAGTAAAACGTTCATTTTCCCTTTGCCACCATAGGCCGAGTCTTGTGAGAGGCTGGGCATGAAGCCCGCAGGCAGAGACTGCGGCTGCTTGCCGAGTGCAGGTGTGATGAGCAGCTGTGCAGCACCATACCAGAAATGTGGTATTTTATTTCTAATTCACATCTGCAAAGAAGGTTACAGAGGCATGGGAGAGGAGGGTGAGATGCACAAATTTGGCTTAGATAGTTTTGCAGGAAGAAAAAGAAGCAACCCAGCAATCTCTTGAGCTACGATACCCACAACGCCCTAACATACACCACCATTCCTTAAAGTCATTCTCCATTTTCCATGCGGTAAAAGAAGATTATGCTTTTTTAATGAGATTTCTCCTAAAACAGCTCAACACACTTTTTAGGGTAAAGTTTGTTAAAAGAAAAACTAGTGGGGAGGGAGCAATCCCAAAAACCTTGGCAGGCTAACAGCGTTTCAGAGCGCTGCTATATTGTGATTTCATGCAGCAAATTAAAGGGAACTCCCTCAAGAAAATTGGACTGCATATTTAAAAAAAAAAATCCTACAACCTTTTGCCTCAGTTAACATTATTCTGACACTAAAGTGTCTACCTAGGGACAGCTGTTTCCTCTTCATGACTAAATACATGAGTAAATTTATTCCATAGAACAAAATATAGGATTTTTTCATTTGCCTTGCCTGATTTCTGTTTTTTCTTTTTTTTTTCCCTTCTTTTTTCTTTGTTTGATTAGCTGAAGGTCAAGGAGGTGCCTTTCCTAGCAATATTTATATCTCTGAGTGTCTTTTCCCACTAAGAAATAGCAAAAGCTTCTGGGAGTGCTTTCTTCATGGAAGCGGCAGCAGAAATGCTTACAGCTGTAAGAAGCCTACCTTGAGCTCTTTTTTTTTAAAAAAAAAAATATCATAAATACAGAAAAAAAATGTAATCAAATAATTGGCCAGCTCAGCAGTTACACATTTGTTCTGCTGCAAAACATTCTGGTTTTCCTCTGGTGAAGCAAGTTTGGTGGCGGCATTGTATTGCAGCTTATTAATATGACATTTGTGTGAAATATAAAATTCAGCCTGTTGTGTGCACCTTTGGTGGGTGTGCTGCTGAACAGGGCAGGGGATCTGGTGACAAAGGACACCGAAAAGGTCAAGGTACTCAATGCCACCATCTTCCCAGTCTTATTGGTAAGACTAGCCTTCAGGAACCACAAGCCCCTGAGTCCAGGGGAATGTTTGGAGCAGGAAGATGTAGCTTGGTGGAGGAAGAGGATATAAAAGTTCCACCTTTAACACAATGACCCCAAAACACTTTACATGGGACTTGAGAATTCAGGTGGGTTTGTCTTCTGGTGTATTAACCAAATGATGGAGTTAAGAAGCAATCTCATTTCATCACCTTTTATTCAACTGCTAGAACAAGTTCCCTTGTAAGAATGAGGCTTCCTTTTTCCAGAACATTGAAATATTTTCAGCTTTACTACATGGGGAATTTGTAGACTACTCAAAGGGTCCCTGAATCTTAAAAAAAAAAAAAAAAAAAAAACCAACTTAAAAATTATTCTATTGCTTTTAAGTTCTTTAAGTTTAAGGCTTAAAATGTGACATTGCTCAGGCTGTGAACTACATGCAGATTTAATTTCACAGTGAAATCCTAATAAAAATTCTCCTTGGAGCTCACCTTTAAATACAATTATGTATGAAATTTTCCTTATCCAGCCCAGAGCTAGAATTGCCAGCAGTAATGAGGCCAACAGTGTAACCACTGAACGGAGCATGTATACATAGATGCACACTGCATGTGTGCGTGTGTGTAATGCACACACTGTACACTAACACACACACACACTGTACACTAACACACACACACACACTGTACACTAACACTCTGACAGGGTTATTCCCACCAGCAGTTGGTTTATACACAGAAGTGTGATTATTCTTACTTCTAGCCATGATCATTACATTAAAGCCATATACAGTAACTGAAACATTATCTTATAGTCCAAATAAATACCTTTCTGGATCCTGCTAATCTTCTAATGCCAGCTGTGCCTTCTGGTGATGACTTGCCCATTTTAATGATACAAACTTTTTCCAAAGCCTTTCAGATGTAAATGTCTGCTATCTCAAGACCACTGAATGCAAAACCCCATTCCTTTTAAATACTCTTTTTTTAAAAAAAAACACATAACCAGAGTACTCACTTAATTGCCACCATATACTACTTGTATATTACTTTTTCATGCACTGTTTGTACCTGTTAGGGTTCCTCCAGTATTTTTCATTTTCATATAGAAATTTTACCCGCATCTACAATATGTTCTATCACCCATTCAACCTCTTTTCCTATGTTATTTTTTCATTACTTTGCCTGTCTCTGCACTTCATGGGTGCTTTTCCAGAGCCTATTAGACTTAGCTGAGCAGGACCCATCTTTTTTCTTGTCTCATTTGCTGATCTCTCTGAGGAGGGGCAGCTTGTCCCTCTCTGATCCAGCTCCCCTCCAGTGAGGCTACAATTTCTGGGCTGCATGAGCCTGCACATCTTCCCAGCACTTTGTTGTTTTGTGCTGATCCCAGCCCAGCATATGGACCTGGCATAACCTGTAACTGCCTCCATCAAAGGCCAACGCACCCTTAATCACAGGTGTAAGTTTTTGCAGAAAGTATTCAGAGAAAATCTCATTTGGAAGTCCCCATCTGAATGGAAAGTATCATTCTGAACACATTTAATAGATTTATTAAATTTAAAAGAACATAGAAGTTGATAGAATCTTTAGAAACCCGATCATTACTGAGACAAGGTATTTCCTTCCCCATCAGCTTTCTGCAAATGTTTTTCTGCTTATTCAGTAAGTGAAAAATAGGAAACCTTATCTTTAGGTAGTTGAATGTCCTATGCCCAGCTTTCACTAGGCTGAGAAACAAATCTCTTCTCTTTGATCTTTCAGATCACAAAAAACCTCAGCAATTAATATTAATGACCTCTTAAAAGCTTTTAAGGCAAGTTTTCACAAATACATAACTAAGACATTTGCTTTGACTCTTTAATAGCTTATGAAAATGTTGTGGTTGAATACATCTCCTGCAGTTTCCTTTGCTTTTCACCGTGGGCCAATTTCTGCTTCACGGAAAGCCACAGCGTGCTAATGGTGGCTGGGTTGGCCCCATGTGGCCACCTCACTGCAAACTCCAGTCCACTGGGGATGGACAAACACCCCTCCAGTAAAGCCTTTCACCCACCCTGAATTTTCTTTCATGGAGGAATCGCCAACTGGTGCTCAAACTCCTGAGCACTTCAGTATCCAGGGCAAGACTGCGAACAGCACAAGATCCTTTAGAAGATGCTTGAGCAAGCTCAGCCCATGCAGTTGGTGGTGGTGGTCTTGTACGAAATGCCGCATCTTTGCATCTTGCTGTGTTCCTGGTGGCAGGAATGAATTGCCACAAGGAGTGCAGAGGAGAGTTAGTGTTGGTTGGAAGAGTCCTGGCAGAAGTACGTCCTTCCAGAGCTGCATCAGTTTATGCACAGACAACTCTGCAGCAACACAGTCATGCAGAAATGGAAAGTAAATGCTGCAGAGTTTGTATTAATTATTCAGCAGCTTCTGTGCAATGAAAGAAAAAGGCAAAACTGGCATAAAAGTAGAGAAGAACTTGGACGCATTCCCTGCACAGACCAGGAAGGGCAAAGGCTATGGTCCTCACGCATCAATAGCCTGTGCATCATGTCCGGGAGATCCAGCCAGCAGTCTTTGGTGCTTTGCAGGTGTGAATATCTACCACTTCTTGGCAGTCCTGGCAGCGCACAGCACAACACCAGTGGAATTTGCACTCGCATTTTGTCATTCTGCTGACGCGGGAGGTGTCATAGCCTCTCCCACAGCACATCACTTCACAGCTGTCCATGCCGCGGGAGGTTTGGTTACAAACCCGACCAGCTGTCCCGAGGGACCCTACAAAGGAAACATAGTAAATGTCACAAGGTGGATTTTAAGGAAGGACAGAAAGCATATGAAAATATGTATAGGAGACATAATATGCAATGTATTTGATCCTTCAACATCACTTCACCCAGGATTCAATATCAAGCCAGAAAAATGCCTATAGTAAGGTAAAATTGATCTCAATTTTCTCCTAGAAATCAGATGTGGAAATAAGGAGTAAAATGGACCAAATACTTCAAGGCTCTGCCTGATTCTGTCAGTATCATCATGCTTTGCTTCATCTTTCTGTACCACCTTTTTCCTCTCCAGCAAGAAGATACCCTTCCTGAGGCAGCCGTGCAGCCCTCTTCTGTCCTCCGTGTCCAGTCCCCCAGGGCTGTGTGAAATAAGGTGGCCAGGAGGAGCACACCTGTGGTGCTCAGGAGCTCATGGGCTTTGCAGGGGAGCTCTGAGTGGGCAGGGGAGGGCTGGGAAAGAGTAGACTGTGAAATTTGGTGGCTGTGAGGGACACGGTGGGCAGAGTAACCATGCTGCTGGTGGTTAAAGTCTTTGCAGAAGTGAGCGCAGAAGCACCCCAACTGCTTGGCATCGCTGCTGTGTCCACCCATGGCCCCTGTGTCCACCAGTTCAGGTGACAGCTGAAGAGTGGCTGCACTTTGCGTGTCTCAACTCTGTGGAGTAAGCACCAAGGGTTCTTCTCCTATCTCTTGATAGAGATTAGAAGAAACTCAATTATAGCCTGTTGTGGTCAGAAGGAGGGGTAGGGAAGCATACCACACTTCTTCATGTTCCTAATACCTCTCTGGAGTTGTGGAAGTGCCTCTGCCTGTCACCACATGGCACAAAATGGCCCTTTAAGGCATGTCTTAGCCCAAACAGCTACTGTACCACATACAAGCTGCTGCTCATCTAATACTTAAGGTACACTTTAGAATCTATACCACAGCTGTTGACAGATTATTACCAGCAATCTGAAAACTTCATGAATACTCATTGCTTCCCCTGATTTCTTACATATTGCTATTATAAATCAATATCAGATATATCCATGGGATGAACATTGTTCTGACATTTTCCCTAGACCCAATTATAGCTCCATTCTTCTGTTCTTGGCCAAAATGGGATGCCCTAAGTATTGACTGTGGAACATTTTACAAAGACTATTCACAGGTGTACATCAAACATGAACAATTTACCTTCTTAAAGAAAAAAAAAAACATGCAGACATTAATTCAAATTTGCATGAGCTAGGATAGCAAGTCAATCTTAATTAATAAACTTAAACTGTAATTAATCTGAAATTAATAAAAATCTAAGATGCATAAATTCTAATTTTCTTTCTTTTTTCCACTATGGGGTACTTATGGTTGTATATAGCACCACTGCTGTATTGAAGCAGTTCACAACATACAAGTGTTTGTTGTTCCTCTGTCCCCTACTGTCCCCACCACTAGGGAGACTTCATGTCTTTTTGGGCCTGGGTCCAGCCACTGAGGTAGCAAGTGGTCTCAGGGACTTGAGTAAAGTCACCTTCTCAGACTGCAGTTTTCATGTGACCAACACATGATTTATCCTCTTAGCCACAGTGGGGGAAGTTTTGCTCTTTTTGCATCTAAGTCAGGACAGGCTTCAACTGCTGCCCCAGAGGAGTGTTTCAGTCCCTAGAAGGCCTCTCAGCCTTGTCTCCCATAGCCCGTATTCCCACATTTGTTTAAATATTTAAATATTCATTGGGTAGAAATACACACACCAAATCACTGGTCCAGGTCTGCTGTGGGCAGAGCAGAAGGGTGTTGCATGGCCGCCTGCCCCCCAAGCTCAGCAGGTTGCCCACAGCCGCCCCGGCAGCCCACCCCAGGAGCCACTCGCCAGCTGCTGCTGGTGACAGACACCCGCCCTGGCTCAGGGATCCTTAGCTGCAAAGGTGCTGCTGTGCCGGTCAAGCAGAGACCTGCTGAGCCACCTGAGAGGGAAAAGGCAGAGGGAGGAGAAGACACGCTGAACAGAGAGAGAGAGAGATGGGCTCCTGCACCTGCTGCCTGACAGATCCCAGATCTCCTCAGGGTCTGAGCCTGCTCACGCTTCTGCCCATAGACCAGCGCTCTGACATAGGATCCTTGGGGAGGCAGCTGAACAGCACCTTAAAGTAAGTCTCTGCCATTTGGGGGAGCTCCTCATGCTGATGTAAAAAACAGTGACATGTTGCATTGGGCATGCCCTGCACCAGGGTACAACCAGTAACTCCCGGTTTCCTGCCCCACAGCCAGTGCTGGCACCTGAATCCCGTGTAGGGGCTCCTGGGGAGGAGGAGGAGAGGTATCACCAGCAATGACCCACATGGGCACACACCACTCCTAGCAAGCCCTCTGCCACGCAGCTTTCCCACCAAGGCCAGATGCACCTGGGAAACCTGCGTGATAGGGAAAGCAGAGATGCCAAAAGGCCTTTCCCAGATCATTTTTTTAGGAATCACTTCACGTTGGGGGAAGAGAGACTTCCAGTGGCCCCTGATCTAGGCAGTGTTGCGGAGTCAGGAGGATGCAGAGCTATGTGATCTGCCTGTGGTCCTGTAGGAAGCCTGTAGCAGAAAACAAACCAAACCCTGCTTCCCGGCCACCACGTTCTCCTCCATCCACAATGCTGTGCAAACAGCTGGAACATCTGAACATAAGTGCTGGTGCTTGAGTCAGTCCACAGCAATATCCATCGCATCCTGGACTGTGCAATGTACAACTGAATAACCACTTTTATAGGTGCTTGTCCTGCCCTCTCCGCTCAGACAGAAAAAAGGTACAAAGGCCAAGCTTGTGACTCATATGATTACCATTCTGCATCAGGAATTTGGTGTGAATTCCTGCTTACCTCCCTGCACGGGCTCCCGCTCACCCTTGCACCGCATGATGCTTTACCCCACTGACAAGGCCCAGCCCCAAAGTCCTGGTGTGCCTGGGCTGCATAACGCAGCATGCCTAGGACAGCAATCTCCAACAACCGTGATGTGGGTTAGATTTCGAAACGCTCGGTGTCTTGGTCTCTGCGTGTGCTTCGTGTGAAACGAGCTGGACACTCAACAGCCTTCGTTGTGCCACCGTCCTGTGGCGACCAGCCAGGCGTCACTCCTTGGAAAAGCAAAGCCGCTCTCCACCTCAGCACGCTCCCGGCGAGGAACAGAGCAGGGCCGAGCCACCTGGCTGCAGGAGGTGAAGGAAGACCCCTCGTACCCCCACACCCAGCAGGACCTGTCCTGGGAAGGGCTGACCACGTCCCTCAGCCAAGGCACAGGTTAATTTCCAACTCCAAAAGTTCTAATTTCCAGAGGTTTGGGGAAATGACACAGCAATAAAGGAGAACCTGAGCAGGATACGCCCCCTGGTTTTGACAGGAGTTTTGCCACTGGCTTCAAAACCAAAATTATTTCAGCTGCTAACAGATAGGCAGAAGCCGGTGTCATCTGATACTGCTCACAATACAACATCAACATCTACTATGCCACTAGGAGAGGAAACTAAATTATCCACAAAATGTGACAAAAGAGAAAACAGATTCATATAAAGGCTTCATTTTTGAGAAAACCCACTATTTTTTAAAAGTTCAAACAGCATCTTCAGCATCTCTTCAGCTTCTCTCATGAGAAAGAAAATGAGCAATAACTGACAGCGAGCAGCCAGGCAAGTTACTGCACTCCTTGGCGGGCACTCGGATACCCAGGTGATGAAGTCAGCAGAAGACACTAAACAAAATAAGGCAGGAGTATGTTCTAACTTCTAAAAAGTTTTTGTGCAACCTCTTTTTTTTATTTCAAGTGTTGGAATTGCCATGCCAACACACAACATTATACCTGCCAAAACATCCACAGCTTTTAATACAGCCAACTTTACTGTCAGTACATCAAACCCTTTCTACTTGCTTTGCACTGTTGTTTTCTTAAGGAAATATATGATAAGTTGAAAGATAATTTTTCCCATTCCTAAAGCACTAAAGTGTGTTTATTCCTTTATAACATGAGATTTTCTCTTCTATTTCTGTTGATTAAAAATCTGGCTTCAAGCAATAAAGTTCGTTATTTGACTTTCACCTAAAAAAAAAAAAAAGAAAGCAGTGAAATCTCCCAAAACAATAAACTATTTTCCACACAAGTGTTTGAGGGTGAGCTGGGGGAGGAAATATTCACAGAAAAGTAGCTCTGAAACTACTTTTTAAATCAAGAAGGATTCACATGAAACCTGTGTACAACACCCCAGTACGGCAAGGCTGGAGAGAACAGGCAGCACACACTGGAGGCAGCCCTGTCTAGAGGGGCTGGGATTTCCCAGGCCAGCAATGAAGAGATGGCAATGTGCTGATAAGAACAACTTATCCAGATTCAGTTTAGAGTAAACATGTGTCTCGTTCTAATTTCCATAGCCACTGACAGCTGTCATAACCTCACAGCTCCCAGAGGTGCTTGGGGCGATTGCGCTGCTCCCTTGCCAGATGGTGCTTGGAGGAGAAGTCATTGCAAGCTCCACTGTCAGCTTGCACAGGGCTGGGACTGCACCCAACGTGTTTACAGTGTGTAAATTGGGAGATATGGGCCAAGAACTCACACAGGGACTGACTGTATGCGACTAACCTCGGTGAGAAGTTTTTGACATAAATCAAGATTGGTTTCCCTCCATGGATTACTTACCTCAAGTACTAACACATCTTGCCCAGGCTGTACTTTAGTTTCACATTTTTCTTTCACTCCAGACTTGGCCTCATTCATCTCAAAAGTGCAGCAAATAGCTTACAGGGGGTAGCAAGGGAAATAAATTAACGTAAAAATAATCCTGTGAAGGACCCGAAGCAGATCACCCTGGGCATGTGGTTTGTCACCCAATGTGCAGCTCCACGTGGCTGCCCCTAGCACTGCACATGCATCTCCACAGTGCCTTCCACCAGGACATCAGGTGTGGAGGGTATTCAGACACAGCTGCAGCACCCTGTCTGCCTGTTGGGGACACAGGAGAAGGCCACCACAGTCCAGGTTCACAACCCACACCCTACATGCAGGCAGAGGCAGTGATGCCAGCTTTGATAGTGCCCAAACCAGGACCGTGTGAGTGTCAGGAGAAACCTACGGATGACTTGAAGCACATGGCACAGGGGTTTGCAGCAGGTCCTGAGGGACTGCTGCAGCAGCCTGAGACCATCTGCACATAGACACAACCTGCCTCTTTGCTCCACCACCACCTTCACACAGCTGAAGTCTCATTGCTATCAGAACAGTTGCAGTCAACACGTGCTCACCAACACCATCCTGCTGCTTGCCCATCACCTCCACCTTGAGGTGTACGCTTTGGATGCAACCTCTCTGCTCCCTGTGCACCACCTCAACCAACACACGTAGCTGAGCTCAGCCTGCTCCACACACTTTGGTGGGGGTCTCCCTGCAGGAAGAGGCTTCACTCAAACATTGCCTAAGTTTTTTGGTTGCTCTGTGACAATTAATTTTAAATAAACCTGTTGCAAAATGGGGTTTTTTTGCAGTAAAATATTACACAGCTTTAAGAGCCTCTATGAACAACAGCCTGTAACGAAGGCTCAGTGAGCAAGTGGGCGATGCCTGTCCTGCAGCTGCTCAAACATTAATCCTGAAGCAGTCTCTGCTTGTCCACCGGTACGTTCAAAACATGATAAACTTGCAACAGCTTTCAATCAACCTAGCCTGCACTGATGGTCAAATAGCAATCTTTTAAAATTTAAAACGCTTCTAACAGAAGCTTATAAGCAGACAAGCAAGAAGGTTTTTTACAGCATTTTGGAGGTGAAGTTACGTATTCAGGGTAAGATAGTACATGCAACAGTGGGACTGCCACTTGTGTGGCCATCACTTTAGTTCCCTTCATAGCTTTATTTCTAACAGGTCTCTCCCTGTGTAGTCCTCGGTATGCTTGTATTGGTTTTGGGAGCTGAAAATTTATGATAATATAAGGGAGGACCATGCAAAGTGTGGCAAAATTTGTAAGTTCATGACAAGATTTTCAAAAGCCCTCTGGGATGTCTTACCTCTGCTTCTATCAAATTATGAGTACAAAATTGGGAGTAAAAATTATTTCAGCATACATGTGAGCAGAGTTAAGTGAATTCTGAACACTTCTGAAAATCTTCCTTTGGTTCTTTTCTAGAAGCCGTGAAATCTTAATGCTAGACAAGAGGTGGTCGGGTTATTACATTCTCTTGCTATTGAGTTGCTATTAGTGATTTCCACATATTGTATTCCTCCCAAAAGCAATGACTCCTCTTTTCCTTCTAGGAAAAAAAATAATACTGCATTTTTCACACTGTGGGGGTGATCCACGTATGTACATCCAGCTGCCTCCCCCAAACAGACTGCCAGACCCAGTGGGGTGTATTCAGTCCCAGCAGGCTCCAGTGGCTGCCCGCCACCAGAGAGAAGAGCCAGCGCTAAAAGCTCTGATGGCAGAAGACGAGGTATGTGGTTTTTTGGATAGGCCGCTGATGATACAAGCCCTGAGCACCTTTAATTTACTGGTTCACATGTGTTAGCACACCCAACCACAGAGGACACTGGCTTGGTCGTTTTACAGTTTGTGTAGCTGTCTCCCAGTCAAGTCGTGACACTTCATATGATTTGCTCTGGGAATCCTCTATTCAGTCCCAACACTAACCAATCTCCAGATATTTTTTTTTTTTTTCCTGAAGCACTAAATTGCTTGAATTCCCCAGAGAATGAAAGGCAGAACTGTATTCAAGGACATACTAAAGAGCTGTGTATTAGATTTAGCTGACACTGAGATGCTCCCCACCTATTTCCAGACTCAGACTTCCATAATCTCGTTTCATTTCCAGTCCTTTAACAGGGCTGACATTCTGGAGTGCTCGACAGGGCAAACCAAAGTACTAAAGCAAAAAATGCTGCTCAGCTGCTGAAATGACCTCTCTCAAAGCCAGATCAGGTTTTGTTAGTCTGATTCTTTCTTTGTTCGATGCAAGCAGGAGGGCATCCTGCATCCCGTTAAAGGTTTACGGCAGCTTGCCAAAAATGTGCTCTTCCAAACAGCAACGTTCTCTGAATTCTGGGCAGCAAAGAAACACCACCTCATCCACAGCCTTATCTTGAGCTGAGCCAAAGCACGTGTCAGACCATCATCTCTGGGCAGGCTTGACAGCATCAGGCAAGCACGCATAATATACTGTGGTGAAAAATGCCCACTTTCCTCCACGATAACAAGACTGACAGATGAGATTAGGCTTAGTACAAAGAGATTATTAAACAGCTTTTTGACATAGAAGTGGGTTGTGTACAGTCTCCTTTTTGGGGGGAAGAAATCATGGGGTTTACAATGAACGAGGCAACTTCAAGAAATAAAGTTTTGAATAAATCCTAGTTTGCAAAGTTAGTCTCTGCACAATGCTACAATATGCCCATTTATTCACTTGGATTAAAGTATTAGACTTTACAATACCAGTCACCATTCAAGGAACAATATGTGCTTGTGCAGGTAATAAGCATCACCTGCAAAGCCATAAATAACATTTAAAATTACCTTGACTACTCAACTAACCAGAAACACTTTACAACATAAGCGTACTGGATGAAATTCTGGATTCACTGAAGTCAATAGTACATGACCAGGATTTCACATATTGTTCTTATTTAAGTACAGTTGTTTTGCAATGCTTATTCCAAGTAAACTTGGACTGTAAATATGCAGCGATGCCAAAAAGAGTTGAGCCGCATTGCTATCCAGATACTTACAGATATGTCATACCGGGTGCAATCTGGTATGTTATACAACCTATTAATTAGTTCCACAACATCTTTCATACATTACTCAGTCTGGCTTTCTTTTCTAAATTTCTGGTTTTCTAGTTGCTAGTTTTTACTTGCCACATCAGGAAATACTATACATGGGTCAACAACTGTTAGCAGGATTCCTGGTGCTTGGCAATGCCTTGAATCCTGTAACACTGTTAAGCGCATCCCTACTGAAACCTCTGAGAGCAGAAAACTTCAGTGTTAATAGCAGCCCTGAAACTTTACCTCTTCCCACTGGGGCTGGCACAACTCTTCAGCAAATGTGATGGTTATCATGAACAGAGCCAACACTGCCCCATAAAGAGGAAGGAACAGCTGTGTCAGTACATTGTGCTGTGCCCCACCAACTTCTATTATGTCATTCACCTGCACATTCTCCAGCTGCCTTGCACTGTTACCCACAGCTGCGTTGACTGGTGCGAGCATGGTTTTGCAAAAGCTGCCATACCTCCTACATTACCAAAGGGGAGAGGTGTGTCTACAGCGAGGGGGTCCACGGTCCACAGTGAGCTGCGGGGAATGTGCAAATAAAGGTGGACACTGGTCTCTCGGGAGTCTGCAGCAGTAGCATAACAATATGGAAGAGAAGAAATGCGACAGGAGGTGGTATTATAGGGACATCACAGGACTTGGGGCTGCCGTAGTTACATCTGGCAGCTCTGGAGTAAGCTGTGTGATACAAGTGTGTATGTGGCTGTGTACAGTATGGACCTGCCTCCAGAGCATACTCACACTGTCCTAAGAGCAGCTTTTGCCTTATAGCATCTCCAGGGCTCCATAGCATCTGGAGGAAACTGATGAATTATATTATAACAACTGGCTGTCGTACATCTAGGGACATTGAGGAGCTTGTACAGAGCTGTCCTCCCAGAACATCTACATCTTCCTGCCCGTTTCCCGCTGATTACATGCATGGATATTTTTTATATATATATATATATACACACACACACACATTCAATAATAATGATAATTTTTGACCTTTAAAGTACAAATGTCTGAAATAAAACCATTCATGTGTAACAACAGAGGCTTACCTACATCCCTGTCCCTGATACAGTAGTCTGGAGAGCTTTCAAAGTATACCAGGTCATTCTTAGTTGGCTTCTTAAATCTCTTATTAGCCACAGTGAAACCCGTGCCATCTTGATTCATGACCACCTGAATCGCTCCATTGTATTTCTTCCACAGATAATCTCCTGTTTTCCTAAAGTCTGCCATGGCCAGCCAACAGGTCCTTAGAGTGCATGATCCACTCACACCGTGACATTTGCACTCCTGTTTCAAAAACCGCTTCACGGCCTGTTTAGAAACGCAGTAAAATATACACAGGTAAAACAAACTGCAATTTATGCTTCTCAGCCCTTTTCCAGTCATCCTGTAATGCCAGGCTTGCAATGGGTCTCCAAATCACGGTCTGTAGTGACACCCACTGGTAGCATCAAGTCATCCCCACATGGTTGGTCTGCTCTGGTTGACTCAACCATACACGCAATCCTGCGGCTGGTGGGCTTACGTTCCCCGCTCCTGCCCTTCATCCCGAGGATCGAGATGGTCCACAGCACTAGGACACAGGCTGGGCAGGAGGAAACCATCTGGGAAGTGGACAGAATCACTCAGCCCCTTGGTAGGCAAACGTAGCCCCTCTCCCCATCGTTCCAGCTGAAGCATCGCCATGCTGACCCTCTCTAGCTCACCCTTGTGAAGTTGCCCTTTGCCCTGAATAGTGTTTCAAATATTGCCCAGAAATTCATCGACAATTTATATTTAAATGATTTTACAGAGACTGTGCAAAGCATTGTACCTGGGCTAGGCATCAGGTCTATGCAAAATGTTAAAATATGGTATTTTTAAAATGCTTATAAACCTTTTAACAAACATTTTAGAATAAGACCTTCATAAGCTTGCACTGGAGAGATCATCTTCATCATTAATTTAATGTCTGGATAGCATTAAAGCCATTTCAGCTTCATCTCAGACATTTAAGCTATCTGTATGATGTTGGAGAACAACAGATGGGTTCATATACAATAAATAATTCATTCCTAATTCTGAAGATAAGGATATTTGATCTAAAAATATTATGCCTTAAGGGTTCATGAAATATGAACGTTTTGGAGTTCGTACAAGAGAAACAGCATCATGGGAGGAAGTAAGAGAGAGGAAAGCTCCATGATTAGAAGCGAGACTGATGCACAGCAAGGCAGCATTTTTCAGTCAAGCACTTAATAATAAAGCAAGAATATATTATAAAACCAAAGTACTTTTAATTTTGTTTCCATCTTGTAAACAATATGACTACTTCGAAGAAGTCACTGACATTCCCACTACCCCACTTCATTGCCAATGGCACTATCACAAAACTGGGATTTAGGCAGATTCTTGCTTTTAATTATCTGAGTAGAAATCAGTTTAACTACTTGTACGTTTAAAACAACTTGCTGGAAGAGTGGAAGAAGCACATAGGAATGCAGAACTTCTTTTTGTCAGTGATGTTCCTGTACTGATACAAAACATATTATTTTGTATGATTCATGTGGGAATATTCTAAATATTTATTCTATGTACTTTTGAATTAGTAAAATCTGAATAGTCCGGTTTTAAAAGAAACCTATCAACACCCCATTTGGGGGTGAGAAAAAATTGAGGGCAGAGCTGGTCCTACCCAGATCTGAATGCCAGGCTTGTGGATGGGCTGAGGTAGCGAGATCTCTGCAAAGCAAAACCTGTGCTATTGCACTGTGGATACAAACTAGCATCCCTTTCTTTAAAGCAGGTCCTAGAGTATATGAGAATGTGTTGCTTATTTTTAATCGAATGTGTTTATTAAAGTCTCTTGATCTTTTTCTAAAAAACCTACCTGCTTACCAATACTGTCTTATTATTTGGCATATGATTTTTTTAAACTTACTAAGATACTCAACTATTACACAAAGTACTTCCCAGTATGGAGCTAAATCACCCCTATAAAGTCTTTGCTTGTGTTGTAGACTGCAGTCTCTTTTGGACAGTAACATAAATACAGCCATAGTATTGCATATGCATGTCACTATTCTGAATAGCCTCATCTGTCTATATTGCATATCAATTACACCTGCTGGTAATAAACAGGTGGAGTTAAGATGTTGAAGGAGAAATATTTATCAGAAAAATCATCTACTTGCAGTACAATTCATTAAAATTGGATCTTTTCTCCTAATAAGGGCTAGTTAATATAGAACAATTTTAGTTTATAAAGGGAACTTTTTAATACAAAAAGATCAGAATATGAACAATTTATTTCCTACTGAATATAAGCAAAGGAAAACCAAAGACAAGAAACAAGAAGTCTCTGCAAATCACTGTAGCAGTGCTTGATCTAGCACTATAAATATTTTTCTGTATTATTTCAGATGTCATGGATGCAGAAAATTTTGAATATGTTTTGAATAATGAAACAGTGTATTCCAGTTTCATGCACTATTCTTACTACTTATAGCTACCATCACAAAATGTTAGTTCATGTATTTCTCAGCCTTTGCACCAGCAGTGGGCAATACGCCTGGCAACTACTCCTTCTACTCACCTACAGTAAAAGAGCAAGGATTCTTTTTGTTAAAATTGAAGAATGGTATTTTCATACAATGTACAGAAAAGGGGTTGTTTAGAGAACATCATGCCCCAAGGCCAATGCCTTTTGGAGGGACAAGTATTTTGAATTTATTTTTTTTTAAAGTGAAGTAATTGCATTTTGTCTCTGCTCATTTTGTGTTTAAGTTTACCATATACATACAAGAATGGACAAGATGGGTTTTTTCTCCAATGCTATTCTGAATTTGCTCTTTAATACTCAAGCCTGTTCTTCAGTGTGGTCTTCAGCCTCCCTTAGGAACTTGTATTCTATATTAACCAAAACTAAAACTCCTCAAAGGCTCAAAACAAAACCTCCCTCCAAACTGATCCTGCAATGACTTGGGCTCGTGTTTAACTTCCCACACAAGGAACCACTGGGCTGACTCAGACGGGAGCACTGTTAAGCAGTTGCACTCAGTCTGTTTGGAGATCTCTGCCACTCTGAACCTCCAAGGGAGACAGAAATAGCATCTCAGGCTCCCGCTCATCCCATACTTCTTCCTAACTGCTGAGACCAGTCAGCAAGGGCCAACCGTTACCAGCACCAGATCTGTTAGAGCTCACTGAGAGCATCTCCAGGCATCTGTTGGATGGACACCCACCTTCCTTCCAGCTCTGTTATTGTGAAGGTTCATCAGTGCTCTTGCATCTTTTCCTTTCCGTTCTTTGGCGTCCACAAAGGCTCTGGCAAATCTAACACCATAGTCGATGTTATCGCTGCAGCCACCCCAGTCAAAATGGCCCTTGCTGTCCTTGGCCGAGCCTTTCTTCTTGGGATCGCAGGAGCAGGATTTCAGCTCCCCTTGGCTACATGCCCTGGTGATGGCAAAAACAACTCCAGCAGAGGAGATGGCATGTACAAAAGCAGATTCGCGACTACCTGAAACAAAAGAAGTCACTTTAAAAATTGTTGGGGTAGTTGGTTTGAGTGGCTATCCTAACTCCAGCCAGTTAGCCTGGACTTTTTTGCTGAGCAAAAGATAAAACTGAGCTGAAATCACACAAACACACATTCCCTGGAGCCAGAATTAGTCATGTCTTAAACTTGGACCCCTCCCTGGTAAAAGCTCATCAATATAGTGTTAGAGTTGGAAAACATTAAATGTTTGCTTCTGATATTGATTAATATACTTTCATGGATCAGTTGTTTTCTACAGATACGTGAATAGGACAGCTGGTATTTCTATCATGTTTCATTGATTTAGAAAAATATATGAAGTGCTATCTCAGAGATAGGTTTAAGAAATTATTAAATAGGGACACTGGAACAACATGTACGTTGCAAAATACTGCAAATAACTTCAGAAACTGGCTTTTCCTCTTCGAAGCACTTGGAATAAATTTCCCTGCTTAAAAGGTGGTAGGGAGAAATCTTGGATGTTAATTTCTGAAAATAAATTAAATTCATGTTCTCTGCCTAGAACCAAGCCCGGTAACCGTAATTCACACAAACAAGTTCCATTAAATCAATGGCACTGCTTGTGTCATGCTTGAGGCAGGATTTGGCCTGGCAGCTGTGACTTCTGCACACCAGCTGCTCGGGCAGTTTTCCTTTCTCTTAATGAAGATACTCTATTATACCAAAGAATATCTGCATTTCGAGACTATGCCTACTCTTAGGCTATTGGGTACATATTTCAACGTAGTAATCACTTAAGTTTATTTTAAGATGTAGCACTTTACAATACAGAGCTATGTTATACTGGCACAACTCTAATTATGGTAATGGAAAATTTTCATATTTCAAAAGTTTTTCAGCATGGAAAGAGTGAGAAGTGGATTTTTGTGCAGTATCTAAGACCATCAGCAGTGAGAGAGACCTGTTTGGAGGACTTGTAAGCCTTAAATCATGTTAGCACAGTAAAGTAGGACCCCAAAGAGGGAATCTTATCTGAGATTTTATTGTAGGTGCAGCAATATGCCATATAATTTACAATTTTATTACATATAACTCAGTATTTCTATTCCAGTAGCATCTAGATGTTTCAGATAGGAATAGGCCCTGGACTTCCATGTGCTGTGCAAACCTTTGGCAAATGGCAACCAAAACCTTGCAAAAAGATTGGGCAAACCCTGTCTTTCCTACAGTGCCTTCAAAATCAGTCAGGAGATACCATGGCTTGTTACAAATAATGCTGTTTTGAAGATTATTTCTGAGAAAATGTATTCAGAAACATCGAAACTTTTTAAAGTGTTAATTAAAAAGAAACAGTTGTCATTGGAAGAGAAATGTTTCATCTGAGTTCATTAAACTAATCAAAAACATTTCATTTCAAATTACCAATATCAAGCTATATTTCCCATCGCAATCACTGCCTGATAGGCTTAGTGTAGAGCTCAGAACTGTCTCTGTGAGCCAACAGTGAAAACTTCACTGTTGGAAAAATTGCATTTTTGCTTTTTTTATGAAATAGCCTCATCAGAATTAGGCCATGTTCTGCCAGACATGTTTTCCTGAATGTCAGACAAACCTCATCAAAAACTTCATCTGATGGGTGATGTTACTGGTTACTCACAAATAATTGCTGAGGGAACATGAAGCTGGTTACGGGAACCAACTGCTTACCAGCAGCAAAGCCTGTCACCAAATGATGCTCTATGGATGAAATCCCACTGCTTGGGTCAGCACGCCCAGTGTCTCCTGTCCTCCTCCCCATTCCCACTGCTGGGGCAATGGCCCAGGGTGCTTCCCTCCTCCTCTCAGTGCAGGCACCCTGCAGCTCACAGCCTGGAGAGGCTGTCTCGGACGGTACCCGGGACATCCCAGGGACACAAGTGCCAGGGCAGGGTCAGTCCCACCAGCTGTGCACCACGGCTGCGTGCCCAGGTGTGGCATTTGGTGAAAAGAGCCACAGTTTGGAAGAATCTCATAATGTTTATCACTTGGATAGGGACATCCTGGCACAGTAACAGATCTCAGCCATTTCTTTGAGTCCAAAGGACTGTGTGAGCTCTCTGAAGACTCACTAGATGGCTTAGTCCACCATTTAGATGGCAAAAACACCCTGCTTAACCATCGTCCACCGAGGGTGGGAAGCTCATGGCAGCCCTCAGCTGCTCGGGATCTGCACAAGCCTGGCTCACCTCTATCATCAGATGTGTCCCCCGGAGCCTGATCTGAGGGGCCGGCTGTCGCACCCCCTGCAGAAGGCTGAGGGCCTGGGGGGCAGCGCTGCCCCGGCACGGGCGCAGACCCCACACCTGGGCCCAGCCCTCGGCCCACACCTCGCGGGCAGCACAGCGCCGGGGGGACGGTTCCCTGCTGCTGTGCTTCCCCAGGGAAATGCCCCCGCGGGAACCCGCCTGCAGAAGGGGTTGTCGTCTGCCAGCCCAAGGTGTTGGGATCCTGTTGGGACGTGGGCTGCCCCTTTTGCCTCCCCCCCAGAGTACCCGTGTCCCTAGACAAGGTGGGCTGTGCCGGAAAGCCCTCTGCCCAACTGCTGCATTCGGACACCTCGGTTTCTCTTAATTTTCGGTAGCCCTTAATTTGTGGGTTTAGGGTCCATCATGCACCAAAAAAAAAGGAGAAGTCGGAAACTGCAGGGCCAGCCCCTAATAAGCCAGAATCCCCTTTCTGAACCTTGCGTGTGTTTTTCTGCTCTGACGCAGGCCTTTAAGCAAAGCAGCCCTTCGCGTTACGGTACGTGCTGCTCTGCTGACTGTGAGACCCTAGGATAACTTTGCGTTCCCCTTCCCTTCCTCCCGAACCGCGAAGTGAAGCTTCCCCCTTGCTGAAAGCACGGCCAGCAGGAGCGGGGCCGCCGCCTCCCGTCGTTCCCCCGCCGTGACCGCCCGCGCCCCGTCGGTGCCAGCCCCGGCGCTGACCGCCCCCCCCGCCCCTCGCCCCCACCCTCCGCAGCCGCTTCTACCCTCGGCCCGAAGGCGCCGGGCAGGCGCGGAGGCTGCGCGCCCCGCCCGAGCCCGCGGGGAGGCCCCGCCCGCGCCGCGCCGCGCCCCGCGGGACTCACTGCGCAGCAGGACGCGGCCGAGGAGGCGCTGCCCCCGCTCCAGGGCGTTGCAGTCCCAGCGGTGCCGGCGGAACTGGTGCTGGCACTCGGCCGTCCAGGCGGCCACGCCGCGGCCGATGGAGAGCATGGCCTCGGGGTGCCGCCGGCACAGCTGCCGCTGCCGGCTCACCAGGCCCGGCACGTTGTCGCACATCACCCGCGACGAGCCCACGGCCCCCATGTACCTGCAGGAGGGAAGGGGCAGGGCAGCGCCGGGGGCCCGCGGCGACCCCCGGGCACCGGCCCCCGGGGAGGGGGCTCCTTGGCGCCCCGTCTGCGGGCAGGAGCCGACCCAGAGCTCCAGCCGCCTTTGCCTTTTTTGGTGGAAATCCTTTAAAATTACCCTCCGATGCCGTGTTTTTTAATAACGTGAGGCATTTAGGAGAATCCCAAACTCCGCTATTACAGCTCCGTGCTGTACTTTAAAAAAAAAAAAAAAAAACAACCAACAAACCTTGACAAAAGTCAAATTACATCATCATCTGTATCCAGATGGTCTCTATTAGTCCTGAAATGTTTCGAAAGGCACCTTTCATAAAACCCAAACTATTATAGGTGTCTTTTGAAGGGATCAAACAGAAGAAAATGTCCTTTTCTTGTATTTTCATTATTTTATACGATCATAAAATCGTTAAAGCCGTGACTTCCAAAAAAAAAAAAAAAAAAAGTATATATTTAAGTGGCAGTTAAAAGACACTGTGACAAAAAGCCATCGCAATAAATAATGTTTATACGGCTATGGGCACAGATAGTCATTTTATTGAAATATGCTCAGTCTGATAAATCAGGCTTTCATCCCGCGTCAGACAGTGTCAAGGTTAAATGTGTTCCCCAGGTTTATAAGAAGTGGTTTAACTCCTCTTCTACGCCAAGACTTTTCAGTCTGGGCTTGGTTGGAGTCCCCAGTTTGAGGGGCAGGTTTGTGTGTTCCCTCCAGCCCCGTTCCACGGGCCCGTTGTGCCGCCAGCTCCCCTAGACGCCCCGCACTGGCATCAAGTATCACTTGAGGTCGGGTCCTGCGCTGCCCGCGGGGCTTTCAACCCTTCGCACTTGCAGTTTGCAGTTCAGCGAGGAGAAACTTCGAAGGAGGGAGGGGCCGGGGAGGGCGAAGAAGAAGGCGGGAAGGAGGGGGGAGTGTGTGGAATTATTAATAAAAGAATATCCCCGCTGTAGCCAATTCCCAGCGCCGCCGGGGCGCGGAGGGCTGGCTGCCAGCAGCAGGGGCGCTTCCTCCGCGCACCTCGGGCGCGCTCCCTGCGAGCCTGCGCCCCTCCCGCTCCCTCCGGCGGCCCCGCCGCGCCGCCGGGAGGTGCCCGCTGCCCCCGCCGGGCCGGGCCGGGCCCCCCCGCACCCGTCAGCCCCGCCGAAAGCCCCGCTCAGCCCTCGCAGCTGCTCCATGCTTCTGCGAAGGAGGCCGGGGAGCAGGGACGGGGTGTGGAAGGAGATGCCGAGACCGTCTAATCCCGCTTGCTTTAAGGCCGGGCTTTCTGGACCGGAGCAGCTGGCAGCAGCGAGCTCCGCTTGTACGAGCCTGAGAGGGAGAGGCTTCCCCCCCACTCCCGCCCTCCCTTCCCTAATTTACAATTAATCCGACCCCACCTTCCCCAAGAGCAAATAAAAATTCCTGGAATTGCACAACTTACCACCATGAGGAGGTGACTGGTGGGGTCGCCCAGACCAAGACCAGGGGAAGAGACCACCAGATCCCAGGGAGAAAGTTCATGTTAGAAACGCTTCGGTCCACATCAGGTCAGTCGCGAGGGGCAGAAGAAATCCCATGGAGCAACAAGGACCGGCAGGAGCAAACGCACCTCGAGGGCTTCTTTTTCTCCGTGGGTCAAGCGCCTCCGCATCCCCACGCACGGCCGCGGGGTTTATTGATCCCCTCCCGAGGTACGGGGGATGCTGATCGGTGCATCGCTCCGGATTCCTCTCGGTTCGCCCCGCACCAAATCCTTCAGAACAAGGAGCTCAGCCCCGCTCCCATCCTTCATCTTTGCCCTGATCCAGCTCTTCCCTGCAGTCACAGCAAAACTGAGGGGCTGGTGTGGGCTGCTCACAGACTGGGTGGGTTCTGCTTTGGTTGGTGTCTTTTTTTTTTTTTTTCTTTTCCTCTGAAACTCTGATGGATGAAATGATGTCAAGAGACACTGGGGGAAGAGGAGGAGGTAACACCTCTGATTAGGCAAGGAATCCCGAGGAGCCAGTTGCTTTCCAATAACCCCACAAGCAGACAGTTAGTTCCAACACGCCGGCAGACGCTACGCGCGCTGCCGCGGAGCCCGCAGCGGCGACCACCCCGGCTGTGGGAGCCCAGCAGCGCCGGGCACCTCTCGGCGTTTGGCACGGCGCCGCCGGGGTCCTCCGGTTGCGCACCCGCAAACACCGAGCGCGGAACGAAACCGCGACCCGAGGCCGAGGGGAGAAGCGGGGGACGCGAACAGCCCCACCGCGGGGTGCGACACCGCCCCGCCGCCTCCCGGGGGCACCGCGGACGCGCTCCGCTTGCGCGGCCCCTCCGCGGGCACCGGGCCGGAGCCGCCTCGCCCCGCACCGCCCACCCGCGCCCCGCGGGGACCCGCGCAGGGGACACACACACACACACACGCGGGCTACTCGCCCCCATCGCGGCGCTTGAAGCCCGGGGCGGGGGAACGGCGGGGCGATGCCTCCGGGACTGGAGGCCTTGTTCGAGAACAAGGAATTCAGCGGCTTTTTTACTCAGTGTCATCTCTGTGAGGCAAAGGCAGGGTGGCAGATACTCCAAAGAAGGCACCATCACTAACCAGATGGAGATACCCCAGTTCCAGGTCAGCCCTCGCTGGCTCTAACAAAGACAAACTCTGAAGGTTGCTAAGGGACTTAGGGACTGCACGGTTCTTGTTCCTAAAAGTTGCCTTCAGTTGTCAACTCCAGGTGAAAATCCTGGAAAAGCAAGCTAGGAAGCACCCTTGGAGATCTGTTCTTCAGGCAGCACGTTACAGCCATGACCGCGTGCAGAGAAGACATCAGTCTTCCAGGCTGTCGCTCAGTATGACTTCTTCAGATCACAGACATACAACCAGGTGTAAACCTGTAGGGTTTCAGAAAGAAAATGCAAAAGGTAGAATTGCATCAACTTTTGAGGTGGTTACATTCACTCACTTACCAATTTCATTTAAAAAACTCCCCCAAACCCAAAACACCCCCACAGAAGCCAATCAACACCCCCCCCCCCCCCCCCCCCCCCCCCCCCCCCCCCCCCCCCCCCCCCCCCCCCCCCCCAATATCAGAAAAGTTTTTGGCTGCAAAGGCTTCATGTTAAGAGCAACTGAAGCGTGGAGCACATTACTGCTTCTCTAGCAGTACTACTTGCCCAAAGACAACTACAGTTCCAGTTACTAACTCCAGCAGGTCTTACAAAGCCACAGATGGGCATTCAACAGCTATTTGATGAAGTACACTCTCCAATTTTCAGCTGCTGGCCAACTTCAGTTTCTAAAGTTTACAAGATACACCTTGGATCAATTAGCAGGAGAAAGAAACACCAGGGAGGGGACAGAAAATTTCAGTAGTATTTTAGACCCCTCTGAGCAGAGGCTACAGTCCTCCCTGCTACCAGCCTTCTCAGGTTTGCAGTAAAAAGTTGACCTGTTTGTTTGAGATAGTCCTCTGTATTAACAGGGGCTCCTTTACCTGTGGCAACATCACCAGCAGCTCATGAACATCCTCTTCCTCTCCAGAAGAGTAATTTACCACATCTGCATTCCAGCTTTATTGCTGTCCAGATTCCTTTTCCCAACCCTACAGTTCTGTGCTGGCCTTAAGTGAACTCACCTTGGATCCATTGTTTCTATTAACCACTCTTGTTAAAGTGACAGAGCCAGTGAGCTCGGAAGGGGCCCTGTGGGACTGTATTGGTTTTGCATGGCAAGGTTTTGGTAGCCAGAGGAGCTACACGGGTGGCTTCTGTGAGAAGCTGCTAGAAGCTTCCCCCATGTCCAATGGAGCCAATGCCAGTTGACTCCAAGATGGACCTGCCGCTGGCCAAGGCCAAGCCCATCAGTGATGGTGGTGGCACCTCTGTGATAACATATTTAAGAAGGGGGAGAAAAACACTGCTGCGCAACAGCAGCCAGGAGAGAGGAGTGAGAATATGTGAGAGAAACAGCTCTGCAGACACCAAGGTCAGTGAAGGAGGAGGGGGGGTTGGTGCTCCAGGCACCACAGCACAGATTCCCCTGCAGCCCGTGGTGCAGCCCATGGTGAGGCAGCTGTGCCCTGCAGCCCATGGAGGCCCATGGTGGAGCAGATCTCCACCTGCAGCCCATGGAGGACCCCACGCCAGGGCAGGTGGATGCTTGAAGGAAGCTGTGACCCCCTGGGAAGCCCGTGCTGGAGCAGGCTCCTGGCAGGACCTGTGGCCCCATGGAGAGAGGAGCCCACGCTGGAGCAGGTTTGCTGACAGGACTTGTGACCCCGTGGGGGACCCACACTGGAGCAGTTTATGAAGAACTGCAGCCCGCGGGAAGGACTCACGTTGGAGAAGTTCATGGAGGACTGTCTCCTGTGGGAGGGACCCCACACTGGAACAGGGGAAGAGTGAGGAGTCCTCCCCCCAGAGGAGAAAGGAGCAGCAGAGAACAGGTGTGACAAACCAACCACAACCCCCATTCCCTGTCCCCCTGTGCCACTCGGGGAGAGGAGGTAGAGAAATCAGGAGCAAGGTTGAGCCCAGAAAGAAGGGAGGGGTGGGGGAAAGTGTTTTTTAAGATTTAGTTTTATTTCTCATTACCCTACTCTGATTTGATTGGCAATAAATGAAATTAATTTACCCAAGTCGAGTATGTTTTGCCCGTGATGGCAATTAGCGAGTGATATTTCCCTGTCTTTATCTCAACCCACAAGCCTTTCGTTCTATTTCCTCTCACCTGTCCAGGGGAGGAGGCGAGTGATAGACCAGCTTTGGTGGGCATGTGGTGTCCAGCCAGGGTCAACCCAGCACAGGCACCTCCTCCAGTCCAACCCCCTGCTCAGAGCAGGGTCAACCAGCAGGTTGCTCAGGGATGCGTCCAGCTTTGAGTACCTCCAAGGACAGAAACACTACAACCTCTCTGGGCAACCTGCTCCAGTGTCTGACCTGGGATGAATTTTTTCCCTTTAGGCTTAAATGGATTTTCCTGCATTTCAGTTTGTGCCCATTGCCTCTTGGCCCACCCCTGGGCACCAAGAAAATCCTTGCTCTATCTTCACTCCCCCCGCCCCCGCCAGGTATTTATCCACATGGGTAAAATGACCCAGAGCCTTCTCTGGGCTGAACAATCCCAGCTCTCACCCTCTCCACATAGCTCACATGCTCCAAGCCCTTCAGCATCTTCATGTCTCTTCACTGGACTCACGCCATACGTCCATGTCTTCCTCACACTGGAGGGCCCAGGACTGGACCCAGCACTCCAGCTGTGGCCTCAGCCGGGACTGAGGAAGTGGTATGTGCCTTCAACAAGTAGTATGCACACAGTTCCTCATCCAGTCAAGAAATCACACCATGTGCAATACAGATGACAGTGGAGTACCCAGTAACAATGAAGGCCCAATTCTTTGAGTACTCACCTTATGAAATGGAGCTGAGGTTTTTCAATACAATAGCAAAAATAATGTAGTTAAACCTCTATTTCTACATTCAAATGAAGACTGTTTTCTTCAGAAAAATTGAAGGCATGGAAGGTTTATCTGAGAAGAATAATTAGTAAGAAAAAAACCCAACAAAACCCTTAAGTAGAAGGTATCTTCCCATATATATCACAGTCAGTGGCACAGCTTAAAAGAACTGAAAATCCTTCCCAGAGGGATCCCTTTAAGTCCCACTTCCAGGGACTATGGCTCTATATTACATGAAACTACACCATTTGAATCAGGACAAAAACTAGAAGTAATTTAACAGCTATTAAAGCTGTTAAGGATACACATTATTCATTTAATGCCAGTAATACCCTATTTCATACCTCACTGCTTATCATTTCTGGTCTGTAAGAGACAGAGCCCCGTTAACTAGAAGTTCCTGTTCTAGAATAGGGAACTATAAATTTCCTAAGACACATTTCCCCCATGCCTCCAGAACAAAGAAGTGACAATAAGAGTCTTTAGGAGCAGAACCCTGCAGTTAAGATACCTGCTAGGCTTTTTACTTGTGCAGAAAGATTACCTCCCATATGAATACCAAAATAGACTGCATATGGATAACTATGGATCAATTAGTTGCCCTTCCATGACACAGGGTAAGATGGATTTATTCAATTTATTCTGAAAGTGACTTGCTTAGCAAGGCTCAAGACTCAGAATCTTCCACCACATAAGGTCCAAAGCAACATCTGTAGTACTTTACTAGTAACACAGCAGATTTGGGAAAGCTGACCTGTAACTTTTGCAGGACTGCTGGAACAGAGAAGGCAAATGCAAGCAAACACCTACTCGCTTATGAGCAAGTCAGACGTTTGGGGAACACCTGAAGGGGTTAAAAGATGGCAAGAGGAGAAAGAATAAACTGCACAGCTCAAGCTTAAGTCTTGTCCCAACAAGGTAGTTGGATGAAGAAGAAAAACCAAACACAGCACTTCTGTAAGTCAACAGGGAAGATAATAAAAAAAGCTCACACTTTATTAATGCACATACCCAAAGTTACCATCTACTATTTGCAACTGGTACCCAAGAGAATTAGTTGGGCAATGTCTTATGACAGGCCAGGTACTCCACAAGTCAAATCTAAAGAATTGGGCAAATCCCAAAGCATGGGAAGAGACACCCAATACATACAACCTGCAGTTTAATTTGGACAGGACAAATTAGAAATAAAAATTCTTTAGGTTCTTTCCAATCTCCACAGGCTCACCCAAGGTCCTAATTTTACATAACAGTCTAAAGATTGAGAAAATGCCATTGCATGAATGTTCATCCATGTCAAGAGAAGTTAGGTATCCAATGGTATTGCAAGTAGGAACCTCGCTGCATCTTTAAGCAGCTACATATCTGCAGGATTTGGCCCCAGGTCCAATCCATTCAATCCTCCTGCATCTCAATTTGCACTACTGTAGGAGGAGAACAATACCTCACAGGGCTGTGGGCTTACCTGCTTAATGCATGCAAAGCTCTTTAGCATTCTCCTCCAATCCCCTCATAGATGTGCAAATCATTGTATTCTTACTGTTCTGGGATAATGACCTTAATTTGATGACTTACAGAAGGAGGCCCCTCAGCAGGGACATTTTCATCTGAAGGCTCCCTTACCGGGTGCTGGTGGGGGTGAGAATTTTGACAGCGTAGCTCAGAGGCCAGATGTTGAAGGAATCTCTTTCTTTGCTTCCTGCCCTATCACAACCATACTGTGATACCTTCTCAAACAGAGAATTTCAAAGAGGCACTGGAACAACATGAAAGTGAATAAAGGACCTTGAAATTCATTGTTTAAGCCTGATTATTGATTCTGAAGAGGAAAACACAAATTTCTTATGATACGTTAGGTTAAAATAAGCTTTGTTTATTTGGCTTTTAACATATTCTAGTCATGCAACACAGTTCATGACTGATCAGTTAGAGACAGCTCAAAATGGTTATTCCAAGACCCCTGCTTCTCATGGTTGTTTATGCCATTTTGAACACTATTCTTGAACAGTGCACCATGCTAAGGAGGCTGCTGGCAGAAAGCCTATGTTTAACCTAAATGCTGTTCACATGCGTGTTTGCAATTGGGATTATAAGCATCCGAAATAGGTGATCCATAAGATAATTTAGGATTAACAAGGACCAGCTTCTCCCAAATGTGTTTTGGACTTCAGCTCCAAGTGTTCAGACCTTTGACTCATCTCTGCAAAGAATGTTTTGTTACTCTCAAACTAGAAAAAAACCCTATCAATAACTATCACACATTATTTTTTCCCTCATAGGTATTTTACAGTGATGGCATCATTCACATTGTTATACCTGTAATTTAGTTAAATTCTGATAAAACTTTTCTGGAGCAAATTTCCTATTCAACTGCAAGACCTCCACGGTTAGCTTAAAAGGCCTCCATGTAAGTGGATCTTTTCTTCAAATTCATGGAAAAAAAAATTAAATTTTTATTGTCTCAAATGGCAAGATCTACTAGTGGTAGGAAATGCACCCCTTGAAATGGAAACCACATTCAGTGTCCTTTAAAGTGGCTTCGTTAATGCAAATTCTCACTGAAATGGAGAAGGAAGAGTGAGGCTAAGTAATAGAATCTTTTCAAGGGCAGTATCACAGAAATCTTACTAGTTGTTGAAATAATTCCACTTAACTAAAGTGAAAGTACATGTTGGAAATACAGTCTGAACAAAACACCTGCCTACTCCCCCTCCATCCCCAAAACAACAACCAAAAAAAAACAACCCCAAAGATGTTAGGTGTCAAAGTTCTAGCAATACTTGTGAGCTATCTCATCAGTGAGCAACTGCATTTGAACTGTATTTTGAGCTCATTAGAGAAGTGCTGTGTATATATAAGGTTCCATATGTATGACAAGCCGTTAAAATTGCACTTTACAGATTTTTGTATTTCCATGGATTCTTCCTTTTGTGATACAAGTCTTGTTAGTTTAGGATTAATTATAAGGTAATATGAAGAAACAGAGAACTATTTTTTAAATATTTCCTTTTCTATACTTTGTTGGCTCAAGTCAGTATGCTGATAGCATCTGCACTTCTCCACATCTGCTGGTAGATGGTGGTGGTGGGGTATACAGCTTATCCCCTCTGACCCATGGTTGGGAACAGAATGGAAAAAACCCCCAACTTATGTTGTATTTGCCTTGGGCCCCATCACTTTGTAGGATATTCCTTGCATTGAAGGAGAAACCTGGGAGGAAAGGAGGTGAAACAGTTGCACTAACACCCAATGTAGTTTTCTAAAACAAAAAGCAGAGAACAACTGTGACAGCAACTGGAGTAGCACTCAAGTTTTTTTATCTTCTCCTTACTAGTCTCTGGAGGGAACATCAAAGATTAAGACTCCACACAACATCTCTGAAAACAGAGAGAGCTAAAGCATGACACACCCATTGAGAATTACAGTTTTTTAGACTCCTTTTGTTTTGTTTTGATAGAAGAATGTCTCTTTGGAAATATTCAGCATTTTTACAGATGTTTATTGAAGACTGCAAAAACATAACTGATTTGAATTAACTTACACCAATTCCCTTTTTTCCAAAATAGCTGGTTTGGTAACCAGATGAAAAAAAGATATTAATGTTTCACTGTGGAATTACAAACACCTTTTTAAATGGAGAAAATATTAAGAAAAAATTAAGCATGGATCTCTTGCAATGAAAGACCAGACCAAGAAAAAACACGCTGCTACACCTTCTGAGTTGCTTGCATTCTTATAGCAAAGGACTGCTATGATCCTTTTAATAGATGTGATGAAACACTTAACAGAAGTAAGGATCCCTAAGGAAGCAGATTTCAGGCATAATTCGTGTTGCAGTGGGAAATGACTTTTTAGGCAACGCGTAACAAGATCTCCACAGTCCTGTGATTGTGACAAAGAAAAGAACACTACACCTCACCAGAAAGTTTTTCAGATGATAGATTCATATGAAAAACTGCAAGAGAAAAGATCTTTATCAACATAAAATTGCATGAGATACTTCAAATATTTTAAACCCTCTCAACCCCCAAAACATATCTGCATCATTATTTTAAATATGAACATGTGATATAATCAGAATTATTTGCTTATGTTCACCTTTGAACAACAGCTAAAGGTAAAAATGAAACTAGTAATTAATAATTAAGCAATAATTACAGCTTTATGCCAAAAAAGAAAAGCAGCTTTGACAAGATTTTAGACCTACAGTCTAAATAATTTTGAAAATAAAAACCTAAGATACATTTAAGTAGCAGTTTTAATTTTTAACAAATTTATTTCTAGATCAAAGTACTTACTGGATGCAAATCCTACAGATATGATGAGAAACTACACAAATTTTCACATGACTTCAGCTCAGCTGCTTATACTGAATAGAAGCATAATGTGAGCAAGTTTTCCAAAAGTATTCATAGCACTAAACTTAGAAGTCAGGTTTTCTTTACCACTAACTTAGGTATAAAGAAGAAAAAAACAAATCCAAGCAATGTTACCACTCCCACTTTTACTAATCTTTTTTCCAAGGTGAGTGCTTTTTCTGGAAGTTTCACTTGGCTGGGGTCATTCCTCTGTTCATGCTGAGGCAGATGTTAAGTTCATGTAAAAAGTGCAACAAAGAACAAAAAGTTAGTGTGAAAGCTTCTTAAGTTTGTGATAAAGTACCCAGTTCTAAGAATTTGCATGCATCTACGATTGGTATTATTTCTCGCTATCTGTCTCTGCTGTACCTCAATTGAAATAAACATGTACAAACCTTTATCTTACCTGATGCTCAATCATTCTGCAATATATGTTAGACAAACAAACTGTTTATAAAGCAAGTTAAGTATGTTAACAGATTAGACGTCCTTGAAATTAAAGGAAGAGTAGAAAGCACCTTACAAGTGCCTGCTGGAATACATTCTGAAGCTGAGTGGAGCCTTGTCATAAAGTGCAGCAGGGTTAGGTTCCGATTCCCTACCTTAGTTTATAATGCTTGGAAGGCCATCTCTTTTACTGTGCTTTCAAAAACTATATGCTACAGCCATAACATGTACTGCTCACGAAGTCTTCTAATGACTAAGCTTCGCAAATAGCACTGAAGATTTTAAGGAAGTTTATACAAACTATGAGGTTTAACTGTTTCACTTAAATTGGCACTTTTTGTAAAAAACGTTTCAGCACTCTACTAATTCAAGAGCGTCCCATCATAAATTAAGTAGCACAAAAACATTTTGTATTAAAGTCTTCATCAATGAAATTCACAAAACACTACAGTATTTTAATAGAACAGGAATTACGTTTTTGAAGTAATTAGAAGGGTAATGTTTAACACTTCCGTTTAACACTGGGTACAACATGCTTCATCTTGACAGCTATAAAACCTTAAGTTCAGATGAGAGCAAAGCCAAGTGGCACCTAACTCGGATTCCCCCCAGCCCTTCTAACTGGCCCTGCACGTACAGGATGCAAATATATTCACACAACTGATTTTTGCATATGCAAAAAAAGGAACACAAATAGTAAAAACTTATTTGCCACAACTTCTATCTACCTCTTAAATATATTTGGTGTTAAGTGATTTATTAGGAGAAGGCTGTTATATTACATTAAACTACAGGAAATTGCATTAGTAGCATTATACTCAAGGTCTGAGTTCCACATGGCTTCATTCAGCAACAGATTCCTTTCTGACACTGATGCTCCATTTACTCTATCCCAGCGGCCATTCCTTTTACTAGCCTATTACTTAAAATGACCCCATCTGACAAGAGCGTGTCATTGTGTTGGTTTGAGAATGAATGATGTGGTGCTAACATCTAGACTTGACCTCTCTCACCCTCTTCCTTTGTCACTCTGCAGAGTTATCTGGGATGTCTCCCATTCAATCCATAAAACCGTAGTATCTTCCTTGTAAGTCAAAGATTCCAAACAAAAGATTCCTTAATTAAGAAGTAAGTATTCAAAGTGGCATTTATGCCACAGTCATTGTCCAAGAGCACAAGCATACATTCCACTTAATTCTTTCCTGTGGCAGAAAGAAAATGACTGACAGTGCCTTCCTTTGGAGATCATCCACACTGATATGGAACATTCTAGATTATTTCTCATTCTGTCCATGGAAAGATGGAAGGAGGAGAGGTGAATGAAATCTCCGAGCTACTGCTAAAGAGCCTGAGGCAGACCAAGGTATGAAACATTTCACTGATGGATGTCACATTTGAGCTTGCATGCAGAAACTTGTACACAGTTTTTAAAAGCCTCACTTACACATACCCACCTTCTCCACCAGGTCCTTCAGTTTGGTAACTTCTTCTCCCAGCTTTTCAACACTGCAAACCAAGTCTTTGCAGACTTCAATAAAACTTTCCGTCTGTGCACACTGCAGTACGACCTGTTAATAGTTACAGTTATTTGCCAGAATTACTGTAGATTATAAGTTAACATTCTTTAGTTAATGTATCATAAAAGACAGTGTCAGAAAAGCTTATAACTGCATTTATGCTGGGTTTTCATTGTACGATTTTCGCACAGCATAATCTACTACTCTCTATCAGTCTTTGTGTGAACTTCCTGTCACCTTTAACTCCCCTATCAGCAGAAACACAAAGAAACAAATCTCCCTCCTTTAGTCGGGTGGCTTAACTCTTTGAAATAAATTATTAAAAAAAGTGTGCTTTCGAGAAAGACCATTGGACAGCTCTATATAACTATATAATAATCAAGATGGTTGATGAGTAAAATGTGTTTCATTTTACAAGGTAGAATAATATTCTAGAATAGAATAATATACTCTAAACCCAACTTATTTTCTTTGGTTGAATACCTTGTGAGAATTTTTGAGGAAATGCTTATTCATGGTCTGCACAGGAACAGTCAGCTTACTACACTCTTTATTCAACTTCTGAAGAAATTTGAGGAATTCATCTCCACTACAAAAAAAACCCCCAATATTCTGTTATTTGTTAAAGTCAGTAAGTTTTTGCAAGCTAAATATTATCTATGTATTTCCAACACCAGCTAGTGAGTCAGACATGCAATTTCATTGCATTAAAAAAAAAAAAATCCAGTGTCATTTTAACACAGGGTAGGTAAACACTGCATTTAACATCTTAGCAATTTTTTGTTTCATTTGTTTTTGTCTTCTCCCCCGCAAAGGACAACAAATCATTAAGTTATCTGGAATATTCAGCTAGTAAGACACACTGAAAGCTGAAAAAGTGTCACCCAAAAGCTTTTCAGAAACATTCTATTAACCTCCACTTCTGTTTCTAACTCTCATCAATCCTGTATTACCAATGAAAACATTTCATTACCTGCTGCATGAATAATTTTGTAACACACTAGGCATAACAACTGCAACACTGTTTTCCTATACATGTGTGCATACAGACCAGTCTTGCAACACCAGAAATGGAGATTCAGTCAATTTTCTGCTGACATATCAGTATTTCTGCAGCTTACATTTTTGAGGAAGATGGGGGGGGGGGGGGGGGGGGGAAATCTGGTTTGTACTTTGGAGCTAGGATTGAAACAACTAGGTTAGAGTCATTTAGTCTCCAACACAGTGGAAGAAAAAAGAATCCAATAATACTGACTTGGCCCTTGGATTTGGAAACGTATTCCTCAAAGCCTAAAATATCTGATGTTATCTACTTTGAAGAAAATTTATACTTAGTGCTCAAATACATGCAGGAAGACAACTCTGAAAATTAGTTTGATCAGTATCTCCAAAGACTGGAGAAAAGGATAGAAAAATTTAACAGATTAATTTCAATGCTAAGTTTCTAGAGCTTCCATGTGACACTGACTTAATTTATTTTACTGGAAGCCTCAAGCGAGCATTAGTTATAAGTCAGGGTGCTGGCCAGAAAGTTGTTGCCATTAACCAGGCAGAGGAAAAGGGGGCAAAGAAGAAGAGCATCCATTTGTTTTTACAGAGCGAGCCCTCAAACTCTGAAACTCGTGAAAAGTGCCTCTATCTCCAGTAGAAAAGTTTCCACTCCCTATAAGCCATTTAGGTGAAAAACAAGCAGGGCCAAGACTAGAGACAATTTTAAGTTCGCATTGCAGGACTTCCCGTTATATTTATGGAAGGATCTGAATAAATTAATTCAGACCCCAGCGTTCCACTTTTCCCTAGGGCAATCTGCCACAAAACTGAAATGCAACATACTCACCCCACCTTACTTGCTGCTGCTGCTTCTGATGGCAAAAAGGTATACACAAGATTTGCCAAACAGCTAAACTAAGCTACATACCAGTGTGGTACAAGTATCTAAACAGAGACTGAATTTAGCCCATAGGGTGTTTTCCTTCAACTTTGGCACAAGATCATTAGTGAGCAATGTTTCCACCACTACTCAGAACATCTGTGATTTACAACACTGCTGAACTGTTAAGACTTTAACGCTTAAAACAGAAATATATAGAAGCATCAGTAAGGATGCTGGAGGTTAAAACCCAAGAGTGTTCATGGTTTTCACGAAGATGGGGAAGTAAAAAAGCCTATTAGCTTGTTTTTATAGAACAAATTATTATTTATTTCAGAACAATATAACTCAATATTTAGTGTAAAAAAAACACTAAACAAAATAATCACATCTGGAGCTAGTCTGAAAGTTTCTCCGTGTTACTACACTCAACGCAGGCTCATGAAAATTTTCTTCTACTTAGATAACTTTTTAGCTGGATAGGATCAGTTATGGCACCTTCTGTGTTTTGTCACAAAAGAAATTATTTTTAGGAATTCTGGAAGGATTTTCAGCAAAAATAAAGTGTGTCATGGGCATGAAATGGGGAGGGAAAAAGAGGGAAAAAATTTATATTTCTCATACTACTTTATTTTACCAATAACAGTTCTTAAAAACAATTTTCATAGAATTTTGTATCTGTTGCAGTGACACGTTCTTATATTTGCCAATGGAAATAATGTTTTCAAAAATGATCACTTCTAAAAAGAATTAATGGCTGTCAAAACACCAGTGGCTAAACAGTGCTAGACACTCTGAGTTGATAATCAATCAGTTCAGCATTTTCTACTATGTTAGTTTTTCTATGACTTAATGACTGATTTTCCTTCTCACAGAATGACTTTGAACAAGTGGGAAGTAAAATCTTTATATAATAGCCTGTAAACATAGCCTACAATAGTCTCAAGGTCAGATTCCTAGAATACATGTCAAGCCATTTTCTAGAAAACTATGCAGTGCTTGCTGTAACTGAAATGCTGTCATATTCTGTGTACTTCAATCTGTAATCACTAAATTATATTCTAGTTCTGAGAACTACATATGATCTAACCCCATACTGTATGAGGAATTAGGTATGTCACTCATGTGTGAGACTGTACCAGACATCATGTGAGTTTTTATTGTATATGGCCACACATGCAGTGAACTACTAACTTTTTGCATTTCTCCACTTATTCCCTTTGTTCAAATTTTCGAACTGTTCTGCTTGAATGTATATACTAAACACCACTACAGAACAATCTGAAAAAAGCATACATTTCCAGCATAAAAATGCATGAAGCTTAAACTGGGCAAAGTCCTCTTAAACTGCAGCTAATTATCCCTTGCTGAAGAGTCAACATCCTTTTCTAAAGGTGACTAAATAGGACAGCTAGACACCCAGACACCTGGCCTACGACCTCAGCTCAGCAGCAAAGCCTCTATTTTAATAGGAATGGCTCAGGTGCTGTCAGAGTATTTATGGTGTATCCATATCACAGTGGTTTGTACCCTCTTGCCTGCTGGAACTTTAGTTCTACAGTCTTACAGTACATGTACTAGTTTGCACCTGGATTCTCTTCTGAAAGTACACACTTGTTTTGATGGAGAACCATAGAATGGTTTGGGTTGGAAGCGACCTTAAAAAATCATCTCATTCCAACCCCCCTGCCATGGGCAGGGGCACCTTCCACTAGACCAGGTTGCTCAAAGCCCCATCCAACCTGGCCTTGAACACTTACAGGGAGGGGACACCCACAACCCCTCTGGGCAGTTTCAGTACGTCACCATCCTCACAGTGAAGAACTTCTTCCTTACATCTAATTAAAATCTACCTTCTTTCAGTTTAAAGCCATTACCCCTTGTCCTATCACTACACTGCCTGATAAAGAGTCCCTCCCCATCTTTCCTGTAGGCCCCCCTTAAGGTCTCCTATAAAGTCTCCCCGGAGCCTTCTCTTCTCCAGGCTGAACCACCCCAACTCTCTCAGTCTGCCCTCATAAGGGAGCTGCTCCAGTCCTCTGATCATCTTCATGGCTTCCTCTGGACCCGCTCCAACAGGTCCCTGTCCTTCTTGTGTTGGGGGCCCCAGAGCTGGACACAGTACTGCAGGTGGGGTCTCATGAGAGCAGAGTAGAGGAGGAGGATCACCAATCTCAACCTGCTGGCCACACTTCTCTTGATATAGCCCAGGATACAGTTGGCTTTCTGGGCTGAGAGTGCACATTGCTGAATCACGTTGAGCTTCTCATTAACCAACACCCCCAAGTCCTTCTCTGCAGGGCTGCTCTCAACCCGCTCATCACCCAGCCTGTATTTGTGCTTGAGATTGCCCCAACCCACGTGCAGAACCTTGCACTTGGCCTTGTTGAACTTCATGAGGTTTGCACAGCCCCACCTCTCAAGCCTGTCAAGGTCCCTCTGGATGGCACATCCCTTCCCTCCAGTGCGTCGACCACACCACACAGCTTGGTGTTGTTGGCAAACTTGCTGAGGTTGCACTCAATACCACTGTCAATACCATGTTGCCAACAAAGATGTTAAACAGCACTGGTCCCAGTACTGACCCCTGAGGAACACCACTCATCACTGGTCTCCACTTGGACATCGAGTCATTGACTGCAACTCTTTGAGTGTAATCATCCAGCCAATTCCTTATCCACTGAGTGGTTCATTTGTCACATGAAGTCTCACAGACTAGAAGCAGCATCAAGGTCCCTGTATTAGGACACAAACACCCTGCTCTGCCAGCACACCTCAGTTTTTCAAGGGCTTCCCCAAATGCCTTGCATGTCCTCCCACACCCTAGAGCTCAAACTTGGCATCATGCTGCAAAAACGTTCCTCAAGAAGGTTGCAAAGCCTCTTTTGTATAAATACAGTAATGGATACAGATACAGTACCAGCATCAGGAGCAATTGATATGTGTAAGAATGACTAGATGGGAGTGGAGTACCTACTAGACAGACTCCTGTAACCATGGCACAAAAGACAACGCTATGTCAGGACCACATCATGACATAACTGCTAATACCCAGTGTCAGTGCGATTCAGCTGCCTCCAAAGGATGGTGACATGTATAGAATGAACTTGAACCCAAGCACATTATTCAGTACAATGAACAACATAACTAATGAAGTGTCTAGCCTTATAGTACCCAAATAATCCAGACAGCTCTCCCCAGTATTTTGGAGAGGGAAGAAGTATCTAACAGAGTAGCAGCACAGCTGCCAGGTCACTCGTCAAGAGGGAGCTACACATGCTTTAAAGAGGAACTGAACCCTTACTTTTCTAGGCAGTAGAAAGCTATTTATTGAGCAGATTTGATGCATGGAGTTTTTTCTCCAGTACTACTCTAGCCAGGCCACTGCAAATAAGGCAACACAATGCTATGTGAATGATGGTGGGACTGGGAAGAGAGGAACAAGCATAGAGAACCTAACTTACTGGATGCAGCTACAGTACAAGGAAGGAGCAGTATTTCCAAACTAGTCTTCTCTAAATTAAACACAGTTCAACTGAAAGGCAAGCCACAGTTTTCTGTCCCAGTCCATTTCTAAAACTTTTAAAATTAAAATACCAAACTGATCCTATTTTCAGAAGCTATTCTTCAATAGTTGTGGAAAGTAAAAAGAGGAAAGATACAAGCACAGAATCTAAATTAAAGTCTAGGTCTCTCTTCTGGAAAAAATTATCCTCAATTTTCTTGTGTAAATAGAAGAGGTTTAAGAAATCTTAAGACACCTTTGCATTTACTATAGCCTTCATTATTCTTTTTGTGCTAGATGTGAAAAGTGCTCTACCAGTGCTTAGGGGACTGATGAAGTTTAATAAGGTTGCTGAGGGATGTTCCTCTCAGCTCAGGCCTGGCTTTCAAGGGACTGCATAAGACTATACTAGAAGTATGAGAGGTATTGCAGAACTGATGCTTAAGTCTGTAAGAAAGAACCTATAATGGGAAAAATATCAAGTTGGAAGGGAAGTTTGAAGGAGTAACACTTTCTTAAAAAACAGTTTCCTTATAAACATATTTCTACTGATACATATAATCTATGATAAGGAAACATCTTATGAAATTCTTAATTTGCAGTATGTAAAAAAAAATAAGGTCTTTTAGAAGCCAGTTAAAACTGCTTCCAGTGGATGAGAAAAACAAGGAAAAAATCCTGAATCTATACAGAAATCATATTTATGATTTAAGACAGTCATGTACAAGTAATTATCAGTCAAAAATTAAAGCCCTATGCAGAAATTATATGCATCTCTCCTTCTCACACATCTTTTTATTGCATCTTATAATCTTACAATTTGATTGAAAGACTGACAGTCTGCCTTGTCTACAGACACATTGGAGAATTACAGAGACCACATCATGTGGGGTTTTTGTAAGGGTCCATGACGCTCCTGAAGCATGGAGAAGCAAGGAGGGCAAGACTCCATTTCCATGGAGAAATTAAAAAAAAAAAAAAAATCTGCTTACTTAAGCCTATCAGAGAAATCAAAGAATGATTACTGGAGCACAAGAAGCCAGTTTCAGAATTTATGATATGCACACAAGATAGTGAAAACCCTGCAGAGCAATGCCATGAAACCTCATTTGAGGTACAAAGAAAGAACTCATCACTCAAAAAGATGGCCGAAGTAATGGCATGTAATGGCAACATAACCTATAAACATATTCCTACAGCAGGAATGCTTCCAACTTTCTTTGTACAAAACACACCTACCACCAGCCCTCATAATCCACTAACTGGCATACTCTCATGAATGTTATGCATGGGATAAGGTGTGAGAGAATTTTTACCTTTGAGCTATAGAAAACAATGCAGTCACCTTAAATAGTTCATATTTCACTTCCATTTCCTTAGATACACAGTTAATACCTCAATTCCAGCTTCATCACTTCAGAGAGGTCTCCAATTCTTATTTCTTCCACTTGTAGGTCATTAATAGCATCTAGGAGTTTCTGTTGATCTCCAGGATTAGTAATGCCAATCTAAATTTAAAGAGTAATTCCAAACATGATTTACTTTTAATACTTATTAGACATAATAGTACAGTACCACTTATTTTGCGAGCTTCTAAGAGTCAAAAGAATTTGCTTTTAAGTTACTGCAACCAACTACAATGTATGTAACTGCCAAAGGAAAAAATAAAACCACAGAAATTATCCAATGATGCAAAACAAAATTACAAGAGCTGAGAAAGAGCCAAACTGAAATTGAACTGGATACTCAGAAAATCTGTTTAAGGTTTATTAAAAAAAATGAATAGCAGTTTTTATAAGTAACTCTGTGTTGCTAGGATGTTATGCTCATCTTTTTCAGAATCATCTCAGTCATCTCTTACAGCAAAATAACCAATCGTCATGATGGTGATACAGCATTAACTCAGAAAGAAAGAATGGAAGCTATCAAATCAGCATCAAATGGAGAATTTTACAGAAAGAAGCCAGATTTTAAGAAGGACTTTTACAAGCTTTTGGGTGTGTATTTTTTCCCAGTTAGAGAAACCTCTTTCTAAAACCTTATTTTCTTATAGAATCTCACTTAAAAAATAAGTTATGTCTACAAAGAAATCTAGTTGGTTCACACTACCTCTAAAACCTCAAATTATCAGAAACTAGTAGAGGGAGAGAACATGATCTTCTAAAAAGACATTCAGATGGATGTTTCTACCATGAAATAGCCTGTAAAAGTAGCCTTTTTATACATCTGAAGGACAGCATACTTATAAACTCAGAATAGATTTCTCGCCTCAAATTAAGACCAAGCCTAAATACTATTCAACATTAGTTTACACAGTCTCTAAGCTCATATCAGTTCATCTTCTACACTCTTGGCTAATGCGGCAAACAACAGAAGAGTTTTGAAGTGTTCAAGGCTTTTTGTCTTTTTTAGCTGAAGCACAATTTTCTTCAGAAGATGTACACTATAAATGAGATTCTCCAAGTGATGATTGTCAGCTGTGTTATTGATCAACTATCTCAGATTAAAATTTAACTATTTAAATCCTAGGCTGAGAGTTTTCTTGTAGAACATTTAAAGAAAACAAATAGTCCATTCATTACAAAGGAAGTGCTTTTGTGGCACATTCAATACTTTACTCATGTGACAGGCAGCTGTGCTACACAGGACTTCTGATGTCAGCAGCTTCTTCACACAAGTGAAAAAACCTCATTCCAAGTATGACTTTGTTCCTAACTCTCCAGCTGAGTACCTGGACTCAGCAGGAGTGGACCACTCTGGGATTTGAGACTGCAAGGATCTCACAGTCTCCAAAGCCAGAACATACGGGACTCTCAATGATGTTCTGAGGACCTGAGGTTTCCTGCTCCAGCCTCAGAAATCTGTAAGATGTTAGTATTTGCAGTCTCCCAGTTGTCTATAATCATTGCAGAAAGAATTTTAAATGAACAGTTGACAACACACATCAAATCAAAAGGCCAGGCAAACTCTTCCTCAGATGGTGTCGAGCAGCAATTCCAGGGAAGAGAAGGTGCCTAGAGAAATGCTTGCTTTGTGGAAGACTATTGTTTCTGATGCCTAGTGTTCATTGTGGCTCCATAAAACAGTTCTCCAGGTTCTCTACCAGGTGTTCAGAAATCATAGGTAACATGTAACTATGGGCTCACAAGTGTGCCGTTAAACATTTCAAAACCATATTGTAAGTCTATAGACAAGTAAGTTCTTCAGTAATATAAAATCTCAACAAGATTAACTGGGAGTTTAACTACAAGTGTCAAGAACTTCTGAGTTTCCAATAGGTTGCCATGGGTACCTGAACAAATTGTATTCAAGTCTCTTTGGTAAATATCACTAGCAGCCTTAAGAGAGAAAGATCTGGACTTCCTAGAAATAATTTACTTATGTTGAGTTGTAAGTTTGCTCAATCTATTAGTTCTCAGGTTTGTCTTGTGGAGCCCCATCTGGTACGAACTAATGTTTTCGTAATGCTTACAAAGCATTACAGCAGCCATTTCACAATGCAGAAGTAAGCCAACTTATACAAGAGCAGCAAGTTTACTTTTAATCACAATTAACAAATCAAATGAGCTCTTCCAAGGACAAAATGGTTTTAATATTCAACAATAACTGCCATCTTGCTTTAAACAGGAACACTGTGAAGACTGGGTTTGCTTTTGACTCCATCTTCTCACTCCTGGAACAAGCAAATCAGGATACAGCTTTCTGACCCGTGTTATCAGGAAGACATTGTACTTTGTTTCCCTATAAACAAAACATAATTTTATTCTTCTGCAAATGGATCAGTGACTGAGCACCACCACACCTTGAAGATATGGCTTAGGAAGTAAAGAATGTGATAAAAGTCATCACAGATAAAGCCTTCCACCACCACAGTAATTCTGAATTCAGAGGTACTAGGTGCAGAACTTAAGAGACAGAAAGTGGTCAGATCAGTCCAAACCACTTCCCAAAGCAGACATGTTTTCCCTTTCTAGATCATCTCTGCTGAACATGAGTGTTACTCAGAACCTCACTATTCATGCAATAATGAATGCATGGAATAACCACAGTGCAAGAAACTCTTCTTCCTTATGGATAAGCAAGCTTTTAAAGTTGGTGTTAGTTCAGTTACACTCTGCAGTCCAAATAGGCAAATATTATTGTGAAGTGGCTATATGTTTAAGACTGTACATGTATTGTACAAGAGCTTGCTTTATCTGTAAAACGGACTATGCATAGTCTAGATTTTGATTTTAGGCACATCAACTCTAACATCTATTTTTTTCTTTACTTAAATAAATAGATAAATAAAAACTAGCCCCTGAAAATCCATGCTCCAAACTCACGTTCTAACATCAACATGACCTTTCTGTCATCCTTCAGATGGAAATGAAAGAAGTGAATAACAAACAGATTGCCTCAACTCATGAAAGATGACATACTCCTCAGATGAGTGAAGTTATGAATCCTTGCCATCTTGCCCAAGCGGCCGCTATTTTCAATAACCTGACAATCCTCTGCCAAATATTAAATGCTTTTTTAGGGTGGGCAGAGGAAGGAGAGTCCTGGAACTATGATATGGAAGCACACAGATAATTCTCAAATGATGAAGTTAAACTGGGCTATATTTTGAATTTTCGCGTGTCAACTTTTCATTATGCATTCTCCAATTCAGAACAGGATGCCAATTTCTCTTATTCTAAACTAATAAACATGTGAGAAAGGAACTTTCTTAGTCCTAAATGCATCCAGAAGTAAGATTACTTCTGTTGCTATCTTGTGGGACAAATGCTCAAAAAAAACAGACAAAAAAAGATCCAAGTGTTATGAGTAGTATAGAATCAGGAAAAAACCTCCAAATGCTGAATAGACATGTCCCAGTATATTGAACAGACTTGTCTCAGTATGGAACAGTTTATAAGCTTAAGGAATGCAAGGATTTCAGCTTGAAAGAGTCACTGTTTAGGCTCTGTTGTAGAATACAGATAAAGATATTTACAGAGAAAATATCTTTCTGATATTGTTTGATGGAGGAAAGTGTATCATGTTAGTGACAGCATTTCTCCCCAGTTCTATGGATAAAAAGCAGCTTGGTTCGGAGGCATTCATCAGAGGTCATCATTAATCTTTGTAGTAAAAAGATCCAGGGTCTTTAAAATAGCTGGCTGTTAGTTGAAGATCTGCCATCACACTAAAAACTTTCAACTCTGGAGTTACGAGGAAACAGATTAGATTTGTTCTATCAGTCTGGGGAGAAACTGTTAGCAGAGCTCTAAAACTAGACTGCATCAAGAATTTAGGATAATTTATGAAGTGCTAATAAACCAGAGTGTTATGTAATTTTTTTGAATTCTCAATTGAAGACTCACTAATTAATTTAGGACCATGCACAAAGCATGACTTATTTTCCAGGAACTGTTTCCTGCTGTTACAAAGCTACGAGACAAAACAATTCTGTTCCTATAGATATTATCTTCCTGTGCAAGAGCTGATCCAGGTATTTATTTCAGTTTGTCCAAAAAAACCCTCTCTATAATAGGGAGCCTCAAACATGTTAGAACACTGAAACAGAACTTAGCAGTTCATGTGAAATTATATGTCTTCGGTGAAGGAACCAGAAGGCTCAGCCATTCACTGAAGTCCACAATTCTCTCCCCTTCCCCCAGTGTCCCCTGGACAAAACAAGTAACAGTTACAACATGGGTGATCAGTATGAACATATACTCAGTCAGATTTGCAGTTTAATGCAATCACAACCAAAACAGCAGCTCACACAGTGATGAGAAGAAAGCCACAAAAATCTCCTTTACGAGCAAAATTCCTGTCAACGGAGGCTTTAGGGTTCATATAAAGCCCACACCGGGATGCTGTCCAATGGGCACGATCCTGAGGCTTCAGAAAAGTGGTAACATCAGAACATGCTGACATGCCTTACAATATTTAGGTCTAAGTGAACTCTCAATCTCTTCATCGACAAAGCTCCCTGTATGTTAACCCTCTGAAAATACAGACTTACTTCTGAACTCTGTCAAAACATTTAAACTCTACTCAGCTACAAGATAAAACTTAGAATCATAGAATTGTTTAGGTCAGAAAAGGCCTTTAAAAATTGAGTCCAACCATTAACTTAGAACTGCCAAGTCCACCACTAAACCATGTCCCTAAGTGCCACATTCAAATAGGTTTTAAATACCTCCAGGGATGGTGACTCAACCACTTCCCTGGGCAGCCTGTTCCAATGCTCAACAACTCTTTCGGTTAAGAAATTCTTCCTAATATTCAAATGAACCTCCCCTGGTGCAACTTGAGGCCATTTCCTCTTGTCCTACTGCTTGCTGCTTGCGAGAAGAGACCGACACCCATCTCACTACAGCCTCCTTTCAGGTAGTTGTAAAGAGCGATAAGCCCTCCCCTGAGCCTCCTGTTCTCCAGGCTAAACAACTCCAGTTCCCTCTGCTGTTTCTCATAAGACTTGTGCTCTAGACCCTTCACCAGCTTTGTTGCCCTTCTTTGGACACACTTCAGCACCTCAATGCTTTTCTTGTAGTGAGGGCTCCAAAAATGAACACAGTATGACAGGTGCAGCCTCACCAGCGCCAAGTACAGGGGGACAATCACTCCCCTAGTCCTGCTAGCCACGCTATTTGTGATACCAGCCAGGATGCTATTGGCCGCCTTGGCCACCTGGACACACTCCTGGCTCATAGTCAGCCAGCTGTCAACCAACACCCCCAGGTCCTTTTCTGCCAGGCAGCTTTCCAGCCACTCTTCCCCAAGCCTGTAGAGTTGCATGGGGTTGTTGTGACCCAAGTGTAGGACCTGGCACTCAGCCTTGTTGAGCCTCATACAATTGGCCTTAGCCCATCGCTCCAGCCTGTCCAGATCTCTCTGCAGAGCCTCCCTACCCTCAAGCTGATCAACACTCCCACCCAACTTGGTGTTGTCTGCAGACTTACTGAGGGTGCACTTGATACCCTCGTCCACATCACTGATAAAGATATTAAACAGAACTGGTCCCAGTACTGGCTGACAACTGGATTTAACTCCATTCACCACCACTCTTTGGGCCCAGCCATCCAGCCAGTTTATTACCCAGTGAAAAGTACGCCTGTCTAAGCCATAAGCAGCCAGTTTCTCCAGGAGAATGCTGTGGGAAACGGTGTCAAAGGCTTTAGTAAAATCAAGGTAGACAACATCCACAGCCTTTCCCTCATCCACTAAGTGGGTCACCTTGTCATAGAAGGAGATCACGTTAGCCAAGCAGCACCTGCCGTTCATAAACCCATGCTGACTGGGCCTGATCACCTGGTTGTCCTGTACGTGCCGTGTGATGGCACTCAAGATGATCTGCTCCATAACCTTCCCCAGCACTGAGGTCAGACTGACAGGCCTGCAGTTCCCTGGATCCTCCTTCCGGCCCTTCTTGTAGATGGGCATCACATTTGATAACTTCCAGTCAACTGGGACCTCCCTGGTTAGCCAGGACTGCTGATAAATGACTCACACAAAACATCACCTTGTCACATCAACTCTGAAGGAATATTAACATCTGTATGCAAACGTTGGTTCCAGTTGCTAGAACACATACCTACTTGGTACCAGAATAGGGGGGAAAAAGCTGACACTGAGGCCATGGCCAGCATCAGTAGCAGGAAGCAGGCTTGAAGCAGCTACTTTAATAAGGCATCTTTGGTATTCCAGACCAGGTACAGAGTGCTCAGAAGAATCCTGAGGCCTGAAGTACTTACATTGTTCCAAGGAGACTCCTGTATTTGGATTTTATTATGGCATCCTCCTGTAAGCACAGGAAGTCTTTTATTTCCCACATTAATAATTCCAGCAAAGACTAAGGAAAAGCAACAACCCTGTCTCACACGGAAACTGAAACCTTGTAACAATGAATCACCTAGTCCTGGATAACAGCGAAATACCAATCTTCCCAGCAGCAGTAAACTGTAAGAAACCAAATCTTTTGGTTTTTTTGGTAAGGTTTTACAAACCTGTGTAGGGTAAGAGATTCCACAGTATAAGAGCTCTCGTTTTTCCAGCAGAAATCACTACCTCACAAAGGAGGACCACATTTACAGTAGTTGTTTAGGATTATCTAGTGCTAATCCTAGCACTGATTTCCTTTCAGGGAAAACATACTTAAATACTAAAAATGGCAACAACTAAAATTTAAAATGGAACTATTTCCTGCTCACCCCAACTCCCACATCATTTCAACAAAGAAATACTGGGGACTTCCACTTCATAGTCAGATCCAGGCAGAGAAGATGCAAGAGTTCAACTCACAGAATTTCAGGGGGATCTGTGGGTTTACATACTTTAGAGAAGCTCTGTCTACATTCACATTAAAATTCAAGAAATTGCAGAAGATTCTGAAAACAGATCTTAAAAGAGGAATTCTTACAAGGTTAGACAGTTATAAAGAGAAGACATTAAAAACATTTAAGAAAGAAAAGTAAACTAAATTAAGTTCTAAAGTAGTAAACTGACCTGTATTAACTCATCTTTTTGCATGATCAGAAGTTGTCTTAAAGTTATATCTCTTTCCTGTATAAAACAAAGCGTTTTCTGTCATCAAAAAGAATTTCAGAACAAAACACCATTTTCACTTATTTTCACTTGTTTTACTGCCATTTTCAGAAACAAGACCAACTACAAAACACCATTATCAAGAGTTCTCTAGTTTAGAAACATCATATGTTGTGACTAATGCACATAATCAAAATAAAGCAATCCAATCCAGTCCACTGCAGTTTAACTTAACACTTTATATATAAACTTCTGTTTAATAAATTTATTTGAATTAATTTAATAAATTTATTTGAATATACAAATAGTGATAGAACTTTTTTTTACGCTGTGGGTGCATTTTGCTTTGATGGATTACTTTACACATAGCAGATATACCACAAATTTACCTTCAATAATCCTATTATGTGTTCTAGACCAAGACCATGTAAAAACACTTCCACGTCATCAAAAGTTGAAATCGAACTGTAAATATAATTAATGAGATTTGAGATGAAACCAGGGGAAATTAAAAAAAACAAAACAAGACATCCAGAACAAAACACTATAGAAAAGTTCCCCAGACAAAGCACTGGGGAGCAATCTAAAGTTGTACACACCTACTGATGACAGTACTATCTCATAAGCATCACGGGGTACAATTTAATCTATCAAAATTTTATAAATGGCTTTTCTGTCTACTAATTGAGCCTAAAGGGAATGATTTTCATAAATAAATGTAGTTTTAAGTAGCAAAATGTTCCAACTGAACCTTAAAGTTGGGTTGCAAAAGCTTGAAAACACTGGAAGCGGGGTTAAGGAAGATAACTATGTATTCTTATAAGATAACATTTATACAAATTGGATTCAGGGCACAACTGTTACTCTTCCAGTTCCATTTAAATCGAAAAAAGTTAACAAGAAAACAGGAATGTCTATAATTAAAGACAGTGGAAATTAGTCTGGTAAGAACTTTGTTGTCAGAATACCATTGTTCAGAAAGCTGACTGAGGAAGTAGTATAACCCACTGCAGGTTCAGAGTGTAACATTTATAAACAAAGGTAAAATATCAATTTTGATTCCCCACCCTACCAGAAGATATAAAAATATAAGTGAAAAAAAAAATCTAAACAGCTTTCAATATTCAGATGAACAACTGTAATAAACAGAATTAAACCAAAAGGCAAACAATACAAAATGCAGAAAGGACAACTGCAATTGCTACAGCGAACCTTCTGCCAAACCCCGAGTTAAAAGATAGTTTGCTCCATCTTATTCTAGGCCCTGAAATGAAGGTTTGGCCCTTTTTCACATCAAAGACTTAAAAGAGCGCCTACTAAAATTTGTTAGAAAAAAGGCAAGAAAACCTGCCCCCCCCCCCCCCCCCCCAACAAACCTCTCTAAAAATTATTCTGAATACATAGGAAAAGATTTCAGGTTTGCACACTAAGAATCTTGCATTCCAGGATTTCTGGTAATTAAGTATATTTATCCCTTTACGAGGATGGACACCCTAAATCACATATGGAGGAGTTTATGCAACTTCCACACTGTAACAAGTCAGTAATTCTGTGAGCATGCCTTCTGTCAGCAGGCAAAATATAAAATATAAAAAGAGTTTTAAATTATTTTAATGGAGTTTAAAGCCATCATCCCTACCGTGGAGCTGTGTAGAACTGTTATCCTCTGCCCAATTCCTCCCCCCTCAACACACAGACAACATCAGTCTTTTAAGCAAGCAATTCACATATACATCCAAACACTGTATGTACAGCCAATGACATCCAACTGGCAAGAGGAGACAGTGTATGAATGACCTGCAGTGATGAAATGCTATTTAAGTATTCAAAGTGCCCAGTTTGCAAAGGTTTTGGGAGTCCTTGGGTAACTCAAGACTTTGGTTCTGCTAAAGGTGCAAGGAAAGGACATTTTTTCTGAGGATCAAAGAAACAGGTATTCAGCATCCAGACAATAACTTGAAAGCCTCTGAAGCAGAAAAGGACCTAATCCAGGAGCTGAAGAAAGCAAATTCCTGACAGGTGTGTGCATTTCCTTGTATAGTCCAGGGCTCTGGAGCCAGGAAAATTGTCTGATTAGGATGGTAGACAGCAACAACTGAAGCTACTCACTACCTAAGGATGACAACAGCAGTTATGCTCACTGACCCTGCATGATGAGGCACAACTGATATCCAGTACCAGATGATGCATTAGGAGCAACTGAGAGAACAGGGACTTGAGAAGACAACTGGCAATGCCTGTGGTGAAATTGTGCAGGCAAGTGGCTGGAAGGAGACATCCAGCTCAAGGAACTATAATGGAGTAAACACAGGTACCAGTGTACCTCTTGACTATCATTAGATTAAAAAAACTAACTCACTAGGGGGTGAGTACGTGTGTGTGTGTGTGTGTGTAAACAGATAAGCTATATTTTTAAGAACAGGCATTTAACAGTCAGACATCTGGTATACTCCAGGGGACCACTTCCTGAAACCAACACTTCTACTAATTACCAGAAATGCTCAAAGTTATGAAAAAACAGAACTAGCTATTGTTAATATAAAAATCCTTGAGCTTGACAGAAATGTCTGTTCATACAAACAAATCAGTTGCTCATCTGATGCAGAGAAAACCAGTAGAGTTTATAAGGCGACTACTGAAACATTGTGAAATCCTGGAAGCCCAAGAGTTGCCTAGTACAGAATTACATTTGCATAGCTAGACATCTGGCTTTCACAAAGTATTTTAAGTGGGCTTCAGGATTTCAGTGTCTTATTTTTAAAAGCTTATCAAGGCTACCTAAACACTGGTCCTCTAGCCACCGTCAGGTTTCAACAGCACTAAATCCATTTGGATAACTGCTGCACTGTGTTAGTTTAATTTCCTTATACCAGAAAAAGCCTGGAAAACTTTCTAAATAACCTAAACCTATTAAAAAAAAGAAAAAAGATCTGTTCTAACACTGATGTCTATCTAGGAGAATGAGTCTTTGTGAAGAGTACTAGAAGACCAATCTATTTAAAAGAATGTCACCTTCATGGCAAGTATACAGGGACTCAAAAGATGATCCCCAAGGAACAGACAGATCCCACAGGAGACGTGGTTCATAGATGGGGAGATATACACAGAATAATGACTTCAAGAATCTATGAGTTGGTGAGATGCAAGAACAAGGAGGACAGCATAGATGATTTACCATGCAAAGCCTTCACCCCTCTGCTCCGAGAAGTACCTCTAAGATGACTGCGGTTGAAGCACCAGAGAACACAAATCTGATTGACATATACGTTCATGTAGCAACCACACCTGGTGAGGCTTTGTCTGAACTGAAGTATTCTGTTTGAGACTGAGACTACCTCAGTGTGAACTGGTACCTACTGAACTGCCTACAAAACCAGGGCATTTCAAATTCAACATGACCTGGCTGAGCAGGGACATAAAGAATCAATCTGACCAACCAGAACATACTATAGGCATTGGAAGTTGTCTTCTCAAGACCATGAAGCTCCAGCTCAAGAAGGCAAGTGGATGGTTTGTTGAGGACTTCTTACTCAACATGTTCTGAGAAAGAACTTATCAGAGATCTTCAAAGTCGCTGAAGCAGGGACTGATTTCAGTCATAGGACACCTGCAAGCTTCAGGGTCAGGGGCATGCTATGCAAACAGTTCTAGAGCTCAACTGGTGTTGATTTAATTTTGACTCTTGTAGATGCAGAAAAAAAGAAAAGGGCATAGCTCTTCCTGGTGGCATGAAGCTGAAAAAAGGCATTCAGTGAAAGCATCAAAAATGTAACATCAAATGAGGATAACCACACAAGGAGTATCCAACAGGAGGGCATACAAATTTAACAGAGCTGAAATGAAGTGACATTGGATCCTGGCTCTACCATACTTTACAGCAAGTGAAAGGAAGGAAAGACCTCGAGCATGCTCTTTGTTTATAATGCAAAAGAACTTTGAAGTCTTGAAAAATTAATAGTACATTAATATACTTACTGTGGACTGTTGGTAGCACTCCAAACAATACACAATATATATCAGTACAATGTAATCACTGATATTAACAAATACAATCTCTTAGCAATGTTTATAAGCTAAAATTGAACTATGACTGTATTTACCCAACTCTGTGTTCAGGGACAGTTGTCAGAAATTTGTAGATACCCTCTTGCTTAATCGTTTCGTGGTATCTCCCTTGCAAGTGATTTGCAGTCAAAGAGAGTAAACTATAAATCTGGAGGAGCCAAAATTAATTATTATTCAAACTCAAAATGCATCAAAAATACACAGGAGTAAGATTACAAAGAATTCTATCATAAATTTCTACTTGAACATGAAACATCTGCCACTAATTACTTCTCTAAAGCATACAACTGGGAGTTAGGACTAAGCCCACAGAGTTTATCAAGAACATTTCTTTAAGCAGATTCTGGCCCAACAAGGAACTGACACAGAGCAAAACAGTATGCATAGTGTAGTCTAAAAAAAGTTAGCACCTGTCACTACAGAAGCAATACACCAACATACTAATTTTTGTGGTTTGTAGACAAGTTCTACATACTCAAGGCAATAAGTTGCCTAAAGAGCATGAGGCATATTTTAATATCTCCCTTTCCAGTGCATATATGGACCCAACATTTAGCAATTTACAACTGACAATCTAAGTTAACTATATCTGACAGACAGGGATTCTTTCACCTGATTAAAGCAGCAAGCCTTCTGCCAGACATCACTATGCATCAGTGATGGATTCCAGAAACCAAATTGCCCCTGTGTGTTTTGAGATAGTTACTAGAAAATTCAGCAAAACAAGTAGAACCTCAATAAACTTAAAGGAATAGTGAAACCACTTCCCCGAAATTGAGGTCACTAGCCAGTTTTGTATACATATACACGTACACATATACATATGTGTGGTAGGTTGATCCTGGCTGGCAAACAAGCCCCTACCCAGTTGCTCACTCACTCTCCCCCTGCAGGATGGGGGAGAATCAGAAGGGTAAAAGTAAGAAACATACAGTACAATAAGTGAAGGGAAAAAAATCCCAAAAACCTAAGTGATGCAAAGGCAGTCACTCACCACCTCCCACCAGCAGACCAATGCCCTGCCAGTCCCAAAGCAATGGCCTACTTTGGAAAAACTCCCCCCACAATTTTATTGCTGAGCATGACATTATATGGTATGGAGTATCCCTTGCGTCAGTTGGGGTCAGCTACACTGGCTGTGCCCCCTCCAACCTCTTGCTCTGTCCCAGCCTACTTGCTGGGGATGGGGGTCAGAGTGAAAAATAGAGAAGGCCTTGATGCTGCACAAGCACTGCTCAGCAATAGCTAAAATATTGGTGTGTTACCAACACTGTTTTGGTCACAAACATAAAACACAGCACCATACAGGCTGTTAGAAAGAAAAATAACTTCATCCTAGCCAAACCCAGTACAATACGTAAGAAAAATATCTCCCCTCTGAGATACAGTTTCCACAGACATAGTCTATGTCAACAGCCTGAAGAGCAGACCCCCATGTTGAAGAAGCTCATGACTATTAAATATCTCAATACCATCTGTAAGACTTTGCAGTAACTGAGTGAAAGTTAGCGCTTCACAGGTCAAGAGGCCAGACCCACCTCTCAAGTGTGAGGAGTGTGTACTCCCTCTATGTCAGAGAAAGTTGTGTTATAAGATTACATGGCCAAAGCCTGCTGAACAAGTCATTTATCAAAAGCAGAAAGCATCTGTAGCCCCTTTCAGTAATCTGATCTAACAGATCACTGAGCGTCAGACACTGCTCTTGTTAGCATACATAGATAGCTTTGTGCATAGTTATCATTTTTGCTCCTGTCTAGCCCTGGAGTCTGGCAGGAAAAAAAAAGAAAGAAAAAAAAGATGTAAAGTGAATTACAATTCACTAGAGTGAATTACACATTTTTGAAGAGTGACTGCAAAAAGCCACATATCGGTAAGAGCAACTCAGAGCAAAATACACAGAAATTGGTCTGATGATCCACCATGTATCACCTGCTAACAGCAGTAAACAGATTTATTTTAGAATAATATGTTGTCTTCAGCAGCTAGCTCTCTCCACTGATAATGAGTGGCTGCTCTTCCAATGATCTGATGACCAATTTACATTATTTTGCACCTTATTCCCTCCTGAGAATGGGTTCTGAAGATGGCCAGTGCCAACTACCCGCCCCCTTTAGCCTTAGTCTTTTCACTTCCAAATTCAATCAGAAACTATATACTACAATTTAGTTTGATATCCACATTCTCTCACACACTTTGGCAGATGGGAAAAAACCAACAACTACTTCTCATATCATTACTAAAATGAATAATCCCTTGTTCTGTATTCTAAATCTGATGTCAAGGGTTCTGTAGGTGAAAAAAAAGTTCCCAAAACATTACTATATAACATTTAAAGCCCTGTGAAAAGTTGGGATGTAACAGAAAATAGTCTATATGGATGTAATAGCACAAATATTCAACTAGCTGCTATAATTTAGTTATTAAAGTAACATTTCTACAGAATTAATGAACAGATTTTTGAGGCAAAATTTGCCTCAGAATTTGCATTTCACAGAAATTAAATGAAATACCTCTGAGTGTTTATTGATTTTTGCAAGCTCTGCTGCTGTTTTCTCATCCTTAGTCTGTAGATTTTTGTCAGCTCCCAGCTCAAGCAACTTAAAAATTACACTTTTATGTCCGTGCTGTGCTGCCCATATTAATGCCTGCAGAGAACAACTTTGTATTACCAAGTTTACATATGGAGCAAAAAAAAAAGAACAGAAATTCTATCAATAATACAGCCTTCATAAGTTCTTACATGGCAGAATCTGGAGACAAAGACAATTAATGCAAAAGAATCTCTAAGTGGTGTTAAAGCAGAATATACCAATGAGTATTTCTGAGAAAGCTGTACTTAGAAACAAGTTTGTGGGTTCTTGCTTTTTAAAATTTTTATCATTAATTACAACACACAGAAGTAAATCACTTACTGAATACCCATTTTCATCTTGGGCATTTATGTGTGATCCATGAGCGACAAGAAGAGCAACAACCTGAGGATAGCCTTTTCTAGCTGCATGCATCAATGGAGTCATTTGTCTCCTGACAGAAAAGGGGACAGGTGAAAAAAATTATTTCAAGATATCAAAATCCAACTGCATTATCAAGTTAAGAGTTCACATCTATTTTCTGATTGAAATGAAGTCAAGAAGTCAATTGTTGTCCTCCACAAGAAAGAAACTTAGAGGAAACTAAACAAGTCTCTTCCAGGAGTTGAGATATAGATCTATAGTACTTCTGAGAGAAAAAGTTTAAAAAAAAAAAAAAAAAATTCAATGTTTTATCACCTCCAAATTCAAGTAGTGCAATAACACACAAATAATCTTAACATGTCCCAGCTATGAAACATGGCAGCTTGGTGACTAAGTCATTTCTTTTTTGGCTCTGAACTACTCAAACCCAGTTTTTAAAGACCATCCCTCCTGCTGCTAACCACAGACACAGCAGCAGACATCTCATTTAGCACACAGATCAGATTAATGAGAAGGGAATGGGAATAACTGCAGATCCCAGTTTTCACCCCACTAAAAGCAGAAAATATCAGCAAATCACCCTTTTTTCCTCTCAATTAAAAGAAGTGGCAGAGACTTTAATTTTTTACTTCAAAAATAATTTTTAAAAGACACAGCTTAAGTGATGAATTGTACATACAGTTTAATTTAAATCCAAAATTCTGAAAAGAAATACGCAGTTTTGTGGAGGGCAAGTTCTAAATCACAACCAAATATTTAAGAGGAAGAATATTAAGAACAACTGTGTACATACTTGCAAAACCCTCTCTGGTAAAAACAATAAAAGCAAAAGAATCACAGGTCACACAGCTCTCAATGGTGTACACAGGTGCACTGCAGTAGCAGAAGGTGCATGTGTATTATCAACACTCAGACACTGCCCCCCCCCCCCAGTATGCCTGAGAGGAATCTTCAGAGAATTACAAGTACCATACTGAAAATTTTAACTTTTGAAGTGCTAAAACTAAATGCACATCAAAATATTTTTGTCCTTTATTCAATTTTTGTTTCCTGATCCCAGAAGTGTAGGAAAGAAGGCATCAACACATACATATATTATTTCTTAAAATTGCTGAAGAAGTATTTACAGACAACACCCTTTCCATTATTGTTTCTTCTTTTTATATCCCAAAACCATGATCACAACAGTCTATTGATCTTAGCTTCTACTTGAGATGCTTATAAGACACTGCCATTGTGAATTGCTCTGAATATTTTGAAAGAAAAAAAAAAATATTGCTCAAAAGCTTCTGTTAGAAAAGTATCTTTATAGATGCCTGACATTTATTCTTTAATGGAATAAGATTGCAGAATTAAAAAAAAAAAGCAGTATTGAAGGACAAAGATGTGGAATTTCTGGTCACTTTGAAGTAATCAGATTTAAGCTAAAATATTTTACTAGTGATGTTCAATTAAAATTTATTATATCTTAAAATGCAATATTTTTTCATGAAAAACTATCATGTATTGCTTTTAATGTACAGCTCTGCGTCAAAAGATTATTCTATCTTATTAGGATATACTTGAGGGGAGGATTGCCCTTTCCCATATTGTTTCTTAATAATAAATTCAATACCGACCACTAGAGGGACCCCAAAAAGCATATGTATACCGAAGCAGCCGTCTTAAAATATACTTTATTGCTAGAACTAAGGCTTTGCTCATCTTTCCTTGTTATTGGTCATTCACAAAATGATAATATTTTGTCTTATGCAAACACAGTTAAAAGTGCACTGAAAAAATTATATTGCAAATTTGAAAGAGTAATGATAGCCAAAAAAAAGTCAATTTCTTGGAGATAAGCAAAATGAAAGCTATGCAGGCCTTCAAGACATACAGTCAATAACAAACTTGGTAATGAAATGACCAGACCTGCATCAGTCTATAACTAATTCAATGTGGACCATCAATACTGCAAAAGCAGAAGTTCTGACTGAATATAAGGAAACATTTTTACCATGGGGCACAGTCAATCAGGGGAATGGGTTGCTCAGAGAAGCTTCATAGCCTCCATTTTTGGTGGGTTTTGAGACCAGATGGCAGCCTAGACCAGTGTCATAGCAGACATGGCTTTAAGGAAGAAGCTGGACTAGAAACCTCCTGAGGTGCCTTCTGACCTGAATTACCCTGTGATCCTATGAAGATTACTCTAAGAAGAGAGAAAAAGACTACAGTTTGCCTCCCTAACTTAACAACTAACTGATGAGATAGCGAGGTACAGATATCTACACATAGACATATACAGATATCTATAGATACCTATATTTTAAAGAATGAACAGAAGTTGATTACAACCTAATAATTTGTAACAACAGAAATTAAACTTGCTCGCCCAGTGTGGACACTCACTCCCACACTTACTTTTATTCAGCGGCAGGGTAGACTTTGACAGACTGCAAAATCAGTCCATTCATGACTGTTTTCATTTTAATTTCTTCTGCTGTCAACATTTTTTTTCGAACTTGCACACTATTACTACCTCACAGTTACCTTCTGCTTTTTCAAAGGAAAAAAACTGAACAGAAGTCCAGAGGCTACAGAACAGTCTTTTCTCCAAAAACCATCATGTAGTGGTTACAGTTGTACAGTACTGCAGACATAGTATCTGAAATCAAGGCAACTACTTAATGACATTAAAGCCACTGAAAGTTTCTCATTTTTAAGTAAAACCCAATAAACATGACATTTAAAAGGTCCACCAACATGAATATGTAATTAGTACTTCAAGCATTCCATTTTAATGTTCAAGTTTTAATTTCAAAGGCTACAAGCTGTTTCAGGATAGAAACATATACAGTGCTGCATAAATTTGCAACTGCATTTATGCACTACTATATATGAGAGGGTACCGTTTAATGCCTAATGCACATACTGCATAGCCACCACCTCAGAAAGCAAGGTCCATTTACATGTACATCCACAAGAGGGAGACTAGAGCATCAGGGAAAACATTCTGTTTTCTTAATCCTGCAGAGAACCCTCACAAATAAACCAGCAAGCTTCAAGATGCCAAATTCACTGTTTCTTGCTAAAGCTGAAGAGAAATTAAATGTATTGGTACATCTTACTGCAATCTAAAAACGTACATAGGAGGTGTAGTGGTAACCATCAAGATTAAAGAGCTGAAGAACCCTTTCATCATTTTGAGGAACAGACATTTGCATTTCAGTAGTCTGGCTTGCAGATGACCTTCTTGTCCAAACACCCAAGAAGTCCTTTTGTACGGCACAATGTGCCACATGACATTTGCCCATATTGAACATGATTACTCAAGTCATAATCAGTAAATAAATAAAATCTTAAAAGGCATATAAGCAATTTATTAAGCATGATGTCTATTCCAACTATGCTTGCTTCCAGCTACGCAGCACCTAAATAAAATGCAAGGATTTCTTCACTGGTCTCATACAAATTAAGGTGTGGGGTTTTTTGTGTGTGTTTGTCTTTAGGTCTCCCTGCCTTTATGTTAAGGCTGGAGAAAAAGACAAAACCAAAAGGTTTTTCAGTTTTCAAGGCCATCCAAAACTTTGTATGTGACATCTACACAAAGATACAACCAGAGGTTCTTACAGGCTCGCTTCATCTTCATCCTGTCAAAAAAATGGGGCAAAAACACCATCACAAGAGAGCAAATGGAGTGGAACAGCCCTAAAAGCTACCACTTGGAGGGTAGATAACCACAAGCCATGATAAAACTAGGTGAAACAGTGATAGCTAGCTATCCCACTGAAAAATGTCCTGAGTATCTGCCTGTTACCACCAAGCTGAATCTCTGCTGCAGAATTCACCACACCTGACAAACATACATTCTTAAGTTTGGGATCATGCTCTCCGGCAACACAAAGTTCATCTTCCTAGAAAATTTCAGAAGAGGGAAGAGAGGAAGAGAGATCTTCTATCTAGACAAAGTTTTCCTTCCATTGGGGATATATCTATAGAAAATTCAGTATTTCAGGTCGATGATCTTGAGAAGTATAACTTATATGTAAAGTCTCATAACTGGATAGGTGTTTATTAAATAGACCAATGTATCACTAACATTAGAAAAAAATACAGCAGGTAGAAAACAATTTAACCTCATGAATTTAGTCTCAATCTTTTCTTGTTGAAATCTCAAAGCAAGGAAATGAAGCTACAAGACACTAATATTCTAGTCTATTGATCTGTAAATTGAACACTACTTCAGATTACCTGGAAGCACCATCAGAAGCTTTTGGAGCCCATTTCACCACTCCAGTGCTGTACGCTCAGCCTGGAACTGAGAAATGAAGCGGTAACAGCATGTCCACAGCAACTGAGGGAAAGCTATTTGCCTGTTTTCTGGTTTATTGGGGTTTTAAAAGATGAGGTGGAAAACGCTATACAACAAGTAGTATTGGAATAACATAGTTTACTGTACTGTGAGCTGCAAGATACTTTTTTCAGGCACTATCACCTGGACCAAGGTAGGAGAGTCCTCTACCTTCTTGAAGCAGAACTTGTTAGAACAATGGAATATACAGCTCTAGTAAGAAGGCTTGGCTGGAAAGAGTGACAGCTTAGTTCCAGGTTCCCTAGTTTTAGGTTTCATTTCAGACTGCCAGTTCTTGTACCTTTCTGCTTCTGAACTCTAATTACATGATTGTTTTAAAATTAAAAAAAGGGATCTGTGTAAATTCTACAGTACACAGAGGTGGGAAGGTAGACAGCTATAAAGTTATCTTCATATGACTAGAAAAATACAAAGGATGTAATTATAAAAGGCATTAGCATAAAAATTAACAACGGGGATAGCAGCACTCTATGCTATGACATTCCTGGTTAACCTGCCCTGTCCTCCTACATCCTTACTCCAACACATTTTTACAAGCAAGATGGTTTAGCTGAAAACATGCATGTAAAGTAGAAAAAGAGATGAGTTATCCACATAACCAGAAACTTCTCAGACTGTTTTCAACTTTACTTTCAAAGTTGGGGTAAAGTCTGCAATCAAGAAATTCAGCACATACATGTGAAATCTACTCCATCTTTATAATGAAAGGGCAATTCTCTTGTCATGCAAAAACCCCCAAACCAATTCTATGCAAAAAACCCATGATCACAGTAAGCTAGTGGCAATGACAGGAAGTTCGATATACTTGGGATAGAACGTTGCTGATATAATGCTAATGGATTTCAGTGCAGGTTTTGTTTCTGTTTTACACAAAGGCTGCTCAGGTGACATTCCAAGACACCACAGTACACTGTCAGAATGCCTCTGTTAAAAATAGCATCTAGTGTTTCTACTGTCCCTGAGTATTTCATACCTCTGCCCAGAAACTGTGATCAACAGTTGTAAGCCTGTTGATACCACTGTAAAGTCAATATTAGCTGGGAAAAGTACAGTTATCTATTTCAGTGTCTAGACTCCTTCCCCCTACCAAAAGATCTGATGAACAAGACTCAACACTTACATTCAAAAGCCACTCTTCCAAAGTCACAGAACTCACATTTACCATCCTTCTGACTGCTCCCTAACTCGGATAAGAGGAGGGAAGACATGCATGGACATAGCCCAGATGAACACAGTACTTTCGCAAATGTAACTTTGCATCTGATTTTTTACATTTAGTCCCTCTGCCCTGGTGTTTGACCAACATAATAAAATAAGTCTTTCTGTCCTGAGTTCATAGGACTAGAATAAAAACCTCTCTGAAAGGCATGAAGTATAATAGCGTGTAACATCACAAGGTATTTTTTGCTCTGAGGTGGGTCAAAGATGTTGACTCAATCACTATTAAATTCCCTCATTTTCTTGCTCCAGCCATAAAATGCCCTGTAGTGCATTAACTTTTCCCAGGCTATTTACCTTTACTGAAATGTACTGTTTGTCATTTGGCATGGTTAATTATCATAGAATGATAATGTCAAGGTCTCTGAAATTATTATGTGGCAGTGCAGACTTACTATCTTATCAGCAGCAATAAATATCTTGCTAAAATGGAGGTGTTACACAATTGCTTTATTCTGACTATGCAACCTGAAGAGAGACCTGCCTTGTGAACTGGGCAATACTGAGATGGAAATTTCCCCCTTCCATTATCATCTTCTCAAGAGGGCAAAATAGACCAAAACTTTCATCATTAAATCATTTTTGATACTCCTCAAAACTGCTCTTAATGTAAGCATAAGCAAACATATGTAGGTACTTAATACCAGACCTGAGTTGTGATTATATTTTTATGTATATGCATTCATGTACACGATAGTATGCTTCAAGCTCAACTTTTAATCTGTACAATGACAAGAGACAAAGGTCTAGTCTTATAATACCCTAAAAAGGAAAAAAAAAAAAAATCTATGGCTTTCTGAAGACTTTTGTTTAAACATACACAAAATTCATAATCATTTTAGAGCAGAAACACTGACAACAGGTTTGGTCATTGACCAGGACTCAATAGTGCCAGAAATCTTAAGAATGAGGGGGAAAAAAGCCACACAAACAAAATCAAACCTCCACATATCCCACACAGAACAAGAGACAAAGAGCTTATGTCAAAAGAAAGGAGGTTTCAGTCATTCACCTATTTGAACTTTCTTCTAACAAAGAGCTATTAGCATGAAACATCAACTCAAAACACTCTCCTTACTGGCAAAGCCATTAGGTTTCTTTTACTCTATGTAGACAAGAAGTTGGAGGATGTCATCACTAAAATCCAGATTTACTAAACAACCTATAACATGTAATCCTAGCAGCAGTAATTTAGTTACTAGTTGATCATGCCTTTTCCTTCTGTCTAAAACAAAATCACATCTTAGCATTAATAAAACCACTGTACCTTTAAGAAAAAGCTTCAGGTTAAAATGTTTTTTTAAAAAAGACGGCTTAAATATTTCCAGGCCTTACAAAAGGATAAAGTATATAATTTATGTTTTGGAGCAAGAGGGAGGCAAATGATACAAGATAAGCAGAACAAATTTCTCAAGGTAGCATTCACTTAAATAAAGCACTCAGGCTACAGTAGCTCTACAAAGGCTATCCAGAGCAGGTCTTACAATGCCTTCTTGTTTCACCTAGCCATTACCTTACTTCTCGTTCATCTTTCAAAACTCTTCAGTTAGCACTTATGCTTTGATACACATTTTCATCAACAGAATTGGTTTTACAGCCATCACTATTTAGTTCCCGATTTTGATTTAGCAAACATATCAGAAGTTACTCTACTGAATACTTTCTCCTCAGTACTCTATGCTATTGCAAAGAAATCCTCTACCTACCTACTCCTAAACTCACTGTCTTTCTAAGACTGCATTTCAAAAATCAGTTTATTTCTCACTAGTCCTTCCCCGCTCCACGCACACTTCATGAATTAGACAGAAAAACTGCAAGTTTCTGTGCATCACTTCCAGATGACAGGAAATAAGAAAGCCTACTGGCTGCCCTGACAGCACCACAGAGGAAGGATAAATACTAAACTTTACCTTACATGAAAGTTAAATATTTCACTTTGCATTCATACACATTCGTCATTGGTGGACAAAAGAGACGCTTCCTTAAAATCATTCTGGTTCTAAAGTGCTGAGACAGCCAAATAATGTGAACCTTAGTTCTTAACACCTGTGGTAAACTGACCACACAGGAAGTACTCTCACAATAATTAACACACTGACAGTCCTCATGCCCTCCTACAGAACATTCTGCTTGCTCTAGACAAAAGGGTGAAACTGGACTGCAGTGCCATGTAAACGGTCTGTTTTGATCCCTTATCTTCACAGAAGGTGGTTTGATGCGTTTCATCCTCCGGTTTCAGAACACAGTGGAAGAAGCCCAGGAGAAGCAGCAGCTGCTACCTGAGCAGTTCTAATGATGGAGTGCTATGCACAGATGTCAAATACTGGAAAGGAACAAAGGCAGCACAAAGATTTTAGAAAAATGAAGGCCTTGTCATCCAACTTCTGCTTTTGTTTGGTACAAATACGACATTTCCGATTATCATTTAATTTTTCTTTTCATTTGAGAAAGACTACTATTGCAAAAGTAAAAAAAACATAACTGGACATTGTATCTGGTGCATGCAAGCATAACTCATATGTTAGCACAAGGTCTTAGGAAACAAAGAGATAGCAAATAACTATTTGTATATAAAGACCAACTATTTATAACATACTCTAAGTTTATTTATAAGTTTATTTGCCCTTAAAATTCCCACCTCTAGTGTCAGAATCCAAGGGGGTTTTTTTACAAAGTTTAGCCAAAGAACTTTTCAAATGTAAACCTGCAGCTTTGCACTCTGGCTTACATTTTCAAACACCCAGGACAAAGTTTAATAACACAAAGGTTTCCCCTATTTTTTAAAGCAGGGTATTTATCTTAACACCCAGCTATCTGATGGCAACGATATCATTTCAGAGTCTGTCATTTTCTCTTCTTTCATGAACAATTTTTAGCCTCTCTGATAAGAATAAATGAATAGCATTTAAATTTGGTACCAGACATCAGTAGCACTTCAGCACAATTGCTTCCTCCTTCTCCATCAGTACTATGCTCACAGTGAGGCTCAGGGCCCAGAGTAATTGAATTCTATTAATGAGAACCAACAGGCCTCCAATTGTGTTCTTTTTAGAGGGCTACACAGTCCACACCTCTCGGGTAATGTGGCGGAAGAGCCGTGGTATAAAAAATGAATTTCAGTTAGTTGAAAACCAAGCAGTTTCAATTTGACCCAAACAGTACCTTTTCTTCCAGCAGAGGGAGGACAGTTTATCCTGGGTCAGCCCAGAATTTGTTTCCTTTTGATGCAAAACGAATCACTGCATCAGACTATGCAACTACAGACATCTCACAATGCACTGCTTCCGAGTGCTGAGACACAAAGTGGTAATTCAAGAAACAAGCTGTTACTTGTTTTTTAAAAGGAGATTAAATCTCCTCTTAATCTTGATTTTTCCAGACTGCACTGCAATAAATGTATTTTATCGACAGAGAAGTTTTCTTTTTCCATAGGAGGCTGTCTATGAAAGGAATATAGATAGATATCCACAAAAAGCTCAAAAGGAGGACACGAATTTAAATAAAGAATTAACTCATTTAACTTACATCCTTACACAGAAGGGACAATACGATTTGGAAAACGCAGAGGACATATTTCTTGCCCTTATACTGCAGTAAACCAAAGTATTAAGATTAGTTTTTACCTTAAATTTACATTTTCTTCAGCTGAGGAACATACTTAAATTTGACAAAACTGATCATAGTCAGATGAATGACTGTACTAGGAGAAATAAGTATCTGGACACTGATCTTTCTTTATACAGACAGCAGCGAAGTTACAAAAAGCTAATGAAGTACATGTCATCTTAACCAACAATAGCTATTTCTATAATATATTTATGCTGTAGTCACAGACATAGTTTTTTTCGGTACCTGCAAGTTAGGTTAGGGTCAGCATTCCTTGACAGAAGCAGTTCTACAGTCTTCAGGATGTTTTCCTCTGAAGCATGCGCAGTACATGCTGCCATCAGCACAGTGTACTTATCTGTTTTGAAACTCGCAGTTAGAGAATTACATATGTAAATTCCATGCTAATCCAGAAGTTCCTTTAAAAGCTTTACATTTGCTAGAGTTGTTAATTGGGTTTTGATACTCTAAGTTATTTAGAAAAGGGTAAGAAACTTGTTTTCCTTCCAGCGAAAGCCACTACAATTATCAGGTAAGATAAAGGCATCCGAGAAGAAAAGATACTCAGAAAGAGGAGAGTGAATGGCATCTAAAGCATCTATTCCTACTGAAATTTAGGATACTTCTTAGGTACCCAAAAAAACCCAGTAGGAGCTTAACTATAGATGCTTGTTTCTGAAATCTTGTTTCACACCAGTAGATTCACTCCCTGTTCCTCCCCACCTCTCCCCAAAATACAGTCAAGGGAAGAAACAGTTTACAGGAAGTTAACTGCAATGGATGAAAAAAGTGCATGAAATGTATTATAAACACATAGCAACATCAATTTTAGGGAGAACAGAGGCCCATACAAAGGACAGCTGAAGTAACAAGGGTTTATTATAGACCTTACAGAGAAGGAAGTTTACTAAACTAGACTACTATGTTACAGTAGTGGCAGGAGTAGGATCAGAAGTATGGGTTTAGATATGACTTTAAAGAACATCTATACAGCCCATAAAGATTCATCAGGAGGAACTGGTGTATTTGCTCCAGCTCTGAAGCCAGCTGGGTGTTACATGCCACATTTGCTCACAAATCAGAACTGTACACCACTGATGTTTGCCTACAGAACAGGGGAGACCTTCCCCATGGTTTTCCTAGAGAGATATGGGAAGCATCACACCTCAAGGTCCTTAGTGAGTTAGTTGGCCCTAGAGTCAATTAGAAGACTGCCATTTGAATTACTGCCTGTTCTGCTTATTGCACAAACTTGTTCACAAGTTCAAACATGCCTTTAACAACTTGTTTTAACAACTGTAATTTTAGCTGTACCTACTTCAGACCATACCATGAAGTGTTACAATGTATTTTCTAATTTTCTTGTAGAAATTTTAAGACCATGTATATATTAACATGTTTATTCTTCAACTGAGGTCAGATTTTATTACATTTAAACATGCGAAATTTGTTATGTACTTTACCCACCTCTGATCTACTTTCTTTATTTCTCACCACTTCCTGTCCCACACCCCTTCAACCAAATCTCAGTTTTACATTTAAATTAATCTGGTTTTTTAATATATCATCTTCTAATTTTCGACTACCTCATGTAGAAGTTCTAACACACATAAATCAGTATGTTAAATGAAAAATAAGTTTCAGAGAGTCACTTAAACTCCTGAACAGTAAGCAATTAACAATTCAGTAAATTACTTGATACACTGACAGATTTTTTACTCAAAATGTTTAACCTGGTTATCAATACAACAGGAACGGAAAGATGCCAAGACTCTGAACAAAGATAGTGACCAGCGCTGTTAATCTGGGAATGATGTTTAGGAGGAACCTGTAGTTATATTTGTATGCAGTATTTCAGGTAGTGATAAGAGTGGGAAATTAATTTCCGTTAGCCTACCTATAGCTCATACATGCGAGCAAGAGAAGGGGAAGAAACACCTCAGAACTCTCAGGCTTTTCTTTTGCAGAGAAAAACTGGTAAGAGACTGAAAAAAAAGATTAGTTTATGTTCAGCCCAGCTAAAAAACCCAGAAGAGCCAGTAAATTTACTCCTGAAAGATGCTGCATTCTGATCCCATCACACAGTGAATGCTACATTAGTTCCTTGTTCTTCATGATTACCAAAAAGGGTAAAATTAAGAAACCACTTACAAAGAATGACTGAAATGTGACCAAAGGTGAATAACAGTATAGCTATTATTAGGATTATAAGCATTATAGGATAATTAATATAGGATCACTTATGTGATTGCTTGCTAATGTAAAAAACAAAAGCAGCAGCAGTGGTGACATTTAGTACCACTTTAGGATGGCATAGCTTTACTGAACACACGTGGCCTGACCTGAATCAATGGCAAGCCTGTTCCTGGCTGGACAGTTCTCTGCTGCACATTATGCCCTAACTACTGTTTCCCTACACAGACTAACAGGGAAACAAGTGAGAAACCTGATCCTAGCAAGGTGCCACTTAGGGCAAACACAGTTGGTCACACACTGAAAAAATGTTGGTTAACTGGTCAGCTGAAACTGCTGCCCATAGCAGTTTCTGCCCCATTTATATTTCTCCAGAGCCATAAACAAGGAACAGGTATGAGCTGTAGGCAGTCATATGGAAGTTCTCTGAAGCTGGCTAAAAGGACAGTAATTTGAAGGCACAACAGCTTTTGGTGCAGGCAATCTACTCTAATCAGCTGCTAAGAAGTTCAAGAAAATTTTCAAAGCCAGATTAGTACCATCTGCAATTCAGACTACTACTATTACAGATATCGCCAAGTTACCAGAAAATACGATCACTGCTTTTACGTACTTGGCAGTATTGTGTCTCACATCAGTTTATTCTATACTGCAATGTTTTTTCTTGAACTTCGATAAATCTTCCAACACAATGAAAAGGAAGGCAAATAACGACAGTTTAAGTAGGAAAAAGGTATTATTAAGCCATAAAAATTGACAGAGGAACTGATAGTACTTAGAAGCTCCACTGAACTCCTGCAGAAAAAGGTGATCTAGCAATACACTAAAGAACAGTTTTCACTTAGAAAAATTGTGCTCTAATTTTAGAGAAGTCCACATTAGTTTCCCATGAACTGGAAAGCTATTCCTGTTGTTTGGGATTCTAGCTGGTTTCTGCATGTATATAATTGAAAACTGGATCAAACAAAGGAAGTTTTAACTGTAAAACTTTATCCTAGAATTTTTGAACAAGTATTTCCAAAACACTCTTTTTAAAAAAGTACTTGGGGATTGGAAGGTGTGTGTGGGAAGACAGAATGAGAGAGAAAGAACAAAAAACCCCATCAACTGATTCCAGATCAGTTCCAAGAATACAATTTTTATGTTAAAACTACTATTTTTTACTTCAAAACTGTATAAACTAGACTAGGTCCCAGTTCCACTGTGAAATTTTACTTTTTCCCTATATATGTAAAAAAAGAATAAGGATAGGACAATATCTGGTACTAAGCATTACTGGCCAGTACTTGTCATTCACATCTTACCTATTTCAAAACATGCATTAGCACCTCTGTCCAGAAGAAGACGCACTATTGCAAAGTCAGCCACACTTGCAGCACACATCAGAGGAGTCCATCCAAACTGAAAGCTAGATTCTATGCTTATACCTGTCAAAATTTAAGATACTAAAATCATAAAACTGCACCACAATAAACATGCTTTTATAAACCTTACTCTCAGTATGTATCGTTACCAAGGTTACACAGTTTGCATTTAGTCCTAGGGGGAGAAGTCTCTTACACCATTTTTGGTTTTTTAAGACACTTTTATCTTGAACACCAAAACCCAACTTTTAGAACCGACACCATGGAAGCTCCGTTCTCGTTCCAAGAAGTTAAGTACTACAGAAAGACTATGTTCAAAAAGCACTTAAGTAATACATTTAGCTGCAAAAATAATTTCAGAGAAGTGCACAGAATCTCTGTTTTCTCCACTTACGTGCAATAGCTTTCTTCAATGAAAAATTTTGATTCTTGCCAACTCAAGTGGACTGCTGTGGAAGTAAACTGCTTGTCAGGCAATTAAGACCATATTGACTAGAGTTTTCCTGCTTCACAGCTCCTCTTATTCCCTGCCTTGCAAGGCCATTAACTAGCAGATACCAGTTTTGCGTTCAGTACTAACAAAACATTACTATGATAGAAAGAAGAGATAGGTTATGAAAGATTCAATCACAATCACCAGATTTGTTTGTTACTCTTCATAACAGCCACAACTTCCTTTGTGGCTAGAAGTAAGCTTGCCAGACAGCCTTTCCAAATTCACCAAGAACCAAGTACCAGATGAAGGTACTCATCTGACAACTTTCAAATAAAAGTCTCTATACATTTTTGCAATAAGAGGAATCATCTTTCCTTCAATCCTTCCTCAAATATTACTTCCTCTAGAACAGTGTCCATCAGCTAGTTCCATATTAATCCAACAGTGATTATGGATAATCAAAAATACTTCTTTACAAGAGATAGCTCTGAAAAAAACCCAAAATTGTCCTAAGAGATTTGTGATAGTCAAGCTACATGCATACCTTTTCATGCAAAATGTCTATTTACTTTCCCTGCCTTAGTAGTTTGTCAAAGATGTGCTAGCAACATAAAGTCATTAAAGCTGAGGGAGTAACAGGTCACTGCTCTTGGACTGACTCTTCAACTCTTTAAGATCACTTGTGTTGTAGAAGCAATCAGAAAAGAGGTAACATTCAACGAAAGTCAGGTGTTGAAGCATTTTAACACCTGCAAGCCACAGAATTTCTGATCAAATCTTCTTAGTAATACATACATACTAGCTGCAGTCCTTAAAGTCACAGCAAGCCAGTTTGTCTGCAGTATACAAAACATTTCGTTGAAGCCCACAGCCAAGTTCTACAAGGGGAGCCAGCAAGTGTTCCTTAGCAGTCATATCTGAACTTCTCCATAGATGAGTCACTTCAAGAATTTAGAGAGCCTGATATCCAACAGCCCTCTGAAGGAACACTAGTAGGAAAGGAATACCAGAAAGCTGGCACTCTGCCACCCTTAAAAAGTCCCTTTTCCTCTCAAGAAGAAAAGCAGTCCATGTAACTAGAGCTCCCATCTAGAGCTTTTTATTTTAATACATATCTGAACAATACTGACAAAAGATCTATTTGGCAGGCATACAGACTTATTAAAACTCTTGGGATGGTATTTTCCTCGCTGCTTTCTTTACACATATAGCAGACAGTATCTACCATGACGCTAGTGATTTTTCTAAGTTCTAGAAGTAGAACGGTCTATCTGGCAATGAAACGTCAAAGCTGTGTTAACAGCTTGTTTGTCCAGCGTGGTCTCCCATCTTTGTAGTGACTGCCTTGAAGTACCACCCACTGTGAAATCACAGTGCAAACCAGCTAGCGTCCTGGAGGAAGACAAAGAAAGGACAACTGAAACAGTAACAGTCATGTTGCTTCTTGGCTGCATGGTTATAGGAGCTGTTGATTGAACCAGAAATGTCTCCCCCTGGTTACTACTCAGACTCTCTTATTTCATGAGCTGTTCCTGAAGTAAGCAGCGTTAGTTTAGCATTAATGTCCCTTAAGAGGTCCTATAAGGCAACAGTGAAGCCCAGAAAAAAATTTTTAGTGAAAAATCAGGCCAGATCCAACAGCCAGAGAGAAGCGAGGCTGCTGCAGCTCTACATGCCCACGTCCAACTAGTGTTGATGCTGAGCGTGTATTCTCAGCAGGCACACAGATACACCAACAGCCACACTGATCAACACAGACAGCACCAACGGTCTCATCCTGCTCCCCTTTGGGATAGGTCTATCTCCCCCAGCTGCTGGCAGCACAGACACACAGGCGCCTGACTGCTGGTCCCACTCCTGTGGCTGGCACATCCTTTCACCTGAGTACAGTCACGGGCATCCAAGTAGAAAGGCCCTATTAGAGCCCTGGGAGTCCCTTTCTCCGAGTACGTAATTTGGGTTCCTGCTTGCCCTTGGGCCTCTCTGCTCCTCTGAGCTTGTGGAGAGGGGCCTGTGATGGGCTGATGACTTCCATATGGGCCTGGGAAAAGCTGGGCCAGGGTATTATTTGGGCTCCCCCACCTGCCATTACCTGCTTCCTTTGTGGGCATAAGCAGAGGAGCTTTTCAGTCACAGAACCTCACAAATTATGTCTAGGAGGCAAAGCAGATACACCATTCTTTGTTACAATCCAAGTTACAGATAAATATCCTCCTCTTTAACCAGCAACAGGCAGAAATACCTTCTGGCCCTAGGTGAGCTCTACAGCAGAAACTCTATGAAGCAAGTGAATCAGAAGAACAGCAATGAAAGAATTATGTTCTTTGTGCGATTACTACAGTTTCTCCAGTATCTCTTTCAGATATTTTGTTGATTGTGGCTAATAATAGTTATGGTAGAAAGGCTGTTTTTATACAGAAAAATGGAACCTCAAATTCAAGGTCATAACTTTTAATTTCATTTCAGGAAAACAAATATATGAATTATATGGTGTTAAGTATTTTTACTCCCAAAGCAAAGCAAAATGCTCAAGTCATCTTTGAACCTGCTACTTGCTTGCATTACTTTGTGACAGGTACTTCAGAAACTTGTTCTTAGTATGTTGCCATTTTATATGGGGGGTAAGAGAAGGCATTGTGCATGTCCATCTTCTAAAAGAGCTCTGTATAACTGCCTCAGCACTAAATAGCTAAGCAAGCCAGAAGACATATTCTTGCTGTACCTGAAAGAATGGCCCCAACTGTTGCTAGGAAATCCACTTCCAACACAAATCCTGAGTTTGGTCAAGTGCTGGTAGCAAGCCTCCTACAAGCTCTACTGAACATACACTAAAGGCAACTTCAGAAGCAAAGATTTAATCTGACTGAGCATCAATCCTCTGAAGGACAATGTTACCTTTCTTCAGAAACACCCCCCTGTTAGAGAGGTATTGTGTTCTACTGCTCTGCAAGACAGTACTGGATGGGTCAAAATTTACTGCTAAGTCATGTTTTCAGGAAATCTTAGAACCATAGAATGGTTTGGGTTGGAAGGGACCTTAAAAATCATCTAGTTCCAACCCCTCTGCCATGGGCAGGGACACCTTCCACTAGACCAGGTTGCTCAAAGCCCCGTCCAACCTGGCCTTGAACACTTACAGGGAGGGGACACCCACAACCCCTCTGAGCAACCTGTTCGTGTCTCACTACCCACACAGGAAAGAATTTCTTCCTTACATCTAATCTAAATCTACCCTCTTTCAGTTTAAAACCGTTACCCCTTGTCCTATCACTACACTGCCTGATAAAGAGTCCCTCCCCATCTTTCCTGTAGGCCCCCCTTAAGGTCTCCTATAAAGTCTCCCCGGAGCCTTCTCTTCTCCAGGCTGAACCACCCCAACTCTCTCAGTCTGCCCTCATAAGGGAGCTGCTCCAGTCCTCTGATCATCTTCATGGCTTCCTCTGGACCCGCTCCAACAGGTCCCTGTCCTTCTTGTGTTGGGGGCCCCAGAGCTGGACACAGTACTGCAGGTGGGGTCTCATGAGAGGGGAGGAGAGGGGGAGAATCACCTCCCTCGACCTGCTGGCCACACTTCTCTTGATGCAGCCCAGGATACGAATGGCTCTCTGGGCTGAGAGTGCACATTGCTGAATCACGTTGAGCTTCTCATTAACCAACACCCCCAAGTCCTTCTCTGCAGGGCTGCTCTCAACCCACTCATCACCCAGCCTGTATTTGTGCTTGGGATCACCCCGACCCATGTGCAGGACCTTGCACTTGGCCTTGTTGAACTTCATGAGGTTTGCACAGCCCCACCTCTCAAGCCTGTCAAGGTCCCTCTGGATGGCACATCCCTTCCCTCCAGTGCGTCGACTGCACCACACAGCTTGGTGTTGTCAGCAAACTTGCTGAGGGTGCACTCAATACCACTGTCCCTGTTACCAAGAAAGATGTTGAACAGCACCGGTCCCAGTACTGACCCCTGAGGAATGCCACACGTCACTGATCTGCACTTGGACATCGAGCCATTGACCACAACTCTTTGAGTGTGACCATCCAGCCAATTCCTTATCCACTGAGTGGTCCATCCATCAAATCCATGTCTCCAGTTTAGAGACAAGGATGTCATGTGGGACGGTGTCAAAGGACAGATTCTCTTCCGATACTGCCTTGTGCATGTCAGGAGATGGGACACTAGACTACAGAAATCTCTGCCCTGACCTTACGCTCTTACAGATACTTGTCATCATCTTCAACAGGACAGAACTGCTCATTATGTAGCAAGCATCAACATGGAAAGCAAACTGTTGCTGTCTGACTGAAATATAAGCAATTAAAAACGGATAGCTGTAACGAAACAATCAAGCAATCTGATGCACAGACATCACTAAAAACTCTACTATAAATAAGAACACATTTTCTCAAAGCAAGACTGAAGATGTATTTCACTCAGTATTACACCTCTGTGTTTCACCCTGTGCAACAGTTTTTACTTAATTTAGAAAGAAAACCATTCTCCACTGTGGTGAGAAACAGTCTCCTTCTAAAAGGGCAAGTAATGTCATTGTTTTAAAACTGAGAAAAACCCATTGCTAACTAGGAAACTACTTTCTTCCAGCCATAAGACAGATTTTCCTCAGAGAACAAGCTCTTGGCTACTATATTCTGCTTGCTTGCTGAAGCAGAACTTCCTGACAATTATCACTAGGCAGGTCAACTCAGCTATGCAGTTTTTGATTGCCCTGGATGCTTCAATAAGTGATCCAATCCTCCTAACACTGAGTAACAGAAACATATTACAAATACTGAGTAACAGAACAGGGAGAAAGGCTTTTAGTGTTAAGACAAACTACTTTTTAGTGACAAATGCCACATAAACCCTATTAGACCTTTCAGAATCACAAAATCTTTGTCCAGCTGATGTTGCCAGGACAGCAGTATTACACAGGGCACATACCAGAAACTTAACTGTGTTGTGAGAAAAAAAAAAAAAAGGAACTTCCAAACTGGGGGAGCATTAAAACAAAAAAAGCCATCCCCCTCATCAACCTTCAACACCAAAGTAAGACCATACACTGAGTTCTCACTCTCAATTTAAAGCACCTCAAATTCAGTGCTTGTAATTGGTATTTTCAGGTTAAAGATGCCTCAAAAAACAAAGAACCACCTTGTTTCGTAGTTCACACATTATAGTTTTCTCACTTTTCAGTGGTCCTGGCTGAAGAAAGAAATATAAATTAGAAGGAATTAGCTGGAATACTGCATGCTGAGACACTGAAAAAGTAATTTCATCTTTAACATAAGAGTTTATATCCTGCACTGGAAACATTCACATATTCCTACGTGAACTTGACACGTTATTTTGAAATGAGAAACTTTGAAGCTTTAGAATTCTTGCCAAGTTAAATTAAAATTATTCAACTTCATCACTGACTTTCCTCACCAGAGTTTAAGAGTTCTTCAATTAATGAAACATCACCACGAAACAGAGCCTTCTTCAACATTTCATTCTTGTCCGCTTGCAACATTTGATCCAACTGCTAGATAAGCAAAGAAAAGTTAAGTAAAAACCTAGTAACTGTTTCAAGGTAAAAACTACAGCTTGATTTCAGTATAAAAGCACTAATGAACTCTGTAAGGACAAAGCTGAGAAGAGGGGTGGGGAGAGGAACAAGGTAAAACTTTCCTTCTTCCACTGCTGTAGACCTGCTTAGGGTCTACTGTAAAACATAAGCTTTAAAATTAACCTTTCAGAAAGGTTCCATTCTCTGAAAATATAAGTATCTTCTTTCTCAACAGACCTGCTATGCTGCTCTCAGTTTTTCTCAATGGTATTTGATTTCAATTAAGATTCTTTTTCATCTTTTGGTGCTAGAAAAACATTGCAACACATTTCTGTACCTTTTTTGTACATTTCACATGTTGCACAGCACAGCACTAGAAAATGTATCTATCAGACATAAAAGTCAAGAGTTTGGGGCAAGGTAGCTCAATGACCAGCTGTCTGGCTTAATACAGCATGAATCCAGTGCTGGAAAGGGTTGCCACTCCTTTTTCCTTCTACTCCCGTGGTGGCAGAAGTATTTGTGTTGCTGCGTCATAAACAATTTGGCTGACAAATGCTCTGACCAAAGGACTAGTTTATGCATCAGACAGTTTTGCCTGATTCAAGTTCCTTTCAAAAGCATCACAGATTTGCTCTCTGTTAAAGCTGAGGTGCAGCTGAAGATTGTTGCTGGCATTATCTAGATTAACAAAACACATACACTGATAAATTGAGAATTATTCAGTAGTTTGTTTGCAGACAGAAGTGGGTATGGAAAGAAGAGAAATTGTATTTCATGGTAACTTTTGAAGTCACAACATGAGAACTCAGAATTGTACAACTTTCCCCAGCACACTGTAGTTTATATTTCCAACAGCTTTTGTAAAGTCTTTAATAAGTGCTTTGTGTATAGAAAACCAAAGTCGATAAACAGACAATATAATAATTTAGCCCTATTTTTGCTCTACTCAGCCAACAGTTTCCAAATAATGCCTATCTTTGGATAGGAACCTCAACTTAAAGATCGAGGCCCCTGAAAAACTGACTAGAACCTTTACAAGAGTACTGCAAGTATTCAGTTACTTCCATTTTCCAATTCCAGCCACAAGACAAACCAATGGTTAAAAAGCCTTGCAGAATCTACCTCACACTCTCAGATGCCTCACACCTATTAGATACAATAAAATCACCTGAATCTTCATGTTAGCGAGAAACAGAGATTTAAGATATAAAACAGCTTTATAAACATCTGGTTGCTTTCAGATTTATTCTTATGTGAAATAGGGACTGGGGTCTGTTACTGGGAGAGAGAAAAGTGCTTTAAATAAACATTAAGGTTTTACATAAGACAAACCCCCAAAATTTAGGTTTTATTTACTCCTAGAGTAGGGGCACACCACCATTACCCTGCTAGGAAATAACCACGGAGGCCCCAGCCGCAGCCCCTCCCGAGGCCACCCTCCTCAGGGAGACTCACCGAGCCCCGCTCCCCTCACCGCGGTTTCAGGCCGACACCACCTCCCCCGCGTTACCCGACCCTGATCCCGTCCGCCCGCAGGCCCCAGCCCGAGGCCGCCGGGAGCAGGGAGGCCTCGCCCCACCTGCGGTTCATCCCGCACGACGCCGATGTCCCAGCCGTCCTCGTCACTGTCGCTGTCCTCGTCCCCCCCCGCCACGACGCGGGATCCCCACGGCGCAGCGGCCATGGCGCGCCGCTCCGCGCTCCTCGCCTCACCGGGTCACGTGACCCGCGGCGGCCGTGCCGCTTTCCCGCGCACAGAGGGCTCGGCGGCGCGGCGTGCGCGCGGCCCTGGCGCGGCCGGAAGGGCCCGGCGCGTGGTGGGGACGTCGCGCCCCGGCCCTCGCCGTCGGCCCTCGCCGCCCCTCGGGGCGGGTGAGCCCCTCGCCGCAAGCCGCCCCTTCCTGCCCTTCCTGCGCATCCGCTTCTGGGCGAGGCAGTTGCAGTTTGTGAGGTGAAAGGGGAAGTCTGGTCCGTGCAGGTGGTGACGTTACAGCGTCAATAAAGTTCAGGATTTTATGTCCGTGGGAACGTAGCATGGCTTACTAGTGGCTCAGCGGTTTTGTGGGGCATTAGGTAACACAGCAACGTTGTGTATGAAGTAATCTCTCTAGATGGGTGACTGGTATATGTGTGTAAATCCAAGGTAAAAGATAAGATTTTCTGTCTTTAATTTCTGATGTCATTTATAAACTCTAAAAATGCCACCCAACCTAATAGCAGACAGTTACGTTACTTGCGTGTATGTACACGGGCTGTTACATAGCCAAAGCCTGTGGTGGTGACAGTTATGTGGGGAAGGTTGAACGGCGGCTCTGTGTAATGAGCCAAACTTTCATCCTGCTCCGTCCCACCTGAGTATATGCGGGCATTACTTTAGATTTTGGAATTGCGGTTAGATTTCTTTATAATGACAAATAATAATATCCATCACAAGGTTCACATGAAACTCTTTGAAGAACAGATGAGGAACAACATTCTGTATTTCATCCACAGGCAAAACTGCTATTTGAGCTCAGCACAGATCTTGCCCCAGTCTGAAATGAATTTGGTCTTCCACTGAATGAAAGAGAACAGAAGAGAAAAAGTCTGGTCTTGCGGAAGAGGCAGGTGCTAGTGTGGAATGGTGAGTGTTGGCTTTGCGCCCATGACAGTGTAAAATGAAATTTTTAATAAGTTAATTTTAGCAAAAATTTAACTCATTTTAATCAGAAGGTGATTGTGAAGCATTTCTTTTTTCTTTTTTTTTTGGTGCAATGCAATGTGTAGGGCATCTTTTAGCTTGTTGGGAATTTGCAGGTTAGCTAGAGCTATGCTTAGGACATACTAAGTGCTGTAAAAATTGCACTTATTAAAAAAAACCCACTACGGTTTGCGTATTTCAATTGTGCACTTCTGACACTTTTAACAGCTGTTTTTTTCTGGATTTTAGTTGCTTGTCTGTAAAATATGACAACCTGTTTGCATAGAAGTATTATGAAAGTCAGGTTATTAACAATGAGGAATTCTGATACAGAGCTAGCAGAGCATTTTAAATGAACGCCCATGAAGAAGCTTCCAGTTCTGGAAACTTGTTAGAAATGTAAAAATCTTTCCTTTTGCACAGCCTTCCTAGAACAAAATATGCTAACATTGAGTCAACTGTAATACAAACCTTTATATAAAGGCTTAGGTTTATGTGCTTATTTTGAATTTACCTGCATATACTAAAGGTCTGTTTAAATTAGCTTGGTAATGAGGTTGTAACATTTGCTGGGTGTAATAATAAAACACTTTTGTAGCCATGTCAGTTCTTATAAAATTGTAACTTTTATTCTCTAGAGTTTTCAGTTTTCTGATCACTGGCCTGAAGATTTCTTGTGTCATTTTCTGCCTGCAGAGGAAAAGTAGAATTTATGGCATTGTCATCTAGCTTCTTTGTATCAGTATGAGTCTACCAGTTGTCAACATTATAGTCTCCATATCCAGGATCAAGTTTCCATAATATTCTTTGTTGGGGTCAGCTGTGATGCAGAGCATGGGCTTGCTAGTAGAATTTCTATCTCTGGCTGCTACACTCTAAAGACAACTGAGTGTGACTTTTTACAGTTAACACGATGCAGTGCAAGAGAGTTGTTTCTAACTGGCGATGGTACTATGTATAAATTCCTTACTTTTAATGCACTACTGATTATTTAGTATTTGGCAATTGTGATTTATTTGTTCTGGTTCAGATTGTAAAGTTTGAGATCAGTTGGGGCTTATTTTCTTCCCTTTTCTCTGCACCATCTCATGTACAATTTTAAATGTCACAGCAGACACTTCAAATGCAACCTGCATGCTGCTGCTTTGCTCAAAGGCCACCCCTCTTTAAAAAGGTCACCTTCAGTAACAGGCCTGACAGTTCCTAGTACTACAAAAAAAAAAAATCCTTTCAAAAGTTGAAGAGTCTTGCAGCCAGTGTACCTGATAGCTATTTCGAATGTACACGTGCTGATTGTGCGGAGGTTGATAGCAGGTGATCGCTCCTTGTGCATTTGCTTGGAACTGTGAATCAGATGTTATTGTTGATGTGGATTCTCCCTCTTTTTTTCACATTCTTCTTCCTCCAGTTCATTTGTGACCTTGAAGCCCATCTTCATTTTTCAGATGAACAGACTCTTCATTTTGGTTGACAGCATGGTAAGTCTTGGCTATCATCTGTATTTGCCAAATATCATTATGTTTTTACTTTGGTAGGAGCTGCTCCCAACATCTTTTACTTATTGCTATGTAGTACTGATTTTACACGCATGAGGCAATTATAGAATGGCTCAAGCTGACAAAACATCTCAAAATAATTTCCTGTATCTCACAAGGGGCATCAGAACAAGCACTAAAAGCCAACTCTAAAATAAATACCTAATCTGTTTGTAGCCTAGCTCCATATACTTGCATGTCAACATATACTAAACATACCTGTTAAAAATCCAGTGACTAGTAATGGGATAGCAGACACTGGATGCAGTAAATAACAGTATTCCTATAAGAACCTCTTTTTTCTCTAAATAATAGAACTTCCTTTAATACACTTTCTGTCTGTCTTCAGGCACCCTGCTTGCCAGCCATACTTGCATTTAGACTTCAGCTTGGTTTTAGTCATCAGCTGACTTTTAATCTTCTCTCATTAATTCTGGTTTTAAATAGATTTCATCAGTTGTCTGAATTTCTTCTGTATTTTTATCTATACCTGTTTTGTCTTGTGTGGGACTGATACATGCATAGATAAAAATTTTTATTCAAACATCGTTGCTAGAATATTCCGGAATATTTTAACTGGTTCAGTTTCCTCTGTTTCAGACCAAAAAGCTGAATCAGCAAATATTTAAGGGCTTTGATGTTGGGAAAGTAACACTCTTGTAAGGAGAATCAGAATTGGTAAATGTTTAAAGAGAAAGACTAAACCTTAACTACTGTGGTAACATTCTACTAACAACAAAGCAGCTAATAGTTTAGAAGTTTAATAGCAATAGCATTTTAGTGAAATTCTGCATAGTCCTCTATCACAGCTACTAGTCTGAGTAACAGTCTGTGCTCTTTCAGTATTATTCTTATGTAATTTTCATTGGTGGTAACATTACTTAAAGTAAAAACTCAGTGATTTTTTTAATCTTAATGTTAGCTAGATATTACTTTGACAGAACTTAAATGAACTGTGGGACAACTGATAAAAGGTCTTGAACCCATTCCTTTCATGTTCTCCTAGTTTATTCTTGCAGAGGAACAAAGAAGTCCTTGTGCAAGGAATGGGCCTTCCAGAAAGAAGGGACTTAGTAATTGTAAGAGATTCTCATTCCTAGAGAGTTCTAGCAGCTCTGGGTCTACTGAATTGAAAAATTACCAGTAAATTTTCAGTTGAGGGATGGTGAAGTACCAGCTGTACTAGTTCCATGGTTAAGGGTAGGACATCATACAGGAATTTGCATAATTTGAAAAATGTCCTATAAAGTAGCACAGATGCTTGCAGTTTCACAGGTCACATTCATGAAATAAATGGGAAACAAAGTACTTCACAGTAGTTTAGGTTGTTTTGGATGAATTTTCAGCTGACTTGTGTATGTATACCTGTACCATCTCTTATTTTTAAGGTATTTCAAGTATAAAGAACAGCTAATATTACAAACTTTCGCTTTTTAGACTGTAAGGCATTTATTCTGTAAAAAGCATTGAAGTGATTTGTGTCCTTTCTGTGATACATGAAATCACCCTTTGTGTTAAACCACTTTTAGTTTTGCCATCCTGAAATTTTGTTATGAGCAGCTGCACTACAGCAAATCAAATTATTCACAGTTATTTCAGTCGTTGTTCTGATGGTTGCCAATAGATGGAAAGCATTTAATTTCAGTTGTTTTGCTTCTGATAATTCATATTTTACAGCTGTGTTCATACTGTCTACTTTGACAAATCTGACTGGATATTACATGATGTAAAACTTTCAAACTGCTGCCAAAAGTCTGAGTATAAATTGCATACCAACTGTTTTCCTGTTCATAAAATTTGTTTTCTGTTAGCAGCCTTAAACCATTGTGAAAATGAGACTACATAAACTAATTAGTGGGGAATTCATGGGTGTGGTGTAAACCTGAATCCTTTTCAGGACCTCCTAGGTGTCAAAAGTCATGAAAATATCTCTCATTATCATAGTAATGTATAAAAAAATCTAGAACAGGAATTAGGGTGTTGAAATAATTTATTTTTTTTAAGTGTCAGACAGGCATATTTTTAGCTTCTTTCCATATAACCTAGAAGCTTTGGTCTGTATAACAAGTCCATGTCAGAATGATTCCTGCTATTACTAGATGCATTCTTTCTGTTAAAAAGTCTTCATTCCTCCACTATCTCTCCTCTGTTCTACACTGTTTTGTCCCATTAGTCTGGACTGGCAGTACTCCCACTTCATTATCATGTTGCTGAATGGTGAGTACCTTCATGTTTCAGCCTGTTCATTCTCTTCTGATCCTCAGGCAGCTACTTCTAATAGTAATGCCTGTCTCTTAGAAACTCAAACATTTGAGTATGCTAGTGACTGTTTATATGATCAAATGGTGCTTTGAACTTTCTACCCCATTTACTGATATATCACATTATCTTATCACTTTTATCAAGATTGAAGCTTATCCACATATTTCAGTATATTTATATATAATATTTTTGTTTAGTTGCCGTGTTCTTATTTTGCTCTGACCAATTCAAAAGGAATATGGTGTCTTGGAAAAGGAACTGAATCAAAAGCTCTTTTTGCTTTATCATGTTTGGTGGTTTTGGTTTTTTTTTCTTAGCAAAACGTGCAATCTATTTGTCATTTTTGCAGACTGAACTGCCTTGCTATCATAAGTTTATCACAAGATATTAAGTCTCTGATTATCTCTTATTTTTATGGCTGCTGGGGCTGCTCATCAGTAGTCTCTGGGCATTGTGACAACTCCCACGCATATACCATCTTCTTGGACTTGCTTGCTTGAGTTTATTAAGTCAGGGTGGTGTTTTACATTATGGTCTGTGATGCTGGCTCTCAAAGTGATTCTAGTACTTCAGAGCTCCTAAACTTAACAGCTTCTCTTCTGAGAAAAACTGTTCAGCCCCTCACTGAATTCCTAGGATGTACTAACTGGACTTTTCTGCTGATTCCTTTTATCTCATTCATCTCTTCCAGTAAAGTCAGCATCTCCTTTACCTCTGCTTTAAACTCTTCTCTGCATCCTCAGTGTTATGAACCAAATTTGTTACAAATGTCAATGTTTGGAACATGAGAACATGCCCTGTGGGAAAACCATCCAAACATGTTGCACTGTTTTCCAGCTGTCTTATACTTGCATTCTTACGCTACTCTGCAAACTTTTGTCCAGAAGTGTCTAACTGTGGAAGAGACTTTTATGATCATTTCTGGGTACGCTGTCACAGCTGGACAGACCAATAACAGGAAGCCATAAGATTTCCTTATTGGCCAGGAGGAAGCAGTTACGCACTGAGGATGCCCTGACTGTTTGGCTGTTCAAAGCAATGACTACTGAGATTGCAGAGGAAGGTTCTTTCCCTCTAGTAAATCCCTAATATTTAAATGGCCATAGTCCAGCCTCCTGTGTGCCTGTATTGAATCATGTTGTTACATAAGATCCTGTATGCGTATCTGCGTCTTTTTCTCCCCAAGTCTCTAACCACTGATATAACTCCTTCGTTCAAGTTGCTGTTGCCATAGATATAATGTTTTTCTTGTTACAAAACCCTTTTATTAGTCCCATTAGTTTTGGTGTGTGAAATCTTAGAGTTATCAACAGGCATTAATATATCAAAAAACATACCTCCTGTCTAATTAGTGCAGTAAAATCGTCAATTCCTATCCACATTGATACCGTAAAAATGCCCTGAACCTTTATAATCCTATAGACTGGAAATATTCAGGTTATCAAAGAGATGGTTTCTTCTTTGTTAATGCAGATGTATAAGCTGCCAAAACAGCTGTTTGCTCTGGATTTCTTTCTCATAACTCTTTCCTGCAAAACTTACCTTGCACTAAACTTGCAGAATCCCAATTGCCTGACTATTAGGCTCTGCAATGAACAGATTTGCCTCTATCCCGTATAGGTCTTTCTTGTGTTCTTCCTTGAAATACCCATTCCTTTAACCAGATCATCCAAACTGTCATGGAATGTATCTGAAATCCAGATGTATATGGGGGAAAAATGGGGCCACATGGCTTGCACTAATGATCCATGATCATAGATTTCCTTGACCACATCAGCAAATAGTAACAAACCTCCGATTAACCCCTCGGATAACTTTCTGCAAAATCTCCACAGTCCCCTTTGGCAACAAGCTCAGACTGGTCATTTCAAATAGATGGGGTTTTGTGATAAGCAAATGTCCATCTGAGTTGAGCAACTTTCAGGTAGATGGCCTAGTAGTCAAGAGCATTGTATCTCCACTCACCTGTTTCATCATTTGTTAGTATCTCTACTTAAAGGCATATGTTAAGTAGACTTATTTTGGTTACCACTTGGCCTTATGTCAAAAGAGACACTGAGATGTATCAATTAATGTAATGGGAATAATGTGACGACTGTGGATGGGAATGTAATGGGAGTAATGTGAGGATACAATATGGGTGTATCTGTCACAAGTGGACAAGTGACGAGTCATAACTCAGAGAAGAGAGGGGAATGGTAATCTTCCGTGATGGGGACCAATTTCTCTGATGTTGTTGCAGTGTACCAGTTGGTCCTGTCAGTGGGGTGTTCCTCTGATAACTTCACAGTCACTGTTTTTAACAAAAACCCAATCCTTTGCTCAGCTGGGATAGCACTCTATGGTAGTCTTTTTCTACCCTTGTAATCCACTATTGTCCTAAACTTTGTGAATTGTATTCTCAGGCTAAATGCTTTTGTCCTCTCCCATAGAATAGAAAAAACCCCAAAAACTTCTAAGTGTTCAGTATTTTTTAATCAACTACTTGTTCCTTCAGAAAAGTTTTATATTTTCCGCATAATTCAATGAATTTGATTTCTGGAGGGGAGAACAAAAATCCTGTTCCTCTCCTTCCAGTAAGAGCTACTTACTGAATGCCTCATTAATATCACAACATCCAAAATCCCTTTTCCTGTGGGTTGGCAATTCCTAGCCATTTGTATTTATGGTGCTTACAGCAGTTGCTTGTTTACATCTGGAGTTTTGGCATCAGAAATTTTAGTTGATCCTGTGTAAATGCAGACCTTCTGCCAAACACGCAAAGTATATGTTTGATGCTGAAGTTCAATATTCTGACCTTTTTTAAAACCATTGGATGCAACAGTATTAGAGAATACTGGCAAGCTGATGGAAAGTAGAAAGCTTGAGCAGTTTGTTGTCATAGTTTACCTAATTCTTGACTTAATAGAATTAGCTTGCGGCAGTGACACTTACAGGATTCTTACTATTCTTACATCTAGAAGAACAGACACAAGACAGTGTGCTTTAAATCTTATTCCTCTGGGAAGTTGAAATTTCAGCTGGGTGTCAGGATATCTAATTTGTGATTCTGAGTCAGGAAGGTGCTTGAGGAATGAATGGTCCTAGAAAGGCTCTTTGTTTGTTTGTTTTGGTTTTTTGTTTGTTTGACTCTCTCCCTACATACCTGGTTTCTGTTATCTGGAGTGGGATGGGTAGGTTTGTATACAGGTGGCAATAGAATTAAAGGATGTATCATAATGTTCTGGGGGAAAAAAGAAAAAAGGATTTCGGTGTGATTGGTTTTTTTTACTTTTGTCTTTGCAGTGTTCACATATTTAGCATAATAGGTTTTAGAAGTGTTTATATTCTTAGTTCTTACCAAGTTTGGAATTTTTCAAAGTTAAACACTGTGTAGCCAGATAGTAAAATTAAGTGTAAAGACTTCAGCAGAGATGCAAATTCACTGCTCTTTCACCTTGGTTTTACCTGGTCTGCTTACCTGTTTATTCCTACTTTTAACCATCCTTTCCATCCCAGTTCTGAAGAACAAGGCATGCTATTTCACTCCCTCCTTTGCGTGGGAGAGTTGGTTGTCTCTCAGTTGATCTTGCTTAATTTTACCAGGAGCTAAAAGCATTACAGCAAGAAAGGAAGCTGTGTTAGTTATACAATACCCATTAAGGTTCCATGTAGACTTACCCAAAGGAGGTAGAAGACAAGTTAGGGAGGGAAAGGAAGTTGGTCTTTGTACTGAGAGTAGAGGTAACATTTGATTTCTGCCAAGCTGAGGACAGAGGAGGTTCCCTATGTCACGGGGAGAAGAGGAGGCCAGTGGACAAGGCAGACTCCTGTGCAGCTCAGTAGTACTGGCTATTCGGAAGAGCTTTTGAGATTTTCTCCATTTTGTAACAAGTCATCAAGTCATCTCTTTTTCCTTGAGCCCTCTGTTACATCAGTAACGAACACATTTGACAGAAGATAAATTCATGTAAACAATTTCTAATGTGTTTCCTTTCCTTGTTTATTTTAGTTCCCATTTTTTTCAGTCTCTTAATTTCTTGTGATGAGACTGCTGCAAAACAGTTTTGATAAGGCTTTTGGAAACAAACAAGGCGTCATGTTTATAGATTTTTTTTTTCCCCCCCCTACAAGATAACATTAAAAACACAGTATGTGTCTCTAGGCATTGCTTTGTCTAAAATAAGGTCAGATCAGTACATTAAGAATGGAATTTTAGTTTTACCAAGCTGTGTTTATACTGAACTGAGAAGGCCTTTACACAGTGAATCTTTAAGAAGAACCAGGACTAAAAAAAGTACAATATTGAAAATACATTTTAAAAAAATGTTCACTAGATTGTGATGATAGGAGTAGTGTGGCAATCTGGAGTAGAAGAAAATAGGAACCTGAGACTGCCACAGTAGACAAATATTTTCTGTTCTAAATGCTTGTAGTGCTGTAAATATTTACAGAAAACCAGTTGTATGGCGGTTAAATGTAATGAAAAATTATGTTTCCATCATTCCACAATAGCTTTTCCTAGAAAATATGTATGGTTCATACTGAAATTGTAGTGTTATATGCTTATAACTGTTGAGGTCAAAGGACACAAGTGAAGCGAGATACGGGAAGAGGAAATGCTGTCAGCTATTTGCTGAGAGCTAATATTTGCTGAACAGCTCAGTTTAAACCTGCTTCACTAAAGGCATCACCAAACTTGGGCCTAGCCTATACCTCCAAGGTAGTGCTTTCAGGCTGCCTAGTTGGTACTGAATGCCAGAAACATCAGCATTCTAGTCTGGGATGTCTCAAACAGTTATTGCTGCGTAAGGTGGTTACTGTGCTGTATGTAAACCGTGATGAGTGGCTACTGATCTTTTACATTAGAATTTCTGTACCCACATAGAAAAAATATTTAGAGTCTTGAGTTTGATGTATGGAGATATTTAGGTTTCTGTTGATTTCCATAGGAGCTGTGGCTGCTTGCACACCAGAAAGAGTATTTAATCCTATATATTCAAGAGATGACTTTTTTTTCAGTGGTGTTCAGTATGGTGCTTGTGTGTGCTTTACCTATTCTGTCAACTTTTGCAAAACACCTTGAGATCTTCAAATCAAAGCAATTATATAATTCTGAGATACTAAATTAAATGCACTGGTTTTTGTTACAAGTAGTTGTCCTGGTTTAACCAGGATAGGGTTAAGTTTCCCCAGCAGTGGGGGGGAGCTCTAGCCGGGTTATTCAGATACCATGGGGACGTCACATCCTGGCAGGTCACATTTTCCTGGCACGGGAGCGCGGTGCACTCGTGGTTTTGTACATCGTGCTTCTCACTGCTGTATTTGGTAGCTATTTTGCTCTGTTCATTGCTATCACTATTACTGTTATTGTTATTGCTGTTGTTGGTTGTGTTGCTATTGCACTGTTGTATTAAACCTTTCCTTATTTCAGTCTTGGGGCTTTGCATTTCACTCCCTTTGTGGGGGAGGGGCAGCGGCCGCGTGGTCTCAGACCCTGGCAGGGGCTAAACCACCACAGTAGTAGATATGAATCTGTTAGTAAGTCACATAGATTTCTCCTGAAGTACATCGTACCAGGCTAATAAATGTCAACACATTCATTTCTGGTAACGTTTTTCTTAATGTTTTAATAATTTTGTTGTTATTTCCTACAACATTTACCAATACTGCACTATTGAATTTAATGGATCTTGGACCCATTCCTGTTAGTGTTATGACAGAACTCACCTGTACTGCTTTACAAATTGGCTTCAATAAAGGTGATCTAATTTCAAGTTTTGTTACTTACTTCTTAATAATGTAATTTGGTCCCAGTCCTCCTTGCAGGAAAATCATGATTATTATTAATTTTAGTGCACAAGGTGTATAGGTTGTGTGATATAGACTGTTGTACTCCAACACAAAGCTAAAGAAATGCACTATTTCTTTAACCTATAGTGCAAAAAATGCCACTATCTGAAGTCGGTGGAAATCTGGTTGTCAGCCTTGGAGATGGCAGCTGTTGGCACAGCTGTAGTGAGAACTCCAATTCCAAGAGATAGCAAAATTTAGTTTCCGTATTTGTAATATGATTATGCCATTTTTTCATCTTCAGTCATAAGATAATATTAAATCCAGCTGGTGGCTGGTCACAGGTGGTGTTCCTCAGGGCTCAGTGGTGGGACCATTTCTGTTCAACATCTTTATTGATGATCTTGATAAGGACATAGAGTGTATCATCAGTAAGTCTGCAGATGACACCAAGTTAAGCGGGAGTGTCGATCTGCATGAAGATAGGGAGGCTCTACAGAGAGACTTGGATAGATTGGATCGGTGGGCCAACGTCAACGGGATGAGCTTCAACAAGGCCAAGTGCCAGGTCCTGCACTTGGGCCACAACAACACCATGCATCGCTACAGGCTTGGGGAGGTGTGGCTGGAGAGCTGTCTGGAAGAGAAGGATCTGGGGGTTCTAATTGACAAGCAGCTGAACATGAGCCAGCAGTGTGCCCAGGTGGCCAAGAAAGCCAACAACATCCTGGCTTGTATTAGAAATAGTGTGACCAGCAGAAGTAGGGAGGTGATAGTCCCCCTGTACTCTGCACTGGTGAGGCCACACCTGGAGTATTGTGTCCAGTTTTGGGCACCTCAATACGAGAGAGATATCGAGGTGCTGGAGCGAGTGCAGAGGAGGGCAGCGAAGCTGGTGAAGGGCCTGGAGAACAAATCCTATGAGGAGCGATTGAAGGAGCTGGGACTGTTTAGTTTGAGGAGGAGAAGGCTGAAGGGAGACCTCATCACTCTCTACAACTACCTGAAAGGACATTGTAGAGAGGTTGGTGCTGGTCTCTTCTCACAGGTAATTAGCGATAGAGCAAGAGGGAATGGCTTTAAACTGCAACAGGGGAGGTTCAGACTGGACATTAGGAAAATATTTTTCACAGAAAGAGTGGTCAGACAGTGGAATAGGCTGCCCAGGGAGGTGGTGGAGTCACCATCCCTGGATGTGTTTAAGGGTCGTTTAGATGAGATGTTGGGGGATATGGTGTAGGGGAGAACTTTGTAGAGTAGGGCTGATGGTTGGACTTGATGATCCCAAGGGTCTTTTCCAACCTGAATGATTCTGTGATTACAGTATATTACACTCATTCATCTAGAGCGGCTCATGAGATTTCTGCTGCTTTTTTCACCCTGCCAGATGTTTGCTTAAAAAAGCAGTGGAGGATGGTAGTCTGTTACATGTTCCTAAATGTGGGTTCTTCTGTACAGTGGTCTAAAACCATCATTGTACCTGTTCAGAGATAGGGGAAGACATAGCAGGAAAGAAAATATGTCATTGGACTTCATATGTTCTTGGGCTAGTCATTGTAGCAAAAATTGTCTAGTGCTAAAAATAACTCTTGAAATTACACACTATGTGTGGGTTTAGGTGGCGAGTACAGGGAAATTCTATTCTTTTACAAGCCTCGACTCCATTCAGGACTATTAAATATACTTGTAAACTCTTTCTGATCCTAATCAGTTTAAGTTAGGGTTTGTCATTTTCTGTATGTATGTTTGATGTCCTATATGAACAATACATGCTAGAAAACAAATTTTCAAAAAAAGTGTTAAATATGACATTCAAACCTCATCTAAGCCTCATCTACATTCCTAAACAGCATAGCACGAGTATTTACAAATAAATGAGCAAACAGCGGTTTTTGCTGAAAGAAACTAATTTTCTAAGGAATTAACGTGACTTTTTAAAGCATAATTTAGGCTTGAAAAGAGTTAGCCTAGAAAAAAGGAATTAGATGTCTACGTTACATCTGGAATCAGTGTTAAGGATGCGTATGCTTTCAAATAATTTAAATTCATTTATCTTTTTTCTTTTCCTGCTTGCATTGTTTCTACTTCTGGTATGTAAATACGACTTCTGTTTAACATCTGCTTGTTATTCAGGTCTTTTTATTTGTATCCATTAACAAAATAGTCTTTTGTTTTACATGCCCTTGACATCTGTTGATCATTTTGTAACACGTTCTAATGTTATAGCTTTGACGTTACAAAGCTGCAAGTCACTGTGTGAAAAAGACTGTATCACAGTCAGCAGCAAAGAAGCATTTAATTGCATTTCATGTCATGTTATGTCCTGGCTATTAACTGATAATTTTAGCATGGCAGAGCCCCAAATAACACAGGGACTAGAATGCATAAGAGTAGGTATTCAGTATGTATATATTCACAGAATACACCATTACAATTCCACCTTTTGCATGCTACTTTAGACCTGTCAGAGCCAATTCCATCTTCCCTGGATTGGTACCAAGATATTTTGCTTCCAACTGTTCTCCAGATCTGTGAGACAAAAAGGTGACATAGTGAATGCAGTGTCAGGGTAAGAACAAAGAATTTCCCATTGAGAGTGCATGGTGTGCTTGAAGGGCAGGATCCCTCCGAAATAGTTCCTAGATGGTTTCTAGTGGGAGCACTTGCTTCTAGTAACCATACTGTCTAATTTCAGACTTCATTTTTATTTGAGAAAAAGCAATAAAAAAATCCTGTTGGATCAAGGAGAGTTTTCTTCTTTTGTTGTTTTTGCTGACATAATTTAGTTTATTTAAATGCTGCCAACAGAAAGTCTAATGAGTCTTGTGCCTTGTCTCGCTCAAGTGTGAGTGGGCTTTTTTATGCAGAGGCACCTGGTTTAAATGCCTGTACAAATTATTTTTGTCTAGATGTCTCTGAAACTTAGAGCTATTGAGGAAAAAGTTCACAAGCTTGGAACTCGGAGAGAAGCTAAAGAATTTCTGAGGAGATGATGAGTAGTTATCCATCTACTGATTTTCTTTTACCTTCTGCAGCTAAGCCAGGGAGTGAACTCAAGACTTCTTGAGCTATGACCACGTCCACATTATGCCCGTAGCTCCATGCAGCACGTATACACAATATGGAGACTGCTCAAGTGATAGGTATCTGAAAATCCCATCTCCATTTGGAATCATATTCTGGCTTTTTTGAGAAAAGCCCTGCAACTATGTCATTAATTCGGTAAATTGGATACATGAATGCAGTAAATTGAGATGTGATGGGCTAAATCTGTTTGTGCTCTGATGAGTGCATACTTGCAATTTTTGTCTGAGGATGGGCATGGGTTCATACACTTGATACAATGTCATAACTGACTTGGGGGAAGAATTCTCAAAATGTGGTGTTAACATGTCATAACAGACCTCAGAAGTCATCTAGAGCAACCTTTGCACTGAAACAAAATGCAGTGTACCTATAACTTTCTTGACAGATATTTTGTGTAACTTGTCTTGAGAGGGAGACCTGCAGTACTTCCTTACCCTTAGAAGGGGAAAATTTTTCTGGTCCTCTTTATTGCAAGTTATTATAGTTCTTGTCTTTGATAGATAACTGACATTTTTAGATGTATTTGAAGATTTAAGTCTCACAGGTTAAAAAAATAAACACATCACTCTTTAGGTCTTTTCCTAAATGTAACAGTATAACTACCTTTCATGGTCTATATACCCCACTTATGTTAATACATTTCACAACTCTGTTTGCATTTTTACCCCCACTTACTTTGTTGAATTATTGAACCTGAATTCCCAGAGTATTTTCCACATAACTAGTGGGGTATTCGTGCTTCCTATTCGTGCCCTTGATTATTTATTTTTTTCCTTCCTACTTGGTGTTTCAGTCTTGCCTTATTTCACCTTGTATTATTTCACATCACTTATATGCTGTCCTTTGTCTTGTGTATTTGTTTTGTATAATTTCACACACTTTCTCCTCTTTATCAAGATCATTTTGCTTGCATTACAGATTTATTGGTTCTGAAACGCTGGGCATGACACTGAAGTTTATCTTCCTATAAAACACTGCTCCTGTTTGTAGCAGTGAACAAACAAGCAGATGTTCTTTTTTGGACCTTTGTTATCTATTTCCTTTCTTATATCTGAGTTTTTAGTATGTATTTTCCTATCTAGTCACAAAAACTTCTTATCTGGAAAGAATGGGAAAAAATAGGTATTAATGATCTTGTAAATTTGAACCCACATCTACCAATTTCAATCACAACTGCTGATGTAAGTTCAAATGTAGTGTATTCCATGTAATGTTTTGGAGATTTAATTGTTAGACATGCAAAGTTTGCTACAGTGATGATTGTTTTGTAAATGTGGAGGAAGCACACCATCAAACAGTTATGCCTTGATTTGTTCCTTAATAAAAGAAACAATTACCCAATTTCTCACACCAATTTTGCAAAGATATAACCATACAAGTGGAAAAAAGCCATTTTGACTACAATACTAAAATAGACTTTGAAATGCCTGACTTCTTATAAAAATGAAAAGGTCTGTTTGACATTTTTAGACTTTTTACAGAGGGACAGAATGAATATTTTCAGACATGAGTGCATAATGTTAATCACCTGAAGTATTTAATGTCTAATAGATTACCAGCAGGTGCAGTGAGGAACTGTGTTAAATTTGAGCACAAGATGATAAATACAGATCTTGGTTTGGGGAGTTTTTCTGCCAAACAGTAGTGTATGTCTTGTTACACTGTTATTGGAGAGGGTCTCTAGGAAGCGACTGCTTTTCATTACAGATGAGTTCTCATGCTATGATCAAGCAACCTAAACATGTGATTGCTCTATTGAATTGTTAATCTCACTGCTGTACTTGTTGCGATACTTCTGGAAGGCTCTGTTAAAACTGCAACTATCTCTTGAAATAGCGTTAGAAGTTTTTGACAGGTGATGGAAGAAAAAAGATTAATATTTTTTTCCAGAAAACCTGAGGAATAAGAAAGAATTTTATACTAAGGCTTCTAGAAACAATGAGTAATTATTAAACCACTTCCAGTGATACAGTAAACGATCAAAACAGCAATGACAAAAGTATAATGAGAACAGTGGATTAAGTATAAAGAAAGGCAGTGTTTTCTGTTTGGTAATGTAGTGTTCAGTTAACAGCACTGAAACTGCTGTTTGAAAAAAAATTTGATCAAAGGCATGGTATGTGGGAGCAATAGATCTAATTGATCCAGAGATGATTAAAAGTCAAAAAAGAGGTTTTCTGTTGATTAGGCTGGGGTTTGCATCATGTGCTTTATCTGTTACAGAGTTGCAGTGGAAACTTAAGAAACATCCCATTTGGTTTGGTTACATAGGTTATTTACCTTTCTCTGCCTTCATTCTTTCAGTACTAAAAAAATATATAAAATTGCAGGAAGTAAGATCTAAGGGCCCTTTTTAGATAAATGATATCTGAAGCCTTCTGGGTTTTGCAAGCTTCTGACGGGTGTGGATCCTGGCTCTAGTTAGGCTGAATGATTCAGAAAAAATTTCAACCTACTGGAAGAACACAAAGGATACTTTTTTAATAGAACCTCAGTGCCTGAAAATCATGAATCAGGCAGGAAAATCTCACTCAGTAGTTGCTCTCCTGTTGAGGCAGCACTGATGCACACCTGTTTTAATTTAATTTGTCATGGATATGTTCCTGGGGGATATCCCAAGTGGGAATCAATTGGTCTCTGCTCATTTACGACTGATACACCCACAGAGAAATTTAACAGCATTGTCTTCTCATGAGCTCTGTTATATGGAGGATATTCCTTCTTCACTGTTTTTTAGATCAACTTTTTGTTCTGGCATTAACAAGGTTCTTGGTAAGGGTCAGCTATATCTGGATAGTGGTAAGTTACAATTTCTCTGTTTGCTTTTAAAAGGCTGCCTTCTTTTTGCAGTGGAGTCTGTTTGCTGTTCCTGCCTGCTGAAGCAGAGTATTTATGACAAGCTACCAACTCAAGTTCATTGGATATAGAGAACATGTTAGACTGGGTGTAGGCACTTGATGTTCTAGCCTCTGTTTTGAGAGTGAGTTTTCCCCCAGACATTTGTAGTAGAATACAGTTGTTTGTAGTTAGACAAGAAGGCGCTTGAATAGTGAGAAAATGTCTCATGACTTCAGAAAGCCACCTCTTCATCTGTTCAGTATTCAGAATTCCTATGACATTTCTCAAGATGGATATATTAGTTTCAGTTTTGGTTTGGGGTTTTTTCTTACTGTTTATAGTATTTTTTTCCATCTATATGTACATGAAGTGAGGTGTGTCAGCCATACCAGTAGAGTTTTAGCTGTATCTTTCAGCATGGTATCCATTTAAAAATTCTCCTTTAATTTCCTTTCCTGGCTTAATCTTTGAAGAATAAAAGTTAATTATTTCTGTTACTCCTTTTCTTCTAGCCTTCAGTGTTTCTACTCTCCTCTCAGCATCTGTATGGAGTTCAGGGAACATAAATTTCAACTGTTTTTTCTAGCTTTGGTCTTTTCACTGGTGTTCTTAATTATGTTATCCCTTAAGGAAGGAAGTAAAAAATCACACCACACCTCTGTTTAACTTCTTTCTAAAAATCACAAATGTCTACTTCTCTTTCTGACTTCTCTCTTCCTATGCATCCCAGGCATCCTCCTACCCTCCCAGGTGTGCCCTGACTGGGTAGACCTGCTCTTTCAAAAGCATGTTTGGTCTGCTTCACTCACAGAAAGCTGGCTGAGGCTGGGAAAAGGGTGAGCTGAAAGAGAAGCCTCTAATATGCATGCTGCTGCCTCTTGTTGTTACATGTTTTCTCACAATCTGAAAGCTTGTCTCACTTATTTGTCATGTCTTCAAACTGGAGGTGGTTTGAAGAAAGAGGGTAAATTTTTTATGTGTTTGTGTTCAGTAAAATCCTGATTTAGCTGACCGTAGGTAGTACCATAATAATAGGGAAAACAACTTTTAAGGTAATAAAGTAAATAAGCTGAAAATATCTCTTATTTCTGATTTAAAAAATGAAATTATTATACAGCCAATAAGTGTTCCTGTTCTTTAGTTTACTTGCTAGTACTCAGATGTTGTTCCTTATTTTCTAGCTCTGAAAGGAAAGTCTAAAGCAGTACTGTATCTCTGTCAGAATAAGACTATCTTAATTTGTGTCAAATGCATATAACAATCTACTGTGGTTGCCAACCCTAGCCAGGATCCTATACAGGATGCCACAGTGCAAAGAGTAAAGCTACAGTAACACAATGTTTTGTGATAGGCTGCATATACCAGATGTTGCCTCCTCAATTCATATAAGTAGAGATTGTCTTAAAACAAAGGCATTTTAGATTTTCATAAACAACTACTATAAATGCTTTAAATATTTCTCTTTCTATGTAAATATCTGTTTGTTTCCTGAGTCCTTGTAAGCTTAACAAAGCTGTGGGTCATTGACTTTCACAGCTTAATTATGTGTTGAATAACAAAAGCATTTCCTCTTACTTATGTATTATGCAAAAGTGTAAACAGAAGTGCTTGATATTCTTTGTCTTTCCCATATAGTACTTCAAATGCATATTTTTTTTGTTATTCTCTAAATTCTACTCTATTGTTGCATCGTTTCTGAGAAAAGATGAATGAGATGAAACAAATATTTGATGAGAAATCGTTACATTTCTCTATAATATAATTAAATACTTTAATTATTATTTTTTATCTCATAACTTAGACTTACACCTTGTGTTGTCCACTCCTGTTTCATTGTGCTATCTACAATTAGACCCACAGCTGGTTCTTCCCCTCAATGGTTATACTAATTTATAACCCATTAGAGTGCATGAACAGTTCATATTGTTCCTTTCATACTGGCACAGGGAAGTGTAAATTAAGTTTTTGTATGCCAGCAAGGGAGAAGTCTATCCAAGGGTAGAGTATTAAATTCCTATTTTTAATTTCTGCAGTAAATGCAGTTAGAATTAAAACTGTTATACCTGCAAATATTTTCCATTTCTTAAGAAACAAAATCAGTGTGTGAGTTTATAGTTGTTTTTGTGTATACCTGGCTTTTTCAAACTCTACTTTAAAAATATTGTGAATATTGGCTGTTTGGGGAGGTAATTATGAGCATATTTGGGTAACATTTGTCCACTCAAAGCTGACATTAAGCAACATAATAGTCGTAATTGTAGCTAGCTAATTATAGAAACCCCTGGGTAGGAAAATAAAAATGTAAAAGAGCCTTTGTAGATTCTAGAGTCTAATTTGAAAATGCTTTCTCCCATAAACTCTTTAGAACTGTTTGAATCTGTCATTTCAATGCTCAAGGCTGTTAAATTTATCTTTTTTTCTTATTTTCTATCAAACTCCATTATTGCCAGCTCTCTCCAGTCTCACACCAAAGAAAACAGTGAGATTATCCATTCTCCCGTTCTACTGTGCGAAGGAACTGAGACACCTGACAAGTTCAGGGGTTTGTTTTGGTTTTTTTTCCTTCTTTTATCAAAGAGTACCTTTCTTTTCAGAAAAAAACTCCACCCATCATTCCTCACTTGAAAGACAGGGTTCAAATAAAGGATTGGAACTTGGGTTTCACTAAGCAGCTCATGACTGTGGGTGCTTGGTTGTCTTTGAGTGGAACAGCTTTAGCAGAGCAAACCCAGAAGACTCATCTCAGAATGATCACCCAGGTAGGTCTCTTACAGTGTGGGAGATCGTGGTTGAAGTTCATGGTCAGAACTTAGTGAAGCATGTATTTTGTCATCAGTTTTGTCAGTCCTTTCAAAACTCCTTAATCTTTGGTTGACCAGTTTTTAATTCCTTTACATATCAGCGATTATATCTTCAATATGTAAAGTTTGTTTCTTTAGTAAATAACTAAGTGAAAAGTCAGGGGCCTGAGTTGCCTTATATGCCCTTAATGTCCCTTGCTCCCTTGTTTTTGCAGTGTTAGCTGTGGTAGCCACTATTTTACAATAAACCTTAATTTTCCTAGAATAGTGGAAAGTACTTTTATGCCTGCAGCATCTGGAGGTGTGCAGTACTGAATTGCTCTGCAGGTTTACTTGCAACAGTGACAGGCTGGGGTTGATGATCAAGCTTTATGTTCCAGTGGTTTAGCAAGTATCATCCTGTGGTGGTTTAGTCCCTGCTGGGGTCTGAGAGCAAGCGGCTGCTGCCCCTCCCCCACAAAGGGAGTGAAATACAAAGCCCCAGGGCTGAGATAAGGAGAGGTTTAATACAACAGTGCAACAGCAACACAACAAACAACAATAACAATAACAGTAATAACAATGAACAGAGCAAGGTATGTACCAATACAGCAGTGAGAGGACCGGCTGCGCCAACCCACGCGATCACCGATTCTTTCCGCGCTATATCGCCCGGACGTGATGTCAGCATGGTATATGAATAACCCGGCTAGAGCTTCCCCCCCACTGCTGGGGAAACTTAACCCTATCCTGGCTAAACCAGGACACATCGGAATTCTTAAATCTCAGGAATTCCTTCTTAAGTGGAGGAATGCTTTTTTCAACCAATTCTGTGGACAACTTCTTGAAGGCTGATACCTGCTTTGCCACTGATGCCACTGTGCTGTGATTGTCTAATATGAATCTTACCTTCATGTAATGTAAGCTTTTTTTTTCTTTCAGAAAAGTCACAAAGCATTTTGTAAAGAAAAATATGGCAGCTGTCTTCCATAGGTATGTAATTGTGGGTTTCTCTTACTGTCGCTTATGTAAATCACAGCTTTACATAAGTTTACACAAATTCAAAGGCCTTGCTTTTAGCCTCAAAAATCTTAACTATTTAAAATACAGCTGCACCTGCTTGGCTTAGCACAAGTAGCTGCAAGATCCCATGATGAGAAGCACTTTTCACCTCATATAAATTTTCCATTGTGTCCAATGTGAAAGGTTTTTAATTAAACTCAGTAACTCGTAATATTCTGCTGTCAGCTGCCATTTAAAAAAAAAAAAAATCACTTCTCATTTTGGCTGGGAGAAAATCCTTTGTGAAAATGTCAGTCAGCGAGCCCAATCCTTGTTCTTTTGTACTTGAGAACATTATAGGTTTTCTGAAGCCTGACTAAACTCGGGGCTTTAACCTACTAACCTGAATCTCAGCATGTCCTCTGGAAATGGGGTGGACATGGGCTGAGAATGCTGAGAAAACTGCATGGAGAGTGGGGGATTGTATGCCTCCCGGCCCTTTGTCTTCATGTGGAACACTGGCTGCCCCCTTTACCCCCACAGTGAGCTCAAAGTCCTTGGGAATCTTTAGGGGGACCTTTATCCCTTCTTTTTTTTTTTTTTTTTTTTAATTTTTTTTCTGAAGATTGAGGCAACTTCCTTACTGAAGAGGCAATTGCAGAGGCAATTTTAGGCTATTTGAAGACTAGAAGAAAAGACCAAGTCTTACAGTTCTTTTGTAACTTGAGTAATGGTGGTGTTTGCTTCAAACTTTCCATTAAGATGAGAAAATATTTGGACGCATATGGAATTATTTTAGGCAAGAATAGCATACAGCAAACTAAGAACACTTTCAAAAAAGCAGTGGGTTAAGGATTCATTGCACTGCATGGATTCACACGGCAGAGTTTATACTGCATGATCTGTGCAGTAGAATTCCAGCAAAGAAGATGCCAATCTCAGTGCTCTGTCAGGAACTCAGGCTCTTTTTTCTTTTAAACAGTTGTAAATAATTAAGCACTTTTTGTTATGCTCTAGGTGGTTCAATAATCTTTGTTGCTCAACTGTTTAAGATTGCCGGCATGTGCCTTTTATTGAGTCTTGGATTTTTGCCCCTTTAACCTCAATAATATCATTGTTCTAGGATTATTACATGACAGTATGAAGAGGAAGAAGTTAAAGCTATCTTTGGAAACATAAACCTTGCAAGCTTGTCAGACTTGGATTCTCAGGCTCTTAACTTCTCTCACATTTATTCTAGACTGAAAGCAAACAAACCCTGAAGTCTTCAGAAAACCTTCTCCAGCTTATTTTCTGTGGCAGCTTCCAAAGAAATGTTTTATCACGTGTAAAGTGCAAGAGTGTGCCCCTACATCTGATAACTGTTCTGTTATATTGCTACCTTTTTTTCTTTTTTCTTTTTTCTTTTTTTTTTTTTTAAATGCAGATGCCCTATCTGCCAGGACAGTTCTCATTTCTGATTAAGCTGTGTCCAAACTGACAATATCCTCCACAAATCTTATGAATGAGGGTTACTACCAGCAGGGCTTTCATCATTTTAACAAATGTTTTAGAATTCATGCTTAAAAATGAGTAGTATGACTTCCTCATGTAATCAAGGCCCCAGTCTAAACTTCCTATTCTCAGATTCTAGTTCCTTCAGGACTTTATTCGACGTAAGCTTAGTCAGCAAGACCTCAGTGAGTATTTTGATAGATCATGTAGCAAGGCAGATCAAGATGACACTTCATCAGGTTTGAAAGTTTTTACTGGTTTTGATGCACTGATGATATTTTGAATATGAATATGAATATCCATCAGTACAAATAGAAATGGGTTGTCACAGAATCCTGTGCTTCTGAATGAAATAATATATTTTCACTTCCCTTATTGTGCATCAACAATTTCAAAAGGCTTAAAAATACCTTCCAGTTTAGAAAGGCATTCTTGCAGTTCTTATTAACTTCTTAGACCAAATGGCAGCATATGAATGTGTCTGACTTTTGTCTGATGGTTCCTTCTAGTGTGATGTTATAATTTTTGTTGAAAACTATATGCAATTTGAAGTGCTTTGAAGAAGTTTGTCTGGAGTATCTGTAGAATCAACCTCTGCAAATTTAGGATGAGTTGCACTAAACACCAACACACAGCTATTCTTCTGTTCTTGCATCAGGCTTGTGATGCATTCATTGCTGTTTTCCCTTTCATGACTTCCATGTAAGAGTTTATCAACATGTGGTCTTCTGCCCATTTTGCCTGCCTCGAATGAAAGGTCTGGTACTTTCACAGTACTTTACCTCCCAGCTCCATACCCTGTATCACAGAAATCCATGCCTGGTAGAAGATCTGCTTAGTTTCCCTGAAATATTAAACTGTTTTCAGGATTTATCGAGACCATGAGTTGAATTGACATAGTCAGATACTGATGACGCAGTGTGGGAAAACATACATGACTCTTCTTGCCAAAAGTATCTGGTGCACACAGATTAAGAATGTTAATCTACAAATACTGAGAGCACTGGTTGAAGCAATTTTAGCAGTACTAAGACGATGCATTGGGATACAGTTTTTGCTTGTGTGAATGGATCCAGCAGCTGTCAGGCATGCATCTTCTGCATCTAAAAATAAAATATTCTGTCCATCTGTATTCTAAAAGTATTACAAATGTGGACTCAAAATCTATTTGCCTGGTAAATATTTGAATAGTTTACTTTTTTCCAATAAATGCTGCTGTAGCTTTTATCTTGGTTATGATTCAGTTTTCATTATATTTCCTGAGAATAGAGAAGCTCTTTGGAATTCATAGTAGTGTAAGCCAAAACTGACAAGCAATATGAAAAGCAAGACATTGCTAATTTATCCACAACTAGAGAGTCTTGTGGGGACTTCAACAACTAAAAATAGATATTTTTAAGCCATCAGGTAGAATGCTTTTGTTGAATATTAAAATATACATATAATTCTAGTTGGCAAAGTTCTTTCATTGTTACTGCTTTACTATTTTGTATCCTTTTCTAAGGTTGTCTCTACCTTGGTGTGTGAGAAGCTCTGAGATAATAATTTTTTTTTTTGTAAATGAAAACTGTAGGGTAAAGTAAAGCTGTACCCTATGGAAAGGTGGCCAGAGTGCTTTCCCTGCTACCAGGAATAGTTGGACGTTAGATGAAGTTAAGCCATCTCACAAGAGATATTGAGGGACTAGACCTGACCCATATCTTAAGGGCATTCATCCAAGAGGATCTGAAACAAGGCCTCCCACCATTATTTAAATCCCTTGGAATGAGGAAGTGAACCCAGGTGCACTAGAGTCCTCAGGAAAGCTTGAGGGAAGGACCGTTGTCAGGTTTGTGGATCAAGTTCTCTGCTTTTATTAAAAAAAAAATCTGGAGAATGGACAACAGTTGAATGAAACATTGCAGATATGGAAAAATTTGAGGGTTTGGATAGAAATTTGATTGATAGGTCTGGTTGCTTCAACCACTGAACAAAGAAAATAAACTTCACCTTGATACCTGTTTTCTCTCTCCCTATCCCTGCAGCAAAGGAACTGGTTTTTTGTCAGGTCTATTTTAAAGAATAAACTTTTCAGATCGGAATTACAAGACTGAACAAAACACTTTTTCATTTTAAGCAACAACAAAAAAACAGTGGCTTAAATTGTTACTTTTGGCAGCTCCTTGGCTTAATTTTCTAAGGAGATGGTGTTTAATATGATCATGCTTTCTCTTTCTTTTGTTCACTGACGTTAGCTAGTCCAAGATTCAAATATAATTAATTTTGTCTACCCTTGAAAATCAGCAGCTGTATAAAAAAACAAAAAAACTTCAGACCCCTAATGCATTGCTGTACCTAAGAAAGGGGATGCAAAATTCCACTGGTGACTCTGTGGCAGCTAAAGCTGATCTTTCCCCTGCCCTGCCTTTCCTCCTGCCTTGCCCCTTGCCATAGGGTTTTTACCCTTTGCGCCTGTGTTAAGTGGGTTTTCCTCCTCCTAAGTTCAGATTCTGCTGAAAATGCACCACTCTGGTGGAGTTTTCAGCTAGACCAGAAGCCTTTAGCAGCTTTACAGGCAACCTGGAGGTCCTGGAGAGGAATGGGAATGGGTACCCAAGGGCAGGAGAGAGGCCAGGGTTACAGCCCCTGGGGTAGAAATCACTTTAAGTTGCTGTGAGCATGAAAGCATGTAACCAGTCAGTCTGTTTCCCATGTGTGCAACTTCAGACTCTCCACAAGACGCTGGTTCTCACCTGATTGAGGTAGCCCTGCACAAGTGCGGTAGCCAGGGTTACTGCAGCGATGGTACAAGAAACCGGGCTTTACTCGTCCTCCTGTTCATGTGTCACCTGGCTCTGTAACTCAGCCTCACTACATTCTCTTCAGAGATACAGGGTAAAGACAGATAGATGGTGCATGTGGATATAATTAAAAGATAAAGTAGCTGTTGTCATAGTGGGTTGCATTTCTGTAGAAGTAAAAGATCTTGTAAATGAAATTCATAGATAGTACTAAGATTGGAGGTATTTCAGTCCCTAGAGAGAATAGAAATATTATGGTTTATTCATTCCTACTCACAGTAATGCTAATGACAAGTTTCACATTCACATCAGCTGAGTATGTTCAGGATCCCTGAGAATATTAGGAATAACAGTTGCCTAAAACTGCAAAATGTTCAGTTAGAAAAAGAAAAAAAAAAAAAAAGGCAAGGAAATGTACTAGTGGAACGTTTTTGGAAACAGTCAAGAGAAACATGACAAGAAATAATTCTGTAAAATGCAACTAGTTAGGAGTTTGTGATTGGGGATGGGTGTGTGTGTGTTTGAAGTAGCTGTTACTGGTAAAACTATCAGATCACAGAGCAGGGAAGTAATCCCTCCCCAGGTTCTGGTGGTGCTGACCATAGCCACAGCTGGTACTTAAGGAATTAGGCAAAGAAATATTTTAAGAAATGCTCACAATAGAGATCTAGAGAGCTTGACTTATAAAAGGTAGTGGAATTTTTCAAGTAAAAAAATTAAATAGTTGATAATGACTGACGGGATGTCTTTGTTAGTTCCAAATTTGCCACAAATGCTCACAAGTCAGCTCTGGTGGTAATAGCAACAGGGAGATACTGTTATGAAAAACACTCCATTAGCCATTGACATTTTAGGCAGTTTGGACCTGATCCATGAGAGGTTTTAAATGACTAACATACCTCACCTCCTAATGTAAATTACCAAAAAAAAGTATAATCCCATGCTCAGTTTCTGCTTTATTCACCTGCACCAGAGATCCGAAGGCTAGAGAGGGAAAGAGCCCCTACCAGGGGCGTGTGTACTGCTCATAAGACTCAGTTGCCAGTCTGTCTTTAAATTAGCATTTCACCGTTTTCTAACGAAGTGGAAGAATTTTCGAGACTTCAGTGATCTGCAACGCCAGGGCCTACGCAAAGAGCTTCCGTCAGGGGTGGACGGAGCGTGTGGGGTCGCAGCCTTGCCCCAGGTCCGGCAGAGGAGGGATCTGGATCCTGAGAGCCGGCTCCAGCATCCCATCGCGGTCACGGAGCGCGGCCGGGCTGGAGGAGCCGTCACCGGCTGCCGCCGCCAGCGCCTCGGGGAGCGGCGGGAGGTGCCTCCCTGGGGCCCGACACCAGGCGCCCCGAGAGGCCGGTCCCGCCTTCTCCCGGCGGCCGCGGTGCGCTGCGCGGTGCGCTGCGCGGTGCCGGCCCGGGTCCGTCTCCGCTAGGTGTCAGGGTGCCGAAGGGCTCGGCGCTGCTGTCCTGGAGGAGCCCGAGCGGATTTCGCTCTGCCTCTACACATTGTCTGAGGACATGATAAAGTGCGGACAGTTTCCTGGAGTCCTGCCTGCCCCGTGTTTCTTACTGGTTTTGTCATTAATAAAGCAGAATGGGGAAGGATCCGAGGGAGGTCTGAGACACAAAGGAGCCCGGTGCGGTGGCAGGGTAAGAGGGCACTTCTTAGCTATCCACAGTCTGCGAGGGAGAATTGCCAAGGCAAGGAGAAATTCTTTATGAAAACACAGTGGGGTGTAACAAGAGGCGGCGAAATAAAAAATGTCTGCGAAGTTTGCAGAGAGTTACAGCTGGTTAAATTGTAGTGCGATCTATAAGTCTATAGAGAAGCACGTTTGCCTCTTTACAGAGCCAGTTTAGAGGGGAACGGCTGCGTGCTTAGGAAAGCGTGACCTTTTCCATCCATTTTTTTTTAAGAAGTGAAACTGGAGTGTGTGGATACCACAATAAAGCATTCAATAAAATTAAGTCTTAATACAGAATTAAATCCGAGTTCTTTTTCCTGTTTCTTGTCATCTTTGGCTTCTTTAAAGCATGTTTTCTACTGTGTGCTCTGAAAGCGGGGATTTCGTTTGGACGGCACGTGTATAACGCTTCGGAAACAGCTTTAGTGTTAAATCTGGGTGTTTGGGTTAAACTTCTTCAGGAAGTTTTTCTTTCAGTGCTCGTTTCTCTCGGTTCAGGTAGCTGTGCCTGCCAGAAGATTTGGAAAACTGAAGCAGGTGTGTTTTAAGGTGGGTACGATGGGGCTTGCCGCTCACACGCCCTCCCCGCGGCTCACAGGCCCTGCGCCCCTGCGCTCTCCCGCGGGACCGCGCGCAGGTGCGGGGGGGCGGGTACGGGGGCTTCTGGCTCGGACCCCGGGTACCCACCAGAGCCAGACCCCGCTAAACCCGGCTTCGACTCCCGCGGGTCTCGGGGGATTGCGAGCAGGCGGCCGGTGTGCTGGGGCAGGCTCAGCGGTGGGCAGCTCCGTGCCCCGAGGGGGGTCTCCTGGCTGCGCTGCGCCCGCCGCCCGGAGCGCGGGCAGGAGGCACGACGAAACGGGTGGCGTCACCCCCGCGGCCCCGGTCGGGCGGGGGCTCGGGGCTGGGGGAAGGTTGGGGACCCGCCGTGGGGCGACTGGCGAAGCGGCGTCGGCAGGTGGAGTTAACGGGCTGGCCGAGAGCCGGCGGGGAGCCGGGGAGGAGAGAGGAGGGGTGCTGGGGGAGCCGCGGGGCGCGCCCGGTGCGCGGTGCCGGGCGCGGCGGGGAGGCGGGGGAGGCGGCAGCGCGGGCCGGGGCCCCAGCCCTCCCGCTTTTGAGCCCGGGCAGAGCAGAGGCGGGGAGAGGGGCAGGGGCAGGAGGCAGGCGGTGACATCAGAGCCGGCCGAGCGGATAAGGTGGGAGAGCCGCAGGAGCGGAGCGGGCGGGCGAGCCGTCAGCGATTAGCGGCCGCCGCCGGGTCCCCGCGCACCGCACCGCACCGCACCGCAGCTCCGCGCAGCTCCGGGCACCATGCAGAGGTCCCCGCTGGAGAAGGCGAATGTCTTCTCCAAACTTTTCTTCAGGTGGGAGCCCCGTCGCGGCGGACACGTGCGGCGCGGGGCAGCGGCGGGCAGCGGCGGGGCGGGGGGCGCGGCGGGGGCTCCTCTGCCCCCGGGCTCGGCGGAGAAGGGGGCCGAGCGCTGGGCGCCAGTTAGCTCAGGAAAGGTCTGCGGGAAGAACGGTGGAGGCTCGCTTGTTGCCGAACGATGAGATCTCTCTTTTTTGCGTTGTTGTTGCTGGGGTTTTAGCACCGGGAACGGGTTCTGTCTGCCAGGTGTCATAAACCCTCGCTGGACCCGGACAGATGTATTTATGACATAATTTGAGTAACCTTTGGTAAATTGCTCAACTAGCTAATCTGTTATTTCACTGTGAACTGTGAGAACACGATGAGGTGGGGGGAGCAGAGGGGAAATGCTCTCAGAGCAAGGATTCCTTCTGTTTGTCTTTTCGGGTGTTTAGCATTTGCTTGGTGTGCGAGTGTAACATAACTGGAAACTGCTCCTTGCCAGCCTTGCAAGTGTTCTCTCCCTGGCGCCTTTTCTTTCTCACAACTTCAAATAAAAAGAGAAGGAGCCAATACCAACGCCTGGGCACAACGTACTTTATAAGACAATGTAGAAGCCTGAACATGTTTTATGTGACATTGCTAGAAATGACACTGCCAACTGGAAAGAGCAAATAATCTTTCTGGCATTGGCCCACACACCAGCAGCTTTGCCAGGGTGCTGATTCCCCCTTTTACTTGAGGGTCTTTTGCACGGCAGGGAGGGGAGGGAGGAAATCTTGTGTGAGATGCGAACATGGTGTCTGAAATGGGAACACGTGATGTAAAACCGTAACATTGGCACGAGGTCTCTGCCCGAGCAACTGAGGGCTTTTAGCTCACTTTTTAATCCTTTTGGGATAGGTGTCCTTCTCAGCAGCTTGGCCTGGACCTTTTTTAAAAGTTTCTTCATGGAAGTGGGTCTGTCTGAATCACTCTGCCTGCCTCCCCCACTTTAGCTCGTTTTAGCCAGATGTGACAGTGGGGAAGGATCCCAAATGTAACCTGTTCCTAAAGTTTTACAACCATCCAGGTAAAGGTGAGGATCCTAGAGGTGTCCTCCAGTGGTGCTGCAATGGGAAAGAAGCCATACCTGCTCTCAAATGCTGTTAGAACCAGGGAGTGTGGATGATGGGAGTGTAAACCTTTACAAATTCTCCACAGACGTTTCAGTCAGTGCTCCTGACAAGTATAATACAAATCTGTAGGAAATAAAGCTGCATATTAGCTTCATTGCTTGAAGAGCCACTTGCTCTATTTTGTTTTATTTATTTGTAAAGCTTCTATCAGAGTAGTGCTCTCCTAGAAACTGTGATGCTGAAGGTGTCACAAAAAAGCCCCAGTAAGATAAAGGAAATATATTTCTGATTCCTACCTTAGTTTAAAGTTCGTGTAGCTGAAACCAGATGCAGTTCGTGCTCATTAAGTGTATAATTAACCATCCTTGGGCCTGACCTGGTCTTTTAAAATCATAGTCTTTAAGTGAAAATGACGTTTGAATCATGTTTATCATGCATGATACGGTATGTTGTACCAGCTCTCCGACTGTAACTGAAGTGATAAGTATATAAAGTTAAAGAGATGTTTATGATGAATATACTAGAGCAATTTCTTTACAAAATTTTATAGTAACATTGTTTCATAGAAAAATCAGGCTCTTAAACGTTCAGTTCACTGTGTAAGAACAGCCAAAATTGTATGTGTACATCTATAAAGTACCCAATATGGTTCTAATACCTTCAGAATGATGTTTCTGTGAATAACAAAGTCTCTCTTACTTGCATTTTACCACATACACTGTGAATATCTTTGTTTCTTCACATATATGAAATGAAAAGGTCACAAAAGTGAAAGCCACAAGGTAAGAAAATGCATTACATCCAAACTGACAGCAAAGATGTCTTTCTCTTAAAAATAAATAAATAAATAAACATTTTAAAAACATACATTATTTATAGAGATGAAACATGTTAGCTTGTTTTAAAATGTATCCCTTCTGTATTCAAGGTCTCCATCAGTTTCTGTCTCATCAAAAGTAGATCAGGATCAATGCTAAAGATTATTAGCAGAGCAAAGATTCTTCAAGGTATAAGAATTTCACAACACTTTGAAGTGTATTATTTGGGCTGAGCTTTAAGTCAGAAGCACTTGCTGCATATCAGTAACAGGAGACCTGTCCACTCAACTGGAAACATCCACAAAGTAGTGATTAATGAGTGAGATTGGAACAAGGTTTTCCAAGATGTCAGACTATTCTATTAGTGTTTTAACTGAGTCTACACACATCATTGGTTTCTGATACTGACCATATTTAGTAAAGCACTCCAGGACATGCCTACATTTTAGTACATGCTTTACTTCCATGAAAACATGTGAGACAGAACTCAAGGGCATTATATCTGAAATAAGTCGTCAATTCTTTTTAAAGAAAATACAAAATAGAAAGGTGTGTATGGAAAAAGATTGCTTTTTCCAATTATGATGAAATAGTTGCTTTCAAGTACAACATTGCAGAATGCTTCAGTTAAGAAACTTTTATAGGAGGCTCCTATGCAATTATGTGTGAAGTACCAATCTGAACATAATGCAATAAGTTGAAGGTCATGTTAGCAGAAGTGACGCTAAAGTATTAGCTGTTATTCAGGAAATCTTGCTAATAAATGTAATATTATTAGTTAATATTGTATGAGCTGTTATCAGCGTCTTGATGCCGATGTCATTAAACCTATTGGCAAGGTTTTATTGCTTCATAATGTGTTGTTTGGGCTGGAGGGATGGGTTTAAATGTGTGAAAGTCAGAATGGAGCTCCATGCTCTTAAGTGAATAATTTAGACATGTTTCATTCAGTATTGTTTGTACATTTTTTCTTAATTCTTCATGCCAAAAAGTGAGAAACTGTCATGTCTTTACAACGAGTAGTATCTTAGGGAATATGTTACCTTTTTGTTGGATTTCCAAGATTAGTGGCACTGGTGGGGCAAAAAAAGAGAATTGCTTGGGGTGGTCATGATAGAAAGTATTTAGACATTAGAAACCAACTTTCATCCTAAAATCTGAACAATTTTTGTTTAGAAACTGAGTTTTGTTGGTTAGGAAATGAGGTATGAAGACAAGTGGTTTGAGATCTTCCATTGGGATGACACTTATAAAACAGTAGATACTGTTTGAGCTTTCAGGGTTTCTTTTGTGTTTTGTTCTATTTTCCTTATGACATTTTCAGAGCTGATCCCTTTTGTTCCCAACCACATGTGAGATATTTGTCTGTGCGCTGCCAACTTTTTGTCTTGTTTAAAGAAAATAGAGTTTTATGCAGAAGCAGTTAGATGGTCATATGCTTAACTTTGTATTCATTGTGAAGCTTCATTTTTGTCTTTATAACAGTTACTGATGTTCTTGGAGTTTTGCAGGGTCAAGCCATACCTTTTGTAGCAAACAACATCAGAGTACTTTGCATACACCTAGTTTTTATTGTAGATTAACTGAGATCAGGCAGTATTGTTATGGTTTTATTAAGGCAAGTTAATTAATTAATTTCTAGCTGGCTACTGAAACACAGAGTTATTGCTGGAGTTTCAGAAATGGCTGCAACTTTGAGACAATTCTGATTTTTTTTTTTTACATGCAAATTTAGATATTTAAATAGAAGTTAACAAAAAGCAATCCTTGTGCTCGTGACCAACTCTCTAAGCATATACTTTTGCTTTGGTACGTACCAAGTGTGACAACTGTCTTGGCAGGACTGAGTAGTTTGGTGCCTGATTCATTATTAAATCCAAATGAGAAATACAAACTGAGTCAGCTTTTGTGCCATATCTTCTTGTGGATTCAGTCCATCAGACCTGCTCTAGTTACTTATCTCTTTCCAAATCAGAGAAAAAGTAACCTGCTACCTTTTTATACAGCTGTCCAGTAGTTTCAAGAACAATTTAGCATGTAGGGGATAAATGTTGGATTCCTTCTTCTGCCATGTGTGTGCTGGGATGGGTGGGATAAGGAATTCAATTCCACACCTCATCTCTTCTGTGAAGTAGGACCAGTGTTACCAGTGTATGGCAGTGAAGGTGTTTTAGTTCTCTATCTCTGGCTCAGCAAGACTGACTCTGTAGTCTACTGGGTCAGAAACTTGTTTGCAAGTCCTGATTTCTGTTCCGAGGGCACTTTTTATGAAGTCTGTTAATAGCCTTTAGGGTGGATAACACATCCAGGACTTAAGTTTTGAAAGTACCTAGCCCATGAGCTACAGTCATGGTTATTCTTTCACTCTTTCTAGCTTAATTCAGTCATAATTGCAAATTTGAGACCTTGACCAACATAGTTTCTGGTTTGAAAAGGCATTCTCATGAGAATTAGTGTGATTCTCTTCAGCGAAAGGAACTAAAGCCAGACCTGCTCTAAGCAGTCCCTGCTCTATCCTTGAACTATGTATTTTAGGATTGAATACCAAGAGGAGACTTAGGATTTTGATTCCTGAACTGAAAAGAATTTATGTGCCTATTTTCCTGGAGAAGTTTGGGAATTAATGTGTACATTTGTACTCAAAACTTGCCCTGAAACTGTCTTGAGTTTCTAAATATCCAAGGTATTGTATAGGAAGTTTAAAGACTTAATTCATGTCTATAAATTTCACTCGGGAGGGCAGGTGTCTGGAAATTGTCATATCCAACATATATTTGGAGCATCCTCTATCAGTACCTAGCTGTAGCATCGTGCTCATCTTTCCCCTCTGAGTAGGGAGGCTCTGTGTATGCTGGCTGCTGTGAGCAGGTGGATTGAATTGTATGGTGTGATGTCTCAGTTCCTAGGACAGCTGGCTTAGACACTTATACAAGCCAAATTTCTTACAGTGTATTCTTAAGGCCCTTTATGGGTCTAGTCCTGAGGATGTGCCTTTCACTGATCCCAGGTAATCATACGTCCTAGCTGTTAGTGAAAACCAAGCACAGATGCAGCCACAGAACAGATTATGGCCCTGTGAGGCTGCCTGGTCATTTGTCTGTTGCCACAAGTGGTTCTTGGAGACCCACTGGTCTGCCAGCCCTTCAGACCTGTTTGAAATGGCAAGCTTTCAGTACTTCTGAAAGTCAGCCCCAGATGGTTCAAAGATGTGTGTGCAAGTTTTGGACTCCTTTTGAAAATTTTTTCATTAATGTGTCTAAGGTAAAATATGAAACTTGAACTGGAGAAAGGATGCTGAGTCTCCTACTCTGAAATAGTTTCAGCCCCATGAATACCTTCTCTAGTAGTAAGGCTAAATTTTGTCCTTGGCTCAGCCTGATACTGCATCTAACGAGCAGAAGTGCAAACCCTGCGTAGCACAGTGACCTCTGTCTCCTTTATACCTCTAAAGCACAGTTGCCTCTAAGTTGCATCTGAGTTTCTGGAATGTATGTAAAGCTTCTTTTACTCCTGCAGGAGGAAAACTTACCATCCTGATATTCAAAATTAAATGATGAAGATTTGCAGACCTGTCTGTACCTTTTTATTCTTCTTCATGCTTATTTGATCTTGGTGGGATAGAAAATAACCCATACAAATCCTTGAATTCTTTCTTAATACTGTAGGCAATGACATGGAAAGCAGTTTTATTATCTGTATTATAGAGGCTACTAAACGCCCTAACAGAAATCTGAAATCTACTGTACTAAGCACTGAAACATATTTGATAAGGAAGTCTGTTTTGAACATCTTCAAGTCTAAGTAGATAGCACAAAGAATGGGCTAAAAAGACATTTCCTTATTAGTTCTGTAGAGAAGAAAGTGGGGTGTACAAGGACTGTGATTTGTCCTGGGAGCATGTGGTGGAGTCAGTGCAGACTGCCTGAGATCTCCTGTCCAGGACTTTAATTACACAGGGATATTTGTGGTGTGGCAAAGTTATTTCAGAATATTTCTACAGTGAACAACTATCACCTCTTTCTTACAAAAAAGTCTCAGTCTCTGAATGTCTAAATTTTTGGAATATGCTTATTTTCAAACTGGTGAGAATAGTGTGTATTGTTGCAGAAGAGTTCTACAGGTTGCCATTATCTTGTTTTTGTTTTGTTTTGGTTTGGTTTTTTTCCACCTCCCCCTGCTTTGCAGCATATGTATGTAGGTATAATGGTTGTGGGGACAGGATGGTGCCAACCTGACATCTGGATAATAGTGTGTCACATTATGTCCTCTAAAATAAAAAAGTCAAAGGTCAAATTAAATTGTAGCATATAAGAAGAATTTAGTGATACATGTTGCAAAATTTTGCAATGTAGACTTGTAGATGCAGTTCAACTGCCTTTCATGAGAGAGGGGGTATGCCTGGGTGAGATGAGCAAGAACTCACAGGCTGTGTTTACATATCACTCCCTCTCATGTAAGCAAAAGGATCTGCATGAGCATTTTCACAGTCAGCAAGTAGCTAAACCAATGCTGCGCTGTCATGAAGCTCCCAAAATTAGGAGAGAATGAGTAGGCTTTTAAGACATATTTTGAAACAGCATTGTTTTTCCCTTGAAACCGGAACCCTCCTGCTTGTCAGATATGGGTAAGCATCCTTCCTTCAGGAGAGGGTAGGTGAAAGAGGGGATCGATCCTGAAAGGCAGTGCTTGGGTTGGCCTGCTGCAATACTAATGCCTTGGCTCCATGGTCAAGATTGTGCCTTAAGAGAAAATACTAAGTGACACCTGGGAAAGGTACTTGGTTTCAGGTATATTCCCATGTTTTAATGTTGGTATTTATCTTTTTATAAACTTTTTTTTCAACGTTTAAAATAAAGGATGTGATTCTGTATTGTATTAGAGTCAATCTGATATTTCACTTTATTTCAATTTAACTCAGTTTAAGGTTAATCTGTAAAATCTGGGATGCTTTTATTTCTCTGGAGGTAACAAATGCAAAGAACACAAAACCAAAAAAACCCCAGTGTTGCTTTGCACAAAGCCCAAGATTGTTTTGGAAATCAGAAGATATGAGACATTTTCTCTATTAACTTGCAAGGGTCAGGCTGAGAAATAGCAGCATCGAATACCAAGATACAGAGACGATGGCAAAGAGCAAGTAGTAAGAGAAGCAGCCCCTAATTCAGGATTAATTCCATGTTACTGTAGTGGCGATTTACATTTTGATACTTGGTATTTAAATTAAAAAAAAAAAATCTTCCCACCTTCCAGTTGCCCTGTTTTAACTGCCACAAATGTGTTCACCAGTTTGTGAAGGTGTTTATACCTGATCACATATCAGTCACTGGGACTGGAACAAATTACAGGTTTGGAAAGGGCCATTGCACCTGATGTGTAACTGTATGCTAATTTGTTATGAAATGTATCTATAAATGCACAGCTAAGACAGTAGAGTGCTAAATTGGGTTAAATTTGTTGCTGTCACATTAGTGACACATCTGGGAGATTTTAAAATTCAGTTCAATCATGAATAGCACAGCTCTGCAATAGTTTTGCTGATGCAAACTTTCTGCAATGTTCCTTGGCCTTTCAAAAGACTAAGAGAAAGAAAACTCTTTCTCTTATTCTTGTTATGGGATATATAACTGAGAAAAACAGTGAAGATGAAGAAACATCCTCTCCTAGCCAGTTTCACTGTAGGTACATGCTGAAACAGCCTTGCAAACCCTATTTTCTAGCACATCATCACCACTATGTTATTTTGATAGCTTTGTTAAAGAAATATTTGAGGCGTATATTACACTTGACTTTGGTATCTAAACAGTTGACAGATTTTAATACATTGAATGTATTCTGTCCTTGCATTTTACACAATTTAAACACCTTTGTACCCTTAATGTACTTTGTTTTCTCTTAAAAATAGCTCTCGGTACTTCTGCAAACTGAAATAATTTTGCTACCTTATTAAGTGTAAGGAAAAAGTATTGAGTTTTTGCTAAAAATCTGAATCTCAAAAAGCATTTAGAGGTTAGATAATAATCTGAATAAAGGTTGCTTTGCAAAAACTAGGCATAAAAAGGCAAGCCTTCCCCAAGAATTGCTGTGGAGTATTCCTAATTAATATTTGCTGTTGAAATCCTAGGGTTTAAGCAGAACATTGATTATTCTTAAAATGGTGCTGCTTACAGCTAGTGGCAGAGTCAATGATACTGCAGCTTAATATTTTCCATGTCAAATAACATCTCATGGGGAAGAATTGTTTATCAGCGAAGAAATTTAAATCTTAATTTTTGTGATCTGGGGGAAAACCAAAAAAAAAGCAGAAATCAGTAGGGTCTGCATTTACTTTCTGTTGTTGAAGCCCTGCAATAATTATGCGTAAATATTAAGCTCAGAATGTTGCATTTGTTTGTTTTTAAAGGGGAAAATGCTAAAGGTTTAATACAGTTTTCAGCATATATAACATGCTATTTCAGCAGGTTACCATTTGAAACAAAGTAACTGCAACCCTGCTCTGTTGAGAGTCACCAAGTTGCAGGAATTGGGCTGTGGTGCCCGACAGTCGTGCTCCGTGGGCGCGCTGACTCGTCCCATCTGTTAGCAAGGATCATGCAGAGCTGGGGTCACCCTTTGTGGCTGCATTGCAGGATGCTCAGAGAAGAGGGTATGTGGTGCAGACACTCTTCTGGGGAAACAGTTTTGTGTGTAGTAAGGATGCCACCTCCAGTATAAAGTAAGCACCAATTTACAATTTGTTCTGCTGGCAGGGTGATGGATATCTTTTGGGACAGGATGGGAGTGCAGAGCCTCTGACAGAGTCCAGTCTGGTTTGACCCTTTGGGAATGTCTGAGATCTACATGATACCTCAGTCTTTTCCTGCAGTCAGCAGGAATTTGTGGCTCTACAAACACTTGTATAACACAGTCTCCAAAGCATCATAATCATGGCTTGATTATGTTCCCTGCCCCCCTTCCCCTTAACTATTAAAAGAACGGATAAGATAAAGACAGAGGCACTTTCCTTGCTCTGTCTCCATCAAGATTTAGGTCCGGTTCCTTAGGAGCCGCAGGCACTATGCCTAGTTATGGTGTGTACAGGTATCAGTGCTGTGGAAGAGAAGGAAATGAAGCCATGGTCACCTTGGCACTGCTCAGTAGATACTGCTGTGTTGTGCATAGGACACCTGTTGAAATGGTACCAGCCTGATCACAGACCCTTGCAGGAGAGCTGCTCTGCTTTGCAGGTCTTGGATAGCCCAGCCCCGCTGCTCTGTCACTGTCTCAACGCTCCGTGCTTCTTGACCTGAAGGGCCTGATGGAGCTAGGGAATCCCTGTGCCTGGGAGGAAGATCTGGGCAGTTGGCTTAGCAACATGGAGGCTCTTTCTGTCTTCAGTGACATGCAAAGCAGCCTTAAGGGAGAATCAAATCCTATTGACAAGCTAACAGTCTGTGTTAATACTCTCTGGAAAGCCAAAGACATCTGTCCTATTGGTGGAATTTGCTCAAGTGGGATGAGGCTGAACATGCTGGAGAAAGAAATAGCTGTAGTAAGAAATCTTCTTATATATTGTTAAAGTGAATGACAAAGAAATGATCATTAGAAATCTACCAAAAGAGAAGTTAAAACAGTGTGTTATGTATATGATGTTTACATATCAAGCTCATAAGGTATTTTTTGCTACAGCCATTCAATAATAGAGGTGGAACTTGTTTTCCTTCTTATCTTCTTTCCTACTGTACACCCTTGAAACTTGTCCCCTGCTGGGTTTCATGTGTGTACCCATAATAACATTCCTAGTTAGTGGCAAAACTCTGACAGCACTACAGGTTTCTCTGTGAAAGAGTTCATTAAATGCCAGCCAATAATCCGGTGGCATTTGCTAATGTAATGGTGTAAAGCCAATCTGTTTTCCTTCCTTCTTGGTCTCTTCCTTTTAAAACAAATTTCTCGTTCTCAGTAACCACAAGAAGGAAAAACTCAGAATTAATGCTGGCAAATTGTCTCTATTAAGCCAAAAAATAGAAGAGCCGTATTCATTGGCAAACTCTGACTGAGCTGTGTTGGCTGGTGATAAAGAAACATTGATAACTACAGATTATATTGCTAGTTAAAAAAAATTTATAGCCATTTTGCATTTCAAAACTTTGCAAGGAATCCAGAGCATAATGGTAAACTGGATGTTATTGGAATCTGGCAAAAGGTTGGTTTTAGGAGATATTTATGTATTCTAGGTCTAGTAATAAAATATATACCGTCTCCCTCCTACAGTTCTTGACAGCACAACCCAAGCAGCTGTTGAAAATCTGCTTTGAGACAAACAGCACGTGACACCCCAGCTCCTCCCATGATTACCACTCCAACCCGAAGCCACTTGGCACAGCTTGCAAATTGGCCAGATCTAGTTAGGGTGGGACTTCTGAGCAAGGCCAGGGCAGCTGGGAGATGAACATCTCTGTGCAAGCCCTGCCAACAGCCTGTGGTAGGAACCTGACTGTGGACTTGGAGTTGCCTGGGGGAAGGTGTCAGCACTGCTCCTTTAGCAGGCTGGAAGAGTTACTCTACCATAGTTGCAGCTACTCCGATGAGCAGAAAGATGAGGACAAGGAATGCACTAAGTCTGTATCAAACTTGTTGACTTAAGAGAGGAGGGTGGCATAATTTAGATGGCACTGATAACTGCACCCGGTTAAGCACTGAGTAGAACAAAAGACATTTCTAGGAGTACAGTAGATCTGCTAAGCATACTGCCTTCCCCAAATGATAAAACAGCCACTCTGTTCACTTTGTAAAGGCACGTTTTGTTACTTCAGGCAGTGGCAAAATGCCAGGGTAGGTGCTATTCAAAAGTATAAATAAAATCAAATGTGTGGAGGGAAACAGTGCAATGAAAAATGTTTTCCCAAAACAGTCTGAAACTGTAAAGCATTTCTCTTTTGTCAAGACAAGTGGGGAATTGCAGTCTCAAAGCTTTATTAAGGGGCTCAGCAAGGTTATTACTTAGCTACGGTATTGGGAATTACAGAGGTTGTTTAGGAAGTACAGTTACTTACTTGCATTAGCTGCAGTAGTGGTTTAGTGTCCTATAACTTGTATTCATTGCCAAAATATCTGCGTATACAGAACTTTCGATGAAGCCAGTCCATAAGAGTTTCTGTTCCCAAAGGATAAGGATTAGCCATTTCTCCACATTATGTGCACAAAACCAATAGCAACTGGTCCTTTCTGCTGTCAGGAGCTGGCAAAATACAAATCAATACCTGATTTATCACTTACAGTGGCCATGAAAGACTTTCATATAACAGTATTATTTTAAATTCAAAAGTTTACTCCTAATCCATCTTATTATATCCCTGAAAACATTGGCCCTTGTTTCCAGTAGTAGTAAAGTTTATGGATGTTTTACCTAGGACTCTCCAAAGTGGACTCTTCTAGCTGCCTTGCTGTAACATACCATGAATCGTGTGTTATTTCTCAGCTACAGTGGTGTCAAAGATGGAGCTAAGGCCCATATGATTTATCTGAAACTGTAGTGTGATTTCAGAAATTAAAGATAATCTTCTAATTTCTTAGAACACATTCTCTTTGCAGTGTGTGTGATATTAACTGTTCACTTGGGAAATATCTTTGTGCTTTACTGAATTATGGGGATTATAGACTGGTGTCTCATATGATTCATAACTTCATTAAAGTAAATTTTAGAGTGTGCATGTGCGTGCGCACAGGTGCACACCAATAGGCTTTGGCTGTTGTGCTAAGGTCTTTTTGCACTCGTGTAGTGTCTAATAATGTTCTTTTACCTTTGATTCAACCTCTTTGCACTATCAGAGGCTGCAATTGAGTGTGGATTACTTTGTGTGTATGATACATGTTCTTACAGGCATACGGGTAAGCATCTTCAATAGCTGTTTGTATTTTCTAAATGATCATGGGAAACATTATTGCATTTCTTTTGCAATTTTGCTAACTGTTGTCTATAAAGAAAATTTAAAACAAAAATTCTGAAATGATTGAGGTTTTGCTGATGATAACTTTTATCATAATCATAAATCATGGGGTTGTTTTTTTTACAAACTGTGTTTCCATATGGAAGCATGACAGCCATCAACCACAAGCTACTTCTTTCACAGGCATTTTATTTTTTTAAGGAAATGTTTTTTAGCAACAGCAGTAAAGCAGAAACTCAAATAGTTTCAAAATAAACCATTAGTTCTTAGGGTTGCTTGTTTATGTTTTGTTTTAGTCCCGTGCTTTCAAAAAGATTTCAGAACAGAAGCTGCTGCAAAATTTTGTACAATTCAGCGTGTCCTTTAAATTGGTATTACATTTTTAAACATAATGTTTGAAAAAAAGAAATGCAAAATGTTTACATATGATGGATGCAATGAAGATCTTACGAGGAGTCATGTAAAAGATCTTGTATGTTGTTAAGTGCATACCGCAATGTCAGCTGTCAAAGGAACACTCAAATTATATTAAGATTTTCTGTCTTATAGGAATGAAGCTTATACATCCAATTTACTAGAGTTCTGATTTATTATTCATTTATATGGACCAAGCACATATTTGGAAATACAGTGCAAAGGTCTCAATCACCTGTTCGTTTGTCTGCTACTGACTGAATAGGAAGTTTGGGGCATGATCCCATCCCAATACTGATAAAATGCAACAGTTTTGCAATTATTCTTTTAATGCTATGTTTGTCAATATAGTTTTGTAAATAGGATGCAGAGCTGCACTATATTATGTCATATTATGTGTGTGTATGTGCGCCTGTGCACATAGATGTACTTGGGTGCTGTGCACAAAATATTTCAGGGTGAGAAAATGCAACTCCAGAATGACCCTCAGAAACTGGTGATTTTTTAATTTATTTTTTTTTTTCTGCTTAGATGGACAAAACCAATTTTGAAAAAGGGTTACAGACGACGGTTGGAGCTGTCAGATATTTATCAAATCCCTTCTGCGGACTCTGCTGATAATCTTTCTGAAAAACTAGAAAGGTATGAATGATTCATGAAATTATTTTGTTTCAGGAATCACACTGTACAATTTAATTAAAAAGGCTGTTGTAATGTTCTAAATGTTTAAATAGCATTGGATGCAAGCTGTTTGCACCCATTGACTGGCTCAAGTGTGTCCTCATTGAGCACACAGTGGTCTTTTGGAGCTGACTGGGATCCCTGGTGCAAATATATCACCCAGATGCTCTAAATTACTATATACAGGTACCTGTGATATCTGTACAGCGACTAGCAAGGCTAGACTCACTGTTCCCTATTCTGCTGTTCTTTCTTCCCAAAATATCCTTGTAAAACCTTGTTTTATTTTTTCTTCAGCTAAATAACATTCTTAATTTCCTTCGATACCACTGTTGAAAGACTAATTGCTTCTGCAGAAATCATACCCTGACTTTCCTACATTCCTTTGGTGTAGCTTCCCCTGATGTGCCGGGGCAGCTCATGTCTGCACTGTTGTGCCAATCCAACTAAACTTAGTTGCAGTGTGATATATGTATTCAAAACTGGTGGAAAGTATTGAGAATACCAGTAAGCTTAATACATTTTGAATATTTATAAATGGAATATTCTGGTTATTTAATATTCTGTGGAAAAATGGAGACAAGAGCTGAGGAAATTCTTAGGAGTTTTTTAATCTGTGAGTTGAATTTTGACTAAACATATGCTTTTGGTATATAGCATTGCTTCTGATCAACAATTTATTATCGAATAAAAAATTATTTTCCCAGCAACACAGGTTAAAAGTAATGCTGTGCAGTAGAAAAGTCACATTTTTATACTTTGTTGGTGTTTTCTTTTTTGCAGACTGGAAGAGCTCCAAAACGTTTATTTGCCTATTATTTGTGCTTTGGTCTTAAGTACAGCAAGTTTCTCTAAAACACACAATGTGACCTTTTCATGAATTAATTCCCTGCAGAGTGATGTATGGCTGAGTATTTAAAACTGCCAAATATGTGGCTGAACTAGGTTTGAACTTTTATTGATCTATCAACTCAATGAAGGCCAGGTCTTTGGGGTCTCTGCAAAGCTTTCTTTCATTAGTCACCTTAGCTAAATCTCCTTGGATATACTTGAGTGAATTGAAGTATGTCAGAGCCATAGACCCATGTATTTGCTCACACAACTTAATGGTCTTGTTTTTTGGTTCCTTTTCAGAGAGTGGGACAGAGAGCTGGCAACTTCAAAGAAAAAACCCAAACTTATTAATGCTCTTCGACGATGCTTTTTCTGGAAATTTATGTTCTATGGAATAATGTTATATTTAGGGGTAAGATTTGCTCTTGTCTTCAGTAAACTTCTGGTGTTCCATAAATAGATCCAAGTCTTAGGGATTGCTAAATTAATACAGAATCCTGTGAATAGCTACAGATTTTGCTCTGTGTATTGCTTATGAAGATGATAAATACAGAGACATACTCAGGGACCTTCATAAAAAAAAGGTATTTTCTGATAATGTCTTAATATCTTTAAAACATGCATATTAATAATTTTGAAATATATGTAGTGCTAGGTGCTGGCATATGCTTCTCCAAGTACCGGTAGAGCACCTGAATTTTTGTATCATTGCTGAACTAAAGTAATTATTTTCTCATGTTACGGTTTTAAGAAGTTTCTAAAGAATTTTCTACCCTACTGTAATGTAAATGACAGCAATTTTACATGATTTAGTCAATTTTGTCAAAGTGACTGTCAGCCAACTCCATAGTTAAATGCTTTATTCAGGTTTACATATGCAATAAACAAGTTGTCTTCCTTAGTGGTAGCAATTCTTCATAAATAACTGTGTGAAATATGCTTGGATCTTGGTGCTGTTAGTACTCTGAAGTGTATGATCAGGAACTTGATGTAAACATCTGAACTGATTATCACCTTTTCAGCATGTTAGTTAGGATTGCTCTGACTTAGAAATGCCACCTGTTTGAAAATCCTATCACTGGGGTTAGGAGCTGTGAAAATAGTTTATTATTAGTGGTGTCTCACTAGGTATGTTAGACAGCAAGACTGTAAATCTGAAAATTCCTGTTAACCAATATGCACATTAAATATCCATGTTATTTTCAAGTTTCTGCATTTCAGTAGTAAAAGCAAGATATTACACTCCATGCTACCCTGTTCAAGATGCTGTGATATCAGAAACTGCAGCTATAATAGCCCAAATGGCCCAAAGTGGTCCGAGGTACATAGATAGTGTTTTCAGGTGTGAGCCGGATCTCTAGGCCAGATTTTTATTTTCAGAAGGTTGGTACAGAAAGGAACTAATTCCACCGGCATTAGTGTTGAGTGTGATCTATTTTAGCTGTACTTTCAAGATCATGGATTGAGCAGAAGAGTGTAAGGGGAATTTATGGAGAATAGCCCAAAATATCTCTGAAGTTCACGTTGCTTGCTATAAAAGCAAACTTCTCTTTTCTTCTGCCTTTATATAGAATATCCCAAGGAACTATTCTAAGAGAATAACAGTTACAGAAATGCAAACCTTCATGCCCATTAGAATGACACCTCTCTCAGGCAGGAAGGGGAGAGCAGTATGGAGAGTTGTCATCACGCCCATGAACTTGCTATTGACTCCTCTGTAGAAGGGAAATTTCAAGCTAGGTAGATCTTCTAGTAGGTAAATGAAGAAACATCATAATCTGCACTATGGCAGCCATGCCAGATGTATGCTCAGTGAAACCACACCAACACCTATACCCTCAAGTTTTAATAATTTTGTATAAAACACTTGAAACATAAATAAGAATATCCTGAAAACTAAAACACAAGTCCTTAACCACATGCAGTCTTTTCAGCATTAAAAGGGGACTTTTTAAGTGTGAAAAGTTTTAATGCATCAGGCAGCATTTCAGGTCAAAGATCATTTTTCAGGTTAAGCATCAAATTTGGAGCCTGACTTCTGTTAGTTTTATGCTGGAATGGTTCTACCCCAATAAACTTCCATGGAGTTCCTCCTGTTTACATGTCTGTGTGAAAGACAGGCTGATCGTGCAGATTACAAAATAGGTAAATTTATTTAGTGTCCTGGGATGGAAGTCCTGTAAAATATTCCTAAGTGTATTAATTTGGACTGCTAACAATGTGAATGTTCTGGTTTAGATCACTGTTGATTTGATTTGGATAACTAATAAAGGACTACAATTTCACTTCAGATTGGATTTTCCCCTAAGAATTATGGAAAAACTGACTGCTTCTTTCTCTTATAATACCATGGCCAGAGGAAATGAGTATCAGTAATAGAATCAGAAAGTCGCAAAGTAAAATGGCCTAAAGAGAAAAGGAAGAAATTCTCTAAAGAAAATGGAAATTGCTTCCCTTAAAATGCAGCATTCACAGTCTTTTTAGTTTATGAAAAATTTAGCATGTACCTCAGTCTGTCAGGCTGCTTCATTGATTCAAAATGAAAAAAAACCTATAGGCCTTAATCTTTTGCAATCACATTTAGACTGTCACCCAGATGTAGTTCATAAAGAACAACTCTGAAATTTCTCAGCACCAAGGCTTGATTTTGAAAATACAACCTAGATTGAAAAAGTTTTTTAAAATTTATCTTTTGCTTATTTCTTGTGGATAGATTCACTTACATGTGTGTGTACACAAATTCTGATTAAAAATAGGGGAATCAAGAAATTAGCTCCCAAGCCAACTTTGTTCTCTCCCAGTTGAAAGCTCTTCAACTTGCTGGACTCTTGTCACTTAGTGAAGAGCCTCAGGTCTCTTCTCACTGCTGCTTACCTCAGTCTGAAGTCTCCACTGCTATAGATCTGGTTCAAAGTTTCTGGTGCTGTGCTTGCCTTCTCCATACACGAGGGCTGCACAAGGAGAAAGGAGAGATGGTGTGCTCACTCTGGAGGGCTTTTCTGCATCAAATCCTGGGTTACCCTCTGTTAGAGTGTTGTGCAGGGCTGGCAGGAGGCAATGTGGCTAGAATGGAAATTGATGAGTCAATTAATTGTCTTTGTCCAGGTAGGGCAGTTAACCATCTAGGACAGGGCCCCTTGCTATCTAAGGAGCTGTGTAATAACCCTTCTTTCTATACTCTTTCATCCTGTTTGGCAGCTCTTTTCTGGGACAAGACCCTTTCTTTGTGGACTCCTACCCAGTTCTGTCTTTTATTTGCTCCTTTCATCTCATTACTGCCTTTAATTTTTTAACCTTTTTCCTCACCAAGCCAGCAACTCCTTATGTCAGGTTTGTATTTTTAAAAAGAACATCAGTTCTACAAATTTAGCCTACCGTACACTATAATAGGTGTTCCTGCAGAGTCTGCCAGCCGAAACTTCCGTGGTAATGCATTCCTGTTAAAAGTTAAGCAGTGGTTGAGGGCTTTTGCAGGCAGTTTTGAGGGTAACTTCCTTTCCCGGAGTACAGGCATGTGAAGTGTGTGTGGGCATGCACATGTGGGACTTGTGCAGGGCTGATTTTTCCATGTGGACTTTTTTAATTGAGTACAATTTTAGACCAGGTGAGGACAGAACAGGCCTACAGATTTTTTGAGTCATATTCTTTGGTTGTTTTTTTCTTAAATTCCTTTAAGAAATCTCAGACATGTGTGATAGGACATAGGATAGCACATATGAAACAAAATCTGCACCTTTCACAGTGAACAGGGAAAGATTAAATGTTAGTTTAAATTCTTGATTCTGTTATCATTAGTCTTCATTTTATTGAAATCTGTAAGACAAAAAACTCACTGCTAAAGCCACTGGTGTTCTTTTCAGGCCTTGCTCACGGAAATTAATGGGAGCTTTGCCATTAATTTGAACGGGGACAGGATGTTGTGCCGTATTGGCATAGGTGCAACCAAGTTGTGCCTTCTTTTGAACTTCACTTTCCTTTCAGCTCTTCTCTTGTCTAATCTCTCAGATGTTTTCACGGCACCTTTCTTGGAGTGTGTTTTAAACTCTGCTGACATCCCTGCTGTTTGTGTAGTTGTTGCAACTGGCATCACAGCTTAGCTCTCATTAAGTCTAGGAGTTTTTCCGTCTCTCCCTTTCCTGTGATCACTGTAGGTAATGTTATTGCAGGGTGGACACTTGCGCTCTGGCCCCCTAGAGTACTACGACTCTCCCTCAACACGTGTTGTGTTAGGCACGTTGAGTTACTACACCTAATGCATCTGCTCCCCTGTTGTTCAAAACAGCTTCTGTGCTTCACCTCATCAGCAGATGTGTCTTTCAATCTAAAGAAAAGATGGTATGGCAGTAAAACAAAAACCTTGCTTTTTAGCACCATACTGTCTAACAAATTGGGTGCTTTGCTGTGAGGATCGGTTTGATCCTACTTACATTTTTCTCTTATATTCATCCCCATGAAATGTGTATTTCCACTCAGACACAGCAGCTGCTAACATTAACTTAGAAATGGTTTTAGTATCATATCCCAAAGGACCCTAATGAGGATTTCCTGAAGTTCTCGCATATAGGTCACGGGTGTGAGTGAGAAGGCAGGGAGGGATATGAAAGTCCCGAAGCACTTCTTGGGCATATGCCAAAACAGAGATGTGCATTATTGTCTTCAAATGCAGAGTGATTGAGCATATGGGGGATACACGTAACGTAAAAGTTCTCATTGCGTAAGAATAGCCACACCAGGTCAGATTAGCACGGTATCCTGTGTCATACTCTCATTTCTCTTCAAATCTTTGTTCTTTAAATAAAGATTTCTGTGAGGGGGACGTTTCTGAGTTTCTCAATGGCTTATGATGAATGCAGAGGGAAGAGTAAGGACAGAAGAAGGAAAAACATGACTCCTGAAAACTGGATTTCTCTTAGATGTACAAATCCCATTCCATTTTTTAGGCAGGTCATTCTAATCAGTTCATTTATCCATATTTATATCGGTGGATAATTTCGAGATTGCAAGAGGAAAATTGGAAAACAGGTAATTCTGCTTTCATTTGTATGTAGACTAGATAATATCATCTTCAGTAAGTAAGCTGATAAATCTCCACCTTAAACCCATGGATTTTTTTGCCCCATGAGATAGCAAATGATTTGGCTTATTGCCAGCCATTATTCTACCCTTAGTCTGTAAGTCATGTTTTTTTCCAGCAAACTAGACATGTATGCAATACCTTTATAGTCACAACAAACACAGCAGCAGAGCATGGCATTTTCACTAGAATAAGGGTAAATAAAAAAAAAAAATCTTGCTATATTAAGCCTATATACAAAAGCTTATCTTGGAATCTCTGAGACTATGAAAGCACCACATTGTCCTTGAGAGATGACTGTTTTGTATTTTGTGAGTTTTGGGGAGTTTTGGTTTGCCACTTCGGGATGCATATGATCTAAGCACAGCTGCCTTGGGTCATGTGTGTTTTAATAAACACTCCTCCCTTTGCCTACTAATAACACTGAAGTCTTTGTCAAAGCTGGCTCCAGGTTTACAGCATTTGTGTTGTGGCAGAGTGGTGTTTAATTTGTGAAATGTAGTGCGTAGCATAGGTATGCTATTTGAAATGTAAAATTTCATCTCTTCTGTGGAAAAAGTGTATGATGACTATCAGTTCTACCAACAGTGACATTCAAAAGGGGTTACAGTACAGGTTGTAGAAGTACTTCGGATTGCTCTTCTATAAGAGACCAAAAGGAACCCAAAGGAGAAGGAAAAAAATTAAAGGGGATTTTCCCAACCTATTTTTCACTGTAAACATTAATTACAGCTGAACTCCACTAGTTCACTTCTCTCTGAGTCTCTATAGTGGTCTGTGTGGTTTTCAGCTGGAAGGCAGTACTAATAACTTTTTGGCAGAATTTAACATATCTGCACGAAACAGAATTCAGTAGTTTCCTACTGTTTTTGAAGTATTAGATGCTTTCTGCTGAGACACAACAGAAAGGATAAGGACACACACATAAAAGTTTTTAGCACTAAGTATTTTTATACTGAATATAACAGTGAAGCAAAGGATCACATACATACTTCATACCCTTCAGAAGCTGATGCAGAAGATGAAGCAAATTGTTAGACCGCAGTGCACTGATGATTTTTGCATTTCTTGGGGAAGGATTGGGTAAGAAAAGAGGGGGCAAGAGGCAGAGATGCAAAAGGAGTAGGTTATAGGAGTGAAAGTATGAGAATCGTGAGGGTGTGAAGGGAAATGGAAGACAAAGGTGAGATAATGCTAGTGGGCTTTAATTACAACAGAAAAGGAGGCTGAGAAAAAATGTAATAGCAGTCTAAGGTAAAGCCAGGGCTATAACAGATCTTTTGGATGCCTTGCAGTTTAGCGAGGGACTGGTTTCTCTCTGGGACTTTTATTAAACGTGCCTCTCCTACCATTTATGCCCTCTCCTACTGCTTTTGTAACAATCCTGGTTACAATGTCTAGAACTGTTGAGTAGCATGATCAAATTGTTTATGCTTTTATTTTGTTGCTATTTCCATTTACTTTATATTTTAGCTATATCTTCACTGTCTTGTTCTGGTGGTGGTCATTTGAAGAGCTCTGAGTCTTCCTGTGTCCTGTAAGTCCAGTAAAGTGCAGTGAGAACTGTTCCCTAGGGGCCAAAACAGAGATCCAGCCTGCTAAACTGGATTCAGTCATATGATGTGGCTAATCCATTGCAACTCTGAAAAGTAAATGTGGAAGCTAATCTCAGTTGTCACTTCTGTAGAAAACGATCAAACAAAATTTACGATCTAGATTCGCTTTGGTGGAGTTGCAGGAGCATCACAGGTTAAGAGAGCAGTGAGTTGTCTGTTCTCCTGAGCAATTACTGCAACTTTCTGTGGTTGCACAGTGAACAGACCTGGCTTCCTCATTTAAGATATAAAGCTGTAAATCTCATTTGGTAGAACTTGAAATTAACATGTTAACCATTTGGAAAAAATGAACAAACTACTGACCAAAATATTTTTTCTTGTTTCCATCTGCAGGAAGTCACCAAATCTGTGCAACCCCTTCTGCTGGGAAGAATAATAGCCTCTTATGATCCAGACAACTCCGACGAAAGATCCATAGCCTACTACCTGGGTATTGGCTTGTGCCTTCTCTTCCTTGTGAGAACACTACTCATACACCCTGCTATATTTGGTCTTCATCATATAGGAATGCAAATGAGGATAGCTATGTTTAGCTTGATTTATAAGAAGGTAAGTGTTTCATTTACGCTCAAAGCCAAACCTCTGTCTGTAGCCTACGTAACTTTTAGGCCAGTTTGTTGAAAGATTGATAGTTTTGTTAGTCAAGGTACACAAAGTGCACAAAAGAATAATGTGGCTAACATCAGTTTCTGACAGCTCTTCATTTCCTAAGTCCAAAGAATTAAATACTCATCTGCAGCTGGTTTGACTGAAGTCAGCCTCTGTGCTGCTGGATATGTGGTGAGATGCCTTAATTGTTCTACCACTGTGCTCCTGTTATGCATGTGTATTGCAAAGGCAGAATGACATATGCTGGTGGCCAAAAAATTTTTTCAAAAGAGGATTAGAGGTGAAGATTTAAACAATAAATATAACATAGAAGGGACTGAGTTTGAATAATGTTGTGTGAGATCTCTATATCATGAAGAATCAACAGATACTGATGCATCACGTGTTCATAAATTCAAAGATTTAAAAAGGTATTTGGTTTTACCAATACCAAAAGCAAATAATTTAAACAAACATGTTAGTTACTCTAGTATAAAGCTCAGTGTGTAAACATCTTTCAAAGGTATTTGTCAAAATAGGCACAGTAGGAGATTTTTGAGGATGCGCTGCGACACACAGCATGCATGCTTAATTAAACTTGCATTTGCATATATATCTATATACATAAAATATTCAACAGAAAGCAAAGACTAAGTCAATAAATCAATATTTGTAAAACAATTTAATGACTATCTTAAATTCAAGTGACATGAATAACAAGTTTAATGAGACTTTCTTTATAGCATGAGCAGATAAGTGAATTGTTATTTATACTAATGTACCATTGCTTATTATTTTTATCTGTATTTATTCTGTTTTATGGGGATGAGTTACATGGCCATTTTTCTATAGTTTTGTTTTCTTTTACAGATCTTAAAACTGTCAAGCAGAGTTCTAGATAAAATAAGTACTGGACAATTGGTCAGTCTTCTTTCCAACAATCTGAACAAATTTGATGAGGTACGTCATTGGTTGTTTAATCCACTTGGTGATCCATCAAATACAAATGCAATACTTCAAGCTGTTCATGACAAATATAAGGAAGGAAGGAGCATAAATGACGAACTGCACTGAGTGCTCATTGTAGATACAAAATGAATCACTACCTTAAGAAAATGTCTAGGCATGTGATAATGGAAATGTTTGTTTTGATACTTATGACATCCTTCGTCTCCTGTGCTGATTAGTAGAACAAACCTAAAAATCAGGTATACTATAAAAACATGTTTGTACTACAGTCCAGTGAGAACCTGCCAGGAAATCTCTGGGTTATGCATTGGTTTCACAGAGGTCAGAACTGGCTGGTTCAGTCCTTCCAACCTCTTTTCCTGACCACCATATCATTTCACTAAGGCGATCCAGTCTGTTCCTGCCATTGAACAAGCAATGATGTTCAGCATTGTGTTGCTACTATTACCCACTCTCTTAAAAGTGAATAAGTGTTGATATAAGACCTTATTAGGAATCATTCCGAACACATCTGTCTTAGACAATACTTCCAGAGTCTTCTGTAAAACTTCTCTTTTGTTAAAGACACAGAGGTAAATCCCTGCTAATGGCTTTGAGGACTGGAAACTCTATGAACTTCTGTTCAGCGTGTATGTTTAACTGGCCCATTGGTAGTATGAGGTTTGCTTCCTATGAAAGAAGCAAGATCAGAGAGACTGTAGACACATGGCTGGAACTGTAGGCTGTATTTACTTTAAGCACTGTATTACTATGTAGAGCACTGTCAGCTAGCACTGAACAAGCTAGCACAAGTGCCCTATCATTGCAGCAGTGTAGCTGCAATAACACAGACCCCTGTGCAGCCCGATCACAGGATTCAGTCCAAAACCTCCCTAATGTGAAGGAACATGGCTGAAGTAGGCAGAAATCTGTTTTGAATTCGTTGTGTTCACACAAGAGTCATCTCTTCATCAAAATAATATTTGCCTCCTGTATCAGATTCAGTCACTCTCAGAAGATTCTTTTGTGCATTTTTTTCATCTTGCAGTGGTTGAAAAAGCAAGCATCAATGGCAAATTATGTTTACTTTTACAAAGCTGGGATTTTTCCTTGTGCGTATACATAGCAAAGAGACAACTGCAGCCTGAACTTTGCCTTACAAAAATCAAAGTTTAGGTGTGGAATGTATATGTATTGCTGCACTGTCATCATAATTAACACCCAGAATGCTATGTGCTCAGGATCACAAATCCTCCTTTATAAACTTGTTTTACTACTGGAAATATTTGTACCATTCTTCATTACATTTTTCAAAGTGTCACTTTAATGACTTCTTTCTTTCCATGTAGTTTTCAAAGCACATCTGTAACTTGTATTATTATTTTCTGCTGTGGGCTTCCACAGGGTCTTGCTCTGGCTCATTTTGTATGGATTGCACCTTTACAAGTGGCACTGCTGATGGGACTGCTCTGGGATATGTTAGAAGCTTCTGCATTTTCTGGACTTGCTTTTTTAATAGTTCTGGCCTTTTTCCAAGCCTGGCTGGGACAAATGATGATGAAATACAGGTGATGAGACTGTTTTAAAATATTTCAATATATTTTCCTGAAATACATTGGTTTAAGAGGTTTATACCACTTGATTAAGGGTCTCTAGTTTGACATTGTTACAAGAGAGGTCCCCTAACAGTGTTGGCTGTGTTGGGAAAGTTACGGACAAGCCTTTACTTACTTAGCAGCAGCTGTCTAAACTTAACGAAATGAAGGGTCTAACGTGCAGTAAATAGCGATAATGCTTTGTAGAATTGAAACTCCTAGTTAGTGACTTGATTTATTCTTTTTAGAGCTTGTATTTTCTCCTTAGTTTAACGATTACTATCTTTCTAATAATTCCTTTCACATTCTTTCTAATAATTCTATTAAATAAACATTTTAAGTGTAGGCATATAGGGAAAGTGTTTTCATAAGATAATGGGATACAAACTATCTATACAGGATGAGAAAGATGAAGACTGACCTACTGCCTTTTTACTTTGTAGGAATAAGAGGGCAGGAAAGATCAATGAGAGACTTGTCATCACCTCAGAAATAATTGAAAATATACAGTCAGTTAAAGCCTATTGTTGGGAAGATGCAATGGAAAAAATGATTGAAAGCATCCGTGAGTAAGTGTTCCATTTGTTAGTCAAAATTTTTATGTGCTCAGAAAAAAAAAAAAGAGGTGGCTATGAACACCATCTGTGGTCTTGTTAGTTGAGAAGTAAAGCACACAAATGTTAATCCTTCATAAACGAACTGTGCATTCCCACACTGCGGCTTGGGTTTTTTCCCAATTTGTCAAGTTCACTATGGAGGTGAGATTTTTTATTTTTTTAATTTGCTTCCTCATTTGTTATAATGATATTTCAGTGGTTAGTTTGCACAGGTAAAACAATTGTGGCATCTGTGTTTGTTTCTGGCCAACCCTATCCTCATCTAACAATAAAAAGCCCTTTTGTGATAGTTACTTAAGGCTTTGCAGACTTTTCTATTCTGCAGTGAAGGAAACAGTATGAGTCCTCTGCAGACATTTTCTGAGAAATGCAATAAAGCTGGTTTTAAATGTTATGTGCAATCTGTGAAAGGATTAAAGTAGCACAGCTTCATGTATTCACCCTCCACAATTGCATTAAATTTATTGTCTGTAGATAGCCATATATAATGCTTATCTCTTCAATTAATATCAAAATTGACCTGGAAGTACAAGACCTGAAGCAGAAAGGAGGTAAAAGAGCTAACCTAGTTAGCTGAGAGCTATGAGAAGGAGAGCTTTGTTTCTCACAGGGAGTTCTGGGGAAAGGGAGGAGAAGTGACATATTGATTGATGGGTGATGCTTCACTAAAGCTGTCCCGTGTGTTTGTTTAGTCCTTTACAGAGAATTAAAATTCTGTGCCAGGTGTGTGATTGGGAAAATAAAATAAAAGAAAAGACATATAAGTGTATTATTATCATGTAAATAGAAGAGATGAAACGATATTATTACACAAACACCTTCTTGTTCAGCTGCTGTCTGACAGACAATTTGGGGAAGGTGAAGTGTTCTTTAGAATAACAAAAATCTTAAAATTTGTAATAATTTACTGTAAACAATCAGGGAAAACTCAGTTTGAATCCAGGCTGGGAGTTCCAGCTCGAGGATGGAACCAGGTTAGGGTTCCCCTGGTGTCACTAGTCACATTCACTTTTAGGAAATTTGAGACCACAAATTGTGAACAAATCCTGTAGAAATGAATTAAATAAATTTTAGTCCACAAAATGGTCTCAGAAACCTGGAAAAAGGACTGTCATCTTATGATCTATATTTTCTACAATAATTTGTAGTAAATTTTGTAATGCTGGAATTCAATTTTTATTATATTATGAATGGATTTTTAAAAGACAAGAATGCTAGCAATATTACAAGATCAAAGTGTCTCTCTTTTACTTCTCTGCATCAAAATACCATATTTTTTTGAGTGATCCAACAGATCACTTGGTGAAGACATCACTGGAGCAGGTCAACCTTGGACTGTCAGAGTTTCAATTGGGGATGAGTCTCTTGAACCAAGTAACAAGTGATAGGACAAGAGGGAATGGCCTCAAGCTGCACCAGGGAAGGTTTAGACTGGATATTAGGGAGTATTTCTTTCCAGAACGGGTTGTTGGGCGTTGGAATGGTCTGCCCAGGGAGGTGGTGGAGTCCCCAACCCTGGAGGGTTTTAAGAGTCAGGTTGACACAGCGCTGAGGGATATGGTGGAGTTGAGACTGGTCAGTGTGAGGGTCATGGTTGGACTGGATGATCTTCAAGGTCTTTTCCAATCAAGGTGATTCTGTGAATTTTGCTTGCTGAGCCAGGGCCTCCCAGTCAGTTGGTTTGTTAAGCTGGTAGGAGACAAGACCTTGCGCATGAAGCCATGCCTGTGTTTTTGTAACAGTGTGTTATAACTCAGTCATTACCAGACCACTTCTGCATGCTGGCATTTTCTGATGCAACCCATTTAATCAACTCTAATGAACTAGATAGAGCTGTGCCCTTACTCTGGTAGACTTGAGCTGCCAGGGCTGGCCATCCTGCAGGTGTAACACTGCCGCAGGCAAACTCCCCCAGAGAACTGTGACACTTCAGAGGGACCAATACGGGCTATCTCCTGTGTGCCCTCTTAAATCTGTACTGATAATAACTATTTGTAACAGGTGTTTGAATAAACATACCTGGACTCCTCTGGGCTATGCAATGTATTCAGAGAAGTAAAAAAACACAACATCAAACTGTTCTCTTGAACCATACCATAGCACTGGAGAAGGTGAAGTCCAAGGTTGGAATGTCTATACTTTGTCAGTGGTAGATACACTTTCACATAAGGCAAAGTATCTCAAGCTCATGTATTTGTACTGATTCCTGCAGCATCACTTCAAAAACAGGCATACACTTGTGTGCACTCTATACATGCATGAGGCTCATAGTGTCCCTTATGTCTCACTGCAAGTGCCCATCCACAAGATCTGTCCCAAATAAATGCTTAATTTACAGAGCTCTCAAGCCTGTATCACAGACTCATGTCTGGAAAATTTTTGCTTGTGGCTGGTACTTGGGAGCTTACTGAAGGGGTTTAGTTCTTTCATTCTCCCTCTTCAGAGTAGTGGCTGTGTGCTTCAGCACTGGGGGGCTTTTTGAGAGCTTCTACCCAGGCATTTGTGTGGGACTGGATGAGCACCAAGCCCAAAAATCTTTGTTATTCCTATTCAGTGCTGCCACCCACAGTCTCATAGAAGCTCTGGAGGGACTTACAAGCCCTTTCTCCAGGGCAGTGACTACTACCGTGGTGGTGGTCTGCATGCCCGGCTACTGTCTTCAAGCCTCTCTTGTGAAATACAGAACAAGAAGTGCTAGGCACCCTGCTCCAGAACTGTCTGAGCTCAGATTTTCTGTCAGGGACTTTTAAGAACACTTTAGCTAACAAAAGTTGGTAAGATGCTGGATGCATGTGGAAGTCTCATGCATGTGTAGTGTGGAGCTGAAAGGGGGTTCCACACAGCTCCAAAATCCTGGATGGATTTTGCGTGCAGACACTGGCCCAATACCAGGACACATAGAGGTTTTGGTACTCAGCCTTGCAACACAAGGTATTACTGTCACCAATGTGACTGTGAATTTCTTCAGTGTCCCAGTGGTTAGAGCACTCACCCACTGAATGGGCACCTTGGGGTCTAGCTCCATCTCTAGCCCCAGTTAATTTCTCTTGCAGCAGAGCATTTGCTCTTTCACTGCAGCAGAGGTGCCTCTGTTCAGTCAAAGCTGAGCTGCGGGGCACCTGAGGAATGTGAAGTGAACAGGGTCAAAATGAGAGCAGTCAGTAGAAAGCTTCAGCAGTGTGAGTTGGAGCTATCAACTCAGAAAATGAATTACGCGAGTTAGCGCTATCGACTCAGAAAATGAATTACGCTCCCTGAATTATTTCTCTTTTTATTTAATAGCTTGCTGTAAGATACATACACATTGTGGAAGCAGCCAAGATTAATTACCTTTTGCATTCCTGACTGCACAGCAGTCAGTAAGCTACTCCGTAGACTGAGCTTCTATGGAACAAGGAAGGTGGAGGGCAGACTCCCTGCCTTCCACCTCTTCAAGCTGAGGTTAACTGATACCTTTCTTCATGGGTGAAACTCTTAGTAGGGTGCTCTGCAAAAGGAAATGACACTATAATCGTATTGTGGATTGTTCTTAGTTTTTTATGGTCACGTATAGCAAATCTGGCATTTCAAAGTATCTTATTTCTAGGGGAGTTATGTATCTAGATGATCAGATGAGTATGGGATGATGATTCTGGGAGTGTATCATGTACCACAGCATCAGATGCTTAAAGATGGTTGTGCCAGGAATTGTAGAGGCTTGTGGTTTATGAAGTATCTAAATCATGAAAGATCATTGTTATTTGCTCAGACATCTCTGAACACTGGTGCCAAAAATGGGCTGCAATTACTTTTTAGGTCCAAAAACTGTTTCGAAACTTGCTTTTTAACTGCAATGCTAGAAAATAAGAACGATGAATGAGCCTCTGAGTGATTTCTTTTACCAACAGTTCCATTCAAAATATTTCTAAGATGTAAACTGTGGAATCCTATACTAATTATTTCTATTTCTTTTTATAACAGAACTGAACTGAAGCTTACCCGAAAAGCTGCTTATGTGAGATATTTCAACAGCTCAGCTTTCTTCTTTTCAGGCTTTTTTGTGGTGTTTTTAGCTGTGCTTCCATATGCTGTGATTAAAGGAATTATTCTCCGAAAAATATTTACCACCATTTCCTTCTGCATTGTTCTTCGGATGACAGTGACCAGGCAGTTTCCTGGGTCTGTACAGACCTGGTATGACTCTATTGGAGCAATAAACAAAATACAGGTAGGGTACATACACTAAAATCTTCCCAAGTACGCAAGCTAACTCTTTATAGCATGTTATCTTGTCAGTTGATCAACAAAAGCGCACAGCATTTATGCAGGCTTTCCAAATATACTATATGTTGCTTTGACTACACACCATGAAATGTCATTATAAATCTTGATACTGTTATATGGTTCCCCAGGCAGCATAACCACAGGAGTCTCGTGATACCTGCACGCTGCTTTTTTTGAAACAGTGGCATTTAGTTATTTATTCTCATTGCAGAATAAAGAACTTAATAAAAATGTATCATGAATTGTGGTGCTTAAGAAATGTTTTTCCTTCAGAAAAGGAAGTACAAAATTAGTACATGTTTTATATAGCACAGCTTCCAGTCACAGATCTTCTGTTTTTCTAGCTATTAGTGGCCAGAACAGCAGGAGATTGTGCATCTTATGCAAATGTGCATCTCATTCATTATGAGTAGTAAACATAATTAAGATACTGGTCAAATAATTATTACCTACCTTACCTACTGAGATCAATTGCTCATATGCCAGCGTGAGAGGCTTATCTGCAGAGTCAAATCAGGCTGAATTCTCATTAACTCTGTCTGTTTTATCTGCTGTTTTGATATCACTCCTCAGGAAAAGAATTCTTATTCTATTTCAGGGTGAAATCTTAGGCTTTTTTTTCCTACATATTTATATATTTTTTGGTAAAACATAGTTTATATTATTTTTAGTGTGATAAAAATACCTAATATGGAACTTAAAGATCTTAATCAGAAATCTGAACCTTCATATAGAATAGCAAGTACTGGATTTTTATGATTTTAAACTGGGCGGAAAATTCGAGTCTAGCCATAAACCTTTCTATTCAACATTCAGAAGACTGCCTTGTTGGGTCCCAATTTATGCAGTCTTTGTGCTCTCAGGTTCCCTAGGCATTGGTGGAGGCCTCCTGTCTCTCGTGTTTCCTGGAAGTGTATATCCAATGCCCTGTCACAGAACTGGCAAGCCCAATTGTTGTACCATTGCCCTCACTTTGCCGAACGCTTGTCTTTGGGGATATTAGCTCTGTGGGTGCTCCGGAATCTATAATCATCTCTTTGTGGCAGATTCAGTATAGACCCCATAGACAGACTGCACAGAATCCCAGAACACTGATGCCCTTTACTTGTCACAAGAAACATAAACAAGAATAATAAACTACTCATACATTTCTCTGATTAATTTTCTTATCAGTTTAGAGAGTTCACTGGGCCAGATATATCTCCTGGGTTATTGTATTTTCCCCATAGCTAGACCCATGTTTTCTAGACCATGAAATGTTTCAGGATCAGTGTGCTTTCTCTATCACTGCTCCAGCAACTTCACTGGATGACCCCATTGCCTTTGTTATGAAAGAAAGCCTAGCTATCATTTCCTTTTTTTTGCATAAACTCTGTATGTTTTGCCTTACAGTTTTTTAAGTTCCTGCCCTTTCAATCATCTGCTTTTTCCCTTCTGCTTTTTCTGCTTGGGAAATTTGCAACTTTACTGTAGAGAACTGATTTTGCCCAGTGTCTGCTTAGTTTGTCTACTGTATTGCTCATGTAGACCTACTTGGTTTCACATAAATTAAAAAGACAATTCAGAGAAGATGGTACATACAGACTGCATAGCCTTAACAAAACAATGGAGTAGCGAAGTTATCTTTCCTACATTAGCATAGGCTTACTCTTTTTTTCTAACATTATCCCAGAAGGTAACACAAGCATCAGGTTGCTGACTTGCGTCATTTGAAATTACAGTACTTCAGTGCTGCACTGGCCAGGATCATTCTCTACCTTTTTTTTTGTTGGTAGAGACATCATTCTAACTCTTTTAAACTCTTGCAGTTTTGGAATAAAGCGATAGTAGCACATAGCTGCTTTGTTTCACTGTTTATCAGAATGCAACCTTCCACATCCTACTCCAAACCCAAAGCTTTTTTTGAAAAGGATTAAGGTTGGAGGAGTGATGCTGCCTGATACAAGTCCTGAAAGCAAAGGAAATGTCAAGTTTTGATACTCTTTCTAAACCAGAGCTGAATACATCTATGGTTATGTTTTCACTAGCAATGAAAGAATTGGTAGTTTCCTTCTGCATCTGAAAGATGTATAAACTATATTTATGCCTCTCTCTAAGACCCTACAATGCAATAGCACTATCAAAAATAGTAGCTAGTGCTCACTGTTGGCAAGTAGGTACTGCTTTGTGTGATACAACCGTCCCTTACTGTTTCATCTCCTCTGCTTTCATGGTGTTTCTAGGATTTCTTGCTGAAAAAAGAATATAAAGCCCTGGAGTATAATCTGACAACCACTGGGGTTGAGCTGGACAAAGTAACAGCTTTTTGGGATGAGGTTAGTAAATTAAAACACAGAGTGTATCTTTTTTACCAATATTTGCCTTGGTGTTCTCTATTAAGAGCAGCCTACACTCCTTCATTTTAATTGGCTTCAGCTATCAGCAGGTAAGAAATATATGGAAAGTAATTAATGCATGATATCAAATTATCCACGGTTGAGAAACTTTGGAAGAGACCTTTTAATAAGTGTTAAGGCCTGTAATAAGTAGTTACTTCTGATTTAAGTTGGCCTAAAAACAGTATCAGGCTGTGGCATGTATAAACATTGGAAATCAGTTTTATAAAAGGCAAATTTTGTTTGTGTCCACAAATTTAGGAGCAATATATTTAAGAATATAATGAATATATTATAGATAGGAAAAGTAACATTAAAAAATTAAGCTCATATGTTTTCATAGGTCTATAGTATGATATACATGTGTCCATATGCATGTTTATTTATTTTTTATATACATACAAATACACATCTGTGTATGTTGCAGGGAATTGGAGAGCTCTTTGTAAAAGCAAACCAGGAAGACAAAGCTCCTAACCCTGACAATAATCTCTTCTTCAGTAATTTTCCCCTTCATGCCTCTCCTGTTCTTCAGGATATAAATTTCAAGATTGAGAAGGGACAGTTATTAGCTGTTTCTGGATCTACTGGAGCAGGCAAGGTATTTCTATTTCTGTTGTCTCAACAATACTCCTAATAATTTTAAGCAATAATATTGTCTTATCTGTATTGTTACCTGTATTGTTACTGTATTCTTGCTATCCTGTGCTCACTGTAAAAATCATGGCTGCAGGGAAAAATATGGATAAACTGTAAATTTCAGTAAAGTGGCCAATAGTTATTTGAAGTTTTACTCTGTGGTAAATATGAGAAAGAGTTTGCTGGGTATTTTTTGTACATACAAGGATACAGACTTAATAAGGAAGTAGCAATTTAAATGACAAAACTATTTTTTCATAGGAAGTAAAAGGAGATTTGCAGGAATAATGCAGACTGAAACCTAAAGTTAATGCTCATGGTGAGAATCTCCCTGCCTTTAAAACAATAAACTGGAGAACATATCCAAATCGCTCAGTGTGCTAGAAAGCTGGCTTTTTTTTTTTTTTTTCCTGCCTTGCTAACATTTTAAGGAAAAATTTGAACACAAGGTTGTCAGTAACCTGATAAACCTGACATGGATTAGCCAGGTAACTACGATGCATGCCCTGGACATGTGGTATACCTGGTCACTTGTGCTCTGGTTCCTATAGTGCCTCACTCAGACAGGCTCCCTGAGTGCCATGTGAAAGCCTGGGGAGGTGCTCTTGGAACTGGTGGTTTTCTGAGAAAAGTTGTGGTTTAGATTAATCATCATTTTAGGACCCCAAAATGTTATCAAAACATTTAGTTTGCAGATAACACATCTGATTAACCTCATTAATATAAAATGAGTTGAACTATGATACTCATTCACTTTGAACAGCAAGTAATTAGATGAGTCTTTCATGTTCACTGTTTTTTCTGAGATGTGAAAGTCAAACATTCATTATGCGTTTGGCAGCTTTTCCTGTTTAAGAAATTATTGGTGAACATGCTCATGATTTCTTTTACTTGCATGGGGTAAAATCTTTGGTCTGTTGGAGTCAATAGCAAAGGACCCATCAATTTCAATATGGTCAAGGCTTCTGTATTATTTTTCAGTAATGATACCAATAGGAAAGAACAAGGAACTCAGGCCATGATGTTGTCCTCAAGCTGATATGTTGACATGCATTTTAGTGTGGTACTTCTGAATTAACAGAATTCCTATGTTGCTGATAATCTCCGATGGCTATTGCTAAAGCTGATACTTGTAATACAAAAATGTCAACTAGAAAGTGCTGAAGGATGTATGTATATCTCCTTTACTCAGCTACTAAGGAAATGGAGAAAAATTCAGGTTGCACTGAGCAATTTATGTGAGTATATACATACAACAAATTTGGACTTTTCAAGGCAATAAAGATAAAAGGTTATAATATTATCTGAAATTTACAAAAAATAAGGTTTATACCCCCCCCCCCCAAAAAAAAAAAAAAAACAACCAATTTCTCCTTCCCTTACACCCTCTTAATTTGAGGTTTCCTTCATGTTGCTTGAAGCTGTTACTGTATCTCCCAGGAATTGTCAGGCACGTGAAACAGACTGCACACTTATAAGCCTGACATCAGCTCTTTAATACTGCTTCAATATTAGTTAGGGTCAGGTTGGGGTTTTTTCTTCCATTTGTGTTACATTGCACAAGATGCAATAGTTTAACATCCAGTGTGCAAAACATACTAAGTGCCTGTCCTTTGCAAGTTCAGAAATTTCTTACTCAGCATTTTTGAGAAGTCAGATTCTGGTATAATGGAAAGAATCTCGTGAGACTCCCCTTGTGTATTGTATAACTTGTCAAAGGATTTCTGGGCTTGACAGCATGAAACTGTGACTTAGACAGATTTTTAGATCTTTGGCTGTTACGTCCCAACTTTGTTCACTGTTTATTAGTGATAAGAACACCACTGGAATGGCTCTGTAACATATTTTTCCTTGTATTTCTCAATTCTATTCTTTGATCTAGTAGCCAGTGATGTGTGACAAGGTTACTACAAGCTACTGATTAACTCTGAAATTATAACATGTCAGTACTGAAATTGCAATCAATTCTTTTATGAAGGGAAATAGTAAATATGCTTAGGTCATGTATTCACGTAAATGAGTTAACAGTTACAGAGGAAAATTCAGATCACACTGAGCAGTTTTTGAGTAGTTGTATACACATACACAAAGAAATTGCATTTTTCAAGGCAATACAGATAAAAGGCTTATGAACATTAGCAAAATTGTAAACATGAATTGTATTGTACAAAGAACAAACAAAATAGTCACTGATAATGTTAAAAATGAAATAACAATCTCCATAAATACTAATACCTTATGTCTCTATGTGTCTCACAGATACTTGCATTTTTACCTTGTAAAATTACTGGAAGTTTAATTAAAAACACATACTTTTGCAGCAGCATGCCTTTTTCACAAGATATCTCACACAATTTTTATCATTCATTAAATGAAGTTTCCCTCATTTCAGAGGCCTTTCAGAACCATATGTATCATGACAATCTCTACTACTTGCAGTTTACACTAGAACACTACGTATAGGGACACTCTTTACAAGACAAATGTACCATTTAAGTGATTTAGCAGAGCAATTCTCTCTTTGTTTAGCATTTCTTATAGTTGTATAGATCTCTCATATACTAACCAAGTGTTAATGATTTTTCAGACTTCTCTTCTGATGTTGATAATGGGAGAATTGGAGCCTTCGCAGGGTAAAATTAAACACACTGGAAGGATATCCTTTTCACCTCAAGTCTCCTGGATCATGCCTGGAACAATAAAAGAAAACATAATTTTTGGTGTATCCTATGATGAATACCGATACAAGAGTGTCATCAAAGCCTGCCAGCTAGAAGAGGTCAGTGATCTAGGACTCTTAAGACCTGTGACCCCAGGAGCTAAATAAGCCGTCTCAGATATTATAAGGTGTCTGCCTTCTCAGTCTTCCTTGCTAATTAAAAACCTGGGTAAACATATTAATGTTAAAGAAATTATGTTAAAAGTATGGTTCCTACAATTTTTTTTTTCACATTTCTTCCCCATAAAGAAGCTATTCCTTACAATCTTGGAAATCAACCTCTTCTCCTCCTTTCTTTTGCACTTCAAAAATGGCTCCAGGAATAATTAGAACTCTGCTCCAGAAACCTGAATTATTTAGAGGAAAACTTGGGTTTTTCTGTGTGCACGTTAAAAATTCTCACACTGGAAATTATTGTAAGATTGATCTTTATGTGATGTGTAGCCCACAATTAATACAATGATGTGGAAATGTCCTTGTATGTGTTTGATGTTGCCAGAGGGTAGCATAGGAAAAGATATCTTTTCACATTACAAAAGAAGACAGCATTTTAGACCTTTCCACCCTTATTGCTATGCCTTAAGTTCAGGCATTTTGCTGTAACATGTAGATGAAAACAATAAATATTTAGCTGTGCTGAATAGGATCTGTCTTTAGGCCACACAGTGAAACATATTTTCCTTTAGTGACAGTCAAGCAAGAAAACAATAGTCAGTCTGTTTAAAAATAAGATGAGGTTACTGCGCTTTATCTCAGAGCAGGGTATAGTTAAGTGATAAAATAATCTTTTCTTATGTTTATGGCCATTTCAGCTTGTGTTTGGATTGTGGTTTGCTGGAAATCTTTGCAAGCTTCTGAAGTCAGGTGAACTAACAGCTTTTGCATCAGGCTTTCTGAAGAGAGTAGTCCTTAACCTTAAGTAAAAGTTGTAGTTAAAAGTTGTAGTTAATGCCAAAGCTCCATGAAACAACTGCTTCAAGCAGTTCAAAACTGTTCTTGCCCTTGGCCTTGTCCAGGCCTGTCCTAGAGCAGAAGGTGGTGGCTCAGTGTCTTGGTGTTGGTGGGATGGCTTGGTGGCTCAGTGTTGTTGGGATAGCTCACTGTCTCAGTGTCGGCAGGACAGCTCAATGTTGCAGTGTTTGTGGGATGGATTGGTGTCTCGGTAGGCTGCAGCTCCTTTGTTCTCCAAACAGGTTCAATCAAGCCAGCTTTGATCTGTGTTGGTGCAGCTCTGTGTAGAATGATATGCTTCACCTCCTAGCAGGGCTCATTATTTGAGATCAAGTTTGGTACTTAGAAGGATATTTTCTTCTGAGTGAAGCTGAATAAATTGGGCTGGTCTGAAGAGAAGGCAGAATGGTCTGGAAGGAAGCCAAATACATTACCTTGTTGCTATTATTATTCTGCTTTCTAGTCTTGTTAGCTTTCATATCTTAGTTACCGAACAGGACTTAGCATGGGAGATTGATGTATGGATTTAAAATATTAATTCCCTGTTTATTGCCCAGTGTGACCTTTTAGGGGTTTATTATGACAAGGGTTAGTGCTTTTTTGGAGTGGGGTAGTGTATGTTCTCATTCTCCAGAAAGGACAGGTACCAGAGGGTTTTTGCCTACGGGAGTTCACTTTGTCCCCTCCTCTGCAACTAGGTAGTTATATAGTCCGCCTGAATGTAGGCCTGTTGCTGAGTCTAGTTCTTATATGGGTTCTTCAAGGTGAACCAAGGATTGGTGATAAAAGAGACTTTATTTCCTTATTGCACATATGCTGAAAGTCAGTTAACATACAGCTCTTAACAGTGGCTGAAATTTACTTCCAAGTTCCATGCTCACAAAAACTTTTTTTGGAATACAAAGCCATCTTCTTTGACCCACTGGGTCAAGTAGTGCCAGTAAAGTACTGCAGGTTACTCTGTGTGGGTCACATCATACCATCTCATAAGTTTAGGGCTTCCTGACAGACAGTGAATAGCCTGTTCTTGTCTGTCAGCAGAACAGCACACTGAAGCTGGGTGACTTCATACAAGGTGCTCTGCACTTTGTTTTTGATCTATGGAGATATGCAAATGATATTAAGCTAGTGTAACTTAAATAATTCAGGATGCATGAATATTTTGTAACCCATACGGTCCCACAGATTTGTGTGCATCCAAGTGGTGTAGCAGGTCTCTGACCACTTCCTATTTAATTGTCCTGACCTCATTCTGCTTCCCCTCCCCATCTCCTAGCTCATGAGGCTGGGTGTCCAGGGAACAGCCAGTTCCACAGCTAAAGACTGAGGCAAAGCAGGCATTGAGCACCTCAGCCTTTTCCTCATCCTTTGTTACTTTGTTTCCCTCTGCATCCAATAAAGGAGGGAGATTTTCCCTAATCCTCCTTTTGTTGTTTGATTAGAATCTTTAGAACACTAAAATGGGACATCTTTTTGTCCAAAAAGTTCAGGTAGCTGCATGTTGTACTTCCTTGACTTGTATACTCAGCTTAAGAGATTTCTGCCTTCAGCTTCTTACTCTTGTTGCCTTACTGCAGTTCACCTACCCTCCAGTTGTGCCAGTACACTTGCTCATGATGTCATACCATGAAACAGAAGGTGAAGATTAAAAAGCAAATGATTATGATATGTTGGAGAACTGCATCCTTTATAAATACTCTGTTAGCATAGTCTGACAAAGTGTGTTTGTGTACTGCACAATACATTAGGATCTCAGTTTGTGCCTGGGTTTACAGGCTCAGTTAGTGTGTACATGTCTCTCAAGTATCCTTTTTACTCATGCCTATCATAGCTGTTGTCTCACTCAGCGCCCATCACATAGGTGTGTGACTGATGAATGGTCAGATGCAGTGAATCACGTCATACAGTAGATACTGTTTTGTGAGTCTATGTATGGGAAGCATGTGTTTTAATGGTGCTTCTTTGAGTGTAGTCCCACTTGATGGCGCACATGTGGCAGCAGTATAGTGTCATAGGTTTCATTCATGGTCCTTGGTCCTCACGGCTCTGCTCTGTAGCCTGTGGCACGTGGCGATACCAAGGGCAAGGGACACCGCAGTGCAACTCTGTGCAAGTGTATGAGATCTGAAAGGATCCACAATGAAAGGCAGTTGTGTGTTGAAGGCTCAGTGAGGGAAGTTTGTTAGGTCTAAGTACCGCTGCTTGTCATAATTTCAGGATGTCCCTGTATAGATATGTAATACTGAAGAACCATGAGCAGGGTTTTCAAATGCATCTCTGTGCATCAGGAAAAGCATGCCTAAGGTACTTATAAAACTTCTGTTTGTAAACCTTATATGTGTATTTTTATGGTAGTATAGCCTGCTTTATATGCGTAAAATGAATCAGAACTTGATTATAATTACATTTCTTGATTACATTTTTCCTTTGAGGACAAGTAGGGCATCAGGGGAGGTAAAATCATGTTTTACAATGTTGTTCTAATTACTGGAGTTTGGAAATGGGCAGAGGTTAAGAGAACAACAGTGGAAGGTGATAGAACAAAAGAAAAACTGCTTTGAAGTTGAGATAAAGGGATGGTGATTAAGACCTACCTTAGTGTTCTTGATATCCTACAGAAACAGTCTTTCTGGCAAAAGTTATTTTTGAAAGCCCAGCACAAACTAAACATGGCTGCAGTAAGATATAATTGGTGTGTAGACATTGCACTTGCCCTTGAACTCAAGGGAATGCCACTTAAATTATATGATACATTCTGTGAAACATTACATTAAAAATTTTTATAAAAAGGCATAGGAGAAGGGCTGCTTGTTCCTTCTCCACTGCCTTCTTCCTCTTTTTTCTTTACTTGAGAAATAGCAAATATTTTAACAAGCAAGTAAGGTGAATACCTTATTGAACATGTCTTCTAAAATAAAGGTCCCAGTTTGCAAATATGGAAGTGAAGCCTTTCAACTTCTAGATCAAACTATTCCAGCACAGATCAGTAGTCCTTTCCATTTGTCGTTTATTTGGAAGCTTTTTTGAAATAAATTGTTTAAATGGGTTTAATTTTGAGTGTGCAGGTATTATCACAAATCTGTTAACCTTAAAATCTTGTATTGGCTCGCTATGATAGAGAGAAGCCAAGCTGTAATTGGTACAGATTCTGAACTCATTTCCTAAAGAGAGTCTCCATAGGCAATCTTAAAGGTACTGGAAAAGTAAGATAAGATTAATTGGTGCTGTCTCGGCTTATGCTACCTTTTTTTTTTTTTTTGACAAGGTGTTTTACCATTTTTATCAAGTACTTTTCATTACATTCATCATAAAAATCAGTTAGCAAGAGAAGGTGAACTTTTGCCTAGCACTTCAAATTAAGGACCAAATATGAACAAATATAACACTGAGAAACCATCCTGCATAATTAATTGATTTTTATTCTCAGTGCTCAATAGCAAAAGCCACTGGGAGATGTGAACTGGATGAGTTTATGTGTCTATGGAAACTTGCTACTAAATTTGAAGTAATTCCACAAGTGTAACTTCCCCAGAGATTGAAGGGTTGTATTAAGGTCTTGACAAGAATAACATGAATATAAATGGGAATTTGTAGGAGTAGCCAATTGGGTTTGCAAAATCCTTATTACTGATGTGATGAAAAATGAGGAAGGAATGTGGCTTGATTTTTAGGCTGAAAAATCAGTATTAGTAGCCTACTATACACAGGGTGTGGGATTTCTGTTTGGTTTTAGCACTTGCTAAGTTTAAAAAGGTAAAACATTTGGACAGTTGAAACAAGAATCTTCATGTCTTAATACTATTAACATTGAACAAAGTCATCCTAAGAGAATGCCTTTCTCTAGTCAAGACTGCAGAAGCAGGCCCATTATACTCATTCTTGTTAAAAAATAAACAAGCATTGTATCCCATTTGAAGGGGTGCAGTAATTCATTAGTTTTGAAACCATACTTCATGACTTCCGTTTTTAGCTTTTTGCAATGTAAGACAGATATTTTTCCACCTAGTTAGTTCATTTGATCCTTCAATAGTTACCTAAGAGGCCATAAACACATAATGGCAAACTACTTTTAAAATATTACCCCTCTTAAAGTAAACACATGTTCTGATTTTAGAGCCACCAGCTGCTCATGAATGTAATGTTTAACATGGCATGCAAATAGAGGAAGTGTTTCCATATGAAATCAAATCATATAACAGTACTAAAGAAATTTGTGGCCAGATCCTGTGGTTTTTTGAGCTGGTTTTACAGGGAGTGCAGGAGATTAGATTCATTTTCATCTAAGAATTTAGATTATACAGAGAATAACTAGAGAAAGAGACAGTCAGTATGCCAAGGCCTGGTTTGTGTGCCTGCATGTTTGACATCTCCTTCTAAAGGATGGCATCCATCCCTGAGTGACAAGTTCCTTGCAATGTCAAGGATGCCCTGAAATAGAAACATATATCCTTGCATCCCACTATACTGCTCCAGCCCCTTTTACCTGTGCTGGTTTGGGGTTTGTTTGTTTTTTGTTGGTTGGTTTGAGGAGCTTTTTGACACATAACTAAATCAGTAGGAGTTGGGAGGTTATTATGTCAGTGAAACAAATACTTTGTGCCCTGATTTTGTGCCTGTTTTTCACAAGGGATATTGGCAGATCACAAAGTGAGTGGAAGAGAGGAATAATAAGGGTTCAAGTCTGGAACTGAGTACTTTGTAGCAGGTAATTCTCTGCAAGAGGATATGAAGACGTGTCTGGGTTACCTAATCAGGTACATGTCTACAGTGTAAACTACGTGACAGCAAGTTACTTAGCCTGTCTTCATAGCTGGGGAAAGCAACAGACATGTCAAGGTGAAGTTCATCACATCCTAATGTAAATAACTAAAACAGCATAAATGCCTCTTTCAGGCAGAAAGTGCATATAGTATGTCAAATCTCCCACTAAAACCATTGCATCTCAGAAACGTGGGCCCAAAAGCTTTATACTTTTTCCACCTTGCACTGGTATGATCCACTGGCATGAGAAGACTCCTTTAACTGCAATTCTTTTCTGTGGCCCAAAATCACGGGCAGGTCAGCTGTGAAGCTGCTGACGCAGTGAGTTCCCTGGGGTAACTAGAAGTAAATAGGCTGGCACAGTTTCTTTATAGCAGGGAAGCATCTTGATTAGAGAAAAAAATGTACTCAAACTAGCAAATGCAGTGACTTCAAGAAGTTTATCAACGATCACATAAATATGCTTAACAGAGCCCCTCTGCAATGTTCTGTGTTGATATCGTTTAGTTAAAGACCTGTTTCAGTCAAGACATCTCTCCCCACCTCTTTCCCTGTCTTAGGTACAGGGCTCTGGACTGATTGGATGTTGTCCTATCTTCTTGATACTTCTGGAATCATATTTAATTCCCTTGCCCTGCATTTAACCTACCCACATGCAGCATACCGACTACTTCAAGTTTCAAAAATCTGTTCCATGGGAATGTTTCCCCATAGAGAAAGCGAGTTTTGTGAGCATTCATGTGAGTGTTGGGTGAGCCTGACACTCTGCTCAAGATCACAAACTCTTGCAAAAACAAAGCTTATGCTTTTGGATCATGAATCCTTCATAAATGGTTCAGCTGAAATCTAACAAAAGCCTTGGCTTCAGGAATCATAGGCAGAGAGAGGTCAGTTACCTAAATAAAATAAAATTCTAAAAAGTAATTTCTCATTTGAAATACTTTAAAGAGATCTGGTTTTCTGGCTTCTGGCCCAGGAAAATGAGGACTCGAGTGTGTTCAAACTGGTTACCCAAAAGTCAAAATATAAAAAATTACTGAAAATTCTTCATATTTTAAAAATTAACAGAAATGTTCACTTGTAGGTGTGAGTCTAAAACACAAGACTAGATTTTGAAAATTTTAAAACTTCTAATTTGCAGTTTAGTTCATATCTGTCTTACTTCCAAGATAATTTATTTTCTGAAAGTCAGGACAAATTGAAAGTTATGCTTTCTGCAAAATGACATTTCAAATTCATTAGCTTAAAGTTTTTAGTAATCACTGAATTCAAATCTGGAGGTTTGTTTCTGTTCCATTTCTACCTTGTTGGCATATTTGAATTGAATATGATTGCTTGGAAATACAGAAATAATCATGTTAGTGAGAAAGCAGGTAACAGTAAATTTTCCTCTTATGACTGAAGGGAAAAATTATCAAATAGGTTGGAACAGTATTGCAGCTCCTGCTTGAAACCCTTGGTGCTGCTTCGGCTTAACTTGTATTCAGCTTTACTAGGCATTTTATATAATAAAGGCTTCAGTACTTTTAATTTATCGCAAATAGTCCATACTACAGAAAGGGAATTGCAAAGTTCATTTAGAGGCAGCTTCTCTAAAACACAAAGAAAGTGGTCAAAAAAGAAGTACTTTGGTAGGTGAGAAGGAGGTAGCAATGTGAATGGGCGGATTTTCTGGGAACTGTGAAAATAAACATGGGGAATGTTAATGGCAATGAAGAAAAGGAAGGTGATAGAGATGGTAAAGAAACTGAGACTGCAGGAAAAATGGAAGTGAAATAGAGAAAAGGGTTAGTGAAGGTGAAATGGGGAGAGTCAAGACCACTGCTCTGTTCCATCAGTTTCATGACTGTTTTACCTTTTTGGAGGGAGGCAGAAGAGCAAAGATCTAAAACCACATCATTAAGGACGTATTTAAGGAAGAAAGGGGGGTCCCATAAGTAAAATATGTATGTTCTGCTTGAATAGCTTGAGTAGCCTTGGATATATAGAGCAACTATATGCTGAAAAGCATGGTTCTCAGAAACTCTTTTCTGTCATGTTTTATTATCTTAATTCTTGCTAATGATTTATCAAATTATTTTGATAACAATCTCTACAGAAGAGACTTGGATTGTGAAGTGCATTCTGAGGTTTCCTTTTTTTATAATGAGACCATATTTCCTGTTCAGCCTGAAAAAAAATATTACCTTAAACTATCATCTTGGCTATATTCTTCCATACCAAATCCAAAGGTATTATGAGGGTCATCACTTTGCTGCTGAGGTCGATGAATATGACATTTACACTGTTAAAAATGCAAACAGATATTAAAAGGGGTGCCTTCTCCTTGGGTGTGCAACATGAGACTTGTTAGCTCCTGATATTAGAAGCACCCATGGAAATAATTAATATCTGTGAGAGCTGTGAGGGTTTTCTTCTCTGAATAGTTACCAATAGGTTTTTCAATTTAAGCATTTAGAAATAGATATGTTAAAGAAAATCCAGTGGCTACTTCATTAATATGCTGGGGTTTGTGCTGTTCAGCATCATTACATTAGGTTTGTCCCTGGCTTGATTTAACTTCCTGCATAAAATGACAGCAAGGATGTATTTGGACCAGCCCTATTACTTTTTTACAATAGGTAATGCATGTTCCAACAAACAGCATTGTGTGTCTATTGGACTTCATCACTCTGTTTACGCCTTTGAAAGAAATTACTAAACATTTTTTAATTATTATAATTACAGCCTGAAAAGTTCTTTGTCTGTTCCGTGCCATATATTATGGCCCTGAGGTAAAGGGTGGAAGAGAGCAGAAGGGGAACTCATTAAAAGTCTGATTAAAATTCCATGTTGACACACCTGCAATGAAATATAGCTGACGAAATCCCACCACCATTTAAAACAATGGGAACCTTGGAGTTAATTTCAGTGGGGCTAGGATTTTACCCTGTTTGCAGGGGAAGACATACTGGGCCCAGTTCTTTACCTGGGCTTTTTTGGAAGAAGTAGAATCAGGAAAAGGCAATGGCACCAGCACCATTACAGGCAGCAGTACTGGTAGAAATGGGAAACAGTTGAAATCAGCTTAGATATCTAGATACTTAACCATGCAAATCCCAATGTTCAGGTGAAGATATTGGATAAATGTCAAAGTTACAGATGAATAACATGACTCCCACATGCATAACAAGGGATAGGACAAAAGGTAATGGCCTCAAGTTATGCCAGAAAAGGTTTAGACTGGATATTAGGAAATATTTCTTTACAGAACGGGTCGTAAGGCGTTGGAATGGGCTGCCCAGGGCAGTGGTGGAGTCCCCATCCCTGGAGGTGTTTAAGAGTCGGGTTGACATAGCGCTGAGGGATATGGTGTAGTTGGGAACCATCAGTGTTAGGTTAATGGTTGGACTAGGTGATCTACAAGGTTGTTTCCAACCTTGATGATTCTGTGATTCTGTGATAGTGAAATCACAAGTGGTCTGAGCAGAATAAATGCCAGAAAAGCTTTTATGCCAGAATTTCACATGTTCTCTCTAAATAATTCATGACCTACAAGAAAATGATTTTGCCATGTTCAGAAAATCTTTAAAAAATGTTGCCAGTCCTGTTTTTCACATCCCTCTTTCTGCAAATACCTGAGCTGTTATGTATTAGGATTTGCTTGTGTGGCTTTCCTTTTACAAGAGCGAAATAACTAGTTAACGTGAGAAGAATTTAAAAATCACCTGCAATAGATTTTCCATACGTAAGAGCATCTTGATTTTAAGGTCAGAATCCTCTAAGTCAGGAAGTAAATGCTATTATCAAATTAAAGAGTTGGGAGAATCTCCCATTTCCTGACAGACCAGGCAGTCAATTTCTAGCCCTTGAGTGGCTGGACCTTTCATCTGTCACTGATCCAGGGCTGAACAGCATTGTTCACTCTGTTCCTGAGGTCAGGGCAATTTACAGGGAAGGAAGAAGGAAACATTTCTCTGGAATGACTTTTATTTATTTATTTATTCTGCAAAACCTCAGAGGCCTGGAATGCCAAAAGGCTGCCCAACAGACAGTGATTAACAAAATCACAGCAGGGGTGATCAAAATTGATTTATATCTGACTTTGTATGAAATGCAAACTTCTAGGGAGCAGCTTAACTTAGAATCCCAGGTCATATTGCCCTGGAAATGCTTCACGTATCTTCCAGTCTTTTTCCCAGAAGCTGCAGGATTGCTGTGGGTGCTGCAGAATGCATGCAAACAGCTGAGTTCCTGTGTGCCCCTTGGCTGCTTGGGGAAAGAGAGACCCTAAAACAGGCTACCTCTTTCAGTGCACTGTGTAAAGCCTGCTCCCAGAAGCTCACTTTCTGAGGGATTTTGCATGCCACCTTTTTCCCCCAAGAAGTTGCACTAAAAGGAAAATCTTTGTAAAGCATGAGAACACTGGACCCAATTTTGCCTGGTATCAGATGCCTTGGTCAGTGGGGGATCCCTGCCTTGGCAACAAGAGTGGCAGTCCAGTGCTGCCAAGCAGGGAGCACAGGCACTGGGAGCTTCTGGGACACTTGGGGCTTCCAGCTTGGTCATGGCAAACTGCCCTGGCCCTGTACCCACTGAAAATCTAGGTGCCCTGGGGCACAAGGAGGTCAGCCAGCCCGTGTTTCTGGGAAAAGTCCCCTGAAACTACCACCATCACAGTGATAGTGGTGTCACTGTATCAGCTTAAGGACATAGGCCAGGTAAGACTTGAAGGCAGAATTAATATTTTTTATTAGAGCAAATGTTAAAGTAGAAAAACTACACAGCCTTCAGGCGCACAAGCCATTCTCCATTTCTCCACTTCCATGTATTATTGTGGTTTCATGGATCCTCAGTTTTGGTGCTTAAATACTCGTCTCAAGAAAATTTCTGGCCACCTCTGCCAGTGAGGCACAAAGATGTCCTTTGCTCCTTTTTCTGTCTCACAAGAGTGAAATGTTATTTTCTGGTTTTATCATTGGCTAAAGATTAATTTTTAGCATAGTCATGAGTTGTAAGTAACACAGCCCAAGCAGTGGAACTTGGCTCCCAAACCTTTTGCAAACCTTGAGCATTCCTGGCATTCCCAGCTAGGAATTTTGTGAAAGCATTTTTCAATGAACTTTCCTGAAATATAAATTTCTCTGGGTTTTGAAGAGCTCTTATCATTTTATTTGGCAGAAAACTCGAATGGTTAACCTCTGGGATTGATGTTGTATGAAGGTACATTCCTTGCTTTTATGGAGATCTAGCAATTAAGACAAATATTTGTTCTTGAGGTCTTGCAGCTCATGATTGCTCTCCGTGATAGAATGATATATTTTATTTTATCACCATTTCTGATTACATAAACAAATGAAAGAATTAAACCTGTGGGACTTTTTTTTTTTTTTTACAACTTTTGTCTAACCTGTCTGTACACTGTTGTACACTATGCTTCCATCCAGTCTGTAGCTTGAGTTTCTTGGATATGGAAAATACATGTCTGATTCTTAAAAACAATTTATTAACAGGACATTTCCAAGTTCCCAGACAAAGATTATACAGTGCTGGGTGAAGGTGGAATCATTCTGAGCGGAGGCCAGCGAGCACGAATCTCACTAGCAAGGTATTTTGGTCTCTAATATTTCAAGTATAAGGAAAGTGTTATGACTAAGCACTGAAATACACGTGGACCAAGTCCTGCTAAATAAATATCCTCCAGGTATACCAGGAACTTGATTTTACTATTAGAAATCTGAGTTTTGCTGTGCAATTGTGTTTGTGATATGCCTGCATATTTTTTTATTGAATTTTAAAAGTTTAATGTCAGATGCATGCTGTAGCTTAGCTGAAGACTCTTTCCCTCTCTGATGCAAGATGCCGTTTGGAGATTCAGACCTTTAACTGTAGCTTTCTAAGTACCAAAGAAACTCATACAAAGATACAAATAAAAATATTCCAGGATCTTTCTCTGCTATGACACTTCTACAAAGCAGTTTATATATTGAATGACATACTCCCTGTCTGCAGGTAACAAAAATGAAAAAAATGCCATGTTTCAAAAAACATTGCTAATAGTTTTGGTCTTCTTCTGTTGTAAAAAGTGGAAAGCAATGGCTCGTCAGTACCTGTGAATAATGGTCTGGCCTTGTCAATGTTAGTAAGTAATTTTGAAGGTCTACAGAACAATAACATAGGTGTTTGTCTTATAAATTAGCTATGTGTTTCAGCGGAATCACTTAGCTAACATTAGAAATCCAGTAATGACAGCTCTGATGTGTAAATGGCCCCATTTATTTCTGTGCCAAGTGCAAGTTGTGCTGGTTCCCATGCTCAGAAACACTGGGTAGAAGTACAATCGCATTATAGTGATCTTCACTGGCATCCCATGAAAGATATGCATGTCTGTATGAGGCTAAAAGATGGTTTCATTAAAATAAAGAGGCTTTCAGTGTGGATCTTTCTAGTGGATTTGTGACAGGGAAGAGGCATATGGATAGTTTTGTTTTATGCAGTAAGAGAAGAGAGAAGGGGAGGAACAGGCAAAGCTTTCAGAGCAAAAAAACCTCAACCAACAAAACCCACTTAGATTTTCATTTAAAATGCAACATTTATGTGAAGTATTTTGCAGATTCTATTAATAATCATGTCTGTCACTTTTCAGATGGTCACAGCTTATTTACTGGAGGGTCACAGAGCTGATATAATATGTTTATTGTCAGCTATATAATTATTATTTTTAAAACAATTAATTGTCCCAAAGATAGTGGTTGTATCTGCTTTACATTTTGTTCGGGCTCCAGTCTAAACTCAGCATACTGCAAGGTGTGCCACTGTTGAGGTGTGGGTTGCAAATGAAGCTCTGAGAATGCTAGAGGAGAAAATTTAGGACTACAGCCTCGGGTTGTACCCGTCTGCACTGGTGATAAGCTGGAAGTTATTTGCTCGGACTGGCTGCATACAGGTGTCTGGTGTACTCTGTGCGAAGTCATGTGAAATGAGAATCCCTGCTGGAGGTGTCATCAACCAGCCGCCATGAAAAGCAAATGGACATGGCATGAATCCGTCTTTCTTACAGAGCACTGTCAGTGCCTGCAGCTACAGCCAGGGGAAAGAGAGGATCAAGGGAAAAAAACAATGCATGCCCTGGGTTTAAAGCCGGTCATGTATATCTAAGTCCAGCATACAAATTACAGCGATAATTTGAGTACTACTATTATTCCAGGAAAAAACCTGCAAACTCTTTTTGCTGATGAAAGCGCCAGCAACAGTATAAACTTTTTGTTGTTGTGCAGTCACTACATCATAATGTATGGTCAGTGAAATCCATCGTGACAGAGGATTTTTCAATGAAGTTCCTTTGTTTATTAACATAATATACTAGTATTGAGGGCTTTTTCTCCTGGTGGTTAAATATTTTCACATTGTTTAACATAACAATTTTAAAACTAATTTTTAGAGTACTTTTAAAAGTACCGAAATGCAGCTGTCCAAATTTTCTTTACTAATTATACCCTGATTCATATCACATCATGATTTTCATACTCACAGAGAAAGGCAAGGGGCCTTTTTGAACTTCTATTGAAAGTTTATTTAAACTTTAAATAAAATATTTTAAAAATACCCCTCTTAACCATAGGTTTATGTTTCAGTGAGCCATGTCCAAGCACATACAGCTTAAGGTCCTAATGCTACAAATAGTTTTTCGTGTCCTGAACTCAAAATATTGTACAGTCCCATTTCAGATAATGTTTTCAAGATCATGGGTCACTAATACACTTGTCTTTGCTCACCGCTTATTTCAAAGTACTTTTAAAACCAAGTGCTGAGACCTAAGTCTTTTCACACACTTATTTAAAGATATGTAATATTCCCTCAGGCACCAGTACACGTTACAGTATTTAAATGGCTGTTGTACACTGATGGAGACTGTCAGATTCAGGCCATAAACAGAACTTCAGGGTAAAAGACAACTGTATAGCTTCCTTTGATTGCACAGAAAGTAATGGAAAACTGAGTTAGTTTGTAATGTGGTCTGCAGCAAGGAAAGGCTTTACTGAAAGGTGCCCTATAAGCACATTTAACATGGAACTCCAGCTCCATATTGATGCTGTAGAAAAGTCTTATCAATTACAAGTTTTGGAGACAAAACTGTAAAGGCATTCTTTTAAAATTAGATTTATGTAAATTTATAAGTCTTGTGAAAGTTAATGTCATTTCCATTTTCTCTGTTCAGAGCAGTGTACAAAGATGCTGATTTGTATCTCCTGGATTCTCCTTTTGGACATTTAGACATTTTTACAGAAAAAGAGATATTTGAAAGGTACTGTATGTTTTGATAGATTGTATTTAAGAATCCTACCAAGCAGCACAACGTAAAACCAAGAACAGAAATGTACTAACAGTATAAAATTACTGAAGTGATCAAAATTATATCTTCTGAGGATGTTTATTTTTAGGGATTCTCGTGACTGAGCATTTGTGTTAGCAGTAGGACAGCATACTGTGCTGGGAACAAGCCTGGGCCAGGTGTGAGCATTACTGCTCCCTCTTCCATCTCAATGTAATGAGCCTGCTATAATCTATTACTCCCAGAGTGCATGGCTTTATATCTGGTGTGTCTGTGTGCCAGAAAGGCTTCCATTTTAAAACACTTACCTGCTTTGTAAGTATGAATTTTTACAAAAAGCTATGTTTTGTATTGTTTTTCTAATCACCTGTGAACTGAAAGTGCCCACTGACCAACAGAATGGCAGCAAGTTGGCCAAAGACAGACTTGTCATGGTGGTGTAGCTCAAAACAGTAAGGACACACACTGCCATCCATGAGCTTTTCAGTCACCATAAGTCTGAAGTTTTGCCAAATATTTGCTAATACTTTTAAGTTTAGTAGCAGAAGATCTAAGTAACCCTATGATGAAAAGAAATATTTCATTTTCATGTTGAAGTGTGCTTTTGGATTGACCTGAAAATGATTAAATTTTCCCCCTTTTTTTGATTCCTGTGATAAAGTACACACCGTTTACACATCTCAGCCTTACTACCTCCTTTGTAGTTTAAAGGAGCACCCAAGACTGCTCATACTGGGAGGGGGGCAGGTAAAAGCAAATAGATTGAAAATGAAAGGGATAAAAGCAACCTTTGATCGTGAAGAATAAAATCTAATTGTTAACACTTTTCATCTTTTATAGCTGTGTATGCAAGTTAATGGCGAATAAAACTAGGATCTTGGTTACTTCAAAACTGGAACATTTAAAGATTGCTGACAAAATACTAATTTTACATGAGGGGAGCTGCTATTTCTATGGAACATTTTCTGAACTTCAGGGTCAACGGCCAGACTTCAGCTCAGAGCTGATGGGATTTGATTCTTTTGATCAGTTCAGTGCAGAGAGAAGAAATTCAATTCTAACTGAGACTCTCCGACGATTTTCCATTGAAGGAGAAGGCATGGGAACACGAAATGAAATAAAGAAGCAATCTTTTAAACAAACTTCAGATTTTAATGACAAAAGGAATAACTCCATAATTATTAACCCCCTTATTGCAAGTAGGAAGTTCTCAGTAGTGCAGAAGAACGGGATGCAGGTCAATGGGATAGAAGATGGCCACAATGACCCACCAGAAAGGAGGCTTTCACTGGTACCTGACTTGGAACAAGGAGATGTAGGTCTGCTTCGGAGTAACATGCTGAGCACTGAACATATGCTGCAAGGTCGGAGGAGGCAATCTGTGTTAAACCTGATGACGGGCCCCTCTGTGAACTATGGACCAAACTTTTCCAAAAAGGGAAGTACAACATTTCGGAAAATGTCTATGGTGCCTCAGACAAACCTGGCTTCTGAAATAGATATCTACACCAGGCGCTTGTCTCGAGACAGTGTCTTGGACATAACTGATGAAATCAGTGAAGAGGATTTGAAGGTATGTGTTGATTTACATTCATCTTGCTTTTTGATATGGTGATAGTTTAGTGCAATATACTTATATATTTTTCTACGTGATTATGCCATTCCTAATGTAGTACTTCTCCGTGGAATATATTTTTTGGAATATCTGTGAATTTTTTTTAACTCAAATATCATCTTGAAATCATTGAAATCCTCAAAAATTTATTTTGCCTGATTTTTTTATAGTTTTTGAAAGCTATCTGTAGAGAATTTCAATACAGAATTTTAATCTCCTGCACTTTAATCTGTCTTCAAGATTACTTATGCTAAAATGAAATTTGAAACCGTAACATGGAAAAACATTGTTTTAAAACATTTATGTAAAATTGACATTGGAAATGTAAGGCTTACAGAAAAAATAAAATACATTTGAAGTACTAGCACAGTTTTTAAAACTGGAATTTGATCAAATTTGACAAATTTATTAGACTGCTTAGTCTATGTTCTGATACAGAAAATGAACAGAGAGTAAGCTGGATATGACTCTGTTTTTATGGATGTGCTGGAAATTATACAATTAAGGTTGAGTTGTATACAAAGAACTGGACCAAAATTAATTTTGTCTAATAACTATCAACTGGTCATGATAAACTACTTTCGTTTTCAAAACTGACATCTGATTTTCACAGGATAGGAAAATTTTCTGAAGTAGTTTCCTAGGTGGAAAAAAAGTCTACAAGAAATATTTAAACTCATAATTTGCTGAAGCACTGCCCATTTTTTCTTTTGCTTTATTGATCTGAGCAGAAAAAAACCCCCTGAGAGTATTTACAAATTTACTCTAACAGTACAATAGTAATCTTCATTGAGAGAAAACAGCTATTGTTTAACCATTTCTGGGCTTCTAGTAGTGCTGGACAAATCTTGGTGTTTCTTTCAGTGTTTTCTGAAAATTTCAAATCATCTCTGAACTGTGTTGTTATATCAAAAATTACTTAAGCAGTCAGTACCTTCCTCTCCAGCCATTATCAGCCAATTTGAATGCTACAGTTCAACTATTTGGAGTGAGTTAGCAGAAAGAATGACAGCAGTCACGTGTCAGAAATTCTCATATATAGATATCATTCTTACTGTGGTCTTATCAATTCTTTGACAGGAATGCTTCACTGATGATGCGGAAAGCATGGGTACTGTTACCACATGGAATACCTATTTCAGATATGTTACCATCCACAGAAACTTGATTTTTGTTCTAATTTTGTGTGTAACTGTCTTCTTAGTTGAGGTAAGAAAGTCTGCGCTTGAAGTCATGTTACTGCAAATGATGTTTGTTCAAACTGTGTTCTTTGCGATAAAAGGATAAATGGATAAAGTGTCAGACATTAGCTCATATATGTATCACTTATTGGCAACTGCTGTTAAATGATGTTGCAGAATTCATTAGGAATATAGGACTAGTTTCTGGTTGATTGTGTCAGTGAGAGGTTTTTAGCAGTTCTGTGATGGCATTCAAATTTCTAGTATCATCAAGGAGATGAAGAAGGATATGGCTGATGGTATCCTGAATTTAAACTAATGTTATGTTGCAGGTGATTTAAATTACTTCTTTTGGACCAGGAATAAAGCCTGGAGCTTAGATCTAGTTTGAGTTCCCAAATTTTTAAACCACCTCCAGAAGCAAGAGAGTATTTAGATGTGTAGCTGTTCTTATCATGTAAGTTTTGTCTCCATGGTAGTGGAAAATGGCTGTGTAAATCTACAATGGCAAAGATGAATGTGAGTTGTAAAGGAAAAGCAAATTTAACTTTGAGGTATATCAGATTTATCCCCATATATTCAGCATACATTTCTAACCTTGATTACAAATTTTTGCTTGTAAATTAGATTAAAACCTTTTTAAATAATTCAGAAGTCTCATCTTCTAATTGAAGAACAGATCTTTTGACAAAGTGTATCCATCTGAGTTAAACTTCCCAGTGTGACTATTGCTTAAGTAAAAGCCTACTGATAAATTAATGGGCTGGAAAGTATTCAGTCACAGCACAGACTATATAACCTTTAGCAAACCTCTGTGCATGAGATGAAATACCACACCAAGTGGTTATGTGGCCTGTGCTAACAGTTTGTACCCTTCTAACATGACAATGAAGAGATGCTAGTGATGAACATCCAAGTGCTGAACTGAAGCAGCAGTGACAAGTAAATTGAAAGTGGAGTTTTGACACCCTTCAGAGCTGGGTGGGACTATTGTGGAAATGCTAGAGATACTGTTTTAGATTTAGAATGGATTGTTTTGTATTGCAGGTTCCAAGGTGAGTCCACACAGATCACCATAAATAGGGCATCAGTTGTACATTCTTCCTAGATTTGCAAGGGGGCTGTGTGTGTGTGGCTCACTTAAGTAGCTCAAAACTGTGTTTCCTAGATGTAATACCCAGAGACTATGGTTGCATAACTGGAAGAAGAGCAGTTATGAATGGAAATGTATAGAAAGCCTTTGTGAAGTTATTCTGTCACAATATTGTCTACCTTCATCTTCACAGCTGAAAAAACTACTCTGCTGTGAGGAGTCAAGATGAGAACAGAAATCTGTTGAGAGATGTAAAAATATTATTGTGAAAGAAGCCTGATCCTTACAGATGCTTAAATTCAGGGCATCATGGTCAATCTTGAGTTATTTACTGTAAGACCTGCAAAAGTTAATGGTTTCCAAGGAGAAGACTAATTATGTGCTGAGGTATTATTGCAATACATTCCTGTACCAGTGCCTTAAAAGTACTTGGGAAGAGGATTGTAGAAACTCTATTTCAACCCTTAGAAAAAAGGTCATAGAAATAGAGCAGACTGAAATGTGGTGGTCTAGATGAAGATCTCCAGTGTCTCAGTGGACAGACAGGAAAATGTGTTACATACAGGGGAAGCTTCTGTTGAGCACTGAAGCATCTCAATAAAAAGGGTTTAAGTCCCCATTTAAAAAAATATTAAAATAGTTTATGTGGAGAATTATGTAAAACTAGCAGCCAAGCAATATCAGACAAATAGACATATCAAATGTAGATATCAGCTAGCAAGAACAGCAGTGCAAAAATAACAGGGTTATAGGTTTGACATTCATATTTGAATAGTTGCCATTGAAGGTATTGAGAGACTCTTAGGGCCATCAAGAAATATTAAACTTTAAAACTTAAAATATGTTAAAGTATACAGTGAATTTTCCTTGTCATTAGGAACGCATTAGCAAGCCTTTGTTAATGTAATGGTGAAAAAAATAAAAGAATATTTAGGCACTTGAGAGCCTGATTGTAATACAAATCTAAATGTAGCTTTCCTGGTGGGATGCACTAAATGATTTCTGTGGAAAGAGGAGCAGATATGACAAGGTTTTTGCTTCAGGGAAGTTTGACTTCTATCCATTTGTAATGCTCTCTCTAAAAACGACTATAAAGTCAGTGAAAGGTGATAAGAAAAAGTACATAATGTGACAAGACAAAAAAATTGACTCTGTTTTCTTTGGTCACAGGTAGCTGCTTCTCTTGCTGGGTTATGGTTTCTTAAAAAGTAAGTAGTGGTGATCATTTTTTGAGAAATTGGGGTCTCCTTTATATTGATTTTTGCTGTAAATAATTAATAAATTCTGCCAGAATTCTACACGGATAGGTACCAGCTTATATTCAGTAAAATGGTTCACAGATGGATAATCTAAATACCTCATGTAGGTGGTATCTTAAGCTGGTACTTCTTCAAGTGCTAACAATCAAATGCTTTGTGTCTTGTTATTAAGCACATAACAGTGCACGCAAGACTTTTCCTGGGTCAGCTCACTCTAGAGATGCGTGGACTTGATTATTCTGAATACACCGTGGTTCACCGCTGTCTTTCAGAGGTGCCAGGTGAGACATTTGCTTAGGAACATTTTAAGGGAGCAGTTTCTGTAAGACTCCATTTGTACAATTTTCTCTGCTCGCTTATGAAAAATTCCCAAAAGTTACAGGGTCAGGCAGATGAAGGTTAAAACATACTGAGCAGTGGTATGGCTTTTCCTGGCTTAATGCTTTTGATCCCTGTGTTTCTCCTGCAGTACTAAGTCTGTACGTTTGGGAAGAGAAGGCATATGGTGACTTAGATCTGAGCCGGAGGAGAAGGGATTTATGTTGATGTCCCGTTACAATAGGTCACTAAGGCCTTTGATTTTTATAGTACACCCAAAGCATTTTACTTTCATAATAATTCACTTTTTTCAACACTTAAACTATTTTTTCTGGTTGAAAGAAGTGGATGTGTTTTTCTTGATTAGGCTTGTTTTGTCAGTGATTAGACAGGCAGTAGATTTGCAAGAGACTACCAAAGCAGTACATTTTCACAGTAGTTTGGAGAAAACTGTTGGAGAGGTCGCAGTTATATGCCAATGGCTTAATTTCCATCTTTGTAAGAACCCTTCATTGCACAATTGCAACTGATTTCAGAAATTACTACAAATGCTGCTAGGTGCCTGAATCACCAAAGGTATCTGAGAAGATGAATAAGCCATTTATTGCCTTGACCCCTGAACACACAGAGAGTAGTTTTGCCTTAGTGGAACATGGGATAGTTCATAATTTATATTTCATATACACAGGATAATATTTTAAAAATTACTGGAAATACATAGAACTAACCATTAACATAATTTTAAAATGAATGAACATTGCAATACTATTTGTTTAGTAGAGAAAATAAAAGAGAAACAAATGCAACTTCCAGTAATGCATTTATTTTTAATTTCCATCACACAGGACAGCTTTGAAAGCAAATGCAACACAATCAGAAAACAGTACCTCTGACAAACCTCCTGTGATTGTCACTGACACTAGTGCCTACTACATCATTTATATCTATGTGGGAGTGGCAGATACCCTGCTTGCCATGGGAATCTTCAGAGGTTTGCCCCTTGTGCATACGCTTATAACAGTGTCTAAAACTCTTCATCAAAAGATGGTGCACGCAGTTCTTCATGCACCTATGTCAACATTCAACTCTTGGAAAGCAGGTAACTGAGATGGGAACTGATTGACTCATGTATGGCTTTCATTTCAATTAAGCAGTTTTCATTCTGTTAAAGGATACTGTTGTTTCCCATTTATATTTTCAGTCAAGCTGAATGTTAAAAGTTTGCTGCATAAAGTAATTTGTGAATCTTTTAATGAACCTTGATTGTACTTTAAGTGTGACATATTTCAGTTGTCAATTCTGATTCCGAAATATCACCTTCTAAGTTGGAGAAAATTAACTGTTAACTGTTTGAGGCAGTAAAACTAGAATAGCTTCTAATGAATAGACTTTGTCTAAAACTGCAATAGAAAAGATGTAGTCAGTTATGTGGTGAGTGACAAGGAGTCAGGTGTGGATGATAAATAGTGCTTTATGTCATGAGTAGTCCTACTAAAATGACATAAAACACCAGTTAGTTTGAATAATGGTATGTGTATTCAAATTTGTCTCTGGAGTTGATACAGAGTTCATTATATAACTGGTGCAACAAGTTCCATCTCCCGCTGTACATGAAGCTCCTATCCCATACCCTTCTTACTGGTGCGTACTAGATTACAGGAGGCACTGGTAAATGACAATACAACATAGGGTTTCTTCTTCATTTTCCCATTATATTCTTAATTCTGTTGTTACCTGGTGATTAATACAGTAATTCTGCTCAGAAGCTAAGAAACTGGTGTACAAACTCATACAAATGCTGATGTGCAAATTATCTGTGTATCAGCAGAGCCTGCTGCATAAGGGATACAGACTTTGTGCTTTGTGCCTCTTTCTGTCCTGTTTAATTATGTTTCTTCGTTTTTATTACATTTTCCTGGGGTTTTTCTGAGATTCCAAAAGCTGAAACAGAAGTGGTGGAGCCAAATTTCTCCATGGGGAAAGAAGCTGTAACTCTACTAAACTGTAATGGAATTGCCTGTACTATAAAAAATCTTGTGCTTATCCCTAATATATTGTATTCAGAAGCAGTTGTACTTTTTATTAAAGTAATATAAGTAGGATTTTGGGGGTGTTAAAATGTTTGACTTTTTTTTTTTTTTTTTCCTTAATCCATAGGTGGTATACTTAACAGATTCTCAAAAGATACGGCAGTACTGGATGACTTACTTCCACTTACAGTATTTGACTTCGTTCAGGTTTGTAGAATAAAAGTTCTAAAGTTAGCTGTCTTATAGCACTGTAAAGTTTCAGTTGTACATCATGCAAAACAAATCATATTGATAAGAAGAAATAACAACTGGAATTAAATCCCTCTTCCTTTTTCCAGTCTGTATATCTATTTATATAGCTGCTTATCTTGTAAGTCAACTTCATTGCTTCTTTTTTGAGTACTTGCCTATATGTGTACCTCCACTGTTTGTGCAAACCACTTCTAGTACTCAGGCTTGGAAATATTTTTGCCCTGCAGACCCCTACAGTACAAATATCCCTGCTGCTGCCCACATACAACTTCAAAGGTGTATAGGGCATTCTTTAGTTTCTTTCAGTTATCTTTGCTCACGATTAATTATTTTTTCATGCTATCCTTTGACTGATTCAGTCATTTCCATGACTTTACCTCCTTAGCCTCCTTCGTACCCAGTTTGCTAGCATCACCCTTAATTTACTTCTCTTTTGTTGAATATATTATTGGTTTTTCTGTTCTTTTATGTTCTGTGGAAACTCTTCCAGGCCTGCCTTATTGGGCAGTTTGACCCATGCTGATGTGCTTTCAACTCTCAGCCAGGCAGTTCTTTTTCTTTTTTGTCTTTTTTTTTTTCTCATTCACAAGTTTGACTGATTAATTTTGTCTTTTATGCTTTGCATCTTTGTGGCTTCCCCTGAGTCTCTGGGATTAAAGCTGAGTCTGTCAAGCACTGGATAACTACTTGTGATGAAGGAAAGCTTTAGATGACTCTGCTCCTTGGAGGAATTTTACATGCCTAAGAGTGGTAGAATTGCAAACTTTTAATTTTTTGGATGGAAAGACTTGTTTCCAGCATACCTCCTGGGAAACACCATGCATTGCAAAGTCTTGAGTTTTGAATTACCTTCCAATTCATCCACCCTGAAGAGAACATTGAAGAAATACAGAGATAAAGGCAATTCCAGTGTTTCTCAAGGAGGATAGCATTCTTTGCTCCCCATCCTGCCTATTCTAAGACTTAGTGGCTCTGTGTGAATCTCAGCATCCCTCATTAGTGTCCCACCACTAATGCTGCAATGACAGCTTTTCCTCAGATAGAGATGGTTCCCAGAAATTTTAAAAAATAAAAGCAAATCTTCCCCAGCCCTCCTGTTCCTCTCCTCCTTTATTTAGGAGGTGTGCAGGACTGACTTAATCAACCCAAATGCTCTGCTGCACAGATTGCCTGTCTCCATCTGTGAGTTTGCTCTGCTTTACAGTCCATACCAACATGATGGTCTGATAAAACCGAATGCCTTTCCCTGTATCTTTTTTAGTAATTGATAACTTTGACTCATGACTTTAGAGAGGCCAGTGCAGCTCCACATGAAGAGGTTCAAGGACATTGCAGCTCTACTTCATGTCCTGCAAACATCATGAAGATTTGCTGAAGGAGTAAACATGGACATTGAGATCTCTGAATCGTTAATGTCATCTTCAGTGTGATCAGGATTCACTACTGTCTTTTCTGGTGTGACCACTTTGTTTCTGATATTTTTGATCTGCCATAGGGATGTTATTCCAAAATTATTTTAGTTAGTCTGTCTCCACATTTCAAACTCTCTACAAGAAACTGACGTGTTTTTCATGTTTTCAAGGACAAGGAAAATGCCTAGACTTGGCTCTTCTGTTCTGATGCCTTTCAGAGGCTAACTTATGCTCTAATGTTCCATAGGTTCACCTCTGTCTTCTCAGTCTCAACAGCAGAGGCTCCAGAACATGAATGATAAGCTGCCCTGTCTTTCCAGGTTCTTCTGGTGAAGATCATTGAACCTACCCACTATCTTGACTGCTTTTTAACAGTCATCCCTTCATAAAAAATTCCTTCCGATTCTCCATAGATTCAGACTTGTTTGGCAGTTTCAGACTTCTGAAAGATACAGAAAAGTTATACATATGACTTTCTCCTTCTGTGCTGATTATTGCAGAGTCACAGAATGTGGGAGGGACCTCTGGACCTAGGACCTGGGACCTCTGCAACCCCTCTGCTCAAAGCAGGTTCAGCTAGAGCAGGTTGCCCAGGGCCATGTTGGATTTTGGATATTTCCAAGAATGGATACTCCACAAATTCTCTGAGTAACCTGTTCCAGTGTTTGACCAGCCCCACAATAAAAATGCTTTTTCTTATGTTTAAATGGAATTTTGTGCATTTCAACTTGTGCCCATTGTCTCTTATGTTCCAGTGGGTGCCATTGAGAATAATCTGTCTCAGGCACTGAATACCTAGTGGTATTTATATAAATAGTATATAATTTTAAAATATATATGATTTCTAAAAATTATTTGTATATATACACAAATTTATAAAATATAATTATAATAAATACCATCAGATACTTATACAAAGTGGTAAGATCTCCTAAGCCTTCTCTTAGGACTAAACAATCCCAGCTCTGTCAGCCTGTCCTTGCATATGAGATGCTGCAGTCCCTTTATCATCTTCAAGACCTTTCACTGGAGTCACTCCAGTATGTCTGCATCTCTTTTGTACTGGAGAGCCCACTCCAGATACCATCTCATTGGTACTGAAGAGAGGGGAAGGATCACCTTCCTTGATCTTCTGACAATGCTGCTGCTGTTGGCCTCCCTTGCTGCAGGGGGATGCTGCCTCATGGTTCACCAGGACCCCCAAGGCCTTCTCTGCAAAACTGCTTTCCAGTCAGTCAGCCTCCAGCTTGTACTGGTGCATGTGGTTATTTCTTCCCAGCTGCAGAGATCTACAGAGAAGGTTAGCTTCTAAATGTACTGGGATGCCTAAATCTGAGTCCAGTGGAGATGGAGACTTTGTCTCTACTAGCCTTCAGTTTATGTTTGCATAAGTTCATCCTTCTGGCTTCTGAGCTTTTCCCAAGAATCTGACACAAAATTTTAGAGCTGGTTCTTACTCCCTCTTCTATGAGAATGAGCTGGTAGATGACTCTGGCTAACTCCTTGTTTAGGGACACTGCCGCCTCCTCTGTTGCAGCTGTGGATGTCACGGCATAGTTTCCCTTAGGACTTCTATGGGCATTAGACATATCAGGGAGCCTTCCCCTTTAGGGAGCAGGGCTTTTCATCCAGGATGAATAAGGCTTCAGGATGAAAGAGGCCAGGGTTACTCTCCAGTCACTGGGATATACCCTGTTGCCCATAAAAGAAGAAGCAGTATCAACCTTTACATAAGTGACAAGAGATAACATCTGTAGTGTTTTCTCTGACAGCCATCTGACCTGCTTTTGTACATCTTGGGTGTGATTTGTAGGCAGCTAATGACTGCAGTAGCATTACCACTAGTTTTAACATCCATCTTGGTTTTCTACCAGTGCTTACAGTGAGGTCATAATTTCTTGGAGATCCTTCATGTGAGATGCTGCTAAAATATGTTGCTTGTCCCTAAGGTTTAATATAGTCACACTCAAAAGGTCATATTGAACTCACTGGACATTTATACCTATGGTCATGACTGATTTTCCCTAAACGATAAATCCCCATTGGTCAGACAGATTGGCTGCTGCAGTCATTACCATCCTGAACCCTCGCTGAGTTTCTGTCTCTACCACCAGCTGCGTTTTCCAAACTGGTGACACAGAAAAAGTACTGGAACATGTCTCCCCATCTGGCCTCTGTCCCAGGCCTGAAAGCTCAGCACCTGGGTCACTGCAGCGCAGCACTGTGGCTCTTAACTGGGCTGCATGGGCCCTTTGCTGACATTCCTTGACCATATGCCAATGTAGCTGGCTTGTGTGTTGAGTTTTGCTATTGCCTTTTTAGAGAAGGTGTCATCTTCTGTTTGACTTTACCCTTATTTTGTGTTTGGAGTTTATGAGATAATACAGATTTTCATATTCAACTTTTTAGTGAAATCACTGTTGGACCAGCAGTGAGAACAATATGGCATCATGGTGGCCTTTGCAAAGATTGAGTAAATGACGGAAACAGGAATTAAAGCAGTCGCTGTGTGACTGTGTAATCTTAAGTATTGCGAGAGCTGTATAACTTGGCTTAATATCAATTAAACAGCTCATTCACTTCTTAAGAATTAGAGCTACAAGAGGTACTAAATTCTGCAGTTTGAAATAATAAGTGAACACAAATCCATTCTTGCATTGCTACAGACCAGTGCTATACAGCCTGCACAAGCATAACCCACGTATGTCACCATTCTTTTAAGAGAAATGAGGAAAATAACTAGTCCAGCTGTTACAGTAACTTTTTTTCATAAACTTTGATGCTGCTATTGCATTGCTCAGATTTCTGATGAAAAAAAAGTGTAGGAAACCTGGAACATGCTTACCTATTTGTGAAAGACCTCTGACTTGGAGTACTGGGAATTTAAATCCTTCCTTGAATTTATGTGGATGTAGTAGCAAAAGCATGAACTGCAGGTCTCTTCCTAATGTGAAATTAGTTTTGTCTTCCATCTATTTCTTTGCTGATTGGTCATTTGCAGTGATGTTTCAATGTGATGTTCATAATTTTGTCCAAATTTTCTATTTGCGTTTGCTTAAGGCTGATAAGTTTGCAGTTTGAAGTAGATGTTTAGTGTGAAAGGTAATATCCTGATACAAAGCAGAGCTTTGCTATTCTGTGTGTGCTGATATACTTGATTTTCATTACATTTAGGTATGAGACAAAACAGTCTAAGTGCTTAAGATGCTTCTAGAGTAAAGGCACTGATTTAGCTAAATCTTTCTGGAGCTACTGAGGATCAGGTCTTATGAGAATGGTAGTAGTCTTTAGTGGGTGAAATAGATTAACTCTGGAATTATTTTTTTCCTTTTGATTCATCTGTCACCTTAAAACATCTTTTTTTCTCCTGAAATTGCAAATTTTTCATACCACAAGTCCTCTTACGACTTACTTCCTGTCTTCTGATCAGGATGAGTAGTAGTGCTAGTTTCATATGTGTGTTACAGTCCCTGAAGCAAGTGATGATGTATGACTTCCCACTTTTTCTGACCCTCAGAAAAACTGCTTGGCCCAGAACCTGCAGGAGTCTGGCACTCAGCTCCTGACAGTCCTGCACACCTAGTCCAGACAAGACAGGGACAGCGCTGGTAGGTCTGGCAGGTGGCTTCAGATATTGCAAGTGTTTTCCTTACAGTTTTAACTGGAGAGTGAGTGCCTAGCTGCCATTGGTTTTGCATGGCTTCATAATTTAGAATCCTGCAATACTGGTTGTACTACAGAAAACACTTCTTCCATCTATTGAAAGGTGGCAGCTTGTTCCAAAAGATTATGGATCTGGTCTCAGTTATTCATGATCTTTTCATGGAGGTTTGTTCTCAGCTGCAAATCCTATTTAGGTTAGCACTTTTATGTTTGTTGAAACAATACACAGTTGCCATAGGAAGGAGATTCATCACCAATCTAGTCTATAAAATGACAAGTTTACTATATCAATAGTATTTTTCTTTCATTCTACAGTTAATACTGATTGTGATTGGCGCTATAACAGTAGTCTCAATATTACAACCCTACATCTTCCTGGCATCAGTGCCTGTGATAGCAGCCTTTATTGTGTTAAGGGCATACTTCCTCCACACTTCTCAGCAGCTGAAACAACTGGAATCTGAAGGTAGGAGCAGCAAAATTGGTAGACTTCTAAATCCACAACAAATCAATTGAGAAGTGATTCACCCTTTCACCTCTTCTTTGCCTTTTCTCTTGCAAGATGCCATTGTCTTTCGGAGCAGAACACATCCTTAAAGCCAGTGCTGTTACTGATCCAGCCAATACTGAGTGCTCTGCTGCCAAAGATCAATGGAGATCTTTTTAAAGCTGGGGCTTTATCACCACTGCAGCTGAAAACAAATAAAGTCCTGATATACACTTTTCTTGAGAGTAAACATAACTTGAAAAATTGGGGTCAGACTTGGTATGTGCCCTGTGAGTTTGTTTCTTTGTAAGAAAAAATTAGAATGGATATATCTTGTCTGCAAAGAATTCTTATTTCTGAATAAGTTATTTGACTAAATTTCCTTCCTCTTTCCCCTTTAAGAGACTAACATGTTCCCAACAAAATGGAAAACCTCATTCTGAAGTGTGGGTTCGCAAATCAGGCACTGTGGCCTGGCTTTACAACAAACTGGCAGATCCTCAGCAAATCAGTCCTGAATCTTAACTGATGATTGTCTTCCCTTTTACTTAAGTGTAATTCTGAAGTTCCTCAGATCTAAATCTAAATTTCTTTGATGTTCATAGGGATCCAGCATTGGCTCACCACTTTTTATGTAATGCAAGATCTGCTTAAAATTACCATGTCAGTACAGTTGAATCCAAAGCATTACAGTATTCTGTCTGCACTAAAAAAAATTCACTTGATGGAGTTATCAGAATTGCAGGAATTCATTTTGGCTGGGGAGGAGCCACCTTTCTCTTGTGTCATTTTACAGCAGGCCGGGAGCTTCCCCAAGTAGTGTGCTAACTATGAAGAATTAATGTGATCCCTTTCTGGCAATACACTGAATGGAATTTCAACCCATTCATGCAAAGACTATCGTTATATATCCTGTGATAGGATTGCCTCAGTCAGGTACTCCAACAGCATATGTAAATTAAACACTGACAATAGTTGTACTGTTGTTAGAGCATAAGGCTGTGTATTTGCATTATATCAAAGATATTTGCTTATGAGTGTTTATGATGTTTCTAATTTAAACACTTTACAGCTCGGAGTCCAATATTCACCCATCTTGTTACAAGCTTAAAAGGGCTGTGGACACTGAGAGCTTTTGGGCGGCAGCCGTATTTTGAGACCTTATTTCACAAAGCCCTGAACCTACACACGGCAAACTGGTTCCTCTACCTGTCAACGCTGCGCTGGTTCCAGATGAGGATAGAAATTATTTTTGTTGTCTTTTTTGTTGCTGTGGCATTCATCTCTATCATAACAACAGGTATGGTAACTTTACTGAAATTGAAGTCTTCTGCTTCTGTTTAACAGCTCAGCTTTAGAAACTTCTGAGGGAAATTGTTGCAAAATTTAGCGTACATTGGAGTAACTGATTTAAGTATGTCATAATAGTAAACACAATTAAATAAAATAGAGATTTCACCATTATCTTCAATCTAATGTAGTAGAGGACTCATTAAAGGGATTAATCTGAAAATAATATTTGAAGGGACAGAACTTTCATTTTCTTGACTGTAATTGCTGTAAAAGTAATCATGTGTTTTAAGTCACATTAATGTAACCATGCTAGGGTACTGAAAAGCTTGGATGTTGATTATCATCTGTATAACTCAAAGTTTTTTAGTAAACAGAGGTTAATGTTCCTCCCATTTGCAAATGGCTAAGACATACAAAGTTTTAACGATCTTTTAAAGCCACATCAATAGCAGAAAGTCATACAGTTTTCTAATTCCCAACCCACTGACCCATGTTCCAGTGTGAAGTTTTGCAAATTCCATTCAAACTTCCCTTAAAAATGGCTCACCACTCCTAGTAAACCCAGTACATGAATGAGAATCACTCTATACCTTACTATCCTACTGCCAGGCACAGCCAGTCTCAAACAAGCAGAGGATAGTAGAATAATGTCCCCAAAATGTTGGAATAATTCAGTTCTGTGGAAAAACTCAGCAGGTTTAACTACAGATTACTTCAAAAATGGTTTTTAATTCTACGCTTTTGTTATGTAAGTTTTTTGGTTTTGATTCTCAGGCATTATTCTTCCACTCCTAAGTTTTACACTAAACTTTGTGTGCAGGATGTGGATGCAGTTTCAATACTGTGGTCACTGATGAGCAAGAACATGCAGATTTTGTGCAGGAGGTTTTTGGTTCTAACAATATCCAAATTTGATCATACTTCAGTGTTGAAAAGGAGTTATATAAAAGTGTACATTTTATCTAATATTGTATTGTGTATGAAATGCTATCCTCTATTTCTTGTATAAGGAGCTCTCCTGATTCTTAGAAAAAAAAATCCAACCACACAAATACTTCTGTATGAAAATAAGCTCCTGCAGTACTTTTGTTACAAAGGAGACTTTAACTTCCCCTAAAATTCATAGGCAAACAATATCCCTTGGTGCCCCTCTCATTTTTTACTTTGTGTGCTTAGAGGTTTGGGGCTTTTTAGGAAAAATGTTTCTTGTGTTATTGTTTTTCATGATATTTTATTTGAGAAAATAAACACTTTTTAAAAACATGAAAATTTGTCATCTTGCCACTATTGTAAACTTTACTATTATAGGTAATAGGTCCTTGAAGCATCACTAAATTCCTTTTCTTAATCTGTCATCTTTCAGGAGGAATATTTTGCTTGTATTGTTTACTCCTGTAATTACTCTGATAATGAGATGTCTATAAGCAAAACAGGAGGAAGTTTACTGAAGAAAGCCATAGAAGAAATGGAGAAATCATAGAAAGGCATTTGTCTTAAATTCTCAATTCATTTTAACACATAGTGAGATTAAAAATCAACAGTGGGGTAGTTTAAATGCTTGGATTGTATTGTATGAACTCATAAAGGAAAATCCCTGGAAAATCCCATCATTGTTACAGCAGAGAATTAAAGCAAAAGAATTTATATCTGCATCTTTGTGAAACAGTAAGGAGACATGTCCTCTATTTGTTCAAGAAATGAAGATGTAAACTAGCACAACTATTTTGAATTTTAAAGTTGTTATCTGTGGTGTTTTAATTAGATAAGAGTAATTTCACAGATTCATATCTGTTGGAAAAACGAAATTGAAATCAAGATTACAGAGGCCTGATTCTGTTTACAGTTTAAGTACCAAGATTTAATTGTTTCTTCTGCCAAAGCAAGATCAGGGTTTCTGGTGAATTCAGTGCCAAAGACAGGTGCTTAATGATGATTAAGCGCTCAGTCCTTTGTATAATTAAGAAATCCATGTTTTCTCCATGAAATAAAAGAAGAGAGAATGTAAATATGTGTTTTAAGATATAGATGCTAATTTTCTGATTTCTATTGTATTTTTATTTGCATATAAATTGAATGTGTTTTTTTCTCTGCAGGTGATGGACCAGGTAGAGTTGGCATAATTCTTACTTTAGCTATGAACATCATGGGAACCTTGCAGTGGGCGGTAAACTCAAGCATAGATGTGGATAGTTTGGTAAGCATAAAATGCACTGTGCTGTGCTTTCTTTTGAGGAATTGCCTTATTTTGTTGATTGTGAATATTCAGTGAGTTATTTTCAGAGTTGGATATCAGGCAGATGTTAGACAAGTTCCCCACATACCTTTCATAGCAACCTTCTGGCTTTGGCAGAGCTCAAACTGATTTTTTCTGTGAACAGGAATTTTCCTGAACTAAAATAGGCAACAGCAAATAATGGCATTTGAGGATTCAGATTGCAGATGTAGCAGTAATGGGAAAGCTTCAAAAAGTCTTGGAGCTGTTTTGTTATGATTATATACCTTACTAAAGGTATATAATATACCTTATTTGGTCTACTTAAGGGCTTTGCACAGCAGATCACAATGGATGTTTTTGAGCTCCTTCCATGCAAAATCAATAGTGATTTAAAAATCTGTCCTGGACTTTCCTGGGGGTCTTTTTCTGGTTTTATGTAAAATACCCTCTGACATAAGGCTTTGGAGTTGTATATGTTTATCCCTTTAATTTGTGTAGTTAGTCTGTTAGTTAGGATTGGCTTTACAACAGAATACTTCATAAGGTTAACTCATCATCACCTATTTGTTGAGGTATGAGAAGCAGACAGGAAACTCGTAGAAGAGTATGTTTGTTCTTGCAGTTTTCATCATACCTTAGCTTAAATGTATGAAAGTTTTAGATGTTATTTTAAAATTAAATTTACTTCTCTCTTTACACTTCAGGCATACTAGGATTTATCTTAGACAGAATTCTTGTAACAAAATACAGTACTCTTATAAAGCAAAAAAAATTTCTGAGAAAAAAAAATGTCCTACGTCCAGTCATAACCTCTCTGAACCCTAAATTAGCTTCTTGAGCCAACCATTTCAGTATTGGAAAACAAACAGCTTTTACAGCAGATCTTGGAGATCATTAAATCCTGATAAGCTGAAATCAGTTGTTATTTGAAGAAAATGTAATTGGGGCAGATGGTGACAGTGAAGGAATATTTGCCAGTTTGACATATTTTTTTTAAATAAGTTATTCAACCACCCTCATCCTGAAGGAAATCCTTGAGCCCCCAAACTGGGAATTAACCATTTACCTCATCTAATCTCTTGTTTACATGTGTGACTGGTGATAGTCCAGAAAGCTATCTGCCATTCAGGGACACATTTTTTCCCTATCCACCAATTGTTTTATGCTGACTCTTTCTTTGCTTGTTAGAACAGCCTGTCTTGAAGGGCAAGCACTTTGTGAAAGGGCTTCTTTACAGTAACTGCAAGACACACTGAATAGCAGTTGTGTGACTGATAATGAAGTAAATCGTGCAGTTGTTAAGGCATGACAGTGACAACAATGTTCAATCAGCTCTCATTTGTAAACTTCATCTTAGCCTAAGGCATAATGTGGTCACTTTAACAATCTGTATAAGAATCACGTGCATATATTATATGGCTTAATACAAACTGATGGTGTTTCACAAGAGCTACAGAAAGTCTTAATGTAGGATTCAGATGGTGCTGGACACACTAGTGTGTTAATAATGAACTTCCGCTTTTTTAAAATACAGTGATGTTAAAATGTTATCTATTAGTAGCAATAAGGAAGTAACTCCCTTTCCCCTGAAAAGAAAGTCTAAAGTTGCTTTAGATGTTTGTGAGTACTTTTTTCTACATTAAGACAAACTACTGTACTGGACCACTGGTTATTTTATATTAATGATAGCCTTCTAAGGTGCATCAGTTTATAGGTGGATCCTCTGCCCACCCCCCTCCCAGGGATTTTTAGGTATCCCAGGTGACAAACTAATAGATATTGCTGGCAGAATGGTTTTCCTGACATTCAAAAGCTGCTCCTGTGCACAAGCAGATAAGAATAGCTTCATGGTTTCGAGACAATAAAACTGCTTCACTGGGTGATGCAGATGTATTATTTCCCACTCTGTATTCTCTACATTTAGCACTTCCCTCTTTAAAGTGTTTTACAATTATTTTGTTACAGATGTTCTGCAAAGGCTTGCATGTTTGCCTGACTTAGTAGTCTATTTGGTTACACTCTATTTTTCTCTCAAGGGGTACTTTGAAGCTCCCCACAGGACCGGATTAACTAGAACTGACACATCCCCACGTGTCTCCAGTTACACATATGCATGCACTGGAATAGGTGACATAATTTTTGCCCTTCCTTGAGCAGCTGTGACATCCATGCTTACAAGCCCGCACACAAGCATGCCTGAGTGTATACACTTTTGTAGGTAGCAGTCTTTGGTTGTCAGATAAGCTGGAGTTTCCTGCAAGTGGTTGAAACCCATGTCCAAAGATAGCTGCTGTAATAAGTACATAACATTAAGCTCGTACTGAGTTGTTTTACAAGATATGCAAGGTACAGGACATCAGTGAAATAAAGGCAAGCAAAAGGACAGGAAGGCAGAAGAATAGGGAACCAGGGTCACATGAAGAAAGGAAAAATGTACCAGAAGAAATACTGGCCAAACAGATGGGTAGGTGGCAAATTTGACTTTATTCCATGCAATCTCCTTCTGTGACACTGAAATTCTGTGAGGAAATCTAAGTTTCTAGGTTGGATTTGTTTTTACATACACAGATATTTTCTTTGAAGCAATTTCTGTTGAACTGGTTTGGCTTTACCTGAAAAATCCCCATTGTCTTTTAATACCCCATAATGGTTTTGGCATTTCATTCTCTCCAGCCCTGACACTTTATCTGCTCTGCTTTTTTTTTTTTTTTTTTTTTTTTTTTAAAAAAAAAACACCATATGTGGTCACTCTGACAGCTAACCATTGTTTCATTTAAAGTTACCAGTTGGGCTAGATTTATCTTTTCACTTTGATCATTTCTGCTAATATCCCTTTAGCTGGTTTTCAGTCTTTTTCTTATCCCTCCAGGCAGTCTTGTAGCATTTTTAAGTTTTTTCCTTCATAAGGAAATAGAAAATAAGTTTTCCAGTAAGTGCTGCTTTCACAGATAAGCATTGGTTAGTCCCAGTGGACTGTTTTAATGCTTTATAACCTCCTCCTTCACTGATACGTATCCTGCAGTAGCAGCACTATAACTGGGAAGGACAATTCCTTTTATCAGGGAAAGAGAAAATGCCGTGCTTTTACTGTTGCCAGGATTACTTATGTAAGGAGATATAAAAGCAGTCCCCCAAAGAGATATTAAAATCACACTTGCTGAACCTCACAGTGCCCCACACTGTACATCAGGGGTGCTGAAGAATTAAAGTAGTACGTGGTAGAGGACCAAAGAAAAAATTAGGACTGTGAAAAATAATGATGCTTTTACATCTGGTTTTCATGCTTTTATTTTCCCATGTTATTTCTCCCTAACCTGTTCAATTGTTTGGTTTTTTTTAAACTAGGACATGATCTTAATATTCTTTACTGCTATTAGCAGAAAACCTGAGAACACTTACTTTTCAAAGCTTAAGTAGACTGAATTCTTGACTGTAAAATCTGCATCAGAATGACAATTCTCAAAGTGGGGTGTTGGTCATCTGGAAGAAAAATCTGTTAGAACATTTACTTTTCTGCCTGCAAGACAGTGTGAGAAAGAGCAAAAAAATCAGTACAAGTTTGACATGAACAAAATATTTCATTTTTGCAGTTTGGAAGAAGAGTGTATGTCCTATAAGTGCACCCAAAATGTAACAGAAGATGTGAAATTTCAGTAAAACCACATGGTCTGCCTGCATTGACCCAGTTTTTGCACTGACTTAATGCAGAGGGTTTTTTTACAACATGAGCCATTGGACGACCCTTTCATAGGATCTCTCAGTTGCACACTGCACTTTCCAGAAAGCATGTTTTTGAGGAGGTGGTGTCTTGCAACATGGTCGTTTAATACTATGCATTTCTGGTCTGGAGAGGTTAACTGCTCTCTTTCTAGCAGAAGAGAACATAGGGCCTGATGAAATTAATTGTATCAGATTACTTGTAAAAGAATTACTTCTTCCACTTTCTGGAAATATACATTACATAATTGTATTATGAATTCTTCAACGTTAAGAAGAGTTTAAGTGATATTAATGAGAAAGTAAATTAAAGAATTTGCAGTGTTATTAAAATCTCAGTAAAATACAATTAGGCAAGGCTAAAAATAGTGTATTATGCTTTAGACATTTTTAGATGGAAGTAGTAAATATACTCCTTTATTCTAAAGCATTAGTTAGTTAAAGAATGTGAATATAGCAGGCACATTGCTGATGGGAATGATGGATAAGAAACTTGCTGTCACCTACACTGTACCTGTCATTATGAATGACAGAAGATTTCTACCTGTGAAAGGAAGAATTGATATCTTTGTAAAATGTTACTGACATTTATGCTGCATTCTGCCCAGATCTAAATCATAATTCAAATTACAGATCCAGGAAAGCATCCTTTTGAATTGATTTAAAGTATTAAGCTGTCTAAAATATCTGCATATGTGATGTGACTGACAATTCTCTCAGGTGAGCTGGGACATAGAGATGAAATTTTCTGTTGTAAGGGCTCTTTGTCCAGCTGGCTTCATAACAGATTTTAACTAGTGTCTAATGGTAGGATCTCTTGAGCAATTACAGGGAATCCCTGCCTGTACAAATGTTCACAGCTCTTGATGAAGCCAAGAAAGACCTCATTTCTGAAGTGGCAATACTTCAGTAAAGATAAGATTTCTGAAAACAAATGTACCATCAAACACTGATTAAAATAAATACATGGTGCCATTGTGGGATTTACTATAGACAGTCAGACAGGAAGAAAATTGTCAGTCTGATCCAAGGTCTTTCTGTTTGTGGCACCAAAATGAGATGACATTCATATATCAACAAGATGATGACCATGCCTTTCCATCTTGCACAGTGATTGAGATGGAAATTGTAAGCGATAGGCTTGGATTTTAGCATGCTTTTCAAAACTTCTGTCACAATTGTGTTTCAAGATGATATGTAAGTTATGATCCCAGTATTTCCTTGCATTGTGTATAAATTTGCTTCCACATGGAAAATCCAGCTAACAATATTTTAATCTGGATCGAAGAGCAGGAAGAAATGGTAATACATTAAGTAGAATCACTTTGCAGAAGGAATACAAAAGCTGTTAAACAAGGTCAAAGATGTACAAAGGGTTTTCCATAATGCCACTAAAGAGAGATATATTACTGGGAATACGGATTAGAGGACAAATCCTAATAATAAGGTCCAGATATTCCTGGATGCAGTAGCTATGCAGGTATCTATCTATTTATTAATTTATTTTGCTAAATAATTTCTGACCAATAAGAATTAACACTACCTTATAGTTTACTCTTGTTGTTTACAAGGACAAATTTTGGTAAAATGAGGAATCTAGTTAATTAAGTTAGTTGGACTAATGCACTTAGGAACCTGAATGTAAAATAAAGTCACAACTTCTTCAAGTAAGGGGCTGAAATTTGTTTCCTGGATAGCAGGAGAGAAAGAATAGGAAATTTTGGAGGCTCTAGGACTACCAGCATGAACAACATTCTCTGAAAGTATATTAGAAATGACAGCCTCTGTAGAATGGATTAGTTAATGAAAACAAGCTATGCGTTGGAGGTCAAGAAGCAGACAGAGAAGAGAGACTTGACAAAATCAGAGTTAGACTTGCAAATGGCCCAAATTCGGGATAAATACTTGATCTCAGTTTTCAGTAAAAGGGCAATGTTTAATCTGGGGAGTTGAAATTGGACCAAAAGGTAGAAATGGGATTTGCAATATGTGAGGTGGCAATTATATGCAAAAACCAGCCTAGCTGTGGGCATGTAACTGAGTTAGGATCCTGGTCTCCCTAAATTTCCTGTACAGTTTGTGCAGGGACAAACACACCACCCATGAGTCAGTCCATCTAAAATCAGAGTATTCAACTAAGTGTGATTAGGTTCTGCAGTTAGACATTTCAGTTTAAACATGTGAAACCGGGCTGGAACAATGCCGCCCCATGCATACAGACCAGGTGGGACCAGACGTCCCATCCTACGGTTTAGGAAGAACTGGCTGAGAAGCTGGAGATCTGGTAATGGCCACTGGCAGTGGTGGTGGCATGTGATAGAATAACAACTGTCACTTTTGGTTGAGAAGGAGAAATGGGAAGTCATTGATACCACCATCAGTTTGTTATCTGATGGCAGTAGTCTTTAGAAACTATTTTGAAGATGTAATTAAAGATGCAGTGCTTACAGAGTGAATTCACTCAGATTTGCTGACATGTGGGTTGCATCAGACTAACCCAATAACTGTGTTCAGTGATTTATTTTCCAGACAAAAGTAATGTAGTAGATCTCATTTGTCTTCAGGAAAGCACTAGCTGTGGGTCTGTTTCAGAAATTATATAAATGAAGGAGATCAGGATTATTACAAGAACTGTAAACTAGTTAATGAGTTGGACAGAAAGGAAATGGCATTAAGCTGTAAGTATTAAGCTGTAGAGAGACTACTCAACAAAGATTAGATTTGTGACTGAGCTCATTTTAATCTTTTTTAAATGCTCTCAAGAAAGAAAAAAAAAAATGTGTTGAAGAAATCTGCCAAAGGCACAAAGCTGAAAGGCAATGTTAGCATGAAGGATGCTGGGAGTTGAAAGGTATTAGGTGACCTCAAATGCAGATATAAAATAGATTTCAGTAACTGAAGTGCAAAGGCTTGAATTTAAGGACTGCTAAGAATAACCTCTGTGGTAGCAAGTATCTCCTCAGTTAGAAATGGCTAAGATGAAGGAAAGCTTGGCTGACCACTGCTCAGTCAGAGGGTGACTATAAGATGTGACTGTGAAGAAAGGACCATATGATCCTAGGATGTATTAATCAGGATATTCCTAATATAGATAGGAAAGTATCAATGCCTTTGTACAATGTCCCTGTGAAATATCCAAAATGCTGTGTATATTCTGGTCAGTCAGGAAAGATTAATTTGAACACAGATATTTTCAAACATATGTGAACAAGGAGAACATATGTTAAGAAAGAGGCTTAAACCTGGATTTTCTTTAGTCCTGGAGAACAAAGGGTGACTGGATCTAAGGTAGCCCTCTATAAATTAATGGGGAAATCAGCTAGGAAAAAGAACTATTTAGAATTTTAAATTAATAAATTTACAAGATCAAATTGGTCCATAGACTTAAAAATATGTTTTCTGACCACCTGAGCAGAGAAGTTCTAGTGAAGGAGATGAATTGCCTAGTTATTAGTTGACCCTTGACCCATTTAAAAAAAAAAAAAGAACAGGATGATCCCTTCTAGTCCTATGCTCCTTTGAAAATTCACCAAGACTGCTACTAGCAACCTCTGTCTGAAGTTCATGAACTATAGGACTTGATTATTTCACCTAATATATATAATTACTGATATAAAATTAATTATCATGGATCTTCCTACTAATTTTTTGGTAAAAACTATAGATAATTTCTCATAAATACTCAGATGTTAATGTCTGATTATTGTTCCTCTTTACTTGATGCTACTGCTTTACATCTTTCAAATTCCACAGTCTGCTTCTCTTTGGAGATCAATCATTATTCAAGGAACTTCAGTTTTTGTGTTGGGCAACCCTGTACAGGAGGAAAGAGTTGAAGACTCCAAGATTGTTTTCATGATCATATTTTGTTTTCATAAATACAGGTGATCTACAGTTTTCAAAATACATTTTTAAAGGTAGAAAGAGCTATTGTGTCCATTTAAAAAGGAAGCAAGTGGAATCACATGTTGGACTGATGTCAGTAGTACAAGAGCAATAGAATCTAGAGCTCTATACAAGAAGTATCCTACCATTGAAAATTATATCATGGTATAACTTACGCAGAAAAGAGACTCACTGTTCTGCCTAGGAATTAGGAATAATTTGATTTCATTTGTTGTGATAGCTATTAATTACAATTAGAATACTGTTTGTTTTGATTCGTAGATGAGGTCTGTCGGACGAATATTTAAATTCATTGACATGCCAACAGAAGAGACAAAAAACATTAAGCCGCAGAAGAATAACCAGCTTTCAGATGCCCTTGTAATTGAAAACAGGCATGCAAAGGAAGAGAAGAACTGGCCATCCGGGGGCCAAATGACTGTGAAGGACCTTACAGCCAAATACAGTGAAGGAGGAGCTGCTGTGTTAGAAAACATTTCCTTTTCAATAAGTTCAAGGCAGAGGGTGAGACACTGTTGTGCTGTGTTTGATCTGATTTCTATTCAGCTTAACTATAAAAATGTCATTATAAACCTATTCATTGACTGAAGAATAGGTTGAGTTCAGTAAGGTTTTGTAAATAAAATTGTTGCAAAACAAAATAATCATCTAAAGCACCTAAAGAATGGAAATCTCTTGTGTCTCTTCTTAAAAAGAGCTCATCTGTAGGATTATTGGCCACAAACCAAAAAAAGGCAAGGAAAATCTGCTTCACTTATCCTAGAAATTTATACCTCGGTGAAGCACAGTGGGGTTGTTTGCTGGCCATGAAGAACAGAATATACCAATAAAATACGTGTGCAGTAGTTCCCCACGTTGTATTCCTGTGGCTGAAGTCATCTGCTTTCTCCTTGTGGGGAGAGGGAAGCTTGCTGGAGAGCGCAGGTGCTGGGGGCAGCCTGACCCAGGTGGAGCAGGGCACAAAAGAATACCGGCTGCTGTGCCAAGGGTAACGCACCACTGGCTCTGGTGGTTGGAGGGTGGAGGTGCTGTCTCGCTCGTTTGATGAGGGCTCTATGCCATCCCAAATTGTTATATAACAAACCATAAACAGCTCTATTCTTTAGAAGATTGACAAACCTCTAACCTTCATGCATGTTTGGGGTTGAGTTCAAGAAAGAGCTTTAGTTTCAGGACAGCAGTTAGTCAGTTTGCTTTAAGTTCATGCTAAGGACTGTCATTGGTGGGGTGGGAAGAAAGGCTCACTCGATTTCCTGAGCCGGAGCCATATGGATGAAGAGGAGATTTTAACTCTCCCACATAGATGAGAAAACAGTTTCAGTGACTGTTCTTGCCACGAGGCAGCTCTTCACTCCTAGTTTGGATAGCACGAGTTTCTGCCAGGCTTGGTAGATCTGTCTTGGTTTACATGAACTGAATGTTTCATCTACTAAGTTTGAGGGCACCAAAATTTTGAAACCGGGGGTCTGACCTCCTGTAGCACCATCCCGAAGCAGCTCTGCCTTTGGAAGAGAGGCACCTGCGATTCCTGGAGAGTAGAGGTGTGGTTGCAACTGCAATCTGGTGGATTTACTTCCTGGAAAATCCCTTGGAGCAACGGAGTATGGGAAATGGAAGATACTTTTGTATTGTACAGAGAGGGGGAAGAGCCATTGAAACAAAGATCCTTGTTTCAATGTCTGTCATTTAGGAACTCGATCCAATTTTGGTGATGATCCCTGGACTCAGAGGTAGCATTTTGAGAATTGGAGCATGCTCCTTAATCTGGAGAGGATTTGTCTCTGACCCATAGGGAAGCACATGTAAAACAAGCAGGAAAGGGGAGAGGTCTCCTCTGCTGAGGGGGTAGAATAGAATAGAATAGAATAGAATAGAATAGAATAGAATAGAATAGAATAGAATAGAATAGACTATATCTGTTGGAAAGGACCTATAATGATCATCTAATCCAACTGCCTGACCAATTCAGGGATGACCAAATTAAAGCATGGGTGTTGTCCAAATGTCTCTTAAACACTGACAGGCCTGGGACGTCAATCACCTTTCTAGGAAGCCTGTTCCAGTGTTTCACCACCCTCTTAGTAAAGAAATGCTTCCTAATGTCCAGTCTAAACTTCCCCTGGGGCAGCTTTGATCCATTCCCATGTGTACTATTACTGGATGCCAAGTTGAAGAGATCAGCACCTCCCTCTCCACTTCCCCTCCTCAGGAAGCTGTAGAGAGCAATGAGGTCACACCTCAGCCTCCTTTTCTCCAAACTAGACAAGCCCAAAGTCCTCATAGGATATTCCTTCCTGCCCTTTCACCAGCTCTGTTGCCCTCCTCTGGATCCATTCAAGGACCTTCATATCCTTCTTAAATTGTGGGGCCCAGAACTGCACACAGTACTCAAGGTGAGGCTGCACCAACGCTGAATGCAGCGGGATGATCACCTCTTTTTACTGGCTGATTATGCTGTGCTTGATGCACTCAGGATGCAGTTTTCCCTCTTGGCTGCCAGGGCACACTGTGGACTCCTGTTGAGCCTGCTGACAACCAGCACCCCCAGATCCCTTGCTGCAGGGCTGCTCTCCGGCCACTCCTCCCAATCTATACCTGTGCCCAGCATTACTCCATCCTAGGTGCAGAATCCGGCATTTCAACTAGTGAAATTTCAACCCATTAATCATTGCCCAATGCTCCAATCTATCTAGGTCCCTCTCCAAGGCCTCTTGTTCTTCAAGGGCATGAACAGCACCTCCCAGTTTGGTATCATCAGCAGACTGGCTCATGGTGCATTCAGCTCTTGCATCCAGACTGTTGATGGATATATTGAACAGAACTGGCCCTAGAATTGAGCCCTGAGGAACACCGCTGATGACCGGCCGCCAGCCAGCGGTCGTCCCATTCACTACAAGCCTTTGATCTCTGCCCTTCAGCCGGTCCTTCACCCAGCGCACGGTGAACCTGCTCATCCCAGAGTTGGACAACTTGTCCAGAAGGATGCCATGAGGGACAGTATCCAAAGCCTTAGTAAAATCCAGAAAAACTACATCCCTGTCTTCCCTTCATCCACTGGGTGGGTGACCTTATCATAGAAAGATATCCAATTAGTTAAATAGGGCTTTCCCTTTGTGAACCCATGTTGATTGTGCCTGATGATTGCCTTATTCTTTAAATGCCTTTTAATTGTATGCAGTATGATCTTCTCCAGAGTTTTTCCAGGAACTGAGGTTAGACAAACAGGTCTGTAGTTCCCTGGGTCTTACTTTACGTCTTTTTTGTAGATTGGAATATAAATCTACCCAATGAATAGATGGGGTCAGTGCAACAGAGCACAGACTGCTCATCTGGTTCAGAGGCCTGAGGTACTGTTACGGAAAGGATGCCAGGCAGCAGGAAGAATTCCCTTCTTCACCTTCACATGGATATTGTCACTCTACAGAAGTAGCCCACACTCAGACAGGACATCATTAGCTGTGTAAAACCCAGCTGTTGGAAGAGCAGTATCTCAGCATTTGCTGATGGTTGCTGCAGATATTGCTCATTCCAACAACAGGTCAGTGCAATCTCACAAGGGAAACACAACATTTAAAAACCCCCTGCGTATTATGTTTCTTCCCACCTAAGAGAGAAGTAAAGGCAGCACTAGCTGGGCAGGTTGAGGACTTGCATTGCTGCTTGGGGGTGGGCAACTGCATGGTGTGTGCTGTGACCACTGCCTCAGGCACAAGCTACCCCACTACAAATTCATGGTCTGATCAGAGTTAAGCCCTCTGTTTTCAATTATATGGAAACAGAGTAGCTTACTAGAGTGATTCAACTGCACTCACTACTTGTTTTTTGTTCACTGGATGGGGTTTTGCTGAATAGGGCTTCATAGCAAAAGAAAGAGGAAAGGCACAAAAAGCTGGACTAAGTACAAGATAACATATAAGGAAATTTCTGTTCTTCAGCTAAGGGTAAACTAACAGACTTTTCATCTTAGTTAATTCTAACAAAACAGTCTGGCCCAGTGTTTCATTCAGCCCTTGCTGTAGGCTTTTATCATTCCCAAATGAACAACATTTACCGTCCCATTGAGATGCATTTGGATTGTTCTCCACTGCTGAGATCTCAAGTGTTTCTGCCTTGGCCTGTGGTTAATATGTCGGTAGTATTAAATGTTTACTTTTATGATTTGCATTGCAGGTGGGCCTTTTAGGAAGAACTGGTTCAGGAAAAAGCACTTTACTTTTTGCATTTTTAAGACTGCTGAATACAGAAGGGGATATCCAGATTGATGGAGTCTCCTGGAACACGGTCAGCGTGCAGCAATGGAGAAAGGCATTTGGAGTGATTCCTCAGGTAATGAGATTATTGTAATTTGTGTGCCTTTTATTTTCATTGGTTCTATATCCATATGTGCATAATTATCTTCAAGCTGGAAGTTAGTTGTTTTATGCTGATAAACAGAAACAAAACACAAAGATTTTGTGAAAAGGGGAGTGAAATGGATGGATGCAATGCACAGCAAACTACTTTTTGAGGGTTTCTATGCCACTCACACAAGAACTCTTCTAGAAATGGGAAGCACACTCAAACAGAAGCGTTCATAGCCTGCTTATTCCTGCACCTCTGAAACAGTTTCCATGTTGATTCAAAATAAGATAGTGCCACCTGAAGAAAAAATTAAATCAGTGGTGTTCTCAGCTACTGTTTTCTAAAGCCTTACATCACATATCATGGTTAACATGTGGATACTATACATTGCCTGCTTTCCCTGACAGGCTGGTAGCAGAATTACTGCTTTTCTCAGGTTTTACTAGACCACTAGCTGATCCCCAACTTGGACTCATCACTTTTTTAGCTGTCACCTCTCATTACTGTCATGATGCACGTATAAGGGAGCACTTCAATGTTCTTTATGCTTGCAGCAGTCCTGGCATATGGGAAGTAATACCATTTCAGAGATGAAGAAGGAAGCAGCTCCTCACATGGGTTTAGGCACCCTAATACTCTGAAATAACTGGAACAAGAAACATAGTCTAAGGAGGAGCAAACAATTAAACCTAGGGCTTCTGAGTCCCTTGCCAATGTTCCTGCCACTGGACCAGTGTCCTATATTAGTGACAGATCTGGATTATCTGTCTCAAAAATTAATATTATTGGCTGCATGCAGTAGCACTAAAAAGAGATTGCTCACTGTAAAGGTAGGAATGAAAACTGATGGAATGAACTGTATCATTTTAATGTCATGTTTTGTATTTTTGTTGTTGAAAGCTCTCAGTCCTTTCCAACAACACTGATACAGGAGTAATATGTATTGGCCTTCTCTTCTTTGAAAGCTATACACTGGATAGTTCTTCAGCTACTAAACATACACAGTCTTCCATAACAATGATGTTAATTCCTTTGGAAATCTTGTGAGTGTAGCAGATTAAATTCAAGTAACAGTTGACTGTAATCTTACCAATGAGTCACTTGTGGTATTGGGAGGCAGAGGGACATAGTTGCAGATCAGCCTGCCACACTGTGAGAGGACACACAGTCTGTCCCACCTTTATCCATCCTTGAGGGGTGGCTACTAGCCCCAGAGACTGGTAAGTATGGTTTGATCCTTGGTCACCCACACCCACTGTCAGCTGTCAAATCCTTATGGTGCTATTCCCCCCATCCCATCTCTACCGTAAAGGAGTTGCCAGCTGCTTTCTGTGCATATTGCTTTGTTCCCAGATCTACTGTCTTAGAAAGGTGGTTACTGTCTTAGAAAGCTGGTGTGCTGCAGTGAACATATGTGTGGTATAAAGCTGTTGTGCATTGACTACATGAGGCGCATTAAAATAGATAGAGAAACTCTGGGACAGCCAGCTGATTTAACTAAAAAATATGCTGTCAGGTTTACATTTTCAAAATAGTGGTTTTCTTCCCATAACCATCATAGCAGAGCAGAGGTCTGTCTTCACTTTCACCCTCTGTTGGATATGTAGGTTAAATTCTGCTTTTTACCACAATACAGCAAACCAAACTAATTGTAGTGAAGTCACTGATATGACTGTCACTCAGTTGCTATAGTCACTTCTAATCTATTTCAATGTCATGGAGGTGGGATTTAACTCTGACTGAGGTGTTCCTGATGGCATTGTCTTGGCTTTGGTAGCTGTTAAAAGATGCTGAAATGTTCATGCTGGAAACAGAATGGCTTTGATTTTGCAAACACAAGAGGGACTCAAAATGTAATTTTTATACTTAATGATCAGTTTTGAGTTGTGATAGCTTCCATGTCAAAAATGTTATCCCACAGTAGTCCGAGTGGCATTTATTTAAAGTAGGCATGCAAAGAAGACACAACTCCCTCTTCTCTGTGCATTTCCACAATTGTGCTCTGATATTTCCTCAAAGGCAGCAATTTTTAGCACTTTGACCTTGCCAGAACAGACCCTTTCTTCACTGCTAAGTTACACCCTCAACAAAACAGAACCAAGAGAGTGGTGGTGAGTCCACTGGTTGGATTTGTTTCTTGCCTGAGCTCTACCAACAGCCTGATTGGTCACACACTGCCTGCTGAGCTGAGGCTGGCTTGGCAAGCTGCCCTTTGATAGCTGACCTGTCATCACCCTTTCTGTCCTCTCTTCAACATTTTCACATCTATCTATTCCTGTAAACTTTTATTTCTTTATTATTGCTGGTTCAGTTCTGCAGCATGATTGTTGCTTGCAAGTATGAAAAAAAGTCACCCCTTCAAATAGAGGCAGCTGTGCAGTGAACTGCAAATGCAGTGGCATCTATTTAGTTTGGAGGACAGGTATGTTATACAGCTGTCCTCCAAACGATAGCTGTATAGGAAGAAGGATGCTTTTACCAGTATAAGCTATGTCTCCATTGTGAAATTTTCCTATACAGCCAAATTTCTGTATTGGAAGGGGCTTCCCTGTCTCTCCCATAGTTATTCTTTTGCTCTCAGCCCTTTCTTCCTTTGGGATGTGGTTGCCCAGCAGGGTTTCTGCTTTCCATCTCCAGCTGCCCTTGGGAACACGTAGACTGAGGAGAAAACTGAATGCATGGTAACAAGTAGCCTCATCCCAGTGAAAAATATGTTTAATAATTCTCATAGCTGTACTCACTATAGAGTCGCTACTGGTATAGAGAACATCATTCTGCAGCCATCAGCAAAATGTGGGAGACATTTATTACCTGAGCAGTGTAACTTGCCCTACTGCTAGTGCGGTGCATTGTTAGTTCATTGTTAAAATTACACATTTAGTTCAGTTTGGAAGTCCCTGATACATGGATCAGTGCCAAAAAATCCCAGCCCTCCATTCTCTGGAAGGTCACGAGAGTTGTCAGCCTGTTCGCATGCTTCAGCTTGCAGCTCCTGTCCCAAAGCCTTGCCAAAGAACTGCACATTATGGCTCAAAAGTTCCCACATTCAGAACAAAATGAAGTTTTCACCAGCACTTTCCCAGCAGAAAAGAGAAATTGCATATGCCACCCTGCCTTTCCCAGCAAAACAGAAGGAGCCCTTTGTTCTTTGCCATTCACCTAGGGCTTCAGAATGGAAAAAAAAAGTTGCCTTTCCTTTCCTGGGAGGTTGGCCTACAGCAACACCTGGATATTTGCTGTCTCCAGGAGAGGCTTCGCTAACAAAACAAGAACGGGGCTCTACCTGAGGCATTCTTCTTCATTAAAACCTTCCACCCCGCTCCTCTTCCTTCTCCCCAAATTTCCCAATTTAGAAGAAAAGTGCTTTTCCTCTGTGGGAACCTCACTGATGCGCACCTGCATAGCACACACAGTGTCCTAACACACTGCCTGTCGTCTGCTCCATGCAGGCGATGCTGGAAAGGCCTGCAGGATGGTCAGAGATCATGCTGAGCTGGAGCAAAGGCAAAAGCCTGTTTCTTTCAGTATCTTAAATCCAACTGTCAGCGCATTGCAGTGGCAAGGGATAAATCATATAAAACATGTTTCCTGGAGCAACCACGAGGAAGTTCCTTCCTGTAGTTCCTCACACGCCTGCACTGCTGAAGCACAGCCTGACCACAGTGCTGTGCCTGCAGGATGTTTGTCATTCTCATGCAGAGCAATTACTCCAGGGATAATAGGCTATTTGAAGTATAATCACAGCCCATCATCCCTTCTTTCTGGGCAGTCCTTTCTGATGCTCCTTCTGCAAGAGTTTCCCCACCCCATTTCCAGGGTGAGGACATCCAGCTGCATCTGGTTTCAACATGCTAAGGCTCTTTTGCATGCCAGTCCTCATGCAGATTGCATCCTGAAGTATTTAATGGAGTCAAATTGAGAAAATGCCTTCAGAAATTTGCCTTTGAATGGAGAACAGGAGACCTGCAGTCCATTTTCCATTAAAATAAATAAGGAGAAACCTGAGACCCATATGGTGCTGCTAGCTCAAAGGAAGGGGATGACTTCTGGTGTCTTCTTGAGTGTTATTCCACTACACCCTGGCAGATCTCACACTGTTTTCTATGTGTAAAAACTCCCTATAGAGTTAAAATCAAGCTTAGCATGAAGAATGAGATTACTAGAGTTTGTGGGACTGCCAGCTGACAAAAAAAAAAAAAAAAAAAAATCAAATCACTTTTGCTCCTTTATTTTACTTAAGAAGTGATATTTCATGACTTTTATCTTTGTAGTTCCAATTTTTCAGTATCTATCTCACTTTTTGTTCATTTTATCTGTCTGTGTCTCTGCCCGTCTGTCTCCAGCACTGTTTCATTGCCTCTCACACCCTTCAGGCTGTTCACTTTTGGAGGTCGTGGGTGTGGCTGTTTTGCAGCGTGCCAGGGCACTCTTGCACAGTGCTGCTCCCCAAAGGTGGTCCCACAGAGGGTCCTGCAGGGACTGGGTTCCTGCAGGGCATTGAAACAAGTCAGCATCACCATACTGGGGAGCATCTGCTGCAACAGACCCATGCACAGAGCACCAGGGGACATTAATTAACAACCCTACATGCTCATTTGGGGCAGTATATAGGTGGTTTTCTGCATCATGGGTTCAGTGTTGCCAAGAGCACGTCACTTGTGTTTACCAGTAAGCTCTATGGGAGGAAGAGGTTTTAGCATCTTCAGAGGAGAACGTTACAGAACTGGTCCCAAAAAACTTGCAGAAAGTCTTCATTGCTCCCGTGCTCATATTCTTGTTTGCAAATATTTTAACGTCAGTGTAAAACCCCTAAAGGACACTTACCAAAATGAAACCTCTAACTCTGTACCTAATACTAAAGTATTCACATAGCAATTTGATTTTCTTTCATGTTGATATTGTTGTCATAATATATATGAAGCAGAGGAGGCTACATGGAGGTCATACTGTTGTTACTCTAACTTCTCTGTGCTTGGAGCTGGTGTCTGGTTCCAGGTGATGGTGTGTTTGTTCTCCACCCCTGGGGCATATGGGAACAAGGGTCCATGGGTCTCACTGAGGACCTGCACACAGGTTGTCTTTTGTTGCAACAGCAGCTGGTCACAGCCAGGATACTCTCATTCCTTAGCAGCCTCTCCTTAACTGATCCTTTACTCTTCTATATGTGTTTGCTTAGGTACTCCAGGGTCTTGGTTCTCCACATAACACTTAAATCACTTAGGAATCTTATTGCCACAACCTGGGTGTATCCCACACCATAATCAATATGCAGAGTCTCTAGCCACTGAGGGGGAATTGATGCCCTTCAGAAGGGTTGATTTACAATATTTGGGGTAGCCAGAACGTAAACATGACCATATTTATATTCCCCAGCGTTCTGCTTGTGGGTGGATGTCAGGTCTGAGAAACTATTTGTTGTATGATCACACTCATTATCACCCTGGGTGAATTTGAACAAGTGACCAAGAAAGAAATAGTTCCAAATCTGTTGCTAGCCTCCCCAGCCATCCATTCCCCTTTCCAATGTTCTCCTTATTCCTACTTCTTCTATATTTATAAACAACACATGAGTTCATGGGATTCACTTTTTTGTTTTTCACTTTAGACTTCTAGCTTTTAAGAATTTTGGGGTTTTTTTTCCTGCTGCTTTTGAAGTGGAGTCTAAACTGCCCATGTGACTCACATGATATTTACTCAAGTGAACCCTATGTGGTTTCTAATGAGCTGGGAGGAAGGAGGTGTTGAAATGCAGAGAGAAGTACCAGAATTTAGGACAATGATATATTTACCTTGTGGGGGAAAAAAAAAAAAAAAAGTACTTTTGGCAATAGCTTGCTTTTAGTGCCCTGCTTCTTGAAAGCACGGATATTAGGAATAACCAGTTTCTGAAGAAAGTAGTTCCCTTTATTTCTCTGCCTGCCACACTTCAGCAGGAATGGTATTCAGCCCTATCTTCTTTAAAACTGGTTTGTTTGGTTAACTATTCTTTACCACTGAGAAATGAAAATACCTGTTCCATTAGTTAAATGTATGGCGCGCTAAGTGTGAACAAACCCACGTCTGATACTTTCCACAGTATTATTATTTCCACCGCACCCACTACTTGTGAGAATCTAATCCTGCTGCAAATACGTTGCCCTGCTCATGGCACCTAACCAGTGCAGGCCATGGGAAAAGGGCTGCACTGCACTTTAATGAAGCATTAATTGTTATTAACAATCATGATTATAAAGGAAAGAGTCTACTCTTTCCCCTAGTCTTTACCAAAAGTGCTTCTATGACTTTTAGCTGTGTGTGCTGCTGCCTCCGCTGCAGCTCGGTCACTGTGGTGTTGGCAGTGTGGTGAAGGTATCATCATACTTAAATCCACCCTGCTGACTGCAGGGCACCCCAGTGCAGCTGCTTGTCTCCTCTGGTCTCTTGAATCAGGTACTTCCTTCTCTCTTACACCAAATAAGTTACTGGCAATGGCTTACATAATTAAGCAAATTAATTAATATAATTTATTTTCCTCTGCCACATTAAAGCTTTTAATTAATCATAATTAAATGATTAATCTAAATGTGTGTATAAATCACTTGAAATCTGATGAAAGAATGCCAAGTTTCCAGGTTAGGTCAGATGGAAATTGTAGTAGACTGGCAAAACTCTGGGAAAGTACTTGCTAAGTATATTCTCTTGGCCATTTTCTGCTGGTACAGCTAGTCCTTCACTGCTTTTGGTAGCGTTTGACTACCAAGACTCCAAGAAATTATGTGACTGTGAATCTCTGGCATTTCAACACATTTTTCTCTAAATAAATATTTTCTTTAGGAAGACAAAAGAGAAGAAAATAATTGTCTTGAATTTTTCCTCTTGGTATTTGTTCCGTATGTACAAGGAAAGAGCAAGCAAATGGTAAGGCACGCACTTACATTCTTTGAGAGCAAGTTCTCCCTGCTACAACCTGCAGGTGTACCTCACAGCATAGAAAGCAACAGCTTGGTTTTATCTCATAAGAAATGTTGTGCAACCTCAGTGCCCCTTGAAGAACCTCATTTCCACCAGAATTTGATACACCCACCCCATGTAAAAAGAGATTAAACAAATATTTAACTTTGTCTGAGTCATTGCTTTTTGAGCTACAAAACATGTACCTGAGGGATGTTCACTTAAATCTGCTTGCCTAAACTGATGAGAAAAGCAGAACTAAGTAGTAAACTTCAGTGCAAGAAGGATGCGCTGTCAGTGCCAGGAAAGGAGGTGCGGGACAGAGCAGGGAGAGAGCATGGGCCATAGCATCAATCAGGGAAGCCTCAAACAAGAGCAGATTGTTGCTGCTACAGTCATGAACCAGGTCATGCTGCATCACATCTCAATGACGTGACAGTGAGAGAGAGTAAAAAATCCTCTTTTGAGGTAGGACTGGGACATGATGAAATGTCAGGTAATACATGATGCTAATATATATTTGGATACAATTGATTAGAAAAATTCATTGATGAAAACAAACTTGGGACACTGTCCCTGAACACCGACAAATGTCCAGGAGGTTTTTTTGTTTAAAAAAAAACCTGTGGGAAGACACGCTTTGGGTCAGTGATCTTATTTTTGTTTGAATATGTTTCACATCATAAAGAATCAAAAATGGTTTTAAAAAGGCTTGTTCAAAAATGGAAATACAGGCAATCTTTTATCCTCAAAACTGTTGAAGTGTTATTTTTACTGATTTTCAGACAAGTTTGGGTAAGTTTTTATTAAGACAATTGCCAAAAACTGAGCATAAGGATTTTTAAAATCACTTTTTTTGGAACAGTGTTTTCCAAAATTTTTAATAACCTCCAATAAGCTCTATGGCGTCAGGTTATTCTTTCTCTGTAAGCTTTACAATTTACGATGCTTTACACAATGTTTCAGGGTATCTATCTACCTGTGTCTGTTTATCTTTTTTCTTGTAGAAAGTGTTCATATTTTCTGGAACTTTTCGGATGAATTTGGATCCTTATGGGCAATGGAATGATGAAGAAATATGGAAAGTTGCAGAGGAGGTAAAACTGTTCAGTGTTGTTTGTATCCCTCTGATTAAGTGGTTACAGCAGAGTGCAGTGTAGGTCAAATGATTGTCATATGTTACATTTATATAGAGTCTTAGAAAAAAAAGTGTTGAGGAAAGATAATGCTATGCTATAAACCATGTTTCCTTATTACCTAATAAAAAGACGCCTTTGTCAGACATTCAGGGGAAAGAAAAAAAAAAAAAAGATAAACTTCCATACAGCGCAGTCTGGGTTCCTCATGCAGTGATTTAGTGTAGGGGAGGTTTTATGTTTGGCTCTGCTGGGTGACCCTGAGGGAAAAGCGGAGGAAGCTGATACAGCAAAACGTCCTGTAATCTTTTCTCATTTTAATGCTTTGGCAAATATACGCAATCTCTGCAAGGCATTTTTCTACCAAAATGTGTTAAAATGACTAGTAAACATTTTGGAGGCCAGAAAAAAAATGCTAAATGTCTGTCCTAGAAATAAGACTGGTGTTACTGCAATAGGAAATATTTATACTCAGCTTAGAAAAATCTTTCCTCGAAGTATTTTCTAGTTATTGTGATTTTCAGGGCAACATAAAGCCAGCTGAGGCTTACATACTGCTCGTGTCACAGGCAGCTGCCCCTTCCATGGAAAATAAGAATCATGGAATATTAGATTTTATGAACCTGAAGGTTTCCTTCTAATTTTATGTTGAGGTTTTAGCATCTTTTTTTTTTTTTCAAAATTAGGAACCAGATTTTTTTCCAATTGTTTCCACTTTGAGCTGAACCCTGTGCATTACCATTGTCAGGTGCCAACTGTTAGCTCTGATAGTGCTTAATAGGTAGCACAGGTGTATGTAATGCTCCGAGATAATGCAGGTGAGAGTTATGTGAGGGAAGGAGCTGCAGCCTAGAGCACAGATTTCTCTTTCCAGGGTAGGGATGACCTAATTAATACAGTCTCAATAATGAATTGGTGCCATTTTCCTTGTTCATAGCAAGTCTCAAGTATCAGAAAATGCTTATAAGTGTGGGAGTTAATCCAAAAGCTTCCTCCTTTCCCATCCAGAAGGTTAACTCCGTCTCTGCTCTCTCTCGCTCTTTTGGGTTTATCTAATTTCTTCCCTATGTTTGGAAAAGAGGAAAGTAGACACTTTCTATGAGTAATTTACTGTCAAATAAAAACATCATGACGTTTTGGATTAAATGATGTGAAGGAGCTTTTCAGCCGGTCCTAGCAGAGGCAGCAGGTTGCTCAGTGCTGTGCTTCTCTGCTTCTCTGAGGCTGGGTAAGAGATGGAGTGTGGATTAACATCCCCTTTCCTGAAAAAGACAAGCTCTACTTCTGCTTTTGAGGATTATTCTCACTGTGCATGTGAATTGAGCCTGGGATTTTAAAGAGCTAAACCTCATTTTTAATGGCATGAAAAAAAAATTTATTTTGAAGTGTTTATCATTAAGGAGTTTGGCAGATCCATATGAGATACAGAGTTTTTCATTGCACTGGCGAGAGGGCAAAACAAATAGAAAAGAAAAAGAGCTGTAATACTTTTTAGTAGGAGTGATGGGATAGTTTACAAAGTTCATGCTCTTGAATTCTGGCTTGTTAGTGACAGCGAGTCCGTGTAACTTTGGGAGCACAGCACAGAAGGAAAATGAACTGTCAGTTTATCCCTGATCCATGTTGGCTGCTGAGAATTTAGAGGATCCTGCTGAGATCAGCATCAGGTTTTTATGCTCCTTGCAATCAGCTGCAGAGAGCAAGGCATTGTCTGAACAGATGTCAGATGTTTCATTTTTTATTGTCCCCTTATTTCAGCACCTGAATCTGTCAACTTTTGAGGCTAAGTTTTACTCTTGCAGTCAGCTACAGGTACACAGACAGACCTTACGCAGTTTTAAGAAGGAAGCACCTTTTCCAGCCATTAGTTGCGGAATGTCTTTAAAGGACACAATGTGTGTTCAAAAGAGGAGTGAGGAACAAAGCGGTGGCCTTAATTTTCTTATAAATAAAATAATGAACTCTTCAGAAACTCAACAGACGTACACCCACACCACAGTTCAGTATGGTTTCCATGTGAAATGGAAACACAGAGGAGGAATTCCATTTTTTTTTTTTTCCCTAGAATGAAAATGCATTGCAGATCGGTAATATTTAAAAAATTCAAGGGGGCTGTTCATAAACAACTCAGGTTGCATTGCATTTTTATAACGTCTTTTGGAGCAATGCATCTCACGTATGTTTCCTAGTTCTCATATTATACAAACATTTTTCTGTAAATGCTGCTGATTAGGCCAAGGAGCACAGTTGGTTTGGACCTGTGGAAGATGCGAAGCTTTGCTTTGGGGTGTACAAAATGCATCTCTCAAGGAGAGCAAAAAGGAGCACTGAAAGAAACAGTCAGAAGACATCTCCTGGACTGGATTCTGGTTTCTGGTCCAAGAGCTTCATTTGGCCAGGCACCCCTCTAAACATTTTGTCAGCAGTGCTAGGGGGAAGGCTGTGATGCCATTAGTATGAACAAGGTGCATGAGACCTTTGGGGCAGCAAAAGAAGCAGATGGAAATGGTCTCAGAGCCATAGAGACGAAGGCCATGGTGACCTGGGTTATTTTCTCTGTTGCTGTAATGTAGCATGTGAATTTTGGTTGTTTCTTTTTACCCTCCTAGTAACCAGAGGCCTGGTTTTCTTTCAAAAATCACAGTCCTTAACATTTCCGATGACGTATGTTGCTGCTGGATAAAAAGTTTCAAATATATTGCTTTCTCCAGCCTGCTAAAACAGAATGTTTTGGTCAAAATGCCAAAACTCATTGTATGTGACAAACAAATGAAGCATTAACTCTCAGCTTCCCAACATAAATCCTAGTATGTTTTAAGAGTCAAATGTTTCAGTGCTTTTCATATCATCCAGCTACTAGCTTGTAGTCTTTATAGGACAGATTCTTCTTTTCATAAATTTGTATTTTCACTGTCAGAAATGAAAGGCAAGGAAGTTAAAGGCTTTGGTTGCCATACTGAAAATCAGCAGTAACTATCTCACTGATTTTTCCTGTCCTTTTTGTTTGCGGCAGGTTGGGCTGAAGTCTGTAATTGAGCAATTTCCAGGCCAGCTTGATTTCGTTCTTGTGGATGGAGGCTGCGTCCTCAGTCACGGCCACAAACAGCTGATGTGCCTTGCCCGGTCAGTCCTCAGCAAAGCTAAAATCTTGCTGCTCGATGAACCAAGTGCTCACCTGGACCCTGTGTACGTTTTGATCATTTGTTCTATCTTCTAATATGAAATAAGAAAATCAGTGAGGCAGTACCACTGAAAGAGACCTTCTGTAACTTGTCTGGTCCGTTACTAAACCTGATTTCAGTAATGTATGTTAGTAATTCTGCATGGGGGATCAGGGAAACCTAGTTACAACCTCAGATTTATGGCTGATACGCACTTTCACAGGAGAAATGCAGCACACTGAGACACTGCAGAGAGTTGGGGTCCATGCACGTGAGCTTTACAACACGCAGTTAGACTATTTAAATACCACCAGTAAAGTTATGAGCTGTGCTGGCCCATATGTTGCAGTCTAAATGCTGATGCTTGTTTGCCTTTCAGAACTTCCCAAGTGATCAGGAAGACTCTGAAGCATGCATTTGCCAACTGCACGGTGATACTCTCCGAACACAGGCTGGAGGCAATGCTGGAGTGCCAGCGATTTTTGGTGAGCTTTCCTTGTAGTCTCACATACTGTTGTTTCATCATATTTGATGGACATGCAAAACACACCAAGCAGAATTGGCTGGATTGATGAGGGTCAGCTGGGGCAGTTGAACAACCTAGTCACCTGCAGAAGAGCAGCAGGCTCCTGTTTGGTCTTTCACATGAGCTGTCATAGACACCTGTGTTCAGATGAGCTGGGTCACATTATGGAAGAGCTGGATTCCTTCTTTCAGCCAGAACAGTTGTGTAGGTTACCCAGCTGCTGATCCAAGTGCCTTATATTGCCAATTGACTCAGGAGCTCCAGAAAAATCCCAGCATCTCACAGAGCCTTACCATTGCTAATTCAGAAACAACTGCACTTGCTCTTGAGCAATGGGAGGCTCCATGGGGCAGAGGAGTTTCCTGAGAAAACATCTGATTGTCAGAATCACTGATTTCCTTCATCAAGCCACTTGAATATTCCTTTCTCATTTAACATAATAAGATGATAAAGTATTGGAGTCCTGGGATATTTCCTTTGTTATATAAAAATGGTTAGTAAAGGAAATAAAAGGCAAGTTATGTAATTGTTCTCAAAATCAAGGTTCCTTCCTCTCTATTTTCTTGACTCTTCCATCAGAGAGGACCTTCATTTTATTAGAAGAGTGAAACATTGTTTTCCGTGTGTACTTGTTTGGGTGTATTAGCACAGCAGGAGGAATACAGCCTGAAGTTGAAGCAGGCAGGTTGTATGCCCCTTTGGACATGCAGCTCCTGTACAAGTGCTGGACTCCAGCCTTGCCGCCAGCCCGCAGCCTGCTCTGCACCTGGCTGTGTCGGGGCCGCAGGCAGGCGGCCTCGGCCCAGAGACGAGGTTTCCCACCATCCGTATGACATTTTAGCAACAGAGCTGCTAAAAGCTTTCCCATCAGAGCTGTGCCCTCATCTGAGACATGCTGGCGTTGCAGTGCCAGTGGAGGAGCCTGATTTTTCCCTGTCTGCTGCCTGGCAGGGGAGTCTGGCACAGCCGTACAGGGCAAACCTGTTGTCTCCTTCAAACACAGGCCAGCAGCGCTTCCTTGTTTGGCAAGAAGCAAGCAAAGAAGGCCTGGCACCTTCCTGGCAGCCTTCTCTCTCTGCTTGCAATGTCACTCTGTTTTCTGCAGTTAACACTTCCTTAACCTGGCAATTCAGCAGTGCCAGGGAAATGCCATGGTACCTGGAGACTTCAACAAACAATCTCTGAGGTAAAAATCAAGTTGCAAGGAGAAACCAGCAAGCCCAATGGCACCTTGGAACTTGACCAGTAGGCACCTTTTCCACATGTTAAAATTTTAACATCTGGTTTTATGGTTGTAATTAGAAATTGCAAGCTGTAAACCAGGCTTTTCCTGTTAGAAGATCTCTGATATGTCCTCATGTCTCTTCCCTGCTCTGTTAGTTGTGTTAGCTGAACTCTGTCAGCACCACCATTGCCCATCTAACAGAGCGATATGTTTCTTCAGGTAATCGAGGACAATAAATTGCGGCAGTATGAATCCATTCAGAAGCTGCTGAATGAAAAGAGCTCCTTCAGGCAAGCTATCAGCCACGCCGATCGCCTTAAGCTACTCCCGGTGCACCACAGAAACTCCAGCAAACGCAAACCTAGACCCAAAATCACTGCCTTGCAGGAGGAGACGGAGGAAGAAGTGCAGGAGACGAGGCTGTGAGACATGGTGTGGGCACCCTCTTTATGGAGCGAATCATCAGCAATGCCCCACGATGACAGGGCCTGCATTTCTGAACCTGCGGGAGCCATGCACAAATTGAACCTTGCAGGAGGTGTTCACTGCAGCCGCTACATGTGCATTTGGGAATTTCTTCCCTTCCATGGTTAATTGAGTGCGTTCTTTGAAGTTTTGCCACTTTTAATGGTGAAACCAGACTTCCTTTGAAAAGCTGCTTTCGGTTGGTACTAATGAGATGGCAAGCAGAAGTAACCTGCTTTGGCCGACATAATCATTTCAGAAAACTTTTAGAAATGTTCTTGCTGGGGTGAGAGGTCCAGACAGCAGGAAGAGTGTGAGAAAAATAATCAAACCTGGGTGGAAAATAGAAAAATCAGAATGTAAAAAGCTTCCTTGGATTCACTTCCTGCAAACAAATTAAGGGACAATATCAGCAGGGTGCACAGAAAACTTCCTCCTCTTTGTTTTCCATGAAGCAACTGTAATTTCAACTTAGCAGAAAAGGCCAAATGCCCTTTCATAACAACGCACCACTCCATGTGCGTAGGTGAGAATGAAGGAAGAGAGGACATTGCCTTGCAAGCCAGTCAGCATCTCTCATATCTCCACGATTAAGGGAGAATTTCCTCTTAAAACCTAGGAGACTGTCAACCTGACCCAACACTCGCAGCGGGATGAGTGCGGGCTGACATCAGCATCTAGTGAACGGTAGGACTCCTGGCAGTGGATCACTAATAGTCTGCATAGGTCTGGCACCTTTACATGCTTCTTACTCTGGCCTAAAACAAAAAGAAGAAACCTCTCAGAAGTAGACTTTAATAATGAAGTTAATTTTTATACTCTTCTGGTTTGCAGTTTTATGATGAAACTGAACTTTCTCTAGGATATTTTATTTATTTTAATATTGTTGCAAACATTTACTAAGAAAATTATGTATTTTAAAGGTGATTATGTACTATAAAAATATATTTGTACAAAAAGTTTTATATTTGGATTGTTGGGGGGTTTTTTTGCTACTAGTCTTTGATGTCACATTATGATAGAGCTGTTAAAAACAAGGGCAGCTCCAGAGTTAGGCCAGGTACTGTCCAATGCTGTCTTTGTGCACTAAAGTATTTTAGTGATGCAAACATTTTACATTATTTTTTTCTTTAAATAAAAAAAACCAACCAAACAAACCAAAACTGTCTGTACAACATGTTACAACCCCACCCCCGGTGCGGATACCGCAGACCTATTCTGCTCCTTCCACTTCGGTCATTGCTGCCTGTCAAAACGTGTCCCTCATTTTTAATAAATACCTTCTGTTGCTTACAAAGGCCCGTCGGTGAAACGCGGGGCTGCGGGCGGCGCTGCGGGCGCGGAGCGCGGGGCTGCGGAGCGCCGAGCTGCGGAGCGCAGGACTGCGGGCGGCGCTAGGGGGCGCTGCGGACGCGGGGCTGCGGGGGGCGCCGCGGGCGCGGAGCGGCGGGGCTGCGGGGGGCGCTGCGGGCGCGGGGCTGTGGGGGGCGCTGCGAGGCGCTGCCGCCGGCCGGTCCCTCTCGGATCGGTTGTTCCGGCGGGAGCGCTCAGGCCGGGGAGGGTCTGCACAAAGAGCCCGTCTAACGCCGCCGCTACCAGGTTGTTGGCAGCACCGCCACGCAGATGCTTTGCAAATACGAAGTGGTTATAAATGAGCTTTACATCTCACTTTGCTTGAGCCCTAAAGCTGCGGAGAGCAGCACATGCGAGTCTTGGAAAGAACCTCTTTTAGGCCTTCTGTAGGCACAGCGGCCGTGCCCCGAGCCTGTGGCAGCAGCCAGCGTGGCTGGGCACCGAGCGTGGAGCCGCTCAAGGTGCTGCTGGGTCCGGCTGGAGCTTGTGAGCGCCGGAGCTCACTCTGGAGCAGCTGCTTACCCCGTCCCACTCTTGTTTCCCTCTAGGTCTGTCCCACAAGACGTATTTTCAGCCCCTCATTACATATTTCCTCTGCAACTATACTACTTCTTTCTATCTTACTTTTTCCTGCCCAGACCTTCATACTGTGCTTTTATTCTTGTCCACCTTCTAGCACTGACCTGGATCTCTTTCCTTTCTGTCTGCAAGAACATCGCCTTGCTTCGCCTGATTTGCTCCATGAAGTGATGCCTGTTGCTACAGAGAGTTCTGGATACCCTTGAGTCTCAATTATGCCATGTCACTGTTTCTTTACCACTAAGCTCTGCCTGCTTCAGCCTTTATAGGAACTGAAAACCAACTGTATATTGACGTAGCATCACTTTTGAATCCCCTCTCCATCCCCCTTACTCCCTCAAATTGTTCCCCTCACACTGTGTATCACTTTTCTCACACAGCCAGCTCGCTGTTTGTACAAGTCTTTGCAGCGTACGCGGCCAAGCCTGGCCAGGAGGCCAGGGCTGCTGCAGCGTGGCCAAGCCCCAGGAGGATTGCCAAGGATCAGTCTTTTTCAGGATGTTACTCAGAGAAGCAGACATACCATGCGGGAGAGTTTGTTATCTAAATAAACAAGATGATACAGAAAGGTCAGCAGGAAAAGACCACTGTGTCATCACGCTTCAAAGTTTGCACAATTAGTAGCATTAATTTTTGGGGGTCATTATTGCAGTTGGGAGGGGTCTGAGTGGACAAGGAGACATTACAAAAAGGCAAAGGTAAATGCAGGAGGAGCACGTAGTAGACAGGCCATATGTGGAAGCTGCTGATACAAACCCTCAGAAGGAGCACTTTGAAGGAAAAAAAAATGAGTCAGTCCACTGACTGCTCCCTGCCCTGTAGCACCCTACTCATTGAGACAGCTTCTGCCATCAGTACCCAGCCACCACCACCGTACTGCCTGTCCCAAAGAGCCCAGGCAAGATGCTGCAGAAATACTTCTCTCTCTGCCCTCCGAGGGCAAGTGGGAAAAGTCTGGAGAAGACCGTGTTATTTTTTCAGTCCAAACATACTGCTTCAGCTACTTTGGAGTTCAGGCTGGAACAGGAGGCAAGTTGGTACCAGCCTCCATAATGAGGAGGAGGACAGCATCTGTTTCCCATCAAAGGTCGAGAAGAGCATGTTACCTTCTGGAATAAACGTACTTGCTGTCGGTGGGATAACAGCTCCCAGGGCTGTTTGCCTGAAGCTAAGCTGGGAAGTTGCACATGCTGTTCATGGTGGAAAATGGAGCACAAGAGGGAAAAAAAGGAAAAGAAAATGAGGCTATAACCCAAGCACGGTAGAAGAACAAACAATGACCTTCATAAATACAGGCTAAGCATTACATAAGAGAATTTTTCTTTTCAGGTGCTTCACTTTGCATACATTTGATAAAACAAAACAGATAGGAAAAACTACTCATCTCAAAGCACTTTGTTACTAAACACACACACTTGTACTATTAAAAGGGGGTGTGTGTGTGTACAATATACAGCCAAAGAGAAGAGCATGCTGATTCTAATACTACACATGAAGATTTAATTTTACAGCCTGCCAGGAAGAAACCAAAAAATTTGAAGAGAGTGAAATTACTCTGCAGAGGATCTGCAGCTCTCCTTAAGTACAGAGGAGAAGGGTGGCCAAGCACTAAGAAGCTCTTAGGACAACAACAGCCAAGCAAGGTTAGCCTAAACGAATTTGAACTGTACATATTTAGCCATCTTTGTAAACCTTACATACAAAATAACTACACAAAGCAGCTTGATAATTGTCATTAGCAGGAACTGCTCAGTATCTCACTGGGGTCAAACAAGCCTGCTGTTCCAAAAAAAATTTTGCTTTCACACTTGCTTAACTGGTGTCTTACCAACTTTAGTATTTAATTCATTAAATATCTATTTCCAGAGTCTTTCTTAAGATCCACCTCCTCCACAAGCCTTATATCCCTCAGCCTGTTACACCAGCGTCAGAGCTGCTAAACACCTGATGGCCTCCGCACTTCTTGAATTCTACTCTGTTCAAGCAACAGGTTTAAGTTATTTTTCTGAAATGTGGCAGCTCTTGAAAAAGGTGGCTTTTAAAACATTTCCTCACATTATGATTAATTCCAAATTGGCCTTAACTGTTGGAGATCAGTTCAGAACTATATAATTTATTTCATTATATTTACTTTATCTAAAAAGTATTCTGGTAACTTTTTTCTCCTCTTTCTGATATAGATCTGGTATTTTAACTCTACCATTACTTCACTATGATTTAACATCTGGAAAAAAACCAAAACACTTTAGAACTGTATGTACAATTGTTCATTAATGGACAATTAATTGCTGCCTAAAAATCTTGCAAATTAAGCAACGTGCAATGCAATACAGTAACACATTTCCTTTACAAATCCTCATGTTCTCCAAAACCAGTTTCCTGTTCCTAGGATAAACAATATTACTACTAATTTTATTCACCAGGACTTACGTCAATCTCAAAACACAATCCTTGTAAATGCAACTGGAGACTTTTCAAGTGGTGTCTAACTTTCTTGCCTGTTATTTTCTCTTCTTTCTCAAGAGGTTCCTTTTCATTGTGATCAAAGCTTTAATGTGTGAATGGGTTTTCCTAGTTTCCTCTCCCAAAACCTTTCAAACATACTATATAAGAATGAATTTTGGTCCCTGATATGTTCAGGGGCCTACAATTACTGTTGCTGTCTCTGTGATGAGCCTGTGAGTTTGGTGCAACCTCTGCAGCTGGAAAAGGAATGTGCCACTGACTGGACCTGCCAGTTATTTGTGCTCTGCTTTCTCCTAAGCCTGGACTGCACTGCATGACACAGGGGACTGCATCCCAGGTCGCTTTTGAGCTAATACTAGCCAAACTACAGTTGGACTACCACTGTGCTGAGGAAGTATTTCCCCTCTCCCAGACTTCTGTTCCTCTAAATCCTTGAAAGTTCCTTCTTCCTGATAACTATGCAAAAGCAAACTTCTGCCTTCTGAGTCTACCTTTGCTACAGCCCAGCACAAACACCCCTCATGTTGCCTCAACAGCCACTTTGACTCCAAGTTTCTGAAGAACAGCCCACTTTGTAATTCTGAAGTCTCCTAATTATGGTTTGGACATCATAAACATCACTTTAGCTGCAGTCAGCACCAAGAAAGTGGTCCCTCATCCTTTCTCCAGATTGGCTGCTTCCACAAGCATCTTCCACCTGTAGAGTCTATTCTGCTTCTCCAGTTTTACTGAAAAGTTGGAGGGATTTGATTTGTTTTGTAAATCACTTGAGCTGTGTTATGGGAATAGATGCACCTCATAAATTCAGGCCTTCTGATTTCGTTCTTGTTGATGAATGTTGCTGCCTTTGTTGAATGATGGAGCAGTTTTCTTCACACTTTTCATTTTGGAGCTCATGCTCAGCCACTAAGCAGCTGAGGCAAATATTGTCTGATGGACTCAGACATTCATTTAAGGAACATATTCCATGTTCTTTGGCAAGAAATAAGAATCATAGAGACATGCTGAAAGCTTTTCTTTTCAGGACTGACTTGAAGAGGAAAGCTGGAATATTTAGGATTTACCAAGGTCACGGCTGGTTGAGAATAATCTTTCATGTTCCTCTGGTTGAAGAGATTGAGCCATGTGTAAGGAGTGTAGTATATCCAGATAGGGACTAAATTTAAAGTCTTTTCACTGACATAGTGGCCTGTGGAATGGATGCAACCTTAGAAGCTTCCCTATAACTTCCGAGATACAATTTAAAGATATGGAAAGGGGTAATAGATGGGAGTATAGCACAGCATGGAGCAGCGTGGTCCATCATAGATAGCCCATGTAAAACCTCTCTGCTTAAGACACAGGAATGAAGAAAAAGGATTTTGCCCACTGAGAGTAGTTATTACAAGTCATGTATGAGGAGTGCTGTTTGTAGCATCACAGGAAGAACCTGAAGATACAGTGAAGCCCTGAACTCATGAAGAGAGTTTTGCCATGCTTCTGCATGGTCTATCACAATCCAAATAAGAAGCCAATGGAGAAGCTGATATGTTCACGTGCAAACTATTTTATGATTATGTGGTTTTCACCATTTGAGGGCAGGAACTGATATAGCCTAACAAGAGAGCTTAACAGTTACTACACAATGTAAGACTCAATTAGGAGATCTGCAAAATACTGTGTGAGTAAAGATGTGTGAAGATCACAGACTGTGTTGAACTGAAAGACAGACAAACAAAATGATAGCGGGTAGAAATAAACCAGGTAAAAGATGCAGATCGAAAGAGATAAGGACAGCAGCCTGAAAAGAAGGATAATGAGGGCATTGAAAGGCAATGCTAAATTTAGCAAGAGACCTAACTTTCAAACCATGAACAGATGATCAAAGTTACTTTGTCTTCTGCAGATTTTCACTCAAAGTACAACACAGAAGACTTTTGATTCTCACAGACAGCATACAGTCTTAAAATGTATCTCAAAACATGCTATAGCACACTGTGCCTAAGATCTTCCTGCACAGAAACACACTGCTAACTCTTGATCTAAATAAGGTCTGACGTTTCCAAGGGTATTTTCAATGTAGAACAAATCTGGCTTAGAAGCATGTCAGAATTTTTCTTCTTTTCTTATAGCTTTTTTTTAAAAAGAAAGATTTACTGTTATTACAAATCCTGATGTTGCAACTCCTGTGATCACTACAAAAAATGTTTTCCATCTGCGTTCCTCTTCACGAAATCCATGCCTGACCTCCTCACACAAGCTACCCCACTGCTGCTCACACCGCTTCAGTGCATAAAGGATCCTAACTGCTGAGACCCATTGCTCTGACCCGCAGCGCTTAGCAGCTGACTCACTCTGTTGAGAACCAACTGCAAGAGTAGCATCCCATTTTTCAGCACCAAAATTACTGCCAAAGGAAAAAAAAAAAAAAAAATCAACCTCTACAGAAATCATCGTTATTTGGTTCTATATTACTATCACAAAAGAAATTGAAGTTTTAATAAAACAGTGATTACCGAAAGACATGACACTTTGTAAATATATTGTACAGGAAATGATTACAGAAATAAGCTTCTAGTATTCTGTGTCAATAGAGATAATACACACATACAAACTAAGAGACAGAAAGACAATATGCAGTACAAAAATTTTATTGACATGAGTTTGGGATGACTGTTTTACATATAAAGGTGAAGCGTTAGGAAAGAGTTAGGTAATCCTTTTCTCTTCCAGGCTTGATTTGAGAAAAACGCTACTTTGGAAATTATAGGCATGACCATGTTACTGTCCATAGCTCCCCAAACCATCTCCTGGGAGCCCATCGGAAGGCATCTAAGTCTGATCTGAAGAAAACTCCACACTTTCCTCTGCCTACCAGGTGAGGTAGCGAGACAACGAGCATTTCCGCATTCTTACACTTCACAAGCATATAACTGTAGCTACTGTCAGGAAAGCCTAGGAAAATACTCCCTTTGTAGAAACTCTCCCTCATGGGAACATGATCTACCTCTGTAGTGAGGGGGAAATGATAAAGACTTAATTTTAACTGCAACTCAAGTATCATTTCACAGCAATTACATCTTAAAGCCACAACAGAAATTGATAATTACATAGTAACTCATGTTATCGCTACTACATTATCTCTGATAATACTGTAGTTAAGCTTGTGCTCAAATTCCTTTTCAGTAAAATCTGTTTCTGTAAAACACTATTATTTCTTGGATACTCTTAAAACACTAATGAAGTATATAAAAGTTTTTACAGTATACAAGAAAAAACTAAGTTAATAAATGATCACATTTTCTTCAATTCTATCAAAGAATAAGAGTCTGAGAAAAATAACTTTTATTGCATTTTAATTTCTCAATCTCTTTCCTTTTTTAAAAGGTAAAAGTTATAACGGAAATTCATGACATTTTAGATGAAGAGAAGCTTGGGAGAAACAAAATCACAATTCAGCAGGCAGATGATGGAGAAATCAAAGTATTTAATATGGCTTGTAGCTGAAAGTAATTGATCTGCATTTCCAATCATTGTAGTTATTGCCACATTCCATTAATTGTTCATTAAGTGAAGATAAAAACATGTCTTTAAAATGCATGTACAATAGCTTTAAGCCATTGCTGTACATATTGTGCAACTCATCTGAATGCAGTTTAACACGTGAACTTAATAGAATATATTTATGTACAGTATATACACAAACAGAATCCTGTGGTAATACCCCTGAAGATTATCATTTAAACGAGTAATTTTCATAATAAAAGAAGAAAAAAAAATCTATGAAGGTGGCAAAACTGCCCATTTCTGAAGTTCAAATCAATATAATTTCTAGCTGATTTACATAGAAATAAAACTGTGGTCCTGTACAAACTTTACATTACAGGGAAACAGTTTATTTTAAAAAAATATTTACATATTTGAGTACTTGGTTCTTTGCAATAGAGATTATATGAACACAGAAAATTGTATGGTAGGCAGGTTTATTTATTAGGTTTTTCTATTTGTTCTTTTTTGTGCAAATTCCAAATCTCTCTTTTTGTGTTATTATCTGCCTCTATTTGCCTTGTATTACTGCTGCTGCTTTTTTTAGTATTCTGAGAAGGCTGGGTGACTTTACTTCTAGGAACAGGAAGAAAAGATTTAACTCTTGAAACACCCAACTCTGTCTTTGATCTACTGTTGCTGCTTTCCACAGTTCGACTGCTGCTGAGAGGACGCATTCCATCCTATGAATAAAAAAAAGCATTTTCTGTATTAATAATTATTGCCGTTTGACCTGAAAAACAATCAACCAACCCTACTAGCCCCAGAGAACCTTTGTTATTTACAGTCTTTTGCAGTTTAATATGACAGCTTCTTACTGCTTGGTGAACAAACTATGGCATTTTTTTGCTTTTTGACTGAAAGGCAAGCAATATCATCAAGATCTTACAACACCAAAATAAGTCAACAGGGTTTTCGCATTACCATTGAAAAAAACTTAAATTTGATTCTCAGATGTCTCAATTTCAGGAGTACCCAAATAAAAAATACATGTTCTTTCTTTCATTATTGTGGAAAAATGCAGCTGGAGCCACAGCTAAAAGGGAAAAATGGAAAATTAGGTAGTTATGAGCAAAGAATCCAGCTTTACAGCTTCAATAAAGATACTCACTTTTTTGTACCATCAAGGCCATAAATAAAACAACATAATCATGATGAAAATAATACTTCAATAACAGAAGTTGAAATACTAGTTACATTTTTATCCATAATCTTATAGATTGCTTTCTTATAAATTAGAGTTTAGCATCTCAAATTATTTATGCTAAGAAGCTACATTCTTAAAAACTGGTCTATACTATATTCACCCACCCAAATTTAGATACCTAAACTGCCAAAGTCAGGTATGTTGTCACTTTTTGTTCCTTTATAGTCAAGGAGAAAGAGGTTAGTTAAGCCATTTTATGATGGTCACTAACATATATCTTTCATGAGAGATGCTTACTTTTCCACTGACAGGAAAGAGAATTAGGACCCTCTGAACAGCAATATTAAAAAGTTGATTTTCACCATCAGCTATGCTCTTCATATAAAGGTTGGTGGCATGAAAACAGATTATTCACCACTGTTATTTCTTATTAAAACTTTTAAATCAATTTGTTTGTATAGTGGATTGAAGATTTTGCATCTCTTATCAGGTTTCTCTTTCTCCTTCACATACTTGAAAACAGTTTTTCTTCCAGGCAATTAAATAAAATACAATGATGGGTTTGCTGCCCTTTTAAGTAATTTGTCTTATTACTGTTGGTAAGATCTCTTCTGCTTATTGAGTTTTGCTTTTGTTACCTAAAGAATTCTACTTACTTTCAGAAAAGGATGCTTTTCTAATCCCAAACTCTTTTTTAAACACCAGTTCTTGCAGCTGCATAGGTTTATTATTGTTACAATTGCCCCTAAAAGTTTGACTTCTGCTTCCAAACTAAGACTGTGCTCTTCTAGATTTTTGATAAATTTTCTGTAGTAATGACTAAATTTAGAAACAAAGCTTGTCATTCTATTAGATCTCTTTCCCCTCTAGCAAAAGGTTGGGTTTTGTTTCCTTCATTTTGGCCAACATTTGCCCACAAAGATATGGGAAATCCATTTTTTTTTATTCTGTATGAAATCTTTTGACTAAGTTCTTCAAAAAACTCAAAGATAGCTAAGCTCGTCTATCTCTGAAGTCAATATGCTTTACATTGTTAGAAGGAATTTTAAAAGGAAAAAGTTCACTAGGAAAAATTTACAGTAGGAATGGGTAGGTCAGCTTACCAAATTATACAGGCATCACTACTACGTGAAGCTCTGATTTGCAATGTCTGAAATGAATGTGTTTTAGAGAAATATTTAAAAGCAGTATATCTAAATGTGAATCTGCAATGTTAAAATTGTTTCCATTAGCAGAGACTGTTCTCTGGATTTTAAGTAAAATTACAGAAAATATTCTAACAGTTTGCATATTTCGATATGAAAAAATAGGAAGGTAAGGGTGGTAAGTCATCTCATGCAGCTTTAGCTTTTTTAATGCTTAGGTGTGCAAGTTAAACTATTTTCAGGGCTACTTCATTGTACCTGCAGAAAATAGACAGTGTCTCTAGAAAACAGTTTATCACAGTCAGGTAAAAGCATCTGGACTGGACTCTAGAGGACCCCTATCAAGGGAATATAGATGACATTCTGCCCTGGCTAAGCTTAATTGAGCCGTGTGCTCAGAAGCTCTCTTGATGTTCAAAAACACAAGGAGCAAGGCAGAAAAGGGAAAAAAGTGTAACAAGAGAGAAAGCAATAATTTTTACTTTATTATCCAAAGAATGAAAACTAAGCAGGATATAATTACATCTTCATATTTAGTGGGGATGTTAGCACTCACAAACAATTATTTGAATTTCTCAAAAGAAGAAGATAGTGGACCTATTATATCTTGCAGTCGTATTCAGTTTATCTTTCCACTCTGAAACTGCTCTGAAGTTAGTAAAGTTTGTTTACATTTAGACTATTTTTTCCCCAAATCACCAAACTTATAACAGAGGGTTTCTTTTGATTTCTCATAAATAATATGGCAAGACAAGTGTATATTACAATAAATAGCTAGGTAGAAAAAAGAAACTGAATGCCCCTTTGAAAAAAAATGCTATTCTTCACAAACTCCAGTAATATCATGTCTTCTCAAAATTTCTACCACTGAGACCTTTGACACCAGAGCAGCTCAATTCTACTTAGATAACAACACATAGGAAAACAGTGGTTTGAAATCATATATATGTGGGTAATCACTACCAAAAAAATGGTAGAAAAAATAAACCAGGAGCCACCAATTTTACATCAAGAATTTTAAAAAGTTTTGCGTTCTTGCAACCTTACTGAATAACATTAATTGGGGGGGGAAAAATTAACCCGGGGCTTTTATTTCTCTCAATATCTGATGCAAATGACTTATAATGTCAAAGTAATGTCAACAATACTTGCCCTAGGGAGATGGCTTTATGTAAACATGAAAACTGAAGCAAATACATCCATTGTTTAATAAATCTTTAGTTTCCATTAGGACACATGGAAGAAACTTGGCATGGTGTGTCTAGCAAGTTTCCTAAGAATCATGACAGTTTATTCTTGTAATAAACAGGGCACTGGAACACTAATTCTTTGGATCCAATCAGGAATTCAGATTCTGGAGAAACTCAAGATACCTTCCCTATCCTACAACAAAACTTGTTTCACCTACCTTTTGTGCTGTTGTGTTACTTGGGTTAGTACCACTTGCTGAAAATACAGGATTGTTCTGAGAGTTATTGAACATCAATAACTCATCCTTAGAATCTGCAATCTAAAAACGATAAGAAAATGGGGATTTTTTTAGTTATTCAAAGCAGAGATTTTGTTTCAATTTGCCAAATTTTGTAGTCTTGATTTTATTTTCATTTAGTTTCTGTGCAATGCAATGCAGAAATATCCAAAGAATGATTAAAATATCTTTCCTTGAGTGTGTTTGTAGGAGATGGGAGATAAAGAGAGAGATTTCACACTGACTATTATCAGAGGAAGATTAAACATATATTTCCAGAGCAATACTACTCAGTGGAGCCTAAGGGCAGTTTCCCATTACATTTTATCCAGCCCCAAGAATATCACAGAAAAGAATGATCCTTTTCTCTTCCTACTGCCATGTTTCTTCCCTGCTATTTTCCATCAAACCTTGTGACCCTGCAATAGCAGATAGAGTCTGATCAGCCTTCCGTCCTCACTGAAAACTAGGAATTTTATCCTGGGGCAAGCTGATCCAGTTCAGCTCCGCAACTGCAAAAGTACTCAATCCCAATGTAACAGAGGCAGCAGGAACATGTTTGAACGAAAGGGCCAATTTGAGAGTAGAAGTACTTATTCTGATGGCAGCCTGAAATTACATTACACAAAGAAAACATGCAATAGCACCCTTACTTCTGTAAGCTCTACCAGGCAGCTAGGACTTAACAACAGAAATTCCAGCCATAGATGGTTCCACCCATGGTGAGGAAACTGAACAAAAGACAGTGACATCTATCTTCTTCCTTATCTAACCCATATTTCCTTGAATTGTCAACAACAAGCAATTACATTTTACATGTTATTAAACACAATTTTAAGTTGGTTACCATTTCTTTAAGCACATCCCATTCTTTGAAGGATAGATATGGTAAATCTCTGCTGATTAGCTTGCCAGCTTGGTGCCTATGACTCATGCAAGCACTGTAAATACTTCAAAAAAAACCCCATCCAAAACAAAACACCATAATAAAGGATTTCATTAAATAGGCTGAAAATCTTCCCAAACACAGTATTTCTTTTTTTAATACAAACTTGGTTGACTTCTAAGAATAAACAGAATACTTAATAAAGCAAAACTAATAGAACTGCTGTTCAGGGAGATCCTAGAGGATGTAATGCAGAGCCTAACTGGACAACAGCCTAAGACTGACTCTAGCTGTGTTTCAAAAGATATGGAACAGCTGCTCCGGTGTGAACGCAGCCTGCTGTCACACCCACCTACTGCAGCTGTGCTAGGAGGAAAGAAGGAAACGAATAAATAGCTACAGCTAGAGAGAGAGCTGGATGCTTTTGGTGTAGAAGGAAAAATGAGAGAGATCCATGGCCCCACGCTCTGCTCCAACAGGCCTCCCATAACCACCCACAACCCATTCCAACATAGAACTTAGCCCCAAACCTATGAGACTCGCGAGCATCCTTTACCCTCTTCTGCCACTGTTAAAGAAGAATGAGGCCAATCCATTCTTTCTTGCTTGGGCAGCAAAACTGCATTTCGCCTACACAGCAGAGGAGCTTTGAGACTGTTCTGTGATAGCTAATGGGTTTACATTAAAGAAACCAAATGTGCAATGCATATTAGGAAAAATTTTCTATGTCTTTAAGACTGCAAAACAGTTTCCCAGTGGAAGCAATGATAGCATGAAAGATAACACGGGGAATAATAACGCAGAGAAAACTATTGTTGCTAGCATTTATGAACTTATAAATTTCAGTCTCAACTGCAAAAATCTCTACAAGAAAAAATAGTGAAGGTGTAATTTAAAATAATGTATATTAAACCAGAATACTTATCCTCAAATGTATAATTTATTAGTTGACTTTGGCTTATTCCCAAATAATTTAATTACTTTATTCAGTTCAAGCAGTCCTTGTAAATTAAAAATTTATTTTAAACTTGTAGCAAACAACTGCATATGGTAATGACATAAACTATTTAAAAACCTTGTGTTTACCTTGCTTATATCAGGCTCAGATTTGCTGGAACACATACTTTGAAGTTCCTGCACAAGATCTAGTTCATCATCAGAACCAAGGGACAGCCTTTGCTCCAGATTTAACGTTCTCAATTGATCCTTCTCTGAAGATCTGGTTAAAAAAACCCAACACATGGAGAGAACAATTACAATTAAGCTATGAAACAGAATTTTAAAATAAGTATTATACACACCTGAAAAATAGTAATTTCTTTCCAAATGACCTTTACTACCAGAAATAGAAAGAAAATAACATCTAATTAAGTAGCAGCAATAGTTGTCAATATTGTTATATAATAATAGATCTTCATTCTATTCAAATTATTTCCATTCTGAAATTTTAACAAAGGATTCTTCTGCCTACTATCTTCAAAGATTCTCCACTTTTTAAGATGGAGCAATCAATTTTATTCCACTCTGTTTTGGACTTAATTCCAAACACTTAAACCCTGGCATACTGGAAGCATAAATAATCTGTACTCTCCGTGCCTGTGAATATAGTAGAACCAAGGTTTCAAATTGAGGTAAAGTCTCAAATGCAGTTCTCTCTGGCTAATTCGTACGCTTTCTTGGAGAAATTTGTATCATTTTGACGAAAGTGCATGTACTATACCATTTTGAATTGCCATTCAGTAAGCTAAAAGAGCCAGAGGAGTTTTTACAATATAATGCCAGGTGAGAAAAGCGTATGTTTGGCTTTCCATGGCAGAGTAAGTGTTACATAATATTCTTAAGTCATAGACTATTCTGTTACATAAAAAGACATGTAGTGCTGCAAGGCTTGAATTACAGAAATAGATTCTAAAACTATATTGAAGTACATAAATTTTATTTTCTCTCGGAAATTAAAATTAAAAAGGATTCTTTTCTTCAAATGTAGAACCAAAACATTACCAAATACAAACTCTTCATCTATTCATTATAATGTGCTGGTTTACAACACAATTTTATCATCTTTATTGTTTGCTAAGTGTTACAAATACCAGAAATTAAAACTTACTTTGTGGCAAGAGAAGCTCTTTTCCTACAGTTTGGTTGCAACACAGTCTTAGACTTTATACCTGCACAAAAGAGAGATTGACTTATTAGTGTGTTACCATGTGCATTGATTTCTTTATTCTAAAATCTGTGATAAACAGGGAAAAAGTGTTCCCATTTACTGGCTAATTATATCAATAGATTCTGTGAAATATCAGAATACATCCCTTGAAATTGTTCAGAGTAGCATTAGGAACTGCTAAAATGAGAAATGGGGCATGAGTTGCCCAAGCTTTTGTGGAAGACAAAACATGAGGTTTCTGTGCAAGGCACTTGAACCACCCTTACTGGTTCTCTCAAAGAGAAATCACTTGTCAACATGGAAATATTTATGTTTGCTTCATTTAACTAAAATCAAACAACTTACTCTTACTTGGAATCAGTAACAATATTTGATTCTCATAGTCAGAAATGGAAGGCCACTAAAATTAAATTCACCATTCCATTTTTCACTTATATTCAGATATGAACTGGACTCCAAGAACATTCTCAGGTACAAGATACAGTAGCAACCACCCTACTTCAGGTTATATTCATCTGATTTCTTAAATCCTCTTAGCAGGATTAGATAAATTCACAATTCAGACGGAGAACTAGCAATCAAAATCAGGACAGAGTTGCAGTTCAGAAAATGCAGACTTCTTTATGAAAAAGATCCAAAGGGTCTTTTCCAACCTGAATGATTCTATGATTCTAAGAGCTGAAGATATGAATAGCTCAATTTAACATTACAAAGTATCAGGCATCAAGTGTTTCAGTCTTTTATATATGAATTAATTGAGGCTAGAATCTTACTGTTTCTAAAGTGCATGTAAGCCTCTCTCTCTCTAAATACCTTCTTAACTCTTCTCTCTGAAGGAGCTACCTTCATTTTCTGAGAGCAAAATGAGTAATTTGATTTTGTCCTCTAGTTGTTTTCCTGTGCAATATTGTATTCCATTACGGTATTCCTAAGTTTTCCTTTTCGACAGATGTATGCTTTTAGAAGAATGATATGTTGCTTCTGCACATATTCAGATGTTATCCCTGTGTAGTAAATGGCTTGTTAGATGGCTTTTGACCTTGAGGTGAAAAGACATTTCAAAAGTGTCAACTACTAATATAACTTTCAGATTTATACACGCACATAGACCCAGTCATATAAAGCCTTCTTTGTAAAACAGCATTCTGAAAATGATGTGGAAGCTTCTTGAAAACTTTACAGTATCTGTGACTACACAGAATTTTTTGCATTTATTTTTTGCAATTAAAGTGATAATCAAACAAAAATCTTCAATTTAAACCCAAAGATCTCTTCCTTCCACTACAGGGCTTCTAGATTATTCTAATCAATTTAACTAAAAAGACTGAACAAGAGATGCATGATCTGAGGAAGCATGTATTCATTTATTTTTACTTCGATTCAAACAATGGTAATTATTGTAGTGAAGCTATAAAGTATATGTAAAAAACCCCAAAAAGTAGGTATACTGTAAATTAAGTGCAGAACTAAGGAGTACCAATCAAGTATTTAAGCCTTCTCTCATCCGGTATTGAGGAAAAGAATGATAGAGCATCATTCCGTGCAACATGACGTGAAACCACTGCTTAATCTTCCACCATCTGAGCCAAAGTTTACCTCATTATCAGACATTAGGAATGGCATTAGAACAAACAAACAAAAAGCCAAAAATTAATTAGGATACCTCACAGTTCGAAGAAATAATTTTGGGGAAAAAAAGTAAACAATTTTTTACTGGTAAACATAAACATGAGTGTCATTTAATTGAGGATTTTTAGTTCATGACATAGAAGAAAAGTTAGATTCATATCTATGCAGCTTAAATCCCCACACCTTCTTTCAGAATTGAAAATAGAAAGATTTACCTTCAGTATTTGTCTCCTGCTTATTCCATGACTGGGAGGATAAATGGCCTGACTTTTTGCGAGGACTTGTGCTCACTTTTCTCCAAGAAGCATTCTCACCTCTTTTCTTACCACAATTTTTGTAGCTTGAAACCACGGATAAAGGAAAATTTCCTCCCTTAAAATCTGCTATATAATTATCTAGCTCTGAAACAAAAGTAGAACAATGTTAAGAAGTGACTGTTGCAAAAGGTTCTTCTTTGACTACCTTATACAACTACTTAGTTTAGTGACTGTAAATGCTTTTAACCACACAGGTCCCATCATAATTACAGTTATGTTTTATGGAAGTTTTAAAAAAGGAATCAAACAATTAAAAGCCACCTTGTGGCAATGTACAACTACTTGCCTTTCAGACTGTTCACAGTTACCTGTTCTGGGTAGAGGACAGCCATGCAGAACAGCTTTATTTAACAAGATACTCAGAGCAGCTTTAACAACAGCCTGTTGACCTTGGCTAGGATTTTTTTTGGCTATTGCTTGTCCTGGTACAGATGGTCTTTTCACAGAGGCTCTGGAGAGTATTGCTTCTTGAACTCTGGGAGCTATCACAGCATTCCATAACTTGGACATCCACCTGTAGGCAGACAAACAATCCCTTAACTTCAGAGACAATTATCAAACCCCAAGATTTTATACTTTGGGTAGCACATCAGATTTTGCATTTTCAGGAAGCACATATATTTTGGACTTCCTATTGTACCCCATTTCAGAGAGGAACTGATTTTATTTAAGGTAGGGTTTATTTGTTTGTTTTACAATAAACTATTGAACCTAACTTTCTTCAGGTTGCTTTGGCAAACTATTTGCCATTTGATGCTATTCCTCCTTCAGTTAAGGACTATAAAACATCCTTTTCATTTTAAGCCTAAAAGAAAGAACGTCTCAGAAAGATGTGTGTTCATGTATATACAAGAAAAGCCCCTTTCACGTTTGCTAGTGCATGGAGAAATTTCCATGCTTGCAGGTGCTCATTCATAGTCTATTTGATGCCAGCATGGGAAAAAGGAGGTATTCAGTTATGATTGCACCCTTTCGAGTATTCTTTCATTTCCAAACTTGTCCAGTTTACAAGACCTTTCTATTCGTACAGCTGCCTGGCTCTCACTCTCCTTTTGTTTATTTGATCTATGGTGAACTGTGTTTCCCGGATGCTGTGGATTTTCCAGATTGTCTGGTTTAGAGACTGGGTCTGATTACAAAAATTTGAATCAAAGGGACTCTAAGAGAGAAATATTACGTTGATTTAGCACAGAAGTGAAAAATTTGCATTAGGAAATAAATAAATGCTATTTCTTACAGTTTATAGTTCTCAAGGGATAAAGGCTAGGAGTTTCAGGCTTAGGGCTCAGCTCACATTTACAAGAGACATTGAGATAATATTTTTTAGATCAAATCCAACTCTTTTTTTTTCTTTACACTATCTTATGGGAGGAAGATTGTAAGATTTGAGAGTCAGAGGGTTTATATTAAAGGTCTATAAGAAATGATAGACTATAATGCTGTGTTTCAGCTTTGCAGAAATCCATTCAGAAAAAGTGAAGGCTAAAATGTCTGTTTGACTTACAAGAACCATTTTGTTGGATACACTGATACACAGAAGCCATCTTATTATAAAAAAAATATGACTTTTTGGCTTTTTTTTTTTTTAAAGTTAGAATGCATGAATCATTTGATAGATGTATTTTTGGTTAGTTATGAAGCATAAGATTGAGTTTTGATGATATATAACCATGCTACAAAGTGCTGGTATAAGCTTGATAAAAGTTACATTACTTAGAAAAATAATTAGTACAGTTGTTAAAATAAGATATAAAAAATGCATATTGGAGATGTTCCTTGAAGCTTCCTTAGCATAACGCTGTAGATACCATTCCTCATACAGACTGTTCTGCTAGCTGAGTTAAGCTACCAAAATAAACAATTCCTTCCTTTTTAGTAATAAAGAAGTCTATCTCTCCATTTCTGCTTATGTAAGCTTTTGACATTTTGCAATTCTGCTAGTATAAATGGTCAGAAATGAATGCCGCAAAGATAAAATTAATTGAGCCCATTCTAATCTAACAGTTAACAATTGATGAACTCTACAATGCCCTCCTCTCTAAATTCCAACCTGGTATTTAAATTCAGTCTTACATTTGCGCTCATTTTGATCAAGTCCCCAGTTCTTTGACATAGCTGATACTTAGGAAAGGTATAGCACCCCCACATCCCTGAAAAAGAGCTGTAAAGTGAAACTCTTTCCTGTTGGAACATCATTTTTAATTCCCTAGATCAAAACCAAGAAAAAAACGTAGCTAAAATTTTCCTCATTTATTCACTCTACTCTCCAAAACTTGTGAAGCTACATGAAACAGCACACAGCAGGAAACAATTTCCTGTCACGCCTTCTCTCTCCCTTCCCAGCTGCCTCCTTCTACCACTTGCCTCCTGCTAACACTTAGCCCAGAACAAACCCAGTCTGTAGATAGCTGTCTGTCTTAATGAACTGACTCAGTGAAACTTTAATAAATGTAAAAAGCAGCAGAATAGCACAGAAGTGGTTAATTAGATTGAAATAACAGCAACCAGTGAGCTGCTAATTAAAACTAGTTATTGCTAGTTATATGACCACACTGTTGGTCATCATGCTGCTAAACTAAAAGCGTCCAGTAAATGCTTACTGGAGCTGTGCTTTTTAACTCTTTATTAGTGGACAAAAACTACATTAAAATGAGGAGTCAGATGGCATATCACTACTGTAAAAGACATTTTGGGGTTGTGCTCAAGATAAAGCATTGTGAATCCAGCCAAAGTTACATGTGGGAGAAATCCAAACTCAGAAATGAAGGGATCTAAAGAACAGTTTTTCTGTCCTCTACTAATGCCACTGCAATAAATAAATGCTTAAGGTTTCAGAGGATATGATTCAAGATGGAGACAGGTTATAGATGCATGGTATACTTTATTCTTTTTTTTATTTCACAGCACCCATAACATTTCAAGTCAATGTTACATTCACATTTAGACTTTGATAATTACTCTGGATATTAGATAGTCTGCTCTTTTAGAAAAAAAAGGAAAATGATCAAGCAAAATGTATCAAGATCTGCAAACAGAACAAAATATGAGAAAGCCAATACACACATTAAGCAAAGGACCCTGGAAGAAGGATCAGTAGAAACTAGTACAAGAGAGAAAAGTCAGAGAGGGAACAGAAGTGGCAATTCAGGAAATGCTGTGAAGCAGGGTGAAAAAAGTAATGTTGCATTTCCAGAAACCAATGTTATTATTTGAATTCTGAATAAGTTTGAATCTTAATTAGGGGCTCATTACCCATCTAATATAGCCAAGCAATATCTTAGCATAAAATTAATATATTTTAAAATTCTGTAACTATTTCTTGTATCACTTGCTAGCATTTGCAGAGAAGTTGGAATGTGAGCAGATGTTCATGCAATTGTAGGCAAGAAGAGACAAAATTTTCATCATTCTTCTTTTATGTTGCTGGACATCTAACCATATGTATAGCTAAATGTATTTACCTGCCTTATTTACTAAGCTAATACATCTATGAAATTGTAGGTATGTTTAAAAATGATACCAGGTATTAAAAAGAGAGAAATAATTTTCCAAATTTCCCTCATATACAGCTTCAAAAGGAAACTTTACCAACTTCTCAAGACCAGAATTCTTGAATCTTATTTTGGTCTGTTCACTAATGAACAGCTTTCTTGACAGTGCTGTCTTGAAACCTTTAAAGGGTTGAGCAATATTAGCCATTCCAGTACAAGTAATATTTGTGTCAGAAAATAACAGAAAGATCACAGCAAGACTGACTTTCAGCCAATGTTAGAGATGCAGTTTCCACTTGTGTCCTTCAGAATTGCCCTTCTAGTAATTAAATATCAAACAAAAGTTTAAAACTTTCAATAACTTCCACTAAAATACTTTCAAGGTTGCAAAGTCATATTGATTTTGGGAGAAACAGGACTACTAAATTTGTAATAAGCATCTAGCTGGCACTGAACAGTGTCAAACAAGAAACAGAAATCTTACTTCACTGTCACTTGGCCATGCCCTGGCACCACAGGACAAGAGAAGAAATGTTTTGGTCCCATAAGTGCTTCAGGTGCTCCTAGGCGTGACAAGCAAGAATTCAGCTGGTGCCAAACAGCAAGAATCCAGTCTATGATCTTGCACACAGGATCACATGGAGGAGGTACTTTGCCTCTGAACTGAAGAGAGAAAAGATGTTTGACATGACATAAGACCTCTGCTGCAAACACCTTCATTGAAACCCCAAGAAGGCTTGTTTGTTTGTTTTGTTTTTTTTTCCCCAGTATATTGCTATTACAAAAATCAGGAACAGTCAAAAGCTGGTCAAACCTTTCTATGGAGTATATTGCAGACTTGTTGTATTAAAACTTATTTCCCCAACTACACTTTAAAAGACATCTCTTTATCAATTAATTGACATGCCTCTACTTTCTTGTGGGAAACTGAGACACAAATTTGGCAACAGTGCTTTTTCTATGGTGTCTGAGATTAGGTTTACAAGAGATACTTACCATATCCTATGCAATGTATAAGATATAAATAAGGCATATAAAAGAACATACAATCACACTGAAAAGGAATGTCTCATCCAGGCATGTTCTCAGTGGATTTCCATATTGATTTTAGATTTAGTAGTGATGAAGGAAAGATGCCTTTCTCTAAGACTTACATTTTTTAGTATGCCTTGTTAAAGGCAAATTATTTGGTGCCAGAAAAATCATCTGTTTCCATCTGACTCCAAATTACAGTCTTCATCATCCTAATCCTAACATTATCCTCTGGAGCAGTTTGAAGTAAAGGAGCATTAAAAGATGCACTAGGGATAGTATTTGCCAGCACTGAAGCCAGAGCTTCTTGACAAGAGTCTACAGATGAACAATATAAAGTAAATGTAGAAAAACATTTAAACTGTTCCCATATATCTTAATAGTCCAAAATAAGGGGAAAATAGCTTTTCATATGAAAACATGAATATTAAGGCACAAACAAGGTATCAGAATACAGAGCTAGGATCTTTGAAATAGTCTATATTTCAAACAATAAATGTGCTTTTACTTTCCCTTAGATTTTTATAACAGATTAATCTTTCTTCTATTTTTAATTTTGGAATCCACTATTTTAAGCCCCACACCAACTGGCATTTGAGTTTGTGTATGACACATGTATGTATTAAAACAAAAGAAGCACTAGCACACTGGGCATTTTTATTCATTATTTAATTAGCGAAGATACAGGAAAATATGTGGCCTTTGTCTCCATATATGCTTTAGACAAAATAAACTTAATGAGATTACTACTCAAATTCTTTTCAACTTCTGACAGAGGTAGAAACCTATTACATTGTTAAACTCTAACCTATAAGACTAAGGATTGCCTTCAAGCCTAAACAAAATAGCTTGAAAATGGTATCTGTTATATGATGCTGCACGTTCTGGTAGCCAAAGCAGTTTGGCAGAGTAAGTTTGATCCAGTCTTTTTGAACAAATCAGAATACCACTGCTTCTGCAATTGTCTGCATTACTATATTTCTTGGCCTTGTGCTCAACTGAAGACAGTCCTTCTCTTTGATCTTGAATGATCTACGATCAAAGTGTTTCTGTCCTTTTATAAAGGGGCTTAGATCACTAGATGTTGTCCAGTGTAGGCTTGAGTATACAATATTTTTCCTCAAGAGGATGGAGGAGAATTCTGCCACATACTTTTATTGTACTGTCCTCTGGCCTATACCTCATTCTAGCACTATAGCATATCTGCAAGATACCAGCTTCAAACAACCCACCTACTTGCCTACAGACAATTGCTACCCTCCCCCTCCCCCTTTGCAAGGATTCTGGAAACCATTCATACCCTCAACCAGACAACCACTCATAATGGTTCCAGTTTACTATATCTGTAGGGACTCAACGATTTAAAGCACATGGGGAAAAAACAAAACATTGTTTCATGCAGAAAAAAGTACTTATAAATAACTATGCACCTGAAAAAAGTAACCTACAAAAAGTAATCTATTAAGAGTTTCACTGATACATTTCACATGATTCTTTTTTTATATTCTGTATTCCTGTTCTTGCTATTAAAGAACACCTAGGAATGTTTCTAAATTTCATTATTATCATAACTGAAATGTTCATTTACCACACATTTCCTCTTTAGGGTCTCTTTGAATAAATAAGCTTTTATAGATGAGAACTGTGGCACAGGGTACAGGACATGACATCCCTAAGGATACCCAAGATACATACAGCTGAACACTCAGAACCGACAGTAGGTCTCTTGTCCCAGACCAGGACTCTACTACTGACAGTTTTTTCTATTAGTAGAACAATCTCCCTTTTTAAGTCTGTTCAAAACTCTGCTGCCAAGATTATTTTCCTTTGCAGCTGTTTCGATTAAACTCCCCCTCCCACGTCTAACACTGCCTGTCTGCAATAGCTGCTATCACACTGGAATGGTTTTCTTCCAAATAACTTCCGAAATTCCACAATTCTGTGTTTGCCCACATCTTTCTTTTCATTTTCCAACCTCCATTTATTTATTCATGTTAAAACAGTCTTCCCATCTTTATTCTCTTTTGGACTTTTACTCCAGCTTCAGCAGGCCTATTGGCTCAAAACAACTTCCCTATTGATATATATTCATCCCTCTTTCCTCTTGGATTTGAAAATCATGAAAACTCTTTTTGCTGCTTAAAACTTAGACAATACACACAGGACATATAACTATCTTATTTTAGATATATAGAACAAATTCCTTGAGAAAGGGATTCTGTGTTTGCTGTACAGATTCTTACTATCATGCTCACAAAGAAGATTAAAAATTACTGAGGGATGTTTTCATACAGTCGATAAGCAAGTATCCACAGTATCATTATTTGCAGCCAACCTGTGTGCTTATGCTAACCAGCCATAAGACAGTTAAAGCCATAACCTTTCTATACGAGGCCAAGCACAACATTTACAGATACACAGCCCATATCTTCCCAGGAATGTTTTTTTTCCTGAAACAACTTAGTTATCTGCTCAGCTTTTAACATTACCATTGTACATAGACCTAGTGATGAACAAAATTGCTGAAGCCGATTCAAGTTCTTACCTTGTTTATAACTTTTCTTCTTAAAAACCTTTGAAGCAAGCCATGCATTGGTTCCCCATCCCACCTAAGTTGAACCCAGCGGAAATGCTGCTGAACCAGCAGGTCAGAGCCATGAAGATGACACTTCACAATTGTCCCCAGTAAAAAGCAGTTCTCATGAAAGTAAAAGGCACCAGAAACTCCATTTGCTAAAAATGAACCATAAAACATTTTACCGAAATACTCAAAGCTTTGGCATGATTTCATATAAAAGCAAGAAACAGTGGCATAATTAGAAAGAAAAAAAAAAGCACCAAAAATTAGCCATAAAACATAAAATATAAAACCTGAACAAATTACATTTTTTGCCTGTTCTCTGTTTATCATGTATTAGAATACAACTGTACTGTAGTAAAAACATTTCTCTATCCTAAATTCTTTAAATACCTCTTTGAATAGTGCAAGGATTTTCCGAACTCCGATTCTCAAGAGGTGCCAGAAAATCTCCTAGTAATTCAGATAAAGAAGCTCTCTCCAGATTTTCTAAAATCACAATGGTTGTCTTGTTTACGGGAGGCTGTTTAACTGGGACCAGACAAGCTGAAATATAAAAATCCCATTAATGTCTACTTATGAAAATTTATTTTTATTTACGTATACAGCTTTTACTGCTAGTAATGCAACAAAGGAATTTTTAAAAATTTTTTGCCTTTTAACTTGTTCATAGAAGCAGACTGTATAATATGTTCAAAACTGGAAACATAAAATCAAACAATGGAAAGAATATGATAATGTACAATAAGAAAAAAATGGAAAACTATTATTAAAATAAATTCCTGAAATGGCTATAATGGGATCTTCATAGATAAGAAGGATTTCAGCAGACTGAAAATAAATACAACAGAGAAGATAGCAAAGAGCTCTGAAAGCATTTCTTTCATTTACTGTACTACATCTTAAACTTTTAGCACGTACTCTTCACACCATGTAGTGAGAAAAGGATTCAGAATATTCCATGTTTGTAAGAAACTTAATCATTCTGTGAGACTGTTTATTTGTTTGCTACTATCCTCTCTTCAAAACCTCCTGCAATATCTTTAAGAATCACCCAAATAATCAGAGCTAGTTTGAAGCACAAAAAGTAGCACCTGAACCTAATAGGCATTAAAATAATATATATCCTTTTTTCACATTTCAGATATTTTCCTTCATTTTTCCTGATTTTAATATCTTATTGCCTAAAAAAGATACAGCCTTTGCAAGTGCTCCTGTAACACTAAATCCCAGATGCTTCTGTAATACAAATATTAAACAAAACACTTGTCTTGAGCTTTTGTTCATGAGCGCAGATGCTGTCAGAGGAGACTGTGCCTTGCATTTTTTCACAACTTTTTGAAGGTAGTACTAAAGATGGTCATTAAGGAAAATGAGTAATAGAGCAAAACTACAGCAACTGGCTGTAGCTGATGATTGCTATTTATTTGCAGTTTCCTGAATACTACTGCCCTGTTTTACTAAGAGGATATAACTGGATAGAAGGCCAGGTACCTCTTCTGTGTCTGATGGAACCATTTAGAGAGAGGAGTGGAGTGCTCTCCTAGGAGAGGAGATGCAGCAGAACAGTGGGGCAAGAAGCAGGCAGAAAAATGGGAGACTCAACCAGCAGCCCAGTGCTGAAATGCAAACAGACTACTAAGAAGTCTGTTGCTGACACAGAGTAATGCAGCCCAAAATAGAAGCTTTCCTAAGAGACAGTGGCTAGTAAACAAACCAGACTATGAATGATTTTCTCGCCTGCAGGTCAAACACCAGAGTCTAGCTGACTTGTAACTAAATGGTCTCTTCTCTCCCAGCAATGGCAAAATATGTGGGAATAACCACTGGCACAAGCTATCCTCCAAACTGTGACCAGGATTTCCTGGGAGAAAAAACTGACGTAGACTGGAGTTACACCAGGAAGCATGCTAACAAACAGAATGTAGCCTTGCACACCACTGTACAAGCCTCTGCTTTCGTTCACAAGCAGAGATGCTGTCAGAGGGGACTGTGCATTTGTGGCAACCAAGAAAGCCAATGAAAGCTACAGGATGAAAGCGTACTTGAAGAATAGGCCCCACACTGCCAACGCACAGCAGCAGAAGACAGCATTCAGTCTCACTCACTGAACTGTAGTTTTTCTATTAAAAAGTTACTAATTCTAGTTTGTTTGAATAAAATGTTTGCTTATGAGATTCAAATTTCTCTTGTTGTTTCTGGTCTGCCCATACTGAGAAGGAAAAAGGTAGGGGCTGATTGTCTCAAAGCTCTGGCTGCCTCAAAGTTTCATCACAGTAACACATGAGAATGCATCCAGAGGTGTTGCGTTGGTACAATTGAAATTGATACAATTTCAAATGCCTAAAGCCCAGCCTCTTTCAATATAGAAAGTGAAATGTGAAAATCAGCTCCTGAAGCACAACCCTATTCCAAGCAGTAATGACATTTATAATATTTATTTTTAATGTGAATGACCATATTGAATGAGAGGTAAAATTAAGATCCTAGAGCTGTATAAGAGACCATAGTAATAAAAAAGCCCAACATTTTTGGAGGAAAATGAGGTCTTACTACCAAGGTTAGATTCAAACTACATTGCTAGTTTTTGTCAACAAAAAAACCCAAAACTAAACACTCATTAAACAGAAATGGAAAAAATTAGAAGAAAGGAGCAAAAGGTTGAAAGCAGCTAAATATCCGAGAACTACTTGCAAAACAGTAAAACTGTATTTGAGGCAAAATTAATTTGAACAGTACCAAAGAAGAGGAAGCATCATATCACCCTTCAGGCTCTTATATTATTACTATATGTGTAATATATATTATATTAGATATTATTGCTATATTATTTCATATATTATTATTATATACAATATTATTACTGTACGGTTAATACTATGGCAAAATAAAATAAAACAGAGTTTTAATGCATGAGTATGGCCAAAATGCAGCACAACTTACCCATGAAAAAGCCCTCCACAGAAAATACTGCTTTTTCCTTCACTTTTAGCAATATTCTATTCCTTTTTTTTAATGTTCTCATTCCTACTTCTGACTGAACCGTGTGTCCTCCCCCTTCTTCTACTTCCATACTTAATTTGCCCATTTTCAGTCATTCATCTTTGGCTACTTTGTCCTTTTTTCACTCTTACCAATTATTCATCAGGAATGTACACAGGTACAGCCACTGACCACTCTGAGAATGCTTCATTGTGGAGCACCCAAGTAATAGGACTTTAATCTATGTTCACATCCATTAAGAGAAAACTGTTCATTTTAACAGAAATTCAACTTTGTCCTGTAGTAATGGGTCAGAATACACACACACACTAACATTTGCCTGCCTGGGTGACAAAATTTGGCTCAGATTCACACTAAAGTATCTAGCAAACAAGCATATATCAAAAGCAAGTGGTCTAACTTTTTAAGAACTCTTTCACTGCTTCCTTCATTCCCCGAAAGTTAGTAATTATAGCTTCCCTTCTCATATACTTCTTTTTTTTTCATAAAAACCACTTGAATAGCTAGAGTAAGGCAACAATAGACCTTCATTTCTGATTCAGTAGATCCAAACCATAACAATCAACTTTTAAAGGCTCACAATCAAAGGGAAAAAGGAATGAGATAGAAAAAAATATTAAGAACTATTAATTTTACTTAAATGGCAAACTTTTGACAGAACTCTCTATTAGACTGTCACACTTAGTTCTACCTCAGTTTAGACTCTTATCATTATTCCCCAAGCACCTAAAGAACTGTGGTTCTGTTAAAACATGCAAAATGTTTTAATGTATTTCTTTACTTTGTACCATTAAAACTTTTCCTACAAATTACCAAAATCAGTCCTGCTGAAATAACCTTACCACTACTGATGAACAGTTCTGCAAGCTGCTCCTTGGAGAAACCAGCATCCACTTCAACTTTAACGATTTCACATGTGGATCCTGCAGCCACTTGCTTTTGCTGTGTTGAAAATTTATAAATTTGGTGAAATAGTGCAAGCTCTAATTTATGAACTAATTTACTTTCTACATTTGTGTTAATACCTTCATGCAGGCCGCTATCTGATATGCTATATAGTCTTGCAAACTTCCTTCTGGACCATGGAAAATGACATTACGGTATTGTTCAACCTACAGACAGACAATAAATTATTCTTGAAAGTTCATAGACTTGGATTATTTTTTTTACCTAGATGAGACAGCACTTAACAGACAAAATTATTTCTTTTTCACAACTGTACTTGATAACCCTTACTATAAGAGTTTTAAAATAGGCAATATTTGCATGCAATGTCTTGGAAATTATTGATAAATTTATATCCTAATTTGTAAAACTACATGAAAAGGTATTTTTGTCATTATAACAATCATTAAAACTTCAAAAATTCATGTAGGAAGAATGAGTTTAGGAGTCACAAATACTTTCTTGATTTTGAATTAAAACAGGTAAACCAGAATGATGTTAAATTAATCAAAGAGTAGTTTAAGTCATTGTTAACTTAAGAACTTGGACTAAGGACTTTATTTCCAGTTGAAATGGGATCATTTTATCAATATGGTAGAATAAAAATTATTTCATCCATCTTAACTGTAAAATTACTTTATCTCTAAAAAGTCAGTAAGGGAATACACTCATACCATTGTGCAATATTGTTGAACACAGCAAGAAAACTATGGCACGTAACTGATCTAACAACATACAATACTATTCAAGGACGCAACAGAAATTATGTAGATTTTAAACTAATTCTGATTTGATTAGCAATGTTAAAACAAATGATCTATGAAAGTTAATTCATATTATCCAATTATCCTTACATTTTGAGGTATTACATAAATTATAAGAGTTACAGGAGATATATAAACTATATATAACAGTAAAATTCAAGTCTCGAATAACTGCTTACATTAATGTTACTCTAATTTACTTTCCCCTCAAAAGGCAGAATGAAATAACTTTGGAAAGAAATAAGATATCACAGAGCTTTTAATATATTTTCTTAAGTGATTCAGTTAATCAGATGGAAGCTGTTTAAAGAAGAAAGTTAATGTCTGCATGTGACGAAAGTTATTGGGGTAAGATTTAAGAGGAATTTTATTTTAAAATAACAGTTTTCATCCCATTTAATGTTTCAGAAGTCTTGACATTCTTTCACAGAGTAGAAGATCATTTTTTTTTAGTCACCACTATTACAGAAGTATTTTCACGTATAAATAGCACGCTGAGAGAAGCCAGCTTAGTACGTACCAGGCGGAGGTAATTCTGAAGTGTCTGAAGATGGATCATAGATGCATAAGTCACACTATTTAGGCAGCCCTCTTGAGGTCCTTTAAAAAGAGATACACAAATAACTTTTCTAAATCTCTTATGTTTATAAGCATGTATGATGGATACATATGCTTTTCATGCAGTATTCTACAGTGATCTCCTAAAATTACAGGCTATGCAAATTAAAATGGTGAAGGCATTTATCTAGCAACATCGATTCACAGGTGTCCATGACATAAGGAAAATGGATACTGCTATATAACTGAAAAAGGTAGTAGGGCTTTTATGTGTCAGCATATTTTCTAAATGCTGTAGACCCCTTCAAATCTAGTTAAACAATTATTTGCACATGATATTTCTGAGGATCAAGCAACACGAGAACAAAACCAGTAGCAAATGATTCTCAAATTATGTATTTCATATGGAGTGTCCTAACATTCAAAACTGGAAATTATGAATTGAAAATTACCAAACAAAAACACTGTGATATCCTCAGCTCTGTTGCTCTTCAAAAAGTCCCATGGTGGCTGGGAAAATATCTGACCTGTTGACCATGAGATGTTTCCTGTTAAAAACAAAAAAATAAGAGAGATAGATATTCCCTGTATCTATATGAAGTGTCCTGTGCTCAAGCATATTCACTTGCTTACAGAGATTGTGTGCATACACTGACAAATTTGACAAACAAACCAGTCCCATGTACCAAAGCATACTATTATTTGAGACATGCCTGAGGATACTAGTGTTTTCTGCCAGCTGAGACACAAGTTTAATAGCTAGTCTGTCTTTACATGTAAAATAAAGTAGAATAAGATAATTTGCCCAGTCTAATATAAATAGGGTTTTTTTGGGGTGGTGGAGGGGTGTAGGGGGGAAGGGGATTTAAGATGAAGCACATGAATTTTCAGAATCCTATACAACTGTTACTGCTACTACCACATTTTGGCCAATTTCTCATAATTTTAAAGATTTTTCTGTTTTACCTTGATAAGTGAAGTTACATAAGCCAGAAGTAGTCCTGTTCTACCTATGCTGATGATTTACAGTCTGGATTTACTGTACATTCTGATGTACTGTAAAAGACATAAGGTGGGCTTTGCTTTGAGTTATTTTGTTTCACCTGTAATACAGATCTCTCCTCTGAAGTACTAAACTGAGTAAAGGACTAATTAACATAGGGCCTCATGGTCCCCAAGATATTAAAGTGCTTAATGAATTGTACCATACACATAGCTAGAAGTGCTTTCATGCCAGCACTATTCAAAGTTTCATAGCTAGCACTGGTCTTTCTTAGTCTAAGCTTTAAAAGATCCAGAAATCTAAAGACATTTTTATCTTACTTACAAAGTTTCACTAAATCAAGAAAACCCCCAATTTTTGCTTTTCTTATTACACAATATTGATACCTAGTTTGACAGATAATATACTGCTTGCACTGAGGCCAATGTTGGATTCTGCAGCACTATTAAATGACAGGTCTTCTACGCTCCTCCATCCATCAGAAGCGATTGCTTGGAAATGGTTTGTCACTGCCTGAATCACTGCTTTTGAAAAATCATCCCATGATGTCTGTTTGCGGATATTTAAAGCACATATTGTGTTTTCTGTATCAAATTCCTCTGTACCACAATGGGCTGGTTCAATGCCACGGACTGAAATCCTTACAGGTACATTAAGAGCATCTGTTGAAAAACAGAAAACCAAGAATGAGAAAAACTGTAAAACTCAATTAAAAAAAAAAATCCTATTATTAAACAGCATTAACATCTAATATTTCAAAGGAAAGCTACAAAATAACTACTGCTACAGAAAAGCAAATGTTAAAGAGCAGCACAGATCACCACCACCAAATCAGAGCAGTGATGAAAAACAAATATCAAGGTATCTATATTTTTTTTACATACAAAAAAAATAGTATTATTATGCTTAAATAACAGGAAAATTTACTTCATCTTTTATTTCCTCTTTGCAGACTAATTTCTTATAAATTAAGACAGATGGTAGGTAGTGTCTTAACATTTCAGTTTATTGCAGTTGTGTACATTTTTATTATCAATGCAGAAGGGAATTTCTGGCACTAGTGTACAAGTGGTAAACAAAGTTAGCTGAGCCAAATGTCTTTAAATAAAAAGCTCAGAGCTAAGACAGAAAATTCACTTGGAAGTGTGAATTTGATATGCTATAGAATAAATTCAGAAAATATTAAAAAAAGAAAGGAAATGTACATGCACACTCTAGAAACAAAATTAATTTAATGAAGTTATTTTAAATCTTGCTCTTTGAAAAATGGAATACAACTCAGCAGAAGCAGCGGTCTATATGGATCATTTAGATGGCTAAAAGTGCAAATGAAACTATCTTCTAACTTCAAAGCCAAAACAATACCTTTCAGAAATTATCCCTGAAATTAAAAATAAGTGCACCGCAAAAAAAAGATATCAGCTTATTATGAAATCTTGCAACATGATCTTAGTTTTGCTTTTGAGTTCAGAAGCCAAATCTTCAGCCAGTACAAACCAATGAAGCTTTTCTGATGTCAGAAAAGCTCTGATTTAAACTCATTAGCCTACCACAGGGAAAAGATTACTCAAAAGGCTTCCTTCAGATGTGGGATTGTGAGAAATGTATCAAAGGCTTACCCTTCTGATGGCTGGACCTCAGGGAAATGAGCAATGACTGTAAGAAATACAGAAGGATCTCTACAAGGAAACAGGCCCCTAAGACAGAGGTACAGTGTATGTCTAAATTTCAGTGCATGTGACCTCTACGGCATAGCTGGCAATCCTGGCCCCCAGTCTTTCAGATCTGTTGGAGCGCATCCTCCTGTCCTACATGCATATAATTCCTTACAGTGGAAACTTTACTGGACTGTGAAAAGGTAGAGGATGGTACCTACACCGCTTAGCCAAAATGCAGTCTTGGCTTGTTAAGGCATATACCCAGATGAGTGTGGTGTTTCCAAGCTTCCACAGATCAGTGGGAGCAAAAAGGCTAATTATGATTGCAGTGATGTTAACTACAGGCTTAACAAATGACAGAGAAGAGAAATGGAGTCCAAAGGTTCTGACCTGATAAAAGCAGTTGGATTCATGATAAGCCTGACCACAGAAACAGGGTACTAGGACTGAGGAAAATAATACAAGCATCAATTTAACAGTCTACAGATTCAGCCATCGGAAAGTGGCTTCAGTCTGATAAAGAAGTAGACCACAGAGGAGTTTCTAAGACAAAGTGAGTTGTGTTCCCCTCTGCACCTACAGTAAATGGTAAGAACCTAGATATTATAATAGCCGAAGAAAAAAAATCAGAAGCACTACACAGAAAGCTTCCCTATTTTGTTGATAATCAGTGAACTTTACTATCCACAGCCCTACATCCCACAACACAAACACCAAAAAAGTGAATAAATACGAAGCATACAAATCTACAAAGTCAATACTTCTGACTATACAGACAAATAGAAAACACAGAACTTGTGAGTGGGTGGACTAAGTTCTAACTCAAGAAATACATAGGTCAGCCTGCTCTACTGAATTTTGAGAAAACTTACAGAGAAGGAAGAAGATGACAGGTTCCATCAGAAGAACAATCTTCTGACAGAAGTTATTTATGTTGGCAAAAAGAAGTTGTTTGATGTTGTCTCTAAGACTTCTTTTGAAGAACAAATAAACAATCCCCTCAACAATAAATAAGTGGCAAATAAAACTATGCTCTAAAGAGAGATTCAGGTGTGACCAGATAATTGTCTTAGCCTGAGGAAATTTGACAGCTATCCACCATATGATTTTCCTGTAAGAATTTGAAGAAAAGATAAGAAGAGGGTAATAGCTTTGGAAAAAGTAATTACTAATATTACATTCAGAAATTTTAAGAGAATGTGGATGTTTGCACATGTACAAGATATACCATATTTTCAAATGGTTTAAAAACAAAGACATAAGTCACTTAATAACCTCCAACAAAATTTTATCATATGCTTTTGCAAAATTTGGAGAATAGAAGCTTGCTAGGTTAAGAAAACTTCATTTAGCGGTGCCAAAAAAGTGACAACAACCCTTTTAATATTTCTCATTTTTGTCGCACAAGCTCCTTACTAAAAACATTTTTATATAGTGCTGATAGCATTTACTTACTTAAGTTTTCTAGGAGGTGTTTGCAATCATCAGTAGCAACATCATGCAATGTTCGATTACACTTATCTTTTCTCTCAGCCTCTAGGCCACCATGGCTACAAAGGATTTCTAGACAGTTCTGCAAAGGTAAGAACTGTATTATTTACTTGTCCATTTGCTGTATTAAAGAGTTCTACCAATATGCAATGAAATTCTTACACATGCATTTCCAAAGATAATCAGCTATGGAGTTTCTATATACAAGCATACAAATGATAGTCCTCACAGGGTTGAAAACCATGAGTAAAAATATTTTATACCAGAACTCAAAGTCTCAAATCAAGATTTTGAAAAAGCAGAACATATGCATCCAGGCTTCCACAGTCTCCAAGTATCAACCGCTGATCAGTTGAGTTGAGAAATTCTTAACATCTGACCACCAGTTTAGGTATTTACATAAGGAAATAGAAGCCCCACTATGCATCCTGTTTTGAACATCTTGGCCTCAATGTTCAAGCAACACTAAACAAGCAATTCTAAAGCTTAATACAGACTAATTAATGAATCTATTCAGATAGCAATCCATAAGACCAGTTTTCACTTTGCAATTCACAAAGTAGGAGTTTCAAAAACAATCATTTTAAAATCACCTTGCAAGCCTCTTTTTTGGCAGGTAAACCTGAATTTCTGCAAGCATAGTAACAATGCAGCAAAATAAAAATGCATTTCTATTAAAGACAGAGCACAAACATTTTGTGGATGCCAACATGATGTCCTCTTAAAATTCAAAGACTTAAAAAAAAGTCATACGCTCAACAAAAGCAAAAATTCATTACGATTCATTAGAAACAAGCCACTAGCAGATAAATTTGGAATGGTACACTAATACTGTAACATGAAAAAATACTAATTATATAGATCCTCCCAAACTATTGGGGGGGAAAAAAAGCCCCCACAAAACTACAATCAAATGTTGATCAGCGGTCAGAAGACTACGCCTTGATTTCTAATGATCATCCATTCAGCAACAATACAGGTGGCACTCATGAAAGCTCTGTAATCATCAGACATGCCTTTCAAGGACAGATATCCATATTAAAAAAAGACACCATCAGAAATTATACTAGTTAATACTGTACTGATAACCCCTGGGGTTAATCATAGCAGAGAAACCAAACCTTGAAAACACAGAGAAGCAGCTATTAAGTATTTCAATTCAGAAGAGTGGCTTGTTGCAGGTTTGGCTACTGTTACCTATTTTGTAGCTGTTCTAACAGAATTCTGTCAGTATATCTGATACTCTGACACCTTTCATAACATAATGGTCATGCAAGCTATATTTCCCTGTGAGATGAAATTTTACCAGACTGTGCTTCCAGCACTTGTAATAACTTCTAAAAATTCATTTAGCTCACTAACTTTGCCAGAAGAAAATTATCCAGGAAAAAAAAAGCATATTTTCTTGACAGGTAAGTTAACTCTGTCTCTCAAGCGGGTGCAACAAATGGCAAAGACAGCAGAAGGCAAAGGAATGAACTGTGAGACTGAAAGTGGGAAGTAAAGAGGGAAGAAATAAGTGGGAGAGAACAAAGAAATGAGGCTTATTTCCTTAGTAAATGAGAAGTTTTGTTGGCTCTGTTGCCTACGAAATAGCAGCTAAAATGCTCTAGCATAATTAATCTGTAAAGAATGGCACCTACCAATCTTGAAAGAAAAGGGTACAAGTGCCAGCACTGTTTATATGCAATTATCATGTAGTGTCATGAATGACACGTAGCACAGATAAAGGATTAGAGAATGAAGTCGAAGTGTTAACAATACTGAAAGATGGCTATTATGCTTTCCTTAGCTTAATATTCCAAACATCTCTTGAGTCAATAAATGCATATAATCAAATACAATTATATAAAGTCTGCAACATCAAAACCAGGACTCTGCCAGCTATATATTATCTTCATTACCTAAGAGAATACCCTCAACCCTCAATGGAGATCTCATTAAACAGTTGATGTGGAATGTGCTCAGAAACTCAAAACCATGAGTTATTCATGAAAGGTATATGTGAAGACTTCCAGTGTCAAAGCCTTCAGAGAGAACACCTAGCCAAAGCCTCTTTAGACAATAAATAAAACCTAGCTTCTAAAGTCCTGAGGATTATATTATTGTAGAAAGAAACGACATACTGCACACTATTTAGGTATTTTCAGACTATAACAAATACCTTAAACTCCATCTAAATTCAGATGAGTGGAAACTGAAATAAGAGTCTGTACCTGCCTAACAGACACTGGTAATAGAACACTGCTCTGTTTGTAATGCAAAATGCTGAGTAAGCAGTGGCTGGTCCCTAAAACTCCATAATTTAGTAAACTGAATCTTAAATCTGTGCCTATTTTGAATTTATCATAGTAAATTTATCAGGAAAAAAGCAACCATAATGATAGATATTGAATTAGGCATGTAATCACAAGCTGATTTTCCAAGTCTTGGACCATATTTTCCTAAAATTCACTCTCTTCTATGCTTAGCATCCTCTATTTTCTCGCTGCGTAAAAGTTTCACAGTAAGATTTGACTGACAGCTGTCATAAAAAAAAAAATCCTTTAAACAGTCAGTGTTAGAATTGTAAAGCTTCTGGTGTCAAATCATTCAAGTAATGTTCAATTTCCAGAAATCTTCCTGTTTATCATCAGTAAGACCTGTCAGGTCATTCTCCATGTCACCAGTTATCCCAACCCCCAAAAAACTTATTCATTGTCTATTAAAAAGGCTGCACAAAGTAACAAATTAAACAACATATTACTGCACAAATATGATTCTTAATAAATTTCTTTTCCTCCCCTCCTTCCCACAGGAAAAATTGTTCATAGTTAAATCACCCCTAACTGTAACTGGAAGCTATGTCCATCTAATATCTATAAGTACATGACACCCAATGTATTGGCATTTAGGGTGGGATTCACCTCACCTTAACTTTGAAAATCTGAATCTCAAGTAATCATTTTTTCTCTTTTTATTGTTGTCCCAAAACAGGCATTTATATATGACAATTCACCCCATTTGACACCTAGCTTTTGGGGTAAATTGTCCACTGGAAGTATCTCTGTCTCTGTTAAATCAACTGTGTCAATAAAATAGATAACAAACTTAGATTTGACATCTAAGTTTTAGTTCTTCAAAGATAAAAAAGGAGGATTTATCTTGCCTAAATTCTAGCAGGTTACTGTAACTTGTTCACATTGACTCACCTTAAAGCCTTTTGATGCTGCTATGTGGGCAGCAGTCCAACCCTCTTTGTCAGCATGGTTGATGAGATCTGCAGTAATAACAGGCTTTACTCTACTGTTGTAGTTGTCTTCTCTCTTCTCCAAATCAAAGTAGTCTAAATCAGGCTCTGCATCAGTCAAAGAGTTCCCATTGTTTGGCTCTTCATAGTACATAAGGAGCTTGAGACTGTCAACATTACCAGAATCCACTGCTGCATGAATTGGTGACCAGCCATCCTAAAAAAGCAAAAGCAAAAAGCACACTCACACCAAACACATAGCAAAATGTTTGCAGAACTTATATCAGCAATGAATCTGAATGGAAGGCTCTGTTTGGAAATTAAAAAGATAAGCATGAGTGACATAATAATCCTTTGGGAAGACTTTGATTGTATGTGTTTAGGGTGGAAGAAAGAGGGAAGAAAATGTAGCAGAAAGAAAATTTTACAGCTTTCTCCAAGGACAGTCCAACAGACAGAGAATTCAAAATTTTTAGAAGAGTGTAAGTGACATATGACTTACATGCTTTTAATAAACTGTTTCCTTATCAAACTAACACGATTCTAATGATCAATAATTTGTTTCATATTGCATTAGTCAATTTATCAGTCAGATATTTTAATGGTTTTGACATCATAACTTTCTGTCATTTCAAGTCAAATAAATTTACTTTCCAAATCCAAAATAAATGAATCAAAAAAATTCAGTGTAATAGAGGAGCAGAATGTACTGTGAAGCTAATACTCTTTGTGCTGTGTTTCTGGACAGCCTGCATCCCACATTTATTGTCATGCTTATGACAAAGTCTTAAGAAAAACTTCAAGAAAGCATCTGAAAAGGGCAATGCCTAGACATTAATTTTGAGACAGTTCTCCCTTTCTCCTGTAGATAGAAATTGTTTTTGCCATATTCTCCCATTTGTGATATACGAGACTGTACAATACTGGCTAACAAATGTGGGTGTGAGGGTCCCCTCAAGGACAGTAATAAAGCACTCTAACATAAAAGGTGGGAGCAAAATCCCTATCTCCCTTTCTCCACCTTAAAAACAAGTCAAAACAGAAAAGTTCTGTTTCACACATCCAGTGCTGAAGAAAAGTCTGCAGCATACTGCAAGGAGAATCTGAAATATGTAAAATGATATGAAAGTCACATAATTTAGGAGATTTTAGACAATACATGGCTTAAAAAAACCCAGAAAGTATGATGAAAAGAACAAAACATTAATTTCAAATTACATGGTTTATTCCAGCTTTAAAGAAATCTTTAAATAAATATTTTAATGTAAATGTTTCCTAACTGTTTGCAGTTATTCAGTACTATACAAGGTACTTTAACTTTATAAACTGGTTTAACTTACACTGGTTTTTACTGTTCGATCTGCTCCACCTTCCAACAATAGCTTAATACAATCGTTATTTCCATTTTTACAGGCCAGGTACAAAGGTGTCTGTCCTCTGTCAGCAGCATGGTTAATATCAGCCTGATACATAATTAATAATTCTGCACACCTACAGCAAACAATAAGGTAGTAAAATTATCATATATTTGACATCCAAAACCTCTTTATAACTTAGAACATTTAAATATTTTTTTATAAAGTACTGATTTTATAGATACAGATCTACCTATGATTTTATCCATCAGATATACACAAGTATAAGGTATAATTTTATACATAGGTATAAAGACATAAAATCAGGTTACTTTAAACCTGCAAATCTTAAACAACTGTAGCTTCATTTAAAAACTGTGAATGTAAAATGTTTAATTTCACAAGGCTAATAAAAACTTGATGACAGCTGCTTAAGAAAAACCTTCAGCTAAGCAAAAAAGTAACATTTCTGACTACTGATATTTAAAATAGGTTTTGAGACTAGCTATACCAGTATTCTTCCCGGTTCTTGTGCCAGGGTTGGCTCCCTTTCCCTTCCCAAATCCAGCTTTTCAATAACACTCAAGACTTTAGAAAAATCTCAATGCCAGTCTATTTCCTCTGCAGTTCAAACAAGGGCTGTAAACAAAGATAATTCCCCATCTCTCTGTCTCAATATTTATCAATCCATAGAAGGACACCAACAATAAAGCCTCAAAGCAATTAATGCAATGCCAAATAACTACTGGTTAGGAGACCATACTATAACAAAGAGAATGACAAAATATTTAAAACAATGTAAGGTATATATAAGAATATAAGAAATTACAGATTATAAAAATCACAAGTATTTTAAGAAAAAAATCTCTTTTTGGTTGTTTTTATTTAGTCAGAAAAATCAAGTTCAAGATAAAATGAACAATTTTAGAAAAGGGTAAAACAGATAACGAATTACTTAGCTGAGCTTTCTGAAAATGCTCAAAGGAACAGAAAAAATACAAATAAAAGTACTGCTCTACCTTATTAAATGTTGAACATGTATTCTAACTATAGTCATAAAAGTCATCTTAAGATGAGCTTGTAACAAGACACCTCCATAAAGTAACTCAGATGGAGTTTTAAGTCTGCTATGTTAAAAATACCTGGTTTGTTATCTTGCATTGTATTTGGTGATTCTGAAAATGCTACATTGACTTTCCACCTCAAGGTCAGGTAAGGTCAGCCTGGCCTGGACCACATAGCAAATGATTTTGAAAGTTTCTCCTAAAAGCATTTTCTGAATTGGTGGTATTACTGAACAGCCTCAAATATCGGGTTTTTTTTCTGAGTATGTAACTAAGGCTGGAACAACAGTATTGTTTCATTTCAGGAATAAGGTTAATGAATATGTCACAGTGGACTGGCTAGCAAATCTATCATAGACAAGTACTGTGTAATTGATAGTAGTTTAGTGCTGTCATTAACCCTAGATTCTTAGTGCTGCAGTACAACTAACACAGCCTACACAACATAACACTTGAAAGGGGACAGACTGTATTATTGCCCCAAATTCTTTCTATTACAGAATTTTTCTGAGCCAGAACTTTGAAGCAATCAACAAATCCAACAGCCTGAAGCACTCATAGTCTGTCAGATATTTTTGGCTGGCCTCATTATTATTCCATGCTCACTTCTACAGTTTGGTTCATGTTTAGTATCTAAAAAAAGTGAAAGCAAAAAAAGTCTTTGGAGATAACACACTACATAAGTAACTCTAAGGGAAAAAGAATATAAAGTCTGCAATATCATAACACAGCAGACAAGATATAGCAAAGTGTTGTGAGGGTAAGTCAGAGAAATAAATAACTTCCTATTTAAACAAAGTCTAAGATATTTATTTTAGTGAGAGAATATGAAGAGTGTATTTTTTGTTTGTCTTGTCAAGGCACATGTAATTTTTACAGATTTTACATAAAACACTGAAACATTTAACTAGATATGTATTTCTGCACTCAAAACACCTAGTGGAAATCTTCTGCCTCTGGATTAAGACTTCCAGTAAAAGATGCCCATTAGTTGATAAGCTTGAAATCCTCTAAGAAGTGGCAAGAATCTCTGATAATCCTTATATACTCATGAAAGACCATGAGAAGAACAGAAATCCCACTCTTCCTCATTGTTGGGTCAGGGCCTATCACAGTATAATAACACTCAAAGACTCTGACCCTTATATGTTACTGTAAAATCTGTAAAAATAGTAAAAAGGAATATTAAAAGAATCAAAAACTGAAAGATAAGCAAAACCAAAGATACATAAAACAAAGGTAAAGTCTGTAGTAAAGATTCCTCATCATGTTGTTTAAGTCTTTTTGCATTTGTAAAATAATTTTATCTGGATAAGGATGCTCTGGAAGAGGTTATCTAATGGTTCCTTCAATCTTTCAGTTCTATTTCCTATGATTCTGTGATACACAGTAAAGCTGCAGAGCAGAATTACAACCTCAGCCTTCAGCTCCTCTGATGAAGGGAGGAAAAAAACCCCAATCATCTGGATGAATTGTTGTGTACCGGTTCTCAGCATAAAAAGATGACAGAATTTTCCAATCATGCTGTCATAAACCACCAATCTTTATAAAATTAGGAGCTTCAAAAAATAATAGGAAATTATTGTAACTACAATTTGAAGAATGTTCTTAGAAATATTCTTTGACTCATACATAATTTTCTGTTTTTCAAAGTTACTCATACAAAAAAACCCTTAAACCTTAAAAACCCCTTGTTGTTTAAAGTATTTGATTCTATATGACTCAGGAGAATACTCTGATAAATGTTCTTTTGTCTCTGAATATGAAATTCATAGTTCTCTGCTTCAAAAAAATCAGTGCAAAAATAATTTATTTTCTCCTTCCGCTGTTCATCCTGTATTATGGCGGATAACTTGAAGAAAATTAAGAAATTGAAAGGTATGATGCCCATGTGGTTGCTAAGAATACATGTTCAGCAACCTTAAGAGCTGCAATTGGAAACAAAACAAATGGAAAATATTAAAACCAGAATGACACATGAATATGAGTTTCAGTAGATGCTTTCAATAAATGATAGTTAAATGCAACTATACCTAAGAATGCAACAGTAATGTAATGAAAAAACTATATAATATAGCATAAAGAGAATATAAAATTGAGTAATACCTGATGGGCAAAAATCTTAAGACTTCACTTACTTGACATGTCCCTGAGCAACTGCTGAACACAAAGGTGTAAAGCCATTTTTGTCAGCAGCATCAACTTGTGCTTCTGCAGTCAGCAGCAATCTCACACAATCTATAAATTGAGCAAAAACATAGACTGATGCAACAAAAACAAGTGGTTAAAACTACCAGAAGTTAAAACCTGCTCAAGGGGCAATGGCAGCCAGTCTTTCTGACTATACATCACACACCTTAGCAAACTGAAGTAGAAGCTCAGGAAGCAGTCTGCAGGAAAGAGTTGAGAATTGACTCCCTGGGGGCACCACCACTATTTTGCAAAAGGCGCTTGGCTTGTGTTCTACTGGGATCCAAACAGGGGCCCACTGCTGGCAACTCCCACAGTGTTAGGTAATTTACCTCCAAAGTGGGGAATCTGAATTATCCAGCAGCCCCTAAAGGCAGCACAGTCCCACTGGCAGTCATGTGACACATCCCAAATATGACAGCCACAGAGGAGATGCTCACAAGCCATATGTAACTCAAACAACACGCTGGCCAATCTTGTTTTAGGGCACTTTGACTTGGGATTGCAATGACAAATAAAATAAACTGACAAACTCAAACATCTCCAAACCGTTTCCATTCATATATTTCCAAAATTACATGCTAAAAATAGTATCAGCCTGATTCCACCATCCTACAGCTAAATTAAGATAATTAATTACATAGCAATTAGACTGCTTTTCATCCACAAATTGGATGCAATTAAGTTTGAAGAAAATACTTAATCTGCTTTATATTCTTGAAATTGGTTCTAGACCAAAATAAAACAAGTCTTTTGTAGTTGAAACTACTACTTTGAAAATAAGCTCAGCTAGAACACCAATTATAAACTTCTGACCTGATTTCTGAGCAAGCTTAATGTACTCTGTTCCAGCCCTGGGTAAGACCCTGAAGCCAAGCTTTGCTAGTGAAGCTTATCTCTAGATATCAGAAACATATTTTTAGAATGACTTAGAAATCTGACTAATCTAAACCATTCCTGAATGTATTTACTCCTGTTACAATTCTTTCAAATATTAATATAGATGTTGTGGAGTTGATTGAATAAATAATTTACCATAAAGAAAGAAGATATTAAACCACTGTAAATTATTATATTGTAACTTAAGATTCTCAAATTTTTAAGTAAGTAATCTGATCTGAAATGACTTTTCTTTTTTTAAAGTTGGTTCTCAGGATAAACTACTAGGACTTCATCTATAATAATTTTTTTAAGTCATAAAGAAGCTCTCAGTTAACTAACTTACCTAGTATTTCCATTTGTAAGATAATACCAATTAAAATCAAATTATATTTTCAATCACTTCGTAACAGAAAAAATACTCTGCTAACAACATTTTTTTTTACCCTTTTTCCATTGTCAATCCCAGTCTTATATTAAACAATTAACTTGAAAATACAGATTCCTGCTTGACATCCAAAAATACTTTAAAAGTTTATGAAGGATGTTGAAAAAATTTTCTTCTAGCAATTTCAAGTATTTGGCTAGAATACTCCTATGTTTCTTCATAAAGCATATGGTAGCCATGCAAAAGCCATGAAGAATGCACAGAACAAGACTACCTTTCTAGAAAGGTATGGTTAACTCACAATTATTGATTGGCAGATCATTCAGGTGGTAGTTTATCTATGGGAAAATACTGTTTCTGATGAAGATCACTGAAAAGAGCTGCTTATTCTCAGGGATAGGTGCAAGCATGAGGAAACACAGCTACTTTCATAAGGCATAACAAGTGAGCTCGTAAGCTCTACATGACCTGTTCTGGTGGCATATCAAGTAAAACAGGAATAATCCTCAAGAAGCCTAGGTCCTCTGGATGGACTTTTGATTGGGATTTGGAGAAGTGTAATTTGGGTCAGTCCAGGCTCATTAACTCCAGTTCACCGCTGTATGCCACAGAAGTAATCAGCAGTGGAGAGGACTGGGTGGAAGGGCAGGCACAAGACAGACATTGATGTTGTCACTCAGTTAAAGGATTTGGTCAAAGCAAAAGCAAAACATGGAAGTGTATTAGCACAAACACCTGGAGACTTTACTGCTCTCCACCACAGCTGGGTAGTTAGTTCTTCCAGAGTGTTGGCAAACACCATGCAGATACATCCAGTGGCTTGGCAGAGCTGACTCCACGTAGCTGTACGTCTCTGCACCTCACTCCTTTCTACTTCCCACATCATTCCAGTTTTTCCTATCAATCAGGGTGCCACAGCCTCCAAATACTCAGGATAGAAGAGAATCAATTATACCATAAATGCATATAATTAGCACATAGCTGAGTCCAAAGGATATTATTGTTATTCTCTTCACATCTCTCAGCTTCAGGAACTCTTGTTATTCCATTCTCTCTTTCTTAACCACCTCGTGTGTGGCAGAAAATGGCCAGGATTGGCAACACAATACAGATATACAGATATGCAGATATATTAGCTAAGTGAACTACTGTACATGTTATTAAGTGCATAATAGACTGAAGCAGCTCCTTCTTTGTTAATGGATCAAACCAAGACAGCCTGACAAAACAGGCTGTCTCAATCTAGTGGTTAGATCATAAAATTAACAGTTCCTCGTGTTCATTCAAACACAAAGAAAGTATTTAATGTATATTTTTAGGGTGAAGTTCTCTCTCTCAGACCTACAGAATTGGGGACGGGGTGTGCAGGAAACAAACAAGCCGCTATGAGCTTCACATGCTGGAAAAACCCTCAGCTGCAGCTCTCAAAAGGCAACTGTTTACGAACAGGAAGTCTACACATAGGACAGATTAGGAAAGAATATTTGAGTCCTCTCTTTTCTTGTGTAACTCAATTGTCTCTACAGAGTGGGCTGAGAGCATATTATAGCTGCTGCCACCATGCTGGTTACAATGTGCTCTACCATTCGCTGGTTATCTGCACATCTCAAATACTGTATTTCTTCACTGAAAATATGTGGAGGTTATACACTGTCCGCTCTTCCCAGACTCTCTGCAACATGGTGTTGTTTCTCAAGGGAAGTACTCACTATGCTCTTAACAAGTCTAGAGCTACTCTTTTCTTCTGACCAACTGTTTCCAAGGAGAAATCAGACAATCTGATTAGTTGACTTAAGAAGAAACAAGGGCTCCTGGATGTTTTTGAATCTATTTAGTCACTAACTCCAGGTTGAAAGTATTCTCAATAAATTAAATCATGGTGTGGTCTCAAGGGTCTTGTCCAACCTAAATAATTCTATGATTCTAAGGAAAAAAACCAGCCAAAAGACAGCAACTTACCATTGACAATCCTACTCAATGCAATGAAGAAATTTATACAATAAATTATTTTATCCTTCCTAAAATTACATCAGTGTCATTTCTTTCTACCTGGTTAGTTAAAAAAAAGCTATTAAAATGCACTTTTTAAAATAAGAGATTTATTTCTGTACTTCCTTTCCTAAGCCTATATATTTTTACATAAATTTATTTTTAAATCTCCACTTTGAAGAGCTGCAACTATCCATGCACTTGGGAACAAACTGCAAGTAACAAAGAAAGAATTATATATTAAAGTTTAGCACAAAAACCTTTCTGCAAAAATATTATAAACCTACTACTCTCAATTTGCATATCATGTATTAAGGGGACATCAATACTGCTGCTGTGTGATTCTCTCATTCAGAATTCATACAATCCATTTAGTTGCTAAAATACAATGATTTGTACAACGTAGTGATTTTCACATCCTGTCAACTATACATAGAAGAGCAACACTAAAACCTTTGTAATATATTTTTTATCTTAAAAAGAGGAGATACTACACAATTACAGGATGCATATGCATGTGTGTGTTTTTATTATTGTCTTCTGTCAAGGGCCTCTCTTATTTGAAATGTTGACAATATAACAAGAAACCAAACTGCCTTTGCTGTCAGTAAGAGCTGCTCAGTAATTGTAACTGAAAATCAGGACATTTGCTTTGAAACATTTTAGGAATACAAGATGAATAAAGAAGAATTGGGTCAATTATGGTCTCCCACAAACACCAGCAATGATAAATGGATGTAAGCCTAGAATAACCCACAGAACATCCATTCAGTGAGGGGGGGGAATAAATCCACACAATATAATAAACTTGGACTCAATACTGAAGATAAAAAGTTGCAAAAAAAAAAAAAAAGTGCCAAAGGCAGAAAATAAAACAAAGGACTTTTCTCATATTTTAAGGGTCTTGGCAACCACAAAGAATCTGTCAGATGAAAAGGCCCAGATGTTCCTACGAAGTAAACCATAGCACCTAGCAAGCAAAGATAAAATATACCATTCCAAACAAAGGGAAAATTCCCCCTATCCCTATGCCTAGTAGCAAAATTAACCCTGAACATGTCAGAAAAATGTATACTATCTGCCTAGCTATGGATGCTGGATCCAAACTTTACTTTGATATTTAAAATACCTGAGAAAAATAATGGCAAAGTCTCTCTAAACACTATTTTGAACACGAGAGTGGGGTTTTCTAATTGTGTCACTAACAAATACGTTGTTAAATAAAATCACAAAGTACTCTTGAAAGCAGTGGCTTTATAGGCACCATGTTTCACCTTCTACTGTGAAATAAAATCTTGACTTTACTAAAGTTTAATGGAATTTTTGTCATTGGTATTGGTGGATTTCATCTTTAGTGTCCAAAACAGCATAATGATATTATTTGCAATATATAAATCTAGGAGATTTTTACATAAGTAGAAAAAACTACAGTAATGTGTACTGGAATTTTAAAAAAAGCTGCTGTTTGAGACCCTTAATGTTAACAGTCTGAAAATTATCACTTTGAGTTTGTATCCATGAAATTCATAACTGTTACTAAGATATTTGCCTCATTTCATAAATATATTCATAAAATATGAAGACTGACTGTTGAAGGGTTCAGAAATGTTACCTCCTCAAGACTGAGGGTTGGGGTAGTGGGAAAAAGAAAAATATTAACTATCTCAGTAGAGCCTAGAGAACAAACTAGAGTTCAAAAATAAAGACAGTTCATTTTATTTCCCAAGTAACACACTACTCTGAAACCATCTTCCATCATTTTCATCATTGCTGCAGAAGATCAAAACACTGGGGATGACCTGTTCTTTTCTGCTTATTCCCTGTAGAGGAAAAGTTTGTTCTTTCAAGTTGCCTTTGCTACAAAAGATATTTAATTTGTCACGGAACATGGGGTGACGATATCTGGTGGCTTTTTAAAGGAAGGGAGTGGAGAATTAGAATGGATGTTCCTGCAGAATTACCACAAGCAAGAATGTTTTCTGTGTTCCAAAATTCTGCCTCCAGAAGCATTGCTTATATATATGCTATACTATGATTTTTGTTATATAATTTATACATCTCAGTTTCAATTTCACATTTTTAAAAAACATGCATTTGACCTAATTTATTACTAAAACTTATGTAATAAGCTTTCACTATTGCACATGAATACCATACAACACTTCGTATCACTTACCTGTATGTCCGTTCGTAGCAGCAGAATACAAGGCAGAATAGCCATCTTCACAAGAGTAATTAATGTCCAGTCCTTCTTCATTAAGCAGCATTGATAATAAAGTGACATTTCCCTGGGCAGCAGCTTGGTGAAGAAGGGTGGGCCTGCCACCCAGGGGGACAGGACCACCACTTGTTAACAAAGAGGTTAGGGAGGAAGACCAGCCTGTGAGTTAAAGCAACAGACGTTAGATGGAAGACACATAAATAAAGCTCTGCATTTTCTGTGCTCTTTTAAAAATTAAAAAGGATCTTCAAAATGACAGGAATTTTTAGTTTAGCACAGGATTTGTGAATCTTTGTCTATACATCAGAAGATATTCTGAAGAATAAAAACTGTACAGGGGTGACAGCTGTTAATGCAAATGAACAGGATTTCATTACAAAAGGTTAACATGAAACTTGTTATGAACTGTAGTAGCAGCTGGATGTCTCAAAAAAATTTATATTATTAAAATTCAGAACCTACCAAAAGTTTTATACAAATTTTAATTTAATTGCTGATATGCTGGGAAGGTTTTTTTAAAGTATGTAAACAAAGGCTTCCAAAACAAAATACTTATTTTCATAAGAAATTTCATCCTCCTTTACAGTCTTAGTGTAAATTTTGGTATTTATATCTCACCTGCAGTTACACAGATAAATCGCACAGAGAGCCCTTAATAACTGTAAGCGCTTTTTAATAAGTTTGCAAAAAAATGCAGAAATCATTTACACAAATAATACAGAAATAAAAATACTGAACTGTACCTTAAGGTAATGTTCCTTTTACTGAGCAATACTTAATATATTATAAAATGCTCCAGTGTCAATGAATTACCGGTTATATAAAATTTATGAGTGAAAGGTTTCAAGTCACCCCATTAAAAATTAGTATTCAATTCAAAGCTTTGAAAGCTTAGGAGTTATCTTGGTTAAATGTTCTGTTCATTACTTATCAGCTTTAGTAGGGAGTTTGTTAAGGATATGAAGTTTGCTGCACAAGGCATAGAAAACTTTGTGCATTCTTCCTTGATCAAGGACTGCAAGAGAAAATAGGAGAAAGATTTTTTTATCTTATTTTCACTATTACCTTTAGAAAATCCACTTTATATTTGTCTCTTGAATAAATAACTTCGTATTCTGTGGCCACACACAAGCTATTATAAGAGGTTGAAATCTGACAATACAAAGCAAGTTTACTGTGGTTCTGCAACACCCAAGACTGAAGAGGAGCTGCAGGGCATTACCTCCAGCTCCATCGAGCTGATCAAGTGCTGATCTGACATGCAACACCTAGAACTAGAAAAGGCATGTGGCAGTAGCTCTACCATGTTGGGATGATCTGCTCTGCATTTTGGAAAAACAAAATTAAATATGGAAGTTCACAATAGAATTCTACAGAAGCAACAGATTTGGAAACCTTGCAAGATCTAGGTAAAATTTTAACTAAGGTCCAGACTTACACAAGAATCCACCATCTGAAGAACACATAATTTGATCCCAGTCCAAAACAACAAAAATAAATGCTTGGAGTTTTTTCATATTTGTTTCTAAAGTAAGATAAATTTGTAACTTCAAATCAAGTTTACTAGTTTAGTATGCAAAAGAATCTTATTTGAAGTATTTTCACAATGTTAGCTTATTATTCACTATATTCACTATTATTGACTATAAGCAGCCATCACTACAGCTATGAAGTTACCTTATAAATCCAACTTTAAACCGATGATAAACTGTAAAGTTAATTCCATCCATCTTCATATAACTTCAATTCTGAAGCTACCTTCTCACTATTAATACTCTTACTAATATTTGTTTCTCCAGTATTTTTAATCAGAGGATTTTGAGGGTTTTCTGAAGTTTGCAAAAAAAAAAAAAAAGCAATATACAAAGTAAACTGCATCCTTTAAGTGGTTTAAAAATACATTTATTTCCACTTCCAATATTTGAGAACAGTTAACTCTTATAAAATCCCCAAAGGTCTAAAGAATAACTTTTGTTCTTCATTACCATTGTAGAAGTGTTTTTATTTTTCCAACCTTTTGTTATTCTTTGAAACTAACTGTGCTGAAGCTGTTCCTATATATATATTAATGTTTTTAAAATGGTACTTGTGCAGTTTTAGTGTCTTGCCATGGTAGTTAACTGGTAGTGTACATTGCTTGGGTGTCACTCCAGATGCTAACATTCTTCATCCAAGTTATACTGGAATTAATTGGGGGAGTCTGGGGAGCCTGACACTAAACTTTAAGTATGAAGTTCACTTTGCCAAGCAGTTTTGTAATATGAATAGTATTTCTGGGTTCCCTTCCTTATTGAAAATAGTGCACTTTTTTTTTTTAAAGCATCATTAACAGAAATGCCAAAATAAAAGGATTTCTTTGTGTGCCATATGTGGTATCTTAACTTTAATTTCAACTCCTTAAAATGAAAGATATGTTGTTGCAATTCAGTGATGCAATTTATTATACTAGGTTAACATTAGATGAAAACCTTATACTGAAAAAGATATAAAACCCAGGTAATAACATAAACTCCATGTTAACTTTAGCTTCTATTATCAATGTAAAGCAATATAATAAAGCTGAATTCATCCAACAAAATACATCAACATTAGAAAATACCAATAAATAAGGTACACTATTACTGATGCAAAAAGCTAGGAAATGTAAAGCATCTGTGAAAGCTTGTAGGGCATGCAGTGATGAAGGGCAGAGGGATAGACAAAAACAGCTTCTGGCATCAGCTTCAGAATGTGAGATGGTTAATTTCAGAGCCCAGATCAGTCCCTCACCCCCCCCCTTTTATCTTCCAAGCCAATTGTATAGAGAGAATAAATCAATCATTACAGAAATGAGCAAAATAAAAAACATACTTCACTGAAGAGTGACATAGAAAGCGCAAAACCAAGAAGAAAGTGAAAGCAGAAATCCCAGGGGTATGAAAATCCAACTGCCTACATTGGTTTCCATTTTGAAGTCTTACAGCCATTGAAATGTAGAAATCCAAACAGAGCAGAAGCATTTTGGCACCAGTTCAAAGGCTGCTGAAGTTAATGAAAACACTGTCACAGATTTTGAATCAGGCCATAAATGTTCACTGTAATTTCTCTATGTGCAGTCTGTTCAACATTAATGACAAAAGCTGGTGTCTTTTTCTACCAGGGATGAAAAGAGAAACATGCAGTACAATGCCCAATCTCTAAAAGAAGGTATTGTCACATTAATTTAGCAGAACACATAACTGAAATAATCGGTGCTCTGATTTTAAGTTTGCTCTTAATAGTTGCTCCTTCTAGAACCAAGACACTCCCTTACTGAAGATTGGAAGGCTGTTGATATGTTGAAGCAATCTGAGTTAACTCAGAAACTGTTTTAAAACTAGTAAATAGAATACTTTAGTGGTTAGGGTATTATCAATCCTTCTGACTCCACAGTAAGAAGAAAAACACATGAATTTACTGACAAACAAAAAATATAAAAATGAAAGATTCTTTCAGTGTCTTTTTTGATATGTTAAATTTTTTGCACTGTTTAAAAATATTAACAAATTCTGATTGAAGCTCACTACTTACTACAAAATAAAATTAGTAACATTTCACCATGCTGTGCTTTAACTGAAAGTAAAATTGAAATTCTAAACATTTTCTGAAGAAAGTAAATGAAACAGATTAAAATCAACCAGAGCATTAATAAAGCTAACTGAATCTGTGCCTACATGGTGTGAAAATGCAGATATGGGAAGGAGGTTTCAGTACTATTTGTAGTTTGTGAAATGTTCACCTCAAGAAAAGTCATACTGAAAAAAGAAACTGAAAAAACAAAGTGATTAAGTTACATGAATCCAGGCATAACTGACCACATTATCTTAATGAAAACTGTGTTATTGAATTTGGTTTATCTTTTCTAAGACAAAGTCTATTTCCATATATATTTATAAAATCTTTTTTTTTCTTTTCTCAGCATAAAATTTTGAAGGAAATATCTTTCCATACTTGCATAACATCTGTTGCTCAAAGTTTATTTAGTTCTGCAGATTGCCAGAACACTTGGCCAAAATAGATTAAGTTCCCTTAAAAAACATAAATAAAATGGGATTGGAGAATAAGTGCAATAAACTACAAGCATTAGTTTGGGAAAAAGACAAAGGAGCTCCTGAATATTTACCTGAATATTGCAGATAAAGTTATTAAAGTTCTTTGACCCTGTTTGTAGTCAGTAAAGGAGGGATATTAAGACAACATCTCTATATTAATAAAATAAAACAGCAGACCACTACCTAGAGTTTAAGCAATCTTCCTTTGTAAACTTCAGATTATGGGATATGTTTCCCATTCACAATTGTAAAAATTCACAAAAATCAGTGCCACTTACAAAATACTAACAGCATCAAATGTTCAGAGCAAGGATTATAAGGAAATTAATGAATCCAAATGTTTCCATTCCTTCTAAACATAAGTGAATGGAGTGTAAATGAAGAAGTGCAATCTGAACACATAAACCAGAACAATTTAAAAAACCTAACAGTTTTTGACAAAAACCCTATTTTTGAGAATTGCTTTTGAGAACTGTCACAAATGTCATAAAAAACACAGCTTGACTATTTTGTGGAGGAGTCCTATTTAAAAGGCTAATTGTTCTCCTAAGAAAAAAGTTTATACTTCGAAGCACAAACAAAAGTAATAACAATACATAGAGTTATGAAGTCAAGTTGTGGTAATATCATTTTAAAGACAGGAGATTTTTTTTTTAAAGAATAATCAAAAACAGCTTCCCCAAGACTGATGAGCGAGTTCAACTGCCTTATCGGACAGTGGGGCAGCTACCAACAGAAAGTGGCTGGTTGTGTGATGGAAGCAGACTAGCTGTGCAGGTGTTCTGTACCCTACAGATGATGATACAGAGGGACTGGAGTTATGAGGGACTAAAGTACCATAACTGAACTGAAAATAACTGTTGAAAGTTTGAGGCCATTCAAACATTATTCGATGCTGATGAAGGTCTAAATTGTTCCATAACCGTGTGTCCATCTTCCTCACTGCAGTGCAAGTCAGGCTAAAGTGGGACTTCTACCTAATGTTCCAGTGCTATTGATCGCAGCAGGGAAATATGTTGACAAAAAGATTTATAGGAGATCTACAATTAACTGAAAGGTAGATGAGGGCCGCCTTTGTCCATTTAACTGCCATCAAGAAGATACCCTGCAGTTGGCAGCACATAAGCACACAAATAAGTCCCCCCCACAATGCAAAATGAATAACAAATACACACACTGACTCCAGACTATCAACGTAACGTTTCAATTTTAAGTCTCCAACAATAAACCTTTGCGGATATCTGTTGAAGTAAACCTGTGAGATGCCACATACAAGTATTAACAAAGCCTACAAGTATAACCAGATGAACTACAGAAAAATGAAAATAAAAATGAAACATATTCTGTAGGTATGAAGTTATATATTTGAAACTGCACTGTTATCCAGGCAATTATAAACCTTAATGTGCAACTACCTAATGCCATAGGAGAATACACTAGCCCCGGCTATCCCCTATTTCCTAAAAGATTCACAAAGCACTGAAATACACATTCCATGGAAGATCACCAGCAGAGGTAATTTTCAAAACATTATTTCAGACTGAGAAAGCCTTTAAGTCCAAAATAACATCATTCACAAAAAAAACCCAATCAACCATCCAATCCCCCAAAAAAACCCAAACAAAAGAAAAAGGAGTTTCTTTAACATATCATAATCTGCAGCCCATTTACTTTAAACATTAGTCCTCTTTACCTTTAAAAAAAGCTTTCAATTCAGAGACCTTCTTGAGGAAGCAAACTGATTTATAACATTACTAAATCAGCAAAAGAATTCCCATACCCCTGGAATGTGGAAAAAATATAAATGAAAATGTCAGCTTTTAGAAAGTAAAAAAGAGAAATGTATAAAAAGATAAATAAAGCAAACAAGAGACGTATAGGAAAACCAAAACATTATTTTAGAGGGAGACAGTTTGTAGCGTATCAATCCCTTTACCTGATGCTGTTACCAGGAGGCTGTCTGAATCACATGGTCTACAGGATGAAGCACTAACAGGGTTTATGGAGGAGCTACAGGCAATGGTGGTGGGAATGACAAAGGAATTTTCTGAACATGCAGGTTGGTTCAGTCCAGGGAAGTGGGAAGGCCAGGCACCCACCTGAGATGAGGCTATGGCTGGTATGGCACAGCCTGCAGGTGCCACAGATAAATCTATAGCAGGTTTTGGTGGCAGCTGAGGTGAGGACTTAGAAATAATTTCCTCATTTATTACCCTGATTCCTTGTGGTGAACTTGAAAGAGGTGAAGTCACGGTTTTGGTGTCAGTTTTTGCACTTGTATTTGGGGATCGACTACTATCCATTAAAACTTTAAGCTGTGGGTGTGGTGGAGAAGGAGTTTGAGAAAGCCCTGGTTTTTTAGGAGGAATAGGTGGAGGATTTCCTCTGTCAATTCTTGATACACTGGGAGTCTTTAAACTCATTCTACCGACTGGGGGGTAAGTGCCAACTTCCATTGAATGTGATGTCCCTGGCCGTGATGGAGCACTGCTCTGAGGGCTTGTAAATCTTGAAAGGACTTGGGTAACGGTATTCCGAGCTACCTGTTTGGCAACTAGGTTGTCACGACTAGTAGGGGATACATCCCTTGAGGGAGGGCTTTGGGTAGTGTTTCCATTTTGGTCTTGATCATTTGCATTCGCTTGAAATCTAAATCTAGCTGCTTGGATTCGTGGATTTAGGCCTGGATGCCCAGTAGCGTTGGCAGATGGTGAATGCAAACTGTGCATAGACGAAGTGAGCGAGGAATTCTGAGCTGCGGCAGTTGGTGCTGCAGGGGTGCAGAGGGAAGTACTATTTGAAAAAGGGGAAGTGCTACTTGGTAAATCAGGTGATGAGCCTGTACTTGGTCCATTTTCCTCAATTCTGTTTTGATTCTGTGTAAGAACAGGAGTTGCAGGAGGGACAAGTTCACTAGATGAAGATTGCCTATCAATGACAGGCTTCACAGATGCTGCATTGGTGCACACATTCATTTTTGTATTGCCAGACACGAGTGGGTTCACTGTAGAAGGCTTTACAGATACAGTCAAAGGCAACTTCTTAACATTTTCTGTGCTACTGTCCATCACTACAGTATCTGTTTGGCAGGCAACAGTTCTTGAACTTGGCTCTTCTGTTTCAACAGAAACAGAAACAAGACTCCTATCTTTGTTTTTATCTTTAAGAGAAAGATTAGCTTTACTTTCATTCTCCTTTTTTAATTGCTCAATCATTTTGATCATTTTATCTCTCTCTTCTCTGAGGTCACTGGTGTGCACTTCCTCTCTATGAAGTTTGGCACGCAACTGCTCTCTCTCTGTGTCAAACTCAGACAGCTGCTTTTCCATTTGAGCTTCCATTTGTGTACTCCTTTGTTTCTCAGCTGCAAGAGACTCCTCCAGTTCAGCAGCCTTTTTCTTTTCCTCTTCAAATTTTGACATCACTTCTTCCAGTTTCTGGGCTTCCTCTACAATTCGGCCAGACAATTGCTTACACTCTTTCACTAGCATCAATACTACATGCTTATTCTTTCCACGTTCTTCTTCAAGACGAGCCGATAGCTTTTTGTGCTCCAGCTCAAGATTCTGTAACTGAGATTTTTCCATTTCCAACTGTAAGAAAGCATAGAGAAAAATTCCATTAACAAGATGGAAACTTTCAATGTAACCTAATATTAAACTGACATTGATATTTTAACCTTTGAAAGTATGCCTAAAATGAGCCTGTCTACCCCAGGAACGTAATCTGTGATATCTAAAACAAGTGCCTATAATTTTATACAAGCAAAAGAAAGAGATAGGCATCTGAAGAGCAATTCAGAAACTAAGTAAGCCCATCTACTTTCCTCCATTGACACACAAAGACTTCTCAAAGCGATTAAATGCTTGTGATTTGTGAGTGAGGAGCTACCTGTTCTCCAGAAATTAGACATAACACATCACAGAAAGTCCTCTTCTCAGTAAAGGAACCAAACACAAGCAAGAGATGAGCTTTGCAAAAAAACTTTGAGCCCAGAAATGAAAGGTTTAGGTTTTAGGTCTTCCACAGACTGAAGGGTTGAAATACACAGTCCATTATGCCCATAATAGGTGTCTTATATATTGTTTTAACATTTAGAAATAAGACATTCATTTCTGAGACCAACTTTTTGGCACAGGCACAAGTATCTTCCTGTACTTACTAACAGTGGAAGGTCTCAATGACATCAGTGATGTATAAACTATGTTATAAGCTAGAATCAGAAAACTACCTACTACCATGCAGGTAATGGATAAGAATAATTCTTCCCCTCATTCATATGGTCATTGCCTCCAATTCATCTTGCCTTCTGATTATGCTTCTATTCAAAGCCCCTGTTCTAGAAAAGCACTGGAAAAATCTGTTAATGCACCATTTTATAAAATACCAACTAGTAATAATGCAACCCAAATTGCTTCATATTTTCCCAACTAAACTTTTACACTAGTCAAACAACAACAAAAGAAAAACTGATTTCTTTCTTCCTGCTCCTCCCTTCACATACTGATGCAGTAGCTTCCTATATGACTTATCTGAACGACTGATAAAAAAACAAACAAAACCCCCAAAAACTGCTGAGCATTCCTTCTCCTGTAGTCTCTTTATTGGTATAGTCTTGTCAGTTCTACTTCATATTTATGTACAGATTGATACAGAAATAACAATTCAGAACTGTACCACTAAAGTGCATTTTCTAAGTGGGCATTTTTTCTGGAAAAATACTTTCAGGTACCTATGAAAAAAAAATAATCAATTGCTCACAACATGAACAGTTAATTTTGACTGCAACAGGAAATTGTTTCATGCTTCTACAACACAAGAACATTTCAGAGTGCTCAAAAAAATAATCTAAGAAAAGCTGTGGCAAATAGCAGTACATTTAAATCTTACTTGGAATAAATGTTTCACTTCAATAGATGAAGGAAGAACCATAGATTATAGATTCAGATTATAGTGTCATGGTAAAATAATACTAATTTCAGAGTTTAAGGCAATACAGTGTCATGAACATATTTACTGTAGACTGTTACGTGGGAAACAAGATGGCCCCCAATAGGGGATTGGTAATAGCTATGGAACATCTCATCTTTCAGTCAATGATTAAAATATTGCTTTGGTTGTTAGATGAAAACAAACAAACAAGCAAAAAAAACCCCAGGCATTATAGTATAATAGCTTTTCAGAAGCTTGTTGCCACAGCACGCTATTCCCTGTCCTCTCCAATAGGAGATGAAATTTTTTAGCTCTGGAAGCTTTTTCCACATCACCCTAGATGTGTCTACAATTAATTTTTAACTAAACGCCATTTAAACAAAAGCTAATGCAAATACCATTTTTAAATAATGGTTTTGTTACTCTCCAGTTATACCACAGAGATGAAACTCATGCCATCAAGAGATGAGTACAAGAAGGAGAGAGTCTGCAGTTGTAATAGAAATAAATCCCACCTGCTGCAGCTCATTGTCCCCAGGATAATTTTTTCCCACATGGTAAGTAGAATTCAAACACAAGAAAATGCTTAAAAAGGGAAGTGAAATGACATAGAGAGAATAAACAATAAATCCTGCATGAATTTACACTTATAGATGAACGTAGGTCTCAGCCTCCCAACATTTCTAATCACATTACCTGACCGTAAATTTCTCTTCCGTTTTCTTCAGAAGAATGGAAAAAGCATCAAGAGGTGATGGCAATACTGATGTGATATATATTATAGTAATAGTAAAATTTCTTCCTGAAATCATACCATTATCATAAGAAACAGTGAACTAAGAGGAAGAAATCACTATGGGAAATTATACCTACATTATATATGTCATCTTAGTTTCAAATACCTCAAAACCTGTTTAGCAGTGGAGGGGATCCATTGGGGTTTTAGAACTTCATCCCAGGTTAACCAATACACTGTACAATGCATTTCAGAAAACTGAGTCCACCCTTTCTTAAGAACAGTTTTAAACATATAAAAAATAAGGTATGGCATTATCAGTCATTGCTAAACAAACAGTATCAGCAACGACACCTCTTCAGTTATGTTAATGACAGTACAGCTGCAAATTAAATTAACAAGCTGTTATGATGACATTGTACTTAGGAATGGTCCCATTCACAGTTCTTCACATGCAGAAAAATCATTATTTTTTCTCAAGCATTTCATTGGTTTTTTCAAAGCATCCAACAGCATTTGGATGCTTCACAAGCATTTCAAAGCAAGTGGAACATCCAACAGTAACAGCGGAGCATCCAACAGTTTCTTTTTTATTAAAACAGATACAAAAATAATGAGAAATGTATACAATTTTTAAGGCTTGGAAATGCAATAAGATTATAGTGAAAATGTTTTTATGATGATTTTCTATACTTTATTATTCCTCCTATTTTGCTTTCAGATTAGTGACTGGTTCTATAATTTAACTGTTGTGAAATTACATTACTTTCAAATAACTACAAGCAGATTTTAACATATAGCTGGGATGAAATCAGTTTACCATACTATTATAGTGTATAGTGTCTTACATGCAAGCATTGCATATAAATAAAGAATCCCTAATATTTATAAGTACTCTATTTGATTTCAAATTGACAAGAGCTGCATTAGTTTCTCATTTTACGTTGTCTCCTATGTCTATCTCTTACCCCTGCCCTTGTTTTGGCTGCATCATCTTGAATAGAAAAAACCTCTGAATATTTACATTTTTTCCTTTAGAAGACAGATTTGGGACTAGCTGTATTTATTTACGAGTTTATGAACTAGCAACGATCTGATTTTTGCGAAGTGTACTATATGCATACTCTAAAACATATCAGTAATGTAAACATTTGTAAATATGTCCAAGAAGGATTTGAAAATGGGTAAAAAAGGATACTGAGAAAAATGATAGTGTCCCACAAAGAACTAACTAGCAAAGACCATTTAAAGGTGAGAGACAGAGTACATGCCTTGTGAGAAAAGGTCAAGGGAGATTGGCTTGATTAGTCTAGTGACAAAAGACTGAGAGATGATCTAATAGAAATATACTGCTCCTTTTGAAGGGTCTTACAATGATGACAGAGTCAAATTCTTCTCAGTAGTGGCAGGTGGGGCCCCACAACAGAAGGTTAACATGAAAAATTGCCCTTTAAGTGGCTCAGTCTTGGAAAAAAGTTCTTCACAAGGATAGTAGTGCAGAAAGGCTGCAGTATTGCAATTCCTGGAGGGTTTCAGTCCTCAGACAGACAAATTCACAGATGACCAGATGTACTGCTGGTGATACTCTGCTTTAAGCACAAGGTTAGACTAAATCACATCAACGGGCCTCTTCCAACCAATGTGTCTATCTTTCTTTGAGCAATACTAACTCCTCTGCAAACATCTGACAAATCAAGAACTGTAATTCTGATTATCTGGTTTTGAATTCCCAGGAAACCTCAAAATTAATTTTGATAGCAGCTCCAGGAAAAGCATTCAAAGAGATGGAAGAGGATAGAGACCTAACACATAGCAGATGACATCTGGGGATTAGGTGTTTGGTAAATGACTGACAGTCATTTGTGCACCTCTTTCATTTTTCTACATTCTGGCACATTGTTATGACTTGCTTTTTATGATCAAATACAAATTTTATTCAAAGAATGCTTTTAAGGTCACTATATTCACAGATAGTGACCAAGTCCCCAAGAATAAGAGTTCAGTCTGAGCCTGCTTAAAGTCCAGTAATATCCAGAGAAAATAAACACAGTGGTACATAGACTTCACTACTTAGTGTAAGAGTGAGACAATGAGGCAATTCCAAAAGTGAAGATACAGGCATCACACATTTAGAGGAGGAGGAACCACTCTTGGAGGGAGAAGGTGTGGCTGTCTCTGTATTTAGGTCACATTTTTCTAAACTTTTTTTTTTTTTGTTACATTGGGTCACCCTACTTTGTTGAACATTTCTAGAAATCCCTCAAAACACCTTCATTACCCTCTTCCACAGAGGGATTTGAGAGATGGAGAACAGATAGAAAAATGTAGAACTACGGGAAGGTAAAACACTGAATGAATGGTTTGTGAACGGAGATGGTTGAGAGATGTGTCATCTGTTGCCACAAACCCAAGAAGTTTTAAGAGGGTGCCCTGTCCAAATAGGATTTCTAATTGGCTTTAAAAGAAGAAGGTGTAAGTTCTGTAGAGTCATGCACACAGCTGCTCAATACCACGTAGTTTGTTTTTAAATCCTGTGTTATTTAAATTTCCTATTTGTTACAAGGAGTAAAACCAGTAGAATCATAATGACACACTTTCAAAGCAACATACGTTTTTTAAGTGTGGTGCTTTAAAGTTTAGCTTAAAAATTACAGACTTCAGAATTGAGTGTAGTAAAGGTTCAGGTACTTCTCAAGGTAAGAATCAAGCTGCAAAATAAATTAAGATCAAACTACTTAAAATTAAGATTTAAAGAAAAAACCTCATGTATTCTTCTCTGAAACAAAAGACAAGAGCATCCTTTCCTGTACATGCAGACTTACAGATACAGACTTTGGTAACAAACCTGGGACAAAAGAAGGACAGAAATGGAATTTACATACCAATATCCTGACTTTGAGACATATTCTCAATATGTAAACCCATCTTACATGCATCTATCTGTTAATATAATAAAAAACAGAGATAAATGAAGAAGAGACTTGTGGCCATGCACTGAAACAAGAAATAATCCAAGTGTCCAGGCAGATGTGTCAGGGTGTCTCCCAGTGTCATTCTTCAGTCAGAATAAGCAAACTTACTCACTGTATGCTATGCTGAGACAATCCCTTCCCCAAAATCTCAACTTACTTACAAAGCATACGAAAAATAAAATTAACGTTTAAGAGTCCTCAAAAAGAAGTGCTAGGTAAGTACAAGTAACAGTTCACCACACAGGCCATTACACTGTTTTAAGACTTACATATCATACATACAGTCTAGTATTATTCAATTTTGTTAATGTGGTATCTGAAGTCTTAACAGAGCAGGGATGCTTAAACTAAACTAAACAACAGCTAAGATAAAAAAAGGTTTGTTGATTTAAGTATGTATTTCCAGCATACTTCCAGTACTTCAGTGTGCATATTATTTCCCAAAGAGCAATTACTACCAAAACCAATTTTATGTCAATTGTCTTAGCATTGTCTGTTTTCTTTTTTAAACATCAATATAAAATTGTCACCAAAAAGCTATTTCGCAGCTGCTGAAGACATTCTATCCATCTCATACCCAGTGAGGATGATTCAATGCCTAGCAAGCATTTCTTCTCTAATTATTCAAAAATACCTGGCCTAGATTAGTCTATTATATTACCACTCCTCTCTTTCCTCTCAAAAACCCCTCCCCAACATATTCATATTTAGATATGCTTTAAGAATATATGGTTTACATATTAGTGAAATATGTGCAACCAACAAACCATTCACCTTCAAAATAACATTGTTTTACCTTCAAATGAGACTTTTTTTGCAACATACTTGTTCCAAAATAATTTTCTCTTTACAGCAAATGTTCTAAATATGCAAAAAGGTATTTTTTAGAGTTATAATTTATTTTTACTGATTTATGAAACAGAGCCATCTAATATAAAATGCATATAAATTATTTATTTTATGCTATTTAGGTTAGAATAAAAATAACAGTAGCTTCTCTAGGCTTCAATGGTGTTGGTTTAAAAATATAACGTGATGATGCTTTCTCAGCTCACACTGAGCTATCCACTTATATACTGCATTGACTTGTACCAGTTATAGTTCATTTATTGAATAATAATGAGCTAAATTAATGGAATGAATGAGGTGTGCACACAAACTATCACCAGAAAATCAGCACCTCACTATGTATGACAATTAAGTGATAATATTTTAACACTCCTAATGAGTACCAAGTTAGATAAAGATGCAAATTTAAAAAGTAGCATGAAAGAACAAATCAGGAGAGGGAAAAAGAAAAAAAGTTGGTATCAGTATACCTTCTTTTGTCTGTTTTCAGCAGCAGCCAACTGAGCTGACATTCTTTCTTGCATTTTCCTGCAGTGAGCCATAACAGCTTCTAAAATGGACAGGGGGTTCATGCATATTGGCTTCTTTTCTTTATCACCAGCACCAGCCTCAAAGTCTCTCTGAAGAGCCAGAAATGGGTCACTCAGATTAAATCTTCCATATCGCTCCTGGATAAAAACCTCTTTGCGCCGGGCCTAACAAAAAAAAACAGACAAAGAAATAAAACTAAATGCATTCTTTGGAGTACATCCACACATAGAAGAGACCTAAACCACAGGGAAAGTTATGTTACTTATTTACGTTTTTAAAATATTTTCTTCAGGTATTTGTTTACAATCTCTAGAAGAAATAGTCAGATATATTGCACACAGATTTGATTATAGTCAATATGATTCACCACATAAAAAGACCCCCTTCCCTTCTCAATTCAATACAGAAATACCAATTTGGAGCATTTCAGAAGTATCACAAAAGTAACATCTCGTAAATTGGCTGATACACAGAGAGGAAAGGGAAGAAAAACATTCTAAAATAGTTTTCTATTTCTGTGTATTAAAATAATGTTAGTAAAATATATGAAAACATGCTTTGTGTGTTTACTGCAGTACCAAAATAAGTATTTTGCAAATAAAAAAATTGACGGTATGCTTACACATACAGAGATTTTCATATGTAATATCAGACAAGCAGAGAGCAAAAATACCATCAAGGTTTTTGTGAAATTAAGACACTACTAATGTCTCTCTTCAGGAAGAACTTGATGTCATATATTTCTCCATACAATTATTTTAAAACACAATTATATTTCCAACTACAGTATAGCACTTTATTGTCATAACAAAAAATATTAATAAAGATCAGAGGTAGTTTTGCTTGACAAATTTTTGGTTCTTCAGCCCAACATAGAAACAGACCAGTTTCAGAGAAGGTATTTTTATATATTTAATACACAGTACACAGGAAGATCACAGATAAACACTGACTTCTAACAGTCTTCATAGAAAATATTGTTCCAAAATCTAAGGCTTAAGACCCATCTAATTTGTGAGGGGAAAAGAAAACCAAATCAAACCAAGTAAGCAAGCAAAAAAAAAAAAAAACACCCCACCAAAAAAACCCACCAGAAAGATCCAATGATTTCTAAAATTTTGTTGTGGTGTTTTTGTGCATATAACAGAAAGCAGAAGGAAGAAAGCCAAACCATTAAAGCACAAATTTTGGAAGAAAATGAAGGCTTGTTACCTTAAAAATTAAAACACTCACTAGAGCAACTCTTTAAAGAAGTATGTCAGAAAAAATTTTAAAAAAACCCCAACAAACCCCAAACCACAGTGCAGAGAAACACCATCAAAAAGAGGAATCCCTCCGAAAATGGACAAAACATTTATCTGTGACTTGATTCAAATTTGGTTTTGAAGAATAAGCAAAAAAGAGAACGACTAAGCCAATTCTGAGGTACAAAAGGGGAGGAACAAGCCTAATAATTACCAAATGGGTTAGTAGATCATTTAGAAAGCTTGAAGTTAAAATTGTAACATATGAAAAGATCATAAAAGGTAATACACATTTCAGGGCATGAGAAATCAAAGAACCCAAGACTATGTTAGAAAAACTCCCCAGAGAATAACTACAAATAATACACCTTAGTGAATGCCCAACTTTTTCCTATATATTGTCTACAATATTGAAAAGTTGTGGGAGATTAAAAGGTAAAAGAGAAGTTACTTACAACAGAAGTAAGTGTGCCTGCATATTCTGATGCTTGAAATACTTTTAGTCTATTTTTCAATTTGATAGTATAAATAGAACTTGAAAATATTTATAAAAAACCCGGGTCTTTGGGGAATAACTTCAGAAAAAACTTAGAGAGTTCATTCAGACCTAAAGTCTGGCTAGGCTTACAAAGTCAGGTAGTGATTGGTTGAAGAGACAAAAATAAGCTGATAGAACCTAGCTATTTTTTATATATTGCCTTGAAAATAACCCCTAATTAGTCTAATATTTTAATCCCTTAATTCTTAACTTCAATATTTTAAACTAAAATAAAATAGTTCCACAGGTAGTATTAGAAAGCCAGGTGGGGAATGGCTATATTTGTAGCTCCTGGTTCTATATACTGAAGTTACAGGACAGTATGCAGCTTAGGAATTCAACCTTCATGTAAAGGAAACAATCAAAACCAAAAACCTGACCCTAAATGGATTGAAGTACTAAGCAGCCAAACAAAATTAAAAATCCAAGCAGGTTAAGAATTTAAAAGGAAATGGAGGCACAATCCATACATAAATTATCAGCAATGTAAAATCCACTTAGTTTATATAAACAAAGTGAGCCATCAAAGTAAAGGAAAAAACACTGATGTAGCAGCTCATCTGTAAATAAAAAATAGGACCACCAGGGCTTCCATCCTTAAATCCAGAGACCAACAGCAAAAAGAGAAGCCAAGTAGATTAATTGATCAGAGGCAAAGGCAACCATTCATGCCTTTAAGGAAACACAGGTAGACAACCAGTGAAATAACGTGCATTTTCTAGTTTTTTTCTATGACCCAGGACTAGCTGTCCTCTCAGCATATACCGTATGTATGCAATGTGAATGTTCTCTAACATGCATAGCAATTAACAAAGCAAGCAAGGCAAACGCTCAGTGTGCACCTGCCAAAATAATAATGGGACTGGGTGTTCAGACTCATTAACTAAGGAAAATATGAAACTATATAGAAGAGATGATCTCCATCTGAATGAAAATCAAAACAATCTGCTGGCATTAAGAAGTAAAGTAGTAGAAGAAAATATGAAAGCTAAAGACCATGGAAATACTAACAGGTCTCGAACAGCACGTGGTTTGGGATGACAGACCCTTTAGGGATGAAGCCGTAACTGTATACCCTCAAGCACAGTCTAAAACAGACTGGTGACTCTCAAACCATAAACAGCAAAGTCATCTCAGGATGCTTCCAACTCACAAATGCAAAGTATTAAAACAAATGTTTCCATGTTTCTATACAAGGACTAAAAATATAAAACAAAATGATGGGATGAGGAGACATGATTTCAAATGAAGATACCAGAATAAAAGATAAAGCAGAAGCTTAGCAGAAGGGAAGCAATGAGTAGTTCTCTAAAACTTAGGCACCACGTGGCAGAAAGACAAGCTAGGCTTGAGTTTTTTTACATGATTCCTCCAGCCTCTAAACAATATTTCCGTCCCTTTGCACTTCACTAAAGTACATCAGATGGGAGAAATACAACTACTAGAATCAGAACATTTTCTCATATCATCTTTCAGCACTGAATTTCAAGTCATAAGAGGTAGTAGCAATATCAAGATACCTGTTTTTTATGGCACTTATCTGTGGAATGTACAGTCTAATGTCATATAAGTAATTAATCCTTTAAAATAATCTCTGCATAATTTGGTGGCTGTGCTAAAACAGCTTTAGCACGGGCTCATATATTAACTTCAATTGCACAGCAATATATACAGAAAATAACATTTAAAATGTTGATTTGTGAGTAATTAACCAAATGTATTTTCAAACAGAAAATTTTCAAAAAAACCCAGAATATGCACCCACTATAGGAGGTAATCTGGATTGCTGCATTGCGAAAGGTGTTATATGAATTTATAAACTGTCAGCTTTATTTTTCCGTACATACCCATTTGCATAGCAACTAGCCTTTTAATGGAATGCCTGAGATTGAAAGTATTTAAAGGTATGAAAAGATGTCCATGGGAAACAATACTTTTTGCAGCCTATGCCAGTGGTACACAAAATTATGATTTAAGACTTAAGCTAAATCCTTCAACAGGTAACTGCTAATGAAAACTGACAGTAAGCATAAATCACACATAAATCAAGAAAAAATATCTAAAAACAAAGACAAAAACCCCCTTTAAATAGTTCATTCATGACATTCACTACTGTAGTACAGTAAAAGCTTAAACTTCTTTACAACAGCTTTTGAACTCAGCCCAGTAAGAACATCACATTTATACAGAGCTTTTAAATCCTTATACAGGATCTGAAACATTAAACAAGGAGACTTAAACCTAGTGCAACTACTCCTTAGAATGAAAACCTAAAGTTTTTTTACAGACAGGCTGGTCTACAGCACTGTTAGGTCAAGGATGAACTACAAATTTATATTAAAATAAAGTACAGTAGAACTGAAAAACATCTTCAGAGAGGGGTGAAAGATGATCAAAAGGTACAACATGGCTTCTCTTCAAGGAAGAGCCAAGTAGAAATAGGACTTTTCAGTGTGAAACAGAGACAACCAGGGAGACACATTCTAGAGGTCTGCACACTGACAGGACAAGTAGCAATTGTCCCATGATCTAATAAGGGAAATTTGAGTTGGACACAAATTCTTCTCACTGAGAGCAGATAAGCATTGGAACGTGTTGCCCAGGGAAAATATATAAACCCTCTCACTGGGAGATTTCCAAAAGATAAGGCCATCAGCAACCCGATCCATGTTTGACGTTAGTCCTGCTTTAAGACTGGACTGAATGATCTCTCGAGGTGCCTTCCAACCTAAATTACTCTATGATTAGTGATTTCTTCTAGGACTGTTATTTTTTTATCTTGTAGGTGCTAGCAATCTTCTCAAGTTACAAATGACAGAAAATGAGCTCTCAGAGGAAGGAAAAACAACCAAACACTTATTGGTGGAACAAGTCTTATGTCTTGCTTCGGATCATGAAAATACTTTTTATGACTTAGAAAACAGAACTTTCAGTCTGTGATGTTTTAAAAAACAAAAAATCAGTACTGAACAATCCTAGGGATTACCCAGCTGTGTGAAAAAAGGGGAAGGTTTACTCTCAAGTTTTCTCTCCTAGAAAGATAAACTGCTTCTTTTATTACTCTCTCAGGGAGCCTGTCTCCTACCACATATACCTCATTCACCCCTAGACGAATTTTTTTTCGCACTATTCAAGTCATCTCTATGCATCTATCTGCCAACTCCCTCCTGGACACTTCCATCTCTCAAGCTGATCCTTTGCAGTCACTGACCCAATTATCTACTGGCAGATGAAGACTGGCAGCAGGGTGTGCAGGGAGAGGAACAAAAGGAGTGGAGGTATCTGGATGATGGGTTGTAGGAAAATCTGCAAATCCAGTACAAGAACTGGCCTGCAGTTACTTGTTTCTTATGTTCTATTTCATAAGAAAAAAAAAAAAATCTGTTTTCAGTGACCACACTGAGAATTATGAAGTTTAATTAGATTTTTTTCCCTCTGTTATTGAAAAAGAATGTAAGGGGGCCGGGAGGCCTTCAAATAGTATCCATCTTACTGTGGACTTAAAGCTAAAAGCATTAGAAAAGCAAGGAAAAACAAATATGACCAATTAATAGATAAGTAAGAAATAAGCCCAATAATGAAACACAAAAAATTAATCACATAAGTTACATTGTTAGTTTTCTTTCAGTAATAATCTACATTTATATTAGTTGCACACATTTGCTGAAGTGAGTTTTCATAATCAGCTTACATATATCAGAATATATAAGCAACTGTATTTTTAAGGTTAATACTGCATTTTTTCCCCAACATAGCTCAGAGTTCCCTCTTCGTTTACCTGCCAAGTTAAGAGTTCAGCAAGTCCAAGTCTTCCATGCAGCAATTGATGATAAACATCAAAAATAGGACTGCATGTCCTACACCATTGTGGAACAATGGAACTGAATTAAAGCTGCCTCAGAACCCTTAAACAAAATTTCCTTCCTTTCAAGAGCGTTTGTTCCTCTGATTAATTTCCTCTTCCACATATAATTGTTTCAACAGATGTTGATAGGTTCATATTAATATTTATTCTTGACATATGTATTAGGGAGTGGTAAAAAGTCTTCTAAAACTAACCAGCATCGAAGAGGAGGCAGTAAAAGCTTATTTTATGTGTTATTTTAAAGACAAGGGTGAGCCCTTCATTCTAAATAAAACTGGAAGGGTAATAGATTTTTGAAATGAGAAAGATGGCTGAAAGAGAACATGTTCACAAATATTATTCAGTGGCATTATACAGTGTCTTGAAATTATTTTTCTGGAGATATTAAGTTAAACAAAAGAGAATTATCAATGAGTATATATGCATAACAAAAGCAGTACTTTCCGAGATACCTGCAAAATACTGGAGTCAGGGACAGGATGTCTTACTATGATTAATTGAGAATGACTCTTTAAAGAATGCCAGCAATTTTGTTACACAATAGGGCTTGGGGGCTTTGTTGGCTTTTTGGGGGGTTTTTTGGTTGGTTTTTTTTGTTCTTTTTTTTTTTTTTTTTGTTAATGCAGATGTAAATGAATGTTTTCAAAGTATCATATGAAATGTTACTTCCATATAAAGTTTTACATAACAAACTAAAAATGGAAATGTTAACTGCTGAAGAAATGTTATCCTGCAGCATGATTTCTGTCAATGAACACGTGATGCTCAATTTCTCCTTACAATCTTAACTACAGTCTAACTACCTTTCTTCAGCACTGTGTAAGTGCATACTTATTGCAAAGTCTACAAGTGAGTTACATTTTAATGAACTCAATATTATATGAAAAATATTTGACCAATATATTGAAATTATTTCCATGATAAGTATCAAGTATCATAAGACAAAAAATTGTGTGTACACTTAAGGATGAAAAAAACAGATATTCCCTGAAGAAGACTGATGATTGTAACAGGCTGCTAGTTCAGAAAGAGTGAAAACAGTAGAAAGAATTGAGAAATAGGAGGATACAATCAGCAAGTTAAACAAAACCAACATAAAAGTTGATTATGCTCTGACAGACCTATATAATTGTTTCATACTACAAAAAATGCTCTTCACAGATGACTGATCAGGATCATGAAAGAATTCAAGTCTTTTGGTAGAGGTACTAATAAAGAAAAGAAAATACTACCCATTTAGTAATTTTTAATGTAAGGCACACATACTCAGAAAAAGCCATGCAAATATATCAATGAAGCTCATTACAGTGAAGTAGGCTGCATGAAAGTGGAGATATAATCATTTTTTCTAGAAAAGTTATCCCAGGCATGAACCATTAAAATAAGAGTAAAAACAAAAAGTTGCATTATTCTCTCATTCACAACAACCCATAAAACTTCTCCAAAAATCTGTAATTTGCAAAGCGTCCCCTTCTCTCAGAATCACATAGCTTCAAATCCAAGCTTTTAAAAAGCATTTTTCAAGGTAAAAAGAAAGCTCTGAATATAAGATTGCATGTTGCTTTACAAGGCTATCCTTAGTAACCTCCATTTAAGAAGATATAAAATCCCATCATTTTAAGGCATTGCATTATTTTCAGCATTACAAAGCTAAGATCAGTACCAACCGAAAACCTAGTACAGTCAATATAAAATATTCTTCACTTCTTTCAGATGTAAAAGGTGAGACTTGGGTCTTGCACTAAGTTTCTAAATGAGGAAGGAAAAAAGCTCAAGTTGTGAAACAACATGTGCTTTCAACTAAGAGCCATCCAGATGTTCTATATAAAGAAAATAGACATATTTTATGACAGCTTTGTTGTCTGATGCTGAAACATTTGAAAATTATAGGGCAATATTTTATAAGAAAGTATCACTGTTTGATGCTCTGATTATCTAACCACCCAGGCATTTATTTCTGATAATAATACAGATTTCCATAGTGATAATGACTCTCAACAGATAGAAGAGACTTGAGCTTTCTGGTTGCTTTAAATAACCATTTGTCATCTAGACTTTTTCTGCATGTTCAGACTTATAGTTCAAATTCATGCAAATCAGTTCATAATTCCTTGCATGGAAATCTGTCAGCCATTCTTCTGAAGTACTGAAGGAAATCTGACTTCACCTCTAACCAAAAAAAGAGCACTTTAACCTCCATGCTTAGCAGTTAAAAAGCTTCTTTAACTCAGTAACAGACAAAACATACCAAAGACATAACAGAAAAACTTTAACTAAATCTGTGTTTCTTTTTCATTTACAGCATTTAGATTTTCATATTCCCAAGCTATCAAAATCTCAGTTAAAATATCATCCCATATTACTGCATGGCAAATACATGATTATGAAACTTTAATTATTTTAATGAAAAGGTATGCAAATTATGAGTTTACAGTGCAATCATCAGGCACAATCAACATGGGTTCACAAAGGGAAAGCCCTGTTTAACTAATTGGATATCCTTCTATGATAAGGTCACCCACCCAGTGGATGAAGGCAAGGCAGGGATGTAGTTTTTCTGGATTTTACTAAGGCTTTGGATACTGTCCCTCATGGCATCCTTCTGGACAAGTTGTCCAACTCTGGGATGAGCAGGTTCACCGTGCGCTGGGTGAAGGACCGGCTGAAGGGCAGAGATCAAAGGCTTGTAGTGAATGGGACGACCGCTGGCTGGCGGCCGGTCATCAGCGGTGTTCCTCAGGGCTCAATTCTAGGGCCAGTTCTGTTCAATATATCCATCAACAGTCTGGATGCAAGAGCTGAATGCACCATTAGCCAGTTTGCTGATGATACCAAACTGGGAGGTGCTGTTCATGCCCTTGAAGGACAAGAGGCCTTGCAGAGGGACCTAGATAGATTGGAGCATTGGGCAATGATTAATGGGTTGAAATTTCACCAGCTGAAATGCCGGATTCTGCACCTAGGATGGAGTAATGCTGGGCACAGGTATAGATTGGGAGGAGTGGCCGGAGAGCAGCCCTGCAGCAAGGGATCTGGGGGTGCTGGTTGTCAGCAGGCTCAACAGGAGTCCACAGTGTGCCCTGGCAGCCAAGAGGGAAAACTGCATCCTGGGTGCATCAAGCACAGCATAATCAGCCAGTAAAAAGAGGTGATCATCCCGCTGCATTCAGCGTTGGTGCAGCCTCACCTTGAGTACTGTGTGCAGTTCTGGGCCCCACAATTTAAGAAGGATGTGAAGGTCCTTGAATGGATCCAGAGGAGGGCAACAGAGCTGGTGAAAGGGTTGAAAGGAACAGGCTTTCTAGAGAGGTGGTCAATGCCCCAGGCCTATCAGTGTTTAAGAGACATTTGGACAATGCCCTTAACATGCTTTAACTTGGTCATCCCTGAATTGGTCATTCAGTTGGACTAGATGATCGTTATAGGTCCCTTCCAACAGAAATAGTCTATTCTAGTCCATTAACAACACAGATTTATTTGAGGTATAGTAAGAGAATTCAATGTTTTCAAATGATTTCTGTATTCACTGGAAAGTAAATTGTGAGAGTAATATGTATTACCTCCAAGAAGAATTTTATTCTTGCTACTACCCCTAGTGAAGAAGCTGAATGAACAAATAGATTTAACTAAATACATTTGATTTCTAGAACAGAACATTTTAAAGTAAACAGAATACACATCTACATTGTATATTTTGGGTTTTATGCCCTTTATTAAAACTTTAAAGTAATTTTCCAGCTAGTACTCTTTACAGTTACCATTACTTAAAAGTTACTAATTTTAAAATTGTCACATAAAAGCTTATATTTCCACAATATCTAGCTAAAATTTTGTGCTGCCATTTCAGAGAGAACTGAACACCATTGCTCTATTTTCTCAAATTTCCCATTTATTTCTCCAAATGGAATGCTGGCTTTTATAAGAGACCTAGTGCTAAGTATTTTTAGTACACTGCTAGAGCTTCTAAGACAGAAGCCTCTCTCTGGAAGAACTGCAGAACCTGGAAGACCTATCCACCAGTCAGAACAGCATCAAAACAGAGTGGGAGGAACAAAAGCATACACCCAAGCATAACAAAAGTAACTGCTGCTATGTTAGTATTTTCACAAGTGTCGAATTTGAAAAGGACCCCAATCAAATCTCTTATTAATAATTATCTTTTATAAATTACTATCATAATTTATTTAGGGGAATCAAGAACAAACATTATACATTTTTTCTTCAGCAACAATAACATGAAGAGACACACAAACAAAAGAAAGAACTATTATGCTATCAGTTGCACTTTCGTGTTACCATCAACAAAATTAACTGTACCATTTATTGGCATAAAGGAAATATCCTGTGTATGTTCTGTTAACTAAAAATGGAAAATTTCAGTTAACATAATACAGATAGGATGACCCAGTTACATTTCTCAATGTCATCAACGTGAGTAATGATGGGAAACAGATAAAACATTTTAAATAATTCATTCTAACAATCAAGTTCACAGCTGTATTATGCAAAGCTCACAGAAACCGAGAAACAGTTACATCAACATGATATTGGAATTTTTTATTATTGTTTTTACAAAGTGTGTGTATCTCTACTCATTAATTTATGTTGGATTATGCAGAAAGATCAATCGAGGGTAGGAAGAATCAAGTGGGAAAGGCAAAATAATTATCCAAGTAAGAAACCAGCAGAATACTTTCAGCTAAATTAGAAGTTACATGCCTGGCAACAATAAAGACATTCAGATCTTATGTGTAAAACAAAAAAAGTGACTATTATCAATGTAACAGTCATTGCTGGAAAGGACAGAGTGAAAAGGATGCTTGCAATGCAAGGCCATAGAGTTTTCATACTAGAAAACTAGCCTCACAGTTTCATACTTGTAGTCTCCAACTTTAGGAGAACCTGGTAGAAGGATATTTACCTGAGCAGTGAAGCTTAAGCTTAGTAAAATAACACATATACAGGACTGTTTTAATATGTTTTACCAAAAGTTTTGCTTTGCTCAGTGCTTAATAACTCCCTTTGGCAAATAGCAAGTAACTACCACAAGAAGTGATGTAACACTACTGAAAACTTATTTTGTCAGTAGCTTCTAGAAGAGGCCTTTGTATGTGTCAAAATACCAGGATCCCTCAGATCAACAAAGTTTATCAGTCCAGGGACTGCTGCTTCTACCTCCACAGCATCTGGTGGAAAAGGTGCAATCTGGTTCCATTCATAAAGAAGTGCAAGAAATAAAGCTGTTACTTGATGGAAAACCCAAATACAGTTCACTTGATACCTTGTATCATGCAAAGAAAAGTATTCATTGTTAGTTATCCATGCTTACAGAACTATTATTACAAAAAACCACTGAATATAAGAAAAGTAAATACTCTCATAGGCATCTGAAATGATCTTTTAAATAAGATACTATACATAAAGCCAACTCACCAATAATATACACAGTATTTCCAAATTATTACAACATGGACTCTGGCAGTATCAAGGATAAGGTATAAGACTGTCCTTTAATTTCACAACATTTCCTGAAGTACGGTGTTAGGTTTTGCTGTCTTAAGCAGGCTTGGTCATTTTGTTGTCATGCAACAAAAACTATTGTCTTACATTGTAACCAGCCATGAAATTCTCAAAAATTGAGGTCCACACAGATATTTACTGGAATAGTGCTAGTTTCTTGAATTGTTTGGCAATAAAGCAGTGTGTCAAAACATGTCAAGTAATTTCATAAAAATAAATTTAGCTGACAAACTAAAAAAAAGCCACAATACATAAACCATGATCAAGATAGGGAAAAAAAAAAATTTAACAATCTTTAAGGTTGTGTCTAACAACACTTTTTCAATTAGGTGAACAAAGAGAGTGCTGCATTACTTTAAATAAACCACAGATAAAGATATCATTCCATACTAAGCACTGAAAAATCATTTTATCTACTAACTCATCTGAGGTTTATTCATATTTCATAGTTTCTTTGCAATCAATTTTAAATAGCTTGCAATAGTGAAATAATAGTTTTTGACAACCATGTTCAGAAAATTACAATAAACTAATATTAAGAAAGTAAAAGCTTTAAACATAACCAGAATCATTGGACAGGTAAAGACAAACTATATTTAAGAGCAGAGGAAATGCATATGCAACCATAATCAAATTTAATAAATGAAAGGTAGTGATCAGATGAGCAAGTACACGAACTGCAAACCATTGCCTCCCCCAAATTCAGTAAAAATTAAATTTTTGCAAAGAAATTGCAACATACAAAAATGACAACTGCAAACAAGGCATTATCTGACTTCTATTTCATGGTTCACTTCTGCCACCAAGGCCAACAACTGCCATCATACTGCCTACAACAATAACCTTCTGTTACATACACTTTAACATCTTCTGCTCCTCCTTCTACCTAATCATCATTTTTCCAAGACACCTGCTACAAAACAGGCTGTCTTACTGGCTGCCAGAAACCCCTAAAGCTGCCTTCTGTGTGCTCTTAGCTCCATTCTTCGGTACGAAAGCACCATGGGATCCATACATATAGAAGTTCAGATTTGCATTTTAAATTCACAACAACTTAGCACAATTACTGCAGGTAAGGGTCTTCATAATTTATAGGCAGTGTAGCTTCATTTGACAGATTATACTTAATATACATGTAATTTTTCTACCTATCAGTCAATTTGAGAACAACTAAACTATATGGATTCATTCTGTTTTTCTGATAGCTCCCATGTTTCTTTCCCTCTCAACCCCGAAATTCAATCTAGAAGTACTAAATCTTATATTACAATTCTTCTTAACTTTGTGAAGTATTTTGGGATAAAAACTTTATCCATACACAATTGACAATTATTGTGTTGGCAATAATTCTTTTAACATATAACTTGCAGAATACAGGCAAAACCAAAGATCACCCCATCACAAGATGCAGAAGAAAATAAATAACAAAAAGGACACGAAAACTCTAACAGATAATCAAATTTTCTTAATTAAAACCTCAACCTGCATTAGGCAAAAGTGTGCCTTGACAAGTGAAAGAAGCTCTTTTGCTAGACACAACTCACTGGGAAGCAGACAGGTCAAATTAGGCAAGTACAGTTTGTGAGTATGTACAGCTCCCCTTCCAAATATTTTACTTAATATCTACCTTAGTTTTTTTTCAAGGAATAGCTATTTCACTACTGAAAATGCAAAGTCCGGCATGAAAAGCTCCACATTTTGCATAGTTATTCCAGTATTTTTGGTTACCCACCAAAAACCTGATGTTGTTACATAGTATATTGTTATGATAAACTATGATACACTCAGTTGTTTTTTTTAAATTTTGTTTGATCTTCACACGCACTTAAAGAATTGCAAAAGTGTTACACAAATTGACAGTTATCATCAAAATAGTTCATGTTTTCAATGAGATTAAAATAAAACTATATTGTTCAGTGCTTAATCATTGTTGGCTGAAATTGGAAGACAAGTTTACTAATAATAGCCTTCCAGAACGCACAGCTCAGGATTTGAAATCAAACTAGCTTGAGCAGAAAATGTATTCTGCCCTTCAGGGAGAAAGACTCTAGAAGAGCATTTTACAGTGATCCATCTGCCAATTTCACAAGCAAGGTCCATCTGTCTTAAATTCAAGAATGATCGTAATGGTAGAAAACATTGGGGAATTTCTGGGTTTAGAAAATGCACACGAGGATCTAGAGTTTGGGGTTTTTTTTAAATCTAGAGCAAATCAACCCATATTTCCTGCTATATTTACACAAACAACCCTGGAAAAGGGCATTTATAGGTATACAGTGACTATGTCAACATAGTGCAGCACAACAGGAACAAGCGCGTAGAACACCACAATCAGTACTAGGAATGTGACTATGGCGCTGCCACTTGGTGTTACTTTGGACTAGCTCTGCTCTCAGTTCAGTTTACACAGCCCGAGAGCTGTCTGTGAGGCAAATCAAAGTTAGGTGGGGACAATGGGGAGTTTCTTCAAAAGTGTGGTCTTGGTCTAAATGTTAAGGTAGGTTCACTCAAGTAGTTCCTTCACACACACATATTATATAGATATGTAAAAAATGGCCTTCATCATAATGAACCCCAACATCTCATAAGCTACTCAGATGACCAGAACTTTCTGACAGAATGTTAGTACAAAGAAACATTTTTTTCTGTTGTTCGAAAATGCAATACTTTGCAAAACAACATTCAATTTGATTATATATACTTTTAGAAAAAAATGGAGCAGAGTTTTGAAGTAATGTTGGATTACACCATTATAGCCTTAGAAATGGAGTGTCTTTTAATTGCAGCTAGTTATTGAAGAAATTTCTGAAACAATCCGATCATTTCAAAACAAATGATCCTCCTAAAATGTATTAAAACTTTTTTTTAAGACTTGCTTTAAACTACTGAATTTCTCATGGAATTGAATATTGATATCCTAGTAGTTCTAAAATGATTAACAGGAGAGCTGGAACCTGAAAACTGGCATTCAACATACTATGTATTGTCTATTTTAAAGAAACATTGTGTAATCTACACAGTAATCACTATACTTTCTAAAAGCTGTTTATCCTTATGTTAAAATCTTGTCATTTTAGACTGGAAGCTTTTTATGGTAACACTAATAGAATGGGTTATTAAACTTAAATGCGGCTATGAGGTATTATTACGTGATGTATTAATTTCTGTCTTTTGACCTACCTATTTCATTACATTAATATCCACACCTTCAATACAAAATTCAACCACTACTCTTCAAGAACTCACATGTCTTGCTAGGGGAAGTCAGAAATTATCTTATATGGATTTTCTACTCAGACATCATACAGAAAGTATGATTCATTTCCAGCTCTATTGATTAGCCTGCAGGCCTGTCAAAATGCTTAGATTCAGAGAGATAGTTACAATTCGAGCAGAACTACCACAGCAGAGATCTTTTTCTTCTTATCTTTTTATAAATTTAGATAGTCTAACTTAAATTCTCTGAGCAGCTAAATTAACGAACTCTGACTTTCCCTAACTCTGTACTCCACAGTTCATATACAGTGCTTAATAACAGACCACAAATCTCCACCTTTCCTTCAACAAAGGCCCTAACAGTATGACTTTTCTTACCCAGCTGCCTGGTTTTATTGACTATCTACTTCTGAAATGCTTGCAGAAACTGGTTAAAAGATTCAACAGAAATTGGTACAAACACATACACATAAGAGCCTTAGGAAGTTATAGTGAAAATTAAATACAATAGGGCTTTACAACACTTAAGAAACACCTACAAACAAATTTACCTTGCCATTCTCATACTGTCCTCCTGACTCAGTCATCACACACACAGAATCTGTTGATTTGGAGCTCACTTAAGCTCTGAGAAAAAACATTGCTCCACAGCAATGTAATTGATACTGTAGTCAATTTTAATTTAAAAAAAAATATATATATCCATTGTTGGTATTGGCAATTCTTTTAGCCATTTTTTTTATTTCATTTGTGATCTTTCCCAAAAATCCAAAGAAGTTGTTCCAAATCTATGCAGTGTTATTAAAGGATCTAGTATGATAAGAATGTGAACAAAAAAATGCAAATTAATTAATGCATATCATAGAAGCAAGTATAATATAAATTTTCATTTCATCATTCACCACCTAATTAAATTTACATATGCAAATATAATTAATAAAAAATAAACAAAAATCCCAACTAAATTGCGCTTTCAAATTTTAGATGAATAATAACCTACTAAAGATTTAACTTTATGAGATAATCACCACTAAAAGCAGCATTTAGTATTTGTAATTCCATGCTTGACAGCTAACACTAGTACTTCAGTCCATCACATGAGGGTCAATGCACTTTAAAAAATCCTCTAGAAAGCAGGCAGATACAGCAACCACTTTACAGCTGGAGAAAATAAAACAACAAATGAATGCTGTATTTAAGATCACAGTTGTGGGAGGCCAGACCTGTGCTTTGATTATGTGGCCACATTATCTCTACATTAGGAATATATTATCCCCTTATTAAAAGCAGACATTATTTGGATAATTGAGAAAGATGGAGGCAGCAGCTATAGTTAAGTCTCCCTCCTTTTTTAACTATATGCATTCCCAATAGCAATTAAACAGCATGTTATTTGTCATTAATGAAACACCTTTAATGATTTAAGTGTTAATCTGAATTTAATTTTAATTGCAGTGCAACCCTGATCATGGAGTACTAAAAAAAATAAACTACAGATTCAAAAAGAACCATCATAAGTCATGTGGTATAACAGTTATATAAAATCAGAGTGCTAATAAGAAAGAGTTCCACAAAGATCACCTCCTTTGAGGTGAATCCTGATGCTGCTCTCCACAGCAAATTAACTGTTCAGTTAGAGAATAAATCTGAAAATTTGACCCTTTGCATGACAAAGGTCTGCTCTTCCAAGGCTGTTGGTCCTCACAGGGCTGAACTTGTCCAGCAACCTGAAATTGCTCTGGCTGATAATTACTGTAACTTTTTCAAATCCGAATTTCTCTGACTTCCAAATTCCAGACAGCCAGTGTTCCCCAAAAAATAGTGTTCAGGTAGAGATTAATTCAGCAAAATACTGTGAGTTCTGTATTGTACAAATCAGAGTATATTATAACAAATTTAGATATGCTAAGGGAAAAAAAATCCCTCAGCTTTCTCTGTTTATATCAAAGCACCAAACTACTTTTATAGCAATAGTAGGAGATGTTGACCCAGTTAGATAAAGTTTCAATCACTGAAGCAGGAAGCAACAGCCCTTTTTTAGAAATAGGAATGTTATGTGTCCTTACGTATCTGCAGTTGTGCATATTATAAAGGAACAACAGCATATTGTGAAAATGTGGAAGTATACAGATGTCATCTGCATATTTCTTACGAATGCAGTTTGGATTTGAAGTTTTGTTTTTGTTTCAAGGTATCTTGTTTTTGACTTCAAGGTATCAAAACTTTCATAAAATACAATGGGAAATATATGATACATTATGCACAAAGATGCAATAAAAAGAGTTAATCTTTATGTGTGACACCTTGGGTTTGATTCTCTGTAATTTATCATGTGACACAAATTCAAGTGCCTTAATAAAATCTATTACATCAACACTATTAACTATACTAACTAAACTTATCTCCCCTTCCCCTCCAACGGGATGACTACTTAATTTAACAAGATTTTTCCCCATAATCACAAACTACTGGCCTTTCTCACTTTCTTTTTTTTATTTTTTTTCACTTACACAGAATAGACAGAATGGACACTCTGCACTGGAACGACACCCAGTAGACAGATTTAAAAAATTCCCTAGTTCAATATTTCCAAAGCAGAGCAACAAACTCTGAAGCTTTTCTACTTTATTCTCACTGGACTGCACCTTTTTGAAACTAGGCTTTAAATAAACAGGAAAAGTTACACAACATTTTAAAATGCTGAATGAGGAGTTTGTTGCCATCTTCTCTGATGGCTCCTAGCACCAAGAGAAATTAAACTGAAAGTCATAAAGTACAAATTAATTTTGACAATATTCATATTGATATACATATTCATGATACAATGAATACACTGTAAATAAACACCCAGAAGACAAGCATCTGAATACAATACAATTCTGAAATACAAGGGCATTGCCTCCCTGTCAGAAAAGCAGTATTACAGCAGTACTAACTGATACAGGGTATCGTTCTGGAGTTTAATTTCTTTCACTGACACCTCAAACTGTGCATAATTTTACAGCTATTTTTTAAATAAAAGAACAAAAAAACACAGAAGTCACAAAACCACAACACATTCAGATTATTATTTTAGATTTCTATGAGCTATTAAGTAGCAAAGTTTGCCCCATATATAGGACTGAGGCTCAATCCACAAAAACAAAGACGTGTTTTCTGCTTAATCCATCAGAACCCACACAGACAAATTACACTTTTAAAACATATCAAGAAGCATTAAACTGTAATACTGAAAAGCAAGTTTCTGAAATAAACAAAAAGAATTCATTTAAAACTAGATTTTAAAAGTAATTTAATTGAGAACTCCATAATACACATACATATATATACACACGTCTGTATATGGCATAGAAAAAACCAAACCAAAACCAGCAAGGCACCAGTTCCAACTCCATATCTTATCTAGAAATACTGTTCCTGCTCCCTAGTTCTTACACCTTAACTCTGTCAGAAATCTCTGTTCCATTCCACCAGGGAATACTGTGGATAAGGTGTGGATTGTGATGATATGACATAACATACCAAGGGAAAAAAACATTTGGCACTGTGAGAACCATGCTCCTGTAAAAGTCAGCCTGAAAATAAATCCTACCTATGGATGTTGAAGGTAGGTGTGTTTTTTTTACATAACTGGCTTTATAGACAGAGAAAATACAACCAGATCTGTCTCAGATCTTCAGTAAAGCATATGATGTGGCTTCACACAAAATTAGTGAAGTGGCAAACAAGTGAGGTCAGTCTAAAAATTTATACAATGGCAAAAGGCAGACTAACGGATGCATCAAACATGTCTTGTTAAAATGAGAAACTTAATGCTAGGTGCAGATTAAGAGTAGTACCATGTGAGTCAGTCTTTAATTATATTCAGTATTATCAGTTCTTTTATGATCAACCAAGGCTGATTCACTTTGATGTCAGAACTTTCCAGGAGAGGTATTTACAATAGATACATAAGTACTATTTATTGTACAAATTTCATAAATGCTCAGTGAAACCTTGCAAAATGAGTATGGATAAGGGCACACACATTTAGGAATGATGTAGTTAAACTTGAGTGATTATAGAGAAAAATCTGAGATGACAACCACAAGAATGAACAGTTACTTTCTAAGAGAAAATTAAAAGATTCAGTTATATAGTCTTAAAAAAAAAGACCAAGAACATATAAAAGTGCTTAATAAATGTGTATACCACAGTAACTGAAAACTGACAGGAATATCACTTACGAGGAAAAGACAACACATGTATTATCTAGTATAGGGCTGGAAATTATCAGGTTTCGACCTATCAGAGAAACTGGGCTTTGAAACAGCCCTGCAGTTCTAGTAGGATTAAAAAAACCACCAAACAAACACAAATTCTGCAAACACACAAACACCACTCTCAAACTTTCCTTGTTTTGAAACAGAGCTTGATCAGCTTTTGTAATAATAACTTAAGAAGTCTTTTCCCTTATATGATAAACATCTCCTTCTCACTTTAAGGATACGCAAAGTATGTATGCCAATTTGTTGAAACAATCAAAGTACCAAATTTGACACAATTTCAATGGAATTCTCTTGTTATTCACTTTTATAAAAGACCTACACTTGACTATTATAGTAGCTTGCTTTGTGTGCTGCTTGGAGACTCCAGCTGCTAATACTGCTGACTTGTGGCTTCCCAAGAAGCCAGGAGATTCAAAAGTATTGGATTCCAAGGGTACAGTTCTTCAGCAGGTATTACTTCCAAGTTTTCCAGTACTAGTACAGCTAACCAGGCAAGCTGCCTGGAAGATTTGAGTTCCACATGGATTTTGTTTAGAGGATTTTACTACAAAATACAGGAACTGGAAATTAAGATGCCAGAGAAGAAAAAAAAAAAACAAAAATAACCCCAAACCAATTTTAAGCATTTAAATACCTTATGTGAAATTGAGCTATTTTTTATATTGATCTATATTAGTTATCAAAAAATACTGTGTACATGCTACCCATTTCAGCAGGTGCATGGGAATCTGATGTAGAATTTTTCTTTCCTGGGACTGCACTATCCTGAATGTTTAATGTTTACTATCATTAAAAGTGTAATGCAGTCTTTTTTAATTTTTTTAATCCCTCCTTTTATTCAATTTCAATACATCCATTATTTGGTATGTAGTGTAGTAGCTTGTTTGTGAATATGTATTAGAAAAAAATTGTCTGAGTATTCTCTTTGCATTCCTCCAAAGTTAGAAGAGTTTAAAAAAGGGATTCTGGATGTGGTGTGCACATTGTTTCCCCTTTTACAAAACCTTAATTGGCAGTCTGGGAAAATAAAAAGTCCTAGTCCAGGCAAACAAGACGTGAAATTGTAAAACAGCTAGATGAAAAGGCAGTACATTTCAACAGATGCATATACCTGAAGGCCAAATACCAAATAACTTCAAAGTGCAGTAATCCTCCAGAAACATATTGCTTCCAGTGTCTTATTGTCATTACAAATTGAAAATCGTATTTTATAAGAGAGGTTTATACCTATAAAGTCTTTAGTTATTAATGCAGGTACATCAATGACAGCTACTTTAAAGCTCCATTTGCATCAAGTGATCTGAAGCCAACACTAAACAAACAAAAATTGCATTTACAATTGTCACTGTGACATTACAAGTGGAAAATGTTCCCACACTACTTGACAACCATTACACATACTATTAAAAACTACTGTTAGATACATTTTATTACATTGAGGTTTTGCTTTAAGAGGCCTTAAAGGGCATAATTTCCCTCTATCCAACTATGAAGCTATAAATATTTTCAAACCATGTTCTCCCCCCCCAAACCTGAAGTCTATTTGGCAGCTCTGTTAAATTTAAAATTGATCCAGAACAGAATAAAAGTCATTACAGTCATAAAAATTTATCATCTTTTGATTAAAATACAGTTTTGTTTGGACATTTCCAGTCAACTTTCTAAGCTGCCTTTCAGACTGCAACCTTCTGAAGCAGAAAGCCAACCTTCACATGTGTCCAGTACAGCAAAAATCTAATCAAGTACTAGTGAGTGCTGTTAAGAGTATATATCCCATATTTTACCTTTTCTTAAAAAAAAAAAAAAAAAAAAAAAAAAAAAAAAGGCAAAACAAGAAAAACACGACAGAAACTTTTCCCTGAATGGATATGACCATCCAATTTTCCCTCCTTCCATCTCACAGAAAATGAATGCATAGACTGGATGCACAAATACATAGACCATTAGAACAAATGATGAATGGACTGAATTTTCCTTTGAAATTATTTCTTCCTTTCACAAATAACAGACTCTACAATATAAAAGAATTTAAAGAGGAAGTAATTTTGCAGTTTTCGCACTTATTTCTCTGAAATTTTATTGGTATTTTATACCAAAATTACATAGAATTACTGAATGGCAACAATTAAACAAGAACATATTTTGTGATTACTGAGTTTCAGTCAACCTAAAACTTTAAAAATCACAACTTATCTTTCCACTAATAATATTCTATGCACAGTATAAAGGAAGTGGCAAATGAAAATTTAAAAAAAAAGCAAACCACAACAACCCAGTAACTTACCCGCAAGGCTTCAATTACAAGGTCTCGTGCTTCTAGTTCTCCTTCCATTATACTCAAAAGCATTCGCAATTCTGGCTTGCTCAAGTTATCCACATCAAACTCTCTTTTCTGTAAGAAACAAAACACTCATGAAGACACTAACTGACTGCAATAGTTACTGTAGATCTGAAACACAGACATATCAGCATCTTAATTATGGATTCCTCAAACATCTATAACTGTCAAAAGTTGCGATGACTTTATTTGTAGTATATAAAGTCAAATTTAATAGCAAATAGTCTGATTCTTTTTTAGTTAAAGTGCAGAAATTAAAAACCCTCCAGTATGACACTTTCAAATCCTATACGGTTGCAAGGAATCGATCCTGCAAAGCCTTGTGAATGATAAGGGTGAAATGGTAAAGAAACTAACTTTGTGACTAACAGTTCCTATATGCAGCCTCACAGAGACCAAAACAATTCAGCAGACCTGAAGTAGCACATCAGGGATGAAGACAGGAGAAGGTGAAAGAATCTAAATCACAGTGCACCTAATCCAGTGTAACCTGTGCCTCACTTGCAAACAACTACCAAGTCTTCACAGTATATTGGGCTGAATAGGAATTTCTGAAGTACAGCTTGTGAAAAGACATGAAATCTTATCTGTATACTTTATTTCCAGTCCCAATGTTTGGCTGGAGGGTACAGTTCAGGTTTCAGAGGCACTGACAAGTAGCAACAATATCTTCTCACTCCACAGTTACCAAGATCAGTAAGTCTGACTGCCACCCCTAGTAAGGCAGGAGAACGGGTTTAAACTGACAAATAAGATCATTGAGCATGTGCATAAACACTGTCTGCTGGGAATATCAGTATGGCTTCTGTAAAACCAAATCCACCTCAAAAACTGCTACAGTTCCGTAACAATGTCAGTAGACACATGGGTAAAGAGGATCCACTGGACATGAATATATTTGGATTTTCAAAACATTTTGGACAAGGTTCTATATCAAATATTATTACAGAAACTCCTATCCAACAGTACTGGATGAAAAGATACTTCATGAATAGAAAGCAAATGCTATGGGTAGATGGAGACAGGTAAGCAGTGGGGCATCTCTGTGACCAGCTTTATTCAACTACTTCATCAATAATCTGGAAAAAGGATAGAGAAGTGGCAGGAACATCTATCTCATGTGGAAGCTGGCACATAATTCCTCACTTACAAGGTTTACATCCTCATTTTGCCACTATATAAAACCCTGGTAAACCCACATCTCTGCATGAAGTCCTCATCTAAAGGTATAGAATCGGTCAACTAAAAGGATAAAGAGAGAAGGAAAAACTGCTATATGATGAAAGACTACAAGTCTGGAAGTCTTGATTTTGGAGGTGGGGCAGGGGGAATGCTACCAGTATTTACAAAATCATGAAGGTAGTAGATAAGATTAATAGAAATCTCTTGTTCACCAATATCCACATTCCTAACGCAAGCAGACAGTGAAATTAGAAGAGGATCATTTTAAGGGAGATAACAATGTTTATTTCGTGTGCTAGATTCAGCTGACCAGCTTGATTTCCAATACACTATTTACTTCAAGGGAAATGCTAGAGTTCTTGCTATGATATAGATGTGTCTCCTAGCAAAGCCCTGAGATGCAGATGCTCAGCTGTCTTCAGTATGACGTAATCAGTTGCCAAATTAGCTGGACTGTGTATCTAGATATGGTGTTTACTTTCCCTGAAGGACATAAAATCTAAGAGTTCAGCGACCCAGCAGCTTAACTTTATCACAGGAAAATCCAATAAAAATTAAAGCAAGTACCATTTCTGCTTTCTCAAGGCAAGAGGAGGGCAAAACAGTTGTTCTTCCCTCAGGCTAGAAGGCCATAGATCAAAACTATGCAAGAGCTATAACTGTATTAGACTTACTCTGTGTTCCATTTCTACTTTGTAATTAAAACACACAGAGATGCACAAATGGCTAGTGGGAACTGTATGCCAGAACTTTAGCTATTTGCATTCCATGTACATTGAATTGAGCTTCTTCATTTATGTCAACAACATGGATCAACAAGAGGAGCAATGTTTTCTATTAAGAGTAACTGTTTTGGGTACAGGGCCATCCACTCTAAGCAGTATTTCTAGACTGAACAATAGTTATCCTCTATTTTTGTTGTCTGGGTCAGCTATTCCTCTAATCCAAAAGATACCTCTTACCCTCCATGCCAATGGATCAAGAAAAACAACAGGTTTCTCTGAAGGCTGTTTCCCAACATACGCTGCAGCAGCCTCTCACAGTGCTCCTCGCAATTCTATACAGTGCTCACCAATCTATGGACATGTATAAAGTAAAAAGTTACTAAACATATGCAGTTCCTCATGTAATCTAATGTCAGTAGACTAGATTTTACTTTATAGGCTGCAGCAGATTTCACTCTCAGCAGTTCTAACTACTAAATTTAATTCAGTCAGATAGCAGGACCCACTTACCAGCCTTCCTTCTATGAACCACTTCATAATATCTAATTGCTCAAGTACAGCAATTGATTTATTCGTATAACTTTCTTTATAACAGAGAAAAACTATCTCCATTTTTCAGGTGGAAAACTGATGCAGAAAGATTTTTTTTCAAACAACACAGAAAGTAGTATAAAACACAATTTTCAGCAAGTCTTTTAAGTCTCCATTCAGTGGTTTAACCACTACATTTTCTTCCCTATCAAAAATATGCTTGCCTCCTCTGACAAAAAAGGCAGACAAGGTTTCTGATATACAGGGACAAAGTTAAGAGGGGCATCCACAAAAGTGCAGTACAAGAAATGTGATCCTACTCTTTTCTCCAAGTCAGTTAATTCAGCTTGTCAGGAGGTATAACACAGGGCAGCTCTTCATCAAAAGACTGATTGCACATCACAGGTGAAACTTTCCATTTCTGCAGTCTTCCACAAGACATAAATGAAAACACTCTTACATTCTTAACAAACGAGAGGCATTCTTCAACATACGTGATGCAGTGATGAGCTTTTTAAACTAGGCATCTGATCAAGCAATTAAAGTAAATTTTGCTCAAGTACACACCCTGAACTAGAACATATGAAAAGACAGCAATAACAAGCAATTAAAAGTGCTCGCTGGTAATTTATAGTTAGATATAGATAAACACGAAAAAGTGTTTATAGAAAGACATACCAATTAGTTTTTATATTTTTCATTTAATAAACTTGAAATAAGAACTAACAAAACCACTTCATATATGAACAATTCTAGCATATCAGACTAAAAACCCACTTAGCCAAGCATCCTGTCTCCAAAAGCAGCCAATAAGGGATGCCTTGAAATCAGTACCAGAGCAAGAAAAGCACATAATGATACTTCCCAGAAATATTTTCCCAGCCTCCAGCAATTTTCAGCTTATGCATCTTCTGAGCCAGAAATTGTGATTTTGCATGTAGTAGCCCTTGGCTGACATACCTGTTGTGAATTTGCCCTATTGCTCTTTGAATCTCTATGTAATTTTAGCCTTCACAACATTCCACAGCACAACTACAAATTTTATGAAGAATCACACCTTTGCTGTCAGTCTGCCATCAGCTACTTTAGTTTGATGCCTTCTGATTTATTAAGCACAGAAAACCTAGTCTATTATTACCCACACTCTATGCTACACACTCTATCAGACAAGTCTTCACATAGGTACAAAGAACAAACAAAATTTCACAAAACTGTCCAAAGTCAACCAGAAAAGACACACAAACAAAAAAGGTGAAATAAATTTAAGAGCTTTTAAGGATGAAAGGCGATCATTTTTCAAATCTTGTTTATGAATAATTTTATGCCCACTGAGGCTTTCTTATCATAACTTTACCTGTCAAATTCTGAAACTGGAATGACCACTTTTTCCCAGTACTTTAAGGACATCTTATATTTGTTCACTATTCAACTTTGAATCCCCTCACACAGGGTAACAGCGTGCATGGCAGTTGCTGAAGAAGCTACCACACCTTCTCCCCCATGTACATCTCTGAATCAGCACTTACAGAGCTACAACATAGCTTACCCTAACTGGACCAAAATACATAGTTTAAAGATTTAATATATTCTCAAGCATAATTGTAAAAATATTTTTAAGATTTGAGTAGATAAAGCACATGATGAAATAAAACTATCCTTCCTCTTAAACACTCCCTGCCATCTTCTGGTTATCAAGATGTCAGTCATGGCAGGCTTGCCTGAAGTTCTTATTGAGATGGAGCACTGTTTTCCTAAGTCATAGAGAAAACTGTTGTTTAGATCTAGAAAAGTAATCTTCCTAACATCTTCCAGTGGAACAATAAGTCTTAGATCTCCAGAAAACGAAGACTGCATTAGTAGCTCATGGCTTATGTGTCATCTGGGGTTTAGCTTCAATACCTCTGGTAGAGTGCCAAGTTGTAACAATTTAACCAACAATTTAACAACTATGTAACCAAGCAAGCCATTATATTGGTTTTATAACAGACATACATGAATATGTTACCCCAGGGTGATATTTGGCATACACAACCAAAACACAAGAGAATTTTTTTTTTTCCTCTGCCTCTTTCAGATTTTAAAATGTCTGGTTTATTTGATTTATAAGAATAAAGTACCTGAAAAAGACTACAACTTCAGTCCTCTCTAAGACTCCACGTTATTTTTCAGATCAGTTTTGTAAGGGGTGTGTGTTGCCTGGCAGCAAGTGCACTGACAATACAGCGAATGGTTAATTAGCTAAAACTCATTCAACTACCTGTGCATGCAGCACAAAAAAGAGTTGAGGTAAAATGACAACCTGCATTGCCAAAGATGAAAAGAAGCTCTACCATGAGCCAAAAAGAAGACAAAAGTATCTCTTCTGAACAAGAGAAGAACAGTTTAGGACATCAGTGATCAATCTGGACAGGCATTTTCCCACCTCCATCATCTTTGGAAAAGACAGAAAGAGGATTAAATTGGAAGGCCACCAAGAGGCACAGGAACAGAAGTGACTCTATGCCACATGCATAGCTATTTAGAGCAAAGATGGTAAAAGTCTTTAGGGTTAAATTTATCCCACCACTCTTCCTCAAAAAAACCCCAAAATTCTTGTGAGGGATCAGCAGTGCCAATAGTTTGGCTCTGCTGACCTAGCCCAGTTGATAGTACTGGCAACTTTAGGAGCTAAAAGCGCTGTTTAGCATCCTCCTGGTGTGCCCGGCGCGCGTGCCATGGCGGCTCCCTGCGGCTGGTTCCTGCACATGGGCTGAGGGGGACGCCGGCGGCGCCCGTCAGCGCAGGGGCCACGAACGAGGCGGCAGTGGTGGGGAGTGGAGCAGGGGCGGCGGCGGCGGGACCAATTTTTTAGATTTTGACATAGCGCTGAGGGAGATGGTGTAGTTGGGAACTGTCAGTGCTCGGTCAACGGTTGGACTAGATGATCTTCAAGGTCCTTTCCAACCTAGATGATTCTGTGATTCTGTTCATTGTGCTACCACAGCAGCTGTTACAAACTCTGCTGCCTTCAGCAGAAGTCTGAATAGGTAAAGTATAAAAACCACAGCTTTGTACTTTCTCTAAGCAGAACAGAGGCAAAAAACAAGTTAGCTGTGAATTAATCACAAATAATCATGGAAAACAAACTCCTTTCTGAGCAGAAAGCAGCTACATAGCCTTTTTAAAGATAAAGCTGGGTAATAACCCAGGACTTGGGAAAGAAACCTGTGAAGCATAATTGAGTGCTGAATTGGAAAGACGGGGTAGGGAGAAGTATAAAAATGCTGTATAAGAAAACACATAGGGAAAAGCTGTCAAAAAAAAAAAAAAAAAGAGGGTCCTTTCAGAAGGGAATGAAAAGGTACATATCTACATTTGTTACATATTTTATATTGAGTTCTATTAAATACACACAAGAATCCTCCTGAGTTTTCACAAAGATGAGGTTCTAAAAATAAAAACGTTATTATTTATTAGGCTATACAAAGTAAACTTTTAATATCATGATGGCCTCACATCTGTCAGACCCATGAAACAACTACATCAGGGAAACACAACCGATTCATACTTTATAACACCAAGTATGTCCCCCAGGTACAACTCATCTGACCAAGTATAAAGATCTGTTTTGACTAATTCTATTTAGTTGCCTGCATAGAAGTATCTAGTGCTATTTGAAATGCCCGGGGGATCAGAGATATCTTTCTGGGACAGGCAGATACAACTCAGGATTTAGGAGAATAATCCATACCCTCTGAACTGGTAGCAGAAGGACAGCTGGGATGCCCTGGAGTATCACATAAGGACCACTAAAGGAAGCCCTCAAGATAGAACTAAGACACCTAAAGGTAGGTATGAGCTATGTAAGCTAGGTACATAATGTCTCTTTATTTTCAATGGAGAACTGATTAGTCTAGTCAAAACAGCCAAGAAATCAATTCAGCTAACCAGCCACCAGAACTATTTGATCATGACTCCACTGACTGTATTGGTCAGATTTCCACAGACTGTAATAGGATATTAAACACTGTGCATACATGTATACACTTAAATTTAAGTGTCTTGAACCCCATCCGTACCTCCAAGAGTCAGCTGCCCAAGTCACTTCACTCAAAACCAGAGAATCTCGCAAACCTGTTTCTAAAGCAAGCTATTCCTTCTAACCACTTACTTCACCAACTATAAAAGGAAGTTTCAAGACCTAGCTCAACATAAACATGGGTATGTGGTCAAATGAATCCTAACACTTTTCTAGTAAAGAAAACTCTGCAAACAGCGTATTAAAAGAAGTGTTTATAATATCCATAAGTATTCATGAATACTTCAGGGAAAACCACAATTCATTGCTTTAGCTGTGGAAGGCTTGTTCTTTAGTCTGAAACTAGGGTAAGATGCTTCTTCAAAAATTATCTGATGCAAAAATACACGTCCATTTCCCACCCTATCCAAAATGAACTTAAGTAAAATGTGACCTATAGGAATGTTCCTGGCAACAGAAACAAAGACAGAGGCAGAGAAATGTCTTCCAAGGAAAAGCAGTGCTGTGGAACTTGCTCCACAACTAGGACCAAGTTTCTTGCTGAAGAGTTTATCATCTGATGTTAACGTCCAGGACTTACATAAAATTCCATACAATCATATCTGAGGGATCATGAGGGGTCTGTATGCACATTTAATTATGCCCATCCATTAGCTCAGTGACTTTTATTGGATTATTCACCAACGTGAAGTTACCTGCTTATTCTGCCTTCCTCTTCCCCAAGCACAGCTCCCTTACTTTCTAGGTTTGTCAAAGGTTTTCTTTAAAAGGTATGGGGGAGGTTTTGTTTAGTTGCTGTGGGGTTTTTTTGGCTTGAGCTAACTGCAAAACTTTTAACAGCTTCAACATTAACCATAAATACACCTCAAAACTGGGAAATTTATTTTGGAAACAAAAAAGACAGCCCCCGACCCCTCCAAAATTAGTAAGACACTGACCTTTACACATACCCAGATATTGTCATAGCTGTGAAAACATGTTTGCAATCTATTAACAGCCATAAAGGTACTTAGTCATTTTTTATTTCAGCGCAAGTTAGGCAACTAAGTCTTTTTTTATGGATCTAGGCCCACAACCCTTCAATAACCATGTTTAAACTCTTACTTAAATTTAACAGGTAATTTCCATTCAGAAAGTAGCTTTCAGATAAGTCCCTTCTAAGGCAAGTAGTATATAATTAGATCCAGATACAGGTACACATTGTTGAAGCTATTTTTAGAAGTTTTCCACAGGCTATCTTGAAATCTTCCAGAATTTTACACCTTACCTTGCGCTACAATATAACCAAAAAAATCAATGCCCAAGAAAGCTTTAATTTACCTATCACAGAGGCAGTACCTCTTCCCTAAGTCTGCTTGACACCTTCCATTTACATATTCAAGGACTACACAGGTATTGTAAATCACCTGATCCCTTTCTCTGGTAGGGGTGGAAATGGGTGTGGAGGTAGAACTCAAACTGTTGTCTTCCTGAGATCTTTCCTTCCTGTCCCAATTTCCATCTCTATTCCTATCTTGCTATATCACCTCTGAGGCCAAAGCAACGCTTACACAAGTGAAGTCAAAGCAGTTTGGAAAACAACAGGACATACTGCATCCTACAGATTTGCACCTCCATGCCACTTTCACACATCCATCTCACAGCATTGCCCCTCTGCACTTCACCTTTAATGACAGACAGTGTGAAAAATCCACATTTGGAAGAGAAAGGAACATTTACAAAGGGGACTACATTCAGTGGCGTTCTTTTCTCATCCCCCAGGACCTTCACAAGGGAAGAAAGGCTGTGCTACAGGTCATGGAGTAGAAGACACAGGAAAGGCAACACTGTAGTTTGGAGTAGGGGGAGGAGAGACAGAGGTTTGAAGTATGTCACTGCAAGATGGATCATCACAGAGGAGCAGCAGGACTAAGACAGAACTGTGCTGTCCTTGCATCTCACCTACAGGTTGGAACACCACAACAGCTTCGCATATCTGACTAGATGAAAATAACTTCTCTGAACAGTAACACTACACTGAGAACTTGTATTCAGATGAGGACAGTTGTAGTTAATCAAAGTCCTTTTGCAAGTGACCATTTTCCAGGATATAATCCCTAATAAGAGATATAGTCTTTGCTTTTCAAAGGGTTATGGTCTCATTTTTTGCTACTTGAAATATTTTCCAGATAAGAATCATTCCAACTGATCTAAATCAGCCTGTATAATTGATCTGATCAAACCATTATTTAGCATTCCACTATACTGACCAGACAGCAGGTCTACGACGAGCATTCATGCAGATCAATAGATAGTGAATATACCAAGCTAAGCATAAAATCCTACACAATGTCACCACAAAGTGTCATGGAATTTCTCTCTATTTATCTTTTTTTTTTTTTAAATACTGACAGGTTTTTTTCTGTAGTGCAACTTTTTTGTACTGTTATGTGAACCACAACAACCCAGACTGATCCTTCTGGGTATTCACAGATCACTCTCAATGAAATTTCGACCAACGAAGATGGCAGCAAAATCCCTACTCACTTTAGAGGAGCCAAGATTCCACACTACCAATATCCTCTATATGTACAGCTTTACAGAAAAATAACATTTATGCTTTTGATCACTGGTCAAGCAAAAAAATCAAACACAGAAATTTTACTGAATAATTTTAACAAACTTCACGTTTGATATAACAGGCTTTTCATAGGCTTTGTTAAAGCTACACTGAAGCTATAACATATGACAAGCCAGACCTCTATGCACAGCAGGCTGATGTTCAATGAAAAGACTGTCAAATTGGATTATTTCTTGCTATTATATAATCATTATTGGTAGACATTATGCAGATGGAAGTCATTCAGCAATGTTTTAAAATACACACATATGTTTTCTCTCAATTCTAGTCCAAATTGCACCAACACAATTTCACTGCCTTCAGTGCAATCAAGCTGTGCAGGTATGAAAAAGGACCAGAACCACTCCCCTGTCGTTTTTCCTTGTCATCCTTACCACAATAAAAATACCAATATTTTGTGGGAAAGAAGTGGTGGGCTTACCAAATGCTGTGCTCTATCCAAGGAAGCTCAGAATGATAAGATTATCGGCTTTGCTCCTAAACATAACACACCATAGAACAGTCTAGGCTTTTTCAGTCAAATTCCCTGGTGAATGTAAAAAAAGGAGGGAGGGGGGGCACTTTTAATCGTTCTCTACAGTGCTTCTAAAAGCAGCAAAAAAAGTCTTTTTTTTTCCAGTGATATTACTGATAGTGTACCAAGATGCAATAGCAAAAACCCTACTGTACCATCCTGTCATACATCTCCTGCTTACACCATTAAATTTACACATTAACATATTACTATCACAAATACTGTTAGCTTTTTACTGCACCATTTGTGCAACCAGGATTCTGAGAACTGAAAAAAAAAAATCTGAAACTGTACTGAAAACAATATTTCTTTATAAGTTGAAGTTTAGCATGACTTACAAGCTAGTCATCTGGATGCTTACTGTCATCCTAAAGGTAAGCAAGATGATCCAATTCATAATTCTGTATCTTGAGTTTAAAGACAGAAAACAAGCTACTCATATTAACCCTTCAAAAGGAATATTGGAGCAGTGTATAAATATATTTTTTAAATCTTTTAATTGCCCAGAGGAGTTCTTTTTACTTTCTTGTACAAAAGATAAAATGAAATCAACAGTGCAACAGCTGTATTTGCAAGGAAAAAAATATGAAAAGGAATATTAAATATTTAATGAATGAAGGCAAACAAAAACTAATAATTTATTTTTTTTTTTTATTGTTTAAGTATAGTTATTACTTTTGTTAGGGAGCAACACACAGGTTACTTCCTAGCATCTCTTCAGTTTTAAAAAAATATTTTAAAAGCATCATGCAGCGTAGAGCTGTTGCTCCTACCTTCCACAATGAGAACACCAAATTGCATGACTGGCTTACACTGCACTGCCTAACAGGACACTATTGGAGTGCTTTTTGATTACAGCTACTCATTGAATTTTTAAAATTGAAACTTAAGGCAGCAATAATATGAGCATACTAAAGAATTTAGTATGGAATTTTTTTGCTCAAAATTAGGGCTTTAAAGTATTTAATAGTCTGCTTTTATGAATTCTTACCTTAATATTAATTTATATCATGGTTATGTCATTGTTTTAAAAGTCAGTGATGTTACAAATATTCAATGTGTAAGGTTTACTTTTTTTTAAGTAAAACTCAACTTCCACAACACTGCAGAAGTTAAAACATGTAAGAAAGATTAAATGCACAGTTGGAACAGGGTTTCAGATAAGAATTAATGCCTGTTTGAAAGAAAACAAAATTATAAAAAAAACCTGCCAGCAATCGCCTCAATTTCACAGAAACTCGTGCTGCTCCCTCGCCCCCGCCTTCGGGGGTCATCACCTTCAGAAACGATCCCACGCAAAACGTGCACCACAGCGGTTTTACTGCCCTAAACTCTGCATGTCGCTTCGAGGCCGAGCACTTAGAGCCCCATTTTGGACCTGGCCACCCCGCTCTCACAAGGGCTGTCAACCAGGCGATTAACACGGGCTGATCAGCCCCGGTGGGTCCCCAAGCAGGTCTGACCGCGCCAGGTCTGGGATGCGCCGGGCGAGGGAGAGCTGCCGGGCTGAGAGGGGTCTGCCACTGCGCGGGTGGGGAGCCGGGGGCCCCCCAAAGGAGCGGCCGCCCCAGGGGATGAACCCCCCGCTCCCCTGGCAGGGCGTCGGGCCGGTGAGCAGGAGAGAGGAGCCCGCCGCTCGCCCAGGGGCGCGCAGCCTCCACCCGACACTGTTTTAACCGGCGCCGAAAAGGCCACACGACGGGAGGAAGGAGAAAGGGAGCTCCTTGCGGGCCCGGCAAAGGGTTAAAGATCAACATTTCCCCCCGGCCCTGGTGTGACAGGTCCCACCGCCCCGGCCGCTGTCACCACCTCAGCCCGCCCGGAGAGATGGGGCGCAACCGCCCTCACTGTGGCAAGCGGCGGGAAAAGGGGGGTGGGTACGAGAGAGGAGAGGAACGGGGAGCGGACACGGACACACACACACACACCCCCGCCCCAGCTCCGTGCCCCCCTCACGGGCGCCACACGCCGAGCCCGCAGCGGGGCAGCGGGAGGGAAGGAACAATGGGGGAGAGAACCCGCCGCCCCCGTTGAAGGCAAGAGGGAGGCCGGCAGGGAGGAAGACCCCGAGCCCGTCTCTCTTCTCCCTCGGGGCGGGACGGGGCTCGGCTGCGGCGGGTCTCCGCAGCCGAGCCCCGTCCCGCCCCGGGGGAGAAGGAGGGCGGAGGGACGGAGCTGGGGAGGCAGGTCTCCGCGCGCCGCTGCGTCCCGTCCCCACGGGGAGCCCTCCTCGGCCCGGCTGGGTCGAACCCCCCTCTCTCGCCAAGCCGGTTACCGCTGCCGTGGCCGCCGAGTCCTCCCGCCCGCCAGAGCCCGGCTCGCCGCTCGCGCCCTCCGTCGCCATCTTCCCGCTGTAACGGCTCCGGCGCGGAGAGCGGCGCGGAGCCGAGTGGCGGCAGCCGCCACCGCCAGGCGCTTAACCCCCTCCCCGCCGGCAGCGAGCCCACCGGGAGCGGGGGCGCTTAACCCCTCCGGCGCCGCGCAGGCGGGGCTGACGAAGCCGAGCCGCCCCCTTCGCCGGCCGAGGCGAGCGACTCCCGCCGGCGGGCGCTCGGGTTTCCCCACCCACCCTCTCCCCGACCGCCATAAGGCGGCCCAGAGCCAGGCGGAGGAGGGGGAGTGGGACCCCGCCGCGGGCTGCCGGCGCGCAGTGGTGGCTGAGGGGAGTGCCACCGCGCTGCCCGGGCTCCACGCAGGCACCGCTCTCCTCCCTTCCCTCCCCCGTGGCTTGACGCAGGAGAATGAAAGGAAAGGTTATGGATGAGGAGAAAAAAAAAAAGGGCTTGTACAGCAGGCTTGGCTCACCTGATCGGTGAGATCCTTAAACCAGCTGAAGCCTTTGAGGGAAGGGTCTCTTTCCTTCTGGGGGTGCTAACAGAGGGGGTCACCTCGCCGTCCCTGTGCCTCCTGGAGGGGCTGGGGGAGGACATTTCTGCTGCCAGCCCGTGCTTAGGGCCTTATTTTCAAGGCAGGATGGCCTCAGAGCCTGTGTAAGGGTAGACCTTCATCCAGGCCCAGTGTGTCGGGCCCAACACTTCCGTGCCTCTCAGCCCCAGCCCTGAAGCCCACCCTGGCCTGTGGCCACCCTTTGCTGTTCCAGGCCCGTCCTGAAGCCACAGCCTGTTATATAACTCCTTCAGAGGAAGGTTTGGGTTGCTGAGCTGAGCCTACTACCACACAGGCTAAACGTTGCCCCCCAGGAGCACCCCTTCATCTGTGCTGCACTGTCTGTCTCCAGGGATGTTCCTCAAGGTCTTGCCCCGCTGCTTTCCCTAGCAATGGGAACCTACCTGGTGAGCTATACACCAACACCAGATCGAAATGTACCCTCCTCTGGAACCAACTTACATCTTTTACAAGCTGAATTTCCAACACACTTTACTCTGCAGACACATGCAACTTTCACCAACAGCAGGCTCCTCTGAGCCTTGCCAGTTTCCTCCTTTCACAGGGCTGCTTCAGGTCTAGGTTTATGCCGAATTCCCCTGGCACCACAATCAGACAGAAATGGACCAATGTCTTCCCTTGATCAAAGGCAACAAGTGTTCTTAAGCATGCTCTACCTAAGGATGTAAGTAAAAACATGCGTGAACTTTTCCCCCTTTACGTTACCAGAAGAGGAACCGATGAGCTCTTAGTAGAATAAACTCCAACTGTAATGTAAATGTACACTGAACAGAGTGAGCAGAAGGCAGTGTATAGGATCCATTACAGGGCACATGAAATCCAGTCTCAAACAGATGCTTTCTGGGTTCAAGGTTTGATTTTCCTTAAAAATCATCTAGCTTTCCTCCTACTCAAGCTTTACACTTTTTATAACTCTAGTGAATGCTCGCATCCTTTCCACTGTCGAAGCTGAGAAACTCCATTGATGACATGGAGCCTAAAACAACTTGTTTTTCTCAGTTCCCAGAACTCTTAATACCATTTAATTGGTTTTAGGATATATTGTTGCTTGCTTACTTTATTGACAGCAAAATACTATACATTACTCATAATTATTTTATGTATAAATTTTGACTAGTATATGGCACTTTGCCATCAAGAAACTCAATGAAAAGTCATTTGTTTCCTATGGATTTTGTCATACTTACTCCTCTTCAAAATAGTTTTAAACACAGAAGTTTTTAAACTGGTTTGAGAATATCTTTTATTGATTCCTGTCTGCCATTATCATTGCCAGTATTTCCCTGTTGCATTAGAATCATCTGCTGACCATCACAGTTACTTACGTGTTTTCCTGAGTTGGTACAAAGCAAGCATACAGCATCCTATGTAAGTACTAATTTTTTAACCCCATCCATATCACATCAATGATGTAGCAAAGGCTGCACCATTTATCTCTCGCTCTGATGAGATCATAAACTCTGGTTTAGCTGATGTTTTATCAATTACCAAGTGTACATTTATCAAAATACCAATGAATATTAGATTAGTCATAGCTTTTAATCTCAGACTTGAGAACTGATCTCTCTTTCCTCATCTGAAGATAAATTTAGAATGATTTCTGAGAGAGATGGGGGTGCTCAGATCTCAGCCAGCAAAAAATTAATAAGATAGATGGACCAGCAACATTTCAGTTAAAAGCCTGCCCCAGACAACTAATATCCAGTACATCATCCAAGAATTGGAAGCAGTTTGACCTGCTGTTGTGGTCAAAAAGATGACAGGCATGCTTTTGAAGGAGAAATGATCTATATTTCTTCTTTATGCCATGAAATGAATTGTCACAACATTTTGAAAATATTATTGATTTTTGTAATTGTATGAGCCTATATTGCATGTTTGTGTTTCTTCACTCTTTCCCCTAATGACAGCAACAAGGCTTACTGTTGGCATGAGAGCACTAAAATCCATAGTAGATATTACCAGTCACCATTGGGAGTAGATTCTCATGCTGCATAGCAATGGTTGCTGTGTCAGGGATGGTGGTAGGGCACAAATGTCTTTGAGGTTTTGCTGCATAAAGAACACCTTTGGACTTGGGATCATCTTCAAAGTAAGAAATGTTTTTTTCTTGATTGTTAGTACTGCATCACTGGACAAGGTCTTTCTTATTCTCTGGTTACTCTGTTTATGCTACTGACATCTCTCAGAACTGGCCTCAGAACTTACTCACATCTTCTCTCAGAACTTACCCTCAGTAACAGAACATCTACACACGTAGTAAATGTGTTCAGAGAGAGGGACAAAGCGTGACTTTGTAACTGCTCCCATAGTGCACTGTCTGTGGTCTATGCCTGTATTATACAGGGAAAAACACCTCTTCAATGCATGGCTAACCCAGAGCCTTTCTAGAATAAATTGCCTATGCTTTTACAGATAATTTTATCACTACAGTAAGGCAAAGGAGTTGCTTTTCTCAGAGGAAGGTGCTCATTGTTTTACTACTAGCACATAGCTGGCAAACTGAATGAAATTAACTCTTTTTCTGCGTTCCAGTTTTATTTGGCTTGAGTGACATAAAAGAAAGGCCAAGCCTAGGAGTAGGCCTTACAATCAAGCTTTAAATGTATTTCTTTCCTATGATTAGAGAGCTGGCATGCAGCAGCAGAATGTCCACACCTTACAGGATGCAGCTGCTGGACTGAACGATACTCATTCCCTCCATCAGCACACAACTGCTGAGATTGATAGAAAATGCATGCCATGGCTTTACATTGGCAGGGAAGCAAACTGCTATGTATCTAAATCATACAGTGTATTGAGGCTTTACTGCCTTGCTACTAACTGTTTGCATGAAACAAAAAAAAAAGTAAAATGATATTTTATTCATCCTTTTCTAAAAAATAAGCCTGTCTGAATTTAAAGCAAGCAGGAGATGCTGAAGTCCCAAAATAAATTTTTAGAGAATATTGGATATCTGAGAAAAAGTAATTAATCATTTGATCATAACAATCTTTTCAAAGGTCACCCAAGTGCTAACTTAAGGCATTTCTGCCATCACCCTCATCTAGGACTCGCCAAGCCAAGCCAAACGGCATAATTCAAATACTGCACTGATTACCTCTTCAGGGAACTTTGGTCTTGGGGAGCTATAAACGATACAGAGCACTCTGATAACTGAACCATTAGCTTTGGTTTTGTGAAGAAGGGGTTGCTTTCTCTGGAAGATGGCACACCACTGTCTGGGTGAAATTCAGTAGAAAAAGAATCAATATTCTAGAAGGCATGTTGGCTGTTTCCGAGGATGTTAAACTAACATCAGAAAGAAAGGTGAAAAGGAGATAAAAATCAAAGTGTTGAGAACAAAATGGAATCTCCAGTAGTCATCAACAGAAGAGATGCTTTAATTGACTGTGCACAAGGAGCATAGCTAATAAATAGAAAGTGTTGGAATTGTTGATTTATGAGCATAAATTCAACAGTGCTGCATATTGCTATAAGCTAGTGATGTGATTCACATGACTGGAATGTTGAAAACTGGGCTATAATTTGCTTAGAAAGGCACAAGTGGACAAAAAGAAGGGAAAACACTATCAAAATAGAGTGTTCTGTGTGTCAGCAATACTGACATCTCAGGAAAAGTTATTTGAATGTTTATGAATTGTGTTTTAATGTTTAAAACATAAAATGAAATATTAGATAATGCTTACTGCAAACCTCATCACTCTAAAGAACAAAATGACAAGATCCTTAAGTACCTTCTACATAGAAAGAGAAAACTGCTATCACTGAGGCTTCACCTTGAATGACATCATTTTCCCAATACTGTAACATCCTGGAAATGTCTAAAAATTATAGGTGACAATTCAAAAAGTTAACCTTGAGCAGGAGGGTTCTAAATGAAACCTCATTTTAACACATGAAGAGGGAAAGCAAGCTCCAACTGGAATTTAAAATTTGAGTGTTTGCTGTGCCTAACTTTTAGAAATCTGAGCCCAGAATGGAATCCAGAAACTAAAAATGAGTACAGCCTATGAATTTGGAACGTTTATTTGAGAGAAGTCTTGCAGTCTGTGTTATGCAAAAATAAAAGATCACACACTGATGTCCCTGGAGTTGAAATTCATAAGCTTCTACTAGAGTATCAATATATTTCAAGTCTATGCTGTAATGTCTGAAAAAGTTGGATATTTGTTTGTTTTGCATGTGTTTCCCTGTGAGGAAGAAAATGATAACTCATCTGCTGTCAAGACAAAAAAGAGTGTATCGGTTTTTAAATACCAGAAAGGTATAGTACAGTTAAAATTATCAGACTGAAAATGTATGAAAATATTCAGAAAAGCTAAAGGTCCTATCTTATTTCTCTCATTCACTCATCTTCTCATGGGTTTCAGTAAGGAATGTGAACTAGATCCACAAGAGATTGCTAACTGAAGCAATAAAGGTGCAGGAATCAAGAATTCTCAGAACCAGTTTCCCTGAGCAGGCATGATGACTAATGTACTTTTACAGGCATCAGCACTTCCAAGCAAAAAACCACATTTTTTTTTCTGGACTTGGGAGAAATGCATGCTGCTATGATCATATTGGCTGTAGTGGCAGGAGGCAGGGGAATTCATGCTGCAACTGCCAGACGTGGAAGAGTTTGTTCCTTCACTGGCAGGAGTTATGCAGTGATCTGCAGTGCTGGGAAGTACACTACCTCATTTTGGAATTTAACTCTTAGCCCACAAATCACCACACCGTGAAATTAATTTTTTTCAGTGATTGTTAAATCACTTTATTGCAGAATGTCTTCCTTTTTTTTTTTTTTCTTTTTGAGAAACAATAAATTGACTGCTATCCCTACTGTTCTGGTATTTCTCCCTTTTCATTAAGCAAAAGGTTAATTTTGAAATTTTCTTATGCCGCTGACATCCTATGAACAAAATTGGATCACTAAATGCCCCCCTGTAGGGATGAAGCTGTACCACTGCCAAAATGGACCGCTGTATCTTAGAAGAAACTTGGCTGGAATTGAAATGATAGTGCTCACAGTGGCATCTGTCCTCTCTGCCAAAGCTCAACTATTGCCCTGAGAGCCCACTGTGCAGCACTGTATGCAGGCATTCAGCACGTGAAACAGCTTTAAGAGGACCTTTATTCTGTAATTGTAGAAATTAAAAACTCAAGGGAGGTTAATCAATTTATTGCCAGGAAGGATCAGTCTCAGTAAGGTGGTAACTACCTTAGCACTTGGATTGAACTTCTATGTGGGGACTTGGTAATGAAATGTTTTTTGTACTGAAATGCTCCACTAGTGAGAAATTCCCTTGCTAATGAAACAAAACTGCTTCATTAGGTTGTTAGCTCCACCACTGACACTGCAGAACCACAGCCCAGGAGAATTAGCTCCCGTGTTGCTGACACAGAACAGAAATCATTGTGCTGAGGAGTTAACTCCCTCCCAGAAAAATTGCATTTGCTAGAGTAAAGGAACACATTTTATTGCCTGTAGGAAAGTGATGCACTTACTGCTGCAATTCAGCTTTTGCAATGCAACTTTATTTATACTCTCAAAGTTGAAAAATAATTCTATGAAAAGAGATCTGAGAGTATGTGTGTTCCATAAACTGATGTGATCATATTGCCAAGACTCATAGTGACCTGAACTAAAGATAGGCTACTCATGTGTAAGTCTGTGGTTCAAGTTTATGGGTAACACAAGTGCTGATGAATGTTTTAATCAGAAAAAAAAAGCGGTAAGACAGACTTCCTTGTGAAATCACAAGTAAAAAAGGTGAAATTATAATTCATATGGCATTCAGTATGTGTGCAAAATTCACTTATTTACAAGTAAATGAGGCAGACAGAGGAAAAGCAATGAGCAGAAGAGAGATAACCCTGTCTAGTCTTTCCTGTCAAGCACAAGCATCTTTCAATGTACAACTGCACAGAAATCTTTCAGTCAGGGATTAGGGATTCTGCCTTTGCTGTACCATTTAAATTCTGGATATCCAGAAGATTATCTTTCATTAGAATTTTTCTCAGCATGTCCCTCAAGATTAAGATGTTTTACACCATCACTTAGACCATATGGGACTTTGCTTCCCCATGTGTCATTTGCCTACCTTACTGGGAATTAAGTAGAAATCAAATTCAAAAAATTGAGTGTTAACTGGCTGCATTGCAAAAATTAAGAGTGTTTAGGCTCCTGAGTCTCACCAGCTCTCAGTGGATGCTGGGGACTCTCCTGCCTTCTTTGTCTTGAAGTTGCCTCTGAGATTTCAAGACCAGGCATGAATATAAAGCCAAAGCTCTAGAGAAGATCTGCTGCAGCCAAAAATCTGTATGAATATAATGATTTCACAGAATTATGTCAAAAGACTGAATAATCTCGCTGCAGGACAAAGGCAGAAAAAAAGGAAAGTCAATGGATTTGGAATGAGGAATACTTATGTAATATTTAATCTTTGTTATTTTAAGACAACTACAAAATATCATTCATAGAAATACAGGACTGGACTACCAGTCAGTTAGTCTAACCTCTTCCAGATCCTAGCAAACATATTACACAGTCCTGTCAATAAAATGATTGCTTTAAAATCAGAATTTTTGCTGTATCATTTCTATTCAAATGTGTTAACTTAGAACTACATAAATTCTGCATTATTTATGACAAAATTAAATATGTCCTGATCATGGTGACTTTTCCTTAAGGGCTATCAAATAACATAGTAGCTACTAATTAAGCACCACAATATATTTATGAGTCTGAAGATATTTGAGCAGTTATTTAGATATAAAAACAAAGATAAAGGAAAGCTCAGTGACTTGCTAAGGATCACAGAACAGTTCATAAACTGTAACTGAGAAAGGAAACCCTGGAATACCGGTTTCCAACTTTTTGTTCTTATTGAAGTGACCATCTTAGTAAATATATACATGTAATGAAATGAGATTTAGATGTCCCTGTGTCAACATAAAGGGATTGCACTGGAAATGAACTGGTACTTGAAAAAATGGCACTATCAAAAAGGAATGCTTTCACAGCTGGGAAAGACTGCATTTCAGTGAAGTTTGTTCTACTCTGCACTGTATATACCACTGAGATACAATAGTATTTGTATAAAAACACTTCACTGCGCAAGTCCTCTTTTAAATTTAATGCATGGTTTGTCCAAAAAAACAGTTGATTGTAAAAAATTTCAACCCTGTGACAGAGGGTAAACTGTTACAATTAGAAGTAGAAATGAACCCACAGTAACGCTTCCTTTGGAAACAAGGCTCTGTTACTGGAGGATAAGAAGAGGATAGTGGCTATATTTCTGATTGTAAAAGGTATCCCAGAGTATAAAAAAATCAGCATGTGCAGCATTTGGCTTCTGTTTAGCCTTTGAAAAGGCTTTTCAGATATGCAGCCTCTTAAGGGAGATTTATTTTGCAGAGATCGCTCTAGAAACAACCAGAACAGAGCAGCAGCCTAGAACAAAGCTGCTTCTCACTCATGGCGTTACGAAAGCATCCCTCTCCTGCCTTTATTTGAGGCCCCTGAGGAAGCCTACAGGATGCTGGTTGCTAGGCAACACCCAAAGCAATGGTGTTTATAGCATTAGGTATTAATTATTGTTATGGGCCTTTTCCATGGAAGATCCTGAAAATATGCAATTAGATACCTCACAGAATAAGTAATTTTGCATTCTGATGGACAAGCATTATTCTGCAGAAAATTCAGAATTTGACAAGTTATTCAAAGGTGACTGACTATGCCAAGCCAATATTTTTTTTTGTCATGCTGGTTTTTTGTAATTGCAGCCAGGGGATTTGAGCAACAAAATGGTTACAGTAAGCTGTTTAAAGGTTCTGAACTATAATATAATATTGCTTCATTTGTTTCCCTGATTAAAGTGTCTAACCCTAAACCGATCTTTACCAGCACTTTGTTTTGAGTAGTTTAGGTCAGCAGTTACGTAAAAAAAAAAAAAAGAAGCCTTAGTATATGAATATGAAAGCTATAAAATAAAATATTTAATAACAGCTGCATGTTGCAACACAAAAGTAGAACAAACAGCTCAACAAATTAAATCTTGTGAAAGAGGCAAAGTTTACTCTGGTAGTGTTGTCCTTGAGATAAATTTCTTCATATCATTCATGACACTGACTTGTATTTATGAGAAAGGAGAGCTGCTCTTCCTTCTCTAGCATTGCCTACCTAGCTAATCATCACTAGCGTAAGGGGACATATATGTGGTACATTCCACTTTTGATGGGATGTTTATCCATTGTATAAGACAGGTTATATCCCCTGAAATGAATCGGGGCAGCCAAGAAGAGACTCCAGTTAGTGCAAAGAAAAATGGAATTCATGCTAAAGCAGGTCATTACCAAAGGTGAAAACATAACCAGCAGCATACTGGAAACTCCTGTGAAGTGACAGTGACAAAATGTAACCAACACCAAAGCAAATAAATTACTGTCTCAGCACATGAACTGAGTAATAAGACAATTAGAGAAATAAATGGTTAGACTTTTACCAATTACTGCAAGAGAAAAAGTACTAATTATTTTCCGATTGAAGAAAGAAGTTGAGACTGTGGATGGGAGAGGCTCAAGCAGACACTAATAAGAGGATGTTTGGCTGAAAATCTTTGTACATACAAAGATGCCTTCTCCCACATCTTGAATACACTAATATTTGTACAGAGGGAGAGTGAAATGCAGCAAAGGGGCATAGGAAGCACTTTGGTCATTTGCCTGTAGATGAGGCACATGATAGAGTGTAAAGCTCCCATTCTGTTTCCTGAGTCACGTCTCTTTAGGTGGATATGTGGCAGAAAACTGTCATGAATATTGATGTCTGATAATTTGCCTCGGGATGCTTCAGAAATCAGAACACTAGTCAGACTGGTACTGTGCTGCTTCAAATGTCCATAGAGGATTCTAGCAAGGAAAATTATCAGGCAGGCAATAAAAATGATAAAATCAGAAAGTCTGAACCTGTCCAGTAGGCAGTGGAGAGTCTGGACACTCAATTTTAAATAAATGGGGGCAGAAGACATGAGAATTTTACAGCTGTCTCCATAGCAGTTCTCAGCTCCAAAACATGACTGCCCAGTTGTTGAGGCTGCTGGCTGTTTTTCTTTTGACTGTTTCCAACTGGAAAGGTATGAGGAGCAGTCATTTCATTCACCGTTTTGATGGACACACAAATGTGACAAAATTACTATCCTTTGGCCATTCATAGTGACAAATGTTGGCTAGAAGAACATTATTTTGAACCCTGTTTTTTCAAGCATAGCATCTTATGAAAAGTATGTACACTTTTTAATGAAGTGGTATGTTAGGGAAATCGGTTATTTAAAAAAAAAAATTAAAGATTGTTCCACAAAGACATGCTACAGGCAGAGAAATATAGAAATTAAATTAGTCTTTTTGGAAAAGAAAACTAACATACTGTAATTTTATAATGAATGTGAATGCATATGTTGATAACATCATATTGCTCAAACATTTGTCATATGGAATATCTTTCTATCAGCTAGCAGAGATTTTCCTCTGGTAGTGCTTCCAAAGCAGGTGGATTTGCTGTCACTGCCTAGTTCTGAGGAGCCCAGAGGTACTGCATAATGGCAACCACAAATTTCAGGATGGCTCAGGATGTGTGTCTGTACTAGAGCCTGACCAATACAATTTGGTTATGTGACAGAACTCACACAACAACCTACAAAAATTATGACTCACATGCTGCCTTATTTGTAATAGTGATTTTTGACTACCTGCTGCAATCTTATGAATCTTCATAAAAACCTCCTCCTCTTTTCCCGATACTTGTTTGATCAATGTGTTTTTCTCTCACTTGTCTGATTTGCAAACATTAGATAAAAATGGAAACAAACTGTGTATTGATGTTCTCTATTTTTCTTATATTTCGGAGTATAGCTGTATTACTTTTAATTACTCTGCAGCATTTCTAGTAATTTCACATAGGAACCATAGGCATCAAGTTATTTATTTACTATTGTATATCTTCTTTACTTCCTTTATTTTTGTCATTTGAAATAGCTTAGATTTGTTTTATGACTCTTTGATCAGAAGTTTTCCTGAGTCAGCTATTGTATTTAGTTACAGACTCTTAACTAAAACCTTCATCTAATTTCGACTGCACTGCAGTGTCTGTCTGTGATACTGTTATGTTTAGTCAAGTTGTTTTCAGCAATGTTTTCTCTTGGGCCCAGATCCACAAGGAGACCTGGGGCCTCATTGTCCAGCAAGCTAGAAGCTAGCTCTGAAGGTGCCTCAATCCAACAGCAAAATCACCTTGGGTTAGGAATTTACACCTATGAAACTGGCTATTTCGGTGAAGAGGCAGCAGCAGCAGAGCTTTTTAAGATTCTGAACTTTATGGATATGGAGTTTAGAGAATCTGAACATGAGCTGTTCTAGGTGTAGAGTGATTTCACCTTCTTTTGTATCCTTGAACTTTGTCAGATATAATGTAATAAGAATTCCATATTTATAGGAGACCGGACTGTTGGCTGTTGTATGAAATGAACAGCTAAAAGAACAAAACAATGCCAGTGCCCATCAGCTGCGGACCTGTCCCCAACCTGCAATTTGTTTAATCCTGGTACAGTATTTTTCAGTGACCTATTTAAAAAAAAAAAAAAAAAAAAGTCTATCAAAAATTTCAATTCAGAGTTCCACAGTACTGGGGAATAAGAGCTTAAACAACTTGTCCCCTCTAGTTCACTTTTTCATACAGCTTTGCTGAAGGTTTTACTATTATTTAACAAAAAGAACTGTTCTTGCACAGTTTGTCCAACTAGATTACAATAGGAAAGAAATCACTTCTTCCAAGAGCTGAGAGAAACACAAATGCAAATAACTGGTCCCTGCCCTGAATATCCTGAAATAAACCTTTTTCATCTCATCAGAGGTGTTGCTTTGGGGAGAGGCTTTAACAAAAGAACTAGAAACTTTTGTGCAAGGCTAGAGGTGGACTCAGGTTCAAAGTCAAATAACCTCTGGGGTTTCAAGTTGATTTCACAGGTTTGTATTAACTGAAGTAATATAAACATGACATTCAGTAGTTGTACCTCGATTTCTATCCCTGCAAACTCATTCTCATTAGACTTTTTTTTCCCTTTGCATATTACTGAAAAGTGGAGCACAGTGATCAAAGAATCACAGAATCATCTAGGTTGGAAAAGACCTTGAAGATCATCTCGTCCAACCATTAACCTAACACTGACCATTGTCAACTACACCATATCCCTCAGCGCTATGTCAACCTGACTCTTAAACACCTCCAGGGATGGGGACTCCACCACTGCCCTGGGCAGCCCATTCCAACGCCTAACAACCCCTTCTGTAAAGAAATACTTCCTGACATCTAGTCTAAACCTTCCCTGGTACAACTTGAGGCCATTACCTCTTGTCCTATCACTTGTTACTTGGTTAAAGAGGCTCATCCCCAGCTCTCTGCAACCTCCTTTCAGGTAGTTGTAGAGGGCGATGAGGTCTCCCCTCAGCCTCCTCTTCTCCAGACTAAACAACCCCAGTTCCCTCAGCCGCTCCTCATACGACATGTGCTCCAGACCCTTCACCAGCTTCGTTGCCCTTCTTTGGACACGCTCGAGTAATTCAATGTCCTTTTTGTAGTGAGGGGCCCAAAACTGAACACAGTAATCGAGGTGCGGCCTCACCAGTGCTGAGTACAGGGGTAAGATCCCTTCCCTGTCATCCCTGCTGGCCACGCTATTTCTGATGCAAGCCAGGATGCCATTGGCCTTCTTGGCCACCTGGGCACACTGCTGGCTCATGTTCAACCAGCTGTCAGTCAACACCCCCAGGTCCCTCTCTGACTGGCAGCTCTCCAGCCACTCCTCCCCAAGCCTGTAGCGCTGCTGGGGGTTGTTGTGGCCAAAGTGCAGCACCCGGCATTTGGCCTTATTGAAACTCCTACAGTTGGCCTTAGCCCATCGCTCCAGCCTGTCCAGATCTCTCTGCAGAGCCTCCCTACCCTCGAGCAGATCAACACTCACACCCAACTTGGTGTCATCTGCAAACTTACTGAGGGTGCACTCGATCCCCTCGTCTAGATCATCAATAAAGCTGTTAAACAGGAGTGGCCCCAAAACCGAGCCCTGGGGGACACCACTCGTGACCGGCTGCCAACTGGATTTAACTCCATTCACCACAACTCTTTGGGCCCGGCCATCCAGCCAGTTTTTTACCCAGTGAAGCGTGTGCCCATCCAAGCCACGAGCAGGCAGTTTTGCCAGAAGAATGCTGTGGGAAATGGTGTCAAAGGCCTTACTGAAGTCAAGGTAAACAACATCCACAGCCTTTCCCTCATCCAATAAGCAGGTCGCCCTGTTGTAGAAGGAGGTCAGGTTTGTCAAGCAGGACCTGCCTTTCATAAACCCATGCTGACTGGGCCTGATCATCTGGTTGTCCCACATGTGTTGTGTGATGGTACTCAGGGTGATCTGCTCCATCAGCTTCCCGGGCACCGAAGTCAAGCTGACAGGCCTGTAATTTCCCGGATCATCCTTCCAACCCTTCTTATATATGGGCATCACACTAGCCAATTTCCAATGTGTCGGGACCTCCCCGGTCAGCCAGGACTGCTGGTAAATGATGGAAAGTGGCTTGGCGAGCACCCCAGCCAGCTCCTTCAGCACCCTCGGGTGTATCCCATCCGGTCCCATAGACTTGTGTATGTCTATGTGATGCAGTAGGTCACTGAGTATCTCCTCCTGGATTGTGGGGGGGTCGTTCTCCCATTCTGTCTTGTGGCTGATGAGGCTGAGTTCCCTCAGTACAACTAGTCTTGTTATTAAAGACTGAGGCAAAGAAGGTATTAAGCACCTCAGCCTTCTCCTCATCATTCGTTGCCATGTTTCCTCCTGTGTCTAGCAGGGGATGGAGGCTCTCCCTTGTCTTTCTTTTGCTGTTGACGTACTTATAGAAACATTTCTTGTTTTCCTTGACTAGTGAAGCCAGATTAATTTCTAGCTGGGCTTTAGACCTCCTGATTTCCGCCCTGCATAGCATCTTTGTAATCACTGTGAGTCGCTAGCCACTTCTTCCAAAGGCCATAAACTCTCCTTTCCTCCCTGCATTGCAGCCAAAGCTCCCTGTTCAGCCAGGGTGGTCTGTGCTGCCGGCTTCTCTTACAGCACCTGGGGACAGGCTGCTTCTGTGCCATTAAGACTTCCTTCTTAAAGAGTGTCCAGCCTTTCTGGACCCCTCTACCCTTCAGGACCATCTCCCAAGGGATTCTGTCAAGCAGGTACCTAAACAAGTCAAAGTTAGCCCTTTGAACATCCAGGATGGTAGTTCTGCTCCTCCCTTTCCTGGCCTCTCTAAGAATAGAGAATTCTATTATTTCATGATTGCTGTGCCCAAGTCGGCCTCCAACCGCCACATCATCCACCATCATTAAGGAATATACTTGCATTCATATCTATCCATCCTCACTACAAAACTTTACATTTTTCTAGTTATCTTCCATTGAAATGGAAACATTTGCTACTTGTTTTATTTTCCTTTGCAAAGGTTTACCTCAATATAATCTAGAATTCCAATACTTTTGTTGAAAATATGATTTGTCAGAGAAAGTAAAACATACTTAAATAACCTGTCTGAACATCTCTGTTTTCATACTCAGTCATAGCTAAGCTCCATCAGTACATTTTGTATTACTTGTGCTGGAAGAACAATAAATCATTTCTAGGGAAATTTTTGTCTTTACCTACTAGCCGTCCCATTCAGTGACAAATTCTTCTTGAATTCCTCCCTTGTTTGGAAACAGAGGTGTCCTTCATCATACACATTCATAATCCAAGAGAAAATAAAAAATCATTACAGTGGCTACTGAAAGCTAAAAAGATGGATTATCGTAGACAATTGTGAAGCGTTTTCAGTACATAGAATTAGAAAAGCTCATTTATCTGATTTACAGCTGCCTTCTTAAAATGTAGATCAGAACATGAGATCTGCCCTGTGCTATATCCATGTTATGGTAAATAAAGCCAGAACGTCAGCTAAGCAGAAACAACAATAATGGACTTTCTTAGCCTTCTTTTTTTGTTCTTGCTAATCATGTGGTGGAGATTTTAGGACTCAATACTTTTGTCTCTGCAAAACTACCATGGTCTGACTTTTTAACTTCCATATCTTTTAGATTTTTGTTTCTGAGTGTTGTAATGAAATTGTTTGGGGTTTTTTTTTACCTATTTTCCTAATTACTGTTTACTTATTCTCTGTTTTCCCAACATAATGGCACATTAATAGGCGGGAGCATACTACAGTTTGTCAGACTGTTCTAAATATTCTGGCAATTTTAGAAACTTGTTCATCTCATTGGGTGCATATAAATATAATGACCTACATGATGCAGGAATGAAAGAAACGCAGTTGAAAATAATGTGCTCATTGACGTAAGTAAACCATGACTGATAGGAAACGAGCCTACACTAGTGGTGCCAAGATCACTATAGAAACGGAATGATCTTGTGGCAAAATTGTAAATGCTAATCAACTGAAGAGAGGCACAAAGTCTGAGAGTGCAACAGAGGAGAAGGAAAGCAGCTACCAACGCCTCTACTGATAAGGCAGTAAGGATTCCTGCCACTTAAAATGCCGTACCTTTGTGGTTCCTATTGCTCCACATGGGTGGAACCAAAGGAGATAAAACTTTTCATGTTGGATTTACAGTCATCTTTCTATATTTGTTCCAGCTCTACTGCCACAAAGCAGGTATTGTAAACCTCATGTGATCATCTGCAAAAGTTTTTGTGGTTCCTTTGTGTACATCTGTGTTAAGCCATACGTTCCACTTTGAACATGGAACTTCTCAGCCTCCTGTGCTTCTCTGTCACATGAGATAATGGGAAAAATCCTGTATCCTGTATGGAGATGAAAAGATGTGGTCTCTGAACTTCTGAAATGATCCATTCAAATGGGATACCCTTGAGTGAAAGAAACGGTCGCTACTCAAAACAGACTTTTCAAATCAATGGATTTTTCCCCGAGAGCTTTGATCATTTCATCTGCCCAATCATAAAATCACCTGAAATAGAGGTTTAGCAAATATACAAGGTAGTTTTTGAACAGGTTGCTTCAGAGAAAGCTTAATCAGGGCAACATAGAGGGAAGTGGATGGACTGACTAGAGGTGAAGCCATATATTGGAAACAGAAAAAGAATCTGATCTAAACTTAGAGAATGCTTACTCTGAGGAAGAAACTGAGGAACAGAAATACATCCTAGTATTTGGTTGTTTTATTTTAAGTGCCAAGTAAAGGTTAATTGTAAACCAGGGTCCCAATCAGAAGAAACTTTTAGAAAGGGAAAGCAACTGGGTAGTCAGTGATAGCCACCAGTAGTTTTGGAACCCTAGGACATGTGGACCAAAATGTCTTTATAAGGTTTAGCACACAGAAAGGAATTGTTTCAGAAAGGCTAAAGAAAGACACAGTGCTGGACCATACTTGCTCAGAGGTGACCTAGACATTTTTCACTTAAATTTCCATTGTAAACACCTTGACTTCTTAAGTAAAGGAATACTAGAAAATTAATAATTAATGCTAGAAAACCATCATTCTTTTCCATTGAAATGAAATCTTTTGAGACACTCTAGTCTTCACCATCTTCTAATAATAGCTTTCAATAACTGATAAAATTGTATATTCAAATACAAAGCAAGAACCTCCTTCAGCAAAGACCTTTTCTTGGTTAGATGCATCGGAGATAGTGAAGGGACCATCATTAGTTGCTATGCAAACAGTCTTGTTGGTACACAGACAGGTATATGAGATAGAACCATATTTCTGCTTTCATCTTATTCTTTCCTCCCCTTCTATGCTCATCTGGGCTCCAGACTTAATGAGAGTTAGGCCTTTTCAACGGGAGAGTACACTGATGCACCTGTAGCATTCATATGTGGCTGGAGCTTTCTAGATGATCAGCAGAGGTTCACAGAGGTTTGAGCAAACAATTGGAGATTCAACTGCTGTGCTCTTCCTTCACCATGCAATAAAGGTGGATCTCAGTCAAGTTCTGGCTAAATGTGAAGTGAATACTGGTAGAGAAAAAAGAATCCCTTTATATCATCTAATTTGATGTAACAACAATATCACAAAATTGCTAAGGCGCTGAAAAGAATATTGTCATTTTGGAGATAAAGTGTGATTATTTCATTAAAGCCTGAGTTCTCTTCCAAGGGAGACAGGGTAATCTTTAATATAGGTAGTCTGTACAATTAGCTTTCTTATTATTCCTTGTGTAGAAAAGTCATACCTATATATTTGCCTGACGACCACTACCAAGGAATAGGAAGTCAGCAATGGCCACTCAGCTGCTTTGTTGCTTTATTGATCTATTTACTTTTCAAGTGAGCAGGTGAATAAGGAGTGCTTGTTGAAAGGCAGATAGCACAAATGCTTCCCAGCACTGAGATATCATGTATGCACAGTGCCGAGAGCAAAATATTTCAATGTGGAAAAAAAAAAAAAGACAAATAGCAATATGACTTGACTTCAAATTACCCAGCATGAAGCCCATCACTTGAACTGCATCAGGAAAGATGCTGGCTGCCCACAGCAGCCTGTGATACTATTAAATCTAGTAAGAATAATTGCAAGTCTAGGAATGCCTCCAAGTAAATTTGCTTAATGATCTTAAACTCTAAGGAAGAGATGTCCACCCATTCCTTAATTATTTAATCTATTAAAGGACATGTGCATAATGCAGCAGCTTGTCTGCCCATCAGTACAACTCAGCAGGAGTATAACTTTCTCTAATTGTTCTGTGCTGCTTTCCCTTTTGGCTGATGAATCCAACCAAGGGCCATTACAGCCTGCTAGGACATTGGACCTGCTCAGAGATACAACTGTCATCTCATCCTGTAATTTAGCTACCCTGATATGTTACCTTCTCTGACAGAATCAAATAGTTCACAAACAGTAAAGCATCTTAACTGCATGGGGCTAGACTTGCCCCAGTCCTGTGGTTTCACTGATGGCTGAGGTGAACAGATGTCCAACCTCACTGCACTGGGAGTTGCATGCAAAAGCACTCATTTTGACTTAGCTGTTCCATAATCATAGTTGGCAGCATGAAAACATTTTCAGATCTTTGTATATACACATATTAGTATTTATATATGTACAGACACACACACACAGAATCACAGAATCATCTAGGTTGGAAAAGACCTTGAAGATCATCTCGTCCAACCATTAACCTAACACTGACCATTGTCAACTACACCATATCCCTCAGCGCTATGTCAACCCGACTCTTAAACCCCTCCAGGGATGGGGACTCCACCACTTCCCTGGGCAATCCATTCCAATGCCTAACAACCCGTTCTGTAAAGAAATACTTCCTAATATCCAGTCTAAACCTTCCCTGGCGCAACTTGAGGCCATTCCCTCTTGTCCTATCACTTGTTGCTTGGTTAAAGAGACTCATCCCCAGTTCTCTGCAACCTCCTTTCAGGTAGTTGTAGAGGGCAATGAGGTCTCCCCTCAGCCTCCTCTTCTCCAGACTAAACAACCCCAGTTCCCTCAGCCGCTCCTCGTACGACATGTGCTCCAGACCCTTCACCAGCTTCGTTGCCCTTCTCTGGACACGCTCGAGTAATTCAATGTCCTTTTTGTAGTGAGGGGCCCAAAACTGAACACAGTAATCGAGGTGCGGCCTCACCAGTGCCGAGTACAGGGGTAAGATCCCTTCCCTGTCATCCCTGCTGGCCACGCTATTTCTGATGCAAGCCAGGATGCCATTGGCCTTCTTGGCCACCTGGGCACACTGCTGGCTCATGTTCAACCAGCTGTCAGTCAACACCCCCAGGTCCCTCTCTGACTGGCAGCTCTCCAGCCACTCCTCCCCAAGCCTGTAGTGCTGCTGGGGGTTGTTGTGGCCGAAGTGCAGCACCCGGCATTTGGCCTTATTGAAACTCCTACAGTTGGCCTTAGCCCATCGCTCCAGCCTGTCCAGGTCTCTCTGCAGAGCCTCCCTACCCTTGAGCAGATCAACACTCCCACCCAACTTGGTGTCATCTGCAAACTTACTGAGGGTGCACTCAATCCCCTCATCTAGATCATCAGTAAAGATGTTAAACAGGAGTGGCCCCAAAACCGAGCCCTGGGGGACACCACTCGTGACCGGCTGCCAACTGGATTTAACTCCATTCACCACAACTCTTTGGGCCCGGCCATCCAGCCAGTTTTTTACCCAGCAAAGCATGTGGCCATCCAAGCCTCGAGCAGGCAGTTTTGCCAGGAGAATGCTGTGGGAAACGGTGTCAAAGGCCTTACTAAAGTCAAGGTAGACAACATCCACAGCTTTTCCCTCATCCAATAAGCAGGTCACCCTGTTGTAGAAGGAGATCAGGTTTGTCAAGCAGGACCTGCCTTTCATAAACCCATGCTGACTGGGCCTGATCATCTGGTTGTCCCGCACTGTTGTGTGATGGTACTCAGGGTGATCTGCTCCATCAGCTTCTCAGGCACCGAAGTCAAGCTGACAGGCCTGTAATTTCCCGGATCATCCTTCCGACCCTTCTTATATATGGGCATCACACTGGCCAATTTCCAATGTGTTGGGACCTCTCCGGTCAGCCAGGACTGCTGGTAAATGATGGAAAGCGGCTTGGCAAGCACCCCACAATGAGCAACCCACACAAGCATATAATACATGTATACATAAAAATATGAAAATTTAAAAAGCTTGCTTTTGATGGCAGGGCTGGGAAGACATTTTCAGATTTTTCTGTACCACACATCATGCAGATAAATTATCCATAGATATGTGTCTTTGAATTTTATGTTTATATGCACACACCATATATTCAAGATCAGGCATTCATAAACTGCTATAAGCTTGGATCTGAGTCCCCCTAAAGTAACCACTTTGGATGTTCTGGTGGTAATGGAGATCCTGTGTGAATGCTCACATCATGGGGCTATTCCAGCATGAAGTTATAGATTTTGTCTTGTTTCCTCTGATGTTTTTGAAAAACTTCAGTTTTGGTCAGATAAGGTGTGGGGAAAGACTGAGGTTCCTGCAAGACTGGAAAATAGTTTCCTGTTCTCCTGTTCTGTGTTCTCAATTGAGATCCATGGAAATTAAGAAGCAACATAGTTACACAAATTAAGATAGAAGAGAATCAAGCTATTAAATCGAAATGGAAAAGCAATGAGCCAGGTAAAATTTAGTCACACAACATAAAAGGTACACAATCTAGTCCCAGATTGACCTGTCTGAACAGGGAAAATAAAAAGTGATTGTTTTATTTGAGGTTTCTGAGATCCCTTTGAATCAGAATGGTTCAAGCTTCTCCTGAAGTTGTTAGTGGGCTTTCTGTGTCCTTTCTGCTTAACAGGAGGGCCCATAATGCAATCTCAATTGCCTGGGTTCTGTCAGGATCTCCAAACCATGGACTCTTTTTCACTCCTGAAGTCCTGGTGAGGTAACTATGCCAAAGTAGTTAATCCACAGCCAGTGAAACTGGTGAAGCTGGGTTTCTCATGGGTCTGTGTTGTACATCCTTTAAAACACTCTCACACACAATACACTCAGCTCACCCTTACGTCATTTTGCCTTGCTGCAGTAATACCTATTGTTGTCTTGGCTTTCCCTGCAGTACACACAGCCCCCTCCCAAAGCCCCATCCCTCTCTTCACACTGCAGTAGTCCTCCAGCCTGCTGGTGTTAACATAGCTCTCCCCTCCCTTGGACTTCTTATAAGTCCAAGCTATTTTTTCAAGACTTAGCTGTGTAACCTGGTAAAATGTGCATGCTAACTGGCCAGTCAGGGCATGCTTGCCGATGGACCAGCTAGATACTGCTAAAGAGCTCACGCTGAATTCTCTCTGCCTTTACTTCAGAGGAAGCACCAGTAGGGTCTCTCTTCTTTAATCAACATATAGATTTCAGTGTAAACATTTGGGTTTTTTGACATCTCCAACCATCTACTATACAGGGCTGAAATTGGTCAAGGAGTGTCAAAAATGATGAGGAGAAGGGAGAGGGGGGGAACTGCCTGCCAGCCAGCTAAAAGAAGAAATAAAGGATGTAATTTTGTAAACTTCATGTCCTTGGAAAGACAGGCTAGAAGATAAAGTGAGGATGCCTCAAAACAGACAAAACTAAGTCTACTGTATGTTCGGAGTTGGTTAGGAATAATTATTTGGCTTTGCTCCAGGAACCTTGCAGTAGAAAACACAAATCTAGGGAGCCAATAGCTTATTCCTGAATGACAGAACAGAGCCCCTCTATATCTTTTATATTTATGGAAGGACAGTGAAGTGGTAGCCTGCTGCCAAGAGACCTGTTCACCAGCACATGATATTATTTGAAGTCTCTCATTAAAGCAACTGATTTTTTCTGTAAGTTTGAAAAGAGAAAGCCAAACTGCCACAGGAGCCAAAAATCCAAAAGCTAGGCTGTGTCTTCAGTGGTAGCTCTGGGCAAAGTGTGCTGGGTAACCTACTCCTTCCAGGAGCAGCCCTTGGAGGTGGTATGTCTCTGACACACTGTGCTCTCCTTTTTACCCTTGAATATGGGACAGAGAAAATTTTCATGAACATCTATATCTAGTCACTGCTCTGGACTCTCCCATGCAGGAAGGGAATGAGGTAAGATCTTACTCTTGCGCAGCAGCTAGAGCCCAAGCTGAGAAGTGCTTCTAAGGTCAGAAAGCAGTCTTTTCCCATTAGTGTGGACAAGAGCTGGGACAAATTGGGTCAAAACAGTATAATATATGACAATAAAGATGTTCTACATCATCTCGAATTACATTCATATTTTCATCTGAAACTAAAGAATCCAATTTTCCATTTTAAGTGACCCTTGAGAATTATTTCACTATTTTTACTGCTGAATAACTGCATCCCCTTTTTCCTTTTGTTTTGCTTTTCCTTCTTTGTCTATTTTGCTTCCTGCTGTCTATTCATGATCTGAGCAGAATGCTGCCGTGTGGATTTAAGCTGTGATTTTTCTGTTCCTTGTTCTTATATGTTCTTCTAGAGCTGAGATACTATATTAAATCATTTGCATTTAGAAACTAGATCTTGCCTTTGACTGTGAATGCATAGCATAAACCTGGCACTCCTGACAATAATTGCTTTCATTTTTGCTGTGACCAAAGAAAATTTTTGCACTTACTGTGAACCTCATGGGTGTTAAGAAAACTCTTTAGTGCTCCTTTTTTTAAATGTCTTCTGTAACAAGTGGAAATAGTCAATCGGTCAGCAAAATATAATCCTAAGATTTATTGCAATATACAAAAAGAACACATTTCAAAAATAAAAATGATCACTTGACTTGCAGAGAAACAGATGGGCATGAATTACACAACTAGCTAGAATGAAAAATAGACCCGAAGTGAATTAAATGCTGGTGGGATGAAAATTAGGCATTTTTTTTTTTTCTGCTGAAGTGAGAAAACAGTTCTACTTATAATGGAAAATTATTCACTCTGTACTGTAGTGTAAGACAAAATCTATCACACTGGAAGAAGATATTACTAGACTGTAGAAATACATGGTCTCACCAGTAGAATGGATTGTCTCACTGAAGACAGAACTACAAATATAATTTAAAATTCAGCAGTTCTGGACAAAAAAATGAATGCTTTCAGTACTTACATATTTAAAACTTTTGCTGAACATGTAGAACAAACAAAACAAATGCTTTTTAAATGTGCTAACGTTGCAAATCTTTCTTTTTAAATTGTAAACTTGCTATAAGATTTCATCACATTTTTGTCTCAATAGATCTTTCTGTTATCATTAATTACAGTTCTGTTTCCACAAGCATTGAATGTTCCTATAGAATGTATGACTTCATCTTCGGCTTTCAAAGGGCAAGTGCTGTAATAAACCTGAAACTGCTAAATATCAGTTAATTCCCACAGTAATTATTTAAGTATTATTTATATCACTGTAACTCAGAGAGATCTCAGCTGAGACTGAGGGCCATTGTGCTAGATATTATCCAAGAGTAAGTTTAATATTCTTTTCCACATTAATCTAACTCAATTGAGAATGGCCACTTTACAAAGTATCAGCTGTGCTGCAATGATCAGACTTTTGTGAGAATAGTTTATAAAGAATGATCTAATTGTTCTGCATGCTTGGGGCTGCTGAGCTGCTCTAAATTCCCAGTGAACTGCAGGAAAACATCTTTATTCTTTCTGGGCACCTGGTGTAGTGCTGACTGTGAAGGTGGAGGAAAAGCACTGGAGGGCTAACTGTAGAACAGGACCCCTTGCATGCCACAGCATGATCATGTAAGCCTCTGACGAATTGTTAGCTGTATTTTCTGCCCATTGGTGAGCACACCTGATTTTCAGAAACCTATGGTACTGATGGGCTGTCACATGCTGATGTTACTTGACTTGAGGATCACACAGGTTATTACTGACATTAATTTTACAGAAGAGCCAAAATTAGCAAATCTTTGTCCAAAGGGATTATAGTCTAAATAAAGAAACATTAGACAGATGTACTAGGAGAAATGAAATATCTTCTTTATTTACCAGATGATGAACATGAAGATTAAGAATTAAAATCTCTCTCTGTGCAGATCAGTGGGAATTTTGCCAGTGGCAGCAACTGGATTAGGCCTTTACCCACAAGGATGATGCTGCAGTGGTCAGGCAGTATATAGTAGAGACAGGAACTGAATGAAGGTTTTTTGAATTCTGGACCAGAAAAGGGACTGTAGGAACACTTGTCTTGATTGGAGTTTGGTAGGCATGTGACCTCTGTACTGAACTGTACACCACAAATATAATTACATTTATACAGCAGTATGGTCAACTACAACCATTTCCACCCCAATACCAACATCTGGAACTTGGCCCACACCGGAAAGTGCCTTAGGGACCATGTGTATGCTTCAGGAGGACCAGTCTACCATTTTAATAACCACTCTAGCAAACTCATCAGGGCGCCAGTCGCAATGCATTTTTTACCATCTGGTTCTAATCAATCTTTGTGTGGCACCATGCCTACCATACCAATCTTTGTGTGGCACCATGCCTACCATACGCAGGTTCCCTGCTGTAAAATGACATGTTACTGCACCGTGGCTACTCATTATTTCAGTCACTGTGTCCTCACAATGTCATGCAGTGCCTGGGGGGTCTCATAAACGTATGTGCTACAGTGAGGCGCGAGAGAAAAATGTCTGTAATGGACTTAACTTCATTACAGCTGTTTGCAGTGGTTTTATACATGTTCCCCACATTTTAATGACATTTGAGCATTACAGAGGACTTTTCTTAGCAGAAAAATGATCACCACCCTGCAGCACATGGTTAAGGATGTGGAATGAAGAGCAGCAGGATGCAATACTGATCGAGGGAGGGATGATACTAGTGGAGTTACACAATTCACTTTTCCTGTGAAGATTGTTTTAACAGGGAACTATGTTGCTAATGCAAAAAGTTTAAGGAAAAGAAGTTCCCTTATAAAGATGCACTCTGTTTGTCCATGAATGCTACAAGCTAAGCATGACAGAGGTTTAAATTTCATCTTGGAGTCCGTTCATTAAGATTCTGATAAAATCATTCACCCACACTGAAATATGCAAAAATGAATCTTAGTCAAATGTCAAATACTGTGGACTGAGAAATTAAAAGAGAAAATCTCAAAACTATAGATTAGAATCATAGAATCATAGAATAACTCAGGTTGGAAAAGACCCTTGGGATCATCAAGTCCAACCATCAGCCCTACTCTACAAAGTTCTCCCCTACACCATATCCCCCAACATCACATCCAAATGACCCTTAAGCACATCCAGGGATGGTGACTCCACCACCTCCCTGGGCAGCCTATTCCACTGTCTGACCACTCTTTCTGTGAAAAATTTTTTCCTAATGTCCAGTCTGAACCTCCCCTGTTGCAGTTTAAAGCCATTCCCTCTTGTTCTATTGCTAATTACCTGTGAGAAGAGACCAGCACCCACCTCTCTAGAATGTCCTTTCAGGTAGTTGTAGAGAGTGATGAGGTCTCCCCTCAGCCTTCTCCTCCTCAAACTAAACAGTCCCAGCTCCTTCAATCGCTCCTCATAGGATTTATTCTCCAGGCCCTTCACCAGCTTCGTTACCCTCCTCTGCACTCGCTCCAGCACCTCGATATCTCTCTCGTATTGAGGTGCCCAAAACTGGACACAATACTCCAGGTGTGGCCTCACCAGTGCAGAGTACAGGGGGACTATCACCTCCCTACTTCTGCTGGTCACACTATTTCTAATACAAGCCAGGATGCTGTTGGCTTTCTTGGCCACCCAGGCACACTGCTGGCTCATGTTCAGCTGCTTGTCAATTAGAACCCCCAGATCCTTCTCTTACACACAGCTCTCCAGCCACACCTCCCCAAGCCTGTAGCGATGCATGGGGTTGTTGTGGCCCAAGTGCAGGACCTGGCACTTGGCCTTGTTGAAGGCCATCCCATTAATGTTGTCACACCAATCCAATCTATCCAAGTCTCTCTGTAGAGCCTCCCTATCTTCATGCAGATTGACACTCCCGCTTAACTTGGTGTCATCTGCAAACTTACTGATGATACACTCTATGGCCTTATCAAGATCATCAATAAAGATGTTGAACAGAAATGGTCCCACCACAGAGCCCTGAGGAACACCACTTGTGACTGGCCACCAGCTGGATTTAACTCCACTGACCACCACTCTCTGGGACCGTCCATCCAGCCAGTGCTTGATCCAGCAGACCGTTCGCTCATCCAGGCCATGGGCAGCCAGTTTTTCTATGAGAATCCTATGGGGAACTGCATCAAATGCTTTTCGAAAATCCAGGTAGACAATATCCACAGCCTCTCCCTCATCCAATAGTTGGGTCATTTTGTCATAGAAGGAGATCAGGTCTGTCAGGCAGGACCTGCCTTTCATAAACCCATGCTGACTAGACCTGATCCCCTGGTTGTCCATTATATGACTTTCAATGGCACTTGAGATGACCTGCTCCATGACCTTCCCTGGCACCGAGGTCAGACTGACAGGTCTATAGTTTCCTGGATCCTCCTTTCTGCCTCTCTTGTAGGTGGGTGTCACATTTGCCACCCTCCAGTCCAATGGGACCTCCCCAGTTAGCCATGACTTCAGGTAAATCATGGAAAGCGGCTTGGCGAGCACATCTGCCAACTCTTTCAGCTCTCTTGGGTGTAACCCATCCGGTCCCACAGACTTGTGTGCATCCAAGTCTTAGATTGTAGATTATTCACCTACACATTAAACAAAAGACGTAATGCATGCTTTCTGAGAAGGAGTATGCATTAACAGGAAATCCAGGTAATCTGCAGAGAACAATCCTTTTTGCTAGTGGAATTGTACATCTAATGACTCTCTGAATGGTGAATCTCACAAATATTTGAAATTTTTGGCATAGTGATTGCAAACTTTCATGTCCACAGAGGCTGTTTATGGCCCCTTATACACATGTAAAATGTGTACCAAAACTGTGGTCTGAATACTCCCAGTAAAAATTTTTATCTCAGAAAATGAAAGTTCCCCTCCAAGATCACAATACTTGAAGTCTGTTGTAAGGGACCCACTCTGGCCTCAAATGTCTGCTGAAATAACTGGGATTACAATAGTATAAAACAGGTAGGTGAAATAATTTGTAAAGCAGTACTGGAGGTTTTGTTCATGCAAGTGAGTTTCAGATGCAGTAGATGTTCATGGATTTTTGTCTCTTCCCAGATAAAATTATTTTAAGAAGATAAATTAACTGAGCACTCATTATACATAGGGCTTTCAGGTCCATGCACAAAGCTGCTTATTGTATTCAGAGAGGGGCAGGACATCTTGGTACACCGGACACGTTTGCTTTATTCCTTGCAGTGCTCTTTTCTCTGGAGCTCTCTTCCTGCTGGTCTCACTGCCCTCTGTGCTCCTCTCAGCTGCCAGATGCTTCTTCCAGAGTCTGCCCTGGACCTACGGAGCACCCTGAGGTGGTGGCCCTCACATCTGTCACCATCTGGTGCCTCTCTTGCCCCACGGTGGACATGACTCTGATTGTAGCACACATCATATGTGCTTGTAGCTGACAATTCATGTGGATATGGGTGTTCTGGACAAAAAATATCCTGTCTCCAAATCATGTTTGTCTTAACCTTTTAGGATCCTTTGATTTATCAAGAGTTTCACAGTGAGGATCAGGTTTAATCCTGGGGAAATAATACATAGAAAAGATTTTACAAAATCAGTTCTTGCTTATGCCCCTACTGAGGAGATGATTTTGCAGTAATCATGCCTGTGTCTGAGATTAGTATCAGACCCTGAGTGCCATTAAGACATCACTATGGGATGCATTTTCTATTTTATTCTCAGCAAAGCGGTCAGCTGCAAGGGTGATATTATCCTTTGTCTTCTGGCTTACTTTTCCAGTAATGAAAAACCTTCCTCAGAAGAAGGAGAAGCCTCTTGTTTCAATATTTTAAATATCTTCTGTAGTTACAATAATAATCTAAGCAAAAATCTTTAATTTGTCCCCCAAATGTCATGTACTCAGATGTAAATCAAGGACTTCTGGGGTAAGTATCAAATGCCAGGAACAACCACCCTCATCCTGGAGTATTTAGGTCATTTGCGCAACATGATTCTGATGCTGTTACTGCATTGGGTGGCACTTTATTCTGCAAAAAAAAAACCCCTTTGATTTATACAGGGCTTCTTGCAGAAGAAAGTGCCTAGAAATATACGTTTGTCTGAATACATTTCTTAAGATTATGGAAGTAGTTTGCAGATGTCAAACACTGTGTAAATATTGCGACAAAAAATATGAATCCTCAAAAAGATTTTGCATGTATAGAGGTAGGCAGTGACAGTTCATGGTGGGAGCAGTAAAATCCTTCCCATTTAGAAAGTAGAGCCATTGGGAACATCTGATCAGGGAATCTGTGCAGTCACTGAAACACAGCCCGTCTGGTCTATCGTTTGAAATACACTGTTCTGTAATCTTGTGAAAATGAAACTCCAGGGAAACTAAGTGCACAGCACCTACTTCACAGGCTTCCTAAGCATTTTCACATTATACAACAAAGCCACTTTGGTTCTGCTGGGTTCTTGACTTACTGCAACCTTTCTCTTGGCCACCGAGGTGCATTTGAAATATTGTTGAAAGAGCAGAACTTAGGCAGAGATCATCTCCAACTGATGGGAAGTGTTGTTATGGAGGTACCTCTCAGACTCTAGTCAAGGGCCTGAAATTCAAATTTCCAGTTAACATTCCAGCAGAATCTGTATATGAAAGATAGCTATATATCAGCTGAGAAAATGACATTTCCATCCTTATTGCTTCCCAATGTTAAATCTCATGTAGCCAGATTAATTTAAATAAATCTGCTAACAGCAGTTCAATAATTCTTGTAGAAAATGTAGTTAAATTTTCTGTTCACAGTATATATGCATGCACAAATGTATTATTTCCCACAGTTTATGTGTTCAGTTCATTGATATACTTTGCTTTTTCGTTGTATAATTAGGTCACAAAATATTCCAAACATGTTAGTTTGTAAATGTAAAGAAAATGTACTTGCCTATTATATTTCCAGTTTGTATAGAAAGTTAAATTTCAAAGCACCAGCCAGGAGAAAAACCCTTAACACCCACTGATAGCCACAGGAGTTGTGCAAATGCATGAAGGCTACATTTCAAAGGTAAAAAGCTTTCACTTTCCTCATAAAGTGTCCTAGGTAAAGATCTAGTTGCAATGTTCTGCTTGTGTACCCTTTCCAGGCATTTGACCAGGTAACTGCACTGGATTTGGGTCTCAGGGTGACAGGCAAAACCCTCTGTCTGCTTGCAGAACCAGGCAGCTGACATCTGCAATTGAGGGTACCCCACCAGTACTCACCATTCTCATACTGGCTTCATATCCGCTATGAATGTCAAGCTTTCAGGAGGCTGAGCTGTGGCAACTTCAGAGCAGACTTCGTCACCCACAGTTCATATGGGAGGGCACCAAAAAGCTGCACAAGTGAAGCCCTTGAGAATGCAAATGGTGCTGTTGTTGTTGGGCATCCTCAGAGAGCTGATGAAGAGGCTAGCACTCTTTGAAAGCTGGACCTCCTGTCTGTCATCAGCGCCAGTGCAGAAGTGGCTCTGGTCAGGGTTCACCAGTAATATTTTCAAGGGAAAGAAACTCAAGATTCCTGTTCTGCTTTCTCTTATTCAGTGAGGTAAAAAACCCCTCCAAACTACCAGCAAATGTTAGAAATAGAAACAATAGCAGTTCTTTAAATCAGACTACCATCTATGTTAATTAGGAATTTTGCACAGAAACGGCACTAATTAAGTACATACATTCTGACTTCTTTCTCTTCTGAGCACAGAGCAGACAACCCCAAATATATTCTCTGCTGACAGTTACAAATGCATAAGAAGGCTTCCACCATACCCTCTTCTGTCTTACAGAACCTAGTGCAGAAATACGGAATTAATTAAAAAATACAAAGTACAATAAGATGCCATCCTCTCCCACTTGTCCTCAGCAGTTAGCAGATGGTGTGTCGCATGCTCAGCACTGCGGTGCAAAGGTGGATAAACCCAAAACTGGTCCCCAGACCGTAGGGTGCTGCAGCAACATTTCTTGGGTGTGCTTGTGCAAATCAAGAGTTACACAAGCAAGACCCCTGACTTATGGCTGTCTGAGTCCAGAGCAAGCAAAGAAGTTACAGTCTGTTAAAGGAATTTCAGATCAATTTCTATGAGGATAAGATTTGCCAGCATTCACAGGGCTTGGGACCCCTTCCTTGCTGCCGGTGCCCAGGACAGCTTGTGGTCTGCATTCTGTAGCAGGGCAAGAGCACCTGTATCATCCCACATACACTCAGCCCACGGCAGCTGCATCCCTGCCTGTGCAGAGTCATCATTTGCCTTTTCTTGGTACTCATTTGTGGTGAATGTTGTTCATATTCTATTCAGGTTCGTATAACTTGTCCATTACATTGATTTCTGTGAGTCCATTACAGCAAAGCTTATTTTACAGTCTGTGTCAGATGCTGGGTTTTTTGCACATTATGGAAATATATTTTTTGGTTTGCTCAGTATGTGTGTGAATGATTCCATGTGCAATAAAAGGTTCCTGTTGCATGCTCTACTTGTAACCACATTAATAAGCCACATGTGTCTGCAGCAGTCAGGATGTGTGTTGTGGTTATTCTCTCTTCTGAGGTTTTGTGGTTTGGGTTTCAGTGAATTTCTCAAGGTTTTGCTCTGAGGGTTTTTTTTGTTGTTTGTTGCCCATTTTTCATATGAAGGGATTTTTGATTATTGAAACCTTTTGTTCATACGGTCTTTCTGTAGAATAGAATTGTATTGCGCTGACCCAAAATTTCCTTGCTGAATGCAAGAAGATGGATTAGATGGATTCTTGAGACCCTCGCAGCATTTCATTTCTGTAGCTCTGTGTTTTTACTGCTGTTGGGGTGTGGGAGCCATACAGGAGGTGTTGATGTGTGTTGAATGCTCGCCTGTGGATTATAGTTTGTATTTTGCCATCTGGCTGCCTGATAATTAGTCCATCTTTTTATCAAATGAATGGCACATGTCTTCCTTTCCTCAATACATATGCAAAACTATATATTTTGGAAAGGATTGTTTTCAACTTCAGAAAATAGCCAGAAAGCAGTGTCTTTCTGCAGTCACGTGCATGTCCTCAGACAAACCTCACCCACGTTTGGACCTAGATTAGCCCCTGCATCATACCGTGGTATTTTGCACTCCAAGGATTGGATTACTGATTACATGATGTTTTGAATTTGCTACATACATATATAAGCTGAAGTTTGGATGATATATTATTGTACTATATAGCTCCAATATGTAGTTATATTTTCCCACGTTCAATAAATAAAAGAACTACTGAGTTTGACGGCATCTTCATTCTGCTATATCCCCGTCACTGCTCCAAGTATATTTCTGTGAGATCCATTCCTGATGGGACTCAATAGGTAGGGACCCTCAGGAGAAGCAACCTGAGCAGCAGGATACCATAAAGAGGACAAGGGGAGCATGAAGTACCTGACCTCAGCTCCTGTGGTACTACTGCTAGAGAAATCTGTGGTTCATTATGCATGTGAAATCAGGAAATAATGAATTCAGTGAAAATTGACCTCCAACCCCTGGGAAAAAAAAACATTTTCTGAAACCTTTTTCTTCTTATTTATCAGGAAGCCCTTGGAAAAGGTTCTCCAGAAGGAGATGGAAGACATTTTCTCACTCTGTGGCTTGCCTCTATTTTGGGATATTGGCTATCCAAGTCCATGCTTAAGAGCTATAATTCATGAATCACTAGCTATGTATCAAATGCACAGAGAAAATCTCTTTTATTGATATATATATTTGGAGAAAGATATTTTTGATTCATAAAATTGAAGAAGCTGTCTATTTCTGAGAAGTTAAAAGTTTATTTTTTTTAAATTTTTCAAGAACGCAATGCATTCAAAATTAAAGGTGTGTGTTAGCTTGTGAATTATGGGAAATTATTTTTTCCTACCTAGAAAGAATTTTTACCACAAAATATATTCATTTATGAAACTTTCAGCAGGTTGGCATCTGCCAAACTGTCTGAGAAGACAACATAATGGACCACTTCTGCTCAGTCATTGTGATTTTTGTAGTGTGAAAATAATCTGCTAGAAATTGGTTTGAGGCAACAATATCTGCCATCAAAAAGAAGTGAATAAAAATGTACCATAAAGTCAACATTTCTCACACATCTCAGGCACTGAATGGGACTTTTAGCTATAAGCAGTCTAAGCTGTATTCAAGTATGTATTAAATATGTATAAAGAAAATTACCATTTTCCTGAACTATCTAGTCCTATCTAGTGGAAATGAACATATATTGATTTTCTAGCAAATATGACTGTACATCCCCTTTCTTTTGGCTTTACTACTGCCATTCACATTACCATCTTTTGAAATCTAAAATATTTTTTATACAGGAAGACTCCATTTTTTTTTTTATAATTATCATGATCTTGTGGATCAGGGTAAATTCTTCTGTTTGTAATAAATAGTCTTAGTTCTTCTTTTTGTCATTGATATCGCTGACAACAAATGATGGCCAGAAAGGAGAATGACCTTTCTGAAGGGATTTCCTTCTACACAGTGCAAAACAGGGCTGTATGACGGTAACAGAACCCTTTGCCTTGAGTAAGCCCTGCAAGATCAGTCTTTGGCTCATTGCAGGTTGATACTTATCGTGCTGATTAAACTGCATCTCCATTTCTTCATTCTGCTCCAGCCTATTGTATCCACTGTTGTCTCCCGTTAAATGTGCAGATGGTAAGGTTTTGGGATAGGGCATCTTTTTGTTAGAGATGTGTACAGCGCATGCCAAGTAGGGGCCCTCATCTCCAGTTGGAATTGTAGACACTACTGCAACACAAACAATATTCTTTGAAACAAATATTAACTCCAATAAAAAATAATGGATATTTTCTTCCCAAGTTAGAAGAAATAAAAACAATTTGTTCTTTTTTTTTTTTTTTTCTGCCCACAAATGCACATACATACACAAATAAATAAGTTGAGATGAGGGTAATATCTTCATCTTCCATAGGTTCTATATTTGATTAACTTATGTAATCAGATAAGAAAGGATAACCTTAATAAACCATAAAAGCAAAGTCAATACATCAGAAAAAAAGTGCCCAGGATGCTACAGAAATCAAATAACACTCTCATGTCCCCACATACATATAGATCACATTTTGCTATGATCCCCACTACCACCACCACAATTTTATCTCTTTCTGCTGATGTAAAATGCCTCTCGTGACAGAATTTAAATGCAGTGCCTAGAACATGAAACGGGACTTCCTAGAAAGCCAGTCTACTGGCATAAACCCAATGCCACTCATACATCTTGTGTCCTGGTCTTCTGAGTAATAGCATGTCAAGGCGATGATGTGTGATACGGAGACAGAAGGGCACAGATCTTTTGTGGAAGGCTTTTACAGAGCATTGTGCACACTGCTGTGAAGCCTTCGCTCCCAATTCCTTTGCCTGCATCTCTGCTCTCCTACTCCATTTCCCAGCTGACCAACCACCAGCAGGTTCTGGGCACAGGGTACATATTTTACTGACTTCAGGTTTTGAAATGTCTCTTTAGATCAGTATTTAGTTCTGCAGAGATAAAAGCTTCTATTTTTTTCCAGAGCAAGTACTTATACTTGCAGAAAACTGTTTCGAAAGCTATGCCTTCCAATACCCAATGCAGCCTTGGACAGACATGAATCTTTGGGTCCAAGTCTCCAAGCAGTTTTGAAAGGAAATCGGATCACTTCTTGCTCGTGACATATATCATATTATATTAATCCTGTGCTTCAGGGCACTCACTGGCTGCCTTTGGGCCAAGAAGGATTATTTTTTTCCTTTTCTCTCTTGATGTATAAATTGGCTCCTAGCTTTTTTTGGTTTGACTTTTGTTCTGTTTCTCTAATGACCAGCCAACTGGAAATAGTCCACGTGTCTAGACAGGATGCAAAAGCAGAGTGCCGCACTGCTCCTGGTGCCACTTGAAGCAAGCTTTTAGTTAAACTGGTAGCCAGATTTAGGATCAGGAAGAATTTTTCTCCTAATCCAAATGGAATGGTTTGGGGTTTTTTTTCTCATTTTGTTGCGTTCTTCTACATTGAAGGGCACAGTCTTTGTCCTAGATCCTCTGTGAATATGCCAAAAAAAAAAAAAATCCTGTTATGCCAGAGCCTACAATATTAGCAATGTCTTTTTTTTCATCCTGCTTCCTTTCTGTAGGTCATTATAGATTTTTTTTTTAGTTGTAGATGTTGTTTGTTCCCAGTAAAAACTTGGTCAGTATTATAGCAGGAAGCAGATTTTTTTTTTGCTCATTCAGGACTCTGCAGCTTCCTGCTAGTATAGGGAAATGGATTTGTTGAACTAGGTTGCCATTTCACACTGGTGTTCCTGTAGAAGCTGAATCCTACTTGCAGCATCATCATCACAATTTGTCTTAGATCCATTTATTGCAAAAGTGTGCGGCAGAGCAGAATTCAGGCTCTCCATACATAGATGCAAAATGACAATCAGTTTTTCAAGGTATGAGAATGTAACTCCAAATAGCCAAGCTGATCACCTTTCTATCAGCTTTTTACTTAGGGTGATTGAAGGATGTTTCTCTAAAGGAATGATCATGAGCCCTATGTCAGACAAGACACCCAAGCAGTTAAGAAAGACACATTTGAAGGCATGTTTAGGTTTATTGAGACCTTACATTTAATCCAGATGATTCTTCTAAAGTATGTTTTCTGAATTGTATAAGATGTGTCTAGCAAATAGAGTGGACTTTTATAATTTGCTAAGGAAAAAAAACCCAGTATGTGAAATGTGAGATTTTTGTCCTGTTCAAAGTAAGCTTATCTGGTTTGTAATCTTCTTGTGCATAAACTTACATCTCTGTATTATGTTTTTTCAGCTTAAGGAAGATTTCCCCCTTGGATATTAAGTACAATATAGCTGCTCAAAGATATTTAGTATGTGTGGATTTTGATATGAGAACGCCTCAGTTTTGAATACATAAGGTAACAGCTAGAATCAGACTGAAAATAAGATCTTTCTGTTATATTTTTGCATCATAAACATGTCTAGTTTTCATACACAATCTTATTCCAAATTTCTGTCCAGTCTGGAAATATTTCAAGTAAATTCAGCTAAACAAAGAACTTTTATTTCAAATAAACAGAGATTTCTGCTAATATCAATCCCATGCAGTCTCTGGCTAGGACACCACTCATGTCCATTTTCTGCAGCTAATGCCCATACAAACTCCTGGCAACTGGATAAAGGTTTTGTACTTTAAGAAGTCTTCTGAGAGAAGATTAGAGTAATTAAGGTCAGGCACTTCAAAATATATGTTTCCTGTTATGTCATTGGAGTTGCAGATGATCTCAAATGAAAATGAGCACATTAAGTAGTCAGATGTGTTTAGTAAAAGCTAGAAGTCCATGGCACTTTTGAATGTCATCAAGGTATGAATTTTGTACCATCTAGATTTTAACTGCTTTTATTCTTATTTTTTATGAATGTTGTAAAAATATGAGGCTTCTTTTAATTTCATAAAGAAAGGTGCTGATCTCTTATTGTGAAAAAAATGGATACTTATGCATGCTACCAACAGCACTACCTTAGTTTTTCTTCAGCCATGATATGGGATATAAAAGCAGTCTCACTTAGTCACTTACTACTACAGTGCAGAAAGGCATGTTAGAACAGGGATCTGAACCTTTGACACCAACGTGACATCAACAGAAATGGTTGATGATTACAGCAATGAGCCATAAGCTTTTAGATATATGCTTTAAATTAGAAACCCCAAAAGATTTCCCTTGGAGGCTGTCATTTACGGCAAGAATCTGCAGGCTGGCCTGGCAGGGAATGGGAACCTCTTCCGCCTTTCTCATGAGGTCAAAGAAGTGTGAGACCTGAAGACATTTTTTCCTCCTTTATGTGCTGTGACATTCCCATCACCAGCTTTGCCACAGCAGAAGTCTGCCTTTCAGAATACTATTTGCCACAACTCGTCATCTTCCAGTAAACCATCACTACTGCAATGCATCTCCTTTTTTGGTTCCTGAGTTTTCTGAAATGGATGCTAAGCCCCGCACTGCCTCTTCTGCAGCATGTAACAGAGTTTGTGGTGCATCTCGCTGTGCTAATATGGGGCTACAAATCTCCACTTGCCCAGTAAATCCATGCCTGGTTGATGGTTGATATTATCCACAATATTTTGGATGCCTATTATCATGACTAGTTTCTGGCCTTGTAATGGCTTCTGGGAATACTCTTTATGGAAATATGTCATTAGCCCTAAAAGTGTTTATCAGAAGTGATTAATAGGAATAATTGCCTGTTAGGTAAACAAGAAGTTACAGCGGCTTATGAACTGATTTCTAATAATTCACAGCTCCTGCACATTCAAATACAAAGCTAGAAATCAGACTCATTTGGTGCTAATGACAATCTTTACATGTTTTGTGATGTTCTAATTTAATATTAAAAAAAAAAAAAGTGCAGTAGGTGCATCCCTCCTTATTTCCCTGCTCCTTCCTGAACCAGGTCACAGAGCTCCAGAGGCAGCACAGTGAGACTGAGCGTTGAATATCACTGTCCATGACCCGCTTCAGACTGTGAACCAAAGTATCGCTTTCAGCATATACAGTCTCAGGATGACCTGCTTTGCTCCCAGGCCAGGATCATTCAGAAACTGGAGACCCATGAGCCTAGGTAGCCCAGATACAAACTCTGGCCTGATGCCCCCCACCATCATTGCTGAATCCTTTCACAGTTCCTCTTCCAAACTTGGCTGCATCAAACTGCTCCCTGTTTGGAGACCATCCTAGTGACCTTCATATTGGAGTTCAGCCTTCAAATGGCCAAACTGCAGGTGCCTAACCCTGGCCTTCCCCTGTAAGCACTACCCAGTACATAGCTAATTTGTATTTAGTACCAGAGGGCATCCAGGATTCACATAAATAAAATACTTAGTTTACCCTAAAAAATTACCTAATATCCAGAATCGTGACAAGGATAAATAAGGGTCAATATAATGTCCCACTTTTTGTTATGTCTTTGCCTTTGTTTAAACTTAAAATATCTGATGTTGGATCCTCAGGTTACAGAATTTTAGTCATATAAAGTTCTGAAATCTAGCTAAAGGAAATTAAAAATGTCATCTTAAATTCTTTATTTCTCTCCACTCTCTCTAAGCTGCCATTTCAAAACTGTCTAGGGCAAACCCCTTAGGAAAAGCAGACTGGCAAATGACCAGGGTTTCTTTTTGTTCTGATTAAAGTAAAGTTTGAAAAAAGTGTTGCATTCTACTTTGTTAACAGCTAGGGTGTATATTCATCGGGAACATCTATTTGTCTTAATTGCCGCTCAGCCCCTTTAAAGGATATCTATTCTAATCCCTGTGATGCAACATGAGTTTTCCTGACATTCCGTATTTATGATGAGCACATTATTCATCACATGAAGCAAGGAAAACAAAGAGTCAGATTCTGATTTCCCTTGCAGTGACATAAATCCACAAAGGCTAATGGAATTATTGTAGATTTATGCTCTGGTGAGTGCGGGATTTGGCCTAGCAGTTCTATAAATTCTCTAGTTTTCAGCATAGCAGGACAGCTATACGCATCACGTAAGTCCTGAACCATCTGGTTTCTCTGAGAGCGCAGGAGCTTTTTAGGGAGTTCTTTCTGGCTCTAATTGAATATGGTTAGTTATTTCTTTCCCCATTCCTGCCATTGACTACAATGATCCCTTTCTTACAAATTTTAATTACTTCATGAGCTGTACAGCACTTGACTGGATGTTACTTCATTAAATTGAAAAGACTATATAAAATGTTGAACTGATTGCAGCTCATGTGAAGAGAAGGAAGCAAAGTCACAAGTTCTTCATTCAGCAAAATGGGTTAAAGATTTGTGGCAACCAGGGACTGCTAGCAAAGGAAGGTGAAACAAGCTGAGATTGAAATTCTTGATTGTAAACCATCAGGGGAGTGATAGAGTATAGCAATAACAATTGCTGATAATAGGCACTCCCTTTTTGGAAAAACATAGCTGTATAGATCACATATAGCCTAAAATACAAATGCTATTCCCTTTTGTTCAAACATATAACCAAGACTGCAAAACTGGCAGGAGAAAGTAAAAAAAAATAAAGAGGACTTTCTACAACAGATGTTATTTCACAGGCACATCAAGACTGCATGACTTTCTAGAGGTTCTTTGTGAAAGCAAAGAGACTTTTCTCCAAGTAGTTTACTTGTCTTAGAAAGTTTTCTGTCAGCTTGAGGAAGTGTTAAGGTTTAAAGGGCACTGAGAAGTATTTCAGAAATAGTTGCCTTGTTTGTAGTTAGAACTGTAACAGAGCTCCTGATGTATGTCGTTCTTTCCTGGTTACAGTAATGCAGGGAAGGCTGAAGGGATCAACAAGTTCTGGAAAGTCAATAGAGTGCTATAGCGTGTTAGCCAATGTTCAGTCAACCAAACTCTTCAGTATTTTTTTTCCAGGCTAAATTGTTTGATGTCTCTGAACAGCTTTGACCTTACTTTACCTTTAGGATAACTTTACCCTTTCATTGCTTATCTTCTAAAACGGAAATGCTCTTTTCAGAAGGGAGACTTACTTTTTAGAGTAATAGTCATGGAGTATCTGACACAACCTTTCTCAGCACATTTAGGAATGTATATCATGTTTTACAAGAAACTGATGTGGATGACAAAACTAACACAACAAACTCATCATTTGTAGATGATGTAGATTAAGGAAAATCCTTTGTGTCAAAGGCAGTATTCATATGATCACTGTGATATTTGTAACATATGAAATAAACCCTTTCTAGCATGAGCATTTCACACAGCATGATTCAAAGAAACTATATATTGATCTTGGTTACCCTTGTGAAACACTACAAACTTTGGAAGTATGATATAAAAATAGGGGCAGTGATTAGCCCAAAATCTTTGGCATATCTTATATAACAGTTTATGAAATTAGTAGTTTTCCTTTATATAGCAACTTTTATCAGTCTTTCATGGCATCTGTACAATAGTTGAGTTATTTGGAGAATTTGAGTTATTTTTTGGAGAGAGAGAGAATGGCAAACTTAAAGCATTCATAAGAACCCACCTTATTGAGTAGCATAAAGCAGAGCTCAGAGCTTTTGTTTCTTCCTTTAATCTTTTGTCACTACAACATTATTCTAAATCTCCCAAATACAAGTCTTTATTTTGAAAGTATATTTCAGTGAACTGCAGCAGTGCTGCCTGTCCCAATCAGTGCTGGACCTTCCTTTCAGGTCAGCCATACCATTTGAGAGCCCAGCTGTTGAGACAACTGGAAGTCAGCAGCCTGAGCATGAGACTCCCTCGCTTCCTCCCTGCTGTGTGTCCTTCCCACACCCCCCCTTCAGACCACAAGATGGACATAATCCAACTGTCTTTGGCTTTGTCCCCTCTGTTTTGCAACAGAACTGTGTTGGTAGCAAGTCACTGCTGATTTTGTATATTTTCTTAACTGAATGTGCATTAGAGTTTGAAAGAAGTCCACTGTTCCAGTATACTGAACTAGGCCAGAGTCTATGAATGTTTTTCACAGTGGTATGCATTGGTAGACTAGAAACATTCAGCAGAGGTTGCGCTGGATAATATTAGGAAATATGTTGATTAGATGGCAGTGTAACTTTGTCTTTGAAGTGAAACATATAGCCTTATCTTTTTAAAAACATCACGTGGCAACCAACATACATATATCCAGTTCTCAATTACTTGTGGGCAGGTTGCACAGTTGGTAATTGAATGCCTTGTGACTTTTCTCAGTCACCCTCTTTCTCTCCTCCAGAAGAAGGACAATACCACACCTTCCTCTTTTTGACAAAAATGAAGGGTACATGCTGGTCACACAAAGCCACAGTCTGCCTACTACTGCTTAAAGCTTCATCTCTCATCTTCAGAGACCTATATACACGTTTTACAAAAGTAAATACACTACATCTGCTGTTATAGCTTAATTTGTATTTCTTCTAGATTATCCATGCCTTTGCTGAATATAAATTTTCTCCTCTGCTGCTCCTTTACACTGGACAATTGATATGTGACCACTGCTCACTTGTAATATATGTTGGTGTCTCAGTGAACAGTAGTCTCTCGGGGAGCGAATGGGACTGTACAGAATCAGCATAAAGAGGGAGGCCACAGGGCCCTGTTATGTTCCTTCATCTGCAGGCTCTCGCCCAGGGCCCCATCTCTCTCTCATCTCTGGAAAGCCATAGCACAGATTAGCCATGACATGTGGGAGATTTCAGCCCCTAGTTTCATGATGGTACATTTTTATCTAGTTGCATTTGTGTAAATGTTATAGGTTGAGCAATGTTAAAAAGGAGTGTTTGAAATCACTCCAAAAAGGTGCTGGCAAATGATGAGCTATGCTCTCTACTGCTTGGTCGTTTTGAAAACATCCAGAGCTTCTTGTTTCTCATTTTGGAAATGTAATATTGCTTTATGTTTGTTATCTTGGCTCTTCCAAAACACTTTCCTTCTTCATCTTACTTTTGCTAGGATTTAAACTTTCATAGCTTTATTTATATTTTGTGTTTCTGCTGTTGAATGTAAATCTTATTCTGGCCCTCCCAAGACACTTCCAGATCAGATTTTATGCAAAAGAGTTTGTATCTTTTGATTTACTTTGCAGATATGATGAGCCCAGAAAAGTTAGAAATATTTTGAAAACAGAACAGAAACATTTTCCTTTGCTAGAACCTTTGCTTTGGTACGATGTGTTGAACTGACTGCAGCTGATCAGGGTATCATCTCTCCCCTCACTCACCAATGCTGAGCTCTGATCTGTTTGCGTATCACAGACAGTTGCACCCTAACCTGGTTTTGTCAGTATGACTTGGGTTAGGGGAAACACTGTATTTAAGCACTTTTTTTTTTTTTTTAACCTGCATCATCCAGATAGACTGCATCAAAGAGCAAGGGAGCAACTACTTGCATAATCATATCATTAACAGTTTAATCCAAGCTTGTTACAGAAGGAATCATTCAAGCAACTGGGCTTATTGAGCCAGTGTGAGTTGCTCTAACCCCTGCAATAGGAAATCTGTTGGAGGCAAGGAGAAGATAAAAAAGCAGAGAAAGCTGAACTGCTCAGCTCTGATGTCGACTAGATCATAAATAGTGTTACTCCACAGGAAAGTAGCAAGAGCACATCTGATCTTATAATGCTAAACCTGCTTTTTGCAGTTTCTTTTTTATCCAAATTTCAGTATTGAATAATAATCAAATTACCTTCACAGAAACTGATGTAGAGAAATCTGAGGAGCGGTTATGCCCCTCCTCCCCCAACAATCCTGTATTGTAACAGAATTTAGTGACAGCTTTGAATATGGAACAATTACTCCTGTTTCTTAAGAGGTAGAGCTTGAAATGCTGTTATCTGCATCAACACATTTATTCAAATCAAGAAGATTTTGTGACTTGAGGGGGTTTTATGGCTATGCTAATGTGCTTTCCACCTGGAGAAGGTGGTCTCAAACAACAAAAGAACAAACTAATAGAAAACACATTTTGAAGATCCTAGTATCCTGAAACTTATTGTTCTGCTAATTAAATGTTTAGTCTGTACTCTGTGTTTTTGTTAAATCTCTCTTTATTTAATCTCTTTCTATATTAATCCTCGTCATACGAAGAAATTACAAATAGTGCAGTTGGCTAGTCTCTAATTAGGAGAGGAAAACACTCAGTGATGCATGAACTACAGGTTAATGTAGAGCAGTCTGTAAATCACTCTGCCTAGGGCTCAGCAGACTGTATTAGAGGGTGGCTTTAGAAAGCCTGTGTAACATAACGAAATCAAACCAGTGTATCATTATGTGTATACTCTTAATTAATAAGAACAAAACAACCATTCACTGAGCAAATCAGTGAAGAGCGTGCTGTTAAAACACCGCATGCCTGAGGTTAGAAGTTTTTTACAATATTGAATATTTAGTGTGTACAATGAATGTGCAAAGAAGCTGAAAACAGCAAAGAAACAAAAGATTTCTAACTTTACTATCTGTCATCGTATTAAGACAAGATAATGTAAGTTACATAATAATTCCTGGGGAATAGCTACTTTATTATCTCACCAATGAATTGAATCTTATAAAGGAAGAAATAATTGCATGTTAAAAGAAACCAGCAAAGCCTGCACATTAATATTACATCTTAAATGAGTGAAATGCGTCATTTCACTTCTCCCCTCTAAAGGGCTAAACCCACAACCTGAAGATGTGGCCATAATTTGGCATGGAAATGAATAAAAAATATTTGTGTTTCATTACTGGGATCATGCTCGCAGGAATGCCCAAGACAAGTTCACATAGGAGTGGATTTTGTGCACCAACCTGGCAGCAGTTGAACCAGCTAGCAGGCTGTAGGCTTTGTTTCTTCTTTCAGGATTGTGATTTTGTTTTGCTTTTGTTTAATTCTAGGCTACTTGATGGGTACCATGCCTCCATATGTTTTTTTGCTAAGATTCCTCCCCTTTACAAATCGAGGAATTACTTCAGTGCTTCTGTCTCCCTTTCTGTAATAATTGTCTTCATTTTGAGATTTACAGCCAGAGCTAGGTATTGTTACCAAGACCTCAATTCCTATGCCTGGTTTACAAAGATGGGGCTTGTCCAGACAGCTGGTGAGACATCCAGTGAACTGAAAGCAGCTGGGGCAAAATTTTTATGACCTTTGAAAAGAATGTTTGTTGGCCCTGACAATTCCTTACTTGGTTTTCTCCTTTGTCAGAGTTGTAATGATGCTTTGTTTGCTCTAACTGCTGATGTTTTCATCATTCATTTACCATGAGATTAATACCTTTTTTTTTTTTGTATTGATTTTAATGACAACTAGTGGTGATGAGTTCCACTAGTGTTTGTGGTGTCACTGACCCAGATTTCAACCCTTCTTCTTCCTGTTTATATCTCTGCTGAGGCAAGCTGAGCAGAACTGAACACAGCATTCCAGGAAAGATTGATTTACACAATATTAGATTACTTTCAGTTGTATTTTCTACTCTGTTCCTTCAATATTCTAACTTTGCTTTTAGGACCTCATATTGGATAGCAATGATTCCACTGACCTGTCCTCCATGGTGCCAAATGCTTTTTTCAGTGCTGATAGAATTCATTTAATATTCAGCCACGCTGTATGAATAGTTAAGTACCTTTCTTGAAATGTATATTGCATTTCACTGCTTAGCTTTTTTAAAATATTATGGCTCCAAACTTTTTTTTAAATATTAATTAATTTTCAAACACAAATTTTGCTATCTCATTTTGCTATCAGAAAAAGAGAATTTGTTAACTGTTTCATCTTATGTGTCTTATCTGATTTCTGATTCAGGATAATACTTTTCCTCTTGCTTCAAACCATAGCGTAATGACCATATGGCTTATTTAACAGGGGTTTCATTAGAGAATATGCGAATCCCCATGCTGATTATAAACAACAGGGTTTCTAGCTGGTACTTCAGAGTCTGTATACAGGGAATTTTACTGTTTTAGAAAGGTATGGGTTTTGTATGCACCAGCTTTTTCTCTATAGGGCAGTTATAATGCCAGTACTGAAACATATTATAGACATTCAATATTTCACAGCTTGAAATATTTTATTCAGCTCACCTGGCACTGAATCAAAGCTTATCCCCAGATAATCTATTATGCTTTCTTTCAAATGTTTCCTACACCCCAACCCTCCATATCATTGATGTACCACAGTAGCTGATTCTACTGTAAGTTCAACATTCATTTTAAATTCCTGGCAGTACTCCCAGTGGAGCTATGTTAATTTACAGCAGCTAAAAATATGGCCCAATAGTGCTGTTTTGTTGCATATCCCTCCTCCCCACACAAAACAAAGCATTTCAATGCTTAGAGAACACATTTGTCATATATACAATGCTATTTAATAACACATTGACAGAGAATAGTATGATGTTTAGAATGCTGTGATGAGTGCCTTTAATCTGTTTCAATAACAGTTTACAGTGCACGGAAATACCTGCTTGATTTTATATAAAAGATATTAATAACACTTCCCGAACTAAATTTAATAGTGTTCCATTACTCCTGGCTTTTTTTCTCCTGCTTTGGAGGGAATAGTAGAAAGCATCAGGTACACCACTCAGCATATCCTAATTATCAGTTTTCCAAAGTCATAGTAATGTTAATAAACTGGAAAGTTTCCCCTACTGGAAATCACCTTGTTAGGAATGGTTCATCATTGTGGTAGGAGCAAAGCATCATCTTAGCGTATTACAAAGAAAGTAAACCTGGGTCAGGAAGCCAAAGAAGACCTTGGTTGCCCATACACAGATCAGCACTCAGAACAGATGCTGCCTGTGTGTGGGGCCTTGCTAGTCAGAGGATACATATTTAAGCACCTTTGAATCTGTAGACAAGTATAAAATTCACAAGTAGAAATAAAAAATATTGATGAGGACCAGGAAGATAATTAAGACAACTTCACAATTAAAAGAAGAATATACACTTTTGTTTTTAAAAATAGACAGCAACAAGAAGAATAATCTAATTGTTTTGGAGAGTAACTTATTCCCAGTTTGGTCCATTCCTATTCATTAGTTAAACCTTTGCAGGTTCTTCCCTTTGATGGTCTTGTGATTGAAACAGATGCCCGAGTTCTCTCCTGAACAGGACAGTCTTCTTGAACTGGGACTGAGTTCATGTTGTCATGTGTCATGTTGATATGAAATGAGATCTTTCATGGACAAGATTAAGCAATATTTAGTTTAAATGTATTGAATTTTGAAATAGGATGACTCTATTAAATATCAGAAGATGCACTATTAAGGAAAAAACCCACAAATATAAAAAAATATGTTCTGTGTGCATTGCTGACACTTGACTCAAAATCATCCTGCAGTTCATTCTACCTAGGTCTTTGTGGTGAGCACAGGAAATTCCCAAAGCTGAGTAAAAAGCAGAAGACCTGAATGCCTTTATGTAACAGTTTTGCAGTTGGAGACAGCATCAGAGAACAAAGTGAGTCATTCATCTTACATGGAGAAAGAAGCAGAGGTAAATTCAGGTTTTCAGGCTAAGAACTTTAGGCATCTGTGTCATTAGAGGTAGAGGAGGAAAATGCCTCACAGGTTTCTGTGTTGTGCTAAATCTATATTAAAGGGGAGGAGAAGCTAATTCCTGCATTTCTGGCTCCAAAATCACTGCCTCAAGGACAACATCATGTCTAGATCCTGCCCTTTGGTCAATCTGTGAAGCATAATGTAATAGAAAGAGAGGTAGGTTTTAGCCTACGTAGTGCATGTGAAGAATAGCCTAAATCACACATTGCTAAAACAGACTGGAGAGGTACTCCAGCAAACATTCAAATTAGGTTAGATACTTGCTCACATTTTCTTTCTCACACCCCATCTTGCACCTATTTCCTTTGTCTGGTAAGTCAGTGCACTTTCTCACAGCAGTACTCTGCAGTCTTCATCTGATGAAGGATTTTTCCTGATTACTGGTAAGACCTGCAACATGGAGAACTGACATGCTAGAGAAAACATCAATACTCTAAATCTGATCAATCGTTGCAGGACAGCGCACAGCTATTTGTAAAACATTCATCCTGATTTAGTAAGGGTCTGAAGTTCAACAGTAGTGTGCTCCATGCACAGTAAATTGCAACGCTCCTCGTATCTCTTGGACTCTCCCACAGCATCATGGGATGACTACTGTGCTTACTGGGCACTCTCTCCGTGCTTTGCTCACCGTCACAGAAGTTGGTTCTGCTGTTTGTATTCAGTCACTCTCCTTACCCCACTTACCAAACAGTAGTTCATCTTTTCCTGCAGACTTTTACAAAACTCTCCCCAGCAAATTGAATTCTCTGTCCTTCAGGAGCCTGTTTTCAGCTGTTCTTATGGTTTCACCCTCTTCCTCTACCCTTGTACATGATGGCATGTGAAAGTGTCTTGCCTGATTCTTATGCTTCTTTATAGTACCACAGACAAGCTAAACCCATCTATATTTTGATCACATCGCTTGACCACTAACTGGCTTCTCCGTGTTTTGGAGAAGTTTAACCGCTACTGCTTTTAAAGGGTCCACCTTTTATTGTTCTTTCTTCTGCATTTCATCTTCACCAATATTTTTTTCTTTTGTCCTAAACTAATTTCCTTAAGTCAGCCTAGTACAACTGCCCGACCCCAAGAGTGTACAACAAAGCTCATAGGTTTCTTCTTAACTCTTCTACAGCCCTCACAGTATATAAGGTCCTAACAGACTTTTAAAAAATCCTTGTAAATATGTAAATACAGTGTGAAAGTGTTCAGTTGTGTCTCTGATAGTATTTGGAGATTATTTGAATGATATAAAGGTAGTTGGGATACAGTGCCATTCACTGGATTTTTGCTCACATGTTTTTCCCCAGGTACAATAGTTATATTGCTGAAACTTGCATTCAAGTAAGGATTTAAACAATTAAGCCTTATGTAGTATATATTATTACCTGAAAATATCTAAGCTACTTGTTAAGGTAGGCTCAAAGATTCAACCCATCTGTCACCTTTATGCAGATAAGTCAAAAGGAAGCCAAAATTTGTTTCAAAACATCTACAAATGCTGACAGAAGCAAAGACTCCTCAAAGTGCAATGAGAGCTGAAGGAGAGGTAAAAAACTTATCTCCATTCAGGACTGCATATTAAGATGTTAACGAAATAGTTTCACCTCATACTGAGTCCTAGATCCAGCACCCACAGTGTCTCCTAAAACCTCCTAGAAGAATTTGTTCCAATGTTATTTGATGTTTTTATCAACAAACCATAGAATATATGGTTCATATCCGTAGAATTAAAAATGCCACCAAGATGGGTGAGGCAGTAAATAATGAGATTAGGGACAAATTACTGAACACAGTCTAGCAAAATGTACTCTAATACAAGCAAGGGCAGTGTGGTGTATTTGGGTACAAAAAACACCAGCTGTGCTTATAGGGCAGGAGACTCATAGAAGTAGTCACTAGAAAAACCCAAGTGCCTCTTCACTGACCTATTTCAATGTTGTGGCCATGACATTTAATAAGATGCTTGAATATGCACCAAACGTTATACTAGAATAAACTGTGAATTCACTTTGCCTCTGAACACAGCATTGTTAGGACCATTGCTAGAATTCTGAGTCTTCACAGTCCCATTTGAGTAACAATGTGGAAAGTGCAGAGTGTACAAAGGGGCCCAGAAATAATTCGGGTCATGAAAGACACAATTTACCATGTGGAGACTGAGGAGTACTACTGGATTTTTTAAGATCTGATCCATGAACAAAGCTTTTGTTCACATAGCAGTGGGTTTTCCAATCTTGCAGGCAAAGTCATTGAAACATCCAATATCTGGAACTGAAGATGAAGGGGGAAAACTCAACTTTGAACCCTAAAATGAGGTGTAATTTCTTAGCTGTGAAGGTAGTTAAACATTGGATCAGCTTATCAGGAAGCTGTAAGCTCATCACAACCTTAGGCCTTCAAGAAATGATTGTGTGTCTTCCTATAAAATGTGCTTTAATCCAACTTCTGAGCAAAAGTCTGCAGACAGAGAAGGTGAGACCAACTGATCATACTGGTCCCTACTGGCCATCACCTCCATGAAAGACATCTGTGAAGAGCTGAATTTAATTAATTTTTAAACTAAAAACTTTTTATTCATGTTGAGTTTTGCTTCTTCTTTTTGTTCATGAGAGCAATTACCAATTCCTTAGAGTTTACAGTAAATATGAATAAGAGCTTAGCAATAATAGTTTAAAGCTGAAGTATCATTTTACCATAAATACTTAGTGTGGAGCCTGTGGTGGAATTATGTCATTTGGAACAAGTAATGCCTATAATCCACTTACTCCCTTCATTTTTTGTTCCTTTTAGTATTAATTCAAATTTTAATAGTATTGGAAAAACACAGCTGCTTCTTGCTGGAAAGATAGTTATTTTCTCTATATTTACAGGAATAATTGATTCAGTGAGATGTAATCTATAAATCCGGGTTTTAAAAATGAAATTATATAGTGAACCATATTTGTCCAAGCTGTTTCCAGGGAAGATGTGTCATTAACCCTTTTTCTCATCCTGTGGATGGTTTTGTTCCAAATGTGATTAAAAGGCTACTGTCAAGATTTAGACATGAGTATTAATCTTCATATAAATTGCTCAATTCCATTGCGGAAGTTTCCCACATTGTGTTCTGTGTGACCTGGAGCAGAACTTTTACTGATAGATGTTCATGCAGTGACTATCAAGGGACATTTGTGAACAAAATTAAGGCCTAAAACAAGAGAGGAAATGCATGCATGTATATTTATACATCATAGTTATTTTTTTCAGAGAAGTTATTAAGGACTTTGTAGTTCAATATAAAATTATCTGATGACACATAGAAGTAATATCAGCAGGATTTTGGATCATTATCTACATGTAGGTGGCAAACCATGAATCAGTTACATAATTCATACAAAACTTATGTATGCAAAATTCTCACACACCCTGCAGAACATATGATGTTGGGAGATGTCACATACATTATGGGGAAGGGGTGTGGGGGGAGCACAATATTTAAGGAGATTTTAGCAGTGCCACTGGAGCTACTTTTCATATCCTGCTCCTTATAAATTGAGATGATTTATCTGTAACAGTAGTGCATAAAATATCTGAAAACACCTACCTTATGCCTTCCAAGTGCATTATCTTGAGACCTAGGCAGGCAACTAGCTGTGGGTTCCATTGGTAGGCTGCAAATTTTTTGTACTCAAAAGGACAGAGCTTCTATTTCTGGACCTGTAATGTCACGAGATATTACACTTTATTCATGGAAAAACTGTTATAATTTTATGTACAGAAATCTGCTACTAAGATTATGATGTTTGCTGAGTATCTTTTTTACATGGGTTTGTAGGGAAAAGCATTGGCTCTGGAAAGATTTGTTGTTAGCTAATACCACAAACAAACTAAAATATGTGTGGCTATATGTTTGATTCTCGTATTTACTAAGGCTACAATGTAAGCAGATATGACTTACATTTACAGGTATGCATCTTTGGAATGACACCATGAAAGACTCAAAATTATTTATACATATATAAACAGAACAAACTCAAAGAAGACGAATCTGTTTTGTGGCATCTACTGGGGTTTTATAGTTTCACTACACAGTAGAATGAAGCTAAAACCTTTCCAAGAGATTCATTAAAGCATAATGGAGTGAAAATATTGACAATTCCAGCAAGAAGGTGGATGTCCAAATGGTTAGGACATGGCCCAGGATATGGGACAAAGCTTCAAATCTAGATCTACATGCAGTGAGAGAAAGTTCTTTAACACAGATAATCTTGAAGAAATTAAAAAGCCTTGGCTGGGCACCTCCCACTTCCTAGGGCCAGTACTTTAGTGACCATACTGCTAACATCTTTGTCTTTCTTTCTCTCTTTTCTGTTTAAAATTGTGTTGATACATCTTTGTGAAACATTTCCTTTTAATAAATTGTCATTTATTCAGAAGCATCTCACACTATTAGACACACAATGTGTCTAATACAAATTTGCTGCATAGACTCTATCAAAAATAAAAAAGAAATTCCTCTACACTGCATTAAACATCTCCCATCCACACTTAACTTACATACATGCCCTGTTGCAAAACCTGCACTAACATCAGTGATACCTGCCCAGAAACATGAAGATTTTGCAGTGCCCACCCTCTTTGAAGACTGAACAGTCGTTTCACATCTTGTTGCTAAATGCAGGGAACTAAATTAATAGATGATTGTCAGAGAAAAAAGGAGATGTTCAGAGAAGGAAAATAAAACTTTCATTTCTATGATTTTTGTTAAATTACATCACAGCAATATTTTACAAGCATCTCATATATAAGATATCCAAATAATAATTGAAAACTATTTATATCCCAGCTTCCTTATCACAATGGAATGTTAAATGAAAACACAGTGATCAATATTAATTATTACAATCCCACTGTGCACAAAAACATACGAAGCACGATACTGTTACAAAAAATTCATACAAAAAGCCTGTAGAGGCACTCCAAAGGCAAAATGAAAACCTGTAAAATCCAAGCAAGCTTCGCCAATCTAATTCAATAGGTGACTTAGCAACTTTGCACAGGTCTTGGAGGAATGCTCCAGAATGTGGGCTCTTCTGGTGAGGGCAGCTTCCCCTCCATGTGTCCCACATGTCTCCCTGTGCTCTTTGCAATCACAGCAGGAATGCTGGGGATTTGGGAAACTGGTACAATCAAGAGCAGCCCTGAGGCTACTGTGTTGAAACTGGAAAGTAGATCACCGTACAGCTGGTCTAGGACCAAGCAGCACTGACATGGCTCACAGCCACCACTGCAAACTGTTCCTGAATTGTACTTTTGCCCTTCAGGTACCAGAAGAGGATTTGAGCCATTAGCTCCTATTCTGAGATAATCAAGCTGGTTAATAGATAAACTTCGCAGTCTCAAACATCAGAACTCTTAAAGATATTGTTTTACAATTAAAGAGACATTTGAAAGCAACAGTTTCTACACAAACTACATGCATGATCCCCTTTCCCTTAGACATTAAAAATGTTATTTTAAAGTACTTTTGCATATCCTTTAAAGCTATCAAAACTATCTGTTAATAATATTAAATACTATCCATAGAGCTAAACTGCAATAAATACAACTATTCCTAATATGGTAAGATCCCTCTGCTTTAAGCAGCCTTCTTTGCATCTTTACAGTAGTGTAAATCCCAGTGTTTGTCTAATAGCAAGTGTATTAGATCTGGTTAAATGCCACAAGTAAGGCTTCAGTGGAAAAGACAGCATAATCTCACAGTGCCTAAAGATAACAGTTTATACAAGCGGGGTATCATTTTGCCCTTGAGTAAATCATTACATCCTTCCAATGTTTGACATATGTATACATGCATAGTTATGTCTGGGGAGTGTTGCAGAATACCCCCTTTTAAACTTAAATTAAAATAGGAGTTACAAAAAAAAAAGCTACAACCACATCATTTCTCCTTTGGGAGAGTCTGTCCATTGTGCCATGTGTGCTAATGTGTAGATCCTGCACCAGCATTTCCTCCGTTTCCTTTCAACTCCCATCTAACTTGAATATGAACATGCTAGCAGGGCTGGATGGATATATTATCCAATATATGGCATCAGTTATGTGTATATGTATATGGAATCAGTTCTGATGGATTTTGAACTGAAAGTTCCTCAGAAAAATTGGCAGCTGTGCACTGTCAATCTGGTAGATGGCAGGCACTGAATACTGTCCACTGTGGGTCATGGACTTCAACAGACCATATTCTGATGGAGTACAGTAGAAAAGAATGATTTCCTTCTCAGCTTAACCCACCTAAAAGTGGAGATCCAGTCTGAATTAATGATGCAATCTCCTGAAGAAATCACTGCAGAGAGACAGGCAGTTGCAGAGGCAGATTCAGATCACGCTAAAACAGGTATCTGAGATAGATGAGAGGAACTGATCCCTGGAGGTACCTATATGCCATTACTGCACACAGAGACAGCTGAAATGATTAGTCAGGACCAAGCATCTATCTTCCAGATGGTCTAACGTGGGTGAGATGAAGCCAACCCTCGCCTTCCAATTCAGATGTTGAAATGATTAAAAGACAAACACTTCAGTGCAACAAACAGAGAGGTACCTCAAATGGCATCTTTAGCTCCTTCTCCTAACTCTGTAGGGTGCTGATGAACTGCATGATGGAATGATCGTGAATGTTGTGCAGGGAAATGCCAAGGACTAACCCACAGGAAACCCCAGGCACAGGCTGTGTCTGAACAGGCTCTTCTCTGATCTCTTGGGGGAATAGGTGCCAAGCTAGGAAGAAATTAGAGGATAGGAGGCAGCAATCACTCAGCCTGGTAAGATAAATATTTGGTCTGGAGGGAGCTCTATTCTAAGCATTCCTCAACCTAAATAGTTTCCAATCCACCTCCTGACTGTGGGTAGTAGCTCTAATGATACAATTATGGTGGGGTTATTTTCCAGCTCCATTCTTAAGATGGACCACTGTGCAGATAGGAATGCAAGATGTGAAGGGGTAAAAAGAGCCTAAATAAGAGGAGTGCTGACTTAACCATGCTTAAGTCTCAGTCCCGTTGGTTAAGATCCAATCCCATCCCTGCTCCCAGGAGTCCTCATGCATTTCCTGTTTAAGTCACTGGATGAAATACAGAACTGGGAGCTTGGGTCAGAACTGGTAGTCCTGGTGTCTAAGATCAGAAACACAACAAAAGCCCTCTCAGACCATCTTTACACAGCTGGGAGGTATCAAAGAAACCAATTCTACAACAATTATCACAGACTTGGTAAAAATTCAAATAGAATTGATATAAATATTTTTTCTTGTCATTCTTTTGTGTTAAGGACTCATTTTGGGTCCAGTAGCTGGGTTAACGATAACTCTAATAATGACAAGTTTATGAAACAGGTATATCAGGTACTTCCTGACCCTGTCAGACATGTATGTTTTTTGCATACAATTCCCTTCAATAATCTGGGAAGCACCCAGATTACTGGGTAGGAAATCTTTCCTGGCTGCATTTGCCTGAGTCTTCTCCCACCCCACCACTTTTCATCCCATCTTTCCTCCAGGCCTGGCCCTGGAAGCACACAGCACTGTAACATCTGTTTCCACAGAGAGAGCCAATAACGCCGCTGACGTAAGAGCCATGATGGTCTTCTCATCCTGTGCCATGGCCTTGTATGCATGGCAAAGCAGAAATTTTCAAAAAGACTTTTTTGGATAACAGAGGAACCAGAAAAGGATTTTGCTTGAAACAATGTCCTGGAACCTTTCAGAAAATAACTCACTCCAGAAGCACATTATACATGACAGTCTGTCAGATAAGTAAAATGATCCAGAAGATACTAATATAACAAAAGACAATGGAATAAAACCAGAATCCCAAGAAAATCAACAACTGGAGCTTAGAACGCAAGCCCTCTGGTGCCTTTGAACATCTCATACAACCCCTATTTGGCAGTGAGAGGAGTTCAAGCAGCAACCCTAAGCGTCTTCACCAGATTCCCCAAGAGAGCACTGTGGAGCACTAATGACAGTAAGATGGTGCTTTCAGTGACACACTGTGAAGCTTGTGCTTTAGGGTGTTTGTCTTAATGCCCGTAACTTTACATTAAGGGACTTAAAACAGACAAGGTCTTCAGGGCAAGATGGTATCTGGATGTGTGTTTTATCACACCCATTGGTCTAAGGCCTTAAAGATGATATAAGTTTTTAAAAACTACTGCACCATAAATCATCTTTACCATTTTCTTCCCACTGTGATCCTCACCTCCCCCTTGTAACAGATTATTATCAGTCTGTTATAAAGTAGCTGACCATTTCAAGCATTTGTCTTCCTCTGTTGATGAATTGCAGAGCTTGTCCCCAGAACAGGGCCCCACTGTGGACAGCTCACCCAAACATGACCCGTTTGAACCCATCTTACTAAATATTACAGATCCAGCCGAAAAACCAGCTCAGATGGAATTATATTCTCAAGACCTAAATACTACTCATTTTACTCCTTGCCAGCAGAACCAACAGAGACTTGCTCTGATTTTGTAGCCCTTTGAAAAGCTAATCTGTGGAGTAAGCTCAGGTGACAACAATATTTCTTTCAGACCTCATATCACCTCAGTCAAAATAAGAAGTACATTTTGGTCCGAAGGATAGAGAAGGTTTCCAGGCACAGGGAGGAAACAACTGAATTGGAATAGTGGGCTTTCAAGTCACATTGTGCTTGAGCAGGATTATAATGCTCTCAGGGCTCTGTCCCGAATCCCTTCTTCAAACACTTCAGCATAATCAGCTTTTTAGGCCTTTCAGCTCCATGCCAAATGGCAATAATGCCAAGGCTGTCCACATGAGCTGAATCACCTCCAATTGAGACATAATGGTATTGTCATCACACCACTCCAATAACACTGTGCAGAAGTAAGGAAATCAGGTTTCTTTATCCTGCACTGGAAGAGAGTCTATCATCATTCTCCTGTTACAAGCAGGATTACCAAAGCCACAAGGTGAAAAAAAAAAAAGGGGGAAATAAGCTTTTCATGTTGCCAAAGACCAACACCCCTGTCACAGGAGATCCTGATGTTTCTGAGTATAGCAGTATTACCAGAAGATTACTATGTGGCATTACAACACTCTGGAACCTACTGTTCTTGCTGGGTGGGTGCACAGGGAGTGGACAGAGGCTTTATCCTGAAGACCTCACTACAGAGATAACCTAGAAATCTCTGTGATTGCTTCCTGAGATGCAGTAATTGATTATGTTGACACTTCCAGTCCTTCAAGGGCAATGTTAAACAGTTCAATGGACACCATGGTGGTGTAAACTGAGCTGGTAGACTTTTCCCCAGAGTATTCACAGGTAGCTAAGAGGTGAAGAGATTTCTCAGCTATAACTGGGAAAAATCCTGGTCTTAAAACTCCACTGCCAGCTCACTCAGTGAGCTCATCTTGTTTAGGAGGCAACTAAAAAATCAGTGACTTCTGGTGCTGCCTACTGAGACTGGTGACCAGCATCCTGCACTCCTCTGCTAGGCTGTTCTCCACTGATAGCTTGTACTTGCAGGCCATAGATAGCAATACTTCACGTAGCTAATTACCAGCTCTAACTTGGCAATCAGCTCCTGAAACAGAGTAAAGATCAGCAGCCTGAACCTTGTTTCAGCTGTCACTGGGAACTTAGCCATGAATATTTCAGCTGCCAACAGTCATGAATGATTCCATATGTACAGTAAATTTAGGGTGTCAAAGGCTCTGTCACACTCTAAAACAAGTGTATTACTGGCATTAGAGTCAAGAATGGACCACCTGGGCCATCATCAATAATACCATGGCTACTCTGATAATTACCATGGGCATTGACAATTAATTGTGAGATGACAGCCCTGTTCCATGGCGTGTGTTGGAGAGGTTTGGACTACAAAGCTCCATCTTTGCATATTGGGCAAGCACGAGGAGAATATTTGGCTGTGACTATGAGGACAGACAGGCTTTCTGTAGCTTGCTAGTATGGATGAAAAGCTGACATGTAAACAGGCATGTTCTGACCAAGCCTGAATTAGAGATCAGCCTCATAAATTACAGGATTACACACACATATAGAAATCAATACAGTCAATCTTTTATTTAAATATCTGTAAACTGATCAGCATAGTTGTGCAGGCTACAGCTGTTTTTTAAGAAAAACAAAGTCTCTGCAAAAATACCAATTCATTAGAAACTCAACTTTTCATAGGAATATACCACTTATGACAAATTCCTTGCCATAAAAAGTTTGGGTGGCTTTTTTTTTTTTCAAATCTAGAATGAAATTCCTTTTCAAAATGAGGAAAAATGTAGAACTTCCTCAATACTGTAGCGGTATTAGCCTTTTTGGGATATGTTGGCAGCTGAGGATCAAGTCCCCCTTCTGCACAAATCATGGGTCTTCAGCATTAGACTGTGCTGGGATGGTTTATTTTACTTACACAAAATAGCTTTCAAGAGATTTGGGTTTGTTTTGACACAGAATAAGAACATTTTTTAAATGTGGAAGAGTTCTGCAGAATGAAAGAACAACTTTCAGTCAGCTCTACTCCTGCAATTCAGGTCAACAACTTGTTCACCAGAACACTGCCACAACAATAAAAAATACTGGCAAATAAAAAGATGTAAAAGTGACCCACTCTGAAGAGTTTCTGACAATTTGAGCTGAATCTCAGTACAATGTCTTTATCACAATACCATCTTTCCTTTCTGAAGCTGTCACTGTCACTATAGTAACTGCCATATTAAAAAAAAAAAAATCCCCTGCTAATCTTGAAATATGAACATATACCTAAAATAGCCATGCTTACTGTACCAGTAATATCAGCCAAGGATTTTGCAGTGCTTTCAGAGATCATAAACATGAAAGTTAAAATGAAGAAGCATTTTGTATCTGATAGAATAAGTCTGCTAGTTGTCATACATGGAGTTACGTGGCTTCATCTCCTTAATGAATTAAGATGTTGCTACAAAAAAAATAACAGAAAAGAGAGAAAAGATAGAAATTACTTTAGAAGGGAGACATGGCTGGATTGTGAAAGACAAGGTAGAAATTCTTTTCCGCTTTACAGCTGTTACAAGAGCAAGTGGTAGTCATGATAACGTGCAATCTCTTTTCATATTGCTGGAAGATAATATAACTGCATTGCCATGAGCAGACACAACTCACCATGTCTTGCTTGCCATTGTTCTCCATGCTGAATTGCTCCTGGATTCTGAAAATCACTGGGAAGTACTGTGAAAAATTGCATGTCACGTAGAGACAGCCAAGGGATAAGGCAGATCCCTACTGTACAATATATAAGGATCAGCATAAATTAGGGCTAGCACATGATCTGTCCTTCTGTGTGCAAAGAAGGATTTTCTCCCAAAGTAATTAGGCTTTATGTGCAAAAAGCTTTTTTTACATTACTGATTTATAGATGTCTGATCAGATGCTAATCGCTTTATCGTCTTACTTAACCTAAATTTTGTTGCTGTTTTCTAGGATTTTTGGTGTGGTAGCGGACACAGATAACAGTCAACAGATAAATGTATCCCAAATCCATAATTTTTGTTTCTTCCTTTAACTGTTTCATTACAAGTTGTGATATAATAATTATGGTGAGATATCCTTCTTCAGAATACAAACACTTAAAAATGGTTAAAAGTATCAAGCTCTGTTTTAAATGTCACTGAACTTCCTTTTGTTGACTTATATGCCTATAAAAAGTATCCTGCAGGCAGTGCTGGACATGAAATAACATTTTTTAGCAATATAAAAAGATATATGCAGACACAGAACCAACTTTCCACATTGTTCCTCCAACTTATTCTAAACTACAAGCATGCACTATGGGGGCAAGGAGACAGGCTGAGATCCAGTCTATAAGAATGAAGTGGAAGTTGCTTATTATCTACCCAGTCACTGGCTTCTCTACTAAGAGGGTCAAACAAAAGGAAACACCTGTGATGGCTTTACAGTCAAAATAAATGGGTCAAAATGGAAATGGATTGAAATCACTTAGCTGAATTCAGAAAATATTTATTACATGACAGTGGCCTTCAGACTGTACTGAAAACTAGCTAGAGTGAGCAGCTTACTCTTTGGATCACACCTGGATACACAGAGCCACACTGCAGACTTTCTGTGCAGCTAGGAGTCCTTGCAGCATGGTGTACAAATCTTTCTGTTGCCTTGGCCTGAGCTGTTTGGTGCTTCCCTCCTGCTGAGTTACAGAAAGTCCTGTTTCTTATTCTGGTTTATGAAGCAAACAGTGGGAACACGTGAGTTGCCTGTCAGATCATATGTGGCATCATGCATGCCTGTCTTTGCTATGAAGTGGTTGGTTTACTAGTCCAAGTGAATTCCCAGTCCAAGTTTTAGCCCAACCTCCAGCTGTGTCAGTTGGAAGGTCCACTGGAATGTCAAGCAACAAGTTTTGTGTGTTGATAGAAGAGCCATGAGCAAGAGTCCTACCTGTACTGCAATGTCCTTAGGCCCCTCCTATTTTCTGTACATGATCTGTCCCATTGCCTGCACTTACCTGTGGTCCAGGCTGAGTCTGCTTGCACAGAGGTCAGCTGCAGAACTTCTATTGACCTAAATGACAATGGGAACAAAGATTTTAGCAAGTGCCATAAGAAGAACAAACTCTGCATCCTAAACACAGTGGGCTGCTGAAAAAGAGGAGAAATGAAAATATGAAGTGATCTTGGAAGCCAAACAGAAATTCAGTGTATTTGCGGAATTCATTCTCATTTTCAGGTCTCTGCTCAGAGTATCACTAACGAAATAAAACTAACAAAAAAAAAAAAATAGCCTTATGCTTCTGTCACAGGCAATGAAATCTACAAACCTTGAGAAACAGAAAGAAGATTTTGCAGGATTATGAGACCAAGAGGAGGAGAGAAGCTTCCAAAGACTGGTGCATTTTTTCAAGAACAGAGGGCCTTGTCCATCTGTTTCAAGACCAAAATAAAATCTGTCCCTTCACCAAAAAGCGTTCCAAAAATGTACTCCCTTTCTTTACTGAACAATTTATTGCACACCTTAACACCAGCACATACACTTAATTAAAACTACTAAAATGTCAGAAAACTATCAAGAAGCTGGGAGATACTGGCCTGTGTCCCAATTAGTTCTTTTATTAGATACTCCTGTAGAATAATTTTTAATGAACTGGGGATGGATTTGATCAGGAACTGATTTAAAAGAGCAGGTTATAAACAGTATATTGTTGCAGGGTAGGAGATCAGGTTATGCCCCAATAGAATTAGCTGTGTTATACTAAGATACTCTTATAACCTCATTCGTGTTAGAAATAATTTTGTTTCTTACGTGGAAGTTTTAAATAGTTGTTTTTCCTATGTATTTGCCTTAGACTGACAGAAGGATGCATTTTTAAGGATTTTAGGTTTATTATATACTTTGAAGTTTGCAAGGGATGGAATAATTATATGGAACAAAAACTGAAAACTTTACAGATATGGGCGTTACGAAGAAAGCCTCCAAAAATTTGGACTTAGTGGGAAAATTTCCTCAGCTTTAAAAAAAAAAAAAAATTAATTCACTCAATATCTGTTGCATTCCCTTGCTAGGACAGCATGGCTTGTCAGAGGCTCAGTTCTGTAAGATGTTGATAATGTGGAGGGGTTGATAAGCACCCTCGGCCCTGCAGGGTTTGGTGGGAGGGGAGGGTGTTCCTGACTTCACTGGAGCACTTCTCCACTTCAGGAGAGGCATTTTCACTTCTGCTTACTTTATTTTTTACCAAAACATATCCTAAACTCCAGGTGTCAGACTGACATATGTCAGCATAATAGGCCACGTACAGCTTTCTCTTATTTTATATCGAGACCTTACCTCAAAAGAACTGAGAACGCACTTAAAATTAGATACAAGTTTAATTGTTTTTCTGTCTCAGGGGCCCAGTTATCTTTGTTTTTTCTAAAAAATTTTTTTTTTCTTTAACTGTGAACCAAGTTCCATAAATCCAGCCTATGATCTGAAGTCTTATTAGGTTTTTCTCACTTAAAGAAGGAAACTAATGATTCTGTGGCTGAGTTTCTAATTACCCATCACATTAATGATCCATGGGCCAAGACATTACCCTCCCTGCCCCAGAGGTATTCTGGTTCTCCAGTGTTTACAAGTATGAAAAGAGAACAGGTCTACTGAGAAAAAATGTTCCATTTTTTCTGCATTAGCCATTTTAGTGACCACTTTAAATAAGATTACCACATTTAAACTGGGTAAACACTGTACTCATTCTGTCAAACTTCAGTGATCCACCATTCTTTGAAATTAGCTTTGAAACCTCTTTTGGTTTATTTTAAAACTTTTCATTTCCAGAATATTCCTTGGAGATTTGCCATTTCTTTGACAGCTTGAAGAGAGATCCATCAAGCAGTGCTTCTGGTAATGCATATTGAGAACAAATCCATATGAATCCTGCCTTTCCTCCATGTTTGAGATAGAGTTTAACTTATTATTTAATATTATTACAGAAAAGGTCTGCTTTTCACTTGACTTAGATGATTTAATAATTTAATGTTGTGGTAAGGAAGAGGGTTTATTTGTAGGAAATAGATCCAAATCTTTAAAAAAACAGTAGGTCAACTGAAATACCTCCTTTGCTTCTTGAAATCATAATCATTCTATTTTTGGAAGACCATGTCAGTAATAAAGTCTAATTTGAGGGCAAATACATTCAAATTTATTTTGTCCTCCTTTTGGTGTAAGATTTATAAGGCTTTGGCAGAGTTATGCATCTGAGTCAGCCTCAGCATAAATGGGTATTGTTCTGCCCACGTAATGCAGCCTAGTAGTTCCCAGTTTTATAAAGCCCCAAAGGAATAATCAAATCACGCTCTTATAATGCCATGTGCAGATTTCAAACTAATCCTTATCTTCTCCCTGAGTGAAATGGGATAAAATACCTGTTTTACTGAACTCAGTCTAATAGATTCACTTTACTGAGGGAAACTAATGCTAATATTCATTTCCATGGAAACGGAGCTTGCAGAGGCATATTACGTGCTGTGTTTTGGGTTAAGTGGAGCAGAGTTTAGGTCCCACTTTCCACACAATCTAAACTGATTACGTACTGCAAATATGCAGTGACAATCTCCACATTATGACAGTTGTCTTCCTTTGGGGACTTGGTACCCCCCCATAAGAAGCACTCCCACTGACTCACACCTCTGCGCTTCTTACAGGCTCTGCCCCACCCATGCTTGCTGCAGAGTGTCAGCTGCCAGCTTCTGCTTGTCTTTTTATCAATGAATTTATTTTTAGTGGGTTTGAAATGAAGGGATGCTGAACTGTGTGCTGCCCTTTATGTACTGCCTCTGCACTGGCTGGGTAACAGGGAGAGGGAGGACGCAAAGGCATGGTAGTGTTTCAACGGTTTTAGCTGCAACTCTGCACTGCAAGCTGGACCACAGAGTGCAGACCAGCTTAGCTATACATGTCACATTTCGGCACAATAGTTTTTGTGAGCAAAGAATGCCTGTCCCCTGCATTTGATGCAGCTTATATTTTGCAAGTACTCTAATCTCATCTGAATTCCAAAGTTTCTCCAGGTGCAAAGAGCCTGAATATGTGCAACCAGTACTGTAGGCAGCTGCTTAGGAAACTCCTATTTGTTGCCATAATGGTTACTTTGAAAGAAGAGAAAAATATTCGAATTCTGGTACCTTAGTGTGTTTAAGTTAGCCAACAAGGACCTTCTGAAAATCCTGTTATTCTTCAAATAGAAAGCAGATTACATTCTTTCCCTTTGAAAAAAAGCAGGGTATCTTTCCCGAGTTTCTTTCTCTTTTGTCTGTCTGATTTAATTTAGTCTAATTCCTCAGGCTTTGCTGTTCATTTCTCATCCTATTTGAGTGCATTATTAGTGAGTTCACTTTTCATTTATTATTATTTATTTGCATTCATTATCTTAATGCATAAGGACCAACATTCCTTTGTCCGAAGAGCTGTATAAACTACCAAACAAAGCAAAACAAAAAAAGCATGTGATAGAAATAGAAGACTAGAGACAGCAGACTAATCCAGACAGGCAGAGAAATCCTAGGAAACACTGCAACTGTATTTGTCAGCATGACAGGCAGGGGTCTTAGAGCACCATCAGCCTAAATATTTAAGTTCTTGTTAAACAGGATCGCAAAGGAGGCTTTGACAGACAATGCTGCAGGAAAGACTTATGTGACAGATTAACATCGACAAATTTTTGAAATGGATTTACATTTGCAAAGGACCAGCATCACACCTATACACAATCTCTATCTCAAATGAGCTCTTTAAGTAAAGTGGGTGTGGGAAAACGAGGAGGGCTGGACTACAGATAACATGATTAGATGCTGGAGTAGGATCTTTGCTTCTTGGTGGTAACAAACTATATAATGTACATATGCATGATTGCATACATGTACAAAGAACATTGCATACATATACATATGCAGACAAATATAGTCCAGGGAATATGTTATTACCTAGAATAATGTGGATGGTTCAGCTCTTCATCTTTCTTCACTACTCAATAATATAAGAAATCAAGATTCATATGAAAATGCCATCAGCATTGTTCTCCCAAACTGCATTACTCTTGACAAAGGCAAATATTTGTAGTCTGAAAGCAAGCATGGTCTGTTTTTTCCCTGCAGTAATTTGTTGCAGGGGAGAGCTTATTTCAGAGCTCTCAGGCACTCAGTGCTGCAGAATACTAAGCATGGCTTCCCCCATGCACTGTTTCCACGGGGTATCTCAGAGAGGGAAGGGGCGTGACCCAAGAAATATGTTTACAGGTGTCAAGGACAATTTATTATGTCTTTACAATCAAACCTAAGGAAAAATATTTCAAAAATACCCAGCATGAGAAACTGCACTGTAGTTAGTCTGTTGGCTTAATGTATCAGAAAAATATATGCATCTCAAGCTGATGCTGCCATGATCTCTCCTTCTGTGGCACATCATTTATTCCAGTAGTGTATAAGCTGCATTCATTAATACAATAGTCTCCCAGGTTCATCATAAATGAGTGTTACAGGTATGAACCTAGGGCCATGTTTGAATTTAAATCTGGATTGTCAGTATACTATTCTACCTTTCAAAAAATAGCACTTGACATGGGCATTTTTCAGATTGCCAGGCTGACACAAATGCATATAGGCTATACAAGTTTGAATTTTCCTTAGGGTTATGTTTTAATCAACATGCATTTATTATTTCTGATCCTTATCACATCCAACTGTATAATGAATTTGTATTTATAATATTTCTTACTTGTGTTGCAAGGTGGACCCAGCTCCTGAGGGGAGCTTCTGTAGTAGTAGGCAACATACTAAACCTGAGTTAAAATATGGAGGCTGCTTCAAATAATTGTACAAGATTTTAACTTTCTTCCTGAAGAAAATTGTATTATATCCTGCTAACACTGATGACTTGCATCTGTGTCCCATGAAGCCACCTATAACAACTATTTAGCTACAAGATTCAAGAAGAATCTCTGATAGACTTTTAACCAGTCACTGTTAATAGGATTTTTGCTACACATTGTTTTGTGCAGGGAAAAGTTCATTTCATATTGCATACAAGCAGTCTGGGTGATTGCTGCATCTACAAAAGCTGCCAAAGCAAGAACTGGTGCACTCAACCCCTAGGACTTGCCTGCACTGACAAATCTATCAGCAGGAATTCAAGTTCTGCTGGTGCTACCCTTCTCTCACAGCATGCTATGTCAAGGAAAGACTGTAAAGAGGAGCAAACCAAAGACTGATTTAGTCAGGGATATGGTGCAGAGGTGGGACCACTGCTTTGAGAAGTCCCAGCACCTCCATGGGCCCCAGCCCTTCTCCCAGCCCTGGTTGAAGGCCTCCTCCCTGCCAGGCACGGGAGTCTGAGGAGAGAGGCATGAGGCCAGCAAACAGCACGTCCCTTGGTGCATCCAGCCTGGTGGCTTGGTGCACGTGTCCATGCAGAGGACTCACTGCACCTGTGCTGGGGTGCTGGACCCACTGCACCATGATGAGGAGTGCTCTGTGCATGCACAAACCTCCTCTGTTCTCTTCTTCGCCTGCCTAATCCTTCCGTTCTTCTCACAACCTTGTACTTTCCTGTCACTTCACAGCTACACCTCTTGTTTTCCTCCCATGCCCTTTTTCACCCAGTACACCACTTTTTTCTTTCCATTTACTTGTTACTCTGCTGTGCAATCCACTTGAAAGTTCTTAAAGAGAACTAAATGACATTCAAGCATTACCTCATTGATTTTCACATTATATCCTTTCTCTACATCTATTTCACTTTTAAGACTCTTCAAGACAGATCCTATGTATTCTTCTGCATCCAAATAGGCTCCCAAGTTAGTCCTTAGGTACAGCTGCACCAAACGTAACTAATAAATAAATAACAGTCTTTGTGAAAGACTGCAAAAAGCTAAGGCTCTAGTTTATGTACAAAGATATTCCACTGATCATTATCAGACTATATGTATGTCATTCTAGAAATCTTCTCAGCTCTGTGAAAGGCTTTGGCTGACCACTGCTCCTTGGAGTTTCCCAAGCTCCATCTTTGGATATCTAACACAACTGCTTGTTCTGGCTTTGAAGTACTCTAATGTTATAAATACTTCTTAGACTCTCGAACAAATTACATCCATGATGATGATAAATGATGGTTTGCAAAGTTCTCAAGAGATTTAAATGATTACTTTGTTGTTGTTTTATCCTATTTCCTACTTCATTATGCAAAAGATTGTTTTTTTAAACAGAGCTAAATAGAAAGCACCAATGTGTTTGAGAAGAGCTGGCAAATGATAATTGAGAACTAATGTTTTCACATAATTTGAATCTCATATAGTAAAGGGTATGCCTGATTATTTAGGATACAGAAAAGTGATTCTAATGTTCCAAAACAGTCAGAAGTACTATTTACCCTGTTTTTAATGCAAGGAAAAATTATGGGCCATAGAATAAAAGAAATATGCTGGTAAAGGAAAAGGATGTAGTTAATATGGTATTCTCAAAATCTTATGTCTTTGCTGGATGAATTTCACGTTTGTACTGACATACTGGAACCTCCATCACACATGCCAAAAGTCAAAGAACTTGAACTTGACACTGATCTCAAACCAGACGGGTCTTCCAGTCTCCGGGTAAGGGCTGGAAACTAGCTGCCACTTTCAGCTGGTGATGACTGCACACTCTGAAACAGAGATGCAAACTAAATCATATGAGTGCTAATAACTTTCCAGAGTCTTTCTTTTCTTTGCCCACATACCCAGAAAGACAGGCAATTTTCTTCAAAATTCACCAAGGAATGAGTTTCAGAGCACCTTAGCCCACTACAGCACACGACCTCTGCTACCAGACAGCCTGGAGACACGCACATAACTGCAGCATTAGTGAGGCTATGGTGAAAGAGGTAGTGTTGAACTCTTACTCCTCTCACCCTTACCATAAGAAAGGGGGTGATTATGAGAAAAATGAAAGATTTTTTCAAATATTTTCTCCAGAAAACAGTCTGCATGCTCTCCATAGACCAGTGGGAAGACATTTTATCTTTCATAAATTAGGAACCTTGGAGACCTTAAAGTCTCTAAGGGAAGCTCTGGTCTCTAGAGCAGCTAGGGCTTGAATTTCAAGCTGTGAATGCTCTTATGATAGAGACTTCTCCTTACTGCTTTTGCTACTCTCAACCAGTTGTTGTGTAGTAAGCCCAAAGCCTGTTCTCAAAACACAGTGCCTGTAAGAAGTTATATTTAAGCATGATTTGCTGCATGCAATGAAGTTTACCTCATTATCTTTACTATGACTAAACTGAAACTTTCTCAAAACATCCTTTCTTTTTTCTCTTCAGCATTCCTACTTTCTCCTTAGTCTATTCCATTAAGTTCAGTTCTCAAAAAGGAAGAAGAAATATCCTCCAGAATTACTTGCAAACCAAACATTTATTGCATGTAAACTACGGTAATGTGTAGAGATCCCAACTAAATATGTAATTACTCAGTGTTGAAAAATTTAGCCAGCCTGTAGTGTGAACCTGTCCCTGCCCAAAGCAGTGTACAGTCCATATTAGTAAAATCATTTGTGTCTTACATTTAAAGATTTTCTCTAAATGTGATTTGACAAAGGAGAGAGGGGAAATGACCACTGCGAAATGATAAGTTGTAACAGAAAAAGAACAAAGAATAGACCTTATTTATTCTGGCTTAAGTCATTAGGAAACTGCTGGAGTTTAAAGAACATCATTGAATAAGTGCTGGGCCACAATACAGCACTGTATTGAAACTAAACATGCTTTTTAGGCCTCCTAATCTAACTTTTTTGGAGAGTGAAAAACACATTTCTAGTGACTCATATACTTCCTCCTCTTCACACTGATTAAGGGGATACACAGGACTAGGAAAATGGTTAGGCTCTATTTCACAGAAAGATTTGAATTCCATTAGCTGTATCTGGGTGAAGCGTTTATACCCAGTATCAGCGTGCTTATATAAGTAGAGCATATTCTGAAACAGGAAGAGAATAGACTTTATTCCTAAAAACATCTTCATACCAATATTCTTGTGTTTAAACCAGGAATTTTAAAGAGGTAATTATTTCAGTATACAAAAAAATCTGAAATACAAAGGCATTGTTTGTCTAAAGACTGGTTTGTAAAAGGTTCAGACAAAACTTTGAGACATGTATAATTGAGACAGCAACAGAAAAGGTCTTTAGTTCCTCGGTCTCCTATGGAAAATATGCCATTGGAAGTATATTTGTTCCATCCTGCCCTTTCCACTAAACTGAAATTAATTGTATCTTGAGCCTTAATCTTCCTTCAGAGATAATAACATGGGACTAAATTCTGCTCTCAGCTATAGCAGTATTAATCGGAAGTAAGGCCTTTGAAGTGGGATTCATTTTTATGCAACATACTTTTCAATACATCGGTTTGCAGGTTTTATTTGGGAATCCCACTTTCATCAGCTTAAAGCATCACGCTAACAATTAAAATAGTAAGTAATATGGCAGTGCAACAACATACTGCTCTCTGAGGATCTGACTGCTGCTCGAAAAGGTGAATGAATCACAGAATCACAGAATCACAGAATCAGCTAGGTTGGAAAGGACCTTGAAGATCATCTAGTCCAACCATTAACCTAACACTGCCAGTTCCCATCTACACCATATCTCTCACCGCTATGTCGACCCTACCCTTAAACACCTCCAGGGATGGGGACTCTACCACCTCCCTGGGCAGCCCGTTCCAATGCCTAACAACCCGTTCTGTAAAGAAATATTTCCTGACATCTAGTCTAAACCTTCCCTGGCGCAACTTGAGGCCATTCCCTCTTGTCCTATCGCTTATTACTTGGTTAAAGAGGCTCATCCCCAGCTCTCTGCAACCTCCTTTCAGGTAGTTGTAGAGGGCAATGAGGTCTCCCCTCAGCCTCCTCTTCTCCAGACTAAACAACCCCAGTTCCCTCAGCCGCTCCTCATAAGACCTGTGCTCCAGACCCTTCACCAGCTTCGTTGCCCTTCTCTGGACACGCTCGAGTAATTCAATGTCCTTTTTGTAGTGAGGGGCCCAACACTGAACACAGGAATCGAGGTGTGGCCTCACCAGTGCCGAGTACAGGGGTAAGATCACTTCCCTGTCCCTGCTGGCCACGCTATTTCTGGTACAGGCCAGGATGCCATTGGTCTTCTTGGCCACCTGGGCACACTGCTGGCTCATGTTCAGCCAGCTGTCAATCAACACCCCCAGGTCCCTCTCTGACTGGCAGCTCTCCAGCCACTCCTCCCCAAGCCTGTAGCGCTGCTGGGGGTTGTTGTGGCCGAAGTGCAGCACCCGGCATTTGGCCTTATTGAAACTCCTACAGTTGGCCTTAGCCCATCGCTCCAGCCTGTCCAGATCTCTCTGCAGAGCCTCCCTGCCCTCGAGCCGATCAACACTCCCACCCAACTTGGTGTCATCTGCAAACTTACTGAGGGTGCACTCGATCCCTTCGTCTAGATCATCAGTAAAGATGTTAAACAGGAGTGGCCCCAAAACCGAGCCCTGGGGGACACCACTTGTGACCGGCCTCCAACTGGATTTAACTCCATTCACCACAACTCTTTGGGCCCGGCCATCCAGGCAGTTTTTTACCCAGCAAAGCGTGCGATCATTTAAGCCTCGAGCAGCCAGTTTTGCCAGGAGAATGCTGTGGGAAACGGTGTCAAAGGCCTTACTAAAGTCAAGGTAAACTACATCCACAGCCTTTCCCTCATCCAATAAGCAGGTCACTCTGTCGTAGAAGGAGATCAGGTTTGTCAAGCAGGACCTGCCTTTCATAAACCCATGCTGACTGGGCCTGATCCCCTGGTTGTCCTGCATGTGTTGTATGATGGTACTCAGGATGAGCTGCTCCATCAGCTTCCTGGGTACTGAAGTCAAGCTGACAGGCCTGTAATTTCCTGGATCATCCTTCCGACCCTTCTTATAGATGGGCGTCACACTGGCCAATTTCCAATGTGTCGGGACCTCCCCGGTCAGCCAGGACTGCTGGTAAATGATGGAAAGCGGCTTGGCGAGCACCCCAGCCAGCTCCTTCAGCACCCTGGGGTGTATCCCATCCGGTCCCATAGACTTGTGTGTGTCTGTGTGATGCAGCAGGTCACTGACTCTCTCCTGGATTGCGGGGGGGTCGTTCTCCCATTCTCTGTCTTGTGGCTGAGGGGGCTGGATTCCCTCAATACAACTAGTCTTGTTATTAAAGACTGAGGCAAAGAAGGCATTAAGTACCTCAGCCTTCTCCTCATCACTTGCTACCAAGTTTCCTTCAGCATCTAGCAGGGGATGGAGACTCTCCCTGGTCTTTCTTTTGCTATTGACATACTTATAGAAACATTTCTTTTTGTCCTTGATTGCTGAAGCCAGATTAATTTCCAGCTGGGCTTTGGACCTCCTGATTTCTGCCCTGCATAGCCTCACAGCCTCTTTGTAATCACTGTGAGTGGCAAGCCCCTTCCTCCAAAGGCTGTAAACTCTCCTTTTCTCCTTGAGTTGCAGCCAAAGCTCCCTGTTCAGCCAGGGCGTCTTCTCTGCCGCCTGCTCCTCTTAGAGCACCTGGGGACTGCCTGCTCCTGAGCCATAAACACTTCCTTCTTAAGGAGCGCCCAGCCTTCCTGGACCCCTATACCCTTCAGGACCATCTCCCAAGGGATCCTGTCAAGCAGGTGCCTAAACAAGACAAAGTCAGCCCTTTGGAAGTCCAGGATGTCAGTCCTGCTTAGCCCTTTCCTGGTCTCTCTAAGAATAGAGAACTCTATTATTTCATGATCGCTCTGCCCTAGTCATCCTCCAACCGCCACATCATCCACCAGTCCTTCTCTGTTCACAAGGAGGAGATCTAGCAGGACACCTTCTCTGGTTGGTTCTCAATGATTGTCAACTCATAGGAGATTGCAATGCACAAGACTGATATAAATCAGTGCAAGGCTGGGCAGTGCTGCCACCCGTGCCAGCATTCATCCTTCCAAAATCAGCTGCCCTAATCACACGCTGCACCAGGAGCCATGGATTTTTGGTTTCGCTCCCGGTTTTTGTGGCTGATCTGAGAGGACATGCTGCCAAGTGAAGTGGCTTATCATTATCACTGGGGGAGTTCAAACATTGACTGATAAAAGCCTACAGGGATTAATGTAGTGCAAGATCCTGCTTGAAGGAGCTGGTATGGGTAACTTAACGTATTTTTTGTCTCCTCCTGCCTCCCACCCCAATCTTTCATGTATTTGCTTCTTTAATTTGCTTATCAACCTGTGATTTTTTTGCTTTTACCCTTCACTTTTTTCTTCTGTTCTAGCATTTGAGTTCTGAAGCAAACACTAATTAATAAAAATTTGCTAAAAAATCTCATCACTGCAGATAACATCTGTTTCTTCAACTCTTAAGATAACCTTCACACTTTTGGACATGCTTAGTCTGTGCTGTGGATTTTGAAAGCAGCTGCAGTCTCAGGCAAGTCATCTGCTGCTGCTGCCTGCCCTCCAAAATGTCTTCAAGCTGTGGTCAGGAACTGTTTGCTGGACATCATGTACACAAACATTTGGGGTTTCTCCTTGTGGAGGAAGCTATCTTGAAGAGAAGGGGTATGGTTACAGTGCTGCTCTCCAGCTGCCAACTGGGACATGCCAGGCCTTGAATCAGCCCCTGAAACCCCAAGCATGTAACCAAGATGCCTAAGGTAGGAACATCCTCACTCCATGTTTCCTCTTAGCTGTCACAGAGGTGCCTCCTGTCCTTCACTGCACATACAGAGAAGGCAGGGAGGTAAGCCTCCCAGCTGAGGCACCTCCGTTGAATGCTTTAAATTAGCTTTTGTGAGATCCCTGCAAGCATGGGAGCATTTTCTCTGCTGCTGTGCACACCCAGTCCCCTCCAGGCTCTGGCACAGACAGAACAGCCTGCTGTCAAGCCTGTGGTGGCAGCTTCATGTAGCTCTGAGGCTGTCCTGGTGACCACAGAGCCTACAGCCACAGCTTCAGCCTGCACCCTGTATTTGAAAGCAGACAGAATTGCTTTTTGCTGAACATGTGTCTCTGATCTGGAAACCTGCTGCCCCATGTGCAGGAGTGGGTAATGTTAGTGCTGGGGGAAAGGCTGGTGTACACAGGCAAGGGGAATGGTGGCACAGCTCCAAAAAGTGATCAAGATCTTGGTATCTGCAGAGTGGTTGGGTAGTTGGGAGACTGGAGACCTGTGGAGCAAGTTGTGCTTAGAGTCACAGAATAATTTAGGTTAGAAGGGACCTCAGAGGTTACCTAGTCTGAACTCCTCAAAGCAGGGCCAGCCTCAAGTTATAGCAGTTACTTAGGGCCTTCCCCACCTGAGTGCTGAAAATCTCCAAGGGTGGAAATTCACTGTTTCTCAAAGCAACATGACCCAGTGCTTACCGATTCTCAGTCTGAAGATGTTTTTCCATACAGATAGTCAGAATAGCCCATCCTCCAACATGTGACTGTGGCTTCCCTTCCTTTGCTGTGTATCTCTGAGGAAAGCTTGGCTTTGTCTTCTCTATAACCTCATTTTATTGAAAACAGCAGTAAGATCCCTCCTTAACCTTCTCCTCTCCAGGTCGAGCAAGCCCACATCCCTCAACCTCTCCCCACACATCATGTGCTCTAGCCACTGAACTCACTCCAGCTTGTGGACAGCTGTCCTGTATGTGGGCGACTAAAACTGGACACAGTACTCTGAGTAATGAATAGAGGGGAATGATCAGTTTTATCTGTCTATAACTATTCTCAAAGCCACTTACTTGTCAACTACTGTACAAATATATTCAGCTTATTTATAAGCAAGGTTGTCCTGGATTTTATGTCAGTATTCTTGAAAGTCCCAGCAGAATCTGGGGTTTGGGAGGCTTGCATGCCTAGGTGAGGGAGGTAGATCTGATAATAGGTTTCACAGAACAGTCCTTTATCCTGCTTGTGATTCCAGAAGGATGTTGCTAGAGCTGCAAAGAGTTCTGTTCATTTCCAGGGTCATTTCACAATTCCCAGGCTCACATTTTCTAGCCCTTCTGTAGCACAGTTCCCTTTTCTATCAACTAGGCTTTCTCAACAGTTCATATCCACTTTGCTGACAGTTAGTCTTTCAGCCCATGTGCCTTGTTCCATTTTGAGCTCATTTCAGCATAAAAGACTTAAAAAAATAAATTTAGTGTTGGCTATCTGAAGGTCCAACTGTTAGTTAAAACCCCATGTGGCTGCAGCTAAAAGTGCTCTTTCAGAAGACGCCACTTAGAATCTCCCCACATGAAGTATCTCCAGAGGACTAGAGAGAGGTGAGATGAGTAGTTGAATGACTGCAGTGTGCATTGAAAGGTACAGACTGCCAGCGCAAAGCAGGAGATGTCAAAGAGGCTCAGGAATGACATGTCGACTGATGTTGAGGACCTCTGCATACAGGTCAGGCAAATAGCTGGCATGATGGCAAGGGAGGAAGAGGGTGGCCATGGAGAGAGAGGACAAAGGTGAACCTCCATTGACTGAGACAGGCAGGACAACTTGTTGAGATGGCTGCTGGTGAGGATTGCAGCCAGCACAGCTTCTGGATAGACAAGCTTCACCCTGTTTCTTATGTGCAACCCCCAGATCCAGGGGCAGCGGTTGTACAGTTTGTGCTTTGCATCAAGACATGTTGTTTTTGCACAGTTCTTGACTCTGTATCTTTTGGTAAAAGCAAACTTTTCAAGTCTTTATTTGCCTGCTCAGCTGGGAGGACTGCAGAGGTCTCTGCCCTCCAGCAAGCTTTGGCAGTGGTTTCACAATGGAGAGTATTCAGCAGCCATACCAGCTCCAGGCACCCTTGTCCTGCCTGCTGCTCCATTCCTCCCATGGTGTGCTGCCTCCCCGTCGCACTCAGACAACAGCTTGCACTAAGGACAATGAGCTTTAAAAACATCCCCAAATGATTCCAAACTTGCTGTATCTTGAAACCACAGATCCGCTCCCCTACTCAGGGAAGAAACCACCAGTTTGTCCCCCCTCCTGCCACTGTGAAAGTCTCTTTCAAAACCTGGGTGGTTTTTACTATCACGCTGTGGTGTGAATGTGAAACCTTCCTGCATAATAATCTGGCAAGTTTCTTAAAAGTGATTTGTCAGTCCATCTGAGTGAACACAGCTGTGATGGCTGTGTCATTGCTTGCTGATTAGATGTACTCAACCTTAGTGGCTGATAGCCACATTGATATGGAAGGAGAGGATATCAGAGGCTTTGCACCTCCCATTTTGTACTTTAAATGATCCTCTGAAAGGATTTCATGTGTATTGGGGGTCCAGACTTGGTATTAAGCACTAAACACCTCCTTGTCTGTCACTTGTCTCCTCTCCTAGTCTTAGATAGGTGGACATGTACTAGCAGATAGAGACAGGAATATGGCAATTGCCCTCAGATGCCTCCTTTGCCCCAGGACTTCTGCTATGTCAATATCAATAAATGAGGTAGACCCAGAAACTTGGCTGTGTTGTTAATTCTTTAGAGCAGTTCCTTGCACAGGTTGGCCTGAGTAAACTACAACTCACAAATTATTCAAGGATTTCAAAGTTCTCCCAGATATGGGTCAGGAACTACCACGAGTCAGGGACTATCTGCAATAGACAGTATGCATATTGCCACCCTGTTCTGGCGAGGAAGAGAATTCAGTAATATGGATGTAGGCTCTTCTGTGCCATTTGGTCTCAGAGAAAGGCCCTGAGGATCTTTAAAATAATTGCAGTCTCTGTTTCTGGCACTGGGATTTGATCCTGTTAGTCCCTTTTACAGTTTGCCCTTCCCAATTCCTTCTGCCCCCAGTTTTGCTTCTGATGTTGTCTTGGTATTCATGCATTCCTTACTGTCACCAATATTAGGGCTGCCTGCTTCTATTTTTTTTTAAGAGTTTCACAGCTGTAGACATCTTTCTAAAAATATCAGATGCTTAAATTAAGAAACTGTATTAGACTCATAACTTTTCTATTTAAGAAGGAAGAAGGAGACAGGAAAAAAACAAAAAGAAGAAAAACAGGAAAAAAAGAGCAAACAATCAAACAAAAAGAAACCTAGACCTAAATGTTCCCTTCCAGCAAACAAGCAAACTTTGAAAATACAAAACAAATGGAACCTAAAGACTCAGAAATCTAGAGGTATGCAAAAAGTGTTCCATAAAAATTGATTATTTAACCCAAATTTTAGAAGACATTACATTCTGATTTTAGCAACATGGCTGAAGGAACACTTCTGATCCAGAAAACTCTCACCTGAACAGAGGTTTTGCTCTTTTCTCAGTTTTACCAGTTCTATACTGAGGCAAACAAGTTTCATCCAGGGGAATGAAGGAAAACCTGATCCGTGCTAGCGTCACTGGAATGAGAATGAAGTCCAAATTGAGGCCCTGTATTTCAGTGAAAGTGACGGGTATGTATATCTTTTCTTCCAGGAAAGAATATAAACAAATAAACAATGTTTGGGACAAATGAAAAGTTGACATCTCAATGCCAGCTGACCACAGAAGTTAACAGTCCAGAGATTTGCTTGTCTTCCAGAAATAACAGAGAAACAGATTCTTTTTGACAGCTACAAAGTGAAGTGATTGCACATGGCAAACATTTAAGCTTTGAAAGTTTAATCTTCACTTGGAAATCTTTTCTGGCTGTTGTCTGTGCTCAAATAAACATTTCCAAGGAATACATCATCTTCTTCTGTGTCTCAGGCTGGAGACTGAAACCCTGAGTTTGCCTATGCTCCCAGGAACAAGCCTATGGATGCTACCTGCACTGTAAACATGTTGGTGATGTATTCTAATCCAGTTGCTGGAAGCCAGGTGTACTTTATTGTTCCTTTTCACAGTAATGCTTTTTATCAGCTCTAGTGAAAATTTGTTCTCCAGTTACTCCGTGGTTTTATATGGCTAGAGTCACTTGGGATCATTTGCTTACCTGACTGATATACATATATATTAGTAAATAAGAATTATAAGAAAACCTATTTGATGATTTCCCACGGGAGATTTCAATAGAACCAGGACTTCACTCTTCAAAGTGACTTGTAGAGAAAGTGTTTGTTCTATGAAATGTTTGTTGTTCTGGTTAAAATTTTAGATGAGGACATTGCTTTAAGAATGTCTACAGAACTAGTGTCTACTTTATTCTGTTGTTGTTGCTGAGAAAAAATCTCAGATTTTTACAAAAGAATAATGCCTTCTCATGCCATATTTCTGCTTGAAAGAAGCATCTGCAGAGATAAAAAAATACTCTTGACACTCATTAAATTCTTTATAAGCTTTGGTAGATAATCTTTTATACATTAAACATAACCTGAAGTTTGCAGAAATCCAATAATCAAGTATTGAATACTGTGAATGTCATCTTAGTGTTACCTTTTGCCTTCTAAATAAAACCTAATGACTACAAATAAGTAGGTATGTCTGGCTTTCAGAAGGCATAAGGGAAGTGACAGACTGGTACTGTGCTCACTGACAATGCATAGGAATCACAGAAGGTCAGTTAATTTTGCTACCAGATGCTCTGCAAATGGAGAGGAAAGTACATGTACCCTGTTTGTGCTAAGCTTATTAATGCAGTCCTTAATTGCAGCCTCCTGCTCAAACAACATCTTGAATGTAAAATAAATGAAATGTTATTAAAGGGATTACTCTTAGTCCAACCTGATTTTCAAATGGAGACTTATAGAGCTCTAGTTCATGCTTGATAATCATTGCATAGACAATGTCACTGCATGTATAGCACCTACACAGAGACAAAATGAGGACCTGCAGCCTATTTCTTTTCTGAGAACACCTTTCTGAAGTCTTTTCTTTACAGTGGCTGTAAGTGCAAAACTTCCCAGTGAAAAACTTCATGAGGCTTACACTTGTGTTAGAAATAGTGTGACCAGCAGAAGTAGGGAGGTGATAGTCCCCCTGTACTCTGCACTGGTGAGGCCACACCTGGAGTATTGTGTCCAGTTTTGGGCACCTCAATACGAGAGAGATATCGAGGTGCTGGAGCGAGTGCAGAGGAGGGCAGTGAAGCTGGTGAAGGGCCTGGAGAACAAATCCTATGAGGAGCGATTGAAGGAGCTGGGACTGTTTAGTTTGAGGAAGAGAAGGCTAAGGGGAGACCTCATCACTCTCTACAACTACCTGAAAGGACATTCTAGAGAGGTGGGTGCTGGTCTCTTCTCACAGGTAATTAGTGACAGAACAAGAGGGAATGGCTTTAAACTGCAACAGGGGAGGTTCAGACTGGACATTAGGAAAAAAAATTTCACAGAAAGAGTGGTCAGACGGTGGAATAGGCTGCCCAGGGAGGTGGTGGAGTCACCATCCCTGGATGTGTTTAAGGGTCATTTAGATGAGATGTTGGGGGATATGGTGTAGGGGAGAACTTTGTAGAGTAGGGCTGATGGTTGGACTCGATGATCCCAAGGGTCTTTTCCAATCTGAATGATTCTGTGATTCTGTGATTCTGTGATTCAGTATCAGTGGTGTCATTTGATAGCTCAGGCAGGTACATTTTTCCTTGTTTAACACAACATTGTTGTCTTGGGCTTAAAAATATTGGCTTGGATGTTGTGCTTTGCTATTCAGTGCTTGGCACAAAGGAATCAGATATACCTTTATCTTTGTGATTCTTAGGGGAACCTGGGATCCAGTCTAGTATGCAATGCAAGATACACGGACTGCTCAGGCTGCTGCACTTCATGGACCAAGGTGCTCTCATTCATGCCATTCTTCTTCCTTAAGATTAGTTTTGCACCAACAGCCATGATAGGTTGCATGTGGATCTGCTTTGTCAGATGTGGCTCAACAGGGAATCAGTGAGAAGATGAACCCCTAGATAGCTAGTAAAGCAAAGTCATGCCAGCTATCTTTCTTGTACAGTATCAGGCAGCTACATCAGAAAGAGACTATCATCTTGTGAATCCTATTCCATTAAAAATAAGTGCACTTTTGTGCATCACCCTCTGAGATACATGTTCTTGCAAGACTAGGAAGCCTGATACATGGAGAAAATTGAAACCCTGAAATTTTACCTTATTTATGAATTAGAAACACTTCCTCCCTTCAAAAAGTTTTAAATCCTCCCTGGAGGAAATTTATGCAAAAACATTAATCATTTCAGTGCAACAGTGTTCTGCTTCAATTTCAGCTTCTTAAACTTATTTTTGGTAAGTAGACACTCTGCAGGAAAAATATGCTAGTATTAGTATATTTTTGAAATGACAGAATCACAGAATCATAGAATCATTTAGGTTGGAAAAGACCTTTAAGATCATCAAGTCCAACCATTAACCTAACACTGCCAAGTCCATCACTAAACTGTATCCCTAAGAGCGACATCTACACGTCTTTTAAATACCTCCAGGGATGATGACTCAACCACTTCCCTGGGCAGCCTGTTCCAATACTTGACACCACTTTCAGTGAAGAAATTTTTCCTAATATCCAATCTAAACCTCCCCCAGCACAACTTGAGGTCATTTCCTCTTGTCCTATCACCTGTTACTCACTACAACCTCCTTTCAGATAGTTGTAGAGAGCAATAAGGCCTCCCCTGAGCCTCCTGGCCTCCAGGCTAAATAACCCCAGTTCCCTCAGCTGCTTGTCATAAGACTTGTGCTCTAGACCCTTCACCAGCTTCGCTGCCCTTCTTTGGACATGCTCCAGCACCTCAATGTCTGTCTTGTGAGTGGCCCAAAACTGAACACAGTATTCAAGGTGCAGCCTCACCAGTGTCAAGTACAGGGAGACAATCACTTCCCTAGTCCTGCTGGCCACACTATTTCTGATACAAGCTAGGATGCTATTTGCCTTCTTGGCTACCTGGACACACTACTGGTTCATAGTCAGCTGGCTGTTGACCAACACCCTCAGGTACTCTCAGGCCAGGCAGCTTTCCAGCCACTCTTCCCCAAGCCTGTAGCATTGCATGGGGTTGTTGTGACCCGAGTGCAGGACCCAGCACTTGGCCTTGTTGAACCTCATACAATTGGCCCTGGCCCATTGATCCAGCCTGTCCAGATCTCTCCATAGAGCCTTCCAACCCTCAAGCAAATAAACACTCCCGCCCAACTTGGTGTTGTCTGCAAACTTACTGAGGGAGCACTCGATCCCCTCGTCCAGATCATTGATAAAGATATTAAACAGAACTGGCCCCAATACTGAACCCTGGGGAACACCACTTGTGACTAGCTGACAACTGGATTTAACTCCATTCACCACAACTCTTCGGGCTTTGTCAATTTTTTACTCAGCACAGAGTATGCCTGTCCAAGCCATGAGCAGCCAGTTTCTCCAGAAGAATGCTGTGGGAAATGGCTTTACTAAAGTCTAGGTTAAATGACCTTATCTAAAAGGTTATCTTAAAATTTTGAATTGGAATGGTTTGTTCTGAGGAATAGTCCTGGAAATTTTTCCTTCAAAGCTGACAATTTCAGAACATGTTTGCCTCTGATGGAACTGAATTCTGCAAGAGGAAGCAAGTCATTTGGAGTTCTACTCTAGTGGGAACCTGCTGCTCCCATGTACCGAGGCAGGCAAATTACTGTAATGGCACAGCCTGTTGGCTTTAGTCAAAATGCTACTAAATGTCTATGGGAGAAGCCCTGTAACAAGAAGTATCTGTCACAATTATCAGGTCAGTGATGCTTCTTATTCCTCTAATTTTTTTCAAAAACAGGCCAATCCTTACTTAGCCCAAGTTCTAACAAATCTCTATCCCATCTGGACAGCAGTCTTTTTCCAAGATGAGCTTCATGACACAGGGAAGGAGGAGAAAGAGGGATTTATTTCTGTAATTGTTAGCCCAGATTTAGCTGCATAGCTCCCTGTGGTGTGGAGATACCACAGATGACCTTGGTTGTGGCACATGCCCAGGACTGCCTCATTGGAGTTTCACATGGCTGATAATGCACAGGGGAGTTACTCAGAGGCTTTCCTAGAAAGGCTTTATATTGTCCATCTCCACAAGTTTTAGGGATGTTTCCTTTCCATTCTGAGTAACGAGAAGTAACTATCTTGTGTTGATGCAATATCATGGTGATACAAGTGTATGGCTGGACACAGGCTAGAGGTGACTTTTGACAGTTCTGAATGAGAAAACTCAGGCAAATATCATATAGTCAAGCCACAGTGCACATCTAGTGCCAATCTAGAGGCAGATAGGCTTGTAGCAATCTCAACATTTCCTACCCTGCCCTGTGATATTCTCACTTGGATGAATGCTGATGTCACCTACTGCAGTGGTGGATGAGATGTGTAGGGTGCCCAAGGTGCAAAAGTCCTCCGGATGTGCTGAGACAGGTCAGAAAGCATGCCAGGCTTTTCACTATGCCTCAATCCTGGCACATAAAGACAATTTAGGAGTAGTCTTTTTGGCCATCAAATTTCTAGTGCCCATGATGCCGCTATAAGGACGCACAGGACAGCACTGTGGTCCAGTCTACCCTGAAGGTATTACAGACTAACCTCTGAGCCCAGCTCCCATCAGAGCTTGCCCCTCTCACCATCACATACCTCCACGCAGAGTCACCTGATTAACTAACCCACAGAGCAGCTCTAACAGTGATTACATTGGCAGGGCTGAGTTATTTTCAGTGCCTGCAATTCTGTTCCCTCCAGGTGTAATTACAAGAGTGATTAAAACCAGCCAACTGTCTCCAAGTATTATTTCTTGAGAAAACAGGTCTCAAAATACGCTATATATACTCTCCTATCTCAACTGTAGCTCAGGATTGCCTCAGAGCACTCTTACACAGTCTCTTTCTTTCCTTAAGATGGCAAACCCCAGTCCCTCCTTTTCTGTGATATTTACTGGTTATTAACTGTAGAGTGGCTCTCTGAAGTTTTCATTCCCAGGCCTAGCAGCTCTCTGGCTTTGGACAGGACCTCCAGTATGTGTGATAAATTGCTTCTCCCTCTTTCTCAAAGCTTGGCAGTTGACAGCTTGTATAGTGCTTCCCTGGTTCCCCCGCCCCCAACCATAATCTCCAGTTAGGCCAGGACTACAAATTCATAAAGGAAAGTATTATAGACTAAAAACTTCTTTTCACTGACTAGGTCATATACAGTTTTTATGGATTTGCTTCTCTGTACTTCTACGTCGTTACACAACATTGTGAACAAACAAAAACTATGCAGCAAACAGTATGCTATGGGCAAAGAATCATAGAATCATTTAGGCTGAAAAGACCTTTAAGATCATTAAGTCCAACTGTTAACCTAGCACTGCCAAGTCCACCACTAAACCATGCCCCTAATCAACACAACTACACGTCTTTTAAATACCTCCAGGGATGGTGCAGATACTTTCAATTTAACCAAAAGGAGGATAAAAAGAAAAACTAGCACATTAAAAAATTAGTTTAAGAGGTGATGAAGAGTTAGAGTGTCTGATTTTGTAAGTTAGTAAGAAATAAAGGTGTCCTTATGACTAACGTTAGCTGAAACTGGTTAGCTTTGTTAGGCAGCCTATAAGAAACACTTAAATTTCCAAATCACATTGCTAATATGTTTTCTGCAGTATTATAGCTTATCAGAAAAGTGAAGAAGTAGATTTCAGCTAATATTTTAGCAATTATTCATACTTCTAAAAAGAAGTGATGAAGTTCCTGATCAACAAATTTGTGTCTTGGGAAATGATACCCACTAACTTACAGTGCACAGATGAGATCCCAAATAAGCTAATGCAAAAATATGCAAATGGCCTTGCTTTCACCAGTATGGTTGTGAACTGAAACGCAAATCCTAGCTGTCTTACATACGGCAGCTGGGGGACTCCTCTGATAAAAGCACGCTAATTGTATTAAAAATTAAAACCAGTATGACTGTGAAGAAAGACGACTTATTAATATCTTTGTCTGTTGCACAGTGCCTGATGAAGTAATTTTCTTCATATGTGTGCACTCTGACTGTAGGTAACAAGAAACACTTTCTACTTCCAAACACTTGCATCTGTATTATACCTGTGGCTCCAGAGGTGCTTTCTGTTCTTTGAAGCTTTCACCTCAAACATGTTACCTGACTACGTGAAAGGCAGTGTCATTTTATTGTAGTGAACTTAATTTTTCAGGGTTGTAAAATATCAGATACATTTTCTTTGAATGAAAAAACTCACCTTGAGGTAAAAATAGAAATACCTAGAACTGCAAGTTCCTTCTGTGTCTGTGGAGAGATTAAAGCAATCTCTGAAATTCATTTGCAAAAGGAGAATGAGCAAATTGGTCGTTTTTGTGTTTAATTGCTGTAACAACCATGCCTTGTTTGCCTTTTCATTATTTGAAGTCTCGGCCATAAAACGAAGCTGTGGAATAGGAAGTATTGCAGGAAATGGAGGAAAGATGAAAAAATGAATGAAAATGTTTGTGAAGCAGTTGAAAGATGGCTGCATGCCAATGATACTGCTCAAAGCATCTAGACTCTGGCTGGCAAGAATGATGAAACTTCAGGAGCAAACTGATTAAAGACAGAAAGTAGGAGGCCTGACATAGCCATATAGTTGGAGGTTTTTTCCCAACAGCAGAATGCAGCAGTTCAAAAGACAGGAAATGGAGGAAACGAGTGTCTTTTTGTGTACATGAAGAAAGAATCAAGCCACTGCTCAGGCTAGACAGAAGAAGTGAGCTAAATAAAAGTATTATCATATGTGCTTCAAATATGGACTGATAATTTGTTGATGGCAACAAAATAACAGAAATAAACTCAGGTAAATTCTCCTACATCCACACTAATGTTGAGTGGGATAATTTACAGAGTGCTGCTTCCCCGATGATCTATCCTTGCTCTGTGCTTCTGATTCAAGGAGGACTCACTTGTTCAAAGTGCTACATAAATGCCTGGGCTCCACATTTGTGTAATACTACAATATAGCTAATAATCCTGGCCAGATTTGAGATGGCCTGTGCAAAACTGGTTTGGGTATGTTAATAGTATGCTGCCTTAGTTTACTTGTTAATTCTTCTATAGAGATTTATTTTTTAAATATTTTCTCTTTGTGATGTTAATTTGTGATACTATAGGTGGGGAAACAGTAAAGTCATTAATCATAAGAAAATCACTAAAACCAAAAATTTGCAGTAACCCCATTAGTAATTTCCTAAATTTTAAGCATACAATTTTTGCTTTGCTTCCAACAACAAGAAAATGAGACATGACCTGGTTAAGAATAAATTTTTTTCTCTTCCTAAAAGGTCTTAAGAATACACACCACTAAATTTTTGGAATACAGTGGTAGTACCGTGTACTGTTGATCAGGCAGTTATTTTGATTAAGACTTCTAGTGCAAGAGCAGCTACATTGCGAGCTTTTGTTATACATGCTCTCATCCAAGCCACCATGCTGTTTCTTTTCCATTTTGGGCCTCAGATGTGCAAAGCAAAAATTATGAAGGCTATATAAGTTTGAACACAATCTGCTGTCTGACAAAGGTCTCAAGACAATATGTTTTCAGTTTTATCATCTAGGTGCTGATTGGGGTTTATTGAATATGCCCTGTCTGAAACATGTGTGAGGAAAGTACATGGTTTATGGTGTACATTTCATAACTTGTATGTCACAAAGTCATACCCTTATAAATCTTTTTTACCACTTCTCTATTCTTCAGTAGGGTCTTGTCATACTTCTAGACTGCACAATCTCTTTTTAATCCGTCACTATCATCATAATGGAGATTGATGATGATGTTTTGTCATGAATGAGTTTTTAACAATCCCTGCTATGTAAAATTCAGATTAATAGGACTTTTTGTGAATCAGACTCTCTCCTGTTCCAAATCACTTAATCTATGTCAGGAAAGGCACAGCTGTTGAGTGGCAACTAACTCTGTGGCAATCTGACTCTGCACCGTCTTAGGGAATGTGTATGTGCAAACAGTCTCTGGGGTGGAAATGACTGCATACACTGTAAATACACTTGTGTTTTTGTTGTTATTTTTTTTTTCTTTTTGTGATATAGCCAAAGTACTAAATCCTTCTTACTATCTTAGCTGTCAGCTTTTTACTTTTCCAAGTTTGGACTTTCCAGGAGTGTTTAAAGATCACTTTTTTGAACCTTGAGCCTTTTTCTTAATTTCATAGAATCATAGAATGGTTTGGGTTGGAAGGGACCTTAAAGATCATCTAGTTTCAACTCCTCTTCCATGGATTGGGACACCTTCCACTAGACCAGGTTGCTCAAAGCCCCATCCAACCTGGCCTTGAACACTTCCAGGGAGGGGGCATCCACCACTTCTCTGGGCAACTTTTTCCAGTGTCTCACCACCCTCAAATTAAAGAATTTCTTCCTTCTATCTAATCTAAATCTATCCTCTTTCAGTTTAAAACTGTTACCCCTCATTCTATCACTACACTCCCTGATAAAAAGTTCCTCCCCATATTTCCTGTGGGCCTCCATTAGGTACTGGGAGGCTGCTATAAGGTTTCCCCAGAGCCTTCTCTTCTCCAGGCTGAACCACCCCAACTCTCTCAGTCTGCCCTCATAAGGGAGCTGCTTCAGCCCCCTGATCATCTTCGTGGCCTCCTCTGGACCTGCTCAAGCAGGTCCATGTCCTTCTTATGTTGGGGGCCCCAGAGCTGAACACAGTACTCCAGGTGGGGTCTCAGAAGAGCAGAGTAGAAGGGAAGGATCACCTCCCTCAATCTGCTAGCCACGCTTCTCTTGATGCACCCCAGGATATGGTTGGCTTTCTGGGCTGCAAGCACACACTGCTGGTTTGTCTTCAGTTTTCCATCCACTAATACCCCCAAGCCCTTCTCTGCAGGGCTGCTCTCAATCTACTCATCACCCAGCCTGTATTTGTGCTTGGCATTGCCCTGACCCATGTGCAGGACTTTGCCCTTGGTCTTGTTGAACTTCATGAGGTTTGCACAGGCCCACCCCTCAAGCCTGTCAAGGTCCCTCTGGATGGCATCCTTTCCCTCCGGTGTGTTGACTGCCCTGCACAGCTTGGTGTCATCAGCAAACAAAGATGTTAAACAGCACTGGTCCCAATACTGACCCCTGAAGAATGCCACTTATCACTGGTCTCCAATTGGACATCAAGCCATTGACCACAACCCTTTGAGTGAGACCATCCAGCCAATTCCTTATCCACCAAGTGTCCCATCCATCAAATCCATGTCTCTCCAATTTAGAGACAAGTATGTCATGTGAGACAGTGTCAAATGCTTTACAAAAGTCCAGGTAGATGACATCAGTTGCTCTTCCCTTATCCACCAATGCTGTAACTCCATCATAGAAGGCCACCAAATTTGTCAGGCATGATTTGTCCTTAGTGAAGCCATTCTGGCTGTCACCAATCACCTCCCTATCTTCCATGTTCCCTAGCATAATTTCCAGGAGGATCTGCTCCATGATCTTGCCAGGCACAGAGGTGAGACTGACTGGCCTGTAGTTCCCCAGGTCTTCTTTTTTTTCCCTTTTTAAAAATGGGGGTTATGTTTCCCCTTTTCCAGTCAGTGGGAACTTCACCGGACTGCCACGACTTCTCAAATATGATGGATAGTGGCTTAGCCACTTCATCTACCAGTTCCCTCAGGACCTGCGGATGCATCTCATCATGTCTTGTGTACCTTCAGGTTCCTTAGATGGTCACAAACCTGATCTTCCCCTACAGTGAGTGGTTCTTCATTCTCCCAGTCCCTGCCTCCTGCGTCTTGGGTGGTGTGGCTGGAGCACTTGCTGGTGAAGACTGAGGCAAAAAAGTTGTTGAGTACCTAAGCCTTGTCCATATCCTGGGTAACCAAGTCTCCCGTTTCCTTCCGGAGAGGGCCCACATTTTCTTTAGTCTTCCTTTTATCACCGATGTACCTATAGAAGCTTTTCTTGTTGCCCTTGATGTCCCTGGCCAGATTTAATTCTACCAGGGCTTTGGCCTTCCTAACCTGATCCCTGACTGCTCAGACAATTTCTCTGTATTCTTCCCAGGCTACCTGTCCTTGCTTCCACCCTCTGTAGGCTTTCTTTTTGTGTTTGAGCTTGTCCAGGAGCTCCTTGTTCATCCATGCAGGCCTCCTGGCTTTTTTACCTGACTTCCTCTTTGTTGGGATGTATCACTCCTGAGCTTGTAGGAGGTGATCCTTGAATATTAACCAGCTTTCTTGGGCCCCTCTTCCCTCCAGGGCTTTATCCCATGCTACTCTACCAAACAGGGCCCTGAACGGGCCAAAATCTGCTCTCCTGAAGTCCAGGGTAGTGAGCTTGCTGTGCATCCTCTTCTGTGCTCTAAGTCCACCATTTCATCGTCACTGCAGCCAAGGCTGCCCTTGAGCTTCACATTCCCCACCAGCCCCTCCTTTTTGGTGAGAACCAAGTCCAGCATAGCACCTCTCCTTGTTGGCCCCTCTATCACTTGTGGAAGGAAGTTATCGTCAAGGCATTCTAGGAATATCCTGGATTGCTTATACCCTGCTGTGTTTTCCCTCCAACAGATATCGGGGTGGTTGAAGTCCCCCATGAGGACCAGGGCTTGTGAACATGAGGCTGCTCCTACCTGTCTATAAAGGGCCTCATCCGCTCAGTCTTCCTGGTCAGGTGGCCTGTGGCAGACCCCCACTATAACGTCACCTGTCCCTGCCTTCCCTTTAATCCTGACCCATAAGCTCTCAGTCAGCTCCTCATCCATCCCCAGGCAGAGCTCCATGCACTCCAGCTGGTTGCTGACATAGAGGGAGACATCCCCTTCTCGTCTCCCCTGCCTGTCTTTCCTAAAAAGCCTGTATCTTTCCATTCCAACACTCCAGTCATAGGAGTCATCCCACCACGTCTCTGTGATGCCAATAAGATCATAGCTCTGCAGGTGTGTGCACATCTCTAACGCCTCTTGCTTATTCCCCATGTTATGTGAGTTTGCATAGAGGCATTTAAGTGGGACCCCTTATGAAGCGGACTTGCTGTCTGGAACTCCTCTGTGCTGCTCTCCACGTGTTCTCTCTTCAGGACCTCTGATCCCTCTCCAGGGTCTGGACATCTATTGCTGGCACTGGCATTAAACTGGTAGGAGTGGGATGGATTGAGGTTCCCCTCTCCCAGCAACTCTAGTTTAAAGCCCCCTTCACCAGCTTGGCAAGCCTGTGACCGAAGATGCTCTTCCCCTTCTCTGACAGATGGAGCCCATCATCCCCGGTAGACCAGGTTTCTCAAAGCCAGTCCCATGGTCTCAGCTGCCAAACCCCTGGCTGTGGCAACAATCCCATAACCAGTTTCCAGAGACATTATTTATAGTGTGTGCTGGCCAGTTCTGTTCTTAGTTTCAGGTCCTCACATGTGAGATTACTGACACTTACAGAATTTTATTTGCCTGCAGGGATATAACTTGTAGGCAAGCACTACTCTTTTGAATGATTTTCACAGAAATATTGAGCCAGAAAAGTGTAGGCAGGGAACCAGTTTCTTTACTCTAGCATTCAGACTTCTAAGAAGAATGATGCCACAGCTAGAGGTAAGCATGCCTCTCCTATTTTCCACCCCAAGACCTTAATGTTATATATATTGAAGAAAAAGAACTTGACACCAAATTTGCATCATACTTAGTTTGATGCTATCCAATGTTGTTGCTTTGAAGGAGAATGAATATGTGGCAAGGGAAAGTGAATGGACATGGTGATTTCACCAGAATCTGTCTTCCAGCCCAGGAGCAGAGGAAGGAAATCCAGATCTCAGACCTGGCAGGTAGAGTGCCAGAAGGTAGCATGGCCTCAAAGGCAGTGGAAGATGGGCAGGGGGACTTGCTGTTGTGTGAAAGCAAGTTGGGGGACATCTTCAACAGCTATAAAGTCAGTAGTATAACCATACTACTTGGAGGACATGAAAAAGCTTGACTGGAGAAGCAGTGTAGGGGCAGGAGAGAGAGCACAAAAGCAGCTAAGGTGTTTACTGGAAAGATCCTCACAGCAGCAAGGTCAGAGGATGATGGTGCAGTGAAGGCAAGAGTAACCAGGAGCTGTTTTGAAAGAGAGTGGAAGGCAAAAGAAATGGAAGTATACAGAAGAGTGTGAAACACAAATAGCAAGCACTTCTCAGGTTTTACAGAAATTAGAGCCACTCATTTGGTGGATTCGTACTCAAAGAGTTATGGAAAAGCCACCTCTGTTGCCATTGATTTTGTCTGCCTTTATATCCCTTTAAATACCCACTGAAATAAGAAACATGGATTAATATTTGAACCTACCTCACCTTATTTCAATATTTTCACTGAAAGTAGCCTTAGTAGCTCAAAACACCATAATCCAAGGCAGGAAAAAGCTGAACATTGGTTTGTTTGGTTGCCTTTCTCTCCTACCACACATCTGACATTCAGGATCACAATGTACTCTGCAAGTCTTCATGCTTACTGTGCCAAGTTCTTCAAGTAAGCTGTGAGGGTTACTCTTCATGGTAGTCAGTCCTTCTTTTACATTCTGCAGTTTTAAGACATAATTTAATAGCTGGTCATGGACAACAGATGTATATTAGAAAAAAAAAGTTAGTGTTGAGAAGTGGGCAAACACCATATTGAGAAGGTAAGACAGGCACATAAACTGCAAAAAGCAAGGAGTAATCTGTCTCCTCTGCTCTGACAGGTACTTAGGTGGGCAGCTCAGCTGCATCTTGCAACAGGTCCCACTCCAAGAAAGTAGTCTCACTCAAGGCAAGCAATAAGAATAATTGGGTGGCTAGGAAATTTGACCTGTGAGGGAAAAAAAGGGAAGAAAATGAAGTTCAGCTGATGAAGTATATAATAGCAATTACAAAGATGGAGATGTAAACTGCCCTGTGTCTGTGGTAGAAATGACAAAGCTGCAATTGATGACTCAAGTTACACTTTGGGGCAAAAAAGAGATCTGAGTGGCTGTGGAGCCTGGAAAATACTGTCCAGGAAATATTGTCTGAGGAGTGTCTGGCATTGGAAAGGTTGAAGAATGGTTCAGACAAGAGATATGTCCTAAATAAGTATCTTTGATCCTCTTGCTTTGTACAGATATGCAAAAGAAACCTATTGAAATATGCTTTGGGCCCAGGTTTCAGGAGTAATAAATAATGTATGTTATGCTGTACAAATTCTGCACTGACACAGCACACTATGAAAAGAAGACCTCTACATCTACTGTTGAGTATATGCAGATGATTTGTTCTCATCAGACACTATCTATTCATGAAAAACAGAGAGAAAGAAGTAGAGAAGGTCAAACACAATCTTGGTATAAGGCAGCTCTTCCTCTTACTGTGATTGCAATCTGGGATTTTTCTGAGCTGCACAGGGTGGAATGTCACTTGCCAACACTTTGATGGGTGAGAAATCTGGATTATATTAGTAGATGATTTTGTAGATTATTGACTCAAAGGACTGTCTGCCTGTTCCTGGATGATTTCCATTCTTTGTATATTCATCTCTTTTCTTTTGCCCAATAGACAATTTTCTTAACTTTTTGCACCGAGCATTTTTAAAACATCTTCCTAAACTAGCTGTTCCTTCTGTAGGTCTGTGCAACAGCTTTCAAGTTTCCTGTAAATGTATTGCTACTTTGCAAGCTTTAGATCCAAATCAAAACAAAAAAAAACGAAAAACCCAAATCCCTTATACCAGTGATATATGATATGTTTTTTTTTCCTGGTTGCTTGGCAATAGAAATGTAGGCATGTGACTCCCTCCTCCATCTCCCCAGTACCACTTGCAGATATTTTGTCTTGGCCTTTCTTCCTTTGTTCTTGCCTCTCTGTGGGAGTCTTAGTTACAAAAGGGTTTTCAGCCAGATTTTTTTTTCCTCTGAATTAATATCTCACTGTTTTCTTTAGAAGACCACTATGTATAAAGATGTGACAAATGGCAGCTGGGGATTAGAAGGGACAGTGGGAGATCAGTGTCATCTATGTTTAGGCACCTAACTGAGGCACCTGAGATACCTGCTCATCTGCAGCATCCTTGTGTCAGCGAGGAGATGAAGATGTCACCAGAAGACCATTCAGTACCCCTGGGATCTGAGTCACCACCTGGAGCTGTCTACAGATCAGCCACTGGCCTCAGAAGGACACCTGGAGAGGAGAGGATGACACTTCTCATACAGGCACCTCAGCTGGGTGTCAGGAGACAGGTGGGCTCCCTTGCTCAGAAAGGGCAGCCACCAAAGGCACCTACCACAGGCCCTCTGCACAGAGAGGCAGGGTCTTCAAGCAGATAATGCCCATGTCAAGAGGCCACACAGTTCTGAGCTCCTGGGTTAAACCAGAGTCAGTGGGATCATTTCCACATCTCACTCACTGTGTCCTCTCCAAAAAGGCAGTTCTTGTTAGCACTGGGACTGGTCTCTTCTTTCTACAGCCATAAAGACAGTTTTTGCTCCATACCACTTTCCCAATGAACTTGCCTGTCCTCTGGGTACAAAAAGAATTGTGGCAAGGCAGGGAGGGGGTTATCAGCACCTGTGTGACTTAGTCCACAGTGTCACTGCAACGTGGGTGAATCACCAGTCCAAAGAAAAGCAATTCTTGGCCTCAAACTTATATTGGTATTTATGCCAAGCTTAATGGCATTTATGCCATCTAGTGAAAACACCTCATGGGTGGATGAACAGAAGAGTAGGAGCAAGAGCTGAGAAAGCAAAGGGCCCCAGCTGCATTTAAGGCAGGACGGTCAACTCAAGGTGCTTTGCCCTCACCCATCCCTCTCTCTCATGGCCATGGTTGCTCCCCAGGCAGGAGCTGCTCATCTGTTGCAGTTTTCAGCAATGAAGGTAAACAAGTTCTCATTTTGGTTTATCCTCATGGTAATGGAAGCTTTATCAGTCCAAGAGCTGATTCAGAAAGCAGATTACACATGCTTGCCTTAAGCACAGGAAAAACCGCCCAGATTTAATCCACCATCACAAGCCTGTCAGGGCACAAACATGTGGAGACATACCTAAGGGTTTACAGACATACACACCGAGCAAGTTAAATCCTGACACTTTCCTTGTTTAATCCATCATGTATAAATGGTTGCCTTTCACTTCTTCCTCTGTTTGAGAAATATGTGCAGGCAGATTGCAACATCCTCAGATATATGCTCATTATTCAAAATGATTTTCAAATTGGTTTGCAGAATGTTTCGCAAGTGTGGAGCCTGTGACTGTTTTGTAACAAAGTGCTGGTTATCTGGGCTTTGTTGGTTGAGTAACTCATGCATTGCTGGGTTTGCCTCAGGATTAGAGAATACAGTGGAAGGCAAATGGCAAACTCTCACTGCCATCATCCAATATACCGCTGGAAATTTACTGCCAGCTGAAACATCCCTCTAAACCAAGTTTGAAAGTTAATAGCCTGTCTTCATTTAGATGTGAATGTGAGAGTGTCATGAACTCAGAACTCGGTTTGGGATTCAGATAACTATTTATAGACATGTGCTTAGACTGTTCTCTTGGCTCTGGTTGTGTATGTGTACAATCATTCAGTTAGGTGACAATGCATGTGGCAAAGTGGCAGCTCTGTAGCCTTAATTTATTCATCACAAGTTGCATTGGTTTCTTGATCCAGTTTCTGGAGAAATATTTAAACCTCCAGCTGGTGCAATGTAAAGTAACATTCTAAAATAAAAAGGCGACATTTGTGGCCTTAAAAGGGGCTTATAAGAAATATGGGGACAAACTTTTTAGCACGGTCTGTTGCAATAGGAAAAGGGGTAATGGTTTTAAACTACAAGAGGGTAGATTTAGACTAGATATAAGGAAGAAAGTTTTTATAATGAGGGTGGTAAAACACTGGAGCAGGTTGCCCAGAGAGGTGGTAAATGCCCCATCCCTGGAAACATTTAAAGTTGGGCTGGACAGGGCTCTGAGCAACCTGATCTAGTTGAAGATGTCCCTGACCATTGCAGGGGGGTTGGACTAGATGACCTTTAAGGGTCCCTTCCAACCCAAACTATTCTATGATTCTGTGATTTTAAAGGACAAAGTAATGAGTGGTCTGGAGTGGAGCTGACTGCACGCAAAACCTTGGCACAATGCAGAATAAACAGCCTCTTAAACAGTGTTCTTGAATCTGGACAAGACACATGCAAGAGAATGGATTGATCGGCATCCACAGGCGTGGTGTTTTAGTGCGAGATGCTGAACCCCTCTCACAGAGTGCCCTAAGCTAAGTACTGGCAGAAAAGGAGATCAGGCCCCCATTTACCTCTCTGGTGACAGACCTGAATTACCACTTCCAACTTCTGCGTGTGTGAGCATATGCTTGCAGTCCAGTGTGGTGATTCTGATGCACCTGCAGTGTCCCAGGATCACCAGGAGCTAGCCCAAGCACAGCTTTAGCACAAACTGCTGTACATGTAGTCAAAAGCCATTTCCTCCATAACTAAAGGAAACTCAGAGATCCACAAACACTGAATCAGACCATATACTTTTATTATGTCCCTTGTATTGGTCAAGATGTGGGGGTTTTTTAAGAGAAAATATTTCAGATGGCTCACATTTATATTGAAGAGGTAGAGCCTACATTGCTTAAAATTATGTAAAAAACAGATGAAGTAAATACTGTAATAAATACAATTGTATATAAAAAATGCCAATACAGATAAAAAGGAGTTTATGGTAAACCAATAATCTCAAAATATTAAATTCTATAGTACTTCTTAAGAAGAAAACTCTCTCCCAGTCAACTTGTTTAGTGTGTTAAGAACCATTTTTCTCAGTGTCAGTAATGTGACTTCTAGTGACTCACTAAAAGGATCAGTTTTGAAATTATTTCCAAAAGATCTTTTGAAAATCCATCTTGGTTTACCAGCTCCATCTTTTGCTTATCATCACCTGAGAGGAGCACCCTCACTTTTGTCCCACACATTTTTAACTAATAATTTGCTTTCATATCACAGTATTCCACATTAGTGTGGAAGAAAACTTTGCCCCAGTTCAGTATTTTTCCATTTGCAAAAGTTTTTACTGCAGCTTAATATAGAGACAAATATAGTGGTGATACCCAAATAGAAGGGATTTATTCAAGAATGCATATAGCTTCTTCTGCCTCAAGAAAGATAGCAGTGCTTTTCTGTGCTTTCCTTTCATCATCCCTGCAGGGGGGTTTTCTGAGGGTACCTTGGAACTCGACATGGTGCTGGGCACACCACAGTAGTGGTCTGTGGGGTAGCTTTAAGCTACAGGAGGTGGCCTTGAGCCAGCACAGTCCTGTCCATGCACTCTCAACCTTGCCTGCCTGGTTGGGCTCCTGGCCTGCCCCTCAGGAAGGTGATGGAGAACCTGGCTCTATCTCCAATGTCTCCCATCAGCACATATAAAATGTGAGAGCTGGTTAATAAATTCCTATGCTAGCTTTTAGAAAAGGGCACCTAATTGTTTTTATCAATGAGACAATAGAAGGTATTTAATTGGCATAAGATATTAATCCAGTTTGGAATTTGGGTAGGGCATTTCCTCTAACCCAAATATGTCCTGAGACCTGATAGAACAATGGCACTGTTGTCACATTATATGTGCACAGTCATTTTCACCCCACATTGCAGGCTTCAGAAAACAATCCCCCGGGAGTATAATATTCCCCAGCACTGGACTTGGGCATAATTTCAAAACTAATCTAAAAAGAAGACCAGCACTCTCAGGTTCTGCAGCACATCTTCCTGCAGCACTATGGGATTGCTATCATCTTCATAAACAGTTCATAATTAGACATTCTGGCTTTTCTGGCACAGACAGATACAGAGAATCTGGTTGTTAGGTTATGTGATTAAAGGCTAATCACCAGAAACACAGAGGCCTGGCAAGCAGCAGATGAACAACGGAGCAGAGGAGCCCTAGTAACCCATTAACTGAGAAAATGGTGTACACGGAATTGGTTGCTCTGAAGGCTATCCAAGGAGAAGTATTCACCCATCATGTCTGGTGTGAAACCCACCAAGGTACGTTAATGAAAGAAACTATCTCCCCAGAACACCTTACAGACTGCCAGGGGTTATTGCCTACAGGGGCACAGGACTCACTATGGGAATCTGGAAAGGGCATTTGGGGATTGAATGAAATTTACTATGTCAAGTTTTAAGGAGATTGTGGGAATATATGAGATTTATGGGTTAGTTAGGGGATGGAACAAAGGTAAGGAAAAGAAGGCATCAAGGTGAATTGGGGAGGAACAAGCAAGTGAAAATAGAGGTAAAAGAGGTCAAAAGGGGCTGGTTATGCGTAAACAGGTTACTAGTCAGTGCACTTGCCTGACTGAGCCCTGTGCTTCATCACCACAGTCTAATCGATATTCTGGTTAAATCCTATTTATAACGATCTTCTGTTATCTGTAGGAATGTGTGAATGCTAGTGAGCTTCAAGATGGACTTGTAGGCAAGCAGGATAAGAGGTGGGTGTACCAGCAACAAGAGCAGGATTGTGAAACTCCATGCTTGGTACGTCTGGGTGCCAGCACCTGGGGAGACCAGGGAATCTGGGACCTGCTACAGGAATGATCCATACTGTGTTTATATATATATATATATATATACACACATATACACACACATATTTTCCACTAGTGGACTTCAATCCTAATCAGCTGGAGAGGAGGAGTAATATTGGCCAGTCTGTGCTCTTTGTGCATGCTGTGTGTTTATGTGGGTGCTGCTAAGGCACTGCTGCTATCTTGAGGCAGGCCATGTGTGTGTGTGTGTGTGAGCATGAGCTCAGCCTCCCCACTGGCTGGACTTTACTATCAAAATGCCTTTCTGACTTCAGAGTTCAAAGAAGAGGAAGAGTATATTAAATCTGTATAGAGACCTGAATATATATAATGCATACATAAGCTTTGAGAGATCACAATAAAAGCAGGACTGCAAAGCAGACACTTCTGGTTGGTGCATGAGTGGATTATGTCAGCGTGCATGCTGCTTTATATCAGCAATTTTCTCCTGGCCACCCTGTTTTCTGTGGCATTTAATAACATTTTGGAAAGCTTCCTTACTGGAAGGAAAACCCTCTGAACCTTTGGCAGTGCTGAGCTGGGCTCCTGGGAGTGCACATGAGCAAACTGCAAGCAGAGGATGCCAGGAAGCAGCTCTTCAAAAATTTCTCTTCATCCTGCTGCAGAACTATGATAGCCATCTCAATTGCCTGTGCTCTCTTAGCATTATACCTAAGCAATATTCCTCTGTGTTAAAACAGAAACTGGACTTTTCTGCAAGACTTTTTTGCTGAGAGAAGGCTTGTTTTTTAAGAGATCTTATACCTAGTTTTGTGGATGGAGATGTGGCTCTGATGTGATTGTCTACTATTTTTATTCATCAAATATTAACTCACAAGAAAAGTATCACTATTCCATTATAACCCTTCCAAGCCTGGCGGCCTTGTGCAGTGATTTCTTACTACAGTGAAGTCTTCTGGAATAAGGATGAGGATTCTCCCCTCCCTTTTCACTGTCTCCATCCTATTTTTACATTTTGAGGAAAGTTTCTAAAAAGATGTAATAGGTAGTGAGTTCTGCTATTGAGGTATCTCAGAGAGGCAGTTTGGAAGATGCCTTTTTGAAATGCTGTCCTTTATTTCATTAATAGTGGAAGCTGTCCAGGAGTAAATCAAAACCTGAGCAACAAGTATGACAAACACAATTGTTTTTTCCCCAGAAACAAATTGCAAGCCTTCTGGTCCCACCCTTGCTTCTCCACCTGCCATCAGGCTCTGCTGTCATACTGTCTGATCCTTTCATAACTCTCCAAGCCAACAAGAAAAATCACATTTCATTTCCAAAATGGATTTCAGCTCAAATCCAGGTCTTAAGATTAGTCTCCATCACTTCTCCATGAGCATTATCAGTACCAGCCTGTGTAACCTTCCCCAGTATTCGTTTCACACGTATGAAAGTACACAGATGGCCAATTATGCCAGTGACTGCACTGAATTATTATGTATAATTAGAGATGGGAGCAAGTTTCTAAGCTGAGAAAAAGTCAGGTCTGATCTATTAGACTTGTGGATTTGTGGGCTTGGGGAGGGCAGCTGGTTTGTCCCTTATCTATACAGATAGTGCCCGTTGGCACAGACATTTCATGAAACATTCACACCATGAATGTAAGCAGAAGATAAGGATGTGCTGTGAGGTGCAGGGGAGAAGTTAATGCACTGCTGCCAGGGGCACATGGGGGGAGCTGGGGGCAGGCCAGGGGGGTGATGGGTGCCAGCCAAGGGGCAGCAAGGCAGAGCCCAGTGTATGGCCACGGCTGCTTCAGAGCATGGGTAGGGGGAGGCACAGGATACCATTTTTTCTCTTTATAACTCTTGACTGCAAGGTATAGATTGCTCAGCTTCTTGCTAAATATTTCAGATTGAAAGAGAAAAAAAAAACACCATGAGAAAAGGGAGGTTAGCATTATTATTATATAAATAAGATGGCTGAGGAGTAAACCCACTTCTCCTCCTACCCAATCCTGAGATGAATTAGTGGCATTCATTTCTACCCTGCTATGTACTACAAGAAACAAAAGATTACACTTTTCACTTCAGGGTCAAGTAGAAAGACTTGATTGTGAAAAATCAAAGCTTTTAGACAACTTCAAAGTCTGAATTAATTCTAAAAGAATTACATGCAGACTGGTATTTTGTTCCCTTCTTTCAAGTTTATTCAAGTACAGAAGTAATTAATTCTTCAAGCACAGTTGAACCTTGCCTATTTTATACTAAAAACTGTGTGACTCACTGGAAGTTGCTAGGTTTTTCAAATTCATGAGCATGAAAGCAATGAACAGCAGAAATTAATGTTTCTCAAAATATACTTATTTTCATTTGATAAATTTTGTTTAATGTAATTAATTGATTGGAAATTGGCCAATGTGATGTCCATATATAAGAAAGGTCAGAAGGATGATCTGGGAAATTACAGGCCTGTCAGCTTGACTTTGGTGCCCGGGAAGCTGATGGAGCAGCTCATCCTGAGTACCATCATAAAACACATGCGGGACAACCAGATGACCAGGCCCAGTCAGCATGGGTTTATGAAAGGCAGGTCCTGCTTCACAAACTTGATCTCCCTCTATGACAGGGCGACCTGCTTATTGGATGAGGGAAAAGCTGTGGATGTTGTCTACTGTGACATTAGTAAGACCTTTGACATTGTTTCCCACAGCATTCTCCTGGTGAAACTGGTTGCTCGTGGCTTGGATGGGCACACGCTTCGCTGGGTAGAAAACTGGCTGGATGGCCGGGCCCAAAGAGTTGTGGTGAATGGAGTTAAATCCAGTTGGCAGCCGGTCACGAGTGGTGTCCCCCAGGGCTCGGTTTTGGGGCCACTCCTGTTTAACATCTTTATTGATGATCTAGACAAGGGGATCGAGTGCACCCTCAGTAAGTTTGCAGATGACACCAAGTTGGGTGGGAGTGTTGATCTGCTCGAGGGTAGGGAGGCTCTGCAGAGAGATCTGGACAGGCTGGAGCGATGGGCTAAGGCCAACTGTAGGAGTTTCAATAAGGCCAAATGCCAGGTGCTGCACTTTGGCCACAACAACCCCCAGCAGCGCTACAGGCTTGGGGAGGAGTGGCTGGAGAGCTGCCAGTCAGAGAGGGACCTGGGGGTGTTGATTGACAGCCAGCTGAACAGCAGCCAGCAGTGTGCCCAGGTGGCCAAGAAGGCCAATGGCATCCTGGCCTGCATCAGAAATAGTGTGGCCAGCAGGGACAGGGAAGTGATCTTACCCCTGTACTCGGCACTGGTGAGGCCGCACCTCGACTACTGTGTTCAGTGTTGGGCCCCTCACTGCAAAAAGGACATTGAATTACTCGAGCGTGTCCAGAGAAGGGCAACGAAGCTGGTGAGGGGTCTGGAGCACATGTCGTACAAGGAGCGGCTGAGGGAACTGGGGTTGTTTAGTCTGGAGAAGAGGAGGCTGAGGGGAGACCTCATTGCCCTCTACAACTACCTGAAAGGAGGTTGCAGAGAACTGGGGATGAGTCTCTTTAACCAAGTAACCAAGCAATAGGACAAGAGGGAATGGCCTCAAGTTGCACCAGGGAAGGTTTAGACTGGATATTAGGAAGTATTTCTTTACAGAACGGGTTGTTAGGCGTTGGAATGGGCTGCCCAGGGCAGTGGTGGAGTCCCCATCCCTGGAGGTGTTTAAGAGTCGGGTTGACATAGCACTGAGGGATATGGTGTAGTTGGGAACTGTCAGTGTTAGGTTAAAGGTTGGACTAGATGATCTTCAAGGTCTTTTCCAACCTTGATGATTCTGTGATTCTGTAATTTCAGATACTATGGAGTTGCTAATCAGTCATCAAAATACAATTATGGTATAGTTTATAAGCAGTGACATCTCAATAGAAAAGATTCCTAGCCCTTTAAAAGTTGTCCACTGTGATCATCTACTGAAATAAGGGTGAGACTGCTGATTTTATGAACGTTCTAGAAAGTGATTGGAAAGTGCTTGACAATTATTTCTCAATATAATGAGCTACCATGTTGCAATAGTGGCACCTATAATTAAGGTGGCAAAATGTTAAATATTTGACAAATCTCCCTGAAGACTGTTTGCTGGGTATATTTATTAGATTTCTATAGAAAGCATTTAAATACGTTGCTCCATGCATTATTTTTTAAAATATTAAGTTTCCTCTCTACTTGGTCAAATAAAGCACTTTTCAGCCAATGGACTCATCAAAACACTTGTCAGTCTCCAACTTCCTTCCCATTTTTGAGATCTGATCTTTGAAGAGCTATTACAAACATTTTAATGTTGTATTTATGGCAGACACAGTGAAAAATAAACTATAAGGAATGTGCTCATCACAATTTTAAGGTTGTCAAGTTAAAAAATTGTAGTGATAAGAAATGCATACCTCAGAAGAAGGCAATATAGTGTGGCATGTAATATTTTCTAGTTAATCTTGTTAATACATAGCTACATATGTGTAATTCTTTCTGCTACGACAAATCTAAAAAGAGCAGTATCTCAAACATTTAACACCTAATCATTTCCTTATGATACACATCATGTAATAAGCCCCTCAGGTTAAAAAATATATCCCAAAACAAGCAAACAAACAAAAAAACCAAACCCCCAAAACTCTACAGTGTCAGCAATAGTTTTACATGGGTCTGAAGCTTGCTAGATGCCTCCTGGATTGCTACTGTTGCTGAATATTATCAGTGAGCTCCACTAACATGGTTTCTGCCTGCATATTAAAAATAATGAATTACAGTGCTGTTATTTTAATGGCTCACTGTTTTCTCATTCTCTCCCTCCCTCTCCGAGGTTATGAGCTTGGATTGCAGTACCTATAGTCATGACAATAGCTGAAGTAATTATCTGTTCCAAACATCATTAGATCAGCTAAAGAGGAGTGTGACCAAAACTGCCTGGCTTAACTTTCTCCTTTCATTTAGAGCCATGGCACCACTAGTCCAAGCGTTCACTGTGATCCAGAGAGGTCATTTTAATTCTCTGTGGGTTGATTTTCCATCCAAAGACAAAAATCTCACCCTTAGTTTCCAAGAGAACCTAATGCTTCTAGCTCCCAGGTCGGGGTATCCTGGTGTGTACGAAGGTATGTCCCAAAAAGGGGAATAAAACCACAGCTATCCATATGACTGTCTTTTATTTCAACTTGCTTTATTTCTGAAAGAAAGGCAAAGCTGTGCTGAGCTGGGACACAAAAGCTAACAATCAGAACATTTTTGTGGGAGGGAAAAGCCTGAAAAAATTCCACTTTGGATGGATGCAGACATTTTTTTAGCTTGTTTCCTGGGCTGCCCAGCTCCCCTGGCTGCCTGCTATGTAGGCGGGCTCCCACAGAGCTGAAAGCCTGCTCCACAGAAAAAGATGGTGAGAGAGCATGAGGGAGAAACCCTGAAGCCTGATGACTACCAGGAAGACAGAGATCGACTGAGGAACTGCTACTCACTCTGTCCTTCCCTGGGCTGATATGGAGACCCTGGGCAGCAGATACCCAGCTAACTAGCAATCTACTCTCCTGGTGACCAAAAGGCTGCTATCATTGGGAAAGCCACCATTTGAGATGAGAGCTGCGGAGGCAGCCAGCTGAGAGCCCAGAAGCCCTGGCTCTGGTGGCGGCTTGAGGCGGCTTGAGTGATGTGCTGCTCAGATACCAGCTATCCCCTGCAACTTCCAGCTGGGGGACTTGGAGACCCCAGCCCACTTCCAGCTCACCAGAAACAAGCAGATAGAGAAGGCTTTGAAGACAATCAAAGGGAAGGTTGAACTGGCAGAAGAGTTGATTTGAGAAACTTCCAACAAAATGGCATTTCTCAATGGAAATTCATTTCATAAGGAAGCTCCTGATCACCCCCTGTAACATATACACTAAGGCTGAGTGATAGACTTAGCATGTGTACATTTAAGGGAAAAATGAGCACTGATTAGTTACAGGGAGCATCACCACGCCAGACCCTACCAGCTGTTCAGTGGCGAAGAATCTACCACCAAAAACTAATGCAGGCAGTGGGGCATGTAATGAGCCTGGAGCAGGAAGCCACAACTGCCCGTGCTCTCTTACTAGTGGACGTGCCACGATTTGATGAATTAAAAAGGTGGGTTGACAAGTTTTGTCCATTAGGGACCTAATATGTTCTGGAAGAGTTATCACACAGCTGGTAGCAGCCTCTGGAAGTTTCAATAAAAAAGGTGTTTGCTGAATAAAAAGGAGATGACTATGTGTCTAGTCATCAAGTTCCTGCTTACACTAGATTAGCTGCACCTGGTCACTTCAAGATTTAAGGTGCATTTTTTCCTGATGCTAGTAACTGCCCAATTGTGGCCCAAGACAAAAATTAAGACTGAAACTTCAGAATCATTAGACTTGCTGCCTGAAAAGAAATGGTAATTTATAAACAATGTAGCAATGAGGATACATTTAGCAGCACTTGACATGGTTCTGCTATACTTTGTACTAGGCAACAAAGTCTCTAATCCCCCTTATTTCTTGTTTTATCTATTTTATATCTATTTTTATACTTTTGTTTCTTTCTTTTTTCTCTCAAAGGGCTAAGATAAGCATACTCAACAAACGCATTTTTAGCTTAGGCTTCTGATCGGATTCCTGCAGGACAAAGGAATTGTGGATCTGCTTGCAAATATTATGTTGCTTCTTTTAGTTGTCTTTATGCAATTTTGGATTAGGCTTTCAGTGTCTACCTGCAGGGAATTCATGCTGAGCCATAAAAGCCTATTACAGCAGTGACTGGTGAGGCACTAAAAATACCTGAGTCTGAAACAGCTTGTTTCAGCTCTTTATCAGGCACTAAGAAAAGTGTGCTGCATAATATCTTACAGGAGAAGGATGATTTCTAAAGGACAAACACAATACCTCTGGAAATGGTATGAGAAAAAAGAGAGTGTGACAAGCTAAGCACTGGATGTTCCCTTCCATAAAAGAGGAAACTCTTCACAAAGCAACTCCATATAGTTAAGAGAAGCCACCCTGAAAAAAGGGAGCCCCAGTTCAATGCTCTTCACAAACTTGGCCTGCACTGGCCATTGTTCTCTTACTCCTTTCTCTAATTCAACTTCACTTCAGATTTCCTTTTCCTCCCTCTGTGTCTCATCATTTCATCTCTCCGTAATTTCTCAGACATTATTTTTGATGATTTCTTATCTGTTCTCCTCTCTCACTTTCTGATCCTCTCTCTTACTAATGTGCAGATACATCAGTGATTAAGCTTTGGCCTTCAGCCTTGGTTCATTTGTCTTTCTCTCCCATCATAAGACCTTCCCTTCTAACTCTGATACCTGTTTGCCTTATTTCTGCTTCCATACTGCAGACTAGACTATCTTCCTCCACATGAATTTCACTTGACTTATTTTATTTTAGCTATCTTCTATCTATCTGTTTCTCTAACTTAGCTGACAGTTGAGCCAACATCAACAGTCCAACATATTTTTACTTCCTAGACCTACTCACAAGCAGTCCTGTTGCCTGAAACACAGCTGGGGTTTTCTGACTCTTCCTTACCAGTTACAAACTCAGGGAGCTCTTTCTCTCATAATACAGAATTGTTGTATGTGTGCTTGTTCCATCATTTACTAATTCTTCATGTCTGTGTATGAGTATTGATGCAACATATGGTCATACTGTTACCATTAGAAATAAATCATGTCTTTAGGCCTTAGCCTTTCAGGAATTGTAATAGCTCAAGTGTAGATACAACTCAGGATCACAGCTCTCAGTTCATGAGATGATATTCAGAGTGTTTCTGTTGTTAAAAATGAACAAAAATATTTAGAGATTTTTAAAGAGAAAAACACTCATGCCTGTCTATAATTTTCAATTCAGGTCTCCAACTTGGGTTGGGAACAGAATAAAGTGTGAGTCTATCTACCCTTTCCTGCAGTTATTCCTTCCAGAAGTCAAGTAGTGGATACAAAATACCACCAGTCATGAAGATCAATAATTCTGATACAGCAACATTTTTACTTGTCATTACACAGTGTGACATGATTTAAACCTGAGTTTTTGGCTAAGCAGAAACTATTCTCATTTTTTTCTATAGTCTTATGTTCCTACACTTCAGAGACAATGTCTTATGCATCTCATTTTTCACAAAATAATGCAGGTAGCAAGGAAAGTTAGCAACACCAAAAAGGTTATCTGATGCTTTGACTGTAAAAATTATTCAGAAAGACTCTTTTAAACAGCTTTTAAATTTGTGAGTGCTGAGGGGCTGTTGCTCTAGCACATGCCAGGCCTTCCATTGAGAAAAGAGCAGGTCCTATAGTCAACATATTATTATTAATCACTATTGATAATCTTAATTTGTCCAAGTATTGCTGGTCAGGAAAATGTCTGGGAGATGTGGCAGCCCAAAGTCTGACTCCTGCTGCTGTGTTTCCCCAGGGCCCAAGGCCTGAGCCACCACAGGCTGCTCCCTCTCAGACAGTCCTGTGGCAGTGGGACAGTTGCCCCCAGAGCCTTTCCTAGTTCTCATCCTGAGTAACACCCCGCTGCACTTGAGTTAGCACAAGTTCCAGGGAAGAGAAAGTCCTGAGCATCCCTGAACTTCCACGACAGCACGCTATTAAAGATATACCCATAAGCTGAAGAGAGGCATTAAGCAACTTGTCCTTTGGATATTGCTGAAGGCCCTTGTAGAGGGTGACTGACCCTGGAGTGAAATAAAGAATAATAATATGAGGTGCAAGAGTTTTTAAATGCTCCAGCTTGCATGAACTGGAAGCTATTAAAAATCATATGAAAGGAAATGCCAGAGCCCCACACAAGGTCTACACAGAGTTCAGACTATACAAGCTAAACATTGTGCAACATGACCAGCATGTTCAGTATATCTTATTTGAATGAAGTGTAAACAGAGTTAGTTAATTTATTAAGTGGAGTCTTCCTTCTCTGTTATGATTATGTGGAAACAGCTTGTTTTCTTTTTAAATAGAAAAATAAATTACAGATTCTCCCATCCCCTGTTTGCAATCATCCTTCCCTCTTCCAAGAAGCAGCCCCTGAATAAAGACACACTATATCAAGCAGGTCTACAGAAAGCATCTTTAGTACAATAAACCCGTTACATGGTGTTAGCATGGGGCAATAATGGAAGCTCTGATAACAGTAAGTAAGTTTTACATTACCCATGAAAGAGCTGAGTAAAAAGCAGGGCCTCAGGCTCCATTGTTCCTGCTTATAAGGTAACAACCCCAGAACCATTTATTTTTAATGCTGCTTCTAACTGAAGAAGTGGAAAATCAAATTTGAGGGGTCTGGGTGAGCATCAGAACTGAAGAATAAGCCATGAAAGAAACTGACTGGCTCTCTGCCATCAGCCCAGGAGCCCAAAATACTACAGTCCCTAACAAAATAATGGAAGAAGAAAAGAAATCACATAATACTTTGCTAGGAAGTTTGATAAATATTTTATCTCTTCCTTAAATACTCCTCCTAAATTGTAAGTCTGATACCTATGAACACAGTTACAGCAGATTGGAAAGTTAGCAGCACCCAGAGCAGCAAGAGATTCGGCAGAGTCCTGCTAAACCCAATGACCACAATGATTATGTTACTATCTGATGTCAACATTAAATAGCCATTGTCACAAGACCACAATTAACCTCCTAAATATGACAAATTTATTCTCAGCAATCTGCTCTGTGCATCTAATGTGGAGATATCTATGTCTATCCATGTGATGAATCTCACATATAACAGTTTTCATTTCAAAAAACATGTTCCTGTGAACACATATGTTGTGTGGGGTTTAGTCTGACCTCTATGACACACCTCTTCCAGTACATGTACTTGCAACTGATGCTTAAGTGAGTCATTGGACACTGAGTTCTGTTTAACATTGACACTAGGCTTGTTTTCATTCATCCTCAGGAAATTCCTACAAGCCTGTTTTGGCTCCTCTCAAGCTTTTCCCACTGATCAGAAATTATTTATCTGAGAAGGGGTCCCTGAACACCACAAGAAGGGTGAGTGAACAGCTGCAGTAAAAAATGGGACAGTATTTCTAAAGGTCAAAGACCTTGAGTGAAAGTTGTTGAACTATTGTGTAAATGAAAACTTAGTCCTTGATCAGAAGCTGACCAAGGTCAAATCTCAAGCTGCAGCAGTCAAACAAGTCCAAGAATTCCCAAGATGATTGTTAGGCTGGAAAAACTGACGGTCAGTAGGTTCCTTCCGCCCGCTGAGCCCTCTTTGCTTTCAGGAATACTATAAAAAATTACTCTGTTACAACCTGCCAAGTGGTGCTAATCCATGGTCATTGTGGCAAAGCCTTCTTGAAGAGATAAACATGTAACTGGTTGAGTCCTTTCAGGCCTCAGGAACTCTGAATTTGAGTGTGTACCCTTTGCACAATTCCTGAAGGTGGAGGATTTGTCAAAACTTCGAGCCGTACCTGGCCAAGAAACTGAAATCTTGAAAAAATATTACTGCCAGTTCAAGGATTTGGCAAATCCTTCTCATTCAGAAACAATCTTATCACATTCTCTGTACAATTCAGGAAGCTACCTGGAGAATTACAATTTACTTTCATAAAAATCTGCAGAGGCTACCATCAAGTCTAAGCTGGCAAGTAACCAGACCTTTTGTCCTAGAGCTTTTGTCCACCATCACACACTGTATCCATTGCTCCATTCTTGCAAAACTTAACCGCTTGCAGTGAAGACCTTCAGTGAATGCTCTTGTCAGGAGCTGACTTATTTAACTGAACTGGTCAATGTTATCACTAGTGTCTGGCCCCTTTTCAAGTGTGGCTAACTCAAAAGACCACAAGTGGGCTTTTGTGAATGCTTATCAACCACATGAAATATTTTCAGGATAAGATAATCCACAAGAATGCATACTAACTTTTTTGATTTTTTTTTTTTTTCTGATTATTTGGTTTGTTTTAAGTGTGTCTTGTGGAGCTCCATCTAACCAGAGATCAATGACTTCCCTGAAAATGCAGTGGAAGGCAAATAAGACAACAAAGACTGTTGACCTGGAATTGTTGGCAAACTATGCTACATCTCTTGTAATGGTTTCAGCCTACCTAAAGTACTGCCACCTGTGAACAACAGCTCTAATAAGACCACTACAGACTACACTTTCAATAGCCACACTTTCCAAGAAAAGGAAGGAAACCGTTGAGACCAAAAAAGAAAAATGCAAGAACTTCCTGAACTCTGAGCCATTCCACCTGCATCACCAACATGTACTTATGGACTGGTCAGTAAGATGCTCTTATCTCTGAGTTTGTCTTCTGCCAACATACCGTATTCTTCATAGAAACTTTGGGTTACTATGCTTTTCATCAGTCAGCTGAGGGGACAATCCAAAATGCTGAGGACAAATCCATCGATATATTGAGGCCAGCTCCTTGTCTGAGATCTGAAGCAAGCTTTTCCTGCAGCACTTCGGTGAAAAATGCTTGCTTATGCTTTTCCTGTTATAAGCTGAACTAAGAGTGATCATTTGGGAGACTGAATCTTGAAGGCTGTAATTAATTACCTTCAAGTTGTAGGCAAGTAAAGGTATAGATCCTTAACACTTGAGTGAGCTAACGAGGAGATATACTGTAAGGTACACTGCATCAAAGTAATGTAAACTACTAGTCTGGGAAAAGAGAGAAGAAGATGAGAAGACATGCTGGTACTTATCCACCTTATCTGTACAGGTTATCTCAGCAAGGAGGGAAATACTGCAGGAACCCTGTGTCAAAAATCAAGCAGCTGAAAATGCAGGACTAGAATGAATTTTGTGTCAAGGAATCATTTTTGTCCTTGATTATATAAGACAGCCTGGAAAGATCATGTTGGGCTGGTCTCTTCAAGGATGATGTGCTCCAGATCTTGTGACTCTATCACAGAAAAAGATAAGGGGTTTCTTTCAACTTGAGGACTGGTCTTGCACCAAACCATCTGTTTTCTTTCTTTGATCTCTTTATTAAGAGGTGGAATTTTCTATTAGTAAAAATAAGACTGAAAACGTTGTATTTGTCTCACTTCATTGCAGAAGTTTCACAAAGATTCTAGTACTGTGCACAAGACATAGACACTATGTATCTGACAAAACTGAGATGACAATCTGTCTCATAATTCCTTAAGGACAAGTTCCAAAAAAAAAAGCATTTAGGAGTTTAAAGCACTGTTCAAGCAGAAGATGTGAAGGTCCAAGACAGTGATTCAAAAAGAAAAAGTCTTGCCCCCTCCTTCCCCCTCCCCCCACCATGCCTGAGAGTCTGTCTGTATCTAAGGCTTATTCAGAAAACTTATTTGTGTGCCAAATGTTGTGCTGTCACAAATGGCCAGAGATATTACTTTCTTGCTTGACCTAAACATCTCATATGAACCCATCTCCCATCTAAGATTCCTTGGGATTCACAAAATAGGCATGCCTCTTAGGAGACCCATCTGGAGGCCTGATCTGCACATATTGCACACACACTGAATTTAATGAAACGGCAGCAGTAACTGCCATTAATGGCAGTGGCAGCAATAACTGATCACTGTTTATACAGTACCTTAGCTATTAGGGCAGTTGCCAAGTAAAGACACAGCTCCACATTTTCCACCTCCCAGCCTGCTTTTAACCACTCAGCTATTATCAAAGGGATGGAAGACAGCCTGGTTTGTCTTTTCAAAGGATTGAGCCACTTGTGTATCTGAAAGGGTGGACAACCAAAAGGACAGCCTGACCTAAGCACAGGCAGGCATCCCCTCACCCAGTGCCTGGCTACTGTGATTCTTGTTCTGAGATGCCTGGCAGTGCGAGCCAGGCTCTGGGGTGTCTGGGCTCCCCCAGGAGCAGGAAGCCTTTGCTTTGGGTGCTGCAGTGATGGGGGACATAGCTTTCAGCTCCAGTTTGGGAGCTGTCTCCAGGATCCCCTTGTAGAGGAACTGCTCCATTGCATCCTGACAGTGAGTTACTGGGAGATGGCACCCTGGGGCAGAGGTGGCTGGTGAAAAGCTGTCAGACTATGGCATCTTTTTGCCTGTAATCTTTTCTTTTTTCCTTCTTATGATCACTACAAGAACTTGTGGTTTCACAGCCTCTCAGATATGGTGTGCTGAGAACAGGCGTGCCCGTCCACTGCAGTACCACAAAGGACAATTCTGTACCAGCAGGAGGAATGAAATGAGCCTTGGGGTTTTGTGAGTTGCCTGAACTGTGCTGCCAGAAACAACAGGCCTGAGAAAGCCCTGGTGGAATTAGCGTGTCAGAAACCGTGGCATTTTCAATATTTCTGATTAAAAAAAACATGCTTGGAGGAAATAATACAGAAATTGCCAAATATTTAAGGCCGAGTCATGTTTCCATAAAAGTCAGTGGGAGATTTGCCTCAGACTTTTAAAAGACAAGGATTAGACTCTAAATAGCTCATTTATGAGGAACAAGTGATATTTTAATGTACCAGTATTTTTCCAAACTGTTTTAGGAAAATTATTAATAACTGAAGAAATCTGAAAAAAAACCCTAAACCTTGAAAAATGCTTAACTACCATAGCAACGCCTGTCTTACTGTCGAATATCATAACTCCAGAGAGACATAGAGCTGCCGTGACCAGACGGCTTCTTTTAAAATTTCCTGATTGCTAAAATCAAAGAATTGTACTGTATAATCCTCTTTAAACACAATAACAAAAACAGCTTCTCGGCTGTTAGTCACAGCCTGCCAAATGGTTTTCCACACCTTCACATAACACAAACAGAGATCACCTTTACCTAAAGCTTTTAAAGATCTTTTTCTTACAAAACGAAATATGGAATTGAGTTAAATAATGAATGATATTGTAAGATCTGTAGGGAACTTTTTCTTCCATGACAGTCCCACTGAGGGAGGCAAACAGTCTGAATCCTCTCAATATTAAAATCCCACACACTTGCACTGAATGACATTGACTTGCTGCATAGTACATAAATATCAGGAGCCCCCAAAAAAGCATAAAAGGAAATAAATTTATCATACTGTTATTAACAATGAACTTGTCTTGGTTATAGATTCAAAAGCTGATGACCTGCCTCTGAAAACTCTGTGCAGCCTCAATTTAGCAAAATATTACTGGTATGCTAAATGGTATCATTCAGCCTCTCAAAGTGAAAGGACTACCTCTGACCTCAGCAGGCTTTGGATCAGACTTTAAAAGTGCTGAGCAGGAGGATTTATGTTCAACAGGAGACAGGCAGACAGAGAGGAATAGTGCTGGGCAGCACGTCGCAGCTCCTGAGAAAGTGTCTTGTTCCCCCACCCCTCCTTCCAGCGGTCCCCTTGGAAAATGGATGCAGCAGGAGATACATTTGTATTATTACTGAAATCTGTTATGAATGTTCTTAACCTAACAAATTTAGAAGACAATTTTAAGTGGTCAGATCCATTATAGAGGACAAGATCCACATATCCACAAAATTTTGTCAACTCGGACCAATTTTGGCACACATGAATGAAATCTTTGAGAAGAAAAAACATAGAAAAACCTGACATACACGTATCTGTTTGCCAACATGAGTTCCACTAAAATTGAGGACATTTACACTGCAGGTGACAGCAGAGGGTGGAGGTGGTGGGCTGGCTCAGTGAAGCAGCCATGACATGGCAGGGACACATTTGCACAGCATAGTCTTCAAACTTAATTCTTCCCAGTTATTTCTGACTGCTGAGGAGCAGAGGCCCTAGTATAACAAAGGAATCTCCTGATATGCACGAAGTACCGTAGGGAACAATAATACAACGTCATGGTGGAAGCAAGTTGTTTTATGTTATTTCTGGCTATTTATAGCTCACTTGAACATTTTGACAATTGCAAACAGTCCTGTAGACTAGCTATTTAAACACTCTGATAAATGTATCCCAACAGGAACTTGAGGGCTTTATTAATTTTCTATCCAGAAAGAATTAAACTTGTGATTCACTGGAGAATGTGCCAAAACAAGTCAACCACTGAATTTTTAAACTTTCACTTTTTATAAATGATCTTTTAATTAGACTGTTATCCCAGTTGCTTCATTTAAAATCTAAAGTCTCTTGAGCACTGGGTTAAAAGGAATAACTTTTTGGAGGGATGACTCCATAGCACCAGCTTCACCACACAACAGGAAAACTTTCATTCAGCCATTACTGTCACCAAGGAAATTGAAGTTAATTCTAGCTACCACCTTCTCAGATACAGACTTCTGGTAAAAAAGTATAACCTATTTTTGAAACCTCTGTAAATACCTCCAATGACTTTTGCTGCTGCCTAGATCAGTTTCCTGACTAGCACACTCCAGATAGCCTAAATTAAAATATGTTTGATATTATGTGTCATTAGTAAGTGAGCACTCTTACCTTTTTAGATACAAGACATCTTTACATCATTTGCATTTGAAAGGGATGAGTAATTTCGAGCTTCGAGAGAGTTTAACCCACATGATTTCTGCATAATTTTGCATTCCACTTAAAAATTCTCTCTCTCCTGCCATACCTTTCATATCCTTTTATGCTTAGGTTTCCCAGTATCTCTTGCCCTGTCAGTTTGTCCATATCTCTCACGAGTACTGCTTGGGAACTCCCAGAAGGAAGATGAAAGCTCAGTCCTGCTCTGTTTTTCTTCAAATCATTTCATCAATGTCTGCTGGGGATTATCCATGGAAAATAATTTTTAAAAAGAATTCATTTACTACATAAAAGGCAAAGTAAGATTTATCCTCTATGCGATTAATTTATGCTAACTTAGCATTAGACATCTTTCTTTTAGTCAAATACTTATCCCTCATCTTCTATGGAGTTCCATGCAAGTCTGTTTCTATATGGAGCAAATAAAAAAATGTATCCTAGACCTTCTCCTGCTCATTTTAGTTTTTGTAGCAGATTCCTTGTCTGCGTCTTCTTCACCAATAGAAATAAACGCTCAAAAAGATAGAAACAAGTCATCTCTTCTGTGTGGATAATAAAATACACTCTTGAAGAAGGATCACAAGTCATCTTACGTACTTTTTACTAGTGTTGTCAGTGCAAGGATGTTCTCTGTGCTATGTAGAGGATCTAAAAGATACGTTTTGCTACTGGAAGTGTTGTCCTATATCTTTTTAGTCTGTGTATAGTGTCCTATGTCAAAGCAAGGTAATGCACGTGGTCTGATGGTGAATACCACATCCCTTTTTCATGTTTTACAGTCTTATTTTTGAAACTATTCACACTAGTGATCTTTTCGTTGTTTGCATAAATTACATATTTGCTCTCTTTTTGTCAGCTTTCCCTATAAATCTTACTTCCTGATTTCTCAAACCTTCATCTTAATAGCATTAAAGATCAAGCTTTGAGTAGGAATTCTCAAGAAATGTACTGGTTGTAGTGCAGTGCACTGGCTGTGTTCTAGCCAGTCTATAATAACACCAAGTATTGCATGTCTGATTTTTGCTATTGTTTTGTTATTATAGGTTTAACTGCATTTCTCTTTTTATTTGGCTGAGGTGAGTCAAATCAGATATGAAGAACAAACTGCCTCTTCTAAAGACATCTGACCCCCGTTCTTTGCTGGGCCCCACCGGTAGCTGATATTGCTGAAGAAGCAGCCTAGCCTCCCTTCTTTAAAGTCATATTGTGAAAGGTGCCACCTAGACAGTCGTCAGACATGAGGTATCCATTTATCTATGTGTCAAGAGAAGCAACACAAAATTATTTATAATGTACATAATTTGTAATATACAATGATTATTTATAAATGCAATATAATTATTTACAGTGCTATACAAATATCCCCAATAAATCACTACAGCATTTTTGTAAGAAACACTATTCCTAATCATGTTTGCTGTGCACTTCTTGTCTATGAAAAGACATGGAAGTGACAAATGAGTTACTGGTTTTATGCATACAGCATTGTATCATGACTTCTCTCTGCATAATATAGCATAGTCATCAAAAGTCATCACTTTTGAAACAGTATCTGTGAATTTTCATTTAGCTGCTGTACCAGCAGCATCTCCTTACACTGTATTGCTGGGTTACTTGCACTAGAAACAAGGACATGAGGCTTCTCTGGACTTCAGTTTGTGTTGCAGGGATCACTGTTTTCAAAGGATGTCATTGAAGTAGAACAACCAGCAGAACCAAGTCTCAAAAGCTGTTTTCAGCACCTCCACTGAAACTATTTTCTGCCACTTCTATTCTGATAGAGTGAGGACCAGCCCGTGATATATAAAATCACCATAGGATTCCCCTATTTATCAAATAGTACCAGTAAGGGTGTTTTTTTCCAATGTTAATTTTCCTTGGTCAAAGTTAGACTTAGTCAAGTTGCCAGTTAAATCACATTGTCTCACAAACAGAGACCCAAAATGAGGTTTTATTAAGTCTAGGCATATCTAATAATCTCAACAGCTCCAATAAATTGATTCTCTTCTCAATCTTCTATCAACTGCACTACTTTATTTAAATTTACATACTTCACACCATCTCTTAAAAGTCATGAAGATGAAGAAGAATGTAAAATCGAATCAAACTGATTTTGTATAGTTTGATAACAAATTTAGATGAATATTGTTGTGCACTTCTAAAAGAGGAAAGAAAAAAAGCATAAATAGAAACAAAAATGAACAGAAACAATCAGAATCACAGAAAAAAAAATGTGACTTTATTTCAGAGGCTTATCTGATGTGACCTCTGCTTCCCCTACTGCTTCAGTATGATGTTCTTCCAAGGAGTTATTCTTCACAATACTGTCCCAGGCCTGAAGTCTCTTTTACCATTGCTGCTTCTTTGGTCAGAATAACTATACAGCATTCAAATATAAGTCAATCCTACTTAACAAAAGAAAAAGAAGGGGGAAAAGAAGGGAAATTTGTTTTGCAGTTTTCTTTATCAAAAAAAAGAAGGAAAAAAGTAAGGGAATTTTGCTTTGCTAGACACAGAATAATCAAATGTTGGAAGTTTTCCTGCCTCTGTGCCTCAGAAGGTTTCACACTTTGCTTCTCTGGATCATGTTTATGGGTACTTTCCAGACATTGCCTTCAAGTCACATGCACATGTATGCATGTGTATGCCCACACAGAGCCTGCTACTGGACGAGCCACCCTAATACCATTAAGCTTAGCCCCAGGTTACCGTTAGACCACTACTGCAGGTGGCAACAGTCACGGTTCTTATCTGTCCCTAATGTCTAACAACATCTACTTGGTCTTTTTGTTGAGCCTGAAGTAAGCTTTAGAGTGATTCTTGGCATTACTTTTCTATTAAAATCTCCTGTAAATTAGCCTGCAACATTTTCCAGTAAAGAAAAAAAGTTCAAATTCATTCATTACATAACTGCCACACTTCCTAAGGTTTAGGCTACATAAACTAGCCTCAGGCCAGGCTCATCTCTCACATCCCCTGAATTACCATATACCAAACTAGATTACCAGATCAGTTGATAAATTGCTGACATTTGGTTGTGTGACCACAGTTTCTTTCAACCACTCTGACCAGAAACCCCAGCACTCAGAAGGAACAAGGTGGGCTGCTCCTGGACTACTACTGTTTTTAAAGAGTATTTTGATTTTATAAAAAGGTGTTGCAATTGAATCTTTATTTCAGTGATCAAATACTACTTTTCCACAGGAATTCTGATACATTCAGTGCATGTGGTCAGAGTTGTCCTATGTCAAATGAAGGCTGCGCACCAGAGGCAAATATTGTCACCCAAACACCTGCCTCTTTCATTCCAAATCTGAGTGCAGCTGAGGATAGCTTGTGGATAGTCCTGCATGATGCTAAGAAGGTCACCCAAACCACTGTTTTCAAAAAGTGGCCACAAGTTATGCGTTCCTCATTTTCTGGGTGTTTAATATGAAACAGCTGTGGATGAATTTGCATGTGTATTAAGTACTCACAACTCCAGCTGGAGCTGGTTCCCACTGAATAAAACTATAAAGGTTTAAGTGCTCTGAAACCTGAATTTCAAGCTGGCTATCTAAAAGCAGCGGACATTTCTGACAATGGCACAAACCATTTCTACAGGAAGGCAATGAAGAGTTTACTAACATTTGTGAATCAGAGCAAATCTGCAGAGGTTTTGGTAGTAGAACACATAGCTTTCAGGTGCCCTATCATAGTATAGGTTCCACAACTCCGAATTAGTAGTCTGCAAGACATCAAAAGGTTTTGCATAAAACTGGTGCAAAAACTGAACCCTTTCTCCCACCACATGGATGTATAGAACTTTATACACACAAGCAAACAGACAAGGAGAGTTGAGGAAAGCAAGAGGAATAAACAAATATTCCAGGCTAAACTCCTTGTAGGTATTTGTAAATGAAAACATTTGTGGTAACACTGAAAGACAGACCTCTTTCCAAAAAGTTGGGTGTTTAAAATGCTTGTGAAGCTCTGCCTTCCACACAACATGAGGAAAGAGAGGCATTGCCCAGAGTATCCAGCATGTCAGGTTACCTAACACCAGCATCCAGACCATGCAAATGGTGACTGCTTTCACATTTCTGGGTCTGAGTATGCATCTGTATCCTACTTGGGCAAGGCTGGGTGCTTAGCATTGTACTCAGCTCTGTGCACCCTAGTTTCCACTGAAAGGAAGCCCTAATAATTTTTCATAAATGACCAATATTATTTAAGAGTTCAACTGTTACATGTAGACACAAGCTAACCCAACCAGAAAGATTCAGCAGGGAACAAGCTTGTATCATAAAAATCTACCTATCCCAGCAAGACTGTGGGATGCTTGGGTTAAATTCCTCTTGCCGCCTGAGGGAATCTGACCTGACATCTCCCACCTCAAGGTGAATATGTTGATCACAAAAGGTCAGTTATTTTAAGGCACAAGGATGAGGCGTCCCATTATTTCTGTTCAAACTGTTCCACTTTGCATAGAATGAATATTCATTGGGCTCCTGAGAAAATGAAAGTGCAAAAATGTATCTATAACTGGGTTGTTAGGGTGCTCAGCGGGGAAGGTGGGTGAGAGGAACATACTCTTTTGGAATATGAGAGCATACCTGGCTAAGCAGTAGCAGAGCAAAGGTGTTGTTGATCTGTGTTTGGGACTGAGGCACTGGCAATAAAGAATTTTAATGCTTAAATCTGATTGTAGCAGCAGCCCTCAGACACAGTACTGAACAGACTACCTGGAAATTAATAGTTGTCTATTTAGTGCTGGATAATGTGAAGAAAATATAGTGTGAAACCACTCACAGAATGATGAGAATGACTCTCCTACAGCTGTAAGAATAAAATTTCTCCCTCTAAACTACCTTATACATAGATCTAGGAGTAAAAAAGTTCTTGGCAGAGAAGTATTTAAGTAGAATGACTGCAAATAATAGATTGTCCTAAACTCAGCAAAAAGCCCTTCATCTAGATATACTAAAAAGCAGATTAAATAACTATTCACATGAACTCTTCCATGAAAGTATTTTTCCCTTTGGACTGTTGCTTTAATGACTGTGTAATTATTGGAATGAATTGGGTTTGAAGGAACACTAGCATTTTTAATATAGGTTTTGTCAGTCAGTGACAGTATCTTTTGTCTTATCGTAACTTTTTATTTTCACTTTCTGATGCTTTACTATTGGATCAAACTTTTCAGCTGTGAAGTGGGTGATCAATTAATCTCTGCTGAAAGTCTGCTTATACTGGCCTCAGGAATTAACCTGTTCCACAAAGTTTACTGTGAAATTATTTAGAGAGATGTTGATAAAGCTAGACTGTACAGGTAAAGAAATAAATTTCTGTACATTGTCCTGCTACGGAGAAGGGTATTTCGGCATGGCTTCTTTTATGGACAAAATCTATAGGATTTAACAAGAGGCAGCAACACTTAAGATTCAGCAACAAAAATGTTTTATGTGATCTGTATGCATTATCTATTAGATCATTTGGAATTATATTTTTAAAAAATAGAAAAAATTGTATTTCTAGATTATTTTAGTTCTAGTGGGGAACCACACAGCATCCACAAGAATGAGTGGCCGGTTCACACTGACTGAGATCAGTGACAACTCCACTAAGGAGAAGGATCTGCTCACTCTGAGTGCAGCCCTTTCAATTTGAAAGAGAGGGAGATTTTAACTAAGGAACACCAGGGGTGTCTGTGCCTTTTCAGTTTAGCCAAAGTTCATTTCACATTTACTGGCTGCCAAAACCCACCAGTTTTGCTTCTGTTTGCATGTATGTAGCTGGTTTGGCACTGCAACTTCATTTTATGTGGAAGAGCAGCAGCAGCCACTGCCTTCACATGAGTTTTGCTGTATAATTAAGTTTTACTAATAAAGAGTGGATGCACCAGATTAATAACCTCTTCTTACATTGCAGACTGGTAAACTAGAGTTGGGTTTCTGTCTCTCTAAGAAATGTTGCTAGATTCAGACCACTGCTTTGGTACCTTTAATTTACCTACAGAACTTTTATGCCATTCATCTTCCATGAAATGTACCTTGTAGCTGATGGTGATGTGCTGATTTATGCCAGCTGATGATCTGGGGACTGTGTAGGAAGAATTTAGGTTATATTTTTTTCAGGACACTTGAGAAAAAATATTTGGGGCTTGGCATGTTCTCATATTCCATAAGAAAGATTTTTGAGCGCCCAGGGAGAAAACACCTCTAGCAAAAATTATTTAAGAAGAGGCAGAGAGAGAGGATTACATCAGAGGAGGAGATCATCCCAAGCTTTTGGTTTGCTGGCAGAAATCTAGTCTATCCAAGGAGCCCTCTAGGACTGCCTTCAGCACAGCATTGGTTGATTTTATAAACTGCAATTATACACTAGGAAATATTTCTTTTGTTCCTGCTTATAGATCCTTATTCCATCTAGAGACTGCTAAACGTGAACCTTTCCCTCTCCAAGGACACCCCTGTGTTCTGTATAGGAACCAGAATTTACATTTACATACGCTATGAAAAAGGATGCACTTAATTTTCTTTGAGACTTATTGTCCTAAAACCAGACATAGATCTGGGGAGGACAACAGGAGGCTGCCTTGTCCCTCCCCTGTGCTGTCCCCAATAGGTGTTGGTATGAACTGTCCTTAAACACATCCACTAAAAGACATTCAGACATATCCTTGAGAGCTACTTCAGTACTTCAATGGCCAAAGTATTCCTTCTTAAAAGGTTGCACTAATAGTACAATTTGGAGCAGAAAATATTTAGTTGTAATAATTTCTTCTTGTCCTTCCTCACTGGTCTTAAAAAATAGCTAATCATTATTTTTATATAATGATCTTTTTTGCATACTAGAAGACTTATCCTGTCCCCTTTTAATATTCCCTTTTGTAGCCTAAAGGAATGGAGTTACCTTTCTTCACAGAATCACAGAATCATCTAGGTTGGAAAGGACCTTGAAGATCATCTAGTCCAACTGTTAACCTAGCACTGACAGATCCCAACTACACCATATCCCTCAGCGCTATGTCAACCCGACTCTTAAACACCTCCAGGGACGGGCACTCCACCACTGCCCTGGGCAGCCCATTCCAACGCCTAACAACCCGTTCTGTAAAGAAATACTTCCTAATATCTAGTCTAAACCTTCCCTGGTGCAACTTGAGGCCATTCCCTCTTGTCCTATGGCTTATTACTTGGTTAAAGAGACTCATCCCCAGCTCTCTGCAACCTCCTTTCAGGTAGTTGTAGAGGGCGATGAGGTCTCCCCTCAGCCTCCTCTTCTCCAGACTAAACAACCCCAGTTCCCTCAGCCGCTCCTCATACGACATGTGCTCCAGACCCTTCACCAGCTTCGTTGCCCTTCTCTGGACATGCTTGAGTAATTCAATGTCCTTTTTGTTGTGAGGGGCCCTTTATAGATTGTGTTTTCTAAACCCTTTAGCATTCTTTGCACTCTCCTCTGGATTTTCTCCAAGTCATCATTTTTTAAAATGTGGTGTCTAAAAGTGGACACAAGTGGTCTGAGATCCAGTTAGCTCCCAAGTAGAGCAGAATAATTACTTCCCCAGGATTGTGTACAATATTCGTATGAATGTATCTTTGACCATGACTTTTTTTTTGTAAAAATATCGTGTTGTTACTCATAGCCATTTGTGAATCACTAAAACCCCCAGATCCTTTTCTGTGTAAAGTCACTCCTGTTACATTTGTCTGTTTGCATGTGTCTTTGTTGAGTTTCATCTGCTTTTAATTTAAGATGATGTCTGATTTTTCAGACTCATTTCCAGTTCTGATCCTGTCACCAAAGTAGGAGAAACTTCACTCTTCATATTGTCTGTAGATTTTCTAAATGTATTAATTGAATTTCATCATTCAAGCATTAATAAAAATACTTAGAAGAAATAGGACTCCATGTGAGGTGCCTCTCCAGCTTCATGTGTTTCACTGAAAATTATTCTTGGCAGTCACTCAATAACAATGACATGCAGAGGAGGGGGGTCAGCACTTACTTTACTTGGGTGTGGGTAAACCACCCCAGTGGCTATGGTAGTGCCTAGCTCTTATCCAGGGAAATGAGATTTTTCTTAGCATTATAGTCTATGACCCCTTCTCCCAACATCCACCTTTCCAGAAAAGTTATGCAATGGAAGGGAGTAAAGAATATGGAGCCAGACTCTTCTCAGTGGTATCCAGTGACAGGCTGAGGAGGCAATGGTCACAAGCTGAAATATAGGAAATTACATTTAAATACAAGAGAAAACATTTTTCTTTTTCCTGTGAGGGTGGCCAAACACTATAACAAGTTTTCCAGAAAGGTTGTGGAGTCTCCGTCTTGGCAACACTCAAATCCTGAATGAGCAACCTACTGTAGTTTACCCTGCTCGAGCAGAGGGCTTGAGCTAGAGACCTTCTGGAGTCTCTTCCAGCCTCAACCATTCTGCAATTCAATTAATTTATGAGACACTTTTATTTATTTCAAACATCCTTGCTTGAATTCAGACAGTGTTTTGCAAGCAGTTTTAACTTTTTAGAATAATAATTTTAAATAGCCTGAAGTCATGGTCTGATCGGCAGTCATTCCATTGAAAAAACCTGAAGGTCAGTCTGGGGATTAGATTAGACATTTTGCCAGTCTCTGCAATACTGTGAATGACACATAACATTTCAAACAGCATTTGAAACTGTAACTGACTCCTCTGGAGACTGAGTGCACATCTTTTTAACCCTAGATCAAAGTCTTTCTCCCAGAGTTTGAGCACTGGTATCAAACAGTTTCCCTGTTACAGACTCCCTCTTCTCACCATTCCACCTTTAAAAAACAGCATGTTATTTTTAAGGAAGCTGAAGCCCAATGCCAGCACTATTAGTAAAGATCTACATTCATATTCATGACTCATATGACCCAGGGTAGGCCTCTGCAGTCAAATGGGAGTATTGGCAAGCATCACTTGTGACCTGGACTCCGTCCCCTGTGTTCCCAGAACCTCACAGTCACTTCATTAGTGCCCACATGGATGAGTAACATGAATAGCATGAGTCACAGTCAGGGACTGGATATGCCTCAACAGTCTTTCCACTGTGCCTAAGGTTTTGGATTAGTCAAGAAGCCCATGTCCCAGTAGGGCGGTCAGACTGGCAGATGGACGTCTCTGGCCCCATTACAAGAGAGTCTCTAATCACAGCCATCCACTGACAAGTTTGTCACTGGAGCAGCACAGCAAATAACAGCATTGTACCTTACTGAAGTGTTGGACCAAAATGTGTTTGTCTTGAAGCTGGAAATTTTCAACATTTATCCCTCTTAAAAGAGGTTTACCTTTCTTCCCTGCTGAAGTCAGTGGGGAGCCTCTGGCTTCTGACTTTACTAGGCATAGGACCTGACTCTTAAATGAACCCACAGCTTTTATAGATTACTGACTTGGAAACTGATGAACTGGCCAAAATTCTTTCAGCTAGTCTTGTAACCTGATTTTGATACTTGGCAGAAATTTTAAAAGTATTCATGCTTCTTTTCACTCTCTTATTTACCAAATTGTTTTTCAGCATTTTTCTGCTTTCATACCAGTTTCTGGTTGTAAAATTCTGTAAAACACATTTAACTATAATGGAGAGTTTTAAATTATCTGTTCAGAGAGGTTACTAAAATGTAATACAAGCACATGTTCCTGAACAGCAGTGCAATAGCAGGGTGTGGAAAAAACAGCATTTAACACAACTCCCTCTATACATTTCTCTTAGTTATACAATTGAAATCCACACTGTCAGCTATGATATAATTCTGCAATAGTGCCTCTTCTTTTTTCTCTCGTATGTTATGAACACCATTGTTTTCTCACTTATTGGTAAACCTGCCTAATAATTTCCTTAAAAACCTAAATGGGGCTTTTCTGTTAAATCTGCCCTTGAAAATTAGATATCTGTGAATGTGTTTCTTCTATTGACAGATCTTTACATTTCCTTGTCCCAAATGAGTGAGTCTCCCCTGAAGATCATTTTATATAAAGACATCAGCACTCCTATCCTACAGGTGAGATACAGATGGGAAGGCCTCGTTTGCAAGTCTTGCCAGAGCGTAGGTATGAGACGGACACCAGACGGTTGAGTATCAATTGTTTCTGCAAAAAAATAAGAACCTGGGGCATGTTACCACTGGAAACTGAGGTACCAAGGGGTTGTAGCACCTAAAGTAGCTCAGGAGGGTTTTGTGAAACCCTTAATGATATATGATTTAGGCACCCTGAAAGGTAGTTAGGTAACAAGTCCTCCAGTGAATCTGGCCTCTTGTCCTAGGTATTTTATCATACTAGTTAATCTTAAGCTAAATGGGGAAATGGTGAAGCATTAGCCTGACCACTGAGGGGAGGTAGTAACCACACAGTATTTAAACCTACCACTGTTTCTTCTAGAAACAAAGATAATTTTGATTTTATGATCTAACACAACTAGACCTCCTATGTTTCCTTACCAAAGGTTATTGAAATGTTGGTTTTAGCAAAAATTGGTTGTCTAGAGCTTTTTTTACTAGCAGTGTGACCCTCTAGTGAGGGTAATTCACATGACTTCTATCTATCTGACTTGAGGTCATATAGATTCACACTTTTAACTAATATCATCCACATAGATAGTTTACCAGGAGCTGGAAAACTCAAACCTGTAAGACAAACAGAAAAGCATATGTGTTTTTCTTCCTTTTCCTGACAAAGCTCATGGTAATTGTGCAGATAGAAGAGTGTGTGTGGGCTAGCAAGAGTAACAGTAATTCCCGGAAATATTTTCCTGCAAAGATGCTTCTGTCTTACTGCAGTAAGCTCTACAGATAGCTCTCCTCCCAGTTCCAAAAAGAGCAAGCAATCTTGCACATTTATAACAGCAAGTCATGATTTCCATGAGGCATGTCAGTTTGAATGCTCATACACTATTGGTTTCTTAGTTAGAAGTTATATTGGGCCAAAGCGTTTGCACATTTCTAAGACAAATCTACTGCTATAGCACTGAAGGCACATCCCCGTTACCATATACCATTTAGCTATTTCAGGAATGAAGAGTTTTAAGAGCTCCCCAAGGTTAAATACAGCATCCTGTGTGCAAGCCGAGTTGCTATGGTGACATTGCTTCATACTTGCATCACTTATTTAATATAGGCCTATGGCCTTCTGTTTTCTAATTGCTGATGAACTATCAGACTGTATTAGATTAACTCTACAAAGGTGATGTGAATCATATTTCAAAACACCAAGCAAAATGTGGTACAATTAAACCTGAGGCAAACACATCACCACAAACAAAAACTCTGTTAGGACAGATTTTAGGTTAAAGCAGCACCTTTTAATTTGAAGCAATATTGTTGCAACCTAGTAGACACAAAATATGTTCCAGGAGGTAAAGCTGGAAGTAGGAGTCACAGTTACAAAACAAGCCATTAAATGTCAGGAAACTATATTGTTGTCATTAAAAAACATTAGCACAAGGAACTCTGGATATTTCTAAGGTTCTAGTCTCAGTTCTTTGTGTTGTCTTGGTCTGCACTCACTGGGAGTTAAACCTCACTACCTACTACTTGGAAATGAAAGATTATGTTCCATCAGATCTGTAAATTAATGACATTTTTTATTTATTTTATTATTTATTTTATTTTTATTATATTTTTAATATGTTCAATTTATTTGCATATTGTTTATTTACAATTAGAAAAGTATGATATTGTGTCAGAAAGCTTTCCAAGAAAGCGATGTATGATATCTTGTCTACGGTTCTGATAACGGTCTTGTGAGATAGCAATTGGCTTTAGGCATTAAATAAGTACACAACTTCCTGTTAGGGATCTTAACAGAGATCATAGCTCTTTCTACAGATGTGGGTTTGGTTTTTTTCACCTCTAGCTAGAAATAATCAAAAGATATGTGAGAAGTTAATATTTTCTAAAACTGTTAGGCCTTTTGTTTTAGGAAGAGCACTGTGATATTCATGTTGTGCTGGGGAGGCAGAATGTTCCTAGGCAGCTGGTGCAATTAAGTAGTCCTGGTGCATCGTTAAGAGGCAAAATATAACCAGAGTAGACATTGCTCAAAGATCTTTTTATCCACAGAAAAAAAAGGCTCTGATTGCATTTTTACAAGCTCAAGAACATGCTGGAAGTGAAGGCTTCTCTGCTTCCTCTTCTCAGCATTTGGGCTTTTCCCTTACTATTCTGTGTCACTCAGCATCTTTTGCTACCCAGTGACTTCTGGTCAAACACAGCCCAAAAGAGAAAATCTGAGACACATACTTCATTCCCCATCATTTGATGAAAATTATTCTGGGTCAACACTATTTTTTTTTCTTTTGTTTGACATTCAACAGGTTACAGCTCCCTCAGCATGGAAAATAATTTTGTGTATAACTGCATGTTTCACCTGATTAGGTTTATTCAGGCATGTTTTTCATTTGTAGCAACAAGGAAAATGTGCTAAATACTTTCCAAACACTTTATATTTACCTTTCTTCTGAGGAAGTCAGAATTTAGGTCCAGAACAGTAAGTGCTAATCCTTGGAAGAGGAACAAAAATAGATAATTTATACAAAAAAACCCCTTGACTGTTCTGCCAAGCTGATTGAAGTGAAAAGGGGCCTTAAATGTGGATGAGGTCAATATAGTCTTATCTCCAGGATGCTGTTCATTACCTTTGCTGGGAATATTAAACTGAAGGTCACTTTTTTTCTTAATTTCAAAGTTTCTGTATCTAATGCTTATAAAAGAATAACTTAATACTGTCTACTCTGTTGTGCTGTTGAAGAAGTCTCTAATACATTTGCAATGTATTTTTTATTTTTATTTTATTCTTATTTTTTCTTAGTGCAGTAAGTGGGGGGTGGATAGACTGAGATATCTCATTTACAATAGATCAAAAGGCTTATTTTTAGGAAAGGAAATCTTTAAAATACTGAAGATTTCAGCTTTCACAAGAACATCTAGTTTCATCCTTTAATGTATGTTCCTCTGGAGACCTGAGGAGTTTGCAGTTCAAAGACTAACAAAATATTTTCTGTGAAATATGTAGGTATATATCTTAAACAGAAATTAAAAATTATTATTTGAGAAAGGAACAGTAATTATGACTGTTACGACTTCAAGCTCTTCTCTTTAGTGTCTGATGCTTATATGTCACATGCTGCAATCTAATAGCCAGACATCTGAAAGCTTGATTCATACCCTTGGTTGCATGTATCTTGTAGTAGTAAATTGAAAGGGGTTCTTAAGAAAGTTGAGGCTAATTATCAAAGTTTGGCAGGCAGTGAATGGGCTATTTGCAGGGGAGGGAATGAGAACGTGTATGCAAATGTGGTAGTATCTAAGGAGAAGGTTTGAGAATTAGTCATCCCAAACTGATTATCAGACCCTCTAGTCCCAAGAGGGAGCTAGTAATGAGATGCAGCTGTAGTCCCATGGCAGTACACGTCTGCAGTAAATATAAAGTGCCCTGTATAGAAAGGCTTCAGGATGAATTCTGCAAATTGCCAGGGTAGAAAGAGCATTTTACCTCTCACTAAAGATTTGTTAGTAGTTTAGACAAGCCATGATAAACAAGCCATGTTTACCACTCAGAGTGGAGATGACTATAAAAGGGGCATTAACATTTCCATACAAGGGAAAGCAGCATATGAGGATCAACCTCCATCTTGAATAAACTTGGGATCAGTAGTCACAAAGGAGGTAGAAATCTCAATGAAAACCCCAGTCCCTGTCCCTTCCTGCTCCCTTCCAGGGGACTTCAAGGAAGGGATTCAACAGAAATGCATTCACTCTTCCCCAGTCCATAATTACTATTCCATCTGCCATGAATGCAATCTGTTTGCAGATATTGTCCCTGATCATATGGACTAGGTAAATGTGTCTATGGCTTGTTCGCTAAAAGACTTTCAGATAAAAGCTTAGGAACAATTGATGGTTTTCTTTAATTTTTTGTTGGCAGGTTGTTATTAAATATTTACAATAGTTTTTATTGAGCATTTTTTAAATGAGTACTTTTGTTTGCTTTAAATTTGATCTCTTATATTACATATTCAGAATAGCTGGGTAAAATTAAAATATGCCAATTCTATAAGGATGTAAGTATCAGTGTCCTGAGCAACACTCAGAGAAATGCAAATACTTTGCTCTAGAATATTAAAAAAGTACCAAGGTGTTCCTCTGCTGAGGTGTTTTGGGAGCTGGAAATGGAAAAATGTATTCTCAAGACCAGCATTATCCATATAACTTTTCTCTTGTACAGATGTTTCCTGGGGAAGAGGACTGCAGCCTTGTGGGCTTAGAATCATAGAATCATTTAGTTTGGAAAAGACCTTTAAGTTCATCAAGTCCAACCTAGCATTGCCAAGTCCCACTAAACCATGTCCTTAAGCACCACTTCTACACATCTTTTAAATACCTCCAGGGATGGTGACTCAACCACTTCCCTGGACAGCCTGTTCCAATGCTTGACAACTCTTTCAGTGAAGAAATTTTTCCTAATATCCAATCTAAACCTCTCCTGGTGCAGCTTGAAGCCGTTTCCTGTCATCCTATTGCTTGTTTCTTGGGAGAAGAGACTGACACCCACCTCGCTACAACCTCCTTTCAGGTAGTTGTAGACAATGCCAAAAAGTAATGCACTGCCAGTACTTGTAGGGAGACTGGTGGGATGAGCTGCAAATCTGCTGTAGGGATACTCAACCTCTGGCAATTTGATGTGGACTGGGGAGTGATACAAGAAATTTGCAGCACCTACCATTAGAGTCCTGCTAGAGTTAATAAGGCAATTATTGGATGCTAGATAAAGATGTAGTTAAAGGATAAGTCATGGGATGGATGTGTACCTGTTCTACATTTTCTGTTTCACAACAATTTTTTAAAATTACATGGACTTAATTGATATCAATGTAAGTTCCTTCTCACTTTCATGAATTATACAGACATATCTTAAAACAAACAAAACCACTATTTAAATCTACAATTAAGTAGTAACTAATATATTGCATTAAGATTTTATAGTGGGAGCTGTATTATCATGGAGTCTGAAAGATTCTTCCATATTTTCTACCTTCTTACTTGCAAGAGCTTAAGTAACAGTGGACCCTTCCAATCTGGTTATGTTGGGGAAAACTCTGAAGACCTGTTACTGGCTCAAAGGCAACAAGAAGCATCTTTGAAGAATACTGTCAGGACAGCAGCACTTTGAAGTCATTTCCATGTAGCCCAGCGATAGTCCTTGCTCAAAATACTTCTGTAGATAAACCAGACACAGGAAAAGAGAATAACAGTATTTACACAGAGATTTGCTAAGGTCCCTGAGGAAGGCTGGTGAAGACCTTGGAACAAGATTTCATTAGTCATTACAGCATCCTTTCTCTCTGATTATAAGTTTCTGCTGATAAATGCTTCTCTAAATTGAATTATGAGCTAATTAGCTTTCAGAATGCTGACTCAGATGGTTCAGAAGCTGCAGCCCACCAATTTGAAATAGAGCTCTTAGACATAGCATATTAATTGTAATAGAAAGAAAGAAAGAAAGAAAGAAAGAAAGAAAGAAAGAAAGAAAGAAAGAAAGAAAGAAAGAAAGAAAGAAAGACCCCAGATTCTTTTAACTCTCTTTCAAAAAAGAATAGTAATTTAGAAATCAAGGCATGTAACTAGTTTCCAAAGCAACAGTAACTAAGAGAAACCAGTCATGGGTTTTGTTCGCTGTTTGACAACGGGGTTAATAAATGGAGACATGAAATACTCTACCCAAACCCATATCAGGATTGTCATGATTGATATTTAACTATTTTATATTATGAAGGGAATTGCAAGAATATCATTAGCATAAGAAAATGTAAAGAACATCATGCAAACCACTTCTCAATTGAAGTAAGTGTTACAAAAAGATAATGTACACTTTGCAGCATATGTAAATGGTGAATTTGAGGATCAGTGATATTTTAATATTGACAGTACTATCTTGGTAATGTAGTGTAAATAGCTTCTGATTAACTAACAGAGATTAGCCAAAAGGAAAATTAAGAGCTGGAAGCAGATCTACCAGGCATTGCCTGGGAGGAAGAACTTTCAGTGAAGTTCAAGGGACTGACATCTTGCATAAAGACAAACTTCTGCTGGAACCTGACTTGTATCTTTAGTATATATGCAAATATCTAAGAATTTATAGTAGTTTTTACAATTCACAGCAAAGCACTATATTCAACCAGTAAGGGGTATTATGCTTTTAACAGCTTGATGAAAATATTCCTACTGAAGCAGTCTTTTTGCAGAAAAACAGGGCCTTGGTTATTTTTCCAAGGTCTGCTTTTCATGCTCCATTTGATTTTTGTATGAAATATGAAGACCTGAAACACAAAACATTTTATTTGGATCTCAAAATTTTATATTTGAAAATGCAAGCAGGTGTCCTGTGAGTTTCATGATCTCCCTGTCTCCATCATCTCCTTGGGTTGTTCTCCTGAGCACATCTCCCCTGGTGCACTGTTGTCAGGAACTCCAGTGATGATCCTATTTAGCAACAGGTAGATCATCAGATACAGAATAAATAGAGAAACTGGACCAAAAAGAGAATTAACTATTACTTGCAAAATAAAATAATAAAATAGTCACTGAAAACTTTCTCAGAATATGTGTGTGCATGTGTCTGTGTATAGGTATTGCTCTTCAACTTTTTTTGAAAAATGCAATTAACTTTACCCAACTAGCTGTAATGCTCATCATTAGTAGCCATCTAATGTACTGGGCACAAATATGCATGACTAACAGTGGTGATGGAAACTTTTATAAAGAATACTTCAAAATCACAGGAACTAAAGAAACACTGTTCCCCAAATCACTTGGAAAATTTCACCCGCTACAGAGCCAAGCCATATAACTGTGCTGCACACTGCCCATTACAGATCTAGCTCCTTAGAAAAATATTAGCAGTGCAACTATCCATCAAATAAATGACTCAGTCCTGCAGAAGCCTCCTGAAAACAATGGGCTCATCTGTGGTGCGTGCTAGCTTATTAAGAGATGTCTTGTCTCGAATGCCAGTATTACCCCACAATCATCACATGCAGGATTTCATCAGTAACTGAGGGTCTCTCAGGATTTCACAAACAGGAGACTCTTGAGTGGGATCCCCCTTCCCCTTCTTGGATCACAGGCATGATGCTCCCCTCTGCATCCCTTACCTGTACCTCTGATGGCTGCACTGTTACCAGCAGTCAGATTAGCTCAGGGACCAACAGCAAGAGAAAAGACAAACAGAAGAAATAGTATCTCCACAGCCCACCTTGTCCTAAATGAAAGTGTCTGACTTTTCTCCCTCACTTAAACAGCCCATCATTATGTTTTCCGAAGGCCCAGGGATGTCACTTCCATACAAACGGGGCTTCATGAAACCTTCCTGGAAGGTGGTGTCGCTAAATCTGTGCTGTGTGGGAGCTGGCTGGCCCTGAAGGCTCAGTCCTGGAGCTCCTCTGAGACCTGAGTCATCAGAGGAGGGACAGTCTGCTCAGCTGGGTTTGTGGCCAACAGAATCTGCCCCCAAGGACCTATCAGACACAGAACTCTATGATTTTGGGTCTGACACACCAGATTGGGGATTTAAAGGGTGTTGGTGTAGGGACAGGCTACAGGCCTGCCCTGCCATGCAAGAGCTCAAAGCTTTAGGATGTTCCATCATGATGAAGTCTCCAAATCTTGTGCTGAAAATCAGATTTCGTCTCTATGGACATCTTTAGTAATATGTGTAAGATTGATCTGATACGGGGAAGTACACCAGGACCTAGTCAGTCTTGGAAAGCGCATGCTTGAACTTGCTCCGAGGTGCAAGTTGAGCTGAGATTTTCCGCCAAACCCAAGAGTTGGCTCCCCCTCATCATGGTTCCTCGGTCAACCCTGAGGCACAGTCATGTGAAGACATGGCAACTTTGGACTCTCAACAGGCTAGAGAAGTTCAAATTTATTTCAACAGCCAACATACTGTGGCCTTTTCCCTTTGCTCTGTTAACAGAGTCTTATTTTTCCAAGGCTTAATGCCCATTTCTTGCAGGAGGGAACCCTTTTAATGTATCAACATGCTGTATGCCTGATGAAGTGTGTTTAGGGACTTGTAAAACAAAGAATACTGTATAAATGTAACAAAAAGTGCTATCACAGCTATGTGCACTTGTGGGACAAAATTAAAGGGAAACAGTTCCAGGTTGAGGCCACGGTAACTTGGTAATTGAAATGTTATCCACAGCATCCTTTAAACAATGAGCCAAATGCTAAAGACCCTATTTCAAACACTGCTTATTATTTCCTTTGAAGCCGTATACAAGTAATGTTTAGAATAAAAAATGAGCTGGTAATTTAGGATTTTTCCCACTGTTTGTATACAATTTTCTTTTTAAAATATAAGGAGAAAAGGAAACAAAGGTTTCACAACGAGAACAAACTGAAATACAAGAACTTCTGTGGGAGACTGAAATAGCAGCAGGATTAAAAGCAGAAAATACATGCATCCCACAGACTCCTTTCTTGCCTCTGAGGCCTCTCATTCAAGTACTAACCAGGACCACTGTGGCTTTGTTTATGGCATCTGACAAGCTAAAAGCCTCTGGCTGTAGGACTGCATTAGGTATTTTTTAAAGTGTCTTTTGAAGCTCTAGAGAACAATAAAACAATATTAGAAATCAAATTCAGCTCTTCCACATTTGCTCAGCACTCCATCTATACTGTTAATGTAGAGGTAAATTTTTGTGTATGAGTAGGCATGGACATATGTGTGCATATATATATATATAAAAGTTGAAATGTTTTATTTAACTATCACAGAATTGGTAAGATCTGCTGTTTATACTGGGGAACTTCAGAAGGACATGTGATGTGGTACTTGTATCTTCTTGTTTTATAAAACTGATTGACTATATATAATTTTTGTTAATTACATTTAACAGTTATTCATAGCATGTTAGCTTAAATTAAATAGCTTCTATTTCATATTTAAGGATTTGGGACAAAATTTTAAGTATTTGTGAAGAGAATGGATTTTTAAGGCATGTTTCAGCACCACTGGAGTCAATAATTTCTCATCAACCTCAACATCTTCAGGAATGAAGTCCCAAAATTCAAATGGCTTACAGCTGTCATCTTGCCCTCTAGTGGTATTTCTTTAAAGCCACCACTGAATAAAAATCATGAACTATTTTAAATTTATGAGAAATATAAATTGACTTATGTTACAGCTGGAGAAACAAATAGGGATAAAAAATGCCTAACTACTACTCTAATTTCCCCTAGGACAGCAAGATAAGGCTATTATAAAAGTTCTGAAAACTTCACAGGAAGGTTTGCAATTGAAGGTCAGACAACTCAGGTAGCTTGATATATTTTGTTTGTAAACAATACCCCCATTTTTTTTCAACTTCTTCCCAGTGTTTCAATGTCCTTCATCCCTGATAAGAATATAGTAACGTTTTGACATTTTATTTCCCATACAGGGGCTATTATGTCAGACTTGTTGGATGTCACCCCGTTTTGCAAGGACTGGGAGCAAATGTTAAAAACCCATCATGACTGCAGAAATTGTTGCCTGTGGTTGTCTACAGGTGTCTCTGGCTTGTTTATAGGATGCAGAGAGACAATGCTGAGATTCAAAACTTTCAGTAGATTGAAGAAGACAGAGGTCTTCTCATGCTCATAGGGGAAAGAAGTCCAGATACTGTCAAAACACTTCCAGGCAGGCTGTACTGAAGCTGATTCATAGCAGAGAAAAGGGATGCTGCATTGACCTCATCTATTTCATATGATGCTTTCACAGTATGTTACTGTACTGGGTCTGGCTGAGCTGGAATTGGTTTTCCCCTGTAGCAGCCCTCATGGTGCTGTGTTTTATGCTGGGAGCTGGCAGGGTGTTGATAGCACACTGGTGTTGTGGCTACTGCTGAGTGGTGCTTACACAGCACCAAGGCTCTTTCTGACATTCCCCCCCCCACAGTGGGACGGGGTGGGCAAGATCTTGGGAGGGGACACAACCAGGACAGCTGACCCGAACTGACCAAAGGGATATTCCATACCATATGACGTCTGCTCAGTATAAAGCTGGGAGAAAGGAGGAAGGGGGTGGGGTCACCCTTGGTCCTCCGAGGCAACCACTACGCGTATTGGAGCCCTGCTTCCTGAGAAGGCCCGACATCGCCTGTTCATGGGAAGTAGAGAATAAATCTGTTTTCTCTTTTTTGCTTCTGCGCATGGATCTTTGCTTCACTTTGCTTATATTAAAACTGCTGTTGTTTTACCCACAAGGGTTGGTGGTTTTTTTTTTTCCCTATCTTATTTTCTTTCCCCTCCTTGCCCTGTTGAGAAAAAAAGGGGAAGGGGGGGAAGTGATAGAGTGACTTGGTGGGTACCTGGCATTTAGCCAAGGTCAAACCACCTCAGTTACATACTTCTTATCTTGCAAAATATTTTGGTATCTACTTGCACTGTCCTGCAGTAAAAACAAAAGAGGCTAGGGGCAAGAGAAAAGCAAGTTGTTCTTCTCAGGCAGAAAAGACACTAAAAACTAGGGGTAACATCCTATAACAACCTAGGATGTAAATCTCTTAAGCCTTGTCACATGTTTCTACCTGTTTTTACACTGGACTAGCACCATCAGGCAGAGGTTTGGGGAGCTGATCTAGCTGTAACCCAACCCAGCACAAGAGGAGATGATGTCTTCTCAGCTAGATCAGCTCTTCTATCCAGTTCACCAGGTAAATCCTAAGACTGGTTCAGGAGAGAGAAGAGCTTCCCAAGAAACCTGGACTTTGATGAGCTTCAGCTGCCAAGGTGCTACCTGAGAAATCTGGCAGATATTTGGGGCAGAAACATGGAGAGAGCACAAGAGCACTGCTGTATAGGACCTCCATGTGGGAGATCCAAGCCTTTTACGTATCCTAGGGATTCATGGAGAAGAATTGCCTAATCTCTCAGAGTCAAAAACAGCTTTCTCCATGGCATGATTTTTGGACAATTCTGTTCAGGAGACAATTCAAGATGTAACCTCCACCAGTTTTCCCCCCATTTTTATTTCCACAGGACAGGAAATCTGAGGGTCTGGCTTTTATGTTTCAGCATTTGTAGTAGTTCATGGAAGAAGACTATGTCAGAGGTACCTCACTGAAAACGTATGATGGGGAACAGACACTGCTTACCTGGCAAGGTAAAAGATATCAGACTTGGGGACACATTTGCCCCAAAGCTTTTCCCTTCTAAATAGCACAATCAGGACTGCAATATTCATACATAAGAAAATTCATAAAGACAATTCATGCTATCACTATTATGCCCTGGAAGAAAGTTACATTGGCTCTCATCTTAAGGGTCACGGCCACTGGAAAAGCCTGTTTGCAAACATTTGTAAAAGCAATAAAAAGAAGTACCTTCTCAATAAGGCTTTCCTTTGTATTGTTGCAAAAGTGTTTCTATTTCACTCTGGAGAAATTACCAGTTAATGATAAATACCCTTCTAAATATTCCTCTGGGCCTAATCCTGAAGTCCTTAGTTGGTATTTAATCACTCTTTATTCTGGCAAGCACCCTTTTGATTTGAGGGCACAAGTGCAAAGTTTCGTACCAGTAAGGACATTTATCACTTCACTGGGAATTTTGCTGTGCCATGCTTTCTTTGATCATTCAAAACAAAGCAAAACAGCTTACTAGAGATGATTGTGAACCACAAAATTTTGATCTATAAGTAAAATTGGTTTTAAATACATGTTTTGGCTCATTCTGCCATGGAGATGGTCTGGCTAAGAGTTCATAACCTGAAGAAATGCAAGGCAGCTTTAAAGTATACTGATCCCTACACAGAGGTTTGGGTTCAGGCTCCCCTCCAATTCTTCACGGTGAGATCATAATTTACCTGAGACAACTGTTTACTTTCTTCTTAGTGACTCCATTGCTGATGTCAGCAGTGTCTTGCATACTAAAATTCACATGCTCTTTTTCTGAAAGCAGACTGTTACTTTCATTTCCTATAAAATAAAAATAATTCTAAATGCAAGTTTTCAGAGAAATGTTGAAAATGTTAAAACTTTAAGCACCTAGATTAAACAGCTAGTCTTCTTTATTTCCCTTTACAGTCCATTAACATTGGTTATATATTCTGAAGGTTTCTTGGATCAAATAATACCTTTGACTCTCACCTGGACTCAACCTTTGGGAAAGCCTATTGCTTTATAGGCTAAGGTTGGAGCTCAGAGACATAGGCCTTCTCATAAAGTACCTTAATCAGATGCTTTTCTACCGAGCAGTAGCTCTAAAGGTAGAGATATTGAATACAAAAACCTACAATGCTTTGGTCAGTACTTTAAGTTCCCTAACTGTCTTTAAAAGCCAAGTGAAATAAATCAGTGACCACATTTTAAGCCTGAATTTTTATTGTGATTATTGTCATAAATATAGTGTATGAATCTAGAGAGATGAATGCAGACAATTCCGGTATTGGAACATCCTACTAAAAAAACTCCCACCAATTCTGGACATTTACATGAAGTGCAGACCGGAGAGAAAAATTTTCCTTTAAGTGAGAAGGAAGTTATTTGGTTAGTTAAGTTGTTCAAAGATTAATAAAAGCAGTTTACCCCAGAAGATGGGAATCAGTCAAGCTACTAAACTGGTAGATGATTTATTGAATGTGAAACTTAACCACTGTATTTCTGTCCCTGACTCAGGAAATAAAAGCTTTGATATAATATTTGATCAAACAGATAATATTCTTAAAATTTTCAATGAACTTTCTATGTCCTACCTAACAAATGTTCACTTCAGAATACAAGTTTAAATAGCTTATTTTTTCAGAATTAAAATCTATGAGACCAAAACTTGCAAAAGTGTGTCTACTGATGTAGGATATTTCCATTTTTACAGACTGAACTCAAACAGTCTGATTTTTACAGTGTACTAAGCATGCATGCATAAAATGTCTCAAGGCTGGCAACTTAAATCATGAACCACTCCTTAAAATCTTTTAAAAATTTTGTCTGGACAGCAACTGAAGTACATTTCTGTTGGAGGCAATGCCAGTGTATGCAGTTTATATGTGTATATATACTTATTTTATATATAAGGTATATATGTACATATTATATATGATCTTTTTTATACTCCAGGTGCAAGACAAATGAATCGTGAGAAGGTTTGCGTCCACCTTTCGCTTCCAAGCAATGGTAGGATAGTCAGAACATTTTCATAGACCTGTCCAAATATCACTTCTGCAGTGAAGTTGGGACTAGTAGAATAAATCGAAAAAGATAGTCCCCAGCATAAGCATTTGACCCCTAGCACTGTAGCCATTGACTTGATCACAAAGTTTCTCACTCATACTCTGATATATGCAGCACTAGTACTAATTATGCTAAGAGACCCGAAGCTATCATGCAGTTATCCACAGGTTCTGAATAATATTTTTGGGCAAACAAGTGTGGACATAATTTTATATTAACAAAGAGAGAAAAGAAAGGAATGGTAGTGCTATGTCTAACATGGGAGAGGCAAAAAGGAGATCTGTGAAAGGCTGTGGTTATGCATAACTGACCTCAAGAGGCGCCCTACTGATGGTTGTGTCTTCTAAAGGCTCTGCAATGAGCTGAATCTCACTGAAAGCATTTAACATGTTTGCTTTCACCTGCACTGGTTCTGTAGGCTACCTCAGTTCCAGTATGACCCTGGCAAAGTCACTGCGGTCAAGTGGAGCTCAAAGCTCCATGGTGAGTTCTGTGGCTCTAAAGGTGAAAGCCTACACAAAAAGAAAGTAATGGTCTTGCATGGTCTGAGCTGTAGGACAGAAAGGGCAGCAGACTGTCTTGCTTACCACCTAGCCTTTGGCTTTGTTTAAAGCTGAGAAGACACCACCAGTCAGTCTCTCATGTTCTGACCTGAGAGGAGGAGACAAATGTAGTCTTTGGCAAACTGAAGCCTTTAAGGACCTTTGTTTCAGTTCTGTGGGCTGTGCTTCTATGAGCAGAGGAAGCCACTATATAGCACAGAAATATAGGACAAGTGATTATCGTGAGCCAGATCTGTGGAGTGCGGGTGGGAAGTGTTAATCTGCATATGCTGTAACAGTTCATTAAATGCAGTAAACTGCCTGCAAAATTGCATAGTGGAAAGAGGGTGTTTCATTTTTCCCTCTCTGTTTGAGAGTGACAAAAACCACTGAATACATCTCAGCAGTCATCATCTTAAGAGGATTCTGTTCACTACAGGGGAAGTACTTGGTAACACTTCAGTGGGGCTAGGCTTTTGCCTTGTGCTCATCAGCTGCCCTTGGGCTCTTAATTACAGAGATCAAGAAAATATATTCCTAGACTAGAAGAAAATTTCCTTCAAGATTTTGTGTAGCAAACCTTCAATGCTACATTGGCTCTACATAATTTAAACATTTGTAGAGTCATGTAAGTACAAGAGAAAATATCAGAACAGAGACCTTCAATGTGGCTGTGAAAGAAATGTTTTAATTGTCAAGATGCAGGATTTCATTGTCAGACAGTATCATAGAATAAAACTTTGCCATCTCATTTGGGTGATCCTAGGTTATCTGTCATTTAACATTTAAACTATGTCAGGAAACTGACAGACATTCATATTTCCACTAAGATACTTCTTCCAAGAGAGTCCTTAAGTGATTTGCCTTCTCTTGCATGTATTTGCAGTATATAATTATTTTAAAGCAGAAAGAACGCTATGCCTTTGTACATCTCCTTTGACAGTAGTCATCTTGGATTTCAGTAGAAATTACTCAGATTGAAAGGGATGTGTTATTGTAATTGACTATTTATATGCCCCAAAATATCATTTGCTGTGGGTGGCGGGGGAATCTCCACCAACACACTGACTCGTTCTGTTACTACATGTTCTTTGAGATTATCAACAGCCTGAAAAAATGAATCTGCCATATGTCTATACTCAGCCATTCTCCATTTGGTTGAATGTACAATTCCTATTTTATAGAGCTCTCGATTTTACTCTCTTGAATCATGCTGAATGGAGAGACTTAGTACCTAAGTAAATCCAAAGATCTAAAGCCAAGCAGGACAATTACAATCATCCATCTGACCTTCTGCACCACATATAATTCAGTCTAGTCAAAGCCCAATCAATTTGTGGTTGAAGCAGGCTATCTATTTTAGAAAGATACCCACAATTTTAGTCAGCTGCAGAGAGCCTGAAAGTATGGGGCAGAGCATCAAACATTTTTCTAAAGAAAATGGAATCAAGCTGCAGACATAGCTAAGCAATCTCACCCATAGAAAATTACACTTTTGAGAATGCTGAGATAAATCAGTTTCTGCAGTGGTGCACTGGGTTTGGAGTGTATCCTTAGATACTGTGCAATGTTGCTGGAGAATTTCAAGTCCTCTCTGTATCCTCTTCTTTTCTCTCTCCTGCAGTCACACGAAGACATAACATTTTCTATAAAGTAAAGGAAATGATGAGTACAAGGAAAGTGTGGCATGTCAACTGAGGGCAGTCAGATCAGCTGCCTGCAGGAATATTTATGGTCCATTCACTAATTTATTGGGGAGGTGAATCCCTATAGTCAGGGCAAATACCTTTTCTGGTTTGACATATTACTTCAAAGCACAAATACAAATTTGACTTTGTTATCAACAACTACAGGATACATCACATTAACTCTATTTCCCACCAGATAAGAAAAGCTATAGCCGAGTAAGATTTGACCAGATTTTAAACACCACCATGGTGGGAAGTCCAGCTTCTGGCACTATTTCTTCAGTTCTAGTTCTGTTCTTTGATAACATAAGGAGGGAATTTCCTTTTCCATTGTTTTTTCTCTCTTTTCTTGTACTCCACCTTTCATCACATGCTATGCAGAATTAGCTTCTTCTATCAAATCAGGACTTTATCAGTCTTCCACAGATAACTGTTGTTGCTTTGCAATCCCTGCTGCTCACTGTGGTATTCAGAACTGCCTCACTCCAGTCTATATGATCACTAGACCATTTTCAAGGTAAGTAATACTCTTTGTTACAACATCAGCTTCTCTTTGGTTCCACACTCACGAACTTCCCTAGCCTTCAATATTACCTGAACAACAATGCCTGCCCTTGATCCTATAAAGTGCTTTTGTAAGTCACTATGTGCTGCAAAACCTTTCATGAATCTCCACCTACAGTAACAGACACAAAGACCATAGGCTGCACCTTGGTATGGGCCATGGTCTATGAAAACAGTGTCTGCTGTTTAATGGTGCAAAGTTTACCTTCAATTTTCTCCCTGCTCACTGTACAAGAGTGAGCCAACTAGAAGATACAAAGCAGCTTACACCAGCTCCACCACAGAGCTTCCCTCCAGCTGCTGGGAGGATCCAGGAGCAGGGGAAGAGAGAGGTAGTTCCACCGGGCGATGCCAATGCACACACCAAGCCCAGAAGCAGGGCCCCCCCAGGGCAGGCAATGGCACCTGAAGGACAGGGAACTTGTGGGAGGCAGACTGTGGGTGCAAAGAGTCAGTCAGGCAGTGACAGGCATAAGCAAGTGAAAGCCAGGTACACGATTTTGGAGGGAAAAAGTTAGAATTTCCACACCTGAATTGACTGGAGTGTAAGTAATCTGTGGGGGGAAGAGGGAGAAGAAGCATTTTAAAAGGCAAAGAGGTGGAAGACAGAGAATGAAGGCTTGGTGCAGGCCGAGGCATATGTCTGTTTAAACCGTCACAGCAAGGTAGGAGTGAGCCCAATCTAAGGAAACTTGGGAACTGCTAGTTTAGTGAAATGATCACAGAGTAAAACCGAGCTCTAATCTTGGCTTAAATATTGATTCAGTGTATTTCCTTGGGCAAGGAATCAGTTAGATGGGATTAATTATGTCTATCTACCTATTTCAAAGGGCTGCAGCAAGGATTAATTAGTTAGTCATTGTTTGCAGATTTCTTTGAAGATGAAAATGTTGAACTGTATAATTAAACAAAATCATTAGACGTAAGGTTATATGACTTTAATGTTTTCCAAAAATGCATAAATTAATACCATAACATCTACTTCCATTTTATTCTTAGGCATATGTGTAATCCTGGATAAGGAATTAATGGTGTCTGTAAAACATTCCCATACAGTGGTTACATGAATGAATGAAATCCATTTTATAAATAAGGCTATATTAAAATTACAAAGGTTAAAGTAATAAAACTTACGTTTATGTATCAAGCTTTCTGTTGATATTCAAAGACTTAGTGAATCTGAGATAGACCACTGCTGTTTTAAAATATTGTTTTATCTATAGAAACCAAATCTCTGGCTGCTTTCCAACACTTAGGAATTGTAGCTGATGCTCCTCAAGGCAGTAGTGAAACTCCACTACTCCACCAGAAAGAAAGGAATGATCAATGCACATGTGATAAGGATTACAGTCTAGCACTGGAGCTGTGCCTGCCAGGGTGACATGGCTTGGGCCACAATACATGGGAAGGGTGATAGATCTTACCTGTCTCCTGCTTAAACAAACTGAAAGATGGTGATATTCTGGTTGGCACACAGCTTCAGAAGCATAAACCGTCAAAGACATACTAAATGAAAAGACATTACACAATTTTATGTCATAATCTCAGGCCAAATGGGTTAATATCTATGACCGAATCATGTCTTTCAAGTTCAGTGTTTGTCTGGTTCTGCACACCTACTCACACGAGTGTAACAGAGGTTCCTGTGTGGTTTTTCACCATGATACAACACTGAGTAACTTTATACCTATGGAAGGAACGGTTTCTGGTGATAATAAATAATTTGTCATCATAAATGACTGAAACCATCATGGAAGGCTGCTGTGGAAAGTTTCTAGACCAGACTTGTTATCATAAACTTTTTTTTTTTTCTTTTTAAAATGAGACTATTAAATGTTTCTGACAGGACACAACAGCTCCACCACCACACAGTTTGCTTCTTTGTAGGTGCTGCTTAGCATTCATAGAATTACACAATAACACAAATGAAGTTTTGGTTTGAATTGGTTGTTTTTCAAACAGCTTTTGTACACTGATTTATTGAACTTGATGGGGAGAAGGGAGAAAGAGTGTTAGATTCCTTCAGGGTCCAATCACCCCACCTAACTTTTCAGAGCTCCTAAGATCCATACCACCCCCTGGTAGGACCCATCTGCTGGTAGGAAATGGTGCTTAGGGCACTGTATTTCTCACTTAAAGTTCCTGAATAGAAACAGAAGATAGCAAAATGGCTGAACAGACATAAGAGATGACTATGTATTTATCTACCTTTAGATCACATGCAGAAAGCTTCCTATACTCTGTCAAACCAGTGCCTTGACCATGGAGGTCAGAACACTGTCCTTATGGAAGTCCATCATATGCTGTAAAAGCAAACCTGAAGAAGACCTCAACCAGGGAATGCATGCTTCCTCCCTCTGTTAGCATCTGTTTGGATTAATTCTTACCTCTACAGCCTCTTTTGCTTTGTCCTTTTCACATCCACCCTGACTGCTGCTCCCCATCAAGAGACTTATTGGTTCTTAATTTATTCAGGAGACAATATCAATATTCACTCCCCCAAAATCTTCACTGCTTTCAGCTCCTCAAACAGCTCGTACACCTGTTGAGGCCAGGTGCATGCATCCCTCTCCTTCCTGCAAGCAGCGCCTGTTAATGAGGGCCACTCCCCAGATCTCACTATAAATGTTAGCCACACTAGGGCAAAACATTCTCTCTCACTTGGTAAGGGCCTGTTCAGCTCTCATCATGAAGCCTTACCATATATTGAAACTTGTATTACATACAAGCATATACATCTGCCTATATGCTTTGCCACACCTTACACAAATAGATCCATGCATTACTGGGTCTTGATTGAGGCTGGACTTGGCAGTATAAATTATGTAAAAGTCGTGAGGCTTGGTGTCAACAGAACCCTGAAGCAATCTTTGAGGGACACTGTGACAGACTTATTATTTGCGAAACACGTAAACAGGAAGCACATATTTCATACAACTCTTTATGAAGTGGATTTTCTTCAGGAGCATGGGGAAGAAACCAGTCAGTACTTCCTCTCCTCATCTGGACTGCTTAGTTACAATTCACACGCCTGTCTGCCTAACGCAGGGCATAACAGACACTCTCAGTCCAGAGATTTCCTGGGTAAACAACTACAGCAAATGAACTGGCTGCAGAACTGAGGTCTATTTTATAAAAAAATCTATTGGGTGCTAAGCATTCCAGACACAAAGGGTCTGGTTTTCTACTACTCTGTACCTGTGTAGAGTGAAAACAAATGGCTGCAGGAAGATCAAAATTGCCTACTTATACATCATGTGCAATGTCTGCATCTTGCTCTCTACACCATCAATACAAATACAGAGCACAGAAACTCGCCTCTACAGAGGCAGAGAAGAAAGAAGGGGTGAATTGAAACACTCTGATTTTATAGAATCAGAATGAGGGCTACCCTGCCAAGAAAAATGTGAATTGGCTTTAGCCATCTCCAGTACCTGGGCTTAGACACTCAGTCCTCCAGTAGCTGGTCCTCAATTGCCTCATGCACAGAGAGAGAGGCACACACACACATCTAATCTCTCAGTCAATCCCAGACCCTACAGTCTCTCTGCCACATGGCTGGGACCCCCGCTTCCTCCCACAGCCAGCTCCTCCAGTTGTCTCACTCCCAGAGACACATGCACACACCTGGCTCCCAAGTCACTTCAATTACTTTGCAAGCCCAGGCTGATATTCAGGAGCAATCACACACTGACTTACATACCCTCACCCACTCCAATTGCTAACACCACAGATGGGAGCCCCTGTGATCCCATGGTCCCACTCCAGTTGCTGGCCTCTCAGACCTCCATACACGCAGAAGAGAGCTCTGCACACAGGAAAATGGAGTTAAACAAACTGTTCTGATCAAGTGCAGGGCATGGCCAGACAAGCCTACTGACCAGCCACCTGGTTACGTGCAGCTGTGTCCTTTTAGCCCCTTATTCCTCTGTTCTCCCAAGATTTTTCCTCCCCAAACCACCTCTATCCCTCCCTTTCCCTGCTTGTGGTTCCTCCCCTAAACATCCTATGATAAGTTTTGCACAATCCCAAAGTGCTCTTCCCCTGCAACCCGTAATGTGCCCTGTAAAAAGTCTGCAGATGACACCAAGTTAAGCGGGAGTGCCGATCTGCATGAAGATAGGGAGTCTCTACAGAGAGACTTGGATAGATTGGATTGGTGGGCCAACGTTAACGGGATGAGCTTCAACAAGGCCAAGTGCCAGGTCCTGCACTTGGGCCACAACAACCCCATGCATCACCACAGGCTTGGGGAGGTGTGGCTGGAGAGCTGTGTGGAAGAAAGAGATCTGGGGGTTCTAACTGACAAGCAGCTGAACATGAGCCAGCAGTGTGCCCAGGTGGCCAAGAAAGCCAACAGCATCCTGGCTTGTATTGGAAATAGTGTGACCAGCAGAAGTAGGGAGGTGATAGTCCCCCTGTACTCTGCACTGGTGAGGCCACACCTGGAGTATTGTGTCCAGTTTTGGGTACCTCAATACGAGAGAGATATCGAGGTGCTGGAGCGAGTGCAGAGGAGGGCAACGAAGCTGGTGAAGGGCCTGGAGAACAAATCCTATGAGGAGCGATTGAAGGAGCTGGGACTGTTTAGTTTGAGGAAGAGAAGGCTAAGGGGAGACCTCATCACTCTCTACAACTACCTGAAAGGACATTGTAGAGAGGTTGGTGCTGGTCTCTTCTCACAGGTAATTAGCGATAGAACAAGAGGGAATGGCTTTAAACTGCAACAGGGGAGGTTCAGACTGGACATTAGGAAAAAATTTTTCACAGAAAGAGTGGTCAGACAGTGGAATAGGCTGCCCAGGGAGGTGGTGGAGTCACCATCCCTGGATGTGTTTAAGGGTTGTTTAGATGGGATGTTGGGGGATATGGTGTAGGGGAGAACTTTGTAGAGTAGGGCTGATGGTTGGACTTGATGATCCCAAGGGTCTTTTCCAACCTGAATGAATGATTCTGTGAAATGCCGCCCTTCTGTGAAATGCTGTCAAATGCTGTACTCCCATGCAGTGCCCCCCCTCAGTCTGTGAGGTGATACAGAAACACACTCCCATATTACAGACAAACACTTTCTCTCTGTATAACACAGCAGACCTGGATCCTGATAAAACTCAGCAGGAAATGGAAGTCTCTGCCCCTTACAGATTCCTCTGCCAGTATAGCGTCGTCCTGACACCCAAGATGCTGTATGCATGTTCTCAGCTGCTCTAGAGCTCTTAGATCTTGCTTGCATCTGACACACGTGATAGCTTGCTTTGTACTCCTTGGTAACCATGTGAAGGGAAAAAAGGTAAAGACCTGCATGAGAAAAAAATACTCAATATGAAACAATACACCCAGGTTGTAACCCACCCATCCTCTAAATCCAGTGCACTAGCATTGTTCAAAATCTGTTTATAAGAGCATTAGCTGGTGTAATCTTGTTGCCAGCTTCCTCCACGCTCTTTTTATTTCTATGTTCAAACATTTGCCTTTGGAATCCTTGCACTGCATAGAGGCCCCTTGCTGGACAATGTCTAAACCCGGAGCAGCAATTGTACCCTTCTGAACTGAGGCTTTGTTCAGCTGGAACATTGCCGATTGATCACCAATTCAGCACAACAATGCTTTAAACTAAAAAATAGGCCTGCTTCAGAAAATCTGGCATTATACTTGGCATTGTGTGTTCCAATATATACACACATGGTGCTGTGACGTAGGGTTTCTAAAGCTGAGCATTTTCCTGGAAAGATTGTATCCCTGAGATGTGAGGAATACATGTTTCAGGAGTTTTTCCTACCTTGAGACAACTTTCAGCTAGGTATGTATATCCTGGACACAATGCATCCTTAAAAATAACTTCTGTCTGTACAGGAGTGGTGCAGCAGGGGAAAAAAAAGCCTGCATTCAATAAGTGTCTAAACAAATTTGCTAGCAGTGACTGGAGATAAGTTACCAGCTTTGCTTCATCTGGAAACAAGATAATTATGTGTCCCTTACCAAACACATTTTCATAATACAATCATGCCACGTTTGTGTTTCAAGATTTTCAGAAAGTCTTGAAATGTTTTAAAAATCATTGCCAGGCAAACTCTTTGAAAGGAATTTTCTTAACCAAGGGTAACGTGGTGCTTTATCATACCAAATGCATTTTGATTATTAACAATATGATGAAGTTTTATAAAAAGATCTCCATTATTTACAATAGTTGCTATTCAAGTGGCATTGCTTATTTCATCTAAGTAATCAGAGCTCTTAAGCTGAAATTCACAGAATCACAGAATCATCTAGGTTGGAAAGGACCTTGAAGATCATCTAGTCCAACTGTTAACCGAGGACTGACAGATCCCAACTACACCATCTCCCTCAGCGCTATGTCAACCCGACTCTTAAACACCTCCAGGGATGGGCACTCCACCACTGCCCTGGGCAGCCCATTCCAACGCCTAACAACCTGTTCTGTAAAGAAATACTTCCTAATATCCAGTCTAAACCTTCCCTGGTGCAACTTGAGGCCATTCCCTCTTGTCCTATGGCTTATTACTTGGTTAAAGAGACTCATCCCCAGCTCTCTGCAACCTCCTTTCAGGTAGTTGTAGAGGGCGATGAGGTCTCCCCTCAGCCTCCTCTTCTCCAGACTAAACAACACCAGTTCCCTCAGCCGCTCCTCGTACGACATGTGCTCCAGACCCTTCACCAGCTTCGTTGCCCTTCTCTGGACATGCTCGAGTAATTCAATGTCCTTTTTGTAGTGAGGGGCCCAAAACTGAACACAGTAATCGAGGTGCGGCCTCACCAGTGCCGAGTACAGGGGTAAGATCCCTTCCCTGTCATCCCTGCTGGCCATGCTATTTCTGATGCAAGCCAGGATGCCATTGGCCTTCTTGGCCACCTGGGCACACTGCTGGCTCATGTTCAGCCAGCTGTCAATCAACACCCCCAGGTCCCTCTCTGACTGGCAGCTCTCCAGCCACTCCTCCCCAAGCCTGTAGTGCTGCTGGGGGTTGTTGTGGCCGAAGTGCAGCACCCGGCATTTGGCCTTATTGAAACTCCTACAGTTGGCCTTAGCCCATCGCTCCAGCCTGTCCAGATCTCTCTGCAGAGCCTCCCTACCCTCGAGCAGATCAACACTCCCACCCAACTTGGTGTCATCCGCAAACTTACTGAGGGTAAGTTTGAGAAGCAGTATTATACAGCAGCTAAAAAAGAAATAGATGAGACTATATATATGTAAGAACTTTCCAATTTAATATCATACTTGCATTTCTAACACAATGATAATGCTCTCTAGCTACAGACTAGAAATCAGATTCAAATCACCATGGGTTTGTACATGAACATAATGAATACTGGGTATATTCTTTGAAAAATAATCATAACACCCTCTTGCCAAAAAATAGCAACACTTTTTTAAATTATTTCCTCTATAACACAGCCCCTTTCCCATGTGCAGAACAGATCACCTCCTGTTTAAATACCACAATCGTGACTACAAAATACCAGAGTCAGCCAATACTAAAAACACTTATGTGCTGTATATGTTCATAATAAAGAACAAAAATATGAAAGCACTTGCAAAAACAGATTGTGCACATTAGCTTCAGAGCAGCAGAGACTTGCACAATGACAGTCTTATCTTGATATTGTGCTTCAGTTTGCAGAAGCCTGGTTTCCCTAGGAGACACACCTGCCTCATCACTTGTCTGATATAAAAGAAGACAGACCATTTACAGGCCATTTTTTGAAAGATGTATAAACACCATAATATGTCATGTCAGTGTCATCAGGAATGGCAATTAATATTATTTCCATTCTAATGACCTTCTTTCAGATGCATTTAACTCTATTTTTCTCACTTAAAAAAAAAAAATAATTACAAGACGGACAAGCAGGTGAGGCAGATGATAATACTGCTTTACCTCATGTGTGGTGTACTACAGTCCATATTCCACTCTGGAACTTCTCCTCCTGTGCCTGAAAGAGAATGAAGGTGATTAGCAAGTACTGGAGTCTCTGGAAAGGGGAAGAGAAGGGGCAAGATGGGGAATGCTCATACATGCTCTGTATCAAATTATGTATTGAGTGGGGAGCAGGGGAACCTTCTCAGGGACCAAAAACGTGGTAAAATAAACTATGAGAAAATGCCTAGAACACAGTTCAGAAATCCAAATTTGGTTTCTGCTGGTGGTACACAGCAGTCTTAGGCAAACCACTTTTCTTTGCATTCTCTCTGGAAAATAGAACAGAATAAAATAGAATAGAATATTTTCAGTTGGAAAGGACCTAAAATGATCATCTAGTCCAAATGTGACCACTTCAGGACTGACCAAAAGTTAAAGCATGTTATTAAGGGCATTAAAATGGAGACATTAACACCTTCTTCCTTCCGCACTTTTTCTTGGCTATTCACTGTGCAAATTCCTTGTAGCCAAGACTTTTTGTCTCTTTTCACACGCTTATGCAGAGACTTTAGCATAACAAGGCCCTAATATTGACTGATGCCTTCTGGTGTCATTGTAATACCAACATTTAAAAATTAACTAACTTCTATTTACAGTTCCACCACTGACTTAAAAAGAAATTCTGCTATTTCAGTGCATGTCTAATGCCATTCAAGTTACAGATTTGGTAAATAATTAGAATAATATTTACCAATCATTCTGAGATATGGTAACACTTAACTAAGATGTACATAATACTTTTATTCCCTACAATAAGTGAAGCATGCAAGTCTCCAGAACATCATTAGCAGCAGCATGTCTATCACGAGTTGAGTAAAATATAAAAAAAAATAGTACTGTATTTGGAAATGTGATGCCTTCAGGATGGTTTCAATATTCAGTGGCATACATGCTTTTGCCAATGACTATAAAGGGAAAGAGTGCTTATGAATGACATTTCACTCATTCCTCTTGCTATTCAATTAGATGTAGCTGATACGTTAAGTGGTTTTCAGTAAGAACATAAGGGACCATCAGGAATGGCTTTCAACAGCATTAATCAATAATGCAATAGCACAGTGGTTGATAATGAAAAGGCAGCAGTTACTAATGGTTAGCACTGTGCTCTCTGAGACACTGCTCTTCTCTCCTGTGAGATATTGTGGAGTGATTGTAACCCTTCTACACCATAGCCAGGTAAGCCTGCACTCCAACAGGACATTTCTCAAGGCCTTTTATCATTTCCTTCTCAACTACTAGAGCACTATAGAGTTGCAAAACTAACTTACACTTTCAGGCATTAGAGGTACCCATCCAAATAGCCCAGAAATTTCAGGGCATGAGTTTATCTGTGCCATTCATCACTCCAGAATGGCAAATAGGCCTTGGACACACAATCATGTTAATCCAAGGAGAACAAATTTTCCCTGAGATTAAAAGGAAAAAAAACCTAAGCACAATTCTTGCTGCAAAGTAGATCTGCCTCAAAAAGCTTTACCCATGGGGATACCTCTTCAAAAAAGGAATACATCTTGTCATGACCCAAAGCCCTGGGTTTACAAAGGCGTTCCCCAGTTTAGACCAACAGTGCAAACAGTAAGTCAACAGAAAGACTTTCTTCTGCTGCCAATCATTCTTACCCCTATTAAACTCTGTAATTGAGATCCCTCCTTCCCCTCCAGATAGTGCAGCATGTACAGTTATCTTCTTCACACCAGAGGCCTCAACACTGAGCCCTGCATTGTTGCCAGCGGCCTGCTCAAGTGAATCATGAGCTACCAAAACTGGGACAAGCAGCTCACTGAAGCTATTTCTTCTCCCCATAAGTTAACTGACCTCAGTATCTGAACACTCACAACTAAAAAGATTCATCACTAGAAGGAATCTCAAGTGCCAGCAGAAACATTACCCAGAGGATGTGAAGAAAGTACCTGAAAGTACTAAGTGAAAGACTGAGCATGTACTCTGGCAGTGAACAAGCATGCCAATTGTGATTACCAAGGAGATTCTGGGGGTTATAAGAGAAAATATACAGTTGGAGCAGTAGCTTGCAAAATCCTAGGCTAGAAATAATAACAAAACAGACAGCCCTCTTCAAGACTGTGAAGAAAGCATAGTACCTGCCATCCTCATGTGCCACCTCTCTTCACTGCTGTTGGTGAATTTCTGTTTGCTTGTGCTTCAAGTTTTGCCTTCCACAGCGTAGCCTAGTGATAAAATAAAAATGGCCTTCTCCCTGCCCTTTGGTCTTATGCCTTTTATTAGACAAAACACTGTTCAGTGCCTGTTAAAGGAAAGGCAGGTTCTCCTATTTATCTTTCTCTCCTGTTGATAATTTTTCACTGACATGTTTCACATTTCTTCTGGGCAGGACCAAATCCACAGTATATTCTTTCTCCATTTCCGTAATTGGTTTAAAGGTCCTGGTGCCAAAAAACTGCTCTGTGGTACAACGAATAACCTACTTCACAAAATAATGATGCCATATAAGTTACAAAGCAGAATTATATTGATTTTTTAGCACAATCTACATTATATCTGTCAGCAGGCAGTGTGTAAGTCACCTCTGAACAGAGCACTTTGACCATGTGCTGTTCCTTTTACATGGTGATCATGTGCCACAGAGCAAATGAAACAAGTGGAATGGGGTCAAATGGGCATCCCTGCAGAGTATTAAGATAAAGGACCTTATATTTAAAACTGGAAGATCTAGTCATCTTAACACAGGCTAAAGATGAGGATCAGTGCTTTTACACAAAGATGAATTATACTTTGAGGAGTAGGGAATCTATCAGAATGAAAAGCCTGCTTCATGAGAGCAATTTAGCAAATGCAATTCCGGCTATGACTGTAAAAAATGGTGAACCTGACATCTAGTAAATGTCAGTTACTTGAAGCTTATTATTCATTTTATGTACAACAGAATTGTCTTAATACTCTGCTTAGAGCACCTGAAAAATAAGAATCCAATTTGCTCTGTAATTCTGTAGTTGTAGGTACAAGACTCATTAGCAATGGCATTTTTCCTACCAATAGTTCATAACATCCCCTATCTTTATTATCTAAAAGGACAACTGTAGTGAACTTCTACAGCTGTTTTCAGTTTCTTCTGTTAAAAAAGAAAAAAGGAGGGAAATGGAAAACAGTTTGTTTTCCTGCAAACAGAAACATGCAAAATTATGTTTTATGTTAACACATTAAGTAGGGCTGTAGTCATTAAGATTGCTACCATTCTTTGCACATTTTAGCAAAAATTGCTAGGAAAAATATATACTTTCTCATATAAAGGAGCTCTTTGACTAAAATTAAGTTTTTTGTAATGTTTCCCATGATAGCAGCAGCTGCTATCATAACAAACAAAATTTAGATCAGGTGTTTGTTAACACTGAGTTTCTAAAGATAAATATAAAGCACTTTGGGACTACTCATGCTACAGATTTGTTTCTAATGCACAGTAACTTACATTCAGAATCTACTTGCAATTTTCAGGCTGTTAGCCTTTTACAATATTTTCCAGTTGTTTCATTGCAAACCCATGTCATTTGATATAATAATATATATGAAACACATCTCAACTTAGATTGCAGCTAGTCATGCATGAGGTAAGATCCTTCTACTTTTCTCCAGCTACCAGATAAAATCTGTGTCCTTGCATTGCTGATAATGGACCCTAGAGCGTCTACAGACTCAGAGGAACAGACACGAAGGGATGTGTCTGTTTTTCCTGAACACATAAAGAGAAACCAACCATGTTTAGACAGCTTGGGTGTGTATAAACTAAAGATGAGCTACAGAGCTAGGCTCTTTTTATGGAGTGACATTCTGGAGATGCAGGTGAAAATCAGAGTGATTTAAATCTTTGAGTCCCAGAAAGTTGTGAGAAAGGCTGTTAGAAGGATTAAGTAAATGAAATGTGTGGGATTTGGGGGTGCTTAGTTCTCTTCTGGAGTACATACTGTCTGATTATTCTTCTTTGGTACATAACACTCCATTATTCCCTACCTCAGGTGCTATTTTTTCTTGAGCAGCAACCAGGGGATGCAACTCTTGCTGAGAAGGCTGACAGATGTTATCAGTTTTGGGGGTTTTGTTATAGGAAATTTCTTAAATCTCCTGTTCCGACAGTCAGGTGATTATATTAGAGTTTCAGCTTTCAAGGAAGCCTGAGGAGTAGGTCTTGCACCTTTCTCCATCTGATCTAACAGGGACATGGCTAGACATGCCATGGCACAGCAGTGCTGGTCAGGCCTCTCCTCTCACGAGAACTCCACAAAGCCATTTCACCCTTCAGCATGGCTGGGTCTATAAAACCTAGCTACTTCTTAATAACCAAGGAAAGCAAAGCCACCAGAAGCTAGCATGTTTTGGGAGATGTAAAACTGTATACAGTGACAGCAGCAACAAAACATTCACTCATCCATTCCACCAGCCCTCAGCTAGGTAACAAGTTTACACACAACCACTGCTTGCACATACACCCTACAACTACCATTGCAGGGTTTCCTTGCTGCCCTGGCAGACTATAAGGAAGCAGGAAAGTGTGCAGAGACACTCCAGGGCATGATTAGTTGGTTATATACTCTGCAGAAAGCATAATATACAGCAAACACTTGCCACAGTAACCTTAATGTATGGAGAATCAATTGCAGAAAATTGCAGAAAAACTGATTTTAATTACAGGAGCCAATGTAATTAGCAAGTAAGCTATATCTAGACAATGTAAGAGAAAGGGAAAGCCTTTTTACAAAGATGTTTTGTTTCTTCAATTAGTTGAGAGCTTAATGGGAATTATGCTCATATCCAGTTATTTTATTTAGTGTATGCTCATATTCAGTTATTTTACTTAGTGTATGCTCCTATTCAGTTATTTAGCGTGTCCTCAGGGGCAGCTCTGCAGGAACTGAAGGGAAGAAACAGGCAAGGCGTCGCTAGCTGCGTGTTTCTGATCCTCAAGCCAATGTTATATTGGCAACTAGGGTGACCAGGAATAAAATTTGTCTGGCCTAGTATAAGTGTGAACCTGTGAAATGTCTGTGTCTGAGTTAGTCACCCTGGTCTCACTTTGTATTAGAGTGTACTCACTAAGTACTGGAGAAACACAGACATCTTTAGTGGGAAATGCATCTCATCCTATGGTAAAAAACTCTTTTTCTCTGTAAAGACCAGGGTGACTTGCTCAGACTTAAGATACTGACTTTCTACATCTAAAGTTAGGACTTAAGTGATCTTGACCAGCTACAGAGAATCAAGACTGCTTATCATTTCATCTAAAATGCCACTGGATTTCTCTACTGAGTAAAGAGACCTTGTAATAGCAACCAGAAGCTAAGATTTCCCTCTACTGGACAAGTAGTTTAACCACAGTTTTAGACTCTAGCCTGATGAATCCATGTTTTTTCTGCATGTGGCACAGCTTCGACAAAAGGGCAAATTATGGCCCCAGGTTCTAACTTAGTCTACCAAACCTTGCTACTGAGGGCAAGAGGCAGGCAATATATATATATATTTTTTTTTTTTCCAAAAAGATGCGGGGATTAAATTAGAGTTTTCCACTTTCTACGTGTTTATTTTGTAAAAGGAGAATAATAGTAGTGGTGGCTTCAAACGGAAGGCTGAACCTCTGTTAGGACTGTGAGAAGGGCACAGCTGCTCACCTTCAGGAAAAGGCAGAAAGAGCCTAAGTAGATGAAGCCAGGAATTCTCCTTTCAGGGTTCTTTTATACTGAGAGTGCTAACTGCTTGCACCTAGCTTGGCAAAGCCTGGGCACCTGACTTCAGGAGACCAGACCTAAGCCTTACTCTTTTGGTTTTAGTCCTCCTTTATAAAATAAAGAAAAAAAGTCCTTCTCTGCTTTTCAGGGACTCTTTAAAATAAACAGATAGATCAGAGATTCTCAGGGGATCAGATACTGAGGTAATGTCATGGTACAAGTATTTTAAGATTTTATCCTACATCCTTGTATCCTAATGATTTCATACTCTTGGCCCTTGAAAATGTCTCTTTATAGTGAGAAGAAAGAGTACAAAAATCTCAAGCCACACACACACACAAATCTTCAGTCTCTTACATGGAATATACAATAATTAGTTTGAAACCTGGTATAAGGGTTAGTGGCAGTTGTTAAGCTTTTTCTAATAAGAACTTAAGAGAATGGGCATTATGTAATGCCCAATTTCAGAAGTATTTTGTTCTCTGACATTTCTTGTCATGTTTCTGATAAAGGCTGAGCCATTAGACAAATTCCTGAGAGACTATTTTGGTGTAGTTAACTTCAGAGGTGCCAGGAAATGTCTATCAATTTTTTCTGGCTAATTTGCCTTAAAAAACTTTATTTTGCTTTCTCTGTAGTTATGATGGCTAGAATGTGAAAGGAAACAATTAACACACTAGAAGGGGATGAAACAATAGCATTCCACTGTCCTGAAATGGTACTTCCCGCGGGAATTAAACCATGGGCTGGACACCAAGTTCCAGTTTGCACCTCTTGCCAATTTGTCCCTACAGCATTTATTGAAATAAAAGGAAGTTGGACTAGTACTGACAGCAACGATCTAAACTCTAAGTAGCATGTATATAGTAAAATTAAAAAAAAACCCGCAAAATATTTTTACAGTTTAAAGGTTGACACACAGGAGTCAGAGAATGCAGAACTGGGACATTTTAAGGAACATCAGTTTGGCCTCATTTGTGTCTGCATCTTTTCCTACATAATCTGACACTTCTTTTTATAGGATTCCATCAGTTAGAGCACAAAGGCTGGTACGTCATCCGTGTCGAGTTATTCAGTGTTTTTTCTACAAAAGCGGGGAGTAGACAACTTTGAATTTTCAGTTTGTCTTAAATACCCGATTGTACCCTTCAGTTATTAAAAAATGCATTCACATTTGAATGTATGAAGATTTAAGAAATTTACAGGTGAAAGCCCTGGAAATCAAGATAATTAAAAAAAAAAAATCAGAAAGCTAATTTCCTCCCATTTTTTTCAAAGTATTATTTGTGAGAGCTTTCTCCTATGAATATCTGCTCAGTGCTCCAGCAACTCTAATCTCCTGATTATACACAGATCTAATGTTATTTTAGACCATTTTATGAAACCCATCACAATCAGTATCTTCACTGACAGACTGGAAAACTTTACAGAGCTTAAATTTTCTCAGTGTTGTCCAAAAACTGACAAAAAGAGGAATTCCATATTCTAACTGCCAAGCTAATTTTCTGTCTACTCAAGGTCATGAACTTACAATATTTTTTAAATCCAGAATTTATGTAACATTTCATTTCACAATACGCTGGACTGAAAATGGCCCACTGCATGTTTTTATACTTTGAAGGAGCATTTCCCACACAGTGTTACATCTCAAAAGGTTAGCCAATACTGTCAAAAAAGCAGGTGGAAGAAAATTTATTTTAATGTGTCTCCACGAGGACTATTTGAGCAACGGTGCTGAAACAAAAGCATTGACCTCATGCTTTGAGAAGCTTGGTACATAGGCTATTATAAGAGGGCATGCCTGTGTAAAACTCTAGGTATCACCCACAGACTGCTATATTATTAAATACCATTAGAGGGATGCATTCATGACTTTGAATACATTGCAATGCAGAGGATGTCTGTATGTACAACATACCGCAGTATGCTTCTGAAAGCCTGTTGCATACTAACAAAGATTACACTATCTCCCACAGGCAAAGATGGCTAAAGCACCAGGATTAGTTTTGTAGTTTAACTTGGTTCTATTACTGAATATCTGAACTTAAATTTCCCCAAGATATTTCTTTTTGTGAGCCCAGCCTCCTACATAACAGTCTGCCAGTACCACCATTGAATCCAGCAGATTTCATCCACTCCTCTATCTCACAGGACTCTAAGGAGACTGAGGAAACACTGTGTGCATCATGTAGACTGAGCAGAAAGTATGGAAGGCAGTAATAATCAGGGACGCATCAAAAGACATAATGGGCCACCAGAATGGACAGGGAATAATGCGAGTGACAAGTAAAGTTACACAAAAATGAAAAAGTACAACTCCTTCAGGACATCCTTATTTGCCACTCCCATTTATAGATCACCGTGAGATTCCTGTAAGCATAAAACCCAAACTTGAAGAATCACCACTTACTTGGCACTGCACATCTTTTTAAAAAGATGCATAGTTCTGCTTGGATTGTAGAGCTTGCCCCCTGCATTTCTCTTTAAAGCAGAGGCACAACTCTCCACTTGTGGACCACAGCCTGAGCCCAAGCAGGCGGCTTGGTGCAATGCCCATTACAGCATGGGATCCAGGTACAACAAAACCACCTTCCTAAAGCCTCGCCTTCCCCACACCTCACCATTCATCATTTCCTACAGAAAGCACCACTGCACGGAGCTTCAATAAACAGCACTGTAAGGTTGGCCTGGGCACCCACCCCACAGTCCTGCCGTGAGGCTCTCCGAATCCGTGCGGAGGAGAGACAGCAACCAGACCTCCTTCCCGCCCACCTCACACCGGCGGCCCAGGAAACCAAGGGAGGGATACGTGGCTCCCAAGTTAGCGAGAGAAACGCCACACCCAGGCAGCGACACCCTGAGAGTCAACCCTTAGGCTGGGCACGGAAACAGCCCCCCCGCCAAACAGTCCCTCCACAGCGATAGCGTCCGAGAGGGTTGGGTGAGGGAAGACGACGGGTCATACAGCGCCTGCGCCTCCCGTCCCCGCCCACCCAGCAGGTGTCCCTACGGACGGTGCCATGTGCCGTGAAGGGGGCAGTGTAACCCCCCCGCGCGGCCCTCGGCGGTAGCTACTTGGTACAGCCCGCTCCCATCTCTTCGCCGCCCTCTGCCTCTCCGCGCATGCGCAGCCCAAGCCCCGCCCCCGCTCCGCCGGAAGCCTGCGGCGCTGCTGTCCCGCCTGGCCGCGGCATCGTGCGCCTGCGCGCCGGGGCCGCGTCAGCGGCGCGCGCCGGAGGTCGCGCTGGGAGCGTCGTCACCGCCGTCTCGTGGGAGGTGGCTGCCGGTGTGAGGCGAAGCGCGGGAGCCGTCGCCATGACCTCTGCTTTGGAGAATTACATCAACCGTATCCTTCCGGCGGGCGGAAATGCCCCGGGGCAGCCGTAGGGGCGGCGGGAACGGGCCTTCCCTCGCCTTCGCGCCCGCGGACACGAGGGGAGGCCGGGTGCGGGGGGCCAGGGGCCTCGGCGCTGCTGCGGGCGGGCGGTGCCCGGCCCTGGGGGGCTGGTGGCTGCAGCACGGCGCGGGGTTGGGTGCCAGAGCTGCTGCGGGCATCGGGTGCTTCCGGGGCCGGCAAGGTGTGAGCTGCGGGGAGATCCCCAGCCCTAGGCCGGCCACTGAGGGGCCTGTGAAAAGCGTATCGGCCGGGGCCTCTGGCCTCCTGCATCCCGCTCCCGCGAGCAGTTACGCTGCTTGAGTCTTTTCTGGTTGGCTGTGTCGGGTTTCTCTTTGCATAAGACTGGCTTGGCAGGTAGAACGGAGGTTACAAGAGACCCACAGGATAGCGTCCCACGTAGCCTCCAGTGCTGCAAACCCAATCCTTACTTTATCTCTGACGAGGAACGAGATTCACAAGGGGCTTGGCCCCTTAAAGGATTCTTAACACGTGATTAGTTACCAGCTTTACATCATTTGCTCAAAAGCTGTGAGTTAGTGTTCTTGGAACCCTTTTCGTATTATCTTTTTGTACTCCTAATAACCTATGGGCATTTTCAGTTTTATTCACAAATTGTAAGATACTGACCCAAAGTCATTCAGGATGATGGATATGTGATCATCAAATTGGGATGGTCGGACCTTCAGAGTGAGGGGGTGTAGAATGCCAGATTCAGGATCCCTACAGCTAAGCTGTTTTTAAGGACTTGCCTTCAAGTGTTTATAAAACTGTTTATGTTGTTTCAATTTTGAGGTAGTGCAGCTAGTAATGGAAAGAGAGGTGAATTCAAATCTTTACTCTGCTTTTAATGGTGTTCATGTTTGTGTATGACTCTCCACGGTTGGGTAAAATGAAACTTTAAAACAGATTTTCATAAAGACTACTGTGTTGTCAAATATTATCAACTGTGCTGCTTTTTTTAAAAAGAAAATACTGATAGGTTTTTCTGTCTCTTAATGGCTCTTAAAACTTATATTGCTTATGAATGTTTCAGAAAATGTTAATGGCTCTATTTCAGATATCTTTATAAACATTTCCTCAATGAACTGTCAGGTACTGTTGCAGTAATTACTTCCGATGGAAGAATGATTGTGGTGAGACTTGTATTTTTTAACATTTTATTTTCCCCCATAAAGAGTTTCCATCATGGCAATTAAGAAACCATGCTAGGATATTATCACTTATGGTCACACCTTTACAATTAATTTTTCTAAAGCTTTGTGGACATTATTTTATACTGTATAATTTAGACACTGGTTCTTGCCTGTCAGCTTTGTCCATTGATAAACTTGTGTGTGCAAATGCTTTGACTTTTTGTCATTTCTATAGAAATGCACAAGAAAACGCATTTCTTTTTCTGTTCAGTAATTTGGTTTCCATCTAAAATGTCCTCATAATTCAGTAAGCTCTTCAACTTTCATGCTAAAACATTTTCTTCCATATGGTTATAGAAAAATATCAGCTGACAATTGCTGAAGAATTGTGGGATTCTGTTTAAGCCTGAAAACCTGACGATTGGCAAGCTTATACATTAGATTGCGAATGTTGTGGGTTTATTGCTTCTGTGTTGTTTTTTTTCTCTTGTATTCCTCTCCACCTTATCTTTTATTCTTTCATGTTTTGAGTTTAACTTAATAGTATGGTTGTTCTGTCTGTACTGAGCTTTGTGTGGCCTCTGGAAAGAAAGTACTTTTAGCAGAAAAATACTAGCTTCACCAAATCTGTCTGGTTGGAGTCAGTCTGGTAAACTTTGTGTTGTGATACAAGATACTTTCTACTAAAAAGACTTGAATGGAATTGATATATATGACTCATTGTTACATGGTTAGATGATATAAAAGGATATTACCATTGTTTGAATGAGGTTGTTTTATGAGTTTAGATTTCTTAATCGGTTACTGATGGTAAATTACACAAATCAATTACCATTTTTCTAAACATATATTGAAGTGGCACAGAAATTCTTTGTGTGTTTTGTATTTTTTTGAATGCTTTTGTGGAACCAAGCTAATCTCCTTCAAAGAGATACCACTTTAAATTGCATGTTAAGAATGGTTTCAACAGTGTTGACAGCAGGATTCCAGTGTTTCTGTTCTTTGATTTAATCACTTATTTGATTTCTGGAAACTTCCATACAAGGAAGACTAAAATAGTGTAGGAATAGTACAATCTAGTTGTCTAGAGGGCTGTCATTGGTAAAAGAGCAACTTTCATTCTTTTAATGCTAGATTACTGTAGCTTTTAGCATGAACACTCAGTAGTAAATATAGATACTTTTCTTAAATTGAGTATTGCTTTTAAAGTTTCATTCTCCAGCTATTTGTGACAATAAAACCTGAATAGAGCATCTGTTCTCTAGTACCTTATTATTGCCACCTTGTTTAAGATATCCTTGGAAGCAAAGACGATAAATTTAAAAGGTAATTGGAGTGCTTTATTTTTGTGTGTTTTTTCAGGGAACCCTCAAAGGTTTTGATCAGACCATTAACTTGATTTTGGATGAAAGCCATGAACGAGTGTTCAGTTCTTCACAAGGAGTTGAGCAAGTAGTGCTGGGATTATACATTGTAAGAGGTGATAACGTGTAAGTATAGCATATTCTTGTTTAAAACAATTAATAGAGATTTAGTGTGTGTATATACATATATATAAAATGTATCTGTATACAACTCGGTAGCCCCAGACGTCTTGTATCTGTGGGCAGCACTGTCAAAGCTGAGGCATATTATATAGCAAGTATCTATGCTTCTGCTACAGAATCGATTGCATTGTAATGTTAAGCTATTGTTAGTCTAGCTTTAATGAGCTGTAAATTAACCAGCTGATGTACTGATAGCAATTGAGGAAAGGTCAGTATAAAGCTCAGCATTTTCCTTTCTTGAGTCTAGACATTGTGTAGATGTTCTTTATTCCAGCCTGTGAAAGGCAGGATCAGAGTTAAAAATAGAAGAATGAACAAAATATGATATAGAACTTGTGTGCAAAAAGTCAGCAATCTGGTATACAAAGTTGACTTTTAACAGGATCTTTAATTTTCTAATTCTAGTGGATATTTCTGTACAAAGAAATGTCAAGACTTAGATTTATATCTAGGTGTGTTTATCTAACATCACTGAGAAAGCATATCATTTTGGAAGGCTTTTGTCACTTTTGACTTAAGCTTTTAAACAAAATAAATAAATTGAGAAATGTACAAAGGTAGGGTTAAGCATGCTACTCTACCAGTAACTTTTCATTCAAATAGTACAAATGTATATAAAAAGCCAAACAATTGTTTACTACTTCACTTTTTCACCATAGCAGGCTGACACATTACTCAAATTTATCTTCAAAACATTCTTTTATAGAAACTATTCTATTTTTTGTAACCTTAACAAACTCAGAAACATATTTGTTAGAAGGAATAATTCTGTATTCATGCAACTCTTAACATACTGAAATTCAGCATCCATACAGGAAGAAGAAAAAAGAAACAACAGCTAAGTAACAGTTACTTCAAAAATGGGGACTCTCAGAAAATAGAGAAGCTATTGAAAAATAAAAGAAAAGAAACAGTTGTGGGATAAAGTGCTTCCAGGCATTCTAGTGTGTGTCACTAGAAGCTTGCAGTGAATGTGTGGCATCAGAAAAATTCAGTATGATTCAACAGCAAGTAGAGGTTGTTAGAAGGAAAAGGACAACTTCTGATTTAAAAGTGTGTGATGAATTAGGAAAACCAAAAAAGATACTAATACTAGAAAGTTGTGTGTAAAACTGTAATAAAAATTGTGAAGAAAAACTGGTTAAAAAACCCAAACCCCTTAAATATATGTGTTTGCTTTGCTGCATGAGAAGCAGAAAGCCTATGAAAGAGACTTCAGGAGTGGCAGATATTCTTTGTTCCTTTTACTTCTAGGAGAATGAGATCCCTGATGAAAAAGCTGCATTTCTCAATGTGAACTAAAGAGAAACTTACGCTTTGAGATCATAGACAGTTTTTAATTTAAGAAGATGTTTTAAATTTAAATTAAATTTAAAGTGTCACTTTAAAAAAAACTAATAAATGGAATAGTAACAAGCATCCAGGATCAAGTTCTTTTCATGCAAGAATTCTGAAGAGGCTCAAATTTGAGATAAGGTTTCATGCTGGTCAGTACTTGAGTATTCAGTTGGCACAAGCAGTTTACATTTGTATTGTGTAAGCTCCTGATATAGGGAAGATTTAGGCAGTAATGGAACTAAGAAAGCTACTCAGCTGCCCAGATTTCTGTTTCAAGGCAAGTTGAATTAGGCCTCTTTAGTTTCCACTGACCATCATGGGAACCTAGACACCTGTACTGGGATGTCTTACTCTTAAGCTCAGTCTCACCCTGGTATCTGGCTATTTTTTTTGTAAATACTTATTCATTGGGAAGAAAGAATATTAGGGATTATTAGGAAGAAAACTAAACCAGCAGATGTTGTCATGTCATTGCATAAACACCTGGTACGCCGCTATCTTTAGAGGGGTGCAGTATGAAAATGCATGAAGAGTGCAAGTGAGAATAACTAGAGGCATGAAATGTTTTGTGTCAGGGAAAGGCTGGATAGGCAAGGCCTCTTAAGTTTGGGAAAAGTACAGCTATAATGGTTATTGGTTGCTGTGAAATCAGGAGTATTAGAAGGAGATGGGAAGCTAATGGCTTCATTTAAATTCCTCTAGTTTTTCCTGTTACTGAAAATGGAAGATAACTTCTTGTTGGATTACGTATAACAGTATTTCATGGCACCTTGTAAAACTTAATTGTGGAACTTGCTGCTGTAGGATGTAGCAAAGACCAAAATTACAAATTTATTCAGAAAGTTATTGGATAGATTAATATAACATAGTTTCTGGTGGCTGTTAATTCATTTTGTTGATACAGCCACTAGCTCATAAGTCTCTGAAGTGGTGAGTAGATGGGTATGCCAGAAGGATTAGACTTTTTGTTCTTATGCTCCCTCTGGGTTAGTTCCCATCCTGACCTAGTATGACTTCTTTTACCTTAATCTTCTTTTCTCTCTAAAGCAGTTTTACTGAGTCCACTAGTGTTTTAGTCCAGATAATCTTAACATAGCATAGGTGAAATACTATATATCCTTTCTTGGATAAATTAATAACATTTAATTAGATTGTATTGAAGGAAATCACCTTGCTTATCTGATGCCACATGCACTTAAAATTGCTACAGTTAGACATAACTCTTGAAAAGCTATTCTCTCACTAGGTTTCCAATTCTTGTTTCAGAGGCTAACCTTCTGCCTAAAACAGACCAGTAGTATTTGGTTCTTATAACCTGTATCTTTAAAAAAAAAAACCCAAACCCCCTTTCTTTAGACTCTACTTATAGCCATGGTAATCTGAAGATCAAAGGATAGAACTCTACAGTTTTAAAAAAAGAAAAAAAAAAAAAGGGGGGGGGTGTCTTCACTAGCAAGTGAATTTTGTGGCTTTGCAGATTTGTACTGGGAGATTTCAACAAACGATAACCTGTTTTTTTATTGCAGTGCTGTCATTGGTGAAATTGATGAAGAGACAGATTCAGCTCTTGACTTGGGGAATATTCGAGCAGAACCTTTAAACTCAGTTGTGCACTGAAAAGATGAAAATGTACAGGGACTTTGTAAATCTTTGGTTGTACAGACCTATTTAACAACGTGGATGATTTTTACAAATTGTGTTTAATTTGTTTAGTCACCAGTTTTTTATTATGAATATATTGTAGTTTTGCATGTAAATTAAAGTTTCTATGTTTTACTAAAGATGCTTTCATTGAATTTCCTTTGGGGTTTCATTCTGCATAATTTCACTGTAAAATATGCACTGGGAAATGCAAGCAATATCAATGATAGTCCTGATATTGTGTATATATACATCTCTTTCTTAAAATAATATCTCATTCCTAAAGGTAAATTGAGGCTTTTTGTGTTAGCTCAGGATTATTTGGAGGTAGGTTGTGTAACAGTCAGTTTAACCATCCTTAAATGTAGTTCTGTCTGTAAGTAGAAAACTGGGCATTGTGAATATTTTTTTTTTTGTGTGTGTGTAGTATAGAAAGCAGGAATGTTAAAAGCTTTCACAGTCAAATTAATGACTTACATATGTGTTAGGTGTTTTTGTTGTTTATCAGACTTTGTTCTCTAGTCCCCAAGATGGGGGACTAGATGGAGATGCAGGAGTTCTTAGGGCCTTAATGCTTGAAGGCAAGTTAATGGAGAAAGAAAGACTTTTGAGCAGGAACACAGAACTTAAACCAAATATCCATGTTTACTTGAAGCCCATTAAATTCCACACCAACTCATTCTCTTCTCTTCTCGGCAGCTGTCTTGTTGCTCAAAATTTGGGTAAGATCTATAGAAAGAGAATTGCGTGTTTGCTAGTATGTAATTAGCACTGTCTTGCTAGAATGTAGTTTAGAAGACGCAGAAGTACTTTAGATAGAGAAATTATTTCTTTTGAGTGACATTTGCCTTAATATTGAATATAAGGAACACAGGTAACCATAGTAGACCCTTTCATATACATCAGCAACAGCCAAGTTAAGTGGGACAAGCTGTGTGCAGTATAGTGTGTTTTAGGCCACATCTTACTACTCAGCAGTAATACTGGTATGGTGGCAGCAAGAGGAAGTCAGTACTGTAGGACAAAGCTGTTTTCCTTGTCTTCTAGTGTGCCAGCAGGTCCAATATTTTTCCCTCCTATATATAAATGTACTGTGGAAAAGTCATTTTAATGTGCATATTTGTTTTTTATATTGATTTTTATGATTAAGTGGGATTTGGTACTTTTCATTACAAGTTCACTGTTTGGAAACCAAATACACTGAACTGAAGATATTTGTTCTCTGTGAAATCTGGTTCTCAATTCTTGTAGCTTCCAGCTTGTTTTCTGAGTTGTTCTTGGTGGAGCATGTGAAGCTCAGCAAACCTTTTTTGTCTTTCTCCATCTTGTGACCTGGTAAAGTAGCGTCTTGTAGTTTTCTGTCCATATTTCTGCAGGGAATTGCTGACCAGACATTGAGTAAGGCAAATCAGGGTTTTTCTGTGATTACTGAAAGTCAATGAAGTCTGGCTACAATTCCTTATGTCAAAATAATCTGTTTCATTGAACAGTCAGCAAAATTGTATATAACAAAAAACCCTTTTGCTACTGAAACACTGATACTGGCACAAGAAAGGAAAGTATAGAAAGTGAGTTGTATTGATAAAGGACAAATAAAGCAATGATAGGGCTCAGTAGAAAAAATTGCAAATGCAAAGAGTAGAATCAAGATGAGCTGAGTTTAAATGCAGTACTTAACCTTGGATATATTTGGAGAGTTATAGTTGAAATACATAGGTTGAATACTTGCAGAAGCACTGGAATGACTAAGGAAATCTGTTGCTTTATAGCTGAGGAATTGTGTTTTGAAGCTGAGTTACGGAATGTTAATGTATATGGAGACCATCTGCCTCGAGCACATCATTTGCAATGCAGCTCCTTGGTCCTGTGTTTGGTTGAGGACTTAAAATATGATGAGCTGCTGATGTTAGCTGAAACTACTTTCTTTGTCCTTGAAGTGATGATTTCAGATACAAAGCTGTGGAACCAAAGTGGTGAAGCTGATCAGTATAATCCAGGGACTGTCCAGATAAGAATTCAGAGTAGTTCAGGAATTGCTGAAGCAGGAAAAAACATGATCAGGAAAATAATAGTTTCACACAGCCAGGTGTTTAAAACACAGATTGCAAACCACATCCTCTTCCCTTTAGGTGAGTGACCTCAGCTCTTGCATGCACTCTTTCTGGACCTGTGAAATTGTGTGTGTGGCAGGGAGGTTACAGCTTAAAGAATTTAAGATGTTTCTCTACTCACAGGCCGTCCTAAATTTATGGCATTCTCCAAGGGATTGAGAGAGATAAGTTAAACTCCCTTTCAGAAGGGAATCTAGTGAAAACTAGCTGCACAAAGCCCAAAGGGGTTGATATGCAGTGCATTGTCAAATTGATTCTTCTGCAGTGAGATAGGTGAAGGATGACCCTCTCACAGGCCTGACTGGGACAGTGGGCAGTAACAGCCCTGCCAAGATGGAGCCTGCTCAGAAGCAAAGTTCTGTCTAAAACCTTAAAACTGGCAGCTGTGGAGTTCGCTTACTTTCATGCTTAGACAGCAGAAATATAAAGCTTTTCAGAGTTGTGATTTTTGTCTTGCACTCAAATTTTTCAATTTCTGCAGGAAATTTTGCTTCAATTTAATGTCATTGGTTTTGGTCCGTATTTGACCAAAGCCTCTTCTGGGTATACTGGTGAAGGGATCAAAGCCAGGAGACCTAGTCAGAAGGTGTTTCTTGCAATCAAATCTAGGGCCCAATATGCTTCTAAAAATTACAAGATGAAATTATAGCCTTGTGAATCTATAGTGGATAAGTAGGTCCCATCCCTCCCTATAGGGTGGAGAGAAAGCACTCGGGAAAACAGTATTTGGTGCTGGAAGTTGAATTGTAACCGGTCTGAAATGGTATTTTTATTGAATCAAACCTGTAATGCAGTCTAGCTAAAAAAGAGGTCACCAATGGAAGTTAATTATTTTTATATCACTAATTTACTTTCATAAAATGAATCAAAGTAGGAGAAATAAATGGGATTGAAACCAGAAAGTGGACATAAAGTGATGGCCTTGTATTAGTCACTCTAAAAAAGAAAGCTAGAGAATGTTAGTCTGAGGAGGAGGAGGGAGAGTTTAGGATGGAAGCTCAGCAAGTGTGAAGGCTCTGTATGTGTCTTGACTCTAGGTGAACCCACACTGCAGTCAGTGTAGCAAAAGTTTTGAAAGTAGTAAAGAGGTAAAACATAGAGGAAATGAAGCAGACCTGAATTTTTGAGAGGAAAAGTTATCTCAGATGCTGAGGAGTGTGAAGGAGGACTGAAATGGGGAAGGCACACCACAGATCATAACTCTGTGTGGAGCCTATCGGTGTGTGCCAGCTGGCTGGGGTGAAGGTTCTGCTTGCCGTTTCCCACTGATTGCAGAGATGTAGCAAAGCACATGTCTCCTAGGAGATGAGTTGTATTGTCTGCAAAGAGTCTTTGCTTTATTCTTGCTGGAGGGAAAAGTACTCTCAACAAAAAAAGAGTAACTCCTTTTTCAGACTTGAAGGCACTCCCAGTGAGTTTTGGCCACTGTGGCTGTATGACTGTCAGCTGGTTCCTTGGGGTACATGAAGAGCCCTGCTGAGATAGGAAAAAGGGGTCATAGTCCATAGTGTTCTTGGAAACTGTCTTTTCCTGCAAAGAGCCGAGATTAAAGATCCAATAAATAACAGGCGATCTTCAGTAAGAGCAAATGAGTCCTTGCAGAGTAATAAACCAATTTTACAAAAACGAGTAGGGCAGAGAAAGGTGATGCTAAGGACAAAAGGAAGTAACGCTGAATTGGAGGTAATTGTCATATTCCATTAAGTTTCCTGCATTGCTCTAGGTTGGTCACTTCCTCCTTTTGTTTGTTTAATAGAGATCTTGGAGTAGAAAGACAAGTCTTGACGAGTACTGGAAAAGGATGCCCCCAGTGAAATGACTGAGCTGGCTTATAAAGAAATTAAATTCATTTGGTGTGCATGAAGCAACACAGAAGCCATCTTCTGTGATCCAAGGGCAACTCCCCTAATTGCAATCCATGTGAAGTGTCTCCACGTTCACTTCACGTATTTGCAGTCAAAGTTCTTCAAATATTATGTGGCCTACAGGCAGATTACTGAATTAAAAGAACAAAAGTAAGTTTTGAGGACTTACTCTGACAGTGGAGAATTTCTGTGCGACTCAACATTTGCTATCAACTTTGGCCTGTTTTCTTTAGTTCCTGGAGTTAGTGTTTATTCTTTGATCCATTTTATAAGTACAGCAGCTGAGAGACATACCGAACACATTGCACTGGAGCTGAAGATGAAGAACAAGTGGTTTGTACGATAGATTTATCTTATGGCCATCCCCATACTACTTTCATAGCAAATGTACTGGATCTGTATGCTTGAGTAGGTGCTTTGTACCTGTGGTAACATAAGTCCACCTCAGCCTCTGCTGCATGAAGCTGCACTCTTAAGAATTTTATTCTGCACATTCATACAGAAATGATCCTAAATACCGGGGTGTGTTCTCCGTGCACTGGTTAGGAAGGTTTAAATTTATTTCACAATTAATGTGACAAATACAAAGCTGGGAGCTGTTGTTCCTTTAGGAATTAAATGACAACGACCATGAAGGCACTTCTCAAGAAGGTAGAAGCCTCAGTTGAAGAGACTTGGAAACTGTGAATGTGAGTCATGGCAGTGAAACATCAAGGTGGTTTGTTCTTGGTAGTTATATTTGGTCTGTGGTACATTTTGGCACCTGTGTATGCAACTCTCCTAATTTTTACTAATTATGTTCTTATTTCTGCTTTCCAGTTGGGGAAACTGCAGTTTATTGATTCGAATCATGTTGTTTTTTTTTTAAGTGGAAGAGTTCTTCAGTTGCAGTTCTTCAGTAAGGATCCAGAAAAGCTGCGTCATATCAGTCTTAGCTTCCCTTAGCTTAAATAATAAGGCGTACTTCATGTATCAGCTATTCACAGACAAAAACCCACGAAACCACGTGGCACCATGATGTGCCAGAAGGTGGTATCTGTACAGAACAAGCCTTGAGGTGAGGGAGGGAAAACTTGTACCAGGCTTAGGTTAAAAACGTATGACAAATAGTAAAGAGCCAGGTGTTTGTCCTAGAAATCCTGTTCCTGATAGCCTCTTCCAGTGTGCCCTATTCTGTCTAAGGGTCATTTTCAGGGGCCTTTTTTTACAGTAATTTTTATAGTTAACGGCAGAAATGCTGGCATTTCTTCCAGTAGCAGGATTTTCCTTGAAGAAAATAAAAGCCTCACTGACGAAGGTGGAAATCAAAAGCTGAAAACACAATAGTATTCAGACTTTTGCCAAGAACTACTTGCTAGCACTAAAAGCCTGACCTTATCTAAGCAGTAATATCTTCCTTCCTGGAGCCTTGCAGCACGTTCCAGGAACTCTGGAACTTGCGTTGAACAACCTGTTGCTGCCGTTCAGTCTTACATCAGTAACGGTGCCAGCGAATGCCAAGAAATTTCACTCAATGCTGAACTTCTTGCCTGCTACTCGCGCTTTTAGATGAGAGGTGTTTGTTACTCAAGGGAGCACAAGGGCATGTGCATGTCCTGCTTTTGTCCACTAAAACATCTTTAATGGTTGTCCAACCATCATCTTTTTGTTTTATACTCTAGATTCATCTTTAATTTAGTGTTGATTTTTCCAGCAGTGATGGTTATGGTGCTCTGCATAGAAACTGGAACAGAAATGGTGCAGGTGGAGAAATCAAAGAAGTTGGATTTAAAGTAGTGACATTCCTAAAACATGGAAGCAAGCAGGATAGAAACCTGTTGAACATGAACAAAGTTAGGTTTTACAGCAGTGCTCACTATAGCGAAGTTCTCGTTAACACATACAATTATTGTGCGTGTCATTTTTATTAAGAGAAATACTGCAAAATTGTGAGAAAACATTCTCTACTCAGAAATATTTTAAGGCACTAGAATTTCATATGGAAGCTTCCTATCCTAAAATGTTATTTTTAAATTATTGTTCATGCTTTGGATTCTTATGCTTAAATCTTCTGGAATTATCACTTGTATAATTTCAGATTTCTACTCTGCTTATGATGCAGTTGGGAACCTGTATGCAGATGAATACTGTGACGTTTCTGCAAACTGGCCACAGTTGCTGGTGGTGTATGGCAAGGATCTGCACTATTTGCACTGATAGAATATGCAGGTGACGTAGTGTCCTCAGATACAGGGGATAGATTGTCAAAATTGTATTCAAAGCCACATGCATACAAAAAAAGAAGAAAAAAAACATGCAGCAATGAAAACTCTAGATATTTACAACCTTTTCAAACTTGGTTTATAGCATTTCCAATGAATAAAAACAGTTCTTACCAACTGCCACCTGAATATCACTTCATCTATACCATTTCATGTATACAGACCGGATTTACGGGAGTTCTGTTTTGCAGCGAGTTGCAGTGCTGAACAGAAGCCAAGGCAGGAAGTGATTAGGGCTAAGGAGCTGATGCTGATTGAAAACGTGTGATGCTGCGGAGGAAATATCACACAATAGAACCTCAGGTAGTTTGGAAATAGATTTCAAAACCAGGGCACATTAAGATGTAAACAGTCAATAGGTCTGGGGCCCACCTTTCTCCTAACAATCAGATCATTAGCAGTAGGAGTGTGCAGAATGATTTCCATGATTAAATTGCAAGTGCAAAGTGCATGAAAGTGTGTGCTCATCAACTCTGAACGGAAGCAGCCTTCTTGCTTTTTGCCATGTTTCTTCTACTGCTTGCCCTAACCAGAGTCAGGCCTAAATTCAGCTTAAATCTAAGAGGTGCAAATGTTCTAGGTCTTTGAAAAGCCAGGCTTAAGGTTCTTTTGTGTAACTATAACGTGGTAGGATTGCTCTCTGGAATTGGACTTCTGATTTTCAAGACTGCTTCCCTGAAAAGTTGTCAGTCATATTCAGTTAAAATTGTCAGGATCTGAGTGGAAACAGTCTCTGATGAGAAATAGAACAGAATGAAAATATTTGGTAGAGTAAGCTATTGTTATAATTTAAGTGATGATTATTATGTGGGTGAACAGGACAGTTCCCTATTTTATCTAGAGACTACTTTAACATCTTGCAAAGTTTATAACATCCATCAAGTAATTTTGAGTTTTATGCTCTAACTTCTGATTCCACCATTTTTCAGAAGTCCAGCCAGTGCAGAAAGCAATAAGAAAGACAAACTTCAATCTGGGAGTCATAACATTTTATTTGTGGATAAAACATGTATGATGCTCTACAACCACATTGTGTATGTCAGTAGTTTTGGGTTTGGTTCTAATTATGCTTTTTCCGAGTTTCAACAGCAAAGCACAGATGCTAGCAGAATTGCCCTTAGCTGAAAGGGAATTGCCAGGCTACCCTACAGTAAATGCCATGCTTCCACTCACACATGTACCCAGAGTAATGCCCTTCATCATTGTGGGCCTTTAAGCAGTTCAGCATTATTTATGAAAGCACTGAAGTTTCCATGCACTCTGCCATGTGCCTCCTGAGCCTTAGTAATTTAATGAAGCAAGAAACTTCTAAGATGACAGAGATTCTACTGCAGCACCAAGAAAGGCTTAATCAGTGAAGATAACCTAGACATAAGGAAGTATAGATAAGTTGTAAAAGCCAGTGATGCATCATTTTCCCCTGCACTTCTGGTATGTATTTTTCTCTGTTTTGCTGCATGCCCAGAATATCTAGACATCTTGTCTTCCATGTCTAAAATGAAAGCTGATTTTTCTCACAGTGACTTGGGACCCTCATATGACAGATGGCAAAATGCAAGTGCAGGATTTTGTTTTCGGCATAAAGTTGGAAAGTAATACAGCCAGTCATTTATAGAAAGATTAAATTCAGCCCATGTTCTAAGTAACTTCTCCCTTGCCCCAAAATAGATGGGGGGCAAAAAACCCCAGATATGTCCTTTTCTTGATGGAAGTTGGCTCAGCTCCATTGTGGATGCCAAGAAACAAACCAGGTTTTGAAGCCCAGCTTCTCCGAAATATCGTTGCGTTTCCAGGACACAGCCCTGCAACTCTTGAAAATTAGAGGTATGTATAAAGCAACTTGAGTTTATGAACAGTAAATACCAAGACACATTATTGATTAGGCTGGTCTGAAGAATTCAGTAGGAAAGCTACAGAGATGGAATGGGCCTGTGTGTGTGTGATTCAGGATTCCTTGGTAAATAATTTCTGGTGTGGCCACCTAGCTGCTGTGTAAGGACTGTTAGCTTTGTACTGGATTACTTTTGCCTTGATGCTCTAGAAATAGGTAAACATTATCCTGTTTCATGAAAAGTCATTAAAGAGGAGCATTTGTGTTGAATAATAATGTCTTCATTCTTGCAACAAGTTGTATGCACAGGATTTTGGTACTACAAGTAGAGATAAAAAGTGACTTTTCTCTAAGGCTGTGGCAACTGGTAGTTCACCAGTAAGAAAGTGACTGGCAGTGGTGTTCATGTAGATGCCACAAGTGTTTAGAAATGTGAAGGAGGCATTTTTGTTGTTGTTGTTTATAAAGATGCCTAGAGCTCTATTCTACATAGAGGCACTGCTATAGATGTCTGGGGGTGGGCCTCTGAGGTGGGAGCAGAACTTGTATTCCATTTCTACAATTAAAACAGAAACGTCAAGAGAATATAAAAAGTGAAAATTGCCCTTGTCATTTGTGGTACACAGCTGTGCTCATAAGCCTAACTAATATGTGGTCCACATTATCCTGAATAAAACATGGACTATGCTGCTTGCCTGTGTAACAGTCACTGTCCTTGTGCTTATAGCTTGTGGCAGTGATTAAATTAATAGTAATAATTAATAATTCATTACAGTTAATAGGTAGTAGAATGGTCAGCTATTACAGTAACCTCAGCTAATGTGGTGCTTAAGCTCGGGGAAAGGTGGTGCTATCAGAGAAAATTTGCATATTCAAGATTGACAGTGTCAAGAAATACAGTTATCAACTTGATTTCCAGGTGAAACAGTGCATGCCATCTACTCTTGGCAACTTGTAACCAAAGGGTGAGAGGAGGCATAAGTCAAGCTGATGGTACAGTAAAACCTGGTTAACCAGTTTTCAACCCCTTGTCCTAAGGGCTTTTTCTAGGTATCCTGATACCTCCCAGCACCTGCACATTGTGCTGGCATGCTTCTGACTGTCATTTAGAAGAGGTCTATTGTAATGGTGATTTCCATAGTCTTCTCAAACTAGCTGTACTAGGAAGAGGCATGCAAAGTCATTACAATTATAAGCAGTTTAAGTCCTTCACACTGCTATTTCTTTAAGTATCCCTACACTGTTAATCTTTGTTGTGGTTTAACCCAGCCCACAACTAAGCACCACCCAACCACTTGCTCACTGTCCCCTGCCCCCTCCCCGTGGGATGGGGGAGATAAGCAGAAGAGTAGAAGTGAGAAAACTCATGGGTTGAGATAGACAGTTTCATAGGTAAAGCAAAACAAGGAATTCATTCACCATGTCCCATCAGCAGGCAGGTGTTCAGACAACTTTGGGAAAGCAGGGCTCCAGCATGCTTAACAGTTACTTGGGAAGACAAACACCATCACTCAATGTTCCCCCAGTCATCTGTCCTGGCTGTGTCCCCTTCCAAGTTCTTGTGCACCCCCAGCCTCCTTGCTGGTGGGGTGGGATGAGAGGCAGAAAAGGCCTTGACTCTGTGTAAGCACTGCTCAGCTGTACTGAAAACATCCCTGTGTTATCAACACTGTTTTCAGCACAAATCCAAAACATAGCCCCATACTAGATACTGTGAAGAAAATTAACTCTATCCCAGCCAAAACCAGCACATTCTGTTTTAGAAATTAAATCAGTGAGCAAACAGCAATGTTAACAGACACTGGTATAAGGAAATATTGGGACAGCCACAAAGAGTGTAACTTGACACCAGTCAAAGGTCTTCTTGCCGATTACTTGGGGTTTTATGAGTAAATAATGGGTCCAAGTGACACTGTGGTGAAAAACCTGACCCATGTGCATGCTGGAGGCACTGAGGAGTTAAGTGTTGGGTTATGTGATAAAAGCTCTTCTGCTTGCCCCCCACAAAGGAGGCAGACACCGTGGTGGTGGTGGCAGTGGTGGTGCAGATGGACACTGGAGTAATACCCTGCTGCAGCTGCACCCAGGCCCCTTACAGGAGCCATCAGCCCATCAAAGGTACATCTGCACCAGCCCAGGGGAGCAGAGAGGGCCAAGGGCAGGCAGGAACCCAAATTAGGGCCTCAGAGGAAGGGATTTGCTGTCCAGGTCCCTCCCAAGGCTGCCCCAGTAGAGCCACAGCCTCATGGTTGAGGTGTGAAACCATCAAGATGAGTTAACAGCTCAGCTGCAGGGCAGACTGAGTGTCTGTGCTCGGCTGCTGAAGGGATCCACACTGTACATGACTATATCTAGATATCTGTGTCTATAGACATATCTATACGCATAACGGTATCTTTGTGTCTGTAGCTATACATATCTTTGTACCATCCCATCCCCATCAGGCCACTGAATTTGGCAACTTACTCACAGTAAGTACTGGGATTGCCCCATTAGGATAAACTGTAAACAACTAAATTATCTTCCAGATTAAAGGACAAGAGCCTCTAACAGGTCTGCTGCTGTGCTTGATCTTCTTGTAGGACAGTATACCTAAATCAAGAGTTCAAGGCAGTAGGAAATGAGGTTTGTGACAGGAATCCTGGGTGACTGGATGAGTTGGTGTGGCTGAAGAGAGAAGCTGATTGACTCTCACTGTTGGTTTGGCATTGTATCTGTGCCTCATGAGCACTGAGGACCCGAGGCTGATGTCCCAGCCTGGCCCATCCCCATGGCCCTGGGGCCATGTCTGACCCTGGTCACCCTCACAAGGCCTGATCTCAATGCTGACCTTGACCTGAGGACAGACTTCCCACTAGACTTGTTACTAGGAACTTGCCTGGTAATCTGCACTCCTGGTTGGACCTGGCGACAATCTTCAGGTCCACCCTGCTTCCCTTGCTCCAGAGTGGTGGGACTGAGCTCCAGCTGGCAATGCCCCTGCTCCCACAGCTCCATCACGGCTCATGGCTGTGGCTGCAGCTCAGTGCTTGGGAGGTACCTCCAGGCCAGACCTGAGTGTTCCCAGTCCCAGAAGCCACCATCAAGTACATCTTCCAGGCCTCCAGAGCTAAAGCTGTGGCTGCAACAGGGCTTCTTTTGCTTCACAAGATTCACTCTAGGTGCACAACTGCACATTCAAAGGAATTGGCACCTATACCAAGGTGACAGATATGCAGACCTACATTTCAGCTTTGTGTGCAAAACAGATTATGTCTGCACAGACCCCTTCAGCAGACAGAGGCTGCCTCATGGAGGGATGGCCAGCCTTCGGCAAGAAAGTACCCCAAAGATCCCCATGTGTAGCTGGTTTTTCAATTGACATCTTATCTTTGGCTTCCTATTGATAGTGTACCACCACTGAAAACTGGCAAGGACTTCAGCATGCCATTATAATCACACCTCTCCATTCTGTTTTCAAGTATCCACTTAGTTGATTTCTCCATGAAAAACTTGAAGACACCAAAGCTATTGAGGCCACAGCAGGGGCTGGCTGGCTGCAAGACATACAAATATCATTCTGCCTCTATATAAACTGAATAATATAGCATGAACAATAGCTTGCTATAAAAAACCCCACCATATTATCTGTTACTGAAATAAGATCCCTAGTTTTAATATCATTGGAGGGTGCTGAAGGTTACACAGACATGTACCAGTGCATTCAGGGCTTTACAGAATGCACTTTTCACGTGGTCTTTCCCTTTTTTTGTAGCTGTGATGCTCCAGAGCAGCTGGAGTGGTATAAAACACAGAACTAGGATTCACTGCTGTTATGAAACTTCATGCTGCAATTCCAGTATATAAGCCGTAACTGCTCAGCATTGAGGCTTTCTCTGGTGATGGCAGACTAAAAAAGGAAAGATTTTTTTTCCCCTGTGTATCTAACTGGAATGGCCTCAGACTCCAATTTCACCAACAATGTAATTTGACCATTCAGGACTGTTAATCTCTTTTTACTAATACCATGTAAGACATCAGGAATGTGAAAGAAATTGCTTCATTTAGAGAGGTGAGAAGACAGGAACAATAATATGAATAAAATTATATAATATGCTGAAAAGCAGACAATGGCTGCAGCCAAAAGGGTGGGAGAGAAGCAACTGGTGACTACATTTTGCATTACAAAGGAGAATGTTGAAAGGAAATGACTGCCATGGCCTCACCAAGATCATGTCCCCACAGCGACACTGGAGATGGGACTTTAAAGTGAAGGAATTGACTGGACTTCTCTTTACCTCCTCAGCCCCCACCCCATTGTAACTGCTATCAATTCCCATTATGCCAGATGCCAACACTGAATTTCTGTTCTGCTGCTCCACCAGCCAAGAGCTTTCCTCTCTCACTGACAACCAGCAGCACAGAGCAGGTTAGGAACAAACTTGAAAACAGGTCATGTCTGAGTTTATCACAATGACAACACAAAGTGAAGGCCAAGACGTTCCGCACCTGCTTTCTCTGTGGAGAGACACTAGAAAGTACCAAAAGCTGAACTTCTCTTTGGCCGTTCTGGTGCAGGCCAGAGAAATTTCTTAACACCTTTTCTTTTGTGGGCTACAAATCAGTCAACTTCCCATGGGAACCAAACCTGTGGGATTTGCCAGCGTTTCATGGCTACCAGAAGCTCACCCACTACCTTCTGCCCAGACCACAAGAAGGATTGCTCTAAAATACAGGAAGAGTCTGGGAACTATTAGCAATACCTCAAGTCCAGTCCACAATCCTAACACAATTGTGCTTCAAGCCTCCCCGGAGGAAAAGGACACAGACTCATGCTGGCCCTTTGCCTGGCCTCCAGGACAGACTGAAGATGTAGCCATGAACAGAGCTGAACGGCACAGAGGAGAGCTCTGGAGAGTTATAAGGGCAGGGAAGGGAAACAATAAAACAAAAGACATGTACTAAATTACAAAGTTTATTAAATATCAAACTGAAATGGAATATCCAGAATACAGTGTATTAGCTTCACAAAAATGTATTCATATAAAAAAGAACAGTGTCACAGCAGCATTCATTGCTTTCCTCACTGCTGGTTAACTCAAGTCCTTGAGTTAGTGGGTAGAACCCCCCAAATTTTCCAGTCTTAATTAATCTCACTACAACCATTCTTACTTTTCCAGAATTGGGACTTTGTTCTACCATCTTCTGGTTGCTAGTGACTTTTGCAGATTGGAAGTGACAAAGGCAGATAGATCTTCATTAACAACAAGTAACTCCCTGCCATAAGTAAAACTGCTTGCTTTATTGACACAACTGTGTCACACAACACTGGCTAACACCTGGGCTACAGCCACCATATCAGCTGCATCAGCTGCCAGCAGCAACAAAAGGATTAGGTCTCCTGTCAGACAAGTTCTGGAAAGTACTGAGGAGACTAAAAGTTGATAAATTAACATTCCTTTCTTCCCCCCCTGTGAAGTGTTTCAGGTGCACCACAGGTGTTGATGTAGGAACTGCAAATGTCTAAAGCCGCAGCAATTTGGAATAGAAGAATCAACATGAAATCCATGAGAGGCAACGGGCACAAACTGAAACACAGAAGGTTCTGTCTGAACATCAAGAAACACATTTTTACTGTGAGGGTGACCGAGTACTGGCAAGGTTGCCCATGGAGGCCGTGGAGTCTCCATCCTTGGAGACACTCAAAAGCCAACACGGTCCTGGGCAAGCAGCTCTGGGTGGTCCTCCTCAGGCAGGGGGGCTGGACCAGATGACCTCCAGAAGTCCCTTCCAACCTCACCATCCTGTAGTTCTGTGACACAAAACAAACATACCAAAAAGACCACATAACAACTTTCTTGGCACTACTACACACTCACAGTAATTTTCAACCTAAGATGCATAAAGTGACAGCAACATAAAGTGCCCTATTCTCCAGCTTGAACAGTGGTAAAACTTTCACTTCATCAGCAGAAATATTCACTGCATCAGGAATGAGGCAGCAGGCTCAAAGCACATCAAATAATTTGCTAAGCATTAAAAGAACACTGGAAACATTAAAAATACAGAGTGAAAAGATTAAACAAAACAAAGGGAATGCTTTTGTTAAAACACAGAAGGTGAGTGGAGCAAAATAATGCATCTACCTTAATAAGCAGCATTGGGGCACTTCCGTCAAGCTCAAGAATCAAGATTAGTCAATCTGCTAGTCAGAAAAAATAGATATGGTTCTTACTGTGAGTATCAAATAAAACAACTATGAATCAATAAACCAATAGGCAAGTGCAATGTGCTTGACATCCATTTAATAGACTTAGAATTTATATTCAGACCGCAATGAACCCGTTTTCACACCTGAACCGTGGATGGGAAACCACAGATGTACTACAGGAACAAAATAAGTTCCAGAGCATTTGGTTCAAATCAGGTAATTTTTGGTTAAAACATCACGGTACTCCTGTATTGCCCTGCTAAGGGGATCCTGGTCAACGTGGAAATTTTTTGAAGATCCATCAGTGGATACCATGGGAGAAGCTCCAGCAGATCCAGTTTCAAGTTCAGCAGTGGCTAGGGAGAAAAGACACAAGGTTCCTGGTGTTACTGTTACAGTAGACAGGCCCAGATAAGTCCCTGTAAAAACATCACGGGTGGCTGGAGAGACAACAGTCCAGAAAGAGACTGAAAAACTTCCAAGGGAACAGAACAATGAAGGGGCTAGGCACAAAGGAAGAAGCACATTTTTGCACATTTGCTTATGAGTCAACAGTATTTCTAAAGCTAGTGAAAGACATTCCAGAGGCTACCCACTGAACATCTCCAGGGTACCCACAAATGACTCCTGCCTACGCCAGTGCCAAATTTAGCCCCCTGCAGACCTCTTCAACCTCAAGTGTCTGTTTTCCTGAAGTGTTCAAACCAGGGATGTGCTGGAACACCACTCCCTCCTAAAAGCCAGCTTCTGCCTTTGCTGTGACAAACTTTGAAAGAATCTGCCTGTGAAAAGGCAAACCCCCTTTGCACTGCAGTCAGGGCAAGACAAGTCTCCCAGCCCAGCACCTTCTCTCACCCTGGCAAAACCCTTTTACCTCCGTGAAAATACATATTGAGTGAAAGGAAACCCACCTTTGCCATCTTTCTCCAGCCACCCTTTTTCAGACAAGGTCCCCAAACCAACCAGACTCTACGACTCCTCGCAGATGCGCACTTATGTTCAAAATGCACATGGATGCAGGGCAGTGGCCTTGTGTCCATTCGGACACGTGGAAAGAGCTATGAAGCTACAGCTGAACGCTCTCTGTACGATTAAAAGCATACGGGAGCAGAAGGAAATGCTCACAGGGGCTACCTGCTTTGAAATAGCACCAGTCCCTGGCACAGCAGTGACTATGGATGAACAATCATCGCGAAACAGGTGGAATTCCTCTTTGGACACCTGGCCCCACGCTTTAAGCTGTGTATTACAAGCATTCGACTCATCTTATGTTTGCCTAAACGCTACCGAATGCTCTTTTCCTAAAGAAGGGATCTCTTTTGTCACCGACTCTATTCTTCCTGCTTATTCAAAGAAGACTGCAACACATGATATACAAATACAAGCGATGAATAAGAGACACAGCAAAAAGCAAGAACCAGCAATAGAGGTGGTGTGTGGTATGGTCTAGTGTGGAATGCAGTCGATGCAGATGGAAGGAGAAGCAATGGCTGAAGTCTATAAAAATCTTATCTCAGGGCTTCTTTTATGTTTGATGTTTGTGCCTGAGGATCAACTCTCATGAGAGGTGACTTCAGCTTAAGCCAAGTGTATCTGTGTGGGGGAAATGGGTTAGTTTTCTTTGCGCCTGGCTATTTCCAGGCAACCGTATAACATGCTCCACAAAGTTTTGGTAAGTGGGAAGTTTTCACTTTCGAGTCTAAACTGGAAAGCTAGTAGAAAAAACCCTGCGCTTAGCACAGGAACCTGACGGCTTTCAAGACAATATTTTCAAGAGTTAGGAACAGTCATCTTTTTCCTTCAAAACGCTCCTAACATAATGCCACATTACCCTGTTCAAGTTCTTTCGTGATTTTTTCATCCAGTTCCTGCCGTATCTAGAATTACAGAGAAAATACACAGTTAACATTTTAACAGTTATATTTTTGTCATATTAAACGTCTAAAACAGTCTTAAAACCCACACATAGCATGTGACAAAATCTAAAGGCATCATCCCAAATAGAGACATCTTGGTTTGGGGTTTGATTTTTATTGAAGAGAAACTCTTGGTCAGCCAGGCCGTAACATTCTTATGGCTGAGCAACATTAGCTGTAGCCCAAAACTCTCTGTAACTCACCAGCTGGATTATAACTGGGTATTTAAAACTACACAGGAAGAAAGCACAGTGGAGTTATTACAGTGAAGGTATGGCTAAAGTCCATCACCAAATACATAAGTAGAGTGTCAGCTACGTGCTGAGAGATGCACAAATGCCATCCATAGGGACAAATCCACTTGAGACTGCCTTCTGCAGCTTCCTAAGAGAAGAGGTACACAAGTAGCTACTGCAGGACTGACATACGCCATTGTATAGAAAAAAGCCTGCGCCAGTGTTTTTTCCTCCACCTTAAGATGGAAAATTGAAAGAGCTCCTACAGATCACGCCAAGATTTTGCTTTCTTGTTATTGCAAATACCATGACCCATGTATATAAAAATATAAAATCACACACAGTATTTTCTTGCAAACTTTGTACTACGAAGAGATAGCAACAGCTACAGCTTCTACCCAGCAAGTGCTGTGGGTTTTATTACATAACTGGAATCAGCTTAGATTACTAGCAAGTCCAAGCGCTATATGCTGCTGTTCACATTTGGTGATACTTGTGACTCCTACGTTTTTTTCCGTCAAGTCTGTGACCCACAGAAGTGAATTTCAAAATAGATGCTACACATCTTCCAGGCCTGTCATGGCCATGAAGATGCTGAAGGGCTTGGAGCCCGTGAGCTATGTGGAAAGGCTGAGAGAGCTGCGACTGTTTCTTTACTGGAGTAGAGAAAGCTCAGGGAGGCCTTATGTACATGTATAAATACATGGTGGGGGGAGTAAAGATGGTGGAGCCAGAGTCTTATCAGTGGTGCCAAGTAAAAGAACAAGAGTAATGGGCACAGACTGAAATAGAGGACATTTCACTTTAACATAAGGATTTTTTTTTTTTTTTTAAATTACAGGTGTGGTCAAACACTGGTACAAGTTGCCCAGGAAACATTGTGGAGTGTCCATCACTGGAGATGTACAAAACCTGACTGGACATAACCCTGAGCAACCTGCTACAGCTGACCCTGCTTTCAGCAGGGGTGGAGTTGGACTAGATGATCTTCAGAGGCCCCTTCCACCCTCACCTGTTCTTTGATTTTTAGTACTGAATCCCTGGGGAATAAGTATTTATTTTCTGCAATGAGCAGGTTCACCTAGCAACATACCAAAAAAAAAAAGAAAAAAAAAACGAACTGAAACACTGTACAATGTACTCAACAGGCCAGAGAAAACCAAAGCATTAGGAAGGGAAGCACTCTGCATAACCTCACAACAGGAACAGTAACAGGCAGTAACTGCAAGGGCCAAAGAACTGGAGCCATAAACAAGCAAAGTGGAGGGAAGGGCCCTCTCTCCAGGACTACAGGGATAGCTGTGACCAAATTTACCAGCTCCTCCAGGAAAACCACCACCCAGGGGTACTTCAATGCTATAGCCTGTGCCTTCACAGCTAGGTGAGGGCAGTACAGAGCTGAAAGGACAATGAAAAAGGACCCCCCAAATCTCCGATTTTTTTCAAGCAGGTACAAGCAGCAGAAAAATCCAGGGGAGAAGGGACCCCCTAACACATGAAATGAGACATAGGTAACAAAAAACAAAAACAAAAAAAAAAAAGGAAAACTATATGCTTGGATAAAAAGATGACCCAAAACCAGGACCAATCCTAAGCAAAGCAGTAGTAGTTGAGGTGTTAGAGGAAACCACTTTTCCTGGTTTCTGGAGCCTTCACAATGACCAGAAGGTCCACAGGACCCTCTGCAACATCTGTGGATGAATCAAGAGAAGAAAAATATCTTCTCTTCCTCTTAGTCATTGCATTAACATCTTAGTGATTCTCATCCATGCCTGAGGAAAGAAAAATAGGTGGAAATAAAGCCAACACACTGATTTCTAAAAAGGGAATGAAGAGCCAGGCAAAATACACCTTTGAGGACTATAACTTGCCTCCAGTGTTCTTCTCCCCAACCCCCTGGAAAAGGCATTGCAGCTGACTATCCCAATCCTCCTGAGCAGGTATTTCTCATCTCACTGGACATCTCTTTAGGCAGTAACATACTGGGTTCCCTTGCAGCAATCACCTTCTCAATAATTCTTTTTCAGAAAGCAGTGTTGACTTGCTACTTACCCACACGGGTTGTCTGAGCACAGAGTAAGTTGGAACCTGTAAGACTCCATGAGATGATACTTAAAGAGTCTAGGAACTCAACTTCAGAACAGCACTGGTACTCCAGACACAACTGCTGTTACTACCAAGAACTTTTTGAATATCAGAACTGGCAAGAGGGTAAACCGGCTTACTTCTAGAGTTTAAAGAAGTTCCATTGTAGCAGATGAAATCCATACACTGTCATCTTACAGACAGTTAGATACCACAGAAGCCACACTATTACAAATACATAAAGCATGGAAGTACTCTGCAGCAGTCATTCTTTCACTTGGACAAGCTAAAAAGTTCAAAATATTTGCAGTATCAGGAAAACATGAATGCATCAGTAAGTGTTAATCAAACCTAACAGCATAAATAGACAAAACATCTCCAGTATAAAATACCACCCAACATTAAACAATACTGGCTACAAACCTTGTCATGTATCTGGCTGCAGGGAAGAGAGAGAACAGATTTGTGATTAAGGAGCTGAAGAAGAGAGAAAAACAGCCTTAAGTTCAAAGGTCTTCAGTGAGAAATAAGAACATGGCCTACGTCTAAGTGAAGCAAGTAAAAAAATCTAACAATCGAAAGACTGCTACAATACAAGAGTGCAGATGGAAAATGAAATCAGAAAAGGAACAGAAATTGAGAGACAGAGTAGGAAGCAGACATTCTCTTTTTCACATTATGTAGGAAAACTGGTTTCATAAATCCACTAATTCACACTGGTTGCAGCTAGCAGAGTTCACTATTATTTTTTATGTCAAGACACTTACATTCATTTTGTCCAGCCTTTAGCACAGCTGTTGGGATTTCAGCTTGACATTTGTTAAACCTAACAACAGGACTCCAGTCCCAAAATCTCCTTGCAGCACTTGCAGTAGACATTCCTTGCCTTAGTCTATGGACTAAGACAACTAACAGTAGTAAGAGGTATTAAGACACCACTAATGGTACCTCATGTTTGTGTTTCAACTGCTTGATTCAGTTTAGTTCTGGACAGTGACATGCCAATTCATGAGCAGTTTGGGAGTCAGTAGACCAGATTATAAAAAGAAAGACCCCATCCAAGATCTTTTTACTCCTGTAAAGGACAGGCAATACACACGTACGTCCTTCTTATGACACATGTCCTACTATGAAACAAATTTCAGCCAACCTCCTTCCTCCTTAATGAACTGCTAGTTGCTACAGTCACTGTAATTAGATGCACAGAATTTTTCAAGCACTTGTAATTTATTCCTCATTACTGGAGCTCTAATGAAAATAAAAACTACCAAAAAACCCCAAAGGCATTTGCAGGTGATTGGGATTTTACTGACTAATGAGCTTGTGTCAGTATGAACTTTTTTTTTTTTTTCAAGATACTTCTGCACTTCCGTTTCAAGGTTATTAATTTCTGTAGCATATATATATTTGATAAGGGGGAAGAGTCTATACCGTAATGGATCACATTTCTTTGGGTTTTTTTTTAAGAATAAAATGCTCATTTTTTTCTGAGCTTGCAACATGACCATCTTCAAAATATGCATAATCATTGACATTCATGCCTTGCGTTAAGCAGTGGTTTAGGAAAACTGCGAAACCTTTCAAGCCTTTCAACTCCAAATTCCTTCACTATGTCTAAAAGAAGCAACTGTGTCCACTTACCAAAGGAGCACTTCTTCCTCTTGTTTGCAATCAGCATCATTTACCAATTTTTTTCCAACAGTTGCACAAAGAATTAATACCAACATTTTGAATAATAGCAGTGTCAAGTTATTTTCACTTCCTTGCCCCTGAAGCTCCTCCAAAGCTTTTGCACAAACCAAATTTTACATAAACATCTTCCTCTTAAGAATGGCATGTCTTCTACTTCAAATAGCCCTTCTCACCTTGAGGAAGCTACTGTGAGAAACACCAAATCTGCACAGAGAGTTTTGACTAAAAAAGAACTGCAAGAGGACTACCTGAGGCACACTGCAACTTAAGCTCTTTAACTCCCTGTCATTATGAGCTTTAGTGGCAGGAGCATTTGTAATCTCCAGTCAAGAAGGCACTGCTCAGCTTGAATTTAAAAGCAAGACAAATTCTGCAGATGGGAACCAGGTTACTGGAAAAAAGTCTGAGGCATAACTGAAGCAAACAGTGAAGAAAAGGCTTAGAGTCACAGAAGCTCTTCTGTCTTTAAATAAACTGGTGAACAGGCAGAGTAGTGAGCAGGACAGAGTACTGAGCAGGACAACCGACAAAGCACTTCAAAAGAGACTAAAACTGTCATCTCTGAATTCTTTCCTCATGCTCTAACTTGTCTCTGGAATGGCACCGGACTCCTGCAGAAATGACAGCACAGACTGTGCATCTGGTAATTCTGCATTTGGAAACAGATTGCGATTCACCACCCACTGTTGTATGCAAAGGGATACATGCATTTTTTCCCTTTTGTTACTTCCTAACTTAAAGCCCTATTTTCCAATTCAATCCTTTTTTTTTTTTTTTTTTTTTTTTTTTTTTTTTTAACACCCATGTCAAGAATCCTTTACTTTCAGTTCCTCAGAGATACAGTATGGCTTCAAACACTGTTAATAGCATACTGCACTCAGCTGAGGAAACTTAAGCCAGCAGTTCTGAGTGAAATACCCGCTTAGATGCATGTCCTCCAGGAACTACTGCACCTCTGAGGATTCTCTCTCTTTCTACTGAAGGACTCTGAAAGAGAAGACCAGGTTTTAGACTTTCCTGAATACACTGAACACTGAGTGACTGAGGCTACAGACAGTGCCATTACAATTAGTCTCAGTTGTTCCCTAACTGGTGATTACCAGGAGGAAGCAGTATCAAAGAAGGATGTGCAGCTGCATTTACGAACAGGAAGGATAAATTCAAACCAGTAATTCTGAGTCCCAGAGACCAGCCTTCAACTTTGATTGAGGGAAAACAGGCATGCTGAGATTGACAGCTTTTTCTTAAGAGAACCTGGTAGAAATGCTAAGAAATTGGTAAATTCTCTGAGGATTTAGCATTAGTTTTATTCACCTTCATTCCAGGAAGAAAATATGAGAATATCTAATACTGTATTAGACTTAAAAGCTAATCCCGAGAAGATGATCTGTGTAAAGCAAGAGCGAATTATCCTCTGCTTCTCTGTCGACAACAAACTAAAAGTCTCTGTTGGTTGTAAACAAGACCAGAGAGGACTTCAGGGGACTAAGTCCTACTGACAAAACTGCACTAGGAAGGAGAAATGTGGGTATATAAGAACGCCCCCAAACTACAAACAAAACCCCACCTGACATCCGCAATTGGAGACTGGGGAAATGTCATACGTAATTGTTCTTCCACTTCCTTGAGAGTCTGCTCAAGGCTGAGGGGTATTTTTTGGTTCTGTTTTTTCAGATCTTCAAAGTGAGGCCTCGAAAAACAGCACCGAAACCTAAAAGCATTGCCCAGCACAGCGATCCATCACAAAATGCGAGACATACGCTCTGAAAAGAAACTTTATGGCTTCTGTGGAAGTCGGGGCACTGAGCGAGAACAGTAACACCGCTCTCAGATCCAAGGCAAGCTTTTCCTGCAATCGGCTCAAATGTTTTTCACAAGTCAATTTGGGAGCCATTTTTCACAAAATGTTGAAGCAGCCTATATAAGGATTTGAAATATATATCTGAATACATTAGCAACTGGATAAAAACAATGAGCTATGAAATAGCCTTTTAAAATCTTGAATTTCTGTAATATACTTCAGGGAAGCTAGTAAATTAGTAAAGGTATCTCTCTTGATACTGGGCATCTCAAAGTTTTGTCAGAGAGTTCCAATTTCTTCTGGAAAATTAAAATGGAAAGTACCCAAAGAATGTTGCTGCAATTCAGTTAAGAAGCACCGAGTACTCCCGCTTTCTTTCCCTTCACAATCTTTCTTCCTGTTTCTTCTTCAAAAGAGGCACACCTGTTAACCCTTTTCTTTGAAACTAGGGCAGCTTTTTTTCCTAGAGGTGGGTTGGTTTCCTCCTTTGCCTTTTCCTTCTTTTAACACCTTGCTCCCGCCTCTCTGTCCTTCCTTTTCCTCACTTCTTCCCTGCTCCTTACCCATCTCGTGGCCTTGTCCTGGCCTTCTCCTTATTTCACTTTTGCAGCGGGTCCCTGAGTTTTGCCTCCTTTCTACCGCCTGCATGCAGAATAGCCCCTGCAGATGGTACAGTACTAATTGCCTCCCGAGCTCTTTCTGTAATACGTGTCCACCCCTCTGACCTGAAAAGCACATTCACGGTGATACAGAAAAGTTAATCTCTCTAACTGCCACCGCTACACATTGCCTACCCTGCTTTGTCTGGTTTTGTTGTGTTTTTTTTCCTTAAACCAGGTGCAGTATGCAGACACATTGTTGAAATGGGTTCTTTCCGATGTGGGTGGGACCACTGAACCAAGAGGGACTTAGAAGTGAACAAATACTTCTCCCATTCGTTCAAACAGCAGAACACGTGAGGGATAGAACGCTGACTGAATAGGGAAGCTCGTCCATGCCTCAGGCCTATGCTAGGTGGGAAACTGATCACAACTACTGACATCTGGTTTCCAAATCTCATGATACAACGTTACAATGTTCACCATTCGGTGAGGGGTGGGCTATCACACCGACTGCTAATTGCAGGGCATACTTTGACCAGAGGAAATGCAGAGGTTGCAGCACTGCTGTGGAACTGAAAGCTGTGAAGAGTTCCTGAGGAGTAGTTAACCTTAGCTTTTCATGTAATAACACACAGCAGGAACTGCAAAACCAAATGCCCCCTACGCATAGTATATGTCCCGCACTGAAGTATAAAGTGAGAAGTTACGTGATGCCGTTCACATCATCCTATTTTTGAAGCATCCCTTTGTTGGTATGAATGTACTAAAACAAGTCCCAGTGAAGAAACTGCTAAAATGAAGAACAGTGAAGAAGGAAAAAGTGTCTCCAAGAAAGATGCCTGATGGAGCTTTGCATTCATCATAAAGTTAGCCCTTTTAAATAGGCCAGACGTACTATAGATTAAAATGTAAGGAAGACCTTAGCTGGGAACAGTGTTCTTTTGCAAAGAACAGTTTCTCTTGTAAAAGAATGTAGTTACCCAGTTCATTGTTTAGATGTCAGTATTTTTTGGTCTTTGAGCACTCCTGGAAATTTGTACAACCCCGATGACCAGCAGCCTTCACCCCCACCACAGGTAGTTGTGTACTGGTTTGATGATTAGCAATTGTTTTGACCTGTTAGACCATACGGTTTGGAACGATGAATGGATTCTCACTTTAGGCTAAAAAGAGCACAAACTTCCCTATGGATACCCTTTAGCAGCAGTTGAGAACGGGATTTCAAAACGCTTACCTTAGCCACACAGGCTTCAACCCTTTTTCTTGATGATAGAGCGTTCCTGGCTGGGCTTAGGAAGCTTCCTCCTAGGCTCAGACTTCTGTTCAGGGCCAAATTGTTGCCAAGCTGTCCCAGTTCAGCTGGATGCAGAACTGGACTTGCAGACAGGCCTCCACTGACAATGCTGGTGGTGATTAAAGATTTGCTTCTACGGCGCTCCTGCAGGAGCTTAGCGTTGGCTTCTGCTAGTCTCTCATTAGCTCTGAAACATTCAGAAGCATACAGAGAATTACCTTTGGTAGTAGCACTTTCGCAAAGTTACCCTGCAGGTCTTTGACTGTTACCTGACTTGTGAAAGTGGAAGGGATTAAGGGCATCCAAAATAAGAACAGAATTTGGTCTGAGGTTTTTTGGAGAGCCTGTTTCTAAGAAGTCACCCTACCTGCAAGGAGCAGCAAGAGTTACTTAGGACTTCTCAGCATTAGGGCTTCAAAGCAACCCGTGAATGCCACATGTTTACCTAGCCTCTTCTGAAAGGTATGTCACCTGCGTAAGACCTCTGGGCTACCCTCCCTTTCCCAAGGAAAGCGCAAACTTCAGGCACACCGCTACAATGGAAGCCAACGCAGATTTTTTTTTTTTGGCTTCACTGAATCCAGTTCTGTTCTCTGAAGGGCTTACCCTTATTCAAGCAGCATGGACATGAAATTTATCTTTTCTGCCATACACAGAACAAGAGGAGGAGATTATTAGAGATGGGCAAAAAGGCTGCCTGTTAAAACACCAGCAACTTTAAAAATACCCTATGAATGCCATGATCAGTGCTGCTGCTGCTGCTGGAACACTAAAGAGAAATGAAGACAGTTCTAAGGAAGGGGAAGAGTCTTAAGGTACCTTCCTTACAAATATGCCATTTTATGCTTACACACATAATGCTGACCAGATGCAGAAGAGGGATTTTAGGAGGAAAATGCATGAGGAAAAAGTAGTATCTCATGACCAGTCCAAAAAAGCATGGACTTACCTTTCCAGTTTATTTGCTAGGCATCTTCTAATTTTTACTTCTTCCAGATACAGCTCTTTGTACCTTTCCGCTTCTGCCTGCGTGGATTCTTTTTGAAAAATACTGTCTTGTTGGGTGTTTTTTATCCTGTCCAATTCACATTCGAGATCTCGAATTCTGTGTTTTAGCTGGTTTCTCAGAGAAGCATGATGACTGGCTCTGATTTGTTCCAGTCTGTCCTGGGAGGCTGCCTGTGCCTGAAGCAGATAATGCACTTTCAACCACCGCAGAGAAAAAGAGAACTCTCCGGGGCCAGTCACTTGCACGTACCCAATTGCAAGGGCCCGGCTTTACTCAGCGAGGCAACTGTGCCTCCTCACTACCATCAGCAATCAAGGCCGAACCCTGGAAGTACCGTGTTAAATAAGTCTCTTCACGCAGAAGGAACCCCCCTCTTAGCACTATTGTTCATCAGAGCTACTAATGAAAGAACACTGTGTCTGTGGGACAGGGCATATAGAAAAGGAGTCCTCAAACAGATGATGAGGATCCCTCACCTCCACCCACCCTCCACCTCCCCCGCTGCAGCTTGAGTGACTTTGTTCCTGAGCGCTTTCCCCTGTACCATGACAAAGCAGGACTGTATGTCTGGCCATGACAACCGTTAAGTTGCAGCACCCACGCAAGGATGAACAGTGAGAACAAGACCAGCGGGCAGCGATACCTCCCAAGAACTGCAAAAGGAAATCTACCTGGGGCAAGCTTTTGATTCGGGGACCTGCAGGCACATTACACACGCAGAGGAAAGCACTCCTGCCCAACCACATTCGCTTCTCCCACTGGCCTTCAGGAAAGACCGAGGCACAGCACTAACACACACAGTCAGGCACCAAAACCAAAATATGAAAAAATGACGACGACAACAAAAGGATATGATAGAGACTACAGACACAAGTGAGAAATCCACTTACCTGCAAAAATAGATTGACTTCTTGCAGTTTTTGTCTTATTTCTTGACCAGCTCGTTCTTCTATGTCTTTTTTATATTGTTCTATTTGGCTATGATCCACCATGTTAGTGTCCAAATGATGTTTGAGATTAGCCAGCTCTTCTTTCAGCTGGCATTTGCTCTTCTCCAGTTTTTCATGGTTCCCACGCATAGTGGACAACTCTTCTCGCAAATCCTGATTTTGTGCTTCCAGCTCCATGCATTTTTTAGACTCTATCTCCAGCTGCTGGGAAAGTTCACCAACCTGTAGACAGAAAAAAAAAAAAAAATAAAAAGGAACTCAGAGGCATCTGAAATCAGTCAATTCTGTGAAAATCCTTCAAGGGGTTGGCCATGGAGACCGTATTTGTCATCTGCTGACTCAGTATTAAAACCAAAGTGAAACCAGGCTCTTCTTTTAAAACAAGAACAGCTTGGACATCATTTCTGATAGGATTCCTCAGGCTCCCATCCTTGCTCAGTTCTTTCGCAGCAGGTCACAGACCAAGAGGTACCAAACTAGCAGCATTTCACCCATGGAGCTCGGCTGAAAAGCACTAGGGCTATTCCTCCCTGAGATGCTCTTACGGTCATGGGAAATCAAACACGCCCGTACCCAGCCACCTTCTGGTTTCATCCAAAACCACATGTATCATGCTTGATGGGATTTTGTACATGCTGTCAACACAGTCAAAGCTTCATTACAGAACTGACAAGACAAGAAACAGATGCCCTTGTTTTCCATTACACCGAAAGATTTGTAAATAGTGCTTCAGAACACAGCATTTACAGCAGTGGTGGAGGAAGACTTATTTTCTCTAGGTCAAAACTGCGGTTTATTTTCAAAAATTTGCAGGGAATAGCAGACTTTCATTAGGCCCCAGTGGTCAACTACAGCTCTGTCCTCCTCTTCCCCCTCCAGAAAGACACCTTTTCTATACCTGTTGAACATAAAACACCACGTCCTGTCTTGTATTAAAAAAAAATGGAGGAACCCAGCATCATAAACACTTGAAAAAGTCTCTAACAGCAAGTAGAAACTTTAGACTGATTTAAAATCACCTAAACGTAATGCGCTTCCCCGTCATTCAGAATAACTCTTCCAACAGAAACACAAAACCGCTACTAACTTTTGGACTGAAGATGAGCCACTGCAAAGGCAGCTGACTCATTCTACAGTACCTTCTAAATACGAACCTAGCTCTGAAACACGGCTGCTTTGGCAGCAAAGCTGAGTAACGAGCAGAGGAGTAGATAAAAGGTTACGTGCTACTGAACAGCCAGAGCAACCTCAAAAGCACTGCTGGGAACTCTCCTTCTGGGTCCCCATGACAAGGGCAAGATGGGCTGAGACAGCTACTAGTCCACCATAAGTTACAGCAATTTTTCTGCATCACCTCACCGCATCGTGCCCTGGGAAGAAACGACACCATTTAGAAAAGAAAACCTGAAGTGCCTCCTGCTCATCTCACGCTCAAGGTGGGGCTCAAGGGGTGATCTTGGGCAAAGCCAACTTCATACAGTTGTTCTGAGTTACGGCGGTGTTACGTCCCTCTCTTCCAGAGAAGGGATTCATCTGTCGGCACTAGAAGATGCTGCCACAGCCTCAGGCTGCAGCCAGGCCTGTGCCAGGCCACATTGCTCTCAGCCCTGGCCCTCACCGCATGGCCACGATGTCCTGGTTGGACTGCAGACCTGCGCATCCCTACGGACTGGCCTGGTGATCTGCACTCTTGGCTGACCCTGCTCACCGTCACCGGACCTGTTCTGCTCTTCTTGCTGAGGGCCTGTGGGACCGCCAGCCTTGCCCATAAGGATATGCCCACCAGTACGAGTTATAGTCATCTACTACGGTAACAGTAGAAGGAGCATCCAGAAAGTCAGTCAATTCCAAAATACAGCCAAGAAAAAAAATCAGCAGCAGGAAAAGAAGTATAAGGAAAGAGTAACACAGGTTTCAAAAGAAAAAGCGCCACCACCACCAAACCTCAAACAAAGCAGTGCTCACCTTTGTTCTTAATCTACCAATTTCATTGACCGTTTCAGAATATCTGTTCTTCATCTCTTCCTGCAAATGAAGCTGGGACTCTGTCTCTCTCTCCTCATACACCCTCAGTTTCTTCATAGCTCTGTCCAGAAGCCTCTTCAACCTGCACAGCAAATCAGTCAAGAAAACAATGAAGCAAAGGAACAACGGGCCTGTTTCACATATTCTCAAGTACACAGCACAGACGTGCCTTGCTCCATCTTTAATGTGATTGACACACCAGGAATTACTGAGAAAAACCAGCATTCCCATGCCACAAGTCACTTGGAGGGTCCAAATGTCACCTGAAAAGGGGAGTAAAAGGCTTCCTTCCCTCCCAGGAAAGCCACAGGGCAATCTGCATTTGCAGTTCTTTTGTCAACTACTGACAACTACAGGCGTGTACAGAAGCACCTTGCAAGAACTAACAGGGGGCTTGAATTTGCTCAGGGTTACGTGTACCTATTTTTACACTGAGGTGCAATAAAGCTTGACTTCGACTCGGGGATACCTCTTCACCATACTAAAAAGCCATACCTCTTGCAGTCTTTCTGCAGTTCGATGTTTCTTTTCATTTCTTGATCCAGGCGCAGTTCGACTGGGCGTTTCAACTCTACCAGCTTCTTCACTTTCTTTCTTTCACTCTCACACTTTCAAAACAGAAAAGATACATGACACACAGAGCATAGGAACAGGATCTCCATGCAGTATGTGCATCTAGTGTTCTCCACAGAGAAAGCTGCAGTACGTCTCTATCTGTTAGCCAAGTTCCACAGAACGCCAATTGACAGAATTCCTGAGAACATGTAATCACTTCATGTTTCACATCAAACAGGCCAATACCTAAAAACAGAAACAGATTCTCCTGATGAAGCAAAGCCCACACACTTCTAATGCTTCAAGGCAAAAAGTTGCAAAAGATGCTGGAGAACCATTTTGGCAGCTATTCTGCTCATAACAGGGATTACATAGGTGTGCACATCATGGGAGAGCATATGTCAGTTTAAAGCTTTCCTGTGATCTTCAACGACCAGCAGGCAGAGGTTTGCGGAGGAATGTGATCTTTTGGAATCCTTCAATGTTTTATTCCCCCCTGTCATACTTCCATCCCTTTTTTTGGGGTGTATATTCATATGTTGTTCTTCCTCTTGGTGTTTTCTCAGCCAAGCCAGAGGAGAGACGGCAGTTGGTTTGACTTTGTACTTCCACTTTTCCTCTATGAAAAAGGAGAAAAAGGAAAGACTGCCCCTTGGAAACTGGCAGCCATTTCTTGCTTCCCAAGCACTAGTTCATTTGGCCAGAGTTTCTGCAACGCTTTTAATCTCCTGCTACCCTGAAAACATGCAGTATCTTCTCCATACACTGCACTGGAAAGAGGAAGCATTTTAACCCTGACGAGAAACCACAACATCAGAAGATGACCAAAAGGAATCCAAGGAAAGAACTAGGGAACTGCAGCCCTGTTCTATGTGCTCAACTGATAGCAAACCACACTGGGAACTCTTCCCAACAGAACCACTGCAGAGTTTACACAAAGATACTCAGCTAGCTTTTATTTGCTTCGTGGATGATCCCCAAATGACAAGAGACTCAGAACCTGAACGGCAGGGAACACAGAAAAAGCCCAGTATGTAAGAACTCGACAAAAAGGTGGACATGGTTCTCCTGGGTATTGGCTAGGTGCCTGGAGAGTTTTCTGGGCTCACCTGTTCCAAGAGTTCAGCCTTTTCCCTGGCAAGCTGAGCAACACGCTCCTCAAGGTGGGATCTTGACTTCAGCTGCTCTTCCCACATGCTGTGCAAATCCTTGGATGTCAGAGCCTGCTTCTGCATCTGTGAGAGCAACGGTGGCAAAAGAAAAAGCTAAGGTGACCGGAAAGACAGCACTGCAGTAGAAAGCAGTAACTGAAATGGAAACAGGCCTGAGCTCTCCTCTCCCCATCCAAGACCTACAGATGAGGATAATGCGAGTGTAAAACACACCTCAGGAAACACAGCCAAGAACAGCAGTTGAAGCTGGTGGAAAGAATGAACACTCTAGAAGCAACAAGAGGAGGTTGCAGCTTTGGGGGATAAGAAGACGCGCACACACACAGCCACCCTACCGCTTTCTTCCAAAGGTCCTCTGAAGTTCATAGTGATACGTACTTCATAATATAAAAATTCCTCTAGTGCCCAGCACAGACGATACCCTCCCCTCACGGCCTCTGTAACAGCTGTACATCTCCTGAGAGCAAGGCAATGTTTTCAAATCGGCAATACTATTTATGCTTCTACCCAAAGGGACAAAGACTTGCCTAACAGATGGATCTGAGCGGAACGGAACTTGCTGATTTTGTTCAAGTACAAAGAATGCAAGATGACTAGATGCTTTTGGTGTCACTCTGTACAGATCTACAGAAAGTCACGAAAACCTCAGGACAAAGGCTTAGACGAAAAATCCTCACCTCGGGCTATACAACCTTCTCCAGTGTCCTTACAGAGTAGGTGTAACGCTGGGTCTTACAACAGAAGCTAACACGGTCTCAAGGGCAAGCTGTGACAAAGCTGCAAAGGTAACACGGATCTCCCAAGTCCAGTCTCCTCTCTCAGCTTTCAGCCACAGACCTCCCTCCTGCCCACAACATCCATCCTATCCATCGTGTGCTATGGTTTAACTCCAGTAGACAGCTAAGCACCACACAGCCACTTGCTCACTCCTTCCCGGTGGGATGCGGGAGAGAAACCGTCAGACAAATCATGCTGATGAGCACGAGTATCTTGTACACCACCACACAGATACAAAACACAGCAGCAGGGAACAAGGAGATGTACAGCCTTTTCCCCTGAGGGTGCCTTGCCCTAAAACCAGAAAGGTATTTGTCAGCTGAACTGTGCCTACACAGCCCACCTGATCTTTTCAGCAGTTACCTGCACACAAAAAATGCAAAGACTACAACAGTCTTTCACAGGAGCCAGTTATGTACCTGCTGCTGGTGGTCCTCTGCAGCTGCTTGTGTTGTTCGTAAGCCAGTTATCAAGTCTTCCAGGCGGTTATGAACCTACAGAAGCATTGAGAAAAGCAGGGAGACACACTGTGACTTGCCAGACTGAAGTTTACGCCTCAATACAAAAAGTAAGTATTACACACGCTTCTTCGCCTCTTCCTTCCTGTAGTATTTACACCTGGCACCAATGATCAAAACAGCCTTAGTTTGATGCCACTGCAAAACTGTTAGCAATCATCCCCTCTGCCATTTGCTTCAGGGAGAGAGAGCACCGTGTGTGCGGGATACAAAGCATCTCCAATGAAAACAGGAAGGAGCAGCTTTTCACAGTACATCTGAAAACCATGCCCTGTTAACCAAAGGGAAGGACCAGCACTGTGACTGCCTTCCCTCTTCTCTTGTCAGTGTCAGTACATCAAAGTTCAACTTTCATATGTAGTTATTTTCAAATTCTCTTCAGTACTAATTAACAACTGCAGTCATAACAAGAACCCTAGTTCACTGGTTACAACACAAAAATCATTTGCTTCATAGAGGTCACAGTTGAACACCTCACCTGAGCCAAAATTAACCACTGCGCAGAGGCAGTGGCAATTCCAAGGCCCACACTTAGTTCTGCAAATGATACCACATACATTCCTGTTCACTGTTTCACCAAAACAAACACACAGCAAGTGGCCAAAGGAAAAGCAATTCTGCACAGCTAAAGCTCTGTGGAGTTTTTACTCCAGCCTGATGATGCCAGTCCGGCCTCCAACGTGAAGCGCTCGGCATCAATATCCCCTGCGGATTTTCCACAAGTTAACCCGATGAATACCTTTAATGACACACATTGCGACAAGTGTCTGAAGTAGCATCTGATGTCACGACGGGTCTAAAGCAGACAATAGTTACACCGGCGTATTAGTGTCAGATCCCTACCTTTTAGAGCATTAAGTAGGACCTGCTATAGGAGCGTGGGAAAACGCTCAAGCCCAGAAGGGCGGGGAACAGGCCAGGAAAGCAGCCTGCTTCAGCCTATGTTCAGGAGAACGCAGGAACCGAGTTCCCCTAGGCTCTCCCAGAAAACCTCATCTTAAAATTTCCCCACAGAAACAGGTAACTGGGCTGACAAAAAGGGAAGCTTGTGGTCAGCTTACTGAGGCAGAGGCTTGCAGGTCTCTCTGAAGGGCTTCAATCCTATTGCTCTCTTGCTGGACTGTGGCTTCCAACCTGGCATTTTCAATTTCAAGGCTTAAAAAGAAATACAGGTCTTAATGTGGAAATCTACCAGAGCACCAGTTCTGAAAAAACAGTGTGAAATAACATAATCTAAGACAAAAGCATCCTTCAAAGTCGTGTATCAACTTGCTGTGAGGCAACAAGGCTACCTGTCGCTCTCACACAATCCCAGAAAGTGACAGACACCTTGCTTCACGGCGCTACTCTCTTACCGTTGCACATGCTCTTCCAGTTGTTTTATAGTAGCGTTAGTACCAGAAGATGCCGACAGGAGGTCCTGCAGTTTCTGGGAAGAAGCGATGACTTCTCTTTCCTTATTATCCAAGGCCGTCTTCAAATCGCAAATACAATGCTCAGACTGCAGGTGCTGTTCTTCCAACTCCCGCAACTGTAAAATCACAGCAGGAATCTGCAGTCGTGAGGTGAGCTTTTCTAGAGAGGAGTCACCTGCTGCTGCAGAATTCAAGCTGCTACCCAAAGAACTGTAACCATTTCAAGTACATTCAAACCTTCACTCCTGCTAGCAAACGAAGACAAATGGTGTTACTACTTTATACTGGCCTCTGCCGTCCCTGCCCTGGGCACTAGAGCACGGTTCTAAGCACCGACACTGCCCCTCCCAGCCTTTCAGTGACTCGTGACACTCCTTGTATCCACCTGTTTGCTCCTCCATGAAAACACAAATTAAAAAGTTCATCCTTCTCCTAAGGTGACTTCCCGACTCCCTCATAAGGAGGTGAGGATGATTTCTCTTTCAGAGCTCTGAGGCCTCTATACTTCAGTTGTTGTAAGAACACTGCAAAAGGTGGTCCCCGCCTCAGAAAGTAGCTTACAGGTCACTTGCAAGGAAGCTGCTTAAGGATGGCAAAGAACTGCAGGGCCAAGGAAGGGGGAAAAAAGAAAGAGAAGAGTTATATGCAGAGTAAGTTGCAAAAGCATTCAGAATTGAGAAGATGTTACCTGATGGCAGGGGGGTAGGAGTGGGGCAGGGGAAGCACAGACAGCATGAAAAAGCCCAAAGGCAGCAGTCCAGTTCTTCAGAACTGAGACAACCTGCTTGGCCAAACCAAATGCAGTAAGCTATAGACACATCAGTTTATTTTGCAAAGGAGCTTTGCAAACAGAAACCTTTGTTTAAGTAAGGACATAGTGTCATCATGTCACAGACCTTCTCATCATGGACATCAGCTTTATAAAACAGTGAATTTAATTCACACAGCATTAAATCTATCCTGCTGAAGTTTCTTCTAGGGTTTTAGGACAACATTCGCTCCTACTTTCAACAGCTATCCTCAGATTTATTGATATAGACGTTATGTACCTTGGTTTTAACCTTTTCCAATTCTTTTTGCAAGCGCAATTTGTCTTCCTCCAGGTCACTGCGGTAGCGCGTAGTAACTTCAAGTGAAGCTTCTGACATAGATTGCTTTTTAAGAGCATCGGCAAGCTCCTGCTGCAGCTGTCTGACCATGCCCTAATGAAACAGTTAAATTAGCATGAAGAAAACTGTATGAACATGAAATATGCTTTTATTTTAAACTTATTTGATTAACAGAACTGTCTTTGGATTGAACTCAAAGGTAGGAAATTTTGCCTGCCACTAGCAGGTATCTGCACAGATGATGTCCTCTCTTCATCTTGCTCAGCTGAGCACCTCCAAACTATCAGCAGCTCTTCATGAGGATTTCTCTTTTCTAATACATAAAAAAAGGCTCAAGTACTATTCTTCTCAGAACAATACAGAAGCACACACTGCAATCGTGGTTTTTTTCTAACAAAATCCAAAGAAATCTGTGGCGATATAAGAGCCCTAGTTCGACTACAGATATTACTCTGATGACAAAACCCATATTAAGAGTGTTCTTTGTTCTATTCCTCCATTATACAAATATAATTAAATGAATACATATATCTGAAAGCTCTTCTGAGATACACTTTATGTTGATTTATGTTGAATCACATCCTCTTGGAGACTTCTTACTAAGTTCATTTTAGAATAACAACTGCCTTTATACTGACAGATTAGTTTTACAAAAAATCGGGATAGTTCATATCTATCTATCTATCTAGTGTCTTCAAAAGGAACCTGTTATTTTGGTAGTAAGAATACAAAGCAATTCACATTACAGTGATTGACAGCACTGCTGGAGTTCTCCCCCCCTCCTTTAAAGTAACTCACAAATGAAGACTAAGGTGGTTATCTGACACATGGAGATATTTACCTCACTCAAAGATTCTGGATTTGTTACGTTAAAGGAAATGTAATTTTAAATCACTATTCAAGTCATTAAGGGAGACAAACCTTACACCAGAGTGTCTAAATACTGAATGTGATTAGTTCCTATTTTCCCAAAAGTCAAGGAAGATTAAACAAAATGAGTAAGTCAACTTTTAAATCATTGCTCTACCTGGAACTGGTAAAATACTTTATCAATAGAGAAGACCCTACCTTCTCCAATTACCTATAGCTTTTTCAACTGTCTACTTATTCCTCACTCCTACCCCCACCTTTTTTTTTCTTGACGCTGTTTTCTTGACAAAAACCATCTACAGGCTGAAATGGAAGCAACACTTGCTTCATGCATGTTTGAGCAATATAGAAGTTATGCTAATGCTCTGCATAGGAGCATATTTCATACTCATATACTGTGTCAATTTGCAGGCAGGCCCCTCAGAACCCCCACAACACATACATAAGCTAACACCTGGACACTACTATAATACTCTTCAATTCTGATAGCAACTTATGGAGAAGCAATTTTTTTTTCTCTATAGGAGCTTAATATAAATCCATCCCCCATCACTTCACTTGTTTGCACCTTCATTTCTCAGCCCTTGCATATTGCATGGTTCTGCCTTTTATACTACTCTTGTTTGTGTCATCAGTGCAATACATATATAAAAACCATCAAATACATAAAAGCATTCTATATGGCATAAAACAGACTAAGGAAAAGAGACGAAGAAAATACTAGAGAAGAATCACTTTTCTTGATCAAAGCTTAGACTACGATAACTTTTTTCTGTTCTCTGCTCAGATCTCAGCAGTAACACCCTGTTTGCCACAAGTCCAAGAGAAACACGACAAACCAGAAAAAAATCAACATTAATTGGTCCCATGCATGTAACTTATACCTGGTACATTTTAGAAACATAAAGTAATTTCAAGAACTGACAAACTTTAAATTGTTCTTTCCAAGTGTGTACTTTACCTCTCTTTCTACTTTGTCAGTTTCATATTTAAAGACTTGTTCTCTTAAATCAGTACACTTGGCATTTAATTCTTTGTTTCTCTCTTCCACTAGGCAAACTTGCTTTTCAGTATCAGCTCTAAGTTTGTTGAAAATATCATTAAACCGGTCCTGCACATCATTCACTACTTTTTCTTTGATGATCCCTTTGTTCTGCATATCTTCCATTTGCTGACGGAGTAAAAGGTTTTCACTCTGAAGCTGGGCCAGTCGCTCCTGCATGGATTCCTGCTTTATTATAAATTTGCTTACTTGATCTTTCTCAAGTTGTCGAGCATGATCGCATTCCTTTGCCTGACACTGGGCTTGACTTAATTCTTTTTGTGTCATTTCTAAAAGCAATGTTTTTTCTCTAAGCGTTTGTTTCAACTGGTGAAGCTCATTTTCTAGACTATTAGCTTTGCTTTCAGCTTTACTCAGCTGCTGAGACAAGCTCTTGTTGGTTTCTCGCACATCAGAGAGATCATGATGGAGCTTGTCTTGCAAGCGAAGCCATTCATCACGTTCTCTCTGAAATGATCGTTCAGCATCACTTTTTGATGACTGATGACGCTCAAGTTCTTGAACAGTAGTGTTCAGGCGGCAACGAAACGATTCAATTTCTGTTTCTAGTTTGTCTTTGCTTTCTTTTGTCTGCTCAAGTTTGGAAGTTAACACTGCAGATTCTGTCTTCAATAAGTTCAGCTGTCCGTTGTACTGAAAAACTGTTTCTGTTAAGGCTTCCTCATTCAGTTTAAGTTCCTTTTTGAGATCTTCATTTTTTTCTTTCAAGGTCTCATTTTCCTCTAAGTACTTTCCTTCTTCCTCTTGGTGCCTAAGTCTTACTTGATCAAGTTCTAGTCTTAGCATAGCAATCTCATCTTGTAGTAGCTGATTTTTGTACAACAGATCCTTTTCTCTCTCTGTGTTGGATTCCTGAATGACAGAGAACACGAATAAATAGCCAGTTGGGAAACGAGTCTACAAAAACACTTCAGCATCAAACTGCATTTTATACATTTCTAATACTGAAGCAAGATTTCAAAGATAAGAGTGAAATTTCAGGTAATACTTAAGCTACTCTGTGAACCCATGCATGAGTACAATGTATGCACACACTGGAAGTGTAACATACCCTTAAAACCTAAACGAAAATCCCAAATATATAATGTCTTTTTTTTTTTTTCTTAAGCCAGCAACCAAATAATAAAATTACTGAAAATATCTCAAGTATAAAGCTTTTAAAATGACAGTGCTTTGTTGTATGGGCATGCCTTTAAAATACTCCTATTAGTTTAGCTGTGTTACAAATCTGGTAAAAAACAAGGCTAAAAAGGGTATTTTCCTTCTTGTGTTACCTTACATCTTGCATCAGTTGTCCAATGTCTTCTTAACACTTATTCTTTTGTATTACTGAAAGTTAGCTATACAACTTAATCAGCCCTAGAATGCAATAGTCTTGTATATTTCCTGTTTGTTATTTAACTTTTTTTTCCACATAAACATATTCACCCTACATTTATTGGGCAGCACAGCCAAGAACAAATAGTTCTTCCAAGCACTAGACATTCTTAGTAAATTCATAAACCTTTTTCAAGATTTATTTTTTTTTATACAGTGTTTATGATTGCTTTTTCTCCTCCAGTTATTCCAACTCCTACAGAGAGTTTAACTCATTGCTGATATTCCTTCATAAAATTTTAGTATGCGTTAGGTGGAAAAGAAAGGTACACCTGAAATAAGTAAGTTTGATAAAGGAATAAGTAATTTAAAAAGACCAAGTAATTGGAACACAACAAGTAAGCGTCAAACAACTTTCTTCCTGGTCAACCTTTGACATAGCTAGGTGTTTCACTGATAGAAGCCTTAAAAAGTGATGACAAAATGTTTATGAAATGAAAAATAACATCGCTTAAGAAAGAGGGTAAATAGTATCTTCTTTTAGTTTCCTACTTGCATATGCAATTCAGGTACATATAGGACTCATGCTGCTTTCCAGAACATTTAAAGACGTAAGGGAAAACAGAAAAGATATTTACAGAGTTAAGTTATGTTGGTAAACTGTAAAGAATGCATCAAGAAGCACAAAAAATTATGTAAGATTTAGTACGACTTTAGAATGAACATGGTGAAATTTAATTAATTAGAAAAAAAAAAATCTACTTACCTCTGAATTTTTTTCTATAGTTCTTCTTGTCTCTTCTTCTAGTTCCTTCTGTCTCCAGAGGTGGTTGTTCAAAATTCCTTCTTGCAGGGCTCTGGCACTCTTTTCCTGAGAGAGCTGTCTTTGTGTTTCATCACGCTCTTCTTCAACCTACAGTAATATATAATTAAACTACTTGCATCTTGAGAAAAATCAAGAGCTAGCAATATCTTCTCATTCTCCTTTGTATTCTTTCAAATATTTTTGCTTCCCCACAGTTATGATAATCCATCTATAAATAACAGATTTTAATTTTCTCCTGAAAAATTAAGAACAAATACAGAATGTTTTGTAGTATTTTAGAAAAATAACTCAAAGTCAGGCTTTGCCTGAAATACAAATGAAATCTAAATTTTGGAAAAGTGAAAAAGGAATCATGAACTTGCAAATTAAAAGAAAAAACCAAAAGCAAACCCAGACCACTTGTGAACCAACTGTTCTCAGCTGTCCTCAAAAATTTGACAATAGTTACCCAACACCTCTTCCATGAAGAAAGTACTTCCTTCTTTAGACATACTGGAATACAATGTCAATTAAAAAGAATCAGAAAATAAGAAGAAAAGTGTTTAACTCATTTTTTAATATACCTGTTTCAATAGCTTTCTCAGTGTTATTAACTCCATTTCTGAATTCCTTGAGTGTAACTCAAGTTGCTGTTTCTCCTCCATCTCTTTACAATATTGATCTTCTTTCCTTCTTAGTTTTTCTCTTGTTTTCTCGTATAGCATTTCTACTCTGAGCCTCTTTTCCTCTTCTTGTTTCAAAGCAAATCTGGGATTTAACAGAATATTTGAGAAACTAAAGCACTGATATAAAAAGTAGATATTCCACATTATGAACTTGCAGAGACAACTTATACCATAAAAATGTTAAATCTTTTCAGATTTCATTTTTTACTTTAACTTTTTAAAGAATTCTAACTTCATTCCATTATCTATGGTATCAGTTATACAAGATGCAGAAATAAACCACTGAGTGATTTATCATTTATTTCTAAGTTTACATAGATAAATATACAGTAGTATGCGCATTTCTATAATTGTTTAAAAATAATCTTCATATTATAGACATTTCATTCAAAAGCAGTTTGTTGTCTTATCAAAGCATCATAAACTTGTACTGTGATTAACATATATTTTCTTATTATGCTGAGCATTGCCTACATATTACGGATTCAGTGATTGCAAGTAATACTGATGAAGCAGCACAACACTTATCTATGACAGAAGACCCACCAATTGTTCAGCAAGCCTTCTGTAAGTCTAAACCAACTGCTGACTGTAGGAAGAGCAAGCAGTTTCTACTTACTCCAGAATGAGGTCAAGTGTTCAAAAATAGATTTACAAATGCATAGGGATTAAGCTTAATATGATTAAAAATAGTTTTAAAACTCAGTGGATCTGCATCTGGGAGAAACAACGATAATTTAGTTTTGAAGGTAACTTATAGTGAAAACCTTAGGGAATGTCAACTTAACTAACTGAAACAATCAGCAGTAAGCACCAACATGGTAAAACTGGTCTGTGGTGTGTCCACGGTACCCAAACAAGAAAGCAGTTTCATGTTTTACAACTATTTTGAATATTTTTTCTGATATCTTTGCAATGGTCAACAAGAAAAAAAAAATAAATCAAGTGTTAACATAAGAACTGGCAGTTGAACATTTGCGTTTGAAATTTTGCAAAACAAATATGAGCAACCACTAATAAATTATTCAAAAGACTGACACTAACATTTGTATTTTAACGGTTTATATTGCAAGGAAAAAGCTTTACATATAATTTTTTGTGTAATTTCACAAGAAGTATAGCTTTTATAAGTGTAAAGTTAACGTTGCTTTGAGAATTTATTTAGAATGAAAATATTAATTCTTTGTAATCGATAGATTATTAGAGAATTTTGAAAAACAGTTGGACTCAAATCCAGGCCAAGTCGTGACTGGCTTTGTCTTCCTCATAATCTCCTTCCACATACCAGAAAGCACAACTCCTTGAAGCTCAGTTCCCTCAGCCTCTCCTCACAGGTCTAGTGCTCCTGCTCCCTGACTAGCTCTCTGCTGAACTCACACATACCAATTAAGATCTCTCTTGTACTGGGAGGCCAAAAATTGGACTCAGTGCTCTAGACACAGTTCAGCAAGTGCTGAGTAGGGGCAGACAATCACTCTCCTCAATCTCCTGGCTCTGCTGCTTTTAATACACACCAGGATGCCGTTGGCCTTTTCAGCTACCATGCTGGCTCACGTTGAGCTTGCTCTCTGCTAAGACCACGAGGGCCTTCTTGGCAAGTTCCCCAAGCCAGAACATCCCATGGTACATAATTTCCAGGAATCCTCCTTCCCAAGTGCAGGGCTTTGCATTTATTCTTGCTGAGTTTCTTTTGGTGCCTGCTAGCCATTCTTGTTTGAAGTGATGTGAAAAGTGAGTAAAAAACTCACACAATCCAGATTTAGCTCAGGAGTATGGGGAAAGAGGCAATCCCAAATTTGACTTTCTTTCAAATAGACAAACAAACAAACAAATGCTCTAAGCTCTGTTTTGAGTTGCATTCCGTGGAGTTACCAGGATTCCTAATATTATACAGAAGCTTCAAAGACAAAATCCACAAAATCCAAGTCTTACGAATTCTTATAAATCTCATTTTCCCCATACCTACTCTTTGTTCTCTTCTCTTGCTATTGAAAAAAAGGAGTTAAAACAACATCTACAGAGCTAGTATGCAGGCATATTTTTCCCCCTTTGACATTATGTCCTTTAGAGCATGGCTTGCCCACAGGATTCAAAAAACCCAAACCCAAAAGTCTAGAAACTTATCACCTGTACCATCAGCATCTTCTGCAGCATGAAAACCTACAGGATAGCATACATTACCAGAACGCAAGGTTACATACTTAAGGCTTTGAATATCACTTTTCCACTCCACTTCTTGGTGAGCCAATATGGATTTCAAATCTTGAGTCTCTTCCGCTATTAATTGTGACTCCTCCTTTTCACTTTCCAATTTTCTTACTTCTTTCCAGAGAGCTGTATACCGATTTTTTTCACGTTCTATTATCTGTTCATATTCAAGAAGTATGTTTTGAATTTTCAACAAAATAGCAGAACCTATTTTGAAATAGGAAAGACACAAAGCGACACATATGCACAAACACTTTCCAATGTACAAATTATTTAATGCTTTGCTGTACTGAGTATAGGTGTGGCAAGGTTCTGATAGTGGGAAGACTGCAGATAGTGGGAAGGTCTGTGTGAGAAGAGGCCAGGGCTGCCCATGACAGACACAGCCGGTTCCAACAGACCCACTGCAGGGTAGAGCTGAGCCTCTCAGCCACGCTGGTGGCACCTCAGGGAAAACTATTTAGAAAAAAGGGCAAAAGAAGAGGAGGAAGGGAAAAAAGTGTGAGAAACAGCCCTGCGAACATCATGGTTAGTGAAGAAGGAGAGGGAGGAGGTGCTCCAGGTGCTAGAGCAGAGATACCCCTGCAGCCCATGGAGACGCCACGGTGGAGCAGGTATTTCCCTGCAGAAGACCATGCCAGAGCAGATATCCTCAATGCAGTGCTGTGGAGGACCCCATAACAGAGCAGGTGGCTATTTCCTGAAGGACCTCTGACCCACAGAGATCCCAGGCTGGAGCAGATTTTCCCTGAAGGACTGCAGTCCATGGAAGAACTCATGCTGGAGCAAAGGAAAGGTGTGAAGAAGAAGGAACGGCAGAGAGAAACTGCTGTGTCCTGACTGCAGACCCCGTCCTCCCTGCGCTGCTTGGGAAGTCAGGAGTGAAGTTGAGCCTGGGATGGGGGTGGTGGGGAGGCGTTCTTTTCATTTTTTGTCTTTGTTTCTCAGTATCTGAATCTATTTTAATTGGTAACAAATTAAGTTAAGGTTCCTCAAGTGCAGTCTGTTTTGCCTGTGGCAGTAACTGGTAAGTGACAGCCCTGTTTTTATATTGATCCTCAAGCTTTTTCATCCTATTTTGTCCTGTTGAGGAGGGGCAGTGAGAGGGCAGCTGGGTGGGAGGTTGGCCTTAGTCCAGGTTAACCCAAATTTGCCTAATGAAATTTTAGCATAGTTTAATAGACATAGTAAGTATGTTTATATAATGTTATGTGCCTCTATGCGAGCATCTTATGACAATTGATTAGATATCTATTTTTAAGCAAAGCTGTTATTCTGCTGTACTATTTGTCATTACCTAGTGAGGGGATACAAAGAGGAAAAAGAAGATCTATCTTACTAACTTTTGATGACTACATTAGAAGGAGCTGAACTGTACTTTGCAAGAACCTACTTCTCCAGCTGTGACTAGACAGAGAAACAATGATAAAGTAAAGCATGTTTGCTGAGAATACAGATGGATATCTGAGGTTAGGTGAGAGGAATTTTACATCTTGAGGGGGATCTCTGATCATAAAGAAATATTAGATCAAAATAGAAAACTAAAATAGCTAGGAGTGCACACAAAGAAATCATGTTTTAAAAGAGGAACTTGTAACAGCTGAAGTCAAAGTGACTTGAAAACTTACCTGTATGATCCACACTAAGCTGTTCTAATAGCAACATAGCCTCTTTGTAGGTTGAAGTTGGCAATTCGACATCCTCTGAAGTTGTGTCAGATGACTGAGTTAAGTCAAGGTCATCAGTTACATCCATCTGTATACTGACCTACAAACAATGCAGTATTTTCTGTATACAGCTACACAGTATTACAGACCATTACAAATGCATGAATGATTCATTCTCTCAGTCACAGCCAACAGATCTGGCTCAAATATGATAAAGTTGCATACTAGCAGCAATTTGTGCATCTGGTTGATCACTATATAAATGCTATTCCCATCTAAGTGATTAAAAGCCGATACAAACTATTTATCAAGAAACAAATTTTACAGTACCTTGTTCTTTTCACTGCCTGTTTTTGTTGCAGGTCTGGAAAACAGAAATATATTTCAGTACTGGAATGCTTCTATTGCATTATGAACAACATCTAAAAGTTTCTCTGAAAACTTAATTTCAGAAATGAATTAAACTAGAAATTTAATATAACAATTGTTAGGCATAGTTGAAAACTGAAAAAAATGTGTGTACTAATATGTCTATTGGAAAGCTGCTTTTTCCACAAAATATTAAACAAATAGTTGAAATAACTGTTCTCTGCACTTGACTCAAAATGACAGGAATCTTACAGTGACAGATATGTGGATATACAGATATATAATTATGTGCATTCTCTGTTTAAGACTAGAGTTTTAGCTCTCTTCAGTATAGACAATCCTTCTCTTAAAAATCAAAGAACCATAATTTTGAATTCTCTAGTGTACTGTGTCTGGCTAGGATGGAGTTAACTTTCTTCACAGCAGCCCACAGGGTGCTGTGTGTTAGATTTCTGACCAAAAAAACATCAATAACACACCAATGGTTTAGTTATTGCTGAACAGTGCTTGTACAAGTAAGTACAGGGTGGGCAAGAAGTTGGGAGGGGACAGAGCTGGGGGGCGGTGGGGGGGGGGGGGGGGGGGGGAAGGTGTGTGGAAAGCAAGCAGAAAAAGCTGAGATGCCTTCAGTGAAATTTTGCCCTTTTGTAAGTTTTTCCTCTCCCTTTTTAAAAAATGTATGTATTTACATGCACGCACACACACTGGTAATTCAGAATTTGTGCATATCTGACCTCATCATTAACTTTACCAGTATGTTCAAAGCACTCTAAGCAAAAATAAAGTGGTTTGAACCCAAAGGGCATCAGGTAGTATTTTCATGTGAAAGAGTAAGAATCATTGTACACATCAGGTATACAAAACTTACCTTTAGCCTTCAGATCAATTTTTATCATTAAGTAAATTTTATTTATAACATTCCTTATATTCAGTACCTTCCTTCATCTTCAGATGTTTCACTGAAAGTGCCATCATCCAGTACTTGAAAATTATTTCCACTGGAAGAGCTCATCTGCTGATTAGCATTTTGCTTTGAAGTCCGTCTTTTATTTTTCTTTGCAACTTTGGTATTCAGTGCAAATTTACTACATTAAACAGAAAGGAAAAAACAAAAAAACAACCCAGACCACCAATTGAGTAGCTTCACATAAAATATTTCTGTGAAACAAACATACCTAAGATGATGTCCAGAAACAACAGAGACAAAAAAAATATCTATTACAAAACACAGACTCAACTCCAAAGACCCTGGAAGATACCTAAGTATTTAAAAACCTTTCCCTAGGAATAGGGGGGGAAACATGGAATCTGAGGTAGATTGAGGTAAACTGGAACACATCCAATATCCCCATTAGAGGAAATATCTAGAGCAGAGATTTCCCTGAATGAGACAGGGAAAAACTCCTGCTTAGGGTTACAGAAAAATATCTGTCGTTTTCAAACTTCTGAGATTGGTTTGGTAGTATCATCCTTCCCTTTTTCCTCACAAAGAGCATGTGAACTTAAGGAAAACACCAACTGCATGGAAATTACTAAAACCACCTAGAAAAGGGAGGAAGCAAAGTAAACTTCAAGTTTCTACTTTTCTTTTCTAAATGGCCATTTCCTACAAAAATAGCTGTTTTTTGCAGTCTTCAACTTTGGTTTTGAAGATGCATTTTGCCTCAGTATGGATGAGGAAATCCACAGGGATTTGGTTTCTGTCTCCCCCCCCCCCGCGCCTTTTTTTTTAATAAGTGGGTAATAAATTTTAACCTCCATTATGAGCTTAGTTTTTTCTAAAAAAAAAATTCTTTTCTTAAATGTTTGAGAAGCAGTGGACTACTCACAGCACGTAGGAAACTACTGCAACTACTACAATATCAGAAAACCTAAAAGATACTTAAGTAGTACTACAAATAAGAAATAGAGATCATTTCCTTAGTTTACCCTTTCATCGGCAATTTAATCAACGTCGATCTCTCCTCAGACAAAAAATTCTTTTTGTCTTTTTCTTCTGTAGTGTTTTCATTCTCTACTTTCAAATGGTCAATCTTCTTTAGGGTAACCTTTTGTTTCATTTGCTGATCAGTAACGTTGCCTGCCGGTGTGTGTAATTTATCAAGATCTTCCTGTTTTGCCACCACCTGTGTTTTGGAACATCTTTGCTTGCCTTTTTCATTCTCAACCTACAAAAAGAAAAGTTAAGCTTCATATATTTCTCAGTCTTTATAGAAGAGAGAAACACCATATCCAAGATCGAATAATTCAGGGTTTACTTCTGAAAGCATAAAAAAAAAAAAAATCATACAGAGAAGCATTTTCACAAAATTACACTACAAAGTGTATCAAGCCATTGAAAGTACTTTGAATTCACTCATGATTAAAGATGTAACAAAACCACTGCCCTTAGAAAGAAGACAATAATGTATCTTAGAACATGAACAACAAAAAAGTGACATTAGTGATGGACAAAGAGTTAGGATGGCACAATGTTAGTTGTAAAAACAGAAAAAAAAATCAAGTAGAAGTGTGCTGGGTTATTGCTTCCTTAACGGGGGGGTGGAGGGAGGAAGATCCCAAACCCACAAGCAGAAATGGTTTCACAGCAAACAGGAATTTTAGTGAAGGGCAATGAAGACACACCATGCAGAAATCACAGCAAATGGATAATTAGTCAAGACCCTGTTCAGAAGCTATTTTCATTCTTTGAGTCAGAATCAGAACTGATGTAATTGTGTGCATTTCTTTTTATGGCAATGAGGTGATAACTACTTACACTGGAACTGAGTGCCACCTATTGTTAAACTGGAACAATAATGCATTCTGTTTTCCAAAAAACTAATTACATAATTGGGAAAGGACAAGACTCCACCGCTCTCTTTATTCATAAGTAATGGATTTCCATTAAAACAAAAACCAATTTGCATAAAGCATCTTCCCTTAATGATGAATAGCTACAGTGAACAGGACCATTGATATGGAGAAAGACTAAAGAATAAGGAGTAGCAGGTGAACTTCTACCTCTTTTTGCAGCTGTACCTTCTCTTTCTCCAAAGCCAGGAATGCTATTCGCAGCATTCCTACCTTACTCTTAAATCTTTCCATATCTTGTTTTAGTTCTTCATCAAGATTCCTTTTCAGCATGCCACATGATTGCTGAGCATTTGCAAAAAGATGGTCAATTTCTGTTTCTCCTATTTTGTTATTGTCGATAAGGCAGTCCCTGGGAACACCACCATTAAATCCAGAGTCTTTTCCAAGTTTCCTTTCTGTTACAAAAAGTGCATTTTCATCACTTGTAGAAACAGGTCTTATTTTAGGAAGAGTATTAGAAACATCATTCAAAATACTTGTTTTTAAGCTATGTCTCGGGGAATATTCAGGACTTCCCTCTCCATTTCTACTAATTCCATTTTCATTCTCTTCCATTTCCATAGTAGGCATTTTCTTTCCCTCTCGTTTTGCTAAAGGCATCTTTGTATTATCGGTACCATCTGTGCTATCTTCTTCATGTGTACTCCAGGTATCTTCCATGTTTGCATTTAAGTTATTTTGATCAGGAAAAACACCAAGACTTGGAACTACAATTTTCATTGTGGGTTCTTTTCCACCTAGCATAAGTTTAATATCTTCAAATTCACCTTTACTTTCCAACTTATTACTTGATTCAGTCACACACGATGAAACAACACAAGAACTCTTCAATTCTTCACTGAAGCCATCTTTTGACATTTCTTCCACAAGGGAAGTAGTTTTCCCAGTTTCATTAATTTCACCAAACAGCTGCTTCAGCTCTGCTGTAATGTTTTTAAAATTTGTTTTCAATTCCCTTTTCTCATTTTCAACCCACATTCTTTCATATCTTTCTTCCCAAGGTTTAGGGCTTAACTGCTTGTCAGCAGTGTGCGATTCCTTGTTTTCTGCTAGGGCTTCCTGATGTGAAATTTCTGCTTTGTCAGTCTGATTTTCATGTGCTGTTTTTTCTATCAAGTTGGTAGTTTCTAAAATATATTTATCCTTAAGTGAACAGGTACAGACAGAAAGTTTACCAAGAAAAAGGAAGTTACAGTTAATCTAGGTAGTTTCTGTTGCAAACTCATTCTATCATATAACAGAAATAATAGAAATATGACATTTTGAAAGCAATTCTTTATAATAAAAATCAAGGGATATTAAATTAAAGGTTCACTGAATCATCATTTTCTTAAAAACAGAAGGACCTACTCGAGGAACAAGTTTTTCTTGGATTAGATTTGTCTGAACATTAGGGTTGCTTTTACCTTTTAGCCTGCCTGCTTTCTGTAACTAGTGGCATTTGTCACAAAGCAATTTGTTTTTTCACATTTTATTGCTTTAATACCTTTTTTCATTAAAACTGTCTATGTTTTTCCACTCTCCTTCCTCCACCATTCTCTGCTGTCAGGCATTTTACAGTCCACTACCAGCTGAGCTAATACAATATGAATGAACATGACAAGCTTTTACTGTCTACCATAAGGAGAATTGGCCATGGTAGGATTATTTCTTCACCCAAGACTCAGAAATATTAAATTCCACTCCAAGCTCTGAAGAAAAGCACTTATTAGGGAAACCTGTCCATTCCTTCCCTTATCCCCAAAAAGTCAGGAGTCCAGGCTTGTATGAAAACCGTATCATGCCTCAACTGCACCCACTCTCCTCATGTCCCTCATCCCATGCTCTGTTCCACAGTTCTGACTGCTCCTGTCACATGTCATACTCCTCCCAACATGCTCCCTCAGCTCATGGTCCCTTCTAAATAGGGCCTGCAGCCTTGGTGTCCCAGGGGGCTATGACAACCCAACTCCTCGCAATCCTTTCTCATTAGTCAAGCCCTTTTCTCCCTCTGCAAAAATTCTTCCTTTCAGAACAGGGAAGAAGCACATCAGTCAGCCACCATCTGTCTCAGCCTCTCCATTCCCAAGTTCATTGCCCAACTACTACCACCTTCCAATAGGCTTACGTTCTGTGCTCTGTCTGTTAAAATTAAGCCTGTCCCTCTTTCATGGTGACTGGGTGTTAGGTGGAAATAATTTGCGACACTGTCCTGTAAGGTGTTATGGAAGACTCCAGACCCCTCTATCCAGTCCTGTCCTGTGTGCCCAACACAAACATGATGGCTGCCTTATTCCCCTCTAGAACACCCTCTGAGAAAAAAAAAAACCAAAAAACAAAACAACCTTTTCAAACACTGATTAACATGGCCAAACAAGCACACATTTTGCAGAGGCAGGGAAAGCATCAGAAAGGTCACTAAACTTCAGGGTTTTTTGTTTGATCTTTCTCTTACAAAGAGCAAGACCAGGCATGTTTAATCAAACAGATCAGCACATTACAGACAAATCTGCCTCTTCACTTGAATGTGCATTTTACCAATTCAGACTAATTTAAAATATTTGGGATTACGTACCTGCACCCCACAGTTTTCAATGCCATCCTTGATGTCTTCTTTTTCAGCTGATGATGACATATGAAAGGTAGATCCTGAATATTCACCTATGGTGAAAAGCACATTTTTATAACCAGCATGACTTAATATCACTTATTTACACCTAGACTGCATCTTGAATCATATTTGTGACAAAAATCTTAACACAAAATAACACATCCCCTCACATTTGTGAGCTCCTAGGGAGGAAATTATAATACAGATTTAAGATCCATCTGTGTGAATTCCTTTCTTCCAGGGCATTTTACTTTTTAATGTACAAAGGAAATTTGCTGAAAATTACTGTAAATGGTCACAAATAAAACATTCCTGTTTCCTAAAGGTGCGCGATCTCTCTCTGAGACACTGTGTGCCATGCAGTAACTAGCTACATTGCTCCAGCAATTTTAATTTCCTTATGTGCTGTGCACAGAAAATCATGAATAACAAAATCACAGGCTTAAAATCTTTAAGGCCCCAGCTTTAATCCATGCATGAAACAGATCTGCCTCTAGACATGGATCTGGATGGAGTATTTCAGTCAAATTGCTGCCTCATCTGTTGCAGAAGACACGGAGGGGTCACTGAATGAGACAGGCTTGTGAAATGTTGAGAAACAGCCCATGATCTGGACATTTCAGTTTGTACTGTCAAAAACTAGATTCCACCCTTTCCTCTCTCAGAATTTCTAAGTCATATTGGACAGGTCACAAATTCCTCAGAAGCAGTCACTCAGTCTGGGCTCCCCATTACGGGGTGCCTACCTTGAATCTCTGTTACATCTGAGAATTGGACTCCAAATAGTCCCAGATACTATTTAGAAGCAGCAACTCACTGTCATAGTTTGTGTGGAAGGCATACTGAACACTCTGAAGTATCAAGTATTCAGAAAGAAACAAGTCCCAGCAGCTCAGGTGTGTCATCTAAAGAGAGAGATGGAGGCTTTTCACCTTCATCACTCTGCACCTCCTTTCCTGCTCATAATTCTATGGTTTCTACACAATCCTCTTTCTATACACAAAAAAAGGCTAAAGAAGGACACAGTATTCTTCTCTGCTGAAGAGAGACACAATATTCTTCCTACAAGAAAAAGTGAGCACGACAGGAATAAAATAGGTATCATCATAAAAATACAAAAGGGTCCAATATTAATAAGTCACAGGGCCAACCTAATTTCTGGCATTTTCTGATTTAGGCAGCTCCTTTTGCAAGCTTTCATTTCTTGAAGGGGATTACATTAGATACAAGCTTAGAGTTACAACTTGTACATCTGAACTGGGAACCTAAGCTCCTCAGTCAGTCATACAGGTCTCCAGAGGTCGAGTTTAACCTTACACAGTGTGAAATAACAAACTTCTTCTCCCACTTCAATCACTGGTGGGTGAAATTTCTTAGATTTTTTGTAAATTTGTTTTTTGGGTATTTCAGCACAAGGCATTTCCCAACACACATTAGTCATTAGTGGGTTGACAGCACTTATTTCACAGGGTTGTGTTGATCTATTGATGATTATGACACATTTCAGACATTAAAGATAGTAATAACAACAATAATTAATGATTATCTAAGAATAATGCTCTATAAGAAAACCAGGCATTTTTCCCTTTTTCTTGTTTTCCCTTTTTCTTGTTTTTCAAGATCACAGAGTTGACTTGGCCTTTACTGATGCTTGTAGATATCCTAATACCAAGCTGTCTGCTGGTGCAAATGAAAGCTCCAACCAGCATTAGAAATAGAGGACAGATGTGCTGGTGGTCAAAGAACATCTGTAGATAGCACCACAGAAGGTACCGTAGAGAGTGTCATAAATTATCAGTACCAAGATGCCTGAAACAGGTAACACTTAGCTCCTATACAAATAACCTCCACAATTTGGAGATCAACATCTTCCTTTCCTCCAACAGTTATGCATAGCTTTTGTAGATGGGTTCTTGTCCTTCTTGTCATACAGCTGGATAATTTGAACCAGCAAGTCCCTCCCCTGCTGGCTGTACAGTTCTGGAACTGCCAAGTGGAAGTGGTGGCCAGAAGCACTGGAGCCTGATTAAATCCAAGAGAAGTAACCGCACAGATGTTACACTGATTTGTAGGATCCTTTCAGAAAACAAAAGGAAAACAACTCAAGAGAGTACAACTAGGCACAGACAGGCACCCAGTACGCTGATAATTTGCACATAAGCCTTTTGGACAGTAACAGTACTGCCTAGAATGAGAAGAGTCTAGACACACCAGTGTGCTCAGAGTTTCTACTACTCCTAGAAGACTCTCCACCTCAAGTACAGCAGGGGGTGGTTAACCTCTCAGACAGATGGGACAGCTCCTACACCATTTCCATAAAGGTACGCTTACCAGATTTCTTCTGTCACTTCATCAATGTTCATTCAGGTCAAACTGCAACACGCATGCAGCTTCCTACCATACAACTTCATATGTGTGATCACTCCCACCATGCAACATGGGCACCACAATTTTCCTTAAAAGACATACTATTTTGTGGATGCAGGAGAGCTGTGACACCTTTCCTGAAGAATACTGCACAACCCAGACTGAATAGGCTTTTCTGGTCAACTGCATGTGCCTGAAAGCTGGATAAAAGCAGACCTGCCAGCACCCAGAGTTTTGTACTGGCCTTCTAAACATGCAATTTACATTCTCTGTTCAGAGTATGTAGGTGTCTTAATGTTTTGGTTCTGTTTCAGAGTCCAGACACTTTAAAATTAGGTGCCATACTGCTATAATCAAAAGCAACCTGAACTACTGATCAGTCTTGTCCATCATGGTAAACAGTAAAGTCTTCAGTAGCAGCTACTTGAGTGTGAAGTCTCAGTCTTTAGATAAGATTTTAGGAACTTTGGAGCCCATAAGATTTCTTTTCCATACAGTTTAATCAATCTTGACATTTGTGTACAATGGGCACAGAACAAGGAAAGAGGCCAGAGAATGAAAGGCAGCAATGTTCTTCCATCTGCAAAATTCCAGTTCTTATGGTGTCCGAAATTCTAGTCAAAAACATAAACTAAAAAAATAAGGTCCTCTCCCATTAGCTGTGCAAGTTTCTTCTCTTCTTGGAGCAGTAATTCATAAGGCTATTTTCTGTATTATTGGCTTCTCTTAGCATTGTGAAAGAGGGATGACTCCTTATCATCAAGACTTTTTCACTTTTAGCACAGGGAAAATTTTTTAGTTAAAACACTGACAGAACCCTAGTCTGGAGCTTCTGAAGAGCCTGCCATTTAAAAAAATGTATATAGAAAATTCAAGAGTAAATTAAATTCCAGTATTTTTGCCAGTCATTTATTACTAGCATGTATTTTTATTAATGGATACCTGCAGCGGGGTTAGATGAATCTGGCTTTGTGCCTAATATATAAATACACAGAAATCCCTGCACGTGCAGAAGATGCAAATCCCCCACCTTTTACTCTGCCAGTTCTCTAGCTGGCATCAAAAGATGACTTTTAGTGTTCTTTGCAATTAGCCTTTACCTCTCCTCTCTCTTCCAAAACTTCCCTCCTCATAAATTGTCTTACATATTGACTTTTTGCAGATTACGGTGCAAAGCAGCTACTATTCTATACAGAAAACATGAGAACACCACTACTTAATTTTGACCTAAAAAAACAGATTTTAAGAAGTTATTACTATGAGTCCATAACAAAGTAAAAAGAATGGGAAATTTCATCTCCAATTCAACATTTAATTGGGCAAGATACTGTACCTGTCTTCTAGATTTGTGAAATAAACTTGTGAAGGATGGCATTCAACCCTTTTAGAGTTAGAAATACTTGTGCTGCAGGAATCACAATGCTTTGCTGAAGCAATCTAAATTGCTTAAACCCAAATCCAAACAAAAGTCTGAAAGAAATTTTCACATGTACTTCTTAACACCTGATCTTCAAGATAACACATGGATAAAAACCAACATGACACAAATGAATACAGGCACACAGGAAAAATAGCTGATATGAAATGAGCTATGAAAAAGCAGTCTTTCCTTTCTGTGTTTGTAATATTGTAACATACTGGTCCACTATGGGTCTACACTTCACATTACTGTGTGACACAGACAAAACCAAAACTCATGTTTTAACCGAGCAACTTTTAACAAACCTCTATGCATCTTACAAGAACACTACCATCACAAAATAAAGGGCAAAAGAGGACCTGTTGTTGCTTACCCACTGCAAATACACAAAAGAGGAGATGAGCGAGAGGAGGAAGAGGAGAAGGAGATGAGCGAGAGGAGGAAAGAGATATTTTTTTCCTAGAGAGAAATTTAATCACTATTACTGTCAGAAGAACAACAGTACTTTTTTTTCCCCCCTAGAACAAGGATGCCGAATTACCTGGAGCTATTTGTATTCTATACTTAGAAGTTACAAGTTCACTCAATTGCCTATGTATCTGTTCACCTGTCTCTGGTTTATATTTTTGGTAGTTGATTGTAGAAACTCTAAAACCTGAATGGGGAATTGTTTCTCATCTCATTAACAAATAGGCAAATCAATAAATGTTAGAACAAAGAAAATAAAAAAACATTATCATATATCCTCTCTCCAATATATAGTGGACCAGCTGGTGGCTTCACTTTTAGCCTTGTTTCCAAAGAAAAAAGAATTCCTAACAACATGCTGACACTGTCATTCCCTCCCACCTTGTCTCTCTTCCTCACTTCCTTCCCCTACCTCTAAACCTGCTGGTCAGTTTCCATGAAGTAAGAGAGGGAAGCCTCAGAGGAATGTATTTGATAAGTGTTTCAAAACAACTGCCAGACAGGTAGAGAAAAGCCAGGCAAGTAATAATTCCTGCTAAGTACAGCTACAGCACAAGCCCAAAAATTATCCTGTCTCACCTGCAGCTCCTGGACAGCTTAGCTTGCAGATCCCTAGCCTGGAATCAGACACAGCACATGCTCAGGGAACCAGGAATATCAGGAAGGGTTTTTCTGAGAAACTGGAAGGAAAGCAAACTTCAGGACTGCCTGAAAAGGGGAGATGATGGCAGGTATGGTGGAGGAAGCCTACATCATGGAAGGGTACTTAGTGTTGTATGGCAGACTAGAAGAGGGAGCACACACATGCATAGAGAGGCACATTTCACTAGACCTTCTGCTCCCAGAACACCTTGCTAGAACCATCAATTTATCATTAGGAAAAAATTTGCAAGTACAATGTGTTTGTCCATAAAAAGAACACTACAAAGAGACTGTTATGAATACCTTCAATATCCTCTGCATCTCCTAAACCAAATTCCTCCAATAGATCTGCAAAACAAATAAATCAGATGCTTTATTAGATACTCCTATCCAGAAAGATTATGAAGCTAAACCCAGAAACACATGAAGTGAACATTACCTGATTTCTGCTGCCTTTTTTTAGGAGAGGTTTCATTCATTTCCAAAACAGATTCAGGAGTCTTCAGCTATGAAAGAAAATTCAATGATAAAAAACCAAATTCAAAAGTAACTACATACTATTTAATGAGCAGAACAAGTAGTCAGTCTGACATGAACAAATACTTACCTGGGAATTGTTGGGTTTCTCTGAAAAGCCTGGAGACAAAAAATGTTTTGGGAAGTGTTATTTTATTTAATTGAAGGTATCTTTTACTCCAACATCGGTAGTTTCTACAACTATTAGTTGCAAGCATTATTTCATCAAGAGTATGATAACTAACATTCAATTTACCTCATCATACAGCATTTGTATTAGTATACAAGAAATGGACAATGCATACTTCCCATTGTGCACCTTGACTTTAAAAAATAATCATCACAGAACTAGGATAATTTGTGTGAAGCAATAAGTCATGCTTGTTAACAGAACAAGATCAAAGTATTTAGTCCTTTTGAAGAGCTGAATCCTTCTTTCTAAAAGGATTATTTCAAAAGCCAAAGCTGGTCTGCTGTAGTGAATGATCATAAAGCAGTCCAACAGCACTATGACTGTGATTATCCTACAAATGTTTAATGTTATTTTCCTTTCCATTGATGGGACGGAAAGCACAGGTGCAGACACAGAAAACTCATACACATCTTACTCAATGAAGTAAAAATCAAGCTAGTTCTCATCAGATTGTTTTGGTTTAGCTTGCAAGGAAACAAAAGAAACAAATGTTGTTTGGTTATAATCTATTGCATTTATAGCATAGTTCCAAATACTTTTTTTTTTTTAAATTTTTGTCTAACATAAATCATTTCCAAACCTACACAATCTACCAGCCCACCTATATTTCTCAAATCTTCTGCTTTAGTCATCTTACAGTTTGAGTCCTCTCATGCAAGAAGACGACAAATTGTTACTAAAAATGGCTCCACAGCAAAATTTATTTCAGTAAACTTGGTGGTCTAGCAATATGGAAATACCTTAGATTACCATAACCACCTTTCACACCAATTCTAAAATTTCTTGTAGAATCATACAAAGCAGACTTCCATGACAGCTACTCAACAAGTAGATTTACAAGATTCAAAGAGCTTGTAAAGTTTTGCTTCCATTTTACTAATCTAAAACTGGATTAGCTTCTTCAGCTATTCTATTGTACCTATACTACAAGCAGGACTGACAAACCATTTGTTGAAGGAGAAATGCTTCAGAAAAGAGTTCTACCCCAATAGCAAAACTTCCCTGCCATCCTATGCCCAAGAGACAGTGTCACAAACTACAGGCAGAAACCCTTAGCAAGAAAACCCGAACTTTTAGTCACATTTTAGCTCCTAGGCAAAGCATAACAGAAAGCTATCAAAAAATTAAGCTGGGGAAAAAAATGCTTAGCCAGATCATAGCTTTCTTCTGCTATGCTATCATCCAAGAATGTTTAAATGTTCAGACAGATGAGTCCTAAACCACATACACTTTCATCACTACACAACAAGAACCCAAATCCAAAAAAATACACACACATCCAAAGGAAACGTATAATGTAAACAAAACAACTTCCTTTACAAACTGGCTAGCAAGCGCTGTGATAACTGCTATTAACAAATACTAAGCACTTTATGGCTATAGCGCACACCCACATAACAGCATTCCTAAGACAGATGCTGATATAAATTCACTTTAGCCTATAAATGCTTACAGACAAACATTTAGTCCACCAGGAAGTTACCATTGTCGCGTTCCCCTGAAACAATCTGTGAGCATGCTCCATATCTGTCTGCAGCTGGAAGCAACACACCGGACGATACTTTTCTCAGACTTTCAGAATCCGTCTGTATAATCTAAAACACATGCATGAGAATTGGTACAAATACATTTTCAACTAATTTCTATGCAAAAAGTTCCTGCTAAGCCAACTTGCATAGCATGGTATCAAGTATATTAGAGATACAAGACATAGTGTATTGGAAAATCAGAGTTGTGTGTGTTTTCAGATCTTAGGCATAAACCTCACAATTCATCTAAACTATTCTGCCACGCTGATAAACCTTGACAAACTAGACAGCCACAAAAGAGAATTAACATAGTAACTCAAGATGCAGGTTGTGAACCAGTAACTGCAGGTCTGCGGCAATCCAGCTTTTGTGTTGAACTAGTACTTGACATTCAAGTTTGTGCTTGTGTTCTCTAGTCATGTATCCTGCAGTGGTGAGTGAACACATCACTACTTTCAATAACAAGGGCGATTCGGGTTGAACAAAGACTAGCAAGGCAAAGCTTACAGAAACTAAGGCTACCTAAAAATACCCTAATATTTTATTATCAAATTCTTAAGAGGGTGGGGAAGAGTCTTTTTTTCCTCACAAGAAAATCCAGAGGGGGTTAGCTACAGACCCTGCTCATTTTCTTCTGGCCCATTACTACAGACAGAAAGAACTAAAAAGGGCAAATACAGCCAGAATGTGTGGTATCTCTACTGAACATGACTTTCAAAAAGGGCCAAAGTACACCTACAAAAGGTGGAGAGGATCTATTCAAAAGCAGCTAACCGTCTAGGTTGTAGACCCTAAGGGCAACCAGGTCAGCAGAATACAGCTGTATGGTGAAAAGGCAACAACACTGCCAGCCCCTGTGAAAAGCTCAGAGTATTGTAAGCAGCAAGAAACTTAACAGCTTCAATACTATATTAGAAACCAAACTTAATGGCCAGTTGTTATGAGACCCAAGTCATTAGCTTGGCCTAACTTCATCCCAATCCCAACTGAACAGCTGGCCTAGAGCAGAACTATTTCAAGGGCCCCCAGTTACAAACATGGCAGAAGCATGAAAAGAGTAAGCAAGCCTCAACGGTAGGGCCCAAGTCAAAAGCGAGCTCTCCATTGCTTCTGGATCTTACTCCTACTCATGCCATGCTCCCCTGTGTCCTTCACAGAAGGTACCTCAGAATCCCAGGGAGATTCAGCATCGTCCCCTTCCTCTGCTCCCACTGCTGGTAGGGCACCTACAAACAAGGTAAGAAGTGAGACACTGAGTGTTTATATTTCACTCTGCTTTTCCCCCATCAATCAAGCCCTGCATCCAAAAGATGCACAGTGGTTCTATTGCTGAGGACAAACTAAGTAGTGTTATTCAAGTGTTTCTTCACACCCAGCCACATCATATTAATTCCTTTACATTGCCACCTCCTCTTGCCTCCTTTCCAGGAGGAGATGGCTATGCACAACAGCTGACACAGCTACAAGCAACACCCAATGCATCTGGGTAACATTCAGGAAGAGACTCCAGCATGCTGCAGTTCTGTGGCACACAGAGTTTAGGCCACCTGCTCTCCAGCCTACAGCTTCAGAATTTGGCATTTACTACCACCTTCCACTGTACTGGAGGTACCGTAGAAACACTATCCAAAACATCCTCACACTAACATCACTAAAATTATCAAGAAACAATGCTCCTTTTGTAGAGCTACCAGGAAAGATCTTCCTCGGCACAGAGCTGTTACTCTGCACCTTCCCAGAAACTAGACACCTAAGCATTGCCATTTAAAAATGCAGCAGAGGCCCACAGCTCAAACACCCGAAACAGCAAAAGCCATTCCTATCTCAGAGGGTTAACATCCAAATCTCTTCTCTACCAGATGAACATAAGGCTCAGTCTCAGTGGATTCCTGGTCAGATTAGACTAACTTAATTTCTCTGTTTTAAGCTACTCCATTAGGTAAAACTGATTCAGGATTCACTCGTGCGGAGACATGCACACAAAGAAGGGGGAAGGAGCTAGAGACCAGTAGGGCATTGAAGTGCTAAGGCTTGGACAACAGGCCCAAGCCAGAGTTGACATATAGATAAATCCTGTATACTTTGTAAGTTTCTCTTAGCTTCCTCCTTGAGCCCTGGCCAGGCTCTGGGGGAATCTAATGTGAGAGTGAAACCAGATGTTTCTGCTCACAACAAAGGTGCCAGCTATTCTGGCTTGCTGACTTCTGGCATATAAGGCTGGACCCGCTTGCAGCGACTTTGGATGCCTCACCTATGGCTGGACGCACTGCGTAGGATTTCCCACTTGCCGGCACAGGCTCTCCAAATCCTCGCTGTAACCGGGGCTCCCCAGCGACTGCGGATCTGGATGATGGTAACGTATGCAAGTGGTGATGGATCCTTCTTAACCACAATTCTCTCTCATGTAGTAATGATTTGATGCATTACCCTGTATTTTCCCATTTGTTTGCTTTAAGTGCATTATTCTGCCTTTTCTTACTGTATGTTTTCTGTATTACTCTGTTACATTATTTACTTATCCACAGTAAAGCCTGCTCTTTTCACTCTGGTGTGCTGAGTTTAATTGGTATCCTTAATCAGCAAAACAGGCATCTACCCCAGAAGAGGGCAGCTGCTGATTCCAGCCTCAGCTCCATTTACCCTATGCTAAATGCATACTTATGGTAACGTGCATAGAAACAGAAGACCATGTATAGGCACAACACTTCAATACAGCAGGTTCTGCCAGGCCCCTCTGTGTAGCATTTGATCAGCAGCTACACATGCTCTGGTAACATCTACCACGCCAAGCTACTCTCTGGAGACAGACAGTAGAAACAGTGCCCTCTCCTCCTGCTCTGAGACCTGCGGTGAGTACCAATGTTTTCAACTCTGAACTGGTAATGCTTTCAAGCACACACATGTGTGGCATCAGATAGACCTTCTACATTTAAAAACTGGACAAGGTGAGGCACTAGGACAGAAGACCTTTCTCTCAGCTTGACTCAAAATTTTTCCAGGTTTCAGCCAAGAGCAATCACAGCTTTTCAATCCAACAGTGTGGGCCAGAAAGGGGAATACTACTGTCACACCCAAGACACTCTAGTCCTCCTTCTCTTTTTCATCTGCACATTTTGTTTAGATCGCTTCAGGGAGAACACAGCAACAAAAGCAAGACTGACACTTGCTTCATATAGCATAGTTTGGAATCCAACGCCACAATTTCAGTTCTTCAAGAATGGATGAAAAGGAACAGAAGTTGCTTTCCTTCTTTGTCAGTGCCCACTAGGGTTCACAGGCAAGGGAAAAATTTCTTATCTCGGAAGTCAATCACCATTTTGGTTCATTTACTGTGCATTAATATTTATAGAGGAAGAACTTGGATCAGTATTTACTAACTCATTTCTCTCACCAGCATTGTCTTTTGAAGCATTGTGGACTTGATGGCTGTCACTACAAACAGAATTTTTCACACCCTCAACAACTGCAGTTTGTAGGTCTTCACCAGTGTCTCCCTTCTCCTGCTCCTCCTCTTCCCATTCAGGTGATTCTTCCTAAAAGAGATTGACCAAAACAGCTGGAAAGAGCAGAAACAAGCACTTTCTTCGCCATCTATCGACAACTCGAAAAATACTTTTCTTGTATAAGAAAAAGTGGAAACTTTTTTGAGCTTTGTTTTATACGGCCTTCAGTTTTTCCATGGGAATCTGTACAATTAGACGGCAATGCCTAATGTTCTAAGTCTCACCCCTGGTTCTCCAAAGCCCCTAAGCAGCATCTCCTCATGTCAGTCTAAGTCTAGCTTCATTTAAATTACATCATTCTGAAACATTTCTTCTTTTCCCCTACTTTTCTCCAACAAAAATCACTATCTTTCTGCTTTCAATCTTATTCAAACTTCTTTGATTGTGAGGAAACACCGCTTTCAGCCATCACCCCGTGAATTTTACTAACTGGCAGTAAATCTTCACAGACAAAATCTGTACATACGACTGAGAAAAATTTAATTGATTCCAGAAGAAGTCTAACGCCTATTCTTTTTCCTGCAAAACCATTGTAACCAATAGAAAAAAATTATTGAAAATACTGCCTGATGCTATTCTTATACCTAAGAAACGGCTTTGGCTAGAAGACAGACATTTTCTAATATCAAAAAAGGATGATCAAAAGACAGATATATGTGAAGAATAAGTGTTAACAGAAATCCAGTTTCCCATTTGTTTCTTATCTATATTACCCTTAGAAAATACCCTTGTGATTCAATCATCCCTATATACTTACTTTGGTGCTTGAGCAAGATGCTGCCCTTAAATTTTCTTCATGCCTATTTAAGCGCAAGTTTTCATATTCTTGTTTCGGTGTTTCACAGACTTTATCATCTACTTCTTCATATTGCTCTTCTTCAGTATCTTCATCACTCACACATTCAAGAACAACAGAGTTTGGTCTTTGACTCTCAAGCCTCGGGTTTTTTGTAGCTGACCAAGAATTGTTACCACTTCCAAAGCCATCACCGAGGCTTGACTTTTTCTCCTTAAGACCACAACTATCTGCGAAAGGCTGAGGTGTCTCTTCTTTCCAGTCTGTCATTTCAGAGTCTGCAAAACAGGAGTCAGCATTTTTGTGAAACTTCTCCTGAATCATGCTTTTCCTGTTCCGACTTTCTTGTGTACCTTGCAAATTATTTAGATTTTGAAAAACAGCTTGTTTTGGTACTGACTTGCAAGATACTTCATTATTCATTATCTTTGGAGACATGGCAGTTATATTTTCTTGCACCCTTTCATAACACCCAGCTATAAAAGATACAGGAGTATCAACAGATTCTGCCACCTTTTCATCAAGTTCTTTACTTATTTTATCATCATCACGGACATCTCCAGTTCCACACTGAGCTTCCCCTTCATATTTAGTGTTACTAAAATACTCCAGTTTCGGATTAATTTCCCCTTTCGGTTCTGTTTTCTTCCCCTGCTCCTCCTCCAGTATGTCATTAGACTGATTTTCTTCATCTTCCAGATCTTCCTCCTCCTTTTCATCTTGAGTAAGATCTTCATCCTCCTCTTCCTCTCCCTCTTCCTCCTCTCCCTCCTCTTCCTCTTCCTCCTCTTCCTCCTCATCTCCATTGTCATTTTCATCATCTTCCTCCTCCTCCTCCGATTCTTCTTCCTCCAGGTTGCTTGCATCCGAGACATCTTGATTCAACAATTCTTCACATTCTCCTTTGTTCAGATTTGCATCCGACGGGGTTCTTTGTTTGAGGCTTTTCTTTGGGGACTTAGGACTTTCAGTTCTAGAACCATCACCATCATCTTAAAGCACAAGAAAAGGAAAAATGCATGTAAACAAAAGGAGTTACGTAAATAGTAATACACATGCTACCAGATTAATGCACAGGAGAGAAGTCATCTGGGAATGTCTGGAAAAGGAACCAGGTAAGGAACGGGCAGGATGGAGAAAGGACTTGAGCAGGGACAGAAGCTTACAAGGGGATTAATATCTCTATTTTAATGATATGACTCATTTTTTTTCTGAAATGACTAAGTGTTGTGTTTTCAAAATGCTACTTTTCTTATTTACTATAGAAAAAAAATTATAAAAAGACTATTTAGCAAGTCTACTTTTATGTATCAGCATATCATGCAATCTTTTCCAAATAGCTTACTGTTTTTCCTGAACTGCTGTGAAGCATTCATTAACAGTGTCAAGTTTGGCTTCTGCAGCTTCTGTAAATAAAGATTTATTTAAGCAAAAAAAAAAAAATATTTTTTTAAAAACAACAACAACAACAACAACTCCTTTGTTCACATCAAATCTTGAACAGTAAATACACCCAGGTTGTCCTTTTGATAGTGCTCAGGTGCTGGCTCCATCCTATACTTCTAACCACACAAACACTCTTCACATATGCAATTCAGTGAGTATTTCACCTCAAAACCCTGTGAAGGCATCCTTCTGCAAATTGTTTCCAAGACTACATCTACATGCATAATAGTTCCAAAAATCTGGTTTTAAAATTTGTAACACTTAAGCAAAATTCACCTATACTTAAGATCACAGTTTCAGGATGCTTACTTGCAAATGTGCACAACACGAGTAACTTAAGATCCCTAGACTTAATGCATAAATTAGTCCCTGCAAATACACTTACCAAAATATCCCTACTTTTCAAAGTCATTCCAGAAAAATGCATCATTTCTATTTAAATCAGTGCAAGAAAATGAGATCATGTTAAAACTAAACATGATTGCACCTCCAGCATTAGAGAGTGGATTGAACTACCACACTCAGGTTCCTCATCACTACAGAATCCCAGTGCAACAGAACAGATGCTCCAGACATCACTGCAGAAGTCGATAATTCTTCAGAATATTAGTAAAACCAGTAGATGTGAGAGCTCATAGCTGACAAAAAGAATACTACTGGAGCATTCAAAAAAAAGAGGGAAAACATGCAGCGTGAGATTACATGCAAGCACAGAATGTCATCTCATAGAAGAAAAAAGACAACCTATTTGAGTAACTCATCCATTGAGCGCTCTTGAGGAACCTGATGAGGAGAAAAGGAGAACTAGGTGATGAAGGATTTCAGTAGATCTTGATAAATGAAGGCCCTTTTTCTTTATCAGTTAGGATTCTATCACCAAATTTACAGGAAACAATAACAGTGTTTGGAAAAGAACAGAATAGGTTATAATAGTAAATTACAAACTTTCAGGGTCTGCAAATCTGACTCAAATGAACAAGAACAAACAAAACAATGTGGTTATTTATCTCATCACCTATTGCTCTTTTGCCCCAAACCACAAATCTACTGCATGCTCTGCCACAGCTACAGGTCTTTTAGGAAAAACTCACAGCAGAAGAAAGGCTGGCAGGACAGAGACTGCTTCTAAGGAGAAAACAATATTGGCTGGAACTGCGGTTTCTTTCAATCCCACAGAAAACTTGCCTTCAAATCACTTATTTTTACAGGACATTTTTCCTGTAAATGCACCATACCTTGGGGGTAAAATCAAGTTCTTCTTCCTCAGAAGTATGCCAACTGTCATCGCTTCCCTCCTTCTCAGAGCTTCTTAAAAAGCAAAGCAAAATGAGTACTGTATCTCTCAAATCATTCCTCAAGTAAGTATTAAATATTTTTTAAGTCTCACCTTATCGAGTCTCCTTGGGAAAAGTCATCTATTGCTGTTCAAACATCAATTGACATGTTGAAATTAGATTTGGCATGCTAAAAATGAACCAGTACATATTTAACACGGACAGCTCTACAGGTCATAACAGAATGAAACTTTGGGTAGTCAATTCAACACAAGACAGCATGAATGAACGCATTTCCAAAACTGCTTTTGCAATCTACATTGAATTAAAAAAAAAAAAAAGAAAACAAAAAAGGACCAGAGTAATATCTCCTTTGGACTCTTATACCTAGAATTTTAAGAAAAAAATCTCTAAACTAAAAAAATACCATAGTATGAATATGCTATGATAGTAAACAGTTAACAAAATGGTGGCGGTTTAGCAAAACAGTAAGTAAATATGAGTACTCCGGAGTACTCATATTACACACACGAGTACCCATCACATGCAGAGATTTTACTATTTTATGTAACTTTCTGTATAACATTATGCTATATATTACACTATCTGCTGTTCTACCCAGTTACAGTTTATTCTGAAAAGGTAAAGAAAAATCAAAAAGCATAATCAAGATCTAAAGCTTGTCCTCAGGTAGAAGAATCACCAGCAGTTCTCTACACTGCACCAAAAAAGGGTATTCAACAGACAAAAGGGGCATAACCAGGGCATTCTATACTACACTTCCAGCTTCAATCAGTGTTATGAAGGCAACTTGCACGTAGGTTCGTAGGGTAAATCAGGTCAGAAGGGACCTCAGGAAGTCTCTTATCAAACTGCCTCCTCAAAGCAGGCTCAGCTATGAGGTCAGATAAGGCTGCTTAGGGCTTTATCCAGTCTGGTCTTGAATACCTCCAAGGAGGGAGACTGTACAACCTCTCTGTTCTACTGTCCTTATTGTGGTGAAGCTTCTCACATCCAATTAGAAACTCCAGGTTCCATTTATGCCTCTTGTATCTTTGCACCACTAGCAAGCACCTGGCTTTGTCTTCTCCTCAATATGTACTGGAAGCTGCTGCTAGGTCCCCTTCAAAGTCATGTCTTCTCTAGGCTGAACAAGCGCAGTTTCCTCAGTCTCTTCTCAAAAGGCAGGTGCTTCTGACCCTGATGAGTTTGATGGTCCTCCACAGAACCTGCTCCCTGTTGAAAGACCAATCTCTCTTGCACTAGGGGCTTAAAATTATACCCAGGGGGCTGGACACAATCCACTGAGTGCCAAGCAGGGGTGGACAATCACTTTCCTCAATCTCTTGGCTATGCTGCTCTTAATACAGCCCACCATACTGTTGACCTTCTCAGTTGCCAGGGCACTGTGCTGGCTCACTCTCAGCTCACTCTCTGCCAAGACCCTTTGGGCCTTCTCAACAAAGCAGCTCTCCAGCCAGGCAGTCCCAGCATGCTTCGCAGCAAGTGGTTGCTCCTTTCCATGTGCATGACTTGGCATTTGCCCTTGCTGAGTTTCATAAAACAGGCCTGACAGTCCATTTACTCAGCTTGTCAAGGTCCTTCTGAATGGCAGCACTGCCCTGAAACATATCTACTGATCTCCCCAGTTTGGGGCTATTTGCAAACTTGATGAGAGTGCACTCTAGCACATCACTTATATACTACAGAAATCTGAACTCTAGGAATCCAGCTTCAAAAGTGCTAAAACCTCTCAACTATCAACAACTAAGATGAAATAAAAGGGCTCTCCAATTCCCAAGAGAGAAGGAAAAAAACAAACAAATATAACCTCCACATAGTAGCTATTTCAGCATTCTTCAAGTTCTCGATAACTAATTCTTGTTAACTATCATAACAAAATGAAGATGCTTATGAACAGGAGATTGGTGACCTTCCATAAAGTTGCATGATGACAACCAAACAGAGGTCTTGGACAAAATCATTAAAGGGAAAAGAAAACAAAGGCATATCATGCCTGAAGACATCTCCTCTACTACCAGTAAACCACAAACGAGCACGGAAATTTTGTCTATCCTAAAGACAGGGTTGATGTGGGAACTTTGATGAGTACATCTCCTGACCTGAACTGGGCTTTCAGACAATGAAATACAGTGTACATGTTCAGTGTAGACATGTCATGTAGACAAAACCTAGACGCTTGAAGATACCAGTGTGAGGACAAGCTAAAACAGTTAAAATACCAACACAGTCACTGATTTTTAATGTTTCTTATTAAAAACACATAATATTTAAAAATATTAATTAGCTTTACATACCACAGTATTCTGTTAACTCGCTCAGTACCAGCAGTCTAATCTACCTGCTAACCTCCCAAGCTGAATAAAAATTTGTCTCTTCAAACTGGGTGGATAGCGTAGAGCAGTCAGTTATAAACTTTTGACAGGTGACTTCAGTTATATTTTCAATTAGTACAGTTATAATTAATCAAACCAGCTGAGTAAGTTATCTGAACTTTTGCTTTCAATGTATAGTAACTTTAAGCAATGATCAAAACCAGGTCACACTGTCCTTTAGAAGGCAAAAGAGAAAGTTCATGAGCTAGCTTTCAGACAGACATCGATGCCCTACCATAGAAATAGGATTTAGAAAAGCAGTCTCTGGAGATTGTTTGTTTCCATTTTAATTGAAGTGCATTTCCATTTTGGAGTAACAGAAGAGCGTATTAAAAAAAAAATTTTTAAAAATTATTTACTATCACTAATGGCACGAAGCAAACCATCCAATAATAAAGGACACATGAAAAACATGCAAACACAAAGTGCCCACAGCCTGCTCTCTAATTTATAAAACCAAAACAATCCAAATGGGGACCTCCAGAATTATAAACATCATAGATGTGTTAATATTTGTACATTGTACAACATATCTCATATTTGAAATGCTATATAGAATACCTTTCCTTGATTTTCCTGTTCTTGATGTCTGGTTAGGAGATTGTTGCATTCCTATATCCATTTAGGAAAAGGCATGGAAAGGACAGACGAAACAATGACATCAGAATAAATTTCAATTCCCAGAAATTTGGAAAACATAAGCAGTACACCAACAAAGTTATAACAATGAGGGAATGTACTATCAGCCTACTCTACAGTTATAAGTGCTAGAAACAAAACCAATCACAATCTGCAGAACTCTACGCTCAAGGGACAGTGTCAAACAGTGTAACTTAATCTACTTGCTCCATGTAAAATACCCATATTCCACTATTGTGAAATACTGAAACAGATTATCAGGAATTTACTCTACTGCCAACTTTATATTTCCCTCAACTGGACTAGTCCTCATCTAGCAGAGACTGCAAATGCAATTCCTTCATATTTTTAGAGTGCTTTATACATACAGCACACTTAAAAACCCTCCCTCTAAGCATCCCAAAAATTCTTAGCTGCCAACAACTAAACTTTGGAGATACGCTATCCAGAAATTTTGCAGGAAGTCTTCGTTCTCACTGCTCACACCTCCATGCAACTTGAGCCACAATGTTATTTACACTCGCCCATCTCAAGTTACAGTTTTAGCATGTTTGTTATCGCTTACTAAAAAAGCAACTCAGAAACTTGTTGCCTTAAACCAGCTCACCTTAAAAGTTGTGTCAGTTGGTGCCAGATACAAACACAGGCCCCTTCCACCTCAGTCTGAAGATAAGGGAGTCCTGCTTATACTGATTTGACTATGCTGAACTGTTCACATACAGAAGCTATGCCACCAGTCAGAACACAGATGGGACAAGCAGTCAGAATGACTACCCTGTTCCCCCAGGGCTACAGGGCAGGCCACAACTGGACCAAAATGGGTGCATTGACTCATGTGAGAGTCATGCATGTGTGTTTGGGTGCGTATGCACATCTGTTGTGGAACAGAAGTTTTAGAATATAAATCACTATCTACCTGCTCTACCCATCCTACTTAGTAAAATTTTATATTTTAAGTCTATGAATGGTGTGGTTCTGTTACTGCAGCTACCAGACACCAATTTTCTTTGTGACAAGGCCATAACATTTGTCTCAGAGCAGAAGGGAGTCCTGCTTATATTGATTTTACCACAAATACATGGAATACATGTGGCAAAAGGACTCCTATCAAAAACATACATTTACAGAGTTAAGAAAGGACCTCAAGATGGTTTCTCATCCCTTCTCTATTTCCCAGGTTTCTTAAAAGGTGATACATGACAACTTTTCCTGACCTCAGGAGATGTAAATCACACTGAAGCACTTAGAAAAGAAATTATTTTCTAAGAGCTTTACAATGAAAAAACAACAGTTTCTGTAAGGACTCAGGGAAACACTGAAGGAACAATACACTAATATGCAGTGCAGTAGCTAAAAAAAAGCTGCCACTGCAGACATACTAGAAATCTGAATCCTTGCCTTTAGAAAAATTGCATAATTATTATTTTTTGCCAAAGAAATTCCAACTTCAAATCTAAAGTCTGTCATTCAATATGCTAGGGCTGGAAGCCATTCCTTTGGAGGTTTTGCAAACTTGTTTGTGATTAATAAAAAGGTTCATGTTCTGACAAATAGTAAACATTCAAACAAGCACAAGCCAACTTCCTTACATATGCTGACTTGCTCATTAGAGAAGAATATTTTGAAGAAATGTTCAACAAATGCAAAAGCAGCAAAAAGAATAAGGACAACATTGAAGATCACAGAAAAATAGTACAGAAGAGCAAAAGAGAAAAAGACTTCGTGGTGAGTGTTTCTCTGGTCTCTCAAGATCATCCCAGCTTCTCCTCTACCAGAGGCTTCAAAGCCTGTTACTGCACCATATCAAAGGGACTCTCATGATGCCAGACCTGTGCTTTGTGGGTGCAAGCCAGAGACTGCAGAAATAATGCCAATAAATGTTCCCTGTATGCTACTAATCTCTCTTGCTCAACATGCTGGGGTCATCTTTTAAGAGACTGAGCACAAGGACAAAGGGATTCATACTACTGAGCAGAAACACAAGCCCTCCTAGAAACAGACTGAAAACAGAGTATACCCTTTCTTCTCCCAAGTCCTTAAGCCACATAACATTCTCTTCACACTTACTTTTCAAATGAAGAGAAGTAAAGATTTCCCATAACATTTGGGACTTACATTAGCACTAGTATAGTTTTCAAGGAATGGGGCAAATTATTTCGTTCTAGAACTCATGTTTCCCTGAGGGTATGTCAGTTTTGGAATCACACAACAGTATTATTCTTCAAGCCATATGTTTTAAAGTAACTCATTATAATCTGGTACCACAGCAATTCTCTACACGCACAGGAGGCTACTGCTGTTTGGATGAAAGCAACATTTTGCCGATTAAACTATCTGTACCAACCCCTTTCAAACAAAAGAAAAAAAAAAAAAAAAAGAAAAAGAAATCTCTTCCTTCGATCTATCAAGAAACTTTACAAATCTCCGACTAGACCAAAGTAACTGTTCCCAAGTCAAAGGAAGAAAGTTTGGCTCTAAATTAAATTCCCATGTGTGGGAAAAGTCAATGAGGAAAAATGTCCCACGTTTTGATCATATTCTTAACATATTTAAAAAAGAAGTAATGAACTGTGTTTGAACACTGTCTGCTGCCCATTTGCTACATGGTGTTCTGAGAACACCCTTAAGAAACCAGAAAGAATAAAACCTCCCACTGTAGGGCCTGAGATATAACGTACAAGACAAACAATTTCATTTATATTAAAATATTAATTTTCTAAGATTCCTCTGGTGCTATGTGAGCTCATAAGCATAGACTGGATTTTAAAAACTCACTGAAGGAGTTAATTTTTTGATCACAAGGCAATTTAATTGTTTTTCCGGATCACAAGATAAAATGGATTTTTTTTAAAGTTTATTTCATAAAATTACTGGAAGTGGAAGAAAACCATTTTTTTATTGTAAATCAAACTATGTCCAAGAAGATACAGTATACACAGACACTGCATTGTTGTTATTAACAAAGTTACTTTTCCAAGACAGTTTTTCCTAAATATGTCTCTATAGCACTGTCCTGGTTTAGCCAGGATAGGGTTAAGTTTCCCCAGCAGTTGGGGGAAGCTCTAGCCGGGTTATTCATATACCATGCTGACATCAGGTCCAGAGCGCAGCAGCGTGAGAGAGTCAGTTAACACGTGTGTTATGCCATCGCTCTTCTCACTGCTGTATCGGTAGATATCTTGCTCTGTTCATTGTTATTACTGTTATTGTTGTTGTTTGTTGTGTTGCTGTTGCACTGTTGTATTAAACCTTGCCTTATCTCAGCCCCGGGGTTTGTATTTCACTCCCTTGTGGGGGAGGGGCAACGGCCGCGTGGTCTCAGACACCGGCAGGAACTAAACCACCACAAGCACGTGCACAGAAGGAATTGTAACTGATGCTGAGAAACAAGATGACTCACTACAAAGAGCTTAGTGCAGGTGAAACTATTGATATTAAACAAAGACACACAAACTCGGTGGAAATCAACAAGACATGCATCTTCATGCTAACTCATCTGTTGCTCCTCAACTACAGAAAGATGAAAAGCTACTCAGGATGAACCTACTGGTTTTGCAATTGGATTTTCACAATCTGAATGGCCATCTATAGGTAAAAGTACACACCTGAAGAACAAAAACACTCTCCTCTAATTCCTTCTCTGTTCCCCTTCTCTCTCTCTATAGGAAAACTTACATAGATGGGCAATCTGACAGGCAGAAGGCAACAACCCTATAAGTGGGCATGTAGCACACAAATCCCAACTGCCTTCACAGCCTGAGAAGAAGAACCTCCAACTAGCAACAAACAAGTACGTTCACAAAACTTCTTGTGCTACTCCATCTGATGCCTCCCACTAAAGTCAATGGTGAACATAGGAAGCATCAACAATGCAAACCACCTAAAGAAAAGGCCACTAATTTTCCTCATGACCTCCTCCACAGTTAAGGATCCTACCTCCTCTGTCCACAGCAGGTGCACCCAGTGTAAAGCCAGCAGCTCCTGCCCGGTGAGGAGTGCTAAGTACTGTGACGCCTTGTGGACCACCTGCAGAAGCTTCTCCTGTGTTTTCCCAGTCTGCATATTCTGCCAGTTGTTTACTAAGACTATACCGAGAAAGAGGAAATATATTTAGTAAAAATAACCACATACTTGCCTATACCATTTAACAGAATAGTTAACAGCCACTTATTATCCATCCTACACATATTCATAGCCATATGAATTCATATACTCATATCTATTCACAAAGGGTAATACACACAGAACTTACTGCATGACTGTTACACACTTTAATATTCACTACAGTCATGTTCATTCTATAGATGCATATTCATACCTACAAAGTTATTAACTCCTGCTTGGTACATTTTTTCCAACCTAGCTTTTAAGCACACATAACCACCTTAGAGAAGGAACACCTACAGGTACAAAGCTATGTATAAGACGAGTAATACTGCTTAAGATTTTAACAAAAGGGATATCAGTTAGATCTCCTCTGAAACAAAAGGCTGGCAGTTCCTGGTCATTGTAGTGGAGGCCAGTAAGGACAATGGTGCTGGTCTGGGGAGAGGGTTTAAATACGTTTCAGTTTGCCAAATTGCACCTCTGGATAACTGTAGGATGCAGACACTTATTAGAGTTTATATTGGGCAGATGTGAGCTTGGCAACAAAACTTGAAATACAACAGAGAAATCTGAATGAAAATTTTCCTCAACGTCCAAAATAACAATAGACACAGGAACAATACATATCAGGAGATGTCAGTACAGCTTCAATACAGGTCTCAACACACCATTAAACCTTGGTACCGTTACCAAAAATGTTCAAAAGCCACACTGATAACTGACAACTTATTCTAACGATAAAGTTCGAAATTTACCTAGAATATCCATGAATAACAGCATAATCCTCAGCTGTCCAACCGTTAGTGTCTTTATGGGAAACATCAGCACCATAGCGAAGAAGAACTTTTATCACATTAAGCTCCCCGCCAGAAGCAGCAGTCATAAGTGGCGTTCTGAAACATCCAAAATTTGATATGAAACAGATCATTTCACACAGACCCTGTCATTATTTTTGTGCCTACTTGCTCTCCAAAAAAAGTATTTTCCCCATTACTTTAAAATGAAAGAAAGAAAAAGCAGTTTTCATTAAGAGCAACAATAAAAAGGGAAAGGTAATCAAAACAATCGAACGTCCAGTCTTCAGACAAAGCTTGCACATCGACAACACTTACATACAAACTATGCTGCCATGCGGGAGATGGTTTTTCGAGTTGAGGCAGTGCTGCTGAGCTAAGGGCACGTTTCCTGCCAGAAGGGCCATCGCAGACAGCGCCTTCTTGCAATCCTCAATGCAGGAAGCATCCACTGAGCTGAGACAGCAGCCACGTGCAGACCTGCTTTCACAAGTCACACAGAAATAGCTCCTTCTGTGAGGATTCCTGTTTGTTTTTTTTTTTTCAGAGCTGATTCCCATGCCCCTCATCAATGCAACCTAAAGAATACTGAAGATCCCATGTAGAGATTTCACAAACTCCTCACCTTTCACACTGATCTCGAGCATGCACATCAGCTCCTTTTTTAAGGAGAAACTCTACTATCTCCTCATGATGTTCAGAGACAGCAAGAAGAAGCGGGGTATATCCCTCCTGAAAGGGCAGATAAATAAATCAAGTTAAAAATCAAAGTCAAAAAACCCTTCAAGAGGATTTTTCGTAAAACTTTTTGAAAGAACTTCCTTAACAAGTATAAAAATTTACCTTATTCTGGGCATCAATACTGGCATTATGCTCAAGTAACAGCCCCGCTACAGCTGTACTAGCAGACAGGACAGCCAGGTGAAGGGCAGTGTTGCCGTCAGCGTCTGCCAGATTTGGGTCAGCACCATGCTCCAGCAGAATAGCCACACATTTTTCTTGCTGGCACTGTGCTGCCTGGGAACAACGCAGAAAATGGAAATACTTCCAGCTTTTACATTTCACTCTGTTACAATTCCACCAGCTTCTCAATGCTGGAAAATAAGAGCATCTTCAAAGATTAGCTAACATATGTCTATGCCATGCCAATGACAATATGCATGTTTCTACACAGATCTATGTAAAGAATCCTGCAAGATACATAATTAAGTGCATAATCAATAAGCCCCACTTACGAGAACATAACACATTCCACATACCTTCATCAGTGGCGATCTGTTATCATTGTCAAAAAGATTCAGCTTACACTTGTTTTCTACTAGATATGTAACGACATCCACGTGACCATTTGCACAAGCGAGATGCAGAGGTGTCCTAAAAATTATATACATTAAATTAGCACAGACAGACAACTAAAGAAATCATTTCAGGCTGTGATATACGATCACAAGTTTCACTTTGCGAAAAGCAAGGTTAAGAAAAGATTTCCCATTCCATTACCAGTAACAGCAGTTGCACACCAAATGCCTGAGGTTGGCCAGCAAAACCCCTCCATAACCTCTGCTTAGCAAGGTGACATTTCCTTCAACTGTAGAACTGAATCTGCACAAACAGTTTACCGTGCCTGGGCACTGGTCACTGTCTCCAGCAGGACTACATACATGGCACAGCAACAGAGACCAAAGCTTGGGAATCTGAGGACTATGGCAGGCAAATCCTTAAGTTCTTCTGTGATCATTCACGTGCCAGAAGTGTATCAGAGATGTGGGAGATGGGTTTTATAGTAAGTGTTTCCCAGTACTTTGAGAATTTCTGCTTTTTCTCTAGCTTGCTTACTACTGCAGCAAAAGCAAGAACACAACTGCACCAAGGTGCCACTGATAACATGTAGCAAATCAGACAGCAGAACACTGTAATCCTGGCTACAGGAAAGTAATATTTGACCTTCCTGACATGTATAACTATCATTGTCATAAAAAACCTACTACAGAGGAAGTCCCCTCTGAGGAGGGAATATTGTATTTCCACAATACATGACCAGCATAAGAAAATAAAACATTTTCTTCAAGTTAAAGCCTTGCCAGAATGAAAAGGGCTCCTTCAAACCACAGAACATCACAGATCTGATGTGAATTAACCAGCCTTCTTACACCCGAAGACACAAGCACCCAGAAAGTCCTCGCATGTGTTTCCCCCTAAATCACAGGCACAAAGCAACACAAGCTTCACTTTGTGCACAAGGCAAAGTGCCCACTGCTCTGCAGGACATCTGTCCCAACAGAGCAGGAGACAGGCTAGAAAACAGCCGGGACCTTCCCCCCTTGAAGGTGACGCAATAAAAATCTTGCAGTTCCTCAAGAGCCGAGGGGAATGCTATCACTAGTTTTGAACCAAATCACTGTGGGTAGGTCCTTCTCTGTGTTTAGGAAAGCTCAACTAACCTTGCAATTGTTTTGGTACCTTGCTGAGAGACGGGGAGCAGAAGGGCTCATTGGATGGTGGGAAGGGAAAGGTACACAAATGCAGTGGCATGTGATGCAGAAACACAGCAATTTGTAATGCAAACACTTCTTGTTACAGGGCAGCTGATGAGCCTCCTCCAGGGTAACAAGGACGAGGACAAGAAAAACACACAAAATTTCAAAGAACTTGTAACGTCTTGCTACAGACAGGGAACAGACTGAAGCACCAACAGAAGAGTCCCTCAGGAGCAACTACCGTCACTTTTTGAGAAATTCCCATATAAGTATGCAGGATCCTTCATCTCTGAAGAAGTGACTGACTGAGATTCTCTGAAAGCTGACCAGGACTGGTTATGAAAGACTCCACAGTCTCCTAAAAGCTGCGACTACCAACCACTCAGAAACGTGACAAAGCTGAAGGAGTCACTACCAACTTTGCAAACAGTTTTCAGCCTTCAAAAAACCTGCAGACTCATTGCTGCCCTCCTCAACCAAGCCTCTCAGTCTGCCAACAGAAAAGGAGCTGGCTCTGCTTGTAGCATGGCCTGCTGATCCACAGAAGATCCACTTCAGGCAACAGGCTGGCAGAGAACATCAGAGTGTTCACAGTTGCCTTCCCCACAAGAGGCCTCCAGTAATACTAAAGCCGTTCTGCCACCCAGCCCTGGGGACCCTAACCAGACTCTGCTCCTCCTGCTGCTGCCGCAATCCCACCCTGATCCACCATGGGGTAGAAAAGAACTGCTGATGCCTGAGCAGCTGCAGAACAACCCCACTGGGAAACCACAGGGAAACAGCAGGTTGGCGGCAACCACTTTCAACAGCACTTGAGCTGACAACCCAGCAGCTACAAGCTAATCCATGAAAAGCTCTAGAGTTCATTCTGACAGGCAGCTGATGGGGTAAATCTCTCTCAGTGATTAGCTTTGACCCAGGATTCATGACTAGTCAGCATCACGCCTACAGTGCTTCCAACTCTGTGCTGAGTTTTGCCAATCTCTTCCAGCAAGGCTGAAGGCTTTGCTAGGCCACCTCTGAAAAACTGTATGTTCCCAACTGATGCTGCTCCAAGTGCATTTTGGGGAGGTCCTATCAGCCTCAGGACCCACTTTATGGAAGGAGCCTGTAGGTATGATACTTGCCATGTCCCTGGTGCAGGATCTTTCTTCTGGAAATCCTGAGGAGCAGGACTCAGATATTCATACGAACAATGCACACACTTTAACCATTACTTCCCACATTTCCTGTTCTGCACTTCTATTTCCAACGGTGTCAACTTTTCCAGTCCCTGGACGACACAATGAAGCTCTGAAACACAATTGCATCTGGTGGTCACTCAGGACAACATCAATGCCACAGGCACTAAGAGGGCAGAGATGGGCCTGCAACCCTGATGGCTGGTATAGTGTACAGAGGCTGCAGCAAGCAGGCAGACTCTGTCCACTGAGTACCTCTCAGGAAAGCTTTACAGCATGGGGCACTATCATGCCAAAGCCATCGTAGTGCACTATTGTACGTACACTGCCTCGTCTCTTGGTTTATTTTTTTTTTTACAGTCTGTTACTTCATTTGCCCAGTTACAACACTGATAATAGCATAACACACAGAAGGATGCCTTTCCAGAGAAAACAAAGCTTTCTAGACAAGATGAACTTAAAATGCAAACTCTAGACAAATTTCATACCAGGGTCTGCTAAGACCTGAAGACTGACTGAATCAGCCACAGTAAAAGATCAAGGAGTAAGAATTAAAAATTAGAAACATTCAGCAGCTATTTCCATAAATGCCATTGAGCACCTTGACCCAGGCAGCTGCAGCATGCACAAAATGCCCTCAACCCACCTTAAACTGCATCCCCCATCTCCAGCTACAGAAACAAACACTGACTGGTTACACTCAGGCACACAGCCCACATTACTAAAGTGCATGCTTACTGTGCTCTTCCTTGCTTCTCTTACAAATGTTGGTGGTCTTAGGTGTTTTTAGGGCAATAAGCTAGCTGGCTGGCAGAAGTCCAGTCTTCAGGATAGACAGCCTAGGAAGCCAAGCTACTCTGAGAAAACCAGCATCTCTTCAGAATATCATGAAGGTTTTGACTCCAAGTCTTTCTGGGAAAGGCACTGAAGTGTTGACACACACAAGACCCAAAAACTTCAGCTGATTCACTTACGCTTATGATGCATCACTAGGAGCTACGCTGCAGCCCAAGGCTGCTTCTTCAGACATAGTTGCCATATACTTGCTGTGCTTGACTCAAAAACCCGCACAAGAACACCTCCCAGAAGCAGCAGCTTCTCCTGAACGTCACTGCCCAGATCTTACAATCCAAAGTACTGATTAGCAGTACCAAAGCCTCAGAGCAAGCAACTAAGTAACGGCCACCTAAGAGCAGAGCGTTGCTTTGGCTGCCACAGTCCCAAAAGGCACATAAGGCAACTGCGCATGCAGCATCGATAAACACCGCGTTTATTCTGTGCTGTAACTCTTTCCTAACTGCAGGGTTTACCTCTCCTTCAGTTACTCCCAGCTGAGGCAGTGCAGCTTTCCCAGCACAGCTACTAAGTCTGCACGCTGAGCCCTCAGAGATGCCCGAGATACCGGCGACTGCGCTGTGACTTCAAAGCGTGGCTGGAGAATGGCCGTGAGGCCCCTTCCGCAGCCCACCTTTGTCAGGCTGCGGCCACCTCCCTTCCACCCCTGCGCCCCAGGCAAGGAGATGCGACTCCAGGCGCTGAGGAGGCCGGAGCCAGAAGGGTAAGGCGACAGCTGGATGCCAGGCCGAACTCAAGGGTCTCTGGCAGCACAAGCCCGACTCCCGCACCCAGCCGAGGGCGGAGCGCGGCTGCGGAGCCAGCCCTCCCGCCCCCCGCAGCGAGGCGGCCGCTGAGCCGCCGGGGGCTGCAGCCGGGACCACCCCCCCCGCGCCTCCGCGCCCGCCCGGCGCTGCTCCCCCGCCTACCGCTCCGCCTTGTCCCGCCCGTCGACGCCGTATTTCTTCAGTCCCTGCCGCACCTGGGCCAGGTCGCCGCTGGCGGCCGCACGGTGTAGCTTGCCCAGGTCCTTCTGCCGGAGCTCGTAGGCACCGGCCGGGCAGGGCAGGGAGGCGCTGCCGGAGAGCGGCTGCCCCTTCCTCTTCCTCCCGAACCCGAAGATCCTCTTCATCCTGCGGCAGGGACGCGGGCACGGTCCCGCCTCGGGGCAGCGACGGCGGGAAAAACCCGGCGGGCTATGTCGGGCCGCGGGCAGCGGCCTCAGCGCGGTACGGCTGCTGCGGAGCGAACCGCCGGCGGGCCGGGAGCCCGAGGGCAGCGGCTTGCTGCCCCGGTGACGGCGGCAGCCCGTAGGGTCACAACGGCGGCGGGACGGCGACAGGCGGGGAAAGACCCGCCCCGTCCGGGGAGCGGGGGCGGGCCCGCGCATGCGCGGTCATGGAAGGGCGGGGGGCGCCAGCGGGGAGCGGTCGCGCGTGTGCGTGGGGGTCTGGTCCTGGTCGGCCCGTGTGAGCGTTTGGCGGGTGCGAGCTGTGTCGGGTGTGAGCGAGGTCGCTTTCTGCCCCTCAGGCGCTTGGTTGCGGCTCCGCGGAGCGCGGTGGGAGCAGCGATAGCCCCGGCGGGTGACGAGGGAGACAGCGCACCCCCCAGAGCGCCCGCGGATCGCCGTGGGAGGCTCGTGGGGCGCTCATGAACCTGGCAGCAGCACTGCCGCGCTGCGAGAGCGTGGGGCGGCTCGGCATAGTTTCCTCTGAAAGCAGATTGCGCAGACCCAGTGCGTTTAGTGCAGAACGAGAAAATGTCATCAGAGAGTTACGGATAAAATAATTCTCCCATGAAATTTGTGTCCTGGTTTGTTTAGCAGTGCTGCTTGAGTGCTCTTATTCGGCTTGGGTGAATGGATGCCAAAGGAGCAAAGAGCAAGGGTCTGTGTAGTAGGAAACGGGATGGGGGGGACACCTCAGACATCGCCTAGTTACGTGCCTTACCCATGACAGAATCAGAAAGTTACTTTCCGGTAAATGTGGCGGAGCTGGCACCGCCACAAAAGAGTACAAACGCACGCACGCTGACTGTACGGAAACATGGTACAGAAGTCAAAAGACAGGTCACAGCTTCGGGATAGATATTGTTACATAGATACAGTTGGGAATCGTTCTCAATGTTGGCCTGCTGCAGCGGTTGAAGTGCTAGGCCTGGACAACAGGCCCAAGCCAGAGTTGACCTATGGATGAATCCTGTATGTTTTATAACCCATAACCATTGTGCCAGTAGGTATTGTGCTAGGTTATAACAAACCACCTATGCTGACGTAAAAAATGCTAAGGTGTTGAAATAATTGACGCCTGAACAACAGGCCCCGAGCTGAAGCTGCTAACTTAGTATGTGACCGTTAGCAAAATATGTATGCTCATTGATGAAAGATGTAGCTTAGATACCATATACTCATTACTGATAATGAATGTAATGAAAACATGTCTATCCTGAATATATTTTTATCCTTCTTTGCATAGGGGCAAGTTAACCGGGCTATTGGAGCCAGCTGTCCGGCCTTGGGACCAGATGTGTGGCCTTGTTTTGAAAAGAACGTGGTCAAAATTGGATGAACAGGGAAACTCCCTTGGCTTCCTCCTTGAGCCCTGGCCAGGCTCTGGGGGAATCTAACTGGAGAGCGAAGCCAGATGTTTACTCCACCATAGTCAGGTGGACTTGTTTATTCAATACTATATAAACCTGGACCCGCTTGCAGCAACTTTGGAAGCCTCACCTACGGGTGGACGCACCGCGTGGGACTTCCCACTTGACGGGAAAGGTCCAAATCCTCGCTGTAACCGGGGCTCCCCAGCGACTGCGGATCTGGATGATGGTAACATATGCAAGTGGTGATGTGTCTTTCTTAATCACTATTCTCCCTCTCATGTAGAAATGATTTGATGCATTACCCTGTATTTTCCTATTTGTTTGCTTTAAGTGCATTATTCTGCCTTTTCTTGCTGCATGTTTTCTGTGTTACCCTGTTACATTATTTGGTTATCACCAGTAAAATACGCCTACTCTTTTCACTCTGGTGTCCGCGTTTAATTGGTATCCTTAATCAGCAAAATCAGCGGTGCTGCTAGGTAGTTCAGAGTGGTGAGACCTTACTACGAGCTACCATATGATTTTGAGGTAATGACATAGTACAGTACACCCTAGATTATTTGGCTAATGGAACATCTTGCCAGAACACTTTTTCCTATTTTTCATATGCTTCTCGGATATGGATTTGTGAAAAATGGAGAGATGGCAAACAAAACCTTATTAAAACAGAGGGACACATTTCACTGTGATTAGCAGTGAAAATATTTACTGCAACGGGACAGGAATTTAGTGCCACTTTTTAGGGAGGAGATTCAGCCCTCTGAAATATTTTCTTCTCCTTCATCACTAATAACAGTACAGCTCTTAAAATCCTAAAGCCTGCTTGCTTCTGGCAGTGTTGTATGTCCTTTACCAGAGTGGCTGATGTACAGTCACTTTCATTAGTTGATTCTCAGTGTATTAGCGGTGTTCTGTTGTTTCAGACCTGATCTCTAGAAGGAAGAGCTAAAATAAAATAACAACAACAAAAATAATAATACAGAAAAAACCCTTTTGCTGAAAGCACAGCCGAGTAAATTCAGGTTGCAAAACCTAAATTCTGTGAGTATTGGGAGATGGCTACGAGTAGCCGTTTTGAGAGTATCTCTGTAATCAGTGTGACCATTTAATGGAGAAATGGAGACCAAAATGCATTTTTCAGTTGGGTATATCTGTTTTCTTCCAGACATCACTTACAAGGTGGCAATATAGAGTTAAAACAATCCATCTCTATGCTCTTTCCAGGAGGAAATATTTCTTCTCAAGTCCTTTTTCAGGTGGATGCATGCTCAGCCACAAAAACTTCTGTTTTTCACAGGTCACTCCCCAACCAAGACCAGAAGACCTTACAGTGCCTGTCAAATGTCAAATGTTTCCGAATGGTATCAGTAAAACCTCTATGATTAAAGAGTAGGTTTTAGTTGGTAGGAACTTTGGTAGCTAGTTGGGATGAAATTTAGTTTCACGCGTTGAAGATAAGGGGGTGCTGCTCAGGCCTGTGGATATACTCATATGGGCACAACAGGAACTGCTCGTTCATGATTAGTGAAAAAAAGATGCAAAATGAATAGCTAGAATCTATCCCTAAACCAATTATCCTCTGTTTGTATTTATTTTTGCCAGCTCTTTGATCTTTGTTCATCCTGTTTCTTGAATCTCTTTGGCTCATGGGTGATGTTGAAAATATGCAAGTCTTTGGTGTTAGTTCTAATCCATTCCTATGTTTATTTTTTTTAATAGTTCCTTTTCTCTGTTTCTTTGGGTTTTTTGTAAGGTGTTGGTATTTCCTGTTGTGTTGCTTTGTCCTTTCAGTGTGTTCTATGCGGCTTATCTGTAGCTTTCTCAGTATCATCTAGTAACCGTTGCTTATTCCTGTCTGCATGAAATGTTTCATTCCTGTTCTGATGCCCTTGCACGAGGCTCGTGTACCACGGGAAGATTTCCACATAGGGCTTAAGTGTGGCTTAAGCGTTACATAAGCCTTGGTATTTGAGTTAGTCTGCTAAAGGTACACCTTGCCTTCGACGTGATTCACTGTAGCTGGATAATTTAGCTCAGTCTCTGTACTGCTGCGGTGCAAAATGGCAGTCTAAAATTCCCTTTTTCCAATCTGTATTTTCCCCCTATTAAATCATCCTGTCCAATTTGTTTACCAAGAAGGAGGAGTTTCAGTAGAGACTTGTTGGGCTGATAACCATATGCTGCTAATCATCTGGTTTAGTACACCTGCTTTGCAACTTCTGTATTTACAAGAGGGGTGGTACAACTCAGAAAAGCTGTCTGGGAAGATTCTCAGCCTTGCTTCCTCCGAGGCTTTGAAGAGAACTGGGTAGTTACACGCATTCTGCAGGCAGTGACTGTAACAGCCTCTGCTCTGTCTAGGTGGAGAGCTGGAGCTCTGGTGGTGCTTCTGGTGTGCCACCTCTGGAGCCCTGTACAGTCAGCGGATATGCTGAGTCAAGTGGTGGCAGTTTTAGTTGTTCCCAGTCCACTCACACCACATCCTGCGCACACATGCGCACACAGTAGGAGTAACAGCTAGCTTTCTATTGAGAATGTAGAATGGATTTCCTTTGGCTTCCTCTAGGTGATGAACAAGAAATACTATTTTCTTTTCGATACAGTAAGAGTTACCATGGAACAGAAGAGACTTACTAGCATATTCCGAACCACATAGATTCACTGGCTTACACGTTTTGGGCAACAAATACACGGTTATGATTGAAATGGACTCTGTGTTATTGTGGAGCCAGGTAGGTCATAACTGGAGTTAGGTTTAGTTACATTTTAGCTGATAACAAAGCAACATAAAACTTTTGTCTTCCTCCTTTTAATTAAGCTACTTAAAAATTATAAACCATAAGAAAGTGAGAAACATCTGCTAAACGTAGGACTGTAATGCACTGAGAACTGATTTCAATTCACAAAGGAACAGAGTAGCATTCCTACTAATGTTTTTTCTTATGTTGAAATGGGATTTCTTGTATTTCAGATTTCAGTTTGTGGCCAATGCCTCTCGGCCTGTCGCTGGATGCCAGAAGGCTGCCACTCTTCTTTACTGCCCTCTCCCCTCCCAATTTATAAGATTCCCCCCTGAGAGTTTCCAAATGAAATTCATTACAAAAAGCTCTTTCCCATCTTGAGGCTTCTCCTGTTCTCGTACCAAGAAGCAATGGAAGAATGGTTTTGTTGCCTCTGTCTCACTCATTTTTCTTTCCAGTCTATTGATCGTGCTGAAAAACGATGAATGTTCAGAGTCAAATGGCATGAAGACTTTACATACTGGTTCAATATAAAGTGTATCAATGATTCCAGCAATGTTAGTGAAGTTATTTGAGCTACAGTGCTCTGTCGGGTCAAAGCTATGGTTGGCTACGGTTGGGTTTGGTGCATCCACACCGTTGATATAACACATTGGTTATTCTGAGTCTATAGAGCTCATATAGCCCTGCCCAGAGCGTTCACGAGCATGGAGAATTTGTGAGAAACATTCTGCTGGAGAGCTATGGGGTACGGGGACCTTAAAAAGTGCAGCAGTGGGCCACTACAGCAAATAACAGAGTAGGCAGAAAGTTATAGATGTATTTATTATTCACCTTGTTGGCTGTATTTCAGATGTTCATAAACTTGAGTTTGGAACGGGCTTAGGCATCGTTTTCAATTGGTATTGAGGGGGAGAACCATCATCGTTCCCAGAAAAGTGCCCTGAAAGCTTCAGTTGGTAAATGGTTTTACTGTGACCCTGACGGACTGATTGCGAGCTGCCTTTTTAGAGTTCAAGCTAGCTGAAATTTCTTGAAAGGCTGAGACTTTCTAAAATAATCTTGCACACTTGAATTTTAAAATCAAACCAGAATCAGTCAAAAAGAAAACAACGCAAACCAAAATACAAATGCAAGTGATTTGCTTAGGTAGTGTGTTGTCTGCTTTTGCAGATAAGAAACGACAAAGGCAGATCTTCAGTAACAACAGATAACTCCCTGCAGTAAGTAAAACTGCTTGCTTTATTGACACAACTGTGTCACACAACACTGGCTAACACCTGGGCTACAGCCACCATATCAGCTGCATCAGCTGCCAGCAGCAACAAAAGATTAGCTCTCCTGACAGCCAAGTTTTGGAAAGTACAGAGGAGACTGAAAGTTGATAAATTAACATTCCTTTTATTCCCCCCTGTGAAGTGTTTCAGGTGCACCACAGGTGTTGATGTAGGAGCTGTAAATGTCTAAGCTGCAGCAATATGGAATAGAAGAATCAACATGAAATCCATGAGGGGCAACGGGCACAAACTGAAACACAGAAGGTTCTCTGATTTGATTGTATAACCATCTAAGAATGACAGTCCACAACGAGTATGGAGACTCACCGGGACCGCACTCCCTTGTAACCTTGGAGGCAAGAGGTGACTGCACCACCACTTCAAGGAAACCAGCCGAATCATGACTGTAGTCACGGGGTGGATTGTGTGGCAGGTGCACCTGCCCAATGAAAACAGGGCTTCTTGGCTGCTGAAGCGTACCAGCTCCTGATTGCCTTTGCTCTCAGGGCTTCACGGTAGTTGGGGCCTTTGGCCAATGGGAGCCGCTGTTGACTACAGGTCAGATTTGGCCTGGGTATAAATGGAGTCCACTGGGGGAGCCATTTGGAGCTTGTCCCCTGGAGCAGCTCGCTGCGGTCGAGGACTCTCCCCTTGGGTGGAGACGCTGCCCAGGAAAACTCCTCGAGGTGACTTGGGTTGGGACGCTGCCCTGAGCAGGTCCGCGAGGTTGAGAGCCCTCCCTTGTTAGGTGAGTGACAGAGCGTTTTGGGTTGTCGTTAAACCCTAGGCAGTTGTTCTGTTCTCATCTCACAGACATTCGAACCTGTAATTTATGGAGAGCTACTTAATTGTGTTAATAATAAATTTTTAATTTTTGGTGGTTGGTTGTTTATGTGAGAGCCTCCGTAACAGGTTCTTACTGCGAGTACCAAACAAAGCAACTATGCATCAATAAACCAATAGGCAGGTGCAATGTGCTTGACATCCATTTAATAGACTTAGAATTTATATTCAGACCGCAACGAACCCGTTTTCACACCTGAACCGTGGATGGGAAACCACAGGCGTACTACGGGAACAAAATAAGTTCCAGAGCATTTGGTTCAAATCAGGTAATTTTTGGTTAAAACATCACGGTACTCCTGTATTGCCCTACTAAGGGGATCCTGGTCAACGTGGAAATTTTTTGAAGATCCATCAGTGGATACCACAGGAGAAGCTCCGGCAGCTCAGGTTTCAAGTTCAGCAGTGGCTAGGGAGAAAAGACACAAGATTCCTGGTGTTACTGTTACAGTAGACAGGCCCAGATAAGTCCCTGTAAAAACATCACGGGTGGCTGGAGAGACAACAGTCCAGAAAGAGACTGAAAAACTTCCAGGGGAACAGAACAATGAAGGGGCTAGGCACAAAGGAAGAAGCACATTTTTGCACATTTGCTTATGAGTCAACAGTATTTCTAAAGCTAGTGAAAGACATTCCAGAGGCTACCCACTGAACATCTCCAGGGAACCCACAAATGACTCCTGCCTACGCCAGTGCCAAATCTAGCCCCCTGCAGACCTCTTCAACCTCAAGTGTCTGTTTTCCTGAAGTGTTCAAACCAGGGATGTGCTGGAACACCACTCCCTCCTAAAAGCCAGCTTCTGCCTTTGCTGTGACAAACTTTGAAAGAATCTGCCTGTGAAAAGGCAAACCCCCTTTGCACTGCAGTCAGGGCAAGACAAGTCTCCCAGCCCAGCACCTTCTCTCACCCTGGCAAAACCCTTTTACCTCCGTGAAAATACATATTGAGTGAAAGGAAACCCACCTTTGCCATCTTTCTCCAGCCACCCTTTTTCAGACAAGGTCCCCAAACCAACCAGACTCTATGACTCCTCGCAGATGCGCACTTATGTTCAAAATGCACATGGATGCAGGGCAGTGGCCTTGTGTCCATTCGGACATGTGGAAAGAGCTATGAAGCTACAGCTGAACGCTCTCTGTACGATTAAAAGCATACGGGAGCAGAAGGAAATGCTCACAGGGGCTACCTGCTTTGAAATAGCACCAGTCCCTGGCACAGCAGTGACTATGGATGAACAATCATCGCGAAACAGGTGGAATTCCTCTTTGGACACCTGGCCCCACGCTTTAAGCTGTGTATTACAAGCATTCGACTCATCTTATGTTTGCCTAAACGCTACCGAATGCTCTTTTCCTAAAGAAGGGATCTCTTTTGTCACCGACTCTATTCTTCCTGCTTATTCAAAGAAGACTGCAACACATAATATACAAATACAAGCGATGAGTAAGAGACACAGCAAAAAGCAAGAACCAGCAATAGAGGAGGTGTGTGGTATGGTCTAGTGTGGAATGCAGTCGATGCAGATGGAAGGAGAAGCAATGGCTGAAGTCTATAAAAATCTTATCTCAGGGCTTCTTTTATGTTTGATGTTTGTGCCTGAGGATTAACTCTCATGAGAGGTGACTTCAGCTTAAGCCAAGTGTATCTGTGTGGGGGAAATGGGTTAGTTTTCCTTGCGCCTGGCTATTTCCAGGCAACTGCATAACATGCTCCACAATGTTTTGGTAAGTTTTCACTTTCGAGTCTAAACTGGAAAGCTAGCAGAAAAGACGCTGCGCTTAGCACAGGAACCTGACGGCTTTCAAGTCAATATTTTCAAGAGTTAGGAACAGTCATCTTTTTCCTTCAAAATGCTCCTAACATAATGCCACATTACCCTGTTCAAGTTCTTTCGTGATTTTTTCATCCAGTTCCTGCTGTATCTAGAATTATAGAGAAAATACACAGTTAACATTTTAACAGTTATATTTTTGTCATATTAAACGTCTAAAACAGTCTTAAAACCCACACATAGCATGTGACAAAATCTAAAGGCATCATCCCAAATAGAGACATCTTGGTTTGGGGTTTGATTTTTATTGAAGAGGAACTCTTGGTCAGCCAGGCTGTAACATTCTTATGGCTGAGCAACATTAGCTGTAGCCCAAAACTCTCTGTAACTCACCAGCTGGATTATAACTGGGCATTTAAAACTACACAGGAAGAAAGCACAGTGGAGTTATTACAGTGAAGGTATGGCTAAAGTCCATCACCAAATACATGAGCTGAATGTCAGCTACGTGCTGAGAGATGCACAAATGCCATCCATAGGGACAAATCCACTTGAGACTGCCTTCTGCAGCTTCCTAAGAGAAGAGGTACACAAGTAGCTACTGCAGGACTGACATACGCCATTGTATAGAAAAAAGCCTGCGCCAGTATTTCTTCCTCCACCTTAAGATGGAAAATTGAAAGAGTTCCTAGAGATCACGCCAAGATTTTGCTTTCTTGTATTGCAAATACCATGACCCATGTATATAAAAATATAAAATCACACACAGTATTTTCTTGCAAACTTTGTACTACGAAGAGATAGCAACAGCTACAGCTTCTACCCAGCAAGTGCTGTGGGTTTTATTACATAACTGAAATCAGCTTAGATTACTAGCAAGTCCAAGCGCTATATGCTGCTGTTCACATTTGGTGATACTTGTGACTCCTATGTTTTTTTCCATCAAGTCTGTGACCCACAGAAGTGAATTTCAAAATAGATGCTACACATCTTCCAGGCCTGTCATGGCCACGAAGATGCTGAAGGGCTTGGAGCCGTATGGAAAGGCTGAGAGAGCTGCGACTGTTTCTTTACTGCAGTAGAGAGTAGAGTCGAGTCTGCCAGCCTGGCACCTTCTCTCACCCTGGCAAAATCCATGAGAAAGAGTAAATTATCCTCTGCTTCTCTGTCGACAACAAACTAAAAGTCTCTGTTGGTTGTAAACAAGACCAGAGAGGACTTAGGGGACTAAGTCCTACTGACAAAACTGCACTAGGAAGGAGAAATGTAGGTAGATAAGAACGCCCCCAAACTACAAACAAAACCCCGCCTGACATCCGCAATTGGAGACTGGGGAAAGGTCATACGTAATTGTTCTTCAACTTCCTCGAGAGTCTGCTCAAGGCTGAGGGGTATTTTTTGGTTCTGTTTTTTCAGATCTTCAAAGTGAGGCCTCGAAAAACAGCACCGAAACCTAAAAGCATTGCCCAGCACAGCGATCCATCACAAAATGCGAGACATACGCTCTGAAAAGAAACTTTATGGCTTCTGTGGAAGTCGGGGCACTGAGCGAGAACAGTAACACCGCTCTCAGATCCAAGGCAAGCTTTTCCTGCAATCGGCTCAAATGTTTTTCACAAGTCAATTTGGGAGCCATTTTTCACAAAATGTTGAAGCAGCCTATATAAGGATTTGAAATATATATCTGAATACATTAGCAACTGGATAAAAACAATGAGCTATGAAATAGCCTTTTAAAATCTTGAATTTCTGTAATATACTTCAGGGAAGCTAGTAAATTAGTAAAGGTATCTCTCTTGATACTGGGCATCTCAAAGTTTTGTCAGAGAGTTCCAATTTCTTCTGGAAAATTAAAATGGAAAGTACCCAAAGAATGTTGCTGCAATTCAGTTAAGAAGCACCGAGTACTCCCGCTTTCTTTCCCTTCCCGATCTTTCTTCCTGCTTCTTCTTCAAAACAGGCACACCTGTTAACCCTTTTCTTTGAAACTAGGGCAGCTTTTTTTCCTAGAGGTGGGTTGGTTTCCTCCTTTGCCTTTTCCTTCTTTTAACACCTTGCTCCCGCCTCTCTGTCCTTCCTTTTCCTCACTTCTTCCCTGCTCCCTACCCGTCTCGTGGCCTTGTCCTGGCCTTCTCCTTATTTCACTTTTGCAGCGGGTCCCTGAGTTTTGCCTCCTTTCTACCGCCTGCATGCAGAATAGCCCCTGCAGATGGTACAGTACTAATTGCCTCCCGAGCTCTTTCTGTAATACGTGTCCACCCCTCTGACCTGAAAAGCACATTCACGGTGATACAGAAAAGTTAATCTCTCTAACTGCCACCGCTACACATTGCCTACCCTGCTTTGTCTGGTTTTGTTGTGTTTTTTTCCTTAAACCAGGTGCAGTATGCAGACACATTGTTGAAATGGGTTCTTTCCGATGTGGGTGGGACCACTGAACGGAGAGGGACTTAGAAGTGAACAAATACTTCTCCCATTCGTTCAAACAGCAGAACACGTGAGGGATAGAACGCTGACTGAATAGGGAAGCTCGTCCATGCCTCAGGCCTATGCTAGGTGGGAAACTGATCACAACTACTGACATCTGGTTTCCAAATCTCATGATACAACGTTACAATGTTCACCATTCGGTGAGGGGTGGGCTATCACACCGACTGCTAATTGCAGGGCATACTTTGACCAGAGGAAATGCAGAGGTTGCAGCACTGCTGTGGAACTGAAAGCTGTGAAGAGTTCCTGAGGAGTAGTTAACCTTAGCTTTTCATGTAATAACACACAGCAGGAACTGCAAAACCAAATGCCCCCTACGCATAGTATATGTCCCGCACTGAAGTATAAAGTGAGAAGTTACGTGATGCCGTTCACATCATCCTATTTTTGAAGCATCCCTTTGTTGGTATGAATGTACTAAAACAAGTCCCAGTGAAGAAACTGCTAAAATGAAGAACAGTGAAGAAGGAAAAAGTGTCTCCAAGAAAGATGCCTGATGGAGCTTTGCACTCATCATAAAGTTAGCCCTTTTAAATAGGCCAGACGTACTATAGATTAAAATGTAAGGAAGACCTTAGCTGGGAACAGTGTTCTTTTGCAAAGAACAGTTTCTCTTGTAAAAGAATGTAGTTACCCAGTTCATTGTTTAGATGTCAGTATTTTTTGGTCTTTGAGCACTCCTGGAAATTTGTACAACCCCGATGACCAGCAGCCTTCACCCCCACCACAGGTAGTTGTGTACTGGTTTGATGATTAGCAATTGTTTTGACCTGTTAGACCATACGGTTTGGAACGATGAATGGATTCTCACTTTAGGCTAAAAAGAGCACAAACTTCCCTATGGATACCCTTTAGCAGCAGTTGAGAACGGGATTTCAAAACGCTTACCTTAGCCACACAGGCTTCAACCCTTTTTCTTGATGATAGAGCGTTCCTGGCTGGGCTTAGGAAGCTTCCTCCTAGGCTCAGACTTCTGTTCAGGGCCAAATTGTTGCCAAGCTGTCCCAGTTCAGCTGGATGCAGAACTGGACTTGCAGACAGGCCTCCACTGACAATGCTGGTGGTGATTAAAGATTTGCTTCTACGGCGCTCCTGCAGGAGCTTAGCGTTGGCTTCTGCTAGTCTCTCATTAGCTCTGAAACATTCAGAAGCATACAGAGAATTACCTTTGGTAGTAGCACTTTCGCAAAGTTACCCTGCAGGTCTTTGACTGTTACCTGACTTGTGAAAGTGGAAGGGATTAAGGGCATCCAAAATAAGAACAGAATTTGGTCTGAGGTTTTTTGGAGAGCCTGTTTCTAAGAAGTCACCCTACCTGCAAGGAGCAGCAAGAGTTACTTAGGACTTCTCAGCATTAGGGCTTCAAAACAATCCGTGAATGCCACGTGTTTACCTAGCCTCTTCTGAAAGGTATGTCACCTGCGTAAGACCTCTGGGCTACCCTCCCTTTCCCAAGGAAAGCGCAAACCTCAGGCACACCGCTACAGTGGAAGCCAACGCAGATTTTTTTTTTTTGGCTTCACTGAATCCAGTTCTGTTCTCTGAAGGGCTTACCCTTATTCAAGCAGCATGGACATGAAATTTATCTTTTCTGCCATACACAGAACAAGAGGAGGAGATTATTAGAGATGGCCAAAAAGGCTGCCTGTTAAAACACCAGCAACTTTAAAAATACCCTATGAATGCCATGATCAGTGCTGCTGCTGCTGCTGGAACACTAAAGAGAAATGAAGACAGTTCTAAGGAAGGGGAAGGGTCTTAAGGTACTTTCCTCACAAATATGCCATTTTATGCTTACACACATAATGCTGACCAGATGCAGAAGAGGGATTTTAGGAGGAAAATGCATGAGGAAAAAGTAGTATCTCATGACCAGTCCAAAAAAGCATGGACTTACCTTTCCAGTTTATTTGCTAGGCATCTTCTAATTTTTACTTCCTCCAGATACAGCTCTTTGTACCTTTCCGCTTCTGCCTGCATGGAGTCTTTCTGAAAAATACTGTCTTCTTGGGGGTTTTTTATCCTGTCCAATTCACATTCGAGATCTTGAATTCTTTGGTTTAGCTGGTTTGTCAGGGAAGCATGATGACTGGCTCTGATTTGTTCCTGTCTGTCCTGGGAGGCTGCCTGTGCCTGAAGCAGATAATGCACTTTCAACCACCGCAGAGAAAAAGAGAACTCTCCGGGGCCAGTCACTTGCACGTACCCAATTGCAAGGGCCCGGCTTTACTCAGCGAGGCAACTGTGCCTCCTCACTACCATCAGCAATCAAGGCCGAACCCTGGAAGTACCGTGTTAAATAAGTCTCTTCACGCAGAAGGAACCCCCCTCTTAGCACTATTGTTCATCAGAGCTACTAATGAAAGAACACTGTGTCTGTGGGACAGGGCATATAGAAAAGGAGTCCTCAAACAGATGATGAGGATCCCTCACTTCCACCCACCCTCCACCTCCCCCGCCGCAGCTTGAGTGACTTTGTTCCTGAGCGCCTTCCCCTGTACCATGACAAAGCAGGACTGTATGTCTGGCCATGACAACCGTTAAGTTGCAGCACCCACGCAAGGATGAACAGCGAGAACAAGACCAGCGGGCAGCGATACCTCCCAAGAACTGCAAAAGGAAATCTACCTGGGGCAAGCTTTTGATTCGGGGACCTGCAGGCACATTACACACGCAGAGGAAAGCACTCCTGCCCAACCACATTCGCTTCTCCCACTGCCCTTCAGGAAAGACCGAGGCACAGCACTAACACACACAGTCAGGCACCAAAACCAAAATATGAAAAAATGACGACGACAACAAAAGGATATGATAGAGACTACAGACACAAGTGAGAAATCCACTTACCTGCAAAAATAGATTGACTTCTTGCAGTTTTTGTCTTATTTCTTGGGCAGCTTGTTCTTCTATGTCTTTTTTACATTGTTCTATTTGGCTATGATCCACCATGTTACTGTCCAAATGATGTTTGAGATTAGCCAGCTCTTCTTTCAGCTGGCATTTGCTCTTCTCCAGTTTTTCGTGGTTCACACGCATAGTGGACAACTCTCCTCTCAGATCCTGATTTTGTGTTTCCAGCTCCATGCATATTTTAGACTCTATCTCCAGCTGCTGGGAAAGTTCACCAACCTGTAGACAGAAAAAAAAAAAAAAAAAAAAAAAGGAACTCAGAGGCATCTAAAATCAGTCAATTCTGTGAAAATCCTTCAAGGGGTTGGCCATGGAGACCGTATTTGTCATCTGCTGACTCAGTATTAAAACCAAAGTGAAACCAGGCTCTTCTTTTAAAACAAGAACAGCCTGGACATCATTTCTGATAGGATTCCTCAGGTTCCCATCCTTGCTCAGTTCTTCCGCAGCAGGTCACAGACCAAGAGGTACCAAACTAGCAGCATTTCACCCGTGGAGCTCGGCTGAAAAGCACTAGGGCTATTCCTCCCTGAGATGCTCTTACGGTCACGGGAAATCAAATTTTTATTTAGAAAAGCAAAACCTGAAGTGCCTCCTGCTCATCTCACGCTCAAGGTGGGGCTCAAGGGGTGATCTTGGGCAAAGCCAACTTCATACAGTTGTTCTGAGTTACGGCGGTGTTACGTCCCTCTCTTCCAGAGAAGGGATTCATCTGTCGGCACTAGAAGATGCTGCCACAGCCTCAGGCTGCAGCCAGGCCTGTGCCAGGCCACATTGCTCTCAGCCCTGGCCCTCACCGCATGGCCACGATGTCCTGGTTGGACTGCAGACCTGCGCATCCCTACGGACTGGCCTGGTGATCTGCACTCTTGGCTGACCCCGCTCACCGTCACCGGACCTGTTCTGCTCTTCTTGCTGAGGGCCTGTGGGACTGCCTCCTTGGCCCGTGAGGTCACGCACCCCACAAGCCTTGCTGCGACTCTCGGCTCGCTCTTCCTCTACAGGACGGCTTGCCCTCGATGTGCGCTTACAGGTACTGCTTTGCACATAATGTTTTCATCTTTGCCCATAAGGATACGCCCACCAGTACGAGTTATAGTCATCTACTATGGTAACAGTAGAAGGAGCATCCAGAAAGTCAGTCAATTCCAAAATACAGCCAAGAAAAAAAATCAGCAGCAGGAAAAGAAGTATAAGGAAAGAGTAACACAGGTTTCAAAAGAAAAAGCGCCACCACCACCAAACCTCAAACAAAGCAGTGCTCACCTTTGTTCTTAATCTACCAATTTCATTGACCGTTTCAGAATCGCTGTTCTTCATTTCTCCCTGCAAATGAAGCTGGGACTCTGTCTCTCTCTCCTCATATACCTTGAGTTTGTCCATAGCTCTGTCCAGAAGCCCCTTCAACCTGCACAGCAAATCAGTCAAGAAAACAATGAAGCAAAGGAACAACGGGCCTGTTTCACATATTCTCAAGTAAACAGCACAGATGTGCCTTGCTCCATCTTTAATGTGCTTGACACACCAGGAATTACTGAGAAAAACCAGCATTCCCATGCCACAAGTCACTTGGAGGGTCCAAATGTCACCTGAAAAGGGGAGTAAAAGGCTTCCTTCCCTCCCAGGAAAGCCACAGGGCAATCTGCATTTGCAGTTCTTTTGTCAACTACTGACAACTACAGGCGTGTACAGAAGCACCTTGCAAGAACTAACAGGGGGCTTGAATTTGCTCAGGGTTACGTGCACCTATTTTTACACTGAGGTGCAATAAAGCTTGACTTCGACTCGGGGATACCTCTTCACCATACTAAAAAGCCATACCTCTCACAGTCTTTCTGCAGTTCGATGTTTCTTTCAATTTCTTGATCCAGGCGCAGTTCGACTGGGCGTTTCAACTCTACCAGGTTCTTCACTTTCTCTCTTTCACTCTCACACTTTCAAAACAGAAAAGATGCGTGACACACAGAGCATAGGAACAGGATCTCCATGCAGTATGTGCATCTAGCGTTCTCCACAGAGAAGCTGCAGTACATCTCGACAAAAAGGTGGACACGGTTCTCCTGGGTATTGGCTAGGTGCCTGGAGAGTTTTCTGGGCTCACCTGTTCCAAGAGTTCAGCCTTTTCCCTGGCAAGCTGAGCAACACGCTCCTCAAGGTGGGATCTTGACTTCAGCTGCTCTTCCCACATGCTGTGCAGGTCCTCGGATGTCAGAGCCTGCTTCTGCATCTGTGAGAGCAACGGTGGCAAAAGAAAAAGCTAAGGTGACCGGAAAGACAGCACTGCAGTAGAAAGCAGGAACTGAAATGGAAACAGGCCTGAGCTCTCCTCTCCCCATCCAAGACCTACAGATGAGGCTAATGCGAGTGTAAAACACACCTCAGGAAACACAGCCAAGAACAGCAGTTGAAGCTGGTGGAAAGAATGAACACTCTAGAAGCAACAAGAGGAGGTTGCAGCTTTGGGGGATAAGAAGACACGCACACACACAGCCACCCTACCGCTTTCTTCCAAAGGTCCTCTGAAGTTCATAGTGATACGTACTTCATAATATAAAAATTCCTCTAGTGCCCAGCACAGACGATACCCTCCCCTCACGGCCTCTGTAACAGCTGTACATCTCCTGAGAGCAAGGCAATGTTTTCAAATCGGCAATACTATTTATGCTTCTACCCAAAGGGACAAAGACTTGCCTAACAGATGGATCTGAGCGGAACGGAACTTGCTGATTTTGTTCAAGTACAAAGAATGCAAGATGACTAGATGCTTTTGGTGTCACTCTGTACAGATCTACAGAAAGTCACGAAAACCTCAGGACAAAGGCTTAGACGAAAAATCCTCACCTCGGGCTATACAACCTTCTCCAGTGTCCTTACAGAGTAGGTGTAACGCTGGGTCTTACAACAGAAGCTAACACGGTCTCAAGGGCAAGCTGTGACAAAGCTGCAAAGGTAACACGGATCTCCCAAGTCCAGTCTCCTCTCTCAGCTTTCAGCCACAGACCTCCCTCCTGCCCACAACATCCATCCTATCCATCGTGTGCTATGGTTTAACTCCAGTAGACAGCTAAGCACCACACAGCCACTTGCTCACTCCTTCCCGGTGGGATGCGGGAGAGAAACCGTCAGACAAATCATGCTGATGAGCACGAGTATCTTGTACACCACCACACAGATACAAAACACAGCAGCAGGGAACAAGGAGATGTACAGCCTTTTCCCCTGAGGGTGCCTTGCCCTAAAACCAGAAAGGTATTTGTCAGCTGAACTGTGCCTACACAGCCCACCTGATCTTTTCAGCAGTTACCTGCACACAAAAAATGCAAAGACTACAACAGTCTTTCACAGGAGCCAGTTATGTACCTGCTGCTGGTGGTCCTCTGCAGCTGCTTGTGTTGTTCGTAAGCCAGTTATCAAGTCTTCCAGGCGGTTATGAACCTACAGAAGCATTGAGAAAAGCAGGGAGACACACTGTGACTTGCCAGACTGAAGTTTACGCCTCAATACAAAAAGTAAGTATTACACACGCTTCTTCGCCTCTTCCTTCCTGTAGTATTTACACCTGGCACCAATGATCAAAACAGCCTTAGTTTGATGCCACTGCAAAACTGTTAGCAATCATCCCCTCTGCCATTTGCTTCAGGGAGAGAGAGCACCGTGCGTGCGGGATACAAAGCATCTCCAATGAAAACAGGAAGGAGCAGCTTTTCACAGTACATCTGAAAACCATGCCCTGTTAACCAAAGGGGAAGGACCAGCACTGTGACTGCCTTCCCTCTTCTCTTGTCAGTGTCAGTACATCAAAGTTCAACTTTCATATGTAGTTATTTTCAAATTCTCTTCAGTACTAATTAACAACTGCAGTCATAACAAGAACCCTAGTTCACTGGTTACAACACAAAAATCATTTGCTTCATAGAGGTCACAGTTGAACACCTCACCTGAGCCAAAATTAACCACTGCGCAGAGGCAGTGGCAATTCCAAGGCCCACACTTAGTTCTGCAAATGATACCACATACATTCCTGTTCACTGTTTCACCAAAACAAACACACAGCAAGTGGCCAAAGGAAAAGCAATTCTGCACAGCTAAAGCTCTGTGGAGTTTTTACTCCAGCCTGATGATGCCAGTCCGGCCTCCAACGTGAAGCGCTCGGCATCAATATCCCCTGCGGATTTTCCACAAGTTAACCCGATGAATACCTTTAATGACACACATTGCGACAAGTGTCTGAAGTAGCATCTGATGTCACGACGGGTCTAAAGCAGACAATAGTTACACCGGCGTATTAGTGTCAGATCCCTACCTTTTAGAGCATTAAGTAGGACCTGCTATAGGAGCGTGGGAAAACGCTCAAGCCCAGAAGGGTGGGGAACGGGCCAGGAAAGCAGCCTGCTTCAGCCTATGTTCAGGAGAACGCAGGAACCGAATTCCCCTAGGCTCTCCCGGAAAACCTCATCTTAAAATTTCCCCACAGAAACAGGTAACTGGGCTGACAAAAAGGGAAGCTTGTGGTCAGCTTACTGAGGCAGAGGCTTGCAGGTCTCTCTGAAGGGCTTTAATCTTCTTGCTCTCTTGCTGGACTGTGGCTTCCAACCTGGCATTTTCAATTTCAAGGCTTAAAAAGAAATACAAGTCTTAATGTGGAAATCTACCAGAGCACCAGTTCTGAAAAAACAGTGTGAAATAACATAATCTAAGACAAAAGCATCCTTCAAAGTCGTGTATTAACTCGCTGTGAGGCAACAAGGCTACCTGTCGCTCTCACACAATCCCAGAAAGCGACAGACACCTTGCTTCACGGCGCTACTCTCTTACCGTTGCATATGCTCTTCCAGTTGTTTTATAGTAGCATTATTCCTAGAAGACGCCAACAGGAGGTGTTGCAGTTCCTGGGAAGAAGCGATGACTTCTCTTTCCTTATTATCCAAGGCCGTCTTCAAATCGCAAATACAATGCTCAGACTGCAGGTGCTGTTCTTCCAACTCCCGCAACTGTAAAATCACAGCAGGAATCTGCAGTTGTGAGGTGAGCTTTTCTAGAGAGGAGTCACCTGCTGCTGCAGAATTCAAGCTGCTACCCAAAGAACCGTAACCATTTCAAGTACGTTCAAACCTTCACTCCTGCCAGCAAACGAAGACAAATGGTGTTACTACTTTATACTGGCCTCTGCCGTCCCTGCCCTGGGCACTAGAGCACGGTTCTAAGCACCGACACTGCCCCTCCCAGCCTTTCAGTGACTCGTGACACTCCTTGTATCCACCTGTTTGCTCCTCCATGAAAACACAAATTAAAAAGTTCATCCTTCTCCTAAGGTGACTTCCCGACTCCCTCATAAGGAGGTGAGGATGATTTCTCTTTCAGAGCTCTGAGGCCTCTATACTTCAGTTGTTGTAAGAACACTGCAAAAGGTGGTCCCCGCCTCAGAAAGTAGCTTACAGGTCACTTGCAAGGAAGCTGCTTAAGGATGGCAAAGAACTGCAGGGCCAAGGAAGGGAGAAAAAAGATGCTGAGATGCTGCTTTGCATACACAGTGCAAACACCTCACCTGCAAACGAGCTCTGCTTCTTGCTTAGTACAATCCAGATGGTTCTGGCACCTGTACTATTAAAAGAACCCCAAACCCCAAATCCTAACAACTCTTTAAAAGTTCCTTCAACCATGAAGAAGGTTCCCAGTGTGTTACACACTGTGCACGCAAAGCAGAGACAATGACCTCACACGTATTTAGCAAGCTACAACTCAGGATCACCTGTTGTATACAGGGGACGATAAAGAAAGAATGCAATATCCTGATCAGGGAAGTCGTGCCTCAGAGCAGAGGCGATTTTTGAGAGAACAAACTGCTCTGTTCATACCTAGCCACCAGAAGGCTGCTCCTAACACACCGCTTTGCCTCTCCAGCTTGTGAGCAGCTCCCCGAAGGGCCAGCTGCATTTATCACCAGGGGAGTCGAGGAAGAAGGGAAGAGAAAAGACATTGCTGCAATACTACCCCAGAGCCTGAACAAGAGCTTCTGCTGTGGGCTTGAGGAGCAAGACGGTCTCCTACTTGCAGCAGAAGCTAGTGGGCTTTTTGATGATTCAGGTAACACTCTCTTGCACGCTGGAAGAGGAAGAGGAGGCCACCGGGCTGAAGGTTTCACCGGCTGCATGAACGATGTCAGGCGATCATTGTTAACTTCCTTAGAGCTCTCTGCTACTGGCTCCCAGAACACTCTTTCATCCTTTTGGACGATGTACAGGAAGAAACAGTCACCCACAGGTTTATTCCTATAGTGACAGGCTTTCCATACCTCAGCTTTAACCCTGTCCAATTCCTTTTGCAAGCGCAGCTTGTCTTCCTCCAGATCACTGTGGCAGCGCATAGTAACTTCCAGGGAAGCTTCTGACATTGGTTGCTTTTCAAGAGCATCGGGAAGCTCCTGCTGCTGCCGTGCGACCCAGTCCTAAAGAAATGTTGATACGTGAGCACAAAGAATTTGATAAGAACATGAGAATATGAGGTGTGCTTTTACTTCTCAGGTTACGTAGTTAGGTCAGTCCGAGTGAATTCAAAGAACAGAAACGTTGCCCGTCACCAGCAGGCACCTGCAAAACTGATGAGCCCTGTCCATCTTTCTCAGCTGAGCACCTCCACGCTACGCAGGGAAGCAGGGGCAACTTCACTGCTTCTGTACTATACGGGAAATGAAACTCAAAGGCCAGTCGCTATGAGACCCAGGTCATTAGCTTGACCTGCCTTCGTCCCAGTCCTAAATGAAAAACTGGCCTAGAGCACAAGTATTTCAAGGGCCCCCGGTGACAAATGTGTGGCGGGAGCGGCAGAAGAGGTCAACGAGCCCATAGGCAAATAAGCCCAAAGGCGAGTGAACCAAGGGGGACCCCACTGCATCTCTCAGAGAACGGACCTTGAAATCCCCAGAAGATTCTTCATCTTCCTCTCGCTCCGCTCCTCCTGCTGGCATGGCACCTACAAAAGAGGGGAGAAGTGACACACTGTGAGTGTTTACCTCACTGTGCTTTTTCCCATCATCCAAGCCCAGCATCCAAAAGACGGGGAACGGTTCCACTACAGGCCATAGCAATTCTCCTCATTGTCTCTTCCACAGTTAAGGATCCTACCTCCTCTGTCCTGAGCAAGGGCAGCCCAGGTAAAGTCAGCAGTCCTCCCAGGGCAGGAGCTGCTGAGAACTGACTTGTCTTCTGCACCACCTGCAGAAGATTCTTCCGGGTTTTCGCCGTCCACCAGTAGCTTGCTGAGGATATATACACAAAGAGAGGAAATAGAGTTGGTAAAAAAACCCCACGTCGTTGCATACACGCTTGACTAGGACAGCAACAGCCATTCCTTACCCAGCCTCTCCATTTTCAATGCCAACTGAGAAACGGTAACACACACACACCCCCCGACATACCCACCCCGTGTCACGTATACTCGTGCACTACTATTACATGAGGAAATACTTGCTGCAGGCATGTTCATTCTCTACATGCGTGTTGGTATCTGTGAAGCACTTCAGCCCTGCTGGCTACAGTCTAAACTGATAAACAACCTGTCTCCATAGGGAGCACTACCAAAATTAACAAGCCCTCTGGCAGATTCATATCTAACTGCAAGGGTGCTCCTTCTGCAGGGTGCTCCATGAATGCTGTAGTTATTCACACTGAGCTAGCCTATGCTCTCCTCAAATGCAGTGCTGACTTGGAAGGACTTCAGAAATCTTTACGGTTAGCCTGAGGACTTGAGAGTTTAGACAGCTGCTGAGCTCCTCAGACAGCCCCCGCCCCCCGCAACAGGGGCTAGGGCTTTTAACGTGGCAGCCACCGGCTCTTTCGGGCCTTTATTTCCACGCCTCTGGTGGCGCACCCTGGTTGCTGCCACGGTCAGGTGCAGAACGGCACGCCCCTCCGCCCCCCCAGTGGTGGGAAGAGGGAGGTGGGACCCCTGGCCCACAGCCAGGGTCCCCAGCCAAGGGGGCGCCTTGGCCCGGGGGAGCCCCTGGACCACGACCAATGGATCACTACAGTTCAGATCTGACCAGGCTATAAAATGGGGCCCCCGTCAGAGACCCCTTTTGAGTGGTTAAAGTATTAAAAGTACAAATTAAAGTCTGTTCAAGTTTACGATCTATGTGAAGCCGCTTTGGCACACCTCCGTAACAACTGGTCACACAGGGAACTCCTTCCGTGTGGCTCCTTATTTTTCAAAGCTCATTCCCACGCCTCTCATCAGTCACACTTGCGGTCAACTAAGGAGACCTATGTGCTGTTTTGACAAACCCCTCACCTTTCGTGCTGCTCTTGAGCATGCCCATCAGCAACTTTTTTCTGAAGAAGCCCTTCCATCTCTTCCTGGTGTTTGGAGACAGCAAGATGAAGGGGGGTATATCCCTCCTGAAAGGAGAAACAACCTCGGTCAGAAAAACACAGACAAGTTCAGCACCTTTTCGAAAGAGCAGCTTCACCCAAATGCCAAGGTTACCTGGTTCTGAGCATCAGCATTGGCATGATGCTCAAGTAGCAGCCCCGTTATCGCTGTATTAGCAGACAGGACAGCCAGGTGAAGGGCAGTGTTGCCGTCAGCGTCTGCCAGATTCGGGTCAGCACCATGCTCTAGTAGAATAGCCACACATTCTTCTTGCTGGCACTGTACTGCCTGGGAGCAACACAGAAAAAGGGAAAGTGCCAACATTTACGTTTCACTCTGTCACAACTCGCCCAGCTTCTGAACGCTGGCAAAGAAGAGCGTCTTCAAAGACTAGCAGACATTTGCCTATTCCACGCCAATTGCAACATGCCTGTTTCTACACAGGTCCATGCAAAGAATCCTGCCAGACACCTCTCATTGACTGGACAGTCAATAAGCCCTGCTTGCAAGAGCATAACATATTCCACATACCGTCATCAGTGGCGATCTCTTGAAATTGTCAGCAAGGTTCAGCTGGCACTTCTCTTGCACTAGAAATCTGACGACATCCGCATGGCCGTTTGCGCAAGCGAGATGCAGAGGTGTCCTAAAAATTAAACACACGAGCTTAACACAGACAACAAAAGAACCAAAGCTGTGTCGCCACCCAGCCCTGGGGATGCTCTGCCCAGGCTCTGCTCCTCCCGCTTGCTGCTGCTGCAGTCCTGCACTGACCACCCACAGGGCAGAAGAGAACTGCTGATACCTGAACAGCTGCAAAACCACCCTGCAGGGAGACCATGACCCAGCGGCAGGTCGGTGGCACGCGCTTCCAACAGCACTCGAGCTGACCCAGCAGCTACAAGCAATGAAAAGCTCTCGCGTGCGCTCTCCCAGTGGACAGAGCAAAGCTCACTTTCCAAGCCATGAGCTTGGATGGGATCCCACACAAAGCCTTAAGGGCAGATGTTTCCACGTGGCACCCAAAAGCTGCCGGGGGAGGGGGGGGTGTTGGTTGCGCCATGCTGATGATCCCGTGGGATCAGTAGGCTCTGTGTTGTAACACACTCCTTGTGCTTGAGAGAGGGCTGCCAAGAACTAGCAGAGCGTGGCTCAGAACCTCCCGTAGCAACGCCTGCCAGAAGCAGCCAAGGCGTCCCATCAGCGACCCACAGCCCCTCACCGCTTCTCCTTGTCTTGCCTGTCGATGTCAGCTCTCTTCAGCCACCAGCGCCACCGCCTCAGCCAGGCCAGGTCGCCACGGGCAGCCATGCGGTGCAGCCTGCCCAGGTCCTTCTGCTGGAGCTCGTAGGCACTGGTGGCGCTGGCGCAGGGCTGCCCTGAAGTGCTGCCGGAGGGTGACTGCTGCCGCTTCTTGCTGAAGAGGCCCAAGACCCTCTGCACGCTGTGGTGCACGCTGCGGTACATGCTGCAGCGTGGGCACAGCTCCGCTGGGAGCGACCAGCAGCAGGAGGCACCTGGTGGATTCTGTCGAGCCCTGGGCGAGGGCGAGGACGAGGATGAGGACGACGAGGAGGAGGAGGAGGAGGAGGAGGGCTCCCAGGGGCCCTGGGGAGAGGGGGCTCTGCCTCGACAGGGGCACCGACAGGGCGCCCCGGGGCAGGGGCCTTGGCTGCTCCCGCCTGGCACTTTCCTTCAACGAAAAGGCGGCCTGAACTTCCTGCAGCGTGGCAAAAATCGAGGGCGCCGTCTCACTGTGCTGGCGGCTGCTGCTCACCCCTTGCACACAACCACAAAGTGGCTAAGGTCCTCTGTCCAGGCCCTCTGTTTGAGCAGGGTAACCTAGAGACAGTGTCCCAGGACAACGTCCAGCCAGCTATTGTCCAGGCCCTCTGTTTGAGCAGGGTAACCTAGAGACAGTATCCCAGGACAACGTCCAGCCAGCTATTGTCCAGGCCCTCTGCTTGAGCAGGGTAACCTAGAGACAGTGTCCCAGGACAACGTCCAGCCAGCTTTTGAGTATGTGGCAGCATGGAGATGCCCCAGCCTTCCCGGGCAAGCTGTGCCAGTGCTGTCACCCTCACAGTCACAATGTGTTTCCTGATGCTCAGAGGGAACTTCCCGTGTTTCAGTTTGTGCCTATTGCCCCTCATCCTGTCACTGCGCACCACTGAAAGACGCTATGGAGCCTCCCTTTGGGTATTTCGAGACATTGATGAGATTTCCCCTGAGCTTTCTCTTCTCCAGGCTGACCAGTCCCAGGTCTCTCTCAGCCTTTCCTCATGGGAGACGTTCCAGTCCCTTAATCAGCTTAGTGCTCCTTGTATGTCCATGTCTGCCTTGTACTGAGGAGCCCAGAACTAGACACCATACTCCCCTCACTAGCGCTGAGTAGAGCGGAAGTATCTCCTCCCTTGACGTAGAAGTTTATCAAGTCGGTCAAACATGACTTCCCCTTGCTGGAGCCATTCTGACTACTCCTGATGCTTTTGTTGTCTGTCCTGTGCCTGGAAACGGTTTCCAGGATTAGCTGCTCCATCCCCTTCCCAGGGGTGGAGGTGAGGCGGATTGGCCTGTAGTTCCCTGGGTCCTCCTTCTTGCCGCCCTTGAAGATGGGAGTGACCTTTTCTTTCCTTCCGTCTTTGGGCACTTCTGTCAGTCACCATGACTGAGCAAAGGTTATCGAGAGCGGCTTCACAATGACACCAGCCAGCTCCCTTGGCACTCATGAGCGCATCTGGTCAGGGCACGTGGACTTCTGTATGTCCACTTTGCTTAAGTATTCCCTGACCTGATCCTCTTCCACCAAGAGTACATGTTCCTTGCTCCAGCTTCTCCCCTTGTCTCTGGGACCTGGGATTCCCGAAGGCTGGCCTTGCTAGTAACGATGGAGGCAAAGAGGAGATTCAGTACTTCCGCCTTTTCCATGTCCTGTGTAACGGTAAAGTTAGAAATTTACCTAGAATATCCATGAATAACAGCATAATCCTCAGCTGTCCAACCGTTAGTGTCTTTATGGGAAACATCAGCACCATAGCGAAGAAGAACTTTTATCACATTAAGCTCCCCGCCAGAAGCAGCAGTCCTAAGTGGCGTTCTGAAACATCCAAAATTTGATACGAAACAGATCATTTCACACAGACCCTGTCATTATTTTTATGCCTACTTGCTCTCCAAAAAAAGTATTTTCCCCATTACTTTAAAATGAAAGAAAGAAAAAGCAGTTTTCATTAAGAGCAACAATAAAAAGGGAAAGGTAATCAAAACAATCGAACGTCCAGTCTTCAGACAAAGCTTGCACATCGACAACACTTACATACAAACTATGCTGCCATGCGGGAGATGGTTTTTCGAGTTGAGGCAGTGCTGCTGAGCTAAGGGCACGTTTCCTGCCAGAAGGGCCATCGCAGACAGCGCCTTCTTGCAATCCTCAATGCAGGAAGCATCCACTGAGCTGAGACAGCAGCCACGTGCAGACCTGCTTTCACAAGTCACACAGAAATAGCTCCTTCTGTGAGGCGCCCTGTTGGTTTCTTTTCAGCTCAGCATAGTTTGCTTTGAAAGCAGATTGCGCAGACCCAGTGCGTTTAGTGCAGAACGAGAAAATGTCATCAGAGAGTTACGGATAAAATAATTCTCCCATGAAATTTGTGTCCTGGTTTGTTTAGCAGTGCTGCTTGAGTGCTCTTATTCGGCTTGGGTGAATGGATGCCAAAGGAGCAAAGAGCAAGGGTCTGTGTAGTAGGAAACGGGATGGGGGGGACACCTCAGACATCGCCTAGTTACGTGCCTTACCCATGACAGAATCAGAAAGTTACTTTCCGGTAAATGTGGCGGAGCTGGCACCGCCACAAAAGAGTACAAACGCACGCACGCTGACTGTACGGAAACATGGTACAGAAGTCAAAAGACAGGTCACAGCTTCGGGATAGATATTGTTACATAGATACAGTTGGGAATCGTTCTCAATGTTGGCCTGCTGCAGCGGTTGAAGTGCTAGGCCTGGACAACAGGCCCAAGCCAGAGTTGACCTATGGATGAATCCTGTATGTTTTATAACCCATAACCATTGTGCCAGTAGGTATTGTGCTAGGTTATAACAAACCACCTATGCTGACGTAAAAAGTGCTAAGGTGTTGAAGTATTGACGCCTGAACAACAGGCCCCGAGCCGAAGCTGCTAACTTAGTACGTGACCGTGTGCCATTTTAGGTGCCTGCTCGATTCAGGCAGAGGATTATTTTGTAGTAGTGGAGAAAGATAACTTAGAGGAGCGGTTGGAAATTGATTATTTGAAGACAGAAGTGTTACGAGAAAGATAGTGAAGGCGGTTATTAGAAAATAAAATATTGAAATTATGTTGGCACGAGCAAAATAGCCTCCTAGTGTTGTTCAGATTCAAAAGTTAATTACAAGTGTAGATCTTGAGGAGTGGCACGGAGATATTTGGGGTGAGTCTGATGAAAGTGGCTCGGAGGAAATAGAGGAATTGGGGGAAAGAAATGTGCGACCTCTCATGAAAACAGAAAGGCATACAGGTCCACAAGGTGGGAACCCCCGAACCACCGTCCCTACAACCCCCTGGACAGGACCTGAGCTTAGTGACCTTCAGGTTAAATGTTCGGGTAAGCCGGGTGAAACTGAAACCGAGTATTTGTGGAGCGTTTCTTTAACGGGGGGGTGAGGGGGGGTGGGGTGTTGAATTCTGTTGAGTGATGGCAAGGCAGGAGGTTTCTGGGGTCCCGGAGTGTTTTTAAGTGACGGACCAGCGGGTAACCAGTCGGTAACATCTCGAGTGGCTTACTGGGCTGGGGGTGTGGACCCTAAGGAGAGGGGGGAAGCTGTTACCTTTAAGGTGAAGGATCTGTCGGAACTGGCGGAGGGAGTACAAAAGGCGGCTTGCATTCAGGCGATGGGCGAGAGGGGGCGGTGCGGAATCTCGCTTGCCGAGCCGCTGGATCCCAGCCACCTTAGAGCTCTTATTAGAGCCGGAGGGTTGGGCAAGACCGTGGGAAACTCCCCCCCGAGGGCAGAACTCCAGAACAAAGGAAAAATCTTAAGGTTTGATGTTTTGGCAGGTCAACAGTGGGTGTTCACCAGACGGCAGTGGGGAGTTTTGGAGTTAGGGGGACACAAGGTACCTGTGTCTCTCAATAGCCATTGCCAGCTGCTGCCAAACAGGGTCTTTTTGAGGTGATTAATGATGTTGAAAAAAGATAATAAATCGTACACATTCCCCTTATGATTCTCCGGTGTGGCCAGTCGGCAAACCAAACAAAAGGTGGCAATTAACAGCCGATGATGGGCGGCTGAATGCCCATCCAGGCCCTTTGTCAGCTGCAGGGCCTGGCTGGGCTGGCTGCGGGCCTGCAGGAGTGCGCCCGCCAGGGCTGGGACGGGCCCTTTGCGGTGCCTTTGTCGGAAGCAAACAGCGATCGCTTTGCTCCCACGGGGGAAGGCGGCACTCGCCGACAATTGCCTGCTATGCACTGGCTCAAGGCTCGCTAAAACCGCGCCCACAGAAGGGCTTAAGATCTCTGGAAACACCCCCCACCCCCCACCCCTCCTCCTGTCGGAGTCGGGCAGTGAGAAACTGCGAGGAAGCGCTATGTGCAGTTAGATCATTGTGGCCACACAGGGCAGATAGAGAAGGAAACACCCAATTCAATTTAATTGGGTAACAGGAGCCACTTCACTGCCGGGGTGGTCCAGGAGTGGGCATGTTATAAATGCAGAGGCAGAGCCGAAAATAACTTTTATAAATTTATTGCAATAAGAACAAGCTCGGTGGGCAGGGGGGCTTTCTGCTCCGCACCAACGGACACCAGGTGGTGCTGCGTCACTCCCTTTTATAGCCCCATCCTGGTCTTCACATGCGCAGCAGGGTCCCTCAAACTTTCCCGGGTTTTCTGGTGTTGCTAGGGCTCCTGACAGGGGTTCCTCCAATCATATTCCACCTGCGCAATCCGGTGTTGCTGGGGGTTTCTGACAGGGGTTCCTCCAGTAATTTTCCACTTGCATAACAACAGTCACCGAGAAAAAAACCTCTCCAAACCCTTTTAACCATAAAACCACGACAAATCTCCCTTAACATATATACATTACAAAATATATTAAAGTCATTATATTTTCTTAACATGAATCACCACCATATTCTTCACAGGCACACAAGGAATACAGTGGGTTTGCACACCCCGTACTATTCTCAGGCTCATGGGCCTTGTTGACATGCTCGGGAAGCCTTAGGGAAAGGTGGAAAAACTCACCGTATTAGTGCCCAATGGATAATTCCTAATTATTAACTTGATGCCCGGGTTCTGATCCAAGGCCTGGTTCTGATCCAAGGCCTATTTCTGCTTTTTTTGTTAGGATCTTGGAGGAGCAGATGACTTGGCATCCTGATTGGCAATGGTGATCCATATGGACAATCAAGACTTGGACGGCAACACGGTGGCGAATAAATCCTGTAAAATTGGCATCATTCAGAAGAATGTGATTGATCTCGGTGCTATTGTGTTAATGCCACTTCAGGTCAACAAATGAAGAAAGTGGCAAGAGACTTGAGGCAATTGTTGCTATATTAAGTATGAATTAGTTAATTGGATATGTTTGAATCTTCCTTGTTAGAATGGTCAATCAGCTTCCTTCAATTTTGACTGTAATACATTGTCTGGTTGGAGGTTTTTTTTTTAAGATTGGATTGTATAATCATCTCGATGTATAATGACAGTCCACAACGAGTATGGAGACTCACCGGGACCGCACTCCCTTGTAACCTTGGAGGCAAGAGGTGACTGCACCACCACTTCAAGGAAACCAGCCGAATCATGACTGTAGTCACGGGGTGGATTGTGTGGCAGGTGCACCTGCCCAATGAAAACAGGGCTTCTTGGCTGCTGAAGCGTAGCAGCTCCTGATTGCCTTTTGGGTTGTCGTTAAACCCTAGGCAGTTGTTCTGTTCTCATCTCACAGACATTCGAACCTGTAATTTATGGAGAGCTACTTAATTGTGTTAATAATAAATTTTTAATTTTTGGTGGTTGGTTGTTTATGTGAGAGCCTCCGTAACAGGTTCTTACTGCGAGTACCAAACAAAGCAACTATGCATCAATAAACCAATAGGCAGGTGCAATGTGCTTGACATCCATTTAATAGACTTAGAATTTATATTCAGACCGCAACGAACCCGTTTTCACACCTGAACCGTGGATGGGAAACCACAGGCGTACTATGGTGTCCTGGTTTAACCAGGATAGGGTTAGGTTTCCCTAGCAGTGGGGGGGGAGCTCTAGCCGGGTTATTCAGATACCATGGGGACGTCACATCCTGGCAGGTCACATTTTCCTGGCGCGGGAGCGCGGTGCACTCGTGGTTTTGTACATCGTGCTTCCCACTGCTGTATTTGGTAGCTATTTTGCTCTGTTCATTGCTATCACTATTACTGTTATTGTTATTGTTGTTGTTTGTTGTGTTGCTATTGCACTGTTGTATTAAACCTTTCCTTATTTCAGTCTTGGGGCTTTGTATTTCACTCCCTTTGTGGGGGAGGGGCAGCGGCCGCGTGGTCTCAGACCCCGGTAGGGGCTAAACAACCACAACTTAATACTCCACCCCTTTATTCTATACCATGTGCGTCACATCCAGCTGCCACTTAGCAATTAGCATTGACAAAGAAAAATTAACAAAAGCACAGTATAACTCACGGTGTGTTTTCACCCACAATCAAGTCCCCCTGTGGCACGCATCGGACCTCTCCATCCTTCTGCATCACCCACCAGGTGCACCCAGGTCCTGGAGCAAAACCAATCCTGTGGATGGGTTTGCCTTTGCCCGGTGCAGGACTAACCCAGACCATTTTTCCCAGCAGGTCCCTCATGCGCACCACAGGGACTCTATCCCTGTCCACAACACGTGGAAGTTTTGACTGAGCCGGGCCAGCTCGATTGGCAGATCCTCTTGTGTTGACTAACCAAGTGGCCTTTGTCAGACGTGTGTCCCAGTGTTTGAAGGTTCCACCCCCCATTGCTCTCAATGTAGTTTTTAACAGTCCATTGTAGCGCTCGATCTTCCTGGAGGCTGGTGCGTGGTAGGGGATGTGGTAGACCCACTCGATGCCATGTTCTTCTGCCCAGGCATCTATGAGGTTATTTCGGAAGTGAGTCCCGTTGTCCGACTCAATCCTCTCTGGGGTGCCGTGTCGCCACAGGACTCGCTCTTCAAGGCCCAGGATGGTATTTTGGGCGGTGGCGTGGGACACTGGATAAGTTTCGAGCCACCCAGTGCTTGCTTCCACCATTGTGAGCACGTGGCGCTTGCCTCGGCGGGTCTGTGGCAGTGTGATGTAGTCGATCTGCCAGGCCTCTCCATATTTATATTTCATCCATCGATCTTCATTCCGCTGGGGCTTCACCCGTTTGGCTTGTTTGATTGCAGCACATATCTCACATCCATGGATGATCTCTGCGATGGTGTCAATGGTGAGGTCCGCCCCTCGATCTCGAGCCCACCTATATGTTGCATCTCTGCCTTGGTGGCCCGAGGTCTCATGGGCCCACCGGGCTATGAACAGTTCACCTTTATGCTGCCAGTCCAAGTCCACCTGAGCCACCTCGATCTTAGCAGCCTGGTCCGCCTGCTGGTTATGCTGATGTTCATCAGTGGCTCGACTCTTGGGTATATGGGCGTCCACATGGCGCACCTTCACAATGAGGTTCTCCACCCGGGCTGCAATGTCCTGCCATACTTCAGCGGCCCAGATGGGTCTGCCCTTGCGTTGCCAGTTGTTCTGTTTCCATTGCTGCAACCACATCCACAGGGCACTTGCCATCACCCATGAGTCAGTGTAGATATAGAGCCTCAGCCACTTTTCTCGCTCAGCAATCTTCAAAGCCAATTGGATGGCTTTCACCTCTGCGAACTGGCTCGATTCACCTTGTCCCTCAACAGCTTCAGTGGTTTCTTGTGTGGGATGCCACACTGCAGCCTTCCATCGTCAATGTTTTCCCACAATGCGGCAAGACCCATCAGTGAACAGGGCATATTGTTTTTCTTCCTCTGGCAGCTCGTTATATGGTGGGGCCTCCTCAGCATTTCACCTCTTGTTCTGGTGACATCCCAGCATCTTTGCTCTCTGGCCAGTTCATGATCATTTCCACTAATCCTGGGGGGTTGCAGTTCCCTATTCGAGCCCGTTGTGTTATCAACGCAACCCATTTACTCCACGTGGCATCTGTTGCATGATGTGTGGAGGGAGCCTTTCCTTTGAACATGCATCCCAGCACCAGCAGTCGAGGTGCCAGGAGGAGCTGTGTCTCAGTGCCGACCACTTCTGAGGCAGCTCGAATTCCTTCGTACGCTGCCAGTATCTCCTTCTCAGTCAGGGTATAGTCAGCTTCAGAGCCTTTGTATCCCCGGCTCCAAAAGCCTAGAGGTCGGCCTCGGGATTCCCCATCTGCTCTCTGCCAAAGGCTCCAGGAAGGGCCATTCTCCCCGACTGCAGTGTAGAGCACGTTCTTAATCTCCTGCCCTGTCTGGACTGGCCTGAGAGCCACTGCCTGGGTAATCTCCTGCTTAATTTGTTCAAAGGCTTGTTGTTGCTCTGGGCCCCATTTAAAATCGTTCTTCTTGTGGGTTACGTGGTAGAGAGGGCTCACAATCAGGCTGTAGTTTGGGATGTGCATCCTCCAGAACCCCACAGCGCCCAGGAAAGATTGAGTCTCTTTTTTTTGGTGGTTGGTGGGGCCATGGCTGTTATCTTATTTATCACCTCCATTGGGATGTGGCGACGCTCATCTTGCCATTTTATTCCTAGGAACTGAATCTCCCTTCCAGGCCCCTTAACTTTCTGTCGCTTGATGGCAAAACCAGCCTTCAGAAGGATTTCAATTACCTTCTTTCCTTTCTCAAAGACCTCCTCATCAGCTGTGTACAAGGGACTTGATCTGGATCCAACGGTGACTGCTCATCATTCAGATCACCATAGATCATGTCAAACACAGCCATTTCCCTGAGGTTTTGGATGCCTTTCTCCATGTCGGTCCACTTGCCTAACCGACATAGAGCATCATCCTTGTAGGGGTACCTCTCCCTCACAGCGAGCAGGAGTCGCTTCCAAAGGCTGAGGGTTTGAGCCTGTTTCCCTATTGCCTTGTCAATACCAGCCTGCTTGGCTAAAGGTCCCACCTGCTTGGCCTCTCTCCCCTCCAATTCCAAACCAGCAGCTCCAGTATCCCAGCACCGGAGCAACCAGGTGCAAATTTGCTCGCCTGCAATGCGGCTGAAATCCTTCCGCATATCTCGCAACTCACTGAGGGATAGAGATCGGATGATTACCTCCGGCTCTTCCTCCTGCTCTCGTGATGGGCCTGGTTCATTATCACCCTGTGCACTGCGAGGGGATTTTTTGGTATATTTGGTTTTCCGTATCGGGGCAACTGATATTGGTACTGCCTGTCCCTCTGGCTCAGCTGCTGTGCTGGTGGAGGCGACCGGTACTGGCGCTGCCTGTCCCCCTGGCCCAGCTGCTGTACCAGCAGGTTCACTTTCAGATCCTGCAGCTCTTTCGCCCCCTTGAGGGCAGTGATCAGTGTTAAGGGCGATGCGGTAAGCATGGGCAAGCCCCCAGCACATCGCAAGGATTTGTGTTTCCCGGGGTTTGTCAGATTGGCAGCACACCTTTTCCAAACACTCCACCAGTTTATCAGGACTCTGCACTTGTTCGGCAGTGAGATCCCAAAGCATTGGGGGTGACCACTGACTCAGGCACTTGCCCATCTTTTCCCACACACCCTGCCATTTATAACTATCTGCCCCCGGGGCAGGTTTCCAGGTGCTGCTATTGTTGGAGAAGTACCGCATGGCCCAAAACAAGATCTGGCAGACATTTAGAAAGCATTGTGCCGCAAACACACTGGCCTGGATGCTCCAGGGATAGCTGAAACTCTCAAAAACCGAGAGAATCTCTTCCCCTGGCTCACCCATAGAGGGGGTGAGACCCCAAACAAAAGACCAGGCAGCAAACAGGTAGCGGTGCACCCCCACAAGCAGCGAAACGAGCCCATTATAAGCAGACAGTAACCAGTAGAGCAAAATAAAGCCCTTGACACATTTTCCACCGACAATAAATGCCACTACTAGGAGCACAGAATGGACATGAGGATTAATCCAGCCCCACCACGCAAGCAAATTGCCCAGCATTGCAAACATTTCTTATCAGACAATACAAGTAAAACCAGAAAAAATTACACTTAACAGATTGCTCTAACACACTTCTCCTTTTGTCCTTATTTCAGTCTTCTCCAGCCTCACGTTGGAGCGCCAAAGTTGTGGTGGTTTAGCCCCTGCCGGGGTCTGAGACCACGCGGCCGCTGCCCCTCCCCCACAAAGGGAGTGAAATGCAAAGCCCCAAGACTGAAATAAGGAAAGGTTTAATACAACAGTGCAATAGCAACACAACCAACAACAACAATAACAGTAATAGTGATGGCAATGATCAGAGCAAAATAGCTACCAAATACAGCAGTGGGAAGCACGATGTACAAAACCACGAGTGCACCGCGCTCCCGCGACAGGAAAATGTGACCTGCCAGGATGTGACATCCGCATGGTATCTGAATAACCCGGCTAGAGCTCCCCCCCCCACTGCTGGGGAAACTTAACCCTATCCTGGTTAAACCAGGACATATGGGAACAAAATAAGTTCCAGAGCATTTTGTTCAAATCAGGTAATTTTTGGTTAAAACATCACGGTATTCCTGTATTGCCCTGCTAAGGGGATCCTGGTCAACGTGGAAATTTTTTGAAGATCCATCAGTGGATACCATGGGAGAAGCTCCAGCAGATCCAGTTTCAAGTTCAGCAGTGGCTAGGGAGAAAAGACACAAGATTCCTGGTGTTACTGTTACAGTAGACAGGCCCAGATAAGTCCCTGTAAAAACATCACGGGTGGCTGGAGAGACAACAGTCCAGAAAGAGACTGAAAAACTTCCAAGGGAACAGAACAATGAAGGGGCTAGGCACAAAGGAAGAAGCACATTTTTGCACATTTGCTTATCAGTCAACAGTATTTCTAAAGCTAGTGAAAGACATTCCAGAGGCTACCCACTGAACATCTCCAGGGTACCCACAAATGACTCCTGCCTACGCCAGTGCCAAATCTAGCCCCCTGCAGACCTCTTCAACCTCAAGTGTCTGTTTTCCTGAAGTGTTCAAACCAGGGATGTGCTGGAACACCACTCCCTCCTAAAAGCCAGCTTCTGCCTTTGCTGTGACAAACTTTGAAAGAATCTGCCTGTGAAAAGGCAAACCCCCTTTGCACTGCAGTCAGGGCAAGACAAGTCTCCCAGCCCAGCACCTTCTCTCACCCTGGCAAAACCCTTTTACCTCCATGAAAATACATATTGAGTGAAAGGAAACCCACCTTTGCCATCTTTCTCCAGCCACCCTTTTTCAGACAAGGTCCCCAAACCAACCAGACTCTACGACTCCTCGCAGATGCGCACTTATGTTCAAAATGCACATGGATGCAGGGCAGTGGCCTTGTGTCCATTCGGACATGTGGAAAGAGCTATGAAGCTACAGCTGAACGCTCTCTGTACGATTAAAAGCATACGGGAGCAGAAGGAAATGCTCACAGGGGCTACCTGCTTTGAAATAGCACCAGTCCCTGGCACAGCAGTGACTATGGATGAACAATCATCGCGAAACAGGTGGAATTCCTCTTTGGACACCTGGCCCCACGCTTTAAGCTGTGTATTACAAGCATTCGACTCATCTTATGTTTGCCTAAACGCTACCGAATGCTCTTTTCCTAAGGAAGGGATATCTTTTGTCACCGACTCTATTCTTCCTGCTTATTCAAAGAAGACTGCAACACATAATATACAAATACAAGCGATGAGTAAGAGACACAGCAAAAAGCAAGAACCAGCAATAGAGGAGGTGTGTGGTATGGTCTAGTGTGGAATGCAGTCGATGCAGATGGAAGGAGAAGCAATGGCTGAAGTCTATAAAAATCTTATCTCAGGGCTTCTTTTATGTTTGATGTTTGTGCCTGAGGATCAACTCTCATGAGAGGTGACTTCAGCTTAAGCCAAGTGTATCTGTGTGGGGGAAATGGGTTAGTTTTCCTTGCGCCTGGCTATTTCCAGGCAACTGCATAACATGCTCCACAATGTTTTGGTAAGCAGGAAGTTTTCACTTTCGAGTCTAAACTGGAAAGCTAGCAGAAAAGACGCTGTGCTTAGCACAGGAACCTGATGGCTTTCAAGTCAATATTTTCAAGAGTTAGGAACAGTCATCTTTTTCCTTCAAAACGCTCCTAACATAATGCCACATTACCCTGTTCAAGTTCTTTCGTGATTTTTTCATCCAGTTCCCACTGTATCTAGAATTATAGAGAAAATACACAGTTAACATTTTAACAGTTATATTTTTGTCATATTAAACGTCTAAAACAGTCTTAAAACCCACACATAGCATGTGACAAAATCTAAAGGCATCATCCCAAATAGAGACATCTTGGTTTGGGGTTTGATTTTTATTGAAGAGAAACTCTTGGTCAGCCAGGCTGTAACATTCTTATGGCTGAGCAACATTAGCTGTAGCCCAAAACTCTCTGTAACTCACCAGCTGGATTATAACTGGGTATTTAAAACTACACAGGAAGAAAGCACAGTGGAGTTATTACAGTGAAGGTATGGCTAAAGTCCATCACCAAATACATGAGCAGAATGTCAGCTATGTGCTGAGAGATGCACAAATGCCATCCATAGGGACAAATCCACTTGAGACTGCCTTCTGCAGCTTCCTAAGAGAAGAGGTACACAAGTAGCTACTGCAGGACTGACATACGCCATTGTATAGAAAAAAGCCTGCGCCAGTATTTTTTCCTCCACCTTAAGATGGAAAATTGAAAGAGCTCCTAGAGATCACGCCAAGATTTTTCTTTCTTGTTATTGCAAAAACCATGACCCATGTATATAAAAATATAAAATCACACACAGTATTTTCTTGCAAACTTTGTACTACGAAGAGATAGCAACAGCTACAGCTTCTACCCAGCAAGTGCTGTGGGTTTTATTACATAACTGAAATCAGCTTAGATTACTAGCAAGTCCAAGCGCTATATGCTGCTGTTCACATTTGGTGATACTTGTGACTCCTATGTTTTTTTCCATCAAGTCTGTGACCCACAGAAGTGAATTTCAAAATAGATGCTACACATCTTCCAGGCCTGTCATGGCCACGAAGATGCTGAAGGGCTTGGAGCCGTATGGAAAGGCTGAGAGAGCTGCGACTGTTTCTTTACTGCAGTAGAGAGTAGAGTCGAGTCTGCCAGCCTGGCACCTTCTCTCACCCTGGCAAAATCCATGAGAAAGAGTAAATTATCCTCTGCTTCTCTGTCGACAACAAACTAAAAGTCTCTGTTGGTTGTAAACAAGACCAGAGAGGACTTAGGGGACTAAGTCCTACTGACAAAACTGCACTAGGAAGGAGAAATGTAGGTAGATAAGAACGCCCCCAAACTACAAACAAAACCCCGCCTGACATCCGCAATTGGAGACTGGGGAAAGGTCATACATAATTGTTCTTCAACTTCCTCGAGAGTCTGCTCAAGGCTGAGGGGTATTTTTTGGTTCTGTTTTTTCAGATCTTCAAAGTGAGGCCTCGAAAAACAGCACCGAAACCTAAAAGCATTGCCCAGCACAGCGATCCATCACAAAATGCGAGACATACGCTCTGAAAAGAAACTTTATGGCTTCTGTGGAAGTCGGGGCACTGAGCGAGAACAGTAACATCGCTCTCAGATCCAAGGCAAGCTTTTCCTGCAATCGGCTCAAATGTTTTTCACAAGTCAATTTGGGAGCCATTTTTCACAAAATGTTGAAGCAGCCTATATAAGGATTTGAAATATATATCTGAATACATTAGCAACTGGATAAAAACAATGAGCTATGAAATAGCCTTTTAAAATCTTGAATTTCTGTAATATACTTCAGGGAAGCTAGTAAATTAGTAAAGGTATCTCTCTTGATACTGGGCATCTCAAAGTTTTGTCAGAGAGTTCCAATTTCTTCTGGAAAATTAAAATGGAAAGTACCCAAAGAATGTTGCTGCAATTCAGTTAAGAAGCACCGAGTACTCCCGCTTTCTTTCCCTTCCCGATCTTTCTTCCTGCTTCTTCTTCAAAACAGGCACACCTGTTAACCCTTTTCTTTGAAACTAGGGCAGCTTTTTTTCCTAGAGGTGGGTTGGTTTCCTCCTTTGCCTTTTCCTTCTTTTAACACCTTGCTCCCGCCTCTCTGTCCTTCCTTTTCCTCACTTCTTCCCTGCTCCCTACCCGTCTCGTGGCCTTGTCCTGGCCTTCTCCTTATTTCACTTTTGCAGCGGGTCCCTGAGTTTTGCCTCCTTTCTACCGCCTGCATGCAGAATAGCCCCTGCAGATGGTACAGTACTAATTGCCTCCCGAGCTCTTTCTGTAATACGTGTCCACCCCTCTGACCTGAAAAGCACATTCACGGTGATACAGAAAAGTTAATCTCTCTAACTGCCACCGCTACACATTGCCTACCCTGCTTTGTCTGGTTTTGTTGTGTTTTTTTCCTTAAACCAGGTGCAGTATGCAGACACATTGTTGAAATGGGTTCTTTCCGATGTGGGTGGGACCACTGAACGGAGAGGGACTTAGAAGTGAACAAATACTTCTCCCATTCGTTCAAACAGCAGAACACGTGAGGGATAGAACGCTGACTGAATAGGGAAGCTCGTCCATGCCTCAGGCCTATGCTAGGTGGGAAACTGATCACAACTACTGACATCTGGTTTCCAAATCTCATGATACAACGTTACAATGTTCACCATTCGGTGAGGGGTGGGCTATCACACCGACTGCTAATTGCAGGGCATACTTTGACCAGAGGAAATGCAGAGGTTGCAGCACTGCTGTGGAACTGAAAGCTGTGAAGAGTTCCTGAGGAGTAGTTAACCTTAGCTTTTCATGTAATAACACACAGCAGGAACTGCAAAACCAAATGCCCCCTACGCATAGTATATGTCCCGCACTGAAGTATAAAGTGAGAAGTTACGTGATGCCGTTCACATCATCCTATTTTTGAAGCATCCCTTTGTTGGTATGAATGTACTAAAACAAGTCCCAGTGAAGAAACTGCTAAAATGAAGAACAGTGAAGAAGGAAAAAGTGTCTCCAAGAAAGATGCCTGATGGAGCTTTGCATTCATCATAAAGTTAGCCCTTTTAAATAGGCCAGACGTACTATAGATTAAAATGTAAGGAAGACCTTAGCTGGGAACAGTGTTCTTTTGCAAAGAACAGTTTCTCTTGTAAAAGAATGTAGTTACCCAGTTCATTGTTTAGATGTCAGTATTTTTTGGTCTTTGAGCACTCCTGGAAATTTGTACAACCCCGATGACCAGCAGCCTTCACCCCCACCACAGGTAGTTGTGTACTGGTTTGATGATTAGCAATTGTTTTGACCTGTTAGACCATACGGTTTGGAACGATGAATGGATTCTCACTTTAGGCTAAAAAGAGCACAAACTTCCCTATGGATACCCTTTAGCAGCAGTTGAGAACGGGATTTCAAAACGCTTACCTTAGCCACACAGGCTTCAACCCTTTTTCTTGATGATAGAGCGTTCCTGGCTGGGCTTAGGAAGCTTCCTCCTAGGCTCAGACTTCTGTTCAGGGCCAAATTGTTGCCAAGCTGTCCCAGTTCAGCTGGATGCAGAACTGGACTTGCAGACAGGCCTCCACTGACAATGCTGGTGGTGATTAAAGATTTGCTTCTACGGCGCTCCTGCAGGAGCTTAGCGTTGGCTTCTGCTAGTCTCTCATTAGCTCTGAAACATTCAGAAGCATACAGAGAATTACCTTTGGTAGTAGCACTTTCGCAAAGTTACCCTGCAGGTCTTTGACTGTTACCTGACTTCTGAAAGTGGAAGGGATTAAGGGCATCCAAAATAAGAACAGAATTTGGTCTGAGGTTTTTTGGAGAGCCTGTTTCTAAGAAGTCACCCTACCTGCAAGGAGCAGCAAGAGTTACTTAGGACTTCTCAGCATTAGGGCTTCAAAGCAATCCGTGAATGCCACGTGTTTACCTAGCCTCTTCTGAAAGGTATGTCACCTGCGTAAGACCTCTGGGCTACCCTCCCTTTCCCAAGGAAAGCGCAAACCTCAGGCACACCACTACAATGGAAGCCAACGCAGATTTTTTTTTTTGGCTTCACTGAATCCAGTTCTGTTCTCTGAAGGGCTTACCCTTATTCAAGCAGCATGGACATGAAATTTATCTTTTCTGCCATACACAGAACAAGAGGAGGAGATTATTAGAGATGGGCAAAAAGGCTGCCTGTTAAAACACCAGCAACTTTAAAAATACCCTATGAATGCCATGATCAGTGCTGCTGCTGCTGCTGGAACACTAAAGAGAAATGAAGACAGTTCTAAGGAAGGGGAAGGGTCTTAAGGTACTTTCCTCACAAATATGCCATTTTATGCTTACACACATAATGCTGACCAGATGCAGAAGAGGGATTTTAGGAGGAAAATGCATGAGGAAAAAGTAGTATCTCATGACCAGTCCAAAAAAGCATGGACTTACCTTTCCAGTTTATTTGCTAGGCATCTTCTAATTTTTACTTCCTCCAGATACAGCTCTTTGTACCTTTCCGCTTCTGCCTGCATGGAGTCTTTCTGAAAAATACTGTCTTCTTGGGGGTTTTTTATCCTGTCCAATTCACATTCGAGATCTTGAATTCTTTGGTTTAGCTGGTTTGTCAGGGAAGCATGATGACTGGCTCTGATTTGTTCCTGTCTGTCCTGGGAGGCTGCCTGTGCCTGAAGCAGATAATGCACTTTCAACCACCGCAGAGAAAAAGAGAACTCTCCAGGGCCAGTCACTTGCACGTACCCAATTGCAAGGGCCCGGCTTTACTCAGCGAGGCAACTGTGCCTCCTCACTACCATCAGCAATCAAGGCCGAACCCTGGAAGTACCGTGTTAAATAAGTCTCTTCACGCAGAAGGAACCCCCCTCTTAGCACTATTGTTCATCAGAGCTACTAATGAAAGAACACTGTGTCTGTGGGACAGGGCATATAGAAAAGGAGTCCTCAAACAGATGATGAGGATCCCTCACTTCCACCCACCCTCCACCTCCCCCGCCGCGGCTTGAGTGACTTTGTTCCTGAGCGCCTTCCCCTGTACCATGACAAAGCAGGACTGTATGTCTGGCCATGACAACCGTTAAGTTGCAGCACCCACGCAAGGATGAACAGCGAGAACAAGACCAGCGGGCAGCGATACCTCCCAAGAACTGCAAAAGGAAATCTACCTCGGGCAAGCTTTTGATTCGGGGACCTGCAGGCACATTACACACGCAGAGGAAAGCACTCCTGCCCAACCACATTCGCTTCTCCCACTGCCCTTCAGGAAAGACCGAGGCACAGCACTAACACACACAGTCAGGCACCAAAACCAAAATATGAAAAAATGACGACGACAACAAAAGGATATGATAGAGACTACAGACACAAGTGAGAAATCCACTTACCTGCAAAAATAGATTGACTTCTTGCAGTTTTTGTCTTATTTCTTGGGCAGCTTGTTCTTCTATGTCTTTTTTACATTGTTCTATTTGGCTATGATCCACCATGTTACTGTCCAAATGATGTTTGAGATTAGCCAGCTCTTCTTTCAGCTGGCATTTGCTCTTCTCCAGTTTTTCGTGGTTCACACGCATAGTGGACAACTCTCCTCTCAGATCCTGATTTTGTGCTTCCAGCTCCATGCATATTTTAGACTCTATCTCCAGCTGCTGGGAAAGTTCACCAACCTGTAGACAGAAAAAAAAAAAAAAAATAAAAAGGAACTCAGAGGCATCTGAAATCAGTCAATTCTGTGAAAATCCTTCAAGGGGTTGGCCATGGAGACCGTATTTGTCATCTGCTGACTCAGTATTAAAACCAAAGTGAAGCCAGGCTCTTCTTTTAAAACAAGAACAGCTTGGACATCATTTCTGATAGGATTCCTCAGGTTCCCATCCTTGCTCAGTTCTTTCGCAGCAGGTCACAGACCAAGAGGTACCAAACTAGCAGCACCTCACCCGTGGAGCTCGGCTGAAAAGCACTAGGGCTATTCCTCCCTGAGATGCTCTTACGGTCACGGGAAATCAAATTTTTATTAAGAAAAGCAAAACCTGAAGTGCATCCTGCTCATCTCACGCTCAAGGTGGGGCTCAAGGGGTGATCTTGGGCAAAGCCAACTTCATACAGTTGTTCTGAGTTACGGCGGTGTTACGTCCCTCTCTTCCAGAGAAGGGATTCATCTGTCGGCACTAGAAGATGCTGCCACAGCCTCAGGCTGCAGCCAGGCCTGTGCCAGGCCACATTGCTCTCAGCCCTGGCCCTCACCGCATGGCCACGATGTCCTGGTTGGACTGCAGACCTGCGCATCCCTACGGACTGGCCTGGTGATCTGCACTCTTGCCTGACCCCGCTCACCGTCACTGGACCTGTTCTGCTCTTCTTGCTGAGGGCCTGTGGGACTGCCTCCTTGGCCCGTGAGGTCACGCACCCCACAAGCCTTGCTGCGACTCTCGGCTCGCTCTTCCTCTACAGGACGGCTTGCCCTCGATGTGCGCTTACAGGTACTGCTTTGCACATAATCTTTGCCCATAAGGATACGCCCACCAGTACGAGTTATAGTCACCTACTATGGTAACAGTAGAAGGAGCATCCAGAAACTCAGTCAATTCCAAAATACAGCCAAGAAAAAAAATCAGCAGCAGGAAAAGAAGTATAAGGAAAGAGTAACACAGGTTTCAAAAGAAAAAGCGCCACCACCACCAAACCTCAAACAAAGCAGTGCTCACCTTTGTTCTTAATCTACCAATTTCATTGACCGTTTCAGAATCGCTGTTCTTCATTTCTCCCTGCAAATGAAGCTGGGACTCTGTCTCTCTCTCCTCATATACCTTGAGTTTGTCCATAGCTCTGTCCAGAAGCCCCTTCAACCTGCACAGCAAATCAGTCAAGAAAACAATGAAGCAAAGGAACAACGGGCCTGTTTCACATATTCTCAAGTAAACAGCACAGATGTGCCTTGCTCCATCTTTAATGTGCTTGACACACCAGGAATTACTGAGAAAAACCAGCATTCCCATGCCACAAGTCACTTGGAGGGTCCAAATGTCACCTGAAAAGGGGAGTAAAAGGCTTCCTTCCCTCCCAGGAAAGCCACAGGGCAATCTGCATTTGCAGTTCTTTTGTCAACTACTGACAACTACAGGCGTGTACAGAAGCACCTTGCAAGAACTAACAGGGGGCTTGAATTTGCTCAGGGTTACGTGCACCTATTTTTACACTGAGGTGCAATAAAGCTTGACTTCGACTCGGGGATACCTCTTCACCATACTAAAAAGCCATACCTCTCACAGTCTTTCTGCAGTTCGATGTTTCTTTCAATTTCTTGATCCAGGCGCAGTTCGACTGGGCGTTTCAACTCTACCAGGTTCTTCACTTTCTCTCTTTCACTCTCACACTTTCAAAACAGAAAAGATGCGTGACACACAGAGCATAGGAACAGGATCTCCATGCAGTATGTGCATCTAGCGTTCTCCACAGAGAAGCTGCAGTACATCTCGACAAAAAGGTGGACACGGTTCTCCTGGGTATTGGCTAGGTGCCTGGAGAGTTTTCTGGGCTCACCTGTTCCAAGAGTTCAGCCTTTTCCCTGGCAAGCTGAGCAACACGCTCCTCAAGGTGGGATCTTGACTTCAGCTGCTCTTCCCATATGCTGTGCAGGTCCTCGGATGTCAGAGCCTGCTTCTGCATCTGTGAGAGCAACGGTGGCAAAAGAAAAAGCTAAGGTGACCGGAAAGACAGCACTGCAGTAGAAAGCAGTAACTGAAATGGAAACAGGCCTGAGCTCTCCTCTCCCCATCCAAGACCTACAGATGAGGCTAATGCGAGTGTAAAACACACCTCAGGAAACACAGCCAAGAACAGCAGTTGAAGCTGGTGGAAAGAATGAACACTCTAGAAGCAACAAGAGGAGGTTGCAGCTTTGGGGGATAAGAAGACGCGCACACACACAGCCACCCTACCGCTTTCTTCCAAAGGTCCTCTGAAGTTCATAGTGATACGTACTTCATAATATAAAAATTCCTCTAGTGCCCAGCACAGACGATACCCTCCCCTCACGGCCTCTGCAACAGCTGTACATCTCCTGAGAGCAAGGCAATGTTTTCAAATCGGCAATACTATTTATGCTTCTACCCAAAGGGACAAAGACTTGCCTAACAGATGGATCTGAGCGGAACGGAACTTGCTGATTTTGTTCAAGTACAAAGAATGCAAGATGACTAGATGCTTTTGGTGTCACTCTGTACAGATCTACAGAAAGTCACGAAAACCTCAGGACAAAGGCTTAGACGAAAAATCCTCACCTCGGGCTATACAACCTTCTCCAGTGTCCTTACAGAGTAGGTGTAACGCTGGGTCTTACAACAGAAGCTAACACGGTCTCAAGGGCAAGCTGTGACAAAGATGCTAAGGTAACACGGATCTCCCAAGTCCAGTCTCCTCTCTCAGCTTTCAGCCACAGACCTCCCTCCTGCCCACAACATCCATCCTATCCATCGTGTGCTATGGTTTAACTCCAGTAGACAGCTAAGCACCACACAGCCACTTGCTCACTCCTTCCCGGTGGGATGCGGGAGAGAAACCGTCAGACAAATCATGCTGATGAGCACGAGTATCTTGTACACCACCACACAGATACAAAACACAGCAGCAGGGAACAAGGAGATGTACAGCCTTTTCCCCTGAGGGTGCCTTGCCCTAAAACCAGAAAGGTATTTGTCAGCTGAACTGTGCCTACACAGCCCACCTGATCTTTTCAGCAGTTACCTGCACACAAAAAATGCAAAGACTACAACAGTCTTTCACAGGAGCCAGTTATGTACCTGCTGCTGGTGGTCCTCTGCAGCTGCTTGTGTTGTTCGTAAGCCAGTTATCAAGTCTTCCAGGCGGTTATGAACCTACAGAAGCATTGAGAAAAGCAGGGAGACACACTGTGACTTGCCAGACTGAAGTTTACGCCTCAATACAAAAAGTAAGTATTACACACGCTTCTTCGCCTCTTCCTTCCTGTAGTATTTACACCTGGCACCAATGATCAAAACAGCCTTAGTTTGATGCCACTGCAAAACTGTTAGCAATCATCCCCTCTGCCATTTGCTTCAGGGAGAGAGAGCACCGTGCGTGCGGGATACAAAGCATCTCCAATGAAAACAGGAAGGAGCAGCTTTTCACAGTACATCTGAAAACCATGCCCTGTTAACCAAAGGGGAAGGACCAGCACTGTGACTGCCTTCCCTCTTCTCTTGTCAGTGTCAGTACATCAAAGTTCAACTTTCATATGTAGTTATTTTCAAATTCTCTTCAGTACTAATTAACAACTGCAGTCATAACAAGAACCCTAGTTCACTGGTTACAACACAAAAATCATTTGCTTCATAGAGGTCACAGTTGAACACCTCACCTGAGCCAAAATTAACCACTGCGCAGAGGCAGTGGCAATTCCAAGGCCCACACTTAGTTCTGCAAATGATACCACATACATTCCTGTTCACTGTTTCACCAAAACAAACACACAGCAAGTGGCCAAAGGAAAAGCAATTCTGCACAGCTAAAGCTCTGTGGAGTTTTTACTCCAGCCTGATGATGCCAGTCCGGCCTCCAACGTGAAGCGCTCGGCATCAATATCCCCTGCGGATTTTCCACAAGTTAACCCGATGAATACCTTTAATGACACACATTGCGACAAGTGTCTGAAGTAGCATCTGATGTCACGACGGGTCTAAAGCAGACAATAGTTACACCGGCGTATTAGTGTCAGATCCCTACCTTTTAGAGCATTAAGTAGGACCTGCTATAGGAGCGTGGGAAAACGCTCAAGCCCAGAAGGGCGGGGAACGGGCCAGGAAAGCAGCCTGCTTCAGCCTATGTTCAGGAGAACGCAGGAACCGAATTCCCCTAGGCTCTCCCGGAAAACTTCATCTTAAAATTTCCCCACAGAAACAGGTAACTGGGCTGACAAAAAGGGAAGCTTGTGGTCAGCTTACTGAGGCAGAGGCTTGCAGGTCTCTCTGAAGGGCTTTAATCTTCTTGCTCTCTTGCTGGACTGTGGCTTCCAACCTGGCATTTTCAATTTCAAGGCTTAAAAAGAAATACAAGTCTTAATGTGGAAATCTACCAGAGCACCAGTTCTGAAAAAACAGTGTGAAATAACATAATCTAAGACAAAAGCATCCTTCAAAGTCGTGTATTAACTCGCTGTGAGGCAACAAGGCTACCTGTCGCTCTCACACAATCCCAGAAAGCGACAGACACCTTGCTTCACGGCGCTACTCTCTTACCGTTGCATATGCTCTTCCAGTTGTTTTATAGTAGCATTATTCCTAGAAGACGCCAACAGGAGGTGTTGCAGTTCCTGGGAAGAAGCGATGACTTCTCTTTCCTTATTATCCAAGGCCGTCTTCAAATCGCAAATACAATGCTCAGACTGCAGGTGCTGTTCTTCCAACTCCCGCAACTGTAAAATCACAGCAGGAATCTGCAGTCGTGAGGTGAGCTTTTCTAGAGAGGAGTCACCTGCTGCTGCAGAATTCAAGCTGCTACCCAAAGAACCGTAACCATTTCAAGTACGTTCAAACCTTCACTCCTGCTAGCAAACGAAGACAAATGGTGTTACTACTTTACACTGGCCTCTGCCGTCCCTGCCCTGGGCACTAGAGCACGGTTCTAAGCACCGACACTGCCCCTCCCAGCTTTTCAGTGACTCGTGACACTCCTTGTATCCACCTGTTTGCTCCTCCATGAAAACACAAATTAAAAAGTTCATCTTTCTCCTAAGGTGACTTCCCGACTCCCTCATAAGGAGGTGAGGATGATTTCTCTTTCAGAGCTCTGAGGCCTCTATACTTCAGTTGTTGTAAGAACACTGCAAAAGGTGGTCCCCGCCTCAGAAAGTAGCTTACAGGTCACTTGCAAGGAAGCTGCTTAAGGATGGCAAAGAACTGCAGGGCCAAGGAAGGGAGAAAAAAGATGCTGAGATGCTGCTTTGCATACACAGTGCAAACACCTCACCCGCAAACGAGCTCTGCTTCTTGCTTAGTACAATCCAGATGGTTCTGGCACCTGTACTATTAAAAGAACCCCAAACCCCAAATCCTAACAACTCTTTAAAAGTTCCTTCAACCATGAAGAAGGTTCCCAGTGTGTTACACACTGTGCACGCAAAGCAGAGACAATGACCTCACACGTATTTAGCAAGCTACAACTCAGGATCACCTGTTGTATACAGGGGACGATAAAGAAAGAATGCAATATCCTGATCAGGGAAGTCGTGCCTCAGAGCAGAGGCGATTTTTGAGAGAACAAACTGCTCTGTTCATACCTAGCCACCAGAAGGCTGCTCCTAACACACCGCTTTGCCTCTCCAGCTTGTGAGCAGCTCCCCGAAGGGCCAGCTGCATTTATCACCAGGGGAGTCGAGGAAGAAGGGAAGAGAAAAGACATTGCTGCAATACTACCCCAGAGCCTGAACAAGAGCTTCTGCTGTGGGCTTGAGGAGCAAGACGGTCTCCTACTTGCAGCAGAAGCTAGTGGGCTTTTTGATGATTCAGGTAACACTCTCTTGCACGCTGGAAGAGGAAGAGGAGGCCACCGGGCTGAAGGTTTCACCGGCTGCATGAACGATGTCAGGCGATCATTGTTAACTTCCTTAGAGCTCTCTGCTACTGGCTCCCAGAACACTCTTTCATCCTTTTGGACGATGTACAGGAAGAAACAGTCACCCACAGGTTTATTCCTATAGTGACAGGCTTTCCATACCTCAGCTTTAACCCTGTCCAATTCCTTTTGCAAGCGCAGCTTGTCTTCCTCCAGATCACTGTGGCAGCGCGTAGTAACTTCCAGGGAAGCTTCTGACATTGGTTGCTTTTCAAGAGCATCGGGAAGCTCCTGCTGCTGCCGTGCGACCCAGTCCTAAAGAAATGTTGATACGTGAGCACAAAGAATTTGATAAGAACATGAGAATATGAGGTGTGCTTTTACTTCTCAGGTTACGTAGTTAGGTCAGTCCGAGTGAATTCAAAGAACAGAAACGTTGCCCGTCACCAGCAGGCACCTGCAAAACTGATGAGCCCTGTCCATCTTTCTCAGCTGAGCACCTCCACGCTACGCAGGGAAGCAGGGGCAACTTCACTGCTTCTGTACTATACGGGAAATGAAACTCAAAGGCCAGTCGCTATGAGACCCAGGTCATTAGCTTGACCTGCCTTCGTCCCAGTCCTAAATGAAAAACTGGCCTAGAGCACAAGTATTTCAAGGGCCCCCGGTGACAAATGTGTGGCGGGAGCGGCAGAAGAGGTCAACGAGCCCATAGGCAAATAAGCCCAAAGGCGAGTGAACCAAGGGGGACCCCACTGCGTCTCTCAGAGAACGGACCTTGAAATCCCCAGAAGATTCTTCATCTTCCTCTCGCTCCGCTCCTCCTGCTGGCATGGCACCTACAAAAGAGGGGAGAAGTGACACACTGTGAGTGTTTACCTCACTGTGCTTTTTCCCATCATCCAAGCCCAGCATCCAAAAGACGGGGAACGGTTCCACTACAGGCCATAGCAATTCTCCTCATTGTCTCTTCCACAGTTAAGGATCCTACCTCCTCTGTCCTGAGCAAGGGCAGCCCAGGTAAAGTCAGCAGTCCTCCCAGGGCAGGAGCTGCTGAGAACTGACTTGTCTTCTGCACCACCTGCAGAAGATTCTTCCGGGTTTTCGCCGTCCACCAGTAGCTTGCTGAGGATATATACACAAAGAGAGGAAATAGAGTTGGTAAAAAAACCCCACGTCGTTGCATACACGCTTGACTAGGACAGCAACAGCCATTCCTTACCCAGCCTCTCCATTTTCAATGCCAACTGAGAAACGGTAACACACACACACCCCCCGACATACCCACCCCGTGTCACGTATACTCGTGCACTACTATTACATGAGGAAATACTTGCTGCAGGCATGTTCATTCTCTACATGCGTGTTGGTATCTGTGAAGCACTTCAGCCCTGCTGGCTACAGTCTAAACTGATAAACAACCTGTCTCCATAGGGAGCACTACCAAAATTAACAAGCCCTCTGGCAGATTCATATCTAACTGCAAGGGTGCTCCTTCTGCAGGGTGCTCCATGAATGCTGTAGTTATTCACACTGAGCTAGCCTATGGTCTCCTCAAATGCAGTGCTGACTTGGAAGGACTTCAGAAATCTTTACGGTTAGCCTGAGGACTTGAGAGTTTAGACAGCTGCTGAGCTCCTCAGACAGCCCCCGCCCCCCGCAACAGGGGCTAGGGCTTTTAACGTGGCAGCCACCGGCTCTTTCGGGCCTTTATTTCCGCGCCTCTGGTGGCGCACCCTGGTTGCTGCCACGGTCAGGTGCAGAACGGCACGCCCCTCCGCCCCCCCAGTGGTGGGAAGAGGGAGGTGGGACCCCTGGCCCACAGCCAGGGTCCCCAGCCAAGGGGGCGCCTTGGCCCGGGGGAGCCCCTGGACCACGACCAATGGATCACTACAGTTCAGATCTGACCAGGCTATAAAATGGGGCCCCCGTCAGAGACCCCTTTTGAGTGGTTAAAGTATTAAAAGTACAAATTAAAGTCTGTTCAAGTTTACGATCTATGTGAAGCCGCTTTGGCACACCTCCGTAACAACTGGTCACACAGGGAACTCCTTCCGTGTGGCTCCTTATTTTTCAAAGCTCATTCCCACGCCTCTCATCAGTCACACTTGCGGTCAACTAAGGAGACCTATGTGCTGTTTTGACAAACCCCTCACCTTTCGTGCTGCTCTTGAGCATGCCCGTCAGCAACTTTTTTCTGAAGAAGCCCTTCCATCTCTTCCTGGTGTTTGGAGACAGCAAGATGAAGGGGGGTATATCCCTCCTGAAAGGAGAAACAACCTCGGTCAGAAAAACACAGACAAGTTCAGCACCTTTTCGAAAGAGCAGTTTCACCCAAATGCCAAGGTTACCTGGTTCTGAGCATCAGCATTGGCATGATGCTCAAGTAGCAGCCCCGTTATCGCTGTATTAGCAGACAGGACAGCCAGGTGAAGGGCAGTGTTGCCGTCAGCGTCTGCCAGATTCGGGTCAGCACCATGCTCTAGTAGAATAGCCACACATTCTTCTTGCTGGCACTGTACTGCCTGGGAGCAACACAGAAAAAGGGAAAGTGCCAACATTTACGTTTCACTCTGTCACAACTCGCCCAGCTTCTGAACGCTGGCAAAGAAGAGCGTCTTCAAAGACTAGCAGACATTTGCCTATTCCACGCCAATTGCAACATGCCTGTTTCTACACAGGTCCATGCAAAGAATCCTGCCAGACACCTCTCATTGACTGGACAGTCAATAAGCCCTGCTTGCAAGAGCATAACATATTCCACATACCGTCATCAGTGGCGATCTCTTGAAATTGTCAGCAAGGTTCAGCTGGCACTTCTCTTGCACTAGAAATCTGACGACATCCGCATGGCCGTTTGCGCAAGCGAGATGCAGAGGTGTCCTAAAAATTAAACACACGAGCTTAACACAGACAACAAAAGAACCAAAGCTGTGTCGCCACCCAGCCCTGGGGATGCTCTGCCCAGGCTCTGCTCCTCCCGCTTGCTGCTGCTGCAGTCCTGCACTGACCACCCACAGGGCAGAAGAGAACTGCTGATACCTGAACAGCTGCAAAACCACCCTGCAGGGAGACCATGACCCAGCGGCAGGTCGGTGGCACGCGCTTCCAACAGCACTCGAGCTGACCCGGCAGCTACAAGCAATGAAAAGCTCTCGCGTGCGCTCTCCCAGTGGACAGAGCAAAGCTCACTTTCCAAGCCATGAGCTTGGATGGGATCCCACACAAAGCCTTAAGGGCAGATGTTTCCACGTGGCACCCAAAAGCTGCCGGGGGAGGGGGGGGTGTTGGTTGCGCCATGCTGATGATCCCGTGGGATCAGTAGGCTCTGTGTTGTAACACACTCCTTGTGCTTGAGAGAGGGCTGCCAAGAACTAGCAGAGCGTGGCTCAGAACCTCCCGTAGCAACGCCTGCCAGAAGCAGCCAAGGCGTCCCATCAGTGACCCACAGCCCCTCACCGCTTCTCCTTGTCTTGCCTGTCGATGTCAGCTCTCTTCAGCCACCAGCGCCACCGCCTCAGCCAGGCCAGGTCGCCACGGGCAGCCATGCGGTGCAGCCTGCCCAGGTCCTTCTGCTGGAGCTCGTAGGCACTGGTGGCGCTGGCGCAGGGCTGCCCTGAAGTGCTGCCGGAGGGTGACTGCTGCCGCTTCTTGCTGAAGAGGCCCAAGACCCTCTGCACGCTGTGGTGCACGCTGCGGTACATGCTGCAGCGTGGGCACAGCTCCGCTGGGAGCGACCAGCAGCAGGAGGCACCTGGTGGATTCTGTCGAGCCCTGGGCGAGGGCGAGGACGAGGATGAGGACGACGAGGAGGAGGAGGAGGAGGAGGAGGGCTCCCAGGGGCCCTGGGGAGAGGGGGCTCTGCCTCGACAGGGGCACCGACAGGGCGCCCCGGGGCAGGGGCCTTGGCTGCTCCCGCCTGGCACTTTCCTTCAACGAAAAGGCGGCCTGAACTTCCTGCAGCGTGGCAAAAATCGAGGGCGCCGTCTCACTGTGCTGGCGGCTGCTGCTCACCCCTTGCACACAACCACAAAGTGGCTAAGGTCCTCTGTCCAGGCCCTCTGTTTGAGCAGGGTAACCTAGAGACAGTGTCCCAGGACAACGTCCAGCCAGCTATTGTCCAGGCCCTCTGTTTGAGCAGGGTAACCTAGAGACAGTATCCCAGGACAACGTCCAGCCAGCTATTGTCCAGGCCCTCTGTTTGAGCAGGGTAACCTAGAGACAGTGTCCCAGGACAACGTCCAGCCAGCTATTGTCCAGGCCCTCTGTTTGAGCAGGGTAACCTAGAGACAGTATCCCAGGACAACGTCCAGCCAGCTATTGTCCAGGCCCTCTGCTTGAGCAGGGTAACCTAGAGACAGTGTCCCAGGACAACGTCCAGCCAGCTTTTGAGTATGTGGCAGCATGGAGATGCCCCAGCCTTCCCGGGCAAGCTGTGCCAGTGCTGTCACCCTCACAGTCACAATGTGTTTCCTGATGCTCAGAGGGAACTTCCCGTGTTTCAGTTTGTGCCTATTGCCCCTCATTCTGTCACTGCGCACCACTGAAAGACGCTATGGAGCCTCCCTTTGGGTATTTCGAGACATTGATGAGATTTCCCCTGAGCTTTCTCTTCTCCAGGCTGACCAGTCCCAGGTCTCTCTCAGCCTTTCCTCATGGGAGACGTTCCAGTCCCTTAATCAGCTTAGTGCTCCTTGTATGTCCATGTCTGCCTTGTACTGAGGAGCCCAGAACTAGACACCATACTCCCCTCACTAGCGCTGAGTAGAGCGGAAGTATCTCCTCCCTTGACGTAGAAGTTTATCAAGTCGGTCAAACATGACTTCCCCTTGCTGGAGCCATTCTGACTACTCCTGATGCTTTTGTTGTCTGTCCTGTGCCTGGAAACGGTTTCCAGGATTAGCTGCTCCATCCCCTTCCCAGGGGTGGAGGTGAGGCGGATTGGCCTGTAGTTCCCTGGGTCCTCCTTCTTGCCGCCCTTGAAGATGGGAGTGACCTTTTCTTTCCTTCCGTCTTTGGGCACTTCTGTCAGTCACCATGACTGAGCAAAGGTTATCGAGAGCGGCTTCACAATGACACCAGCCAGCTCCCTTGGCACTCATGAGCGCATCTGGTCAGGGCACGTGGACTTCTGTATGTCCACTTTGCTTAAGTATTCCCTGACCTGATCCTCTTCCACCAAGAGTACATGTTCCTTGCTCCAGCTTCTCCCCTTGTCTCTGGGACCTGGGATTCCCGAAGGCTGGCCTTGCTAGTAACGATGGAGGCAAAGAGGAGATTCAGTACTTCCGCCTTTTCCATGTCCTGTGTAACGGTAAAGTTAGAAATTTACCTAGAATATCCATGAATAACAGCATAATCCTCAGCTGTCCAACCGTTAGTGTCTTTATGGGAAACATCAGCACCATAGCGAAGAAGAACTTTTATCACATTAAGCTCCCCGCCAGAAGCAGCAGTCCTAAGTGGCGTTCTGAAACATCCAAAATTTGATACGAAACAGATCATTTCACACAGACCCTGTCATTATTTTTATGCCTACTTGCTCTCCAAAAAAAGTATTTTCCCCATTACTTTAAAATGAAAGAAAGAAAAAGCAGTTTTCATTAAGAGCAACAATAAAAAGGGAAAGGTAATCAAAACAATCGAACGTCCAGTCTTCAGACAAAGCTTGCACATCGACAACACTTACATACAAACTATGCTGCCATGCGGGAGATGGTTTTTCGAGTTGAGGCAGTGCTGCTGAGCTAAGGGCACGTTTCCTGCCAGAAGGGCCATCGCAGACAGCGCCTTCTTGCAATCCTCAATGCAGGAAGCATCCACTGAGCTGAGACAGCAGCCACGTGCAGACCTGCTTTCACAAGTCACACAGAAATAGCTCCTTCTGTGAGGATTCCCGTTTGTTTTTTTTTTTTTTCAGAGCTGATTCCCATGCCCCTCATCAATGCAACCTAAAGAATACTGAAGATCCCATGTAGAGATTTCACAAACTCCTCACCTTTCACACTGATCTCGAGCATGTACATCAGCTCCTTTTTTAAGGAGAAACTCTACTATCTCCTCATGATGTTCAGAGACAGCAAGAAGAAGCGGGGTATATCCCTCCTGAAAGGGCAGATAAATAAATCAAGTTAAAAATCAAAGTCAAAAAACCCTTCAAGAGGATTTTTCGTAAAACTTTTTGAAAGAACTTCCTTAACAAGTATAAAAATTTACCTTATTCTGGGCATCAATACTGGCATTATGCTCAAGTAACAGCCCCGCTACAGCTGTACTAGCAGACAGGACAGCCAGGTGAAGGGCAGTGTTGCCGTCAGCGTCTGCCAGATTTGGGTCAGCACCATGCTCCAGCAGAATAGCCACACATTTTTCTTGCTGGCACTGTGCTGCCTGGGAACAACGCAGAAAATGGAAATACTTCCAGCTTTTACATTTCACTCTGTTACAATTCCACCAGCTTCTCAATGCTGGAAAATAAGAGCATCTTCAAAGATTAGCTAACATATGTCTATGCCATGCCAATGACAATATGCATGTTTCTACACAGATCTATGTAAAGAATCCTGCAAGATACATAATTAAGTGCATAATCAATAAGCCCCACTTACGAGAACATAACACATTCCACATACCTTCATCAGTGGCGATCTGTTATCATTGTCAAAAAGATTCAGCTTACACTTGTTTTCTACTAGATATGTAACGACATCCACGTGACCGTTTGCACAAGCGAGATGCAGAGGTGTCCTAAAAATTATATACATTAAATTAGCACAGACAGACAACTAAAGAAATCATTTCAGGCTGTGATATACGATCACAAGTTTCACTTTGCGAAAAGCAAGGTTAAGAAAAGATTTCCCATTCCATTACCAGTAACAGCAGTTGCACACCAAATGCCTGAGGTTGGCCAGCAAAACCCCTCCATAACCTCTGCTTCGCAAGGTGACATTTCCTTCAACTGTAGAACTGAATCTGCACAAACAGTTTACCGTGCCTGGGCACTGGTCACTGTCTCCAGCAGGACTACATACATGGCACAGCAACAGAGACCAAAGCTTGGGAATCTGAGGACTATGGCAGGCAAATCCTTAAGTTCTTCTGTGATCATTCACGTGCCAGAAGTGTATCAGAGATGTGGGAGATGGGTTTTATAGTAAGAATATTAGTGTTTCCCAGTACTTTGAGAATTTCTGCTTTTTCTCTAGCTTGCTTACTACTGCAGCAAAAGCAAGAACACAACTGCACCAAGGCACCACTGAAAACATAGCAACCAGGTACTCTGATAACATAACTCTGGTAACCAGGTACCCCACCTTGTTAAGCAACAGACCCACATTTTCTGTGGTCTTCCTTTTGCCACCTATGTCCTTAAAGAAGTCCTTCTTGTTGTCTTTGACATTCCTGGCCTGATTCAATTCCATTTGGGCTTTAGCTTTCCTAACTTCATCCCTGGATGCTTGGACAATATTCCTCCAAGGTTACCTGTCCTTGCTTCCACCCTTTATGCTTCCTTTTTGTGTTTGACCAAGGAGCTCCTTGTTCAAGCCATCCATGCAGGCCTCCTGGCATTTTTGCCTGACTTCCTGCTTGTTGGGATGGAACTCTCTTGAGCTTGGTGGAAGTGCTCCTTGAATATCAACCAGGTTTCTTGGGTTCCTCTTCCCTCCAGGGCCTTATCCCATGGGACTCTTCCAAGCAGATCTTTGAAGCGGCCAGCGTCTGCTCTCCTGATGTCCAGGGTTGTGAGCTTGCTTTTCACTCCCCTCTGTACCCTCAGGATGTCCACCATCTCGTGGTCCCTGCAGCCAAAGCTGACTGTGATTTTCACATGCTTGACAAGCCTCTTGTTGTCAGTGAGTATGAGGTCCAGCAGAACACTTCCCTTTGCTGGATGCTCTATCACTTGGAGGAGGAGAAGGTTATCATCAATGCACTCCAGGAACCTCCGGGATTGCTTATGTCTTGCTGTGTTGTCCCTCCAACAGATATCGGAATGGTTGAAGTACCCCATGAAGACCAGGGCCTGTGAATGTGAGGCTGCTCGTGTCTGCCTGTAGAGGGCCTGATTTGCTTGTTCTTCCTGGTCAGGTGGCCTGTAGCAGACAGCCATTATACGTATGTCACCTCTACCAGTCCTCTCTTTAATCCTAACTTATAAGATCTCAGTTGGCTCTTCATCCATCCCCAGGCAGAGCTCCAGGCACTCCAGCTGCTTCCTCCCATAAAGTGCAGCCTCCCCTCCTCGCCTACCCATCCTGTCCTTTCTAAAGAACCTGCATCCCTCCAGTGCAACACTCCAGTCATGGGAGCCATCCTGTGTCTCTGTGATCCCAAGGTCATAGCCCTGCAACAGCACACAGATCTCTAACTCATCCTGTTTATTCCCTGCAGTCTGCATGTATGAGCAAAAAGGCACTTCAGAGAGGCACCCCAGCATGTTGAGTTCCTGGAGAGGGTTTAGGGGATTTCTCCGTAATGGTGCCTTGTAGCACTTCCTTGCTTATGTGCAAGTACTGGGTACTGGAGGTGTCCTTGCTTAAGCGCCATTTTGTTGATTTTGTAGTTTCTTCCTGTAACATCGCCCTGTGCCCTTTGCTTAGGGATACTGTCCATTACTCCTGCACAAGACTGCTGTTTATTGTCTCCCTCCCTCATCATTCTTAGTTTAAAGTCTTCCTTATGAATTCACCCATCCTATTGGTAAAAAGAGCTTTGCCCTGCTTAGTGAGGTGCATCTCATCTCTCTCAAGCAGATGCTGATCTGCAGGCAGGGTCCCACAGTCACAGAACCCAAAACACTGTCGCCAACACCAGTTCTGCAGCCAGTTACTGACTTGTCCTCACCAGCAGGATTGAGGAGAACATCACCTGGTCCTCATGCCCTTGACTGCTGCTCCCAGAACTGAAGCAGCTCTTGCCTGTTTTTTTCCCTCAGCGCTTGGCCAGGGTGCCTCAGGACACACGACCCAAAAATGAGGCTCAGGGTGGGGTCAGAACCCAGCTCGAGCAGGCAGGGACCGTGGGAGCTCGTTGAGATGCCCACTGACCACCCCAAGCCTTCTATGCTGGAGCTCCAGGACGATTCCCCAGCTCCTCTGTCTTGGCCTTTTGGAAGATGGGATGGACACTTCTGTCTTTCAGACCTCAGGAGCCTCCTCCGACTGCCATGACCTCTCTGAGATCATCAAGACTGTCTCCACAGTGACACTGGAGATGGGACTTTGAAGTGAAGGAATTGACTGGACTTCTCTTTACCTTCTCAGCCCCCACCCCATTGTACTGCTATCAACTTCTGTTATGCCAGATGCCAACACTGAATTTCTGTTCTGCTGCTCCACCAGCCAAGAGCTTTCCTCTCTCACTGACAACCAGCAGCACAGAGCAGGTTAGGAACAAACTTGAAAACAGGTCATGTCTGAGTTTATCACAATGACAACACAAAGTGAAGGCCAAGACGTTCCGCACCTGCTTTCTCTGTGGAGAGACACTAGAAAGTACCAAAAGCTGAACTTCTCTTTGGCCGTTCTGGTGCAGGCCAGAGAAATTTCTTAACACTTTTTCCTTTGTGGGCTACAAATCGGTCAGCTTCCCATGGGAACCAAACCTGTGGGATTTGCCAGCGTTTCATGGCTACCAGAAGCTCACCCACTACCTTCTGCCCAGACCACAAGAAGGATTGCTCTAAAATACAGGAAGAGTCTGGGAACTATTAGCAATACCTCAAGTCCAGTCCACAATCCTAACACAATTGTGCTTCAAGCCTCCCTGGAGGAAAAGGACACATGCTGGCCCTTTGCCTGGCCTCCAGGACAGACTGAAGACACAGCTGTGACCAGAGCTGGAGGGTGCAGGGGAGAGCTCTTGCTTGGACTTATGGCCTTGCTTCTCTATCACCTTTGGAGGTGTCTGCATGAGTGATTTTCACTCAGATTGAGGGCAGAGAGAGAAGTATTAACTGTCTGCCTAGGAAGAAAGCCTGAATAAGCCTTCAAAAATACAACTTACCTCATCCATACCAGCTAGGTCCAAAGAACTCAAATTCTGTGACAAAACACAGCAGTTCTGAAATGTCACGACAGTTCTAGCAACCATCACCATTTTACATCAATCAGACAGATCCTCGTTTGTACCAGCGGCAAGCAGAGGGAATAAGAGGGTGCAGCCACATGAATAGGGGATGGGAGATGCAAAGCCAGCAGAGGGAACAGAAGAAAACAGAGACACATACTAGATGACACAGTTTCTTAAATACCAAGTTGGAACAAAATACTTGGAATTAAACTCAGGGTGTTAGCAGCACAAAACTGTTGTCCTCCTTCCAGCGTGGTGGCCATGGCTGCTCTTCCTCACTGCCTGGCAATTGCAGTCCCTGACTTAGTAGGTGGAAGGCAAATGTTTCATCTCAGTATAACCACTCCTTGTTTTCTGGAATCGGGACTTCTTTGCTCCAGCATCTTCTGATCAATAATGATATTGTCTCTTCAGCTGTAAAAAGAGGGAAAAGCAGTTGAGTCATTCTACAATAATACTTTCCCAAAATGAAGGTAGCTCTGAAACATGGCTGCTTCAGCAACAAATCTGAGTAATGAGCAGAGAAGTAGATAAAAGTTACATGCTACTGAACAGCCAGAGCAACCTCAAAAGCACTGCTGGGAACTCTCCTTCTGGGTCCCCGTGACATGGGAGGGATGGGCTGAGACAGCTACTAGTGAGCAGTAAGTTACAGCAATTTACTGTATCACCTTACCGCATCATGCCCTGGGATGCAACAACATCATTTAGAAAAGCAAAACCTGAACTGCATCCTGCTCAACTCATGCCTAAGACGGGGTTGATCTTGGGCAAAGCCAACAGTTGGTCTGAGTTATGGTAGTGTTATTTCCCCCCCAGAGAAGTAATTGATCTGTCGGACTGAGAAGATGCTGAGAATCTCTCTCTCATCTTCTCTCTTGCCTTCTTGATCATTCTTCTCTCATTAAGAATGTTTTCTCTAATCCAAACTATTCCCCATGAAGAAGGGAAGAAGATGGTGTGTTGTTTTCACACATTTCTTTCCATGTGTGTGTATCCAGAGTGGTTTGTCAAAGTTGTAATGCTTATGTATCTCCTTTCATTTGAAGAAGTGGGGTCTGGTTAGGTGGACTTTGGTAGCTGGCTGCTGCTACTCCTACCTGGTCAGATGTGAAACATGATTAACTCTCTCTACTCCCAGGTGTTCACATGCACAGTAGGATATAGAAGGTGCTGAAGTATGAAAACGCAGCAGCATGTGAAATTCTGTCATGCCGAGCAAGTCTAACTGTAAGCGGATCAGTACAGCTATGAGCGGAGAAAATACTGAGAGACTAGAACAGTTCCCTAAAAGACAGTCAAGGGTTTTGATAGAGCTGGTTTGTGGAGAGGTGCTATAAGGGGCTGCTTCCTCCAGCAGCTCCTGTGCCAGGAATTCCTCCTCCTCAGCTGCACAGTGGGAAGCTCAGGACTGAGTTTTTGTGTTGGTACAGGGGTCAGTACAAGGAAAGTGTGATTTAGTGCTTGTGTGCTGTGGAGGACAAAAATGTATTAATCAGCAACTAGATTCACATAAGCTGTCTCTCCTCTGACATGCCAGTGATTGCCCTAGCATGGCCCTAGTGCATGATAGTGGGGTCTCTTCAATTCACTTTTTCTTGTGCCATTGTGCTTTGCAAGGTGTTGCAAAGGCCATTAAACCCAAGAAGTATCGAAAAGGCATTTTGTTGTGAATAAAGTTAGTAGGTGCAAAAAGAGGACAAATGTGCTCTGTCTGTAATGCTGTGCCAGATGAAATGAAGCTTACCAGTAACATGGTCCTTTGAGGCCCATATAGCACAGGTCCTTGCTGCCATGTAACTTGTGAGCCTTGCAGTCATTCAGCCCCCAAGGACAGCTCATTTTGTGTTCACAGAGATGCAGTGGCAGTAGGAATCACTGCCCAGCCTAGTGTTCAAACGAGATGGTGCTGTATAGATGGGGGAGATAGGTTGGGGAATTTGCTCCACAGTATATTTGGGAAAGAAATCTTTTAACGCCATTTGTTGGTAATTAGTGTTTAGTGCCAGTGTTCTCCCAGGTGACGCCCACAGTGCAGTCTGTCCCCTGGCCTAGGGTGGGTGAGGTGATTTTGTGTTAGTTAAGTCTCTGTCCACATTGCATGATGTGTCCCATAATCACTCCACAGGACAGCAAGGAATCTTGTGGAGTAAATCCTAAATGTCTAAGGATTTCCCACTGCCCCCTTCTTTTTCACTCTCCCCAGAGGTTCACAGTCTCTTGCAGCCTGACTTCTGAACTCTGTTGAGCCTTGTCCTCAAAGCTTCCCCATGCCCCCTGTGGGGGCTCCAGCTGTAGCCTTTTTTTTTTTTTTTTTATCGTGGTAGCTAGCTTTACAACACAACTTGGTGCAGAGAGAGGTGGGTAATTAGGCAGCGTTGAGACGCACTGCAGCTTTTCCAAAGGCACAGTGCGTGCTTGGACAGGGCTTTTGTGCTGCCTCGGTGCCCTCCTGCCAGTCCCACCCATGGAAGGAATAAAATCCCCTGAGTTAAGAGACTAGCTGTTCTCTCAGAAACGTGTTGCTGCTTTCCATGTGCGCTTTTTGCCATCTAGTGGCAGCAACGTATTGGTGCACTGCTTGTCTCCTAACTGCGCTTTCTAGGCATGCTACAACATTGTCTGTGCTGTAGGACTCCTCCGTCAAGCAGCAAGGTGCAACTATCCATCCACGCTACTGACATGACAAAGTGTAGCTATTTGTGGAGTGTTTCAGGCATGTCCTGATGTCCTGGAAAGTGATCTTGGAGTGGTCCTTTATCTAAACAGCTTTACCGGGGCAACCCTCAGGAGCAATCTTGCAGAACAACACTGAAATGGATAAATACTCTCCAGTAGGTTATAACGTCTGAAGAGTACTATTGTGAGAAACGCTCAGTTGCCAATTATCCATAGCTCAGACAGGATGCGGTGTGAAGCACTCTTTATTACGTTCTTGCAAGACCGGTCGCCCCCATCAAGTGGACGCGCCTACCAGCCATCATGCAATGGTTTATATCCCTTTCTCCCAACCGCCAGTTCCCTCCCCTGATTCCTCATTGGCTGACTACTACAGGGTGTACAGACTTCCCGAACCGCCTACCGATACGCCCCTTCATGTATGTGTTCATACATCGCATGTTCATGGAAATGAACCTTGGCTTTCTCCAGGGCGGAGAAGTTAATATGCATGAGCTCATCACGCAAGTGTACTAAGATGGAAAAGTTTGCCCCAAGTCTTTCGGTATCTGCATCCATCTAAAGCCAGTTCCAAGTACTGGGTCATCACAGTTGACAAAAAGACCACTTGTCTTCTAGCCCTAGGCCAGGGATTTCAATGGTTGTGAATTGGTCTCATTGATTGGTTTAGTGAATTGCTCCTGCCCTTCCCTTCAGGCTTATCATGCGAAAACAACATTCTTTCCCTTACACTATGCAATGTGTACCTTTGTTAAGCAGGCTTTTTTGACAATGCATTTTTCTTTGCTCCAAGACAGGCATTATTTCCCAAGATATAGAAACACTGTGCAGAAAACAGTACAGTCAAAGGCAATATTGAAATTTCAGGCTCAAAGTAGCACTGCGCTGGGGATGGGGAACTAAAGTAGGTCTACATTCCGTGGTAGGATGTCTCTCTTAGCATAATTAGCTTATGTTGTCATAGCTAGATTTGCTCCCGTAAGCAAGTGAGCTTGTTTAGCAGTATCTTCGCCCTGTTCACCAGGATGCCATGAGGACAGATCCTTAATCCCACCTCCTCTGATGTGTGTGTGTCTACAGAGCTGTTCCCCCACTGAGCTGTGGTGGCTCACCTCTCCCATGTGTGAAACCTGCTAATTTGCTTTCCCCTATGGAAACATCACAGATGGTTACTGCCCCATTACTACACCATTTCCAGATGTCTAGTTGATAGAAGTTGTTTAGCAAGCACCTGTAGTGATTTAGGGTGATCTTGACTCCAGCTGCTTGCTACTGCCTTTCACTCAGAAGGAAGGAGGTTGCCTTTCACCTCTGTGGTACATATAAAGCATTCATTCACTGATGGGCTTTCCCTTTTAAGGTGATCACTAGATTCTGTCTGAAGCAGGTGAGGAAGTACTCAGCAAAGCAATCCACAGGCTAGAGGTAATAACTTTAGATGGGGATACTGGCTGCTGTTTGCAAAATTACTCCCTGCTTACACCCAGCTGTGGGATACAGTAATTCTGAGGGCCAGTAACCAACAGCTGGAAGTGGCGTTTGAAAGTTCTTCTGTCCCACTAAAGTGTTATTCTGTTGTGTCAAAGCCTCTCTCTATATAATACTTGATGATCTGGATGATAGGATCGAGTGCACCCTCAGTAAGTTTGCAGATGACACCAAGTTGGGTGGGAGTGTTGATCGACTCGAGGGTAGGGAGGCTCTGCAGAGAGATCTGGACAGGCTGGAGCGATGGGCTAAGGCCAACTGTAGGAGTTTCAATAAGGCCAAATGCCGGGTGCTGCACTTCAGCCACAACAACCCCCAGCAGCGCTACAGGCTTGGGGAGGAGTGGCTGGAGAGCTGCCAGTCAGAGAGGGACCTGGGGGTGTTGATTGACAGCCAGCTGAACATGAGCCAGCAGTGTGCCCAGGTGGCCAAGAAGGCCAATGGTATCCTGGTTTGTATCAGAAGTAGCGTGGCCAGCAGGGACAGGGAAGTGATCTTGCCCCTGTACTCGGCACTGGTGAGGCCGCACCTCGATTCCTGTGTTCAGTTTTGGGCCCCTCACTACAAAAAGGACATTTAATTACTCAAGCGTGTCCAGAGAAGGGCAACGAAGCTGGTGAAGGGTCTGGAGCACATGTCGTACGAGGAGCGGCTGAGGGAACTGGGGTTGTTCAGTCTGGAGAAGAGGCTGAGGGGAGACCTCATCGCCCTCTACAACTACCTGAAAGGAGGTTGCAGAGGAACTGGGGATGAGTCTCTTTAACCAAGTAACAAGCGATAGGACAAGAGGTAATGGCCTCAAGTTGTACCAGGGAAGGTTTAGACTGGATATTAGGAAGCATTTCTTTACAGAACGGGTTGTTAGGCGTTGGAATGGGCTGCCCAGGGCAGTGGTGGAGTCCCCATCCCTGGAGGTGTTTAAGAGTTGGGTCGACATAGCACTGAGGGATATGGTGTAGTTGGGAACTGTCAATGTTGGGTTAATGGTTGGACTAGATGATCTTCAAGGTCTTTTCCAACCTAGATGATTCTGTGATTCTATGATAATTTTGGGGGGTTTTTGCAATTCAACTTCAGTTTCTTCTGTCCAAGGAAATTGGTTTACAATACTCTGAAAATATTCTTCCCATAGAAATAATTTTCACACTGCTTAGTTTAAAATTATAAGATCATCGAATGAAAGTAAAAGGCTCGTTTAACCATTAAACCTTGTATTGGTTTAAGCCTCAGCCTTCATTCATTGCCATTGACTGTAATAATGGTCCTTTAAGTGAGAGAAGCTGAGAAACTGTCAGGTACCTGTAAGAGTGATATAAAGAAGTGGCAAATTCTTCTCTCAAAGTGAGGTTTTTTTATAACAAATTAAAATGTGTAGCTAGAAATGGTAAAATAACCTTTCTGTGGCTGGTGCTCAGCTGGCTGTATTTGGTATTCTGAGTTAGACAGTTACCCTGTTTTATGGTCTTTGTTTTTTTGGTATTGAATAGCGTTCTGCATGCAGTTAGCTCTTTGTTACCACCTTTCCCCATCTGTTCAGTTATTATAACCATTTCTTGTTTCTTATCTCATATTTAAATAGCAAACTGGCTTGCTATGCCTGTACAGAGCTCACTGCAAAAGGCATTGAGTACTTCATAGCTATTGTACAGTCATAATTTAGGTTTTTTCCCTATACAAGTTTAACCCATAACTAGAGGAAAAAAATAGATATTTCTCATTTTATTGACCTACCAGTAATTATTGTAAGGACAACTATCTTTTCAGTAACTAGAGTAAGAAGTAAATAAGCAATGACTACTAAGGTGTCTAATGAAAGATGGTGCAACATTTCCCCAAATTGCAGGATTGCAATTGGCAATTACATTTTATCAATGTAATTAAAAGGCAGATAAGAAAGGAGTCACCCATGCAGTATACAAACTGGGAAGTGTAGGTTAAATTTATTTTTCAGCATCAGGTTTTTAAAAACATTGATTTCTTTATTTGCAGATAACTCTAAATAATGTTGTGTTAATGAATGAAAGAAAATACAGGGTATGGATTTTACATGAGCTAATTAAAGGATTACTTTTGATAATGAAAATATTAATTGTCTAAGAAAAATATAAAGGTTGTGAAGTAACTGGGTGCATTTCTTTGTTCTGTCTCTGGGTACCACTGTTATGCCATGTATATATTTTTTTGTCTGATTAGTTTCTACTAACAAGCTTTTTAAGTGAGTAATCACAAATCATTACAAAGACTGGAGCTTTGCTTGCATGTTACTATACATTTCAAATTATAGTGGTTTATTGTATACACCCTGCACTATTTGTGGCTTTCTTTATACACGTAATACATATGCACATATATAGTTGACTAAGTATGTATAAAATACAATTTATAGGCTATTTACAGTGTGTAACCAGCTTTGGAATACAAACCTTGTTTTTTTCAGAGGAATTGTCATTGTAGACTACTATGTTGTCCCCTCCTTTTTTGTTCATACAGAAAACAAACAAATGAACAAACAAACAAGCAAATTCAGTGTTGTAATAATTAATTCTAATTCACCAAGGATCAAATCCAGAAAATAATAATTCTTCTCCTTGTTCCAAGTGGGGGGGAAAGGGAGAGAGAAAGAAGTATTTTTTCTTATACAGAAGTCAAAGAGGGATAGTTGAAGTGCCTTGTTCATCACAGATAACATAACCATTTTAGAATAATATCACATATCAGAAGGCTCTCATCTGGAACTAACAGCTACGTGTGAGAGAGAGTGGGTCAGTAGTGAATCCTGCTGCTGTTCCCAGGGACCTGATGGCTATTGTCAGCCTCTTTACCAGCCTGCTTGTGTATGTTCCCAAGGAAAGATGTTATGGATATGTTATTTCCTTTTTTTAAGGAAAAAGAAACAATACTCTTTTCAGAGAAATGTGACACTTTTACTTTCCTACCCTCAAGATCCTACTTGATCTCAGTAATATGTCTCTAGGCTTGACCTAGAGCTTGACCAAAAAGAACATCACCATTATTGTCACTCTCCTCTAGCGAGAGTTTGTCTGCCTTGTTGAGCACTTTGTCTGCAAAAGGCTTTGGCTTAGTCATATCCCATCCTAGCACTAGGATCACTAGCTAGGTAGCTGAATTCCTCCAGTTCCCACTGGAGATTTTTGTTTGTATATTGTGCATTTGTTTGTTTTCTGAAGTTCTGTTGAGCTCCAGCTGTGGGTGAACCCACATGTCTACTGAAGAACCAATAGATTTCCATATTATTTAACATCAGCTTAATGCATCTTAGTATTTCCTGGGTTTTTACTTGGCTGGCCACTTCTCCTTTCTCACAGGAGTACAATATGTAGGCCTCAGTAGAGTACACAAGTTTAATGATTTCTTCCCAATGCATTTTTTTTGCACAGGTCCCCAGTGACTGTGACCTACCACTGAACTACTAGTTGTGCCATGTCTGTCAAACAGCTCTGGAGTAATTGTTTATGGCTAAATAACTAGCTATACAGCAGATTATTTAAGATTAATAATACTGGACTCCATCTTGTCTTGTACATTATATGTTCAGGTTCAGCTGGGTGGCAACACAAGAGACTTACCAGGTGCACTGGTCTAAAGAGAGCAGACAAAAACAGTTACAGAGAGACTGGAAGAGAGAACATGAGATATGGGGTCTGCTGGTTTTTGCTGGGATAGAGTTAATTTTCTTCATAGTAACTAGTATGGGGCTATGTTTTGGATTTGTGCTGAAAACAGTGTTGATAACACAGGGATGTTTTCAGTACAGCTGAGCAGTGCTTACACAGAGTCAAGGCCTTTTCTGCCTCTCACCCCACCCCACCACTGAACATGCTGAGGGTGCACACGAAGTTGGGAGGGGACACAGCCAGGACAGCTGACCCCAACTGACCAAAGGAATATTCCATACCATATGACGTCATGCTCAGCAATAAAATTTGCGGGAAAGAAGGAGGAAGAGGGGGAACATTTGGAGATATGGCATTTGCCTTTCCAAGTAACAGTTACGCATGATGAAGCCCTGCTTTCCTGGAGATGGCTGAACACCTGCCTGCCGATGGGAAGTAGTGAATTAATTCCTTGTTTTGCTTTGCTTGTGCACGCGGCTTTTGTTTTACCTATGAAACTGTCTTTATCTCAAAACACAAATTGTCTCACTCTTACCCTGCCAATGCCCTCCCCCATCCCAACCGGGGAGGAGTAAGCAAGCGGCTGTGTGGTGCTTATTTCCCAGCTGGGGTTAAACCACAACAGGCAGTACTCAAGAGAAATATATTCAAAAGAGACCAATAAATAGAGTCTGTAAAATGTTAGTCATTTGGATCAGTCTTAATTGTAAAGATGAGGAACAGTAAGGTTCTCTGCCCTTGAGGTTCCCATCCAAGGACAAGTCTTGTTTTCTAGAATATGCCACATACAGAAATATAAAGAAAGCATAATTTTTATTGAAGTGTCTTCTGTAGTCTCTTCCAGTCTCTACTTCAAACTATTTTCTGTTTCATTTTTAACCCTGTCATTTCTTCTCAGTAAATGTCCTTGATGGTATTCATTTTCTAGTAGGTTTCCTATAAGGTCAGATTACTGTCTCTGGGACCAGCATCTCCTCACACGTGCAGTTTTATATAGTGATCATACTTAACTTTCTGGAACATTTGTTTCACAAAAATTAACACAACAACAACGTGTTCATAATGGGCCTGGATGAATGTGTAACAGAAACAAGGAGAGCACTAGGATCCTCCTCCTTCGTGAACACAAAAGAAGCCAAAAGTGAGTTGGTGAGCACAAGCAGGCCACCCTGAGTGCTGGCAGCCCCAGCCACAGTGCACAAGACAGTGAAATACTCCTTGCAACAGCAGCAGTCACACATGACAGGCAAAGGCCAGAACTGGGGCTCAGGCACTTTTGATCTGATGATGCTGTAATAATGCAAAGGCAAACCGACAGGTTGATAAGAAAATCAAGACACTTCTAGCAACAGATACCCATTGTTACCAGAGTCACTCCACTTGACTATATGCTTCCCTGCTACAGTCCCTCCTTTAATAAAAGATTCTTCTTAGCATCTGCTGGAATTGCACCAAACCAATGTGATTTTAAAAGTTGTATTGTGGGACCTCTCTACGTCCATCGTATCTTTCATACATCCCTTCCAAAGGCAGGATGGTCTCCCTTAATATTCAACACAAAAATACTTCTGTCCCAGAATTCCGCTTCCAGGAATTAGAAGGAAAAGCCTTTGGATATATTAGTCCCTTGTCAAATATCATACAACAGTAAATCCTGCAAGGGAATAAGGGCAATTTCTCAGAAGATGTGAATGGAAATACAGTTTTTAAAGGTTTATCTAGAAGCGTACTCTGAGCAACCTGATCTAGTGGAAGATGTCCCTGCTCATGGCAGGATGGCTGGACTAGACAACCTTTAAAGCTCCCTTCCAACCCAAATCATTCTATGATTCTATAGTATCTGTATCAGATTAGTCTACAATGAGAAAAGAAAATAATTCTATTCCATGGGAGTGCCAAGTAGAAACTATATGAACCAGACACAGACAAATTAATCTCCCATTCACATCAGTGTAAGTCCAGAAAACTTCCAATGACATCTATAAAAGTCATCTGAATTTAATCCAGATAACAGAGTAAAATATACCCCATCCTACTGATAATAAAACCCAACACTTCCTGAGGTTTTTATTTCATATATTTTAATGGAAATTATACTTGTACATGGAAATGTACATGGAAATGTACATGGAAAGTTACATTTTACATGTAAATTATTTTGTCCATTGAAACATAGTACAATCAAATGTGTCATATTGCCTATCCTTCAAATTTTTTCCAAGATTTATAGACTGTAAATGACTTTACACTGGGGGGGGGGGGGGGGGAGGGGGAGGGGCGGTGGGGAAGAGAACTTCCACACAGATCTTTCTCTTCCATGTGAGAAGGAGACTGGGACTTAATAGAATTTCTAAAATTTTAAAACCCCTTCTGCAAAGAGCAACTTTGTCTGATTTCCTGTTTGTTCATTAAAGCATTGATTTTCAGATGTGGTCAGCATTTAGTCTTCTAGTTCAACTTAGGAAGAGTTAGTTAAGGATGCTTAAGGTCTTTTTCCTTACTTTTTTTCACAGAAAGCACTAAGGCTCCAAGACTCAGGCTGAATTTTAGACATCCTGTCATGGTTTAAACCTGGCCAGCAGCCAAACACCATGCAGCCGCTCACCCACGCTCCCCCACCCAGGGGATAGGGGAGAAAATTGGAGAGGTAAAGGTAAGGAGACTCATAGGTTGAGATAAAAACAGTTTAATAATTGAAATAAAATAATAAAATAATTTTTTTCCAAAACAAAATAAAAATAATAATAGAAAATACAAGCAGGTAATGCACAATGCCATTGTTCACCACCTGCCGACCAATGCCCAGCCTGCTCCCAGCTAGCGATACCAGAGAAGACAAGATTCTAAAACTGCAATCCCAGAAGCGAGAGCGCGAGCTTCCTGGCCAACCCTCATCTATATACTGAGCATGACATTGTATGATATGGAATATTTCATTGACCAGTTTGGGTCCATTGCTCTGCCCATGCTCCCTCCCAGCTTCTTTTACACCTGCGCACTAGAAGGATATGGGAAGCTGACAAATCCTTCATTTCTTAGCAACAACTGGAAACGTCTGTGTATTATCAACATTATTCTCATACCAGATCCCATACTGAATCCAAAACACAGCACGTTCTAGCTACTAAGAAGAAAAATTAGCTCTATGCCAACTGAAACCAGAACACGTTCCATTTTAAAATCCTACTCTTATGATAACATAAGATTTTTTACAAACTGCATTGCTTCTGTCTAATTAAGCATAAAGATGTATGTGACTGTATAGACCTGTGCTTATTTGTCCAGATTTTTCTTCTTGAAGAATCAGGTCACTATTAACAATCTCTATTTTGATTAACAGAAGAGTTCATAAATGCAAGATTTCATAAAGACATCTTCTAGATTTTAATGTTAAGGAATGACATGCAATGCAGAACATTATCTCAGGCAACCACTACTGCCAAGTACCCTTGCTGGTGTGCTTGAGGAAGTGAGAAATTCATTCCTCTGATGCAATTATATTTGCATGAAAATATGCATTTTCATCTTTAAAAAAAGTGTATTTCCAGGTTCATCTCAGAGAATGTTCTGTAATAGGGAGAGTTTTCTCCAGTACTGAGAATTCTGAAAATCAAGATCTGATTTAATATAGCAGACTGCAGCTGTGTTCACATCTATTGCTATGAGCTCCCTCTCTTTCTCTCTGCTTAGACATACATCTATACCCAAGTCTGAATCAGACTGTAGAAGCCAGTTGGGGTTAGCCTTAACCAGCACTAAGACAGACATAGAATCACATGCCCAAGTGGTACCTGCCAAATGCCGAAGGAAGCAACATTGTCCATGACAAATACATAAATCTCCCTTATACTGGAAAGGGAATAGTCAAAAAGTCCACTACACTTAATTTTCATAAAGCGTTTTGATCCGTGTGGAAAAACTGCTGTATAAGATGAAAGTATTCTATTTTTACCATTTAAATTACCCATTCAAATCAGGTCAATTATCATTGGAAGTTTTTTCTTGGGTATCAGTGGTTCTGATAACCACTACACTATATGAGAAGCAGCCAGTTGTTGCAGTCAGTTTCTTACTCATCAGAATACAAGACAACCGGAAAATGTGGCTAAGGACTCAGCAGGTATAGTTCCCACATTCCTGACCATACATACTCCAGACTCCCTGGCACCCTCTGTAGCAGGCTCCATACTTTACCATATCCCTGGCTGAAAGGGTGCATGCAAAACTATGTGTCAGGCACAGCATCCACACAAATACACCACTACGCAGTTTTAGTACAGAATTCACTATAGGAGCTAGCATTATAGAGTTTGCAGAACAGAAAAGCCATCAGGAGGTTCACACACCGACTACAATACAGTGATAAAAAATCTGGTGTATGGATTGGAAAGTTTAAAGCTGTCCAGGAGTAGAAAGTTCATAGAATTAAAGGCTTTTCAAACACTCATGTATACAGATTTTTCTGACTGAAATACTTGAATTATGGTTGATTTTCACGACAGTTGTTCACTCCTGGGCTGACACTGAGCTCAAGGAAATACCAGTATTCATTCACAGGGTGCTTATGCTTCATGTGGGCAGTGCTGCTTAATAAAATATGGCTAATCCTAGTAGTGCAAATATAATTTAGAATTTAATTCCTTACTCTTTAAAAAATATGTGTGTTGGCTTGTTTGTGGTGGGGTTTTGGTAGCTGGGGGCGGGGGTGGGGGCTACAGGGGTGGCCCTCTGTGACAAGCTTCTCAAAGCTCCCCCAGCTCCAAGTCAGACCCACCTCTGGCCAAGGCCGAGCCAATTAGTGATGGTGGCTCTGCCTCTGTTATAATATAGTCAAGAAGGGGAACCTGGAGAGGAAGAGGAGCGGTGAGCAAAATGCAAACACCAAGGTCAGTTGAAGAAAGGAGGAGGAGGGCAGGAGGTTTGCCAGAGCAGAGACCCCTCTGCAGCCTTTGGTGAGAGGGCAGGCTGTCTCCCTGCAGCCCATGGAGGTCACCAGTGGAGTAGATGCCCACCTGCAGCCCATAGAGGATCCCATGCAGGAGCAAGTGGATGTGCCTGAAGAAGGCTGGGACTCTGAGGGAAGTGCCCACTGGAGCAATCTGTTACTGGGAGGACTGCAGCCCATGGAAGGGACCCATGCTGGAGCAGTTCATGAAGAGCTGCAGCCCATGGGAAGGACTCATGTTGGAGCAATCCGTGGAGGACTGTCTCCCATGGGAGGGACCCCACGCTGGAGCAGGGGAAGAGTGTGAGGAGTCCTCCCCCTGAGGAGGAAGGAGCAGCAGAAAAGACGTGTGATGAACTGACTGCAACCCCCATTCCCTGCACCCCTGCGCCACTGGGTGGGAGGAGATAGAGAAATCGGGAGCAAAACTGAGCCCAGGAAGAAGGGAGGGGTGGGGGGAAGGTGTTTTTAAGTTGTGGTTGTATTTCTCACTGTCCTACTGTTTGATTGGTAGATTAAGTGGTGGTGGTGTTCAAATTAAACTGATGTTCTTTTTCTTCACCAATCAAATCTGTCTTTTGCCTGTGACCATAATTGTGAGTAAGCCCTTCCTGCCCTTGTTTCGATGCCCAAGCCTTTCGTTTTATTTTCTCATCCCCATCCCTGAGGGGGAAGGAGTGATCTGCGTGGTGCTCAGTTGCCCTCTGGGCTTAAACCAAGACAGTTTGCATGAAGAAACCCAAACAAATGCAGATTTGCTAACACTCCTGATTAAGGAGATAGAGAGTTTGGTCAACCTTGGTTCTTATCTCTCCTTCTATAGTGCTCAAATGTTAACTTTGCATTGCTAAGAAGCATGAATTAAAGCTACCCTTGCCAGTATTTTGGCAAAATGTGTTGCATGCTCCTGTCTTTTCCCGATTAGAAGTACTTTGCTGTTAGATAGCAGTGTTGCTCTAACTCTGATGTCTAAGAATATAAAAATGATGTGATTTGTAAAGCAAGCTGCCATTCTTATGTTTGGAATAAATCATTTTGGAGTGGGGAATAAAATCTCATTTACAAGTTGAATCTGTACACAGCAGAGATCCAACTAAATACAGGCTGGGAATGACTGTTGTGGGTGTGACCTAAATTAAAATTCCTGAAACACCTTAAGAGAGGAAGACAACTGATCAAGTATGTCAACTAGGAGAGATGAGAGCCTATGGAAGTGAACTTCTGTGGAACAACAATGGGTTAATATTTGATGAGATGTACAGAAAACTATAGTGGTCATAAAACTTTTACTGAGCAAATACTGAGTCCACAGTTTTCAACACTGAGTGGAACTGGTACTTCTGATTCCCAGGTTTGCATTTGTAGGTCCTTCTTGAGGATTAGGTTTCAGATTGTGAATAAATAGTTTTCCTTGTTCCAGCTGAGCGTTTCTGGTTTTTTGATCATCTTTGTGAATTAACCCTGCCCTGGAACTGTTAAATAGAGTTTTACTTGTTCCAACTGGGCTTCTGTTTTTTGATTATCTTTGTGAGTTAACCCTGCTCTGAAGCTGTTGTTTGGTTTCACCTGCACCATCTCCACAACACTATTTTAACATCTCATGGACAAAATAGATCCGAGATGTTTATATTTAGGATCCATGGATTTTGATGATTCTGTTGTGGGACTTTCATTTGTAATACTTTTGTGAATGTCCTAGCAGTTATACATCTACCTCACCAACGTAAGAACAATTTTCACCAGTCAAGGATATTCCTCTAAGAGGTCGGATTGTACCTTTGAAAGAACTGCCTGAATGTCAGGGCCATGACTGCACTAGTAAGCCTTAGCTGGTAATAATAAATCCTGACCAACCTCACCTGGGACCTCCCTCCACATGCCCTCTGCTCATTCATTCAGGAGCTGTTTCAACTCTGGCCTGAGCCTTCAGTGCCTGCCTGAGCTGCATCATAGCTGTGCCTGTCTCCAGCTGCCCTGATTTAGTGACAGGCTTTCCTGGGGGGACTCCAGACTGACAAAGGTGGTAGCCTTATATCCTGTCCCCTGGATTGTCATTGGACCTATGCCATAGCCTTGTTTCTGAGCTATCTTCTGCTGTTCCATCCCAGCTGGACTCACTGGATCAGGGTCATCACCTGGGCTTGTCCAAGACTGCTGTTGGACCTTGCCACTACCACCACCCCGCCCTGCTCGGGTCCTGTGGGACTGTGCCCTGGTTGGTGGTCACCCTCAGCTCCTCAGCTCCTGTGGTCACCCTCAGCACCTGGCTTTATCTGCATTGTGGGGTTGCCCCATTCTTGCTGCTCCCTGACACTGAATATCACATACAGAATTAGGAAAAAAAATAAAAAAACACCTCACCGATCTTATTTTTATGTGGGAAATCGTTAATTACACTATGTACTAAAAGGAGATGATAACTTCCACTGAATTTTCCCAGAATGTTTCCTTCTCAGCGTACAAAAATCTCCCAGCCATTTCCAATCACATTCACAGAAATTTGTCTCCCACAGAACAACAAACACCAAATGAAACAAGATCGCACCAAAGTAGTGAACACAAGACCTTGCAATGTTACTGATTGTTACTGATCTGTTATTAATTTGAGTTGATGATTTTTGGTGATTTTGATAAGGACTAATCAATTAAATGGAATTTCACAGGAATATCAGTTTTTATAAAAGACAGTGGTGTAATGTTTTAAGTAGTCATAGAGATATGGTATTTAAAGTAGCCATACAACCAGTTATGCTGCTAGACGAGGTACCATCGTTAGACTGTCTGGTAAGGACGATTTATTGCCCTGTAGACTAGCTATTCTAAAAGTTGCATTGTGAAAGGGCCTCGAAGCATGTTCAAATTGCAATGTGAGGCAAAGTCCTTGAGTCAAGGACATTGGAGGGTCTTTCTTTTAGGTCAGTAGTCCATGGTGGTCGCAAAAGCAGCCCCCTGACTCATTTCAGGACTCAAGTGTGCATGACTGGAAAGAGGTGGGAATAAGAAAATAAGTTATGGGAGTTAACATGTTTATGTATGAGAACTTGATTAATATGTATTACTGTATCCTATATAATCAGCATGCTACACGAGTTAGGTGTGCGTTGTTGGTGAGACGACTCCCCTGCGCACCTGGCCGTTAATAAAGGCGTGTCTGCTTATCTACATCACATTGGTGTCGATAAGTTCTTTTATCCCATTTTGGTGACATCAACACTTGTGCCTTTGCGCAGTAAAGAGCCTGTACCATTTTGCAACATGTCTCAGTCCCTGATAACTCATCACTTCTACGGAAGTTGCATAGCTATCTCCCACAAGCCTATGACTTCTGTTTGTTCCATGTATCTTAACTACTCTTATCCTGCAGATACACAAGTTGAGCAATGTTAATTAGGCTGTTCCAAAATAAATTGCTTCCAGTCTGTTCTAAGCCTGATATTCACCGGAGTTGTGCAAGAGCTGAAGGACTTAGGTAATTAATATCTTTAGCCTCTCGCTATATGCTAGTTTAATAAAAAATATTCTTTCTCGCTATCAGCTTTGCCTCTATAACCGAACAGAGGCTCTGGCGAGAGATATTAAAGTGGTATTCAGAAAATGGACTGGCTTACATTAACGATCGTGAGTGTTGTTTGCCGGCAGCACTCCTCGTGCTCGACCCCCGTTTCCACGGGTGCTCGCAGACCCCCCGGAGCGCTACTCGGTGGGTACACCGCCGAGTGCACGTTACCGACCACGGACTTCTCTCTGCTTACTACTCTCTCCTTACGGACCCCGCAACGCTTTCCCGCCCAGCCTGATGCAAAACCGGCGGGAAGCGTGGACCACGGCGGGGCATCCGCCGCGGAGGAGCGGGCTGAGGCCAGGCCGGGCGGCGCCGCCGGCCCCACCCTGCGCTGAGGGGGCAGCACCGCGCGGGGCGGGGGGTCCCTGCGGGCGGGACGCTCCCCCCGGGCCGGCCGCAGCGCGGGCAGGCAGCGCCCCGCGCCTCCCTCAGGGCCGTGCGGCTCCTCAGCGGCGCGACTTGCGCGCTGCGGGCGGCAGCGCTGCTACGGCTGCTCCTGCTGCGGCTGCGGCTCATCGCCGCCCGCTCCCCCGAGTCGCGGCCGCGGCGGGGCGGGCGGGCGGGCGGTGGCGCTGCGCCTCTCCGCCGGGCGGACCCAGGTGTCCGGACGAGCGGGTCACTGAACCAAAGAGCTTCACTCAACAGTCAGGATTGAGTATAACTGTTAAGCAGGTATTCTTTATTCGCAGCGCTGGGCAGCACTGGGGATCGCTCCACCACAAGTGCCGCCCTTTCTAAGAAAACTCTCTAATATACACAAAAAGCATACATATGTATTAGATTTCTTAGAAAAGGCAGTCTTATGCTAATGGGTTCTTAGAATTCATTTACATAATCTGAGCATGCGTAGTAAAAATAGAGTGAGGGTCTTCTCCCCTCCTTAGGGTCCACACAGCCTTTCTCACACTGTCCGTTAGTGAACTTTAGGTCTCTAGTGTCCGTAAATGGTCATACAGTTACTTCATCCTCCTTCAGCTCCTGTTTGTTCCAGCTTTCAGCACTTATCTTGACACTGGTGTCTTCTTAGGCCCTTGTTTTCATTAGGTTCCTGCTATTAGGGATGTACTCAGGGAGTTTTTCAGACTGTCCAAGGTCTGTCTTATCTTTACGAGGCAAGGAATCACAGAATCACCTAGGTTGGAAAGGACCTTGAAGATCATCAAGTCCAACTGTTGACCTAGCACTGACAGATCCCAACTACACCATATCCCTCAGCGCCATGTCAACCCGACTCTTAAACACCTCCAGGGATGGGGACTCCACCACTGCCCTGGGCAGCCCATTCCAACGCCTAACAACCCGTTCTGTAAAGAAATACTTCCTAATATCCAGTCTAAACCTTCCCTGGCGCAACTTGAGGCCATTACCTCTTGTCCTATCGCTTGTTACTTGGTTAAAGAGACTCATCCCCAGCTCTCTGCAACCTCCTTTCAGGTAGTTGTAGAGGGCGATGAGGTCTCCCCTCAGCCTCCTCTTCTCCAGACTAAACAACCCCAGTTCCCTCAGCTGCTCCTCGTACGACATGTGCTCCGGACCCTTCACCAGCTTCGTTGCCCTTCTCTGGACACGCTCAAGTAATTCAATGTCCTTTTTGTAGTGAGGGGCCCAAAACTGAACACAGTAATCGAGGTGCGGCCTCACCAGTGCCGAGTACAGGGGTAAGATCCCTTCCCTGTCCCTGCTGGCCACGCTATTTCTGATACAAGCCAGGATGCCATTGGCCTTCTTGGCCACCTGGGCACACTGCTGGCTCATGTTCAGCCGGCTGTCAGTCAACACCCCCAGGTCCCTCTCTGACTGGCAGCTCTCCAGCCACTCCTCCCCAAGCCTGTAGCGCTGCTGGGGGTTGTTGTGGCCAAAGTGCAGCACCCGGCATTTGGCCTTATTGAAACTCCTACAGTTGGCCTTAGCCCATCGCTCCAGCCTGTCCAGGTCTCTCTGCAGAGCCTCCCTACCCTCGAGCAGATCAACACTCCCACCCAGCTTGGTGTCATCTGCAAACTTACTGAGGGTGCACTCGATCCCCTCGTTCAGATCATCAATAAAGATGTTAAACAGGAGTGGCCCCAAAAGCAAGCCCTGAGGGACACCACTCGTGACCGGCCGCCAACCAGATTTAACTCCGTTCACCACAACTCTTTGGGCCCGGCCAAAGGAGTTAAAGGTTTCAAAACATCTTACAAGTGGGTAATGACTACAGAGGGTAGTTAGGAAAAAGTATAAATGAAATTATATACATTACAGAAAAATACAGGAAAAATACAGGGAAAAAAAGCTAGTGAAATACCAGTGATGTCTAACTTTAAAACTAAATGTCTTATATTACAGGTCCCTGTACATTAGCAATTTCAAGTATACTTGTAGCAACTTCCTTTCATCCTGGAGGAGCCGGGGAGGCCACGGTGCCCCAGGCAGGGCTAGACTGGAAGGAAACGCTTTCCTTACCCTTCTGGATGCTGGTTGCCGAGGTGTGCAGTAATTGTGGCAAGTGGCTTTTTTTAGCTTTGGGGTCATCGTGGCATTGCTGTTGGCACAGATGGTGTGTTTCATTGTGTTTCTGTCCGGTGCTTGCGGCAATGCCTCCTCTTGATGGTCGATTCTAGTGAATACACAGCCTCCTGTTTTCTTGTGCTTTAACTCAGGTGGTAGAAGAGGAGATTCAGGGGATAATCATCAACACACTCTCAAAGAAAATGAGAGATACAAAAATCTGATCTGCCAGAGTTGCCTTTTGAAAAGACTGAAATGCCCCATACAGTGCACCACAATTTTCCACAGTAAAAAAGCTAAAAGATAGGTAGCAAAATTAACCTGCCATAAATAATGTTAAATATTGGTCAATCCAGTGGTGCTAATATGCTGTTGTTTAATCTGCTGGAGCTATAATATAAATAGATACAAATAAAGTAAAATGACCGTAAACAGCTTTATAATTGCCCTTCCAAAAGCATGCTTTTTTTGGAAGAAGTTTACCAGTAACCTGTTTACTGCTTTGCTAAGATCTTATGGGCTCCATTTTACAGTGATGGACTGTCATTTCATTTGGTGTAAGATTGGCCTGATCTGCCTTTTATCATGCTGCTTCCTGAGTGCTATGCTGCTTTAACTTGATGTACAGTCAGTGCTGTCTCCTGGGACAGCGATGATCTCATCTAACTTTTGACAGTCAAATGTAGTCCTTCATCTATATGTGAATTTGTTGTCTAGACCCCATTTATAATATGTTAAGAGAAATTGTGCCCTTTTAAGGCTCAGTCTAACATATCTATCGAAGTATCTTTTTTTACTGCCTGCTTACTCAGAAACTTCCAGAAACTACTGCTGAGATTTGTGTTAGTTTCAGCAAAAGTTTGTGATTCATTAATGAACAGTACCCAAGAAAGTGTGAAACCCATCAAATACTAGTTTTTACAAAAAGTGAAAATGGCAGTAGATTTGTCCTCACTGCAGTTAAGATTTTTGGGCAGGCTAGTTATTTCAGTATAATGCTGTTCTTTTACTTAGCTGGAAAGTTTATTTCTATGTGTCGGTCAAGTCAGTGGAAGAAACAAAATGTTATGGTTTAGGAAAAATCCTTCTCACTGTTATGTAAAATCCAGCTGGCTTCCTGATACATGAGTGAGTAAGGAGAATCCATGCTCCCTGGCAGGAAGCTGCCCCCACCCTGTTACTGCTCTGTTCAGAAAAGATACCTAGCAACATCTTCCAAGAGCTACTCACAGTACAAAGAATGAGCAGCAGCAGCAGCAGCAGCCGCCTGCAGACCTGAAAACAGGCATGACATTTTGATTTCAGTGTATCTACTTCTCTTAGATTTTGGGTGACAGCAAAAGTTTTTCAGTCTCAAATTGACCAGGGTTGAGAATCAGTTACTTGGGTTCCTGTTGTTTCCTTAAGCGTCTGTGCAATTGTGTTTATGCTTTCCTTTGCAAGACTGTAAAATAATTTCACAATTGTTCCCATCCAATGTCGGGGGAGGTTTCAGTATGATCCCAAGAACGAGATTAAGACACAAATGAGGTCAAATGCCGTACACCCAAACCAGTTTTTATTATTAAAAGTGAAGAAGGGTAGTGTCACGGTCCACTCGGTGGACTTGTGATGGTTCGTTTGCTACGATCTTGAAAGCGCAAAATTAAGGTGACCAACACCAAAGGGGATAGCAGTAATGAAACAGCGAAACTTTATTGTATTGCCTGTGAAGCCGCACGTGATAGTTAGAGATGGGTGAAAGAAAGGAGAAAAGTAAAGTAAAGTTCAGAGAGAGGAGGGAGAGTGGTTATAGTTACCACCGCTGATCTCACGATGTCCTAGTGGTCCCGGGTCCAGCAGATGCTGCGTCGTTGATCGTCATGGTCCTTGGTGAGGAAGCTTCCTATTTTCGTGGTCCAGAAGTCATCTTTTATGCTCAGTAACACACCTTGCTCCACCTCTGCCTCAGGGGTCTCTGCCCTTCTCAGAATTCAATTATATCTCCGCCCTTCTCAAGCGAGGCCATCGCGCATGCCAGGGGGGAGTGTCTGAGGCGTGGTCAGTCTTGGAGGTGGGTAACCTTCAACCAGGAGGTGTGTTTTGGTATTATAATGAAGCAAAGTTCATCTAAGGTTCATGATTTCTTCATTGATGTTATGGCAACAGTCGCGATCCATCTTTTTTGACAATGGCTATGCAATTATCTCTAACAGCTCCGGCTAGGCCCAGGTACTGAACAATAGCACAACACTCTCTGTACTACACGGCTCAGGCACCGAAGAACAGCACTGCACTGCCTGCACCACACGGGTCAGTACTCAGGAGAACAGCACAGCACTAGCTGTGCCACACAGTTCTGCATTCAGGAGCCTTTGCACCACATTCCATTCCAGGGGTCGGCAACTGCACTCCAAACAGGCCATTGTCGGGTACCTCACTGTCCATGTCCCTGATGACAATGTTGAGACAATGCTGATCTTCTGACCAACTCTTACAGGTAGTGGTAGGACAGAATGGAAGGAAAAGACAGAAATCAAGCAAACATCCAGAATAGAGTAACAAGTATAGTCACCCCCATGGATCCAGCAGTGTCCCGTTGATCCTCAGTCTTCAGTTCTTCAGTGGTGGGTGCACCCACAGCAAAGTTCTCTGTTGCATTTTAAGCTCATTTTATCAGCTGATTTGTATACTAGACAAGGAGAGGCAGGTATTCCACAAACTCACTTCCATGAGAGACAAGGAAAAAGGTGGAGCATTGATACAATAACTGAAGGACATATGGTTCTTCTCTTGGCAAAACTGCATTCCTTTCCCACTGGAATTGCACAGCTAGGTCAAATGCTTGCAGATAAAGAAGCTTGTTCTGAGACACTATCCTTGAATAGAATAAGATAAATGGGTAGTACTAGTGTAAAGTGTTCTGTAGATAACAAGGTATGTAAACTTAATGAGGAGTAGGATTGAGCATGTGCAAAAGCTGAGTTCAACTAATGGACACGAGGAAGACTATCAATGACCACCAAAGACCACTGAAGAATATGAGGACGCACGTGTCAAGGATATTTGCATACGTTAATGAATTGTATGAATATGTTAATAATTTCTCAGAAAACGGATGATTATGTATACTTTAATCATATATATTTAGTGTTGTTGGATACCCTGGCACGCACATTAGGTGAAGGTATCCCCTGTGCATTGGCGCCTCAATAAAGAATGCTTACTTTCTAAAACTCTAAATTGAGTCATAGAGAGTTATTTCAGACCATCTGTTTACAGTAACAGCATTGGTTCCGCCATACATTGAGGGAGAATGGGGGGCACCACCCATTGTCCAGTTGAGTCGGTGGTCGTGCTCTCCCTGCCCACTTTTGTTTTTGCCTCAGTTCCCACAGATCTGCTGACTTCATGCTTCTTGAGCAATCATCCTCTTCTGGGGCAAAAATAATCACCTCTTATCAGTTCTTACCACCTCCTCACTGGTGAAGTCGCAAAGTCGTTTACAAGGTATGCATGGCATCTGGCGTACACAATAGAGCCGCAAAGTATTGGGCTTACACAATGGAGCCAGTGATCAGCGGTCCTTGTGCTTGATGAGAAATCCTGGTTTCACTCAGTCTATCTCTTTGAGGCTTATCTAAGGAGTTTGTCAATACAACTGCAAGGGAGTGGGAGGGTTCATCCTTCGATACACTCCTGCTTCCTTGGCTGACATTCCTTAGACTAATTACAAAGGCCACAGCCTTTAAACCAACAGAAGCAGAGTGGCTTGGGCATAATACTCCCATTTACCTCTTATGCATCAAACTTGAAAAGAGAAGATGGTCAGAGAGAATTTTGTCTATGACTTTTGAAATGTCCCCAAAATGAATGTGTAAAATTGTGCTTAGATAAAATGTGAGTTTATATGCCAACATCTTTCTGCAGCATGAGGTTTAGTCCGACTAGACATAAAGCCTGCGAGTCTTTAGAAATGTGTTTATCTTAAATGTGAATGTGGAAGTGGGCACATTGACCTTTGTCACGCAGGGAATTGAATGATAGTGCCACTCATCAGTTTATGGTTCTTCTACCAGGCTTCATCTACAGACAACATGCCTGAGCCGGAGAGTACAGGTTCCTAATGTTAAAGGTTCATGGGTGTTATCCACTGTGCCAATTTTTGCAGGATCTGGCAAAATCAAGTCCATTTAAAATCTTGTCCTGTTTGTTTTAAACAAGTATCAGAGCTTTAACAAGCAATAGGACAAGAGGGAATGGCCTCAAGTTGCACCAGGGGAGGTTTAGACTGGATATTAGGAAGTATTTCTTTACAGAACGGGTTGTTAGGTGTTGGAATGGGCTGTCCAGGGCAGTGATGGAGTCCCCATCCCTGGAGGTGTTTAAGAGTCGAGTTGACATAGTGCTGAGGGATATGGTGTAGTTGGGAACTGTCAATGTTAGGTTAATGGTTGGACTGGATGATCTTCAAGGTCTTTTGCAACCTAGATGATTCTGTGATTCTATCCTTATCACTTACCTTGCATCAATCTATGTGTTTAGCACAAGCATGCTCCTGTGTCTGAATGCCACTTCTGGAAGATGAATTCCAGCTATAAAGCTGGAAGAACTGGCCTGATTTTGCTTTCTTGAAAATTTGCTTATCGAAATTGTCTTTAACTCACACTAGAATTGACTTCTCACACACTAGAGCAACAAAACTGCTAGAGGCCCTGGAAGCTCTTGGTGTACTAAACCGTACTGAAGCATTTCACAGGAAGCATGCTTGCCTTTGGATACACCCCAGCCAGCCACAAACAGCTATCTTTTTGGCTGGATCTGCACCTAACCTTAAACAGAGCAAAACAGAATTTTCTGACAATGTTGTTAATCCCCTTTTCCTGTCCTTCTTCAGTATGTGGTGCTTCGGTGTATTGTTTTAAGTTGAAGATTTCCTTGGTTTGAGATAATTTTTTTCTTTTTTTTTTTTTCTTTTTTTTTTTTTTTTTTTCCTCCTTCCCCTTTCTCATCCGCATCATGGTGGGAACAAGCATCAGTGCAGAGTTGCTCTACTCAAGATTTGTAAGCCCAATGTTGCAACTAATCCTATTGCCCAAAGAGCTTTACCTCTGCTCGTGCACAGGACCTCCCACGCTGCATCTGGCTGCTGGCTTTCTCTCCACTTCCTTCCTGCGCTCATGCCTGCACGTGTACACCTGGGTCAGTGCAGACTTCTAACCCTTGCACTTCTGCTGCCTGGAGAAGGCCAGAAACCCTCATTGTCTCAATTTGGGCCAATTGCACTTTGCAATCTGTGGTCTCGAATGAGAGTCTCCAGTTGTTGTGAGAGCCATCTCTGCATAAAAGCATGTGCTGCTTTTCCCTTTGCCTTAACCCAGGAGTCCTTCCTGCCCCCCGGTTGAAGTCTTCTCCTGTCTCTCCAGTAATACACACGGCTTCAAATCCAAAACCACAGTCTAAGGATAGAGAACAGTTTGGGAATAGTGTCATTTCAAAATTTTCTTTTTCACACCTGTCCCATTCACTGCCAGGTGTTCTGATGTGGCATATACTTGTTTAGTACCCCATTCTAAGTGTATTTCTACTGTGGAGCAACTGCTTGTGATCCAAATTAAGAAACTTATCAATGTTTGGGTTTTTTTGAGTAGGGAAAAAAAAAGTTGTATTTTAAGCTGGATAAGGTCCTTGACGTTTTTGAAGATGTGCAGTCCAAGATGACCTGAACTAGGACTAATACGGTCCTGTGTTCCCTTCCACCTCTGGTTCCTGCCCCTCTCTTTCGTCTAATCCTATAGGAAGCCCATTCTGCTGGTTGAGACAGCAAAAAACATTGTGTGCTGTTGGGGAGGGAGGTAAAGTCGGTTTTCTGTTGGCTTAGCTTCCTCAGTCAGATGCAAGGGGACTAGCTCTGATGTAGACCACTTTCTGAAGGATTGGGTCCTTCTTGTGGAAGCTTAGTTTATCTGTATCCTATTCTCCTTTTTTTGTTTGTTTGTTTTCCCTAAGCTCCCTAATTAAACAGTCTAAAATGTCTTGCAGTACTGCCCTCAGTCTTGATATTGCAGCCATAAAATACAATGAATGGTTTGCCATTTGTGTTTTGCAAACTCTACCATTCTGAGATCTTCACTAAGGTTTTGTAACTACTAAGAAAATGCCCTATTTCTGTTAGTTCAGGTTATTTGCTTGCCTTTAGCAGAATATTGTTATAAGACATCGAAACTAAACTCTGCTTGGCAAAGGCAGAATCCACAACTGATCCTCTTGCATGCATGTGAATGCCAGACTTTTTATTCTGTGTGGTTTATCTTTAAATTTTACCATTTGTAGACCAGGCCTCGCAGACTTTAAAGGAAAAGATTTACATAAGAAGTTCTGTTGCTGCTGCAGGTGATGCAGGTCATATGTTATTACTGCAGGAAGGTGCCTGACTTTCTACCTCTTCTTTCAATCTCCTTTCATCTCAAGGAAGAAGAGAACTTGGGATGGTGATGATGGGGAAGATAAAACTGAGGATGCGGAGGAGTTCCAGTGTGGGAGACAGGCAAGTCGACATCGGCCTGTCATCTCTGCGCAGCCCCTGAGAAGCAGTAAGGCTTTGATGAGAAACAGGCCTTGGGAGAAAGATAAGAAACTGCCGAGTTGTGCCAAGGTGTCAGGGAAAAACAACGGAGAGCTGCAACACTGAACTGTGGAAAAGTACTGAACTGTGAGAAGTTACCGCCGCGTGAACAGCGTGTGAACAAGAAGGTGATTGGTCTGCACAGCACGGTTAGAGTGGTCTTATGCTGATAGGAGAAAAGGTTCATAGCTGTCTGATTGCTGATTTGCTAATTATGAAGTAAGAGCTTTAACCAGAGCATAAGTATGTACTATTGTAAGAATAAAGGGTCTTTCCTTCTGCACTTCATGGAGAGTCTGTGCCTCAATTGCCACATTCCAGTTCATTTGATGGTTGGGTAGTGCAAATGTTGCTGTTTTTAATGTGCTAAGAATGGGCTGTTGTGGTACCATGCTTTTTTTTTTTTTTTTTATATCATCATTATGTCAACTCCTGTCCATAGTAGTTTAGTCATTTATATGCCCAAATGCTGTACTAACTTGTATTTTTGTTTGCTTCTTAGTAATAAAGCACCTAAAACTGTCTTATCATTCTTGTTTTTTATGTAGGAAATGAAGAGAAGAACAACTCCAGCAGTACTACACCCTTTACTATGATTCCAGACCATAAGTTGCAATGTTGCAACTCTCTTGGCATTTCTGTTGCTGTTCCTCAGTAGCACTGAGAAAAGCAATATGTATTATTGCATGCCTTAAACTGTCCTGTAATAGTTTTTGCCTTTTATTTTATTGAATTGTGAACAGCTGTAGGGCAGGAAGGAGGTACTTCGATTGTCGCCTCTATTCCAGGACAACTAAAGGTATTTAAGAGGAACAGAACACAACTCAATCCTCATGTCCTTAGGTATCACAGATCAAGAGAGAGGAGAAATAAAATGGGAAAACTTTATGTATAGAACTAGAAATAACTCCCCAAATCAATTTACAGTAAAAACCAGAACCACCAGCTCAAGAAGTCTGCTAGGCTCAAATTCAGTGCTCTTGAGAAAAAGGCAAGGCACCTTTTAATTTGATTTTTAACATCAGAATGGATTCTAGGTCCACCATGCTTGAGCTCATTGCTAAAGTACATGTTTATTTGATAGCATAATCTCATTCTGACTGCGTTACGGTGTACACCTTTAAGCATGTGCCATGCAAAAGGCATATTCCTTGAGTCATTTTTGCCCTGTACTACTTCTCTCATCTTATGGGATGTATAGCCAATACTCTGCTCATTGACTCACTCTGTCTTGTGTTAACTGCTTCACTGACTCACACCTAAATTCCAGGCAGTGTATGTGGCTTCTTTTCACCGTATGAGCATGCAGTCCACATCCAGGCATGTTCCCAGGGTTGCAGAAGTAAGCACTCAGAGCCTGGAGGAAGCCTAAAACTGTGTTGTGGTTACAGTATTGGGCCAGTGTAGGAAAAGTTTAGCCCCAGACATAGCCATGGTTTACACTGGTATAAAATTTAGCATATCCAAGAAAGAATGTGTTTGTAATTGTACAATCATAGACTGTTTCTCAAAGGGAATTAAATCTGCAACTTAATATCCCATTTATGTTGGTATAAGGGCGGTGTGTACAGTACACAATGGTGGGGCTAGTTGACTATGATCATACCAAGGAAAGGCAAAGTAATTCCCTCTGTAATTTTTTTTCCCCCTTTTTGGTAGGTGGCATGAAGGTGTACATTTGTTCTTAAACCTGAGCTTGCTCATAACACGTATGCAATTGCAAAGATGGTTGACAAAATTGTTTTAGACTAGACTCTTCCAGTGGTAAGAACAGCAGATCTCCTCAAAGAAAATAGGCCAGCTTCTTGATTCTGGTAGCCATGTTGCTGTTCTCATCATGTCTGAGGTTATGCACTTTGTTTCCCTGCCGTGCTGAAAAGCAATAGAGCTGCTGCAAGGTGCATAGCACTAGCAGTGTGGGAGGATGCTGTAAAAGATCAGTTACTTCAGAGAAAAGAATAATTGCAGAATGGGCGTAGACAACAGTGCAGAACAAAGGGAGGGAACTATGGGCAGTGATGCTCCAGGAACAGGAGTTACTGAACAGCCCAGTAAATTTTTGCCAGGAGGAGGAGACTCTTAACCTGTAAGAAATGTTAGAGGGATGCATCAGTGAGCACAGAAGTGAGAGTGGGAAGGTGCCTGAGAACCTAGAAGTAAAATGAGTAGGAAGAGGAAAAAAAGAGAACTGGAAAAGTAGAAGTGAAAGAAAGGAGGGAAGAACAAAACCTTTAAGACTGAAACATGGTTTATATTAGGACCCTTTTTGTGTAGAGAGAGCATAAGCCCACAGAAAGATGTTTCACAGGGTATCGGTCTCTCCCAACTTGACATGACTACAGTATGTTCCTAGCATGAGCCCAGTTTGTAACAGAGATGCAGCAAAATGAAAGAAAAGATTGAGGAACAGGAAATGGAACTGAAATAGAGGAATAAAAACTGGAGATAAACCCAACAGTGCTTAATTAATAGGTCGAGAAAGTCAGTGGTGGAATGGTTGATAACAGCAACTGGAATAGAGCATGACATAGTGGAAGAGAGCAAAAAGAGATGTAAAGAATTCAGATGCAAACTATTTGGGCACTCCTGTGTGTACAGTGTAACTATGTTCTTGCTGCACTGAGATCTGGAAGCATTTTGCAGAGGGATAAAATTGTCTGCTTTGGGATGGAATACTCTGCTCTATTTTCACTTCATAACCTGCAAATACAGATACTTTAAGGAGAGTATTGTATTGTGGGTGCTTTGATTATAGTATGTTAAGATGAAAATGAATAATACTGCTTTGCTTGTTTTCTTTTTTCCTTGAAGACAATGGCAGTTCATCCAATCTCACTGTTATATCATCCACACAGTCTGCAGCAACATCTACAGTAGGTATCTATCTGTCCATTACTATGAACCTAGAAGCTAGCTCCAAACCTCCCCCAGATCATACCAAATTCTAAAGAAATATCCATCAAAAGTGGGTGTTTGAGAGAGGCATTATCATTTTAGGGCTGTCAGGCAACATGTAAAGCAACTCTGAAATGAAGCTATACTGTTTTTCAAGTCAGGTAGCATGCTTCATCAGTAGAAGCAATGACATTTGCACTGCCATTGAAAAACAGGAACCAAAATAAAGGAAAAATTGAAATAATTTGATCTTTTTAATGTTCATTCTTTGTCTCTAAGAAAACTTCTTCCATTTTCATGGAGTAAAGATGAATAGGTTGTTGTGCAAACAATGCATATCTGTTTAATGTTATTTCACAATAAATAGCTTTAGGGTATAATTAAGTCCTGGGGGCTTGAGTTTCAAGAGTAAGACTCCGTTTCCTTTTAGGTAAGACTCATGGCACCTTATACCATAGAAAATAGTCCTTATAGAGCTCATAGCACACAACAGTGGAGTTCAAGCAAGACATGGGAGGCAGAGCTGGGACAATCTGTCATGGGTACTTTTGCATTGTTCTAACACTACCATCTTTCATTTACAACTTGGCAAAAGAACTGTAGGTAAGAATGATTTTCCAAGGCAGCAGTGTTGCAGTTGTGATGCTCCAACATAAGTAACGTGTTTATAAAACACATCTTTGTAGAAAGAAGAAATAATTGTATTAGATCAGCTAGTAGAGTTTGAAAGCAGATATTTAACCTGGGATACAAACAAGCAGTTCATCCACTTGTATTTGCAGTGTTCCAACTTGGCTATGTCAATGTGAGAATAAAGATTACTGGATATATGTACTTAATTTTACTTAAAGTCTGCCTTTTTAATTTTTTTTTTTTTTTTAATTCTGGAAGCTGTTCTTGGCAGAAGCAAAAGTCTGTCTCATTCAATCATTTCCATACAAATTTCCATGCAAATTTATTTTAGGACGATAATTCAATAATAATTATTTCGTATATTAACACAGTACTTAACGCAATTTGAGTTGTGTTTGTTCTTGTTGAGTTAGAACACTAAGGGAGTAGTGCATGTTGCTAAGAATTCTTATCTTTACACTATATATATAGTTTGACTGATGGATGTAGCATAGCTATTTAATGTTTAAACACAGGTAGCACACAAAGTAAATTACTTGTCTCTTTTAAAAATAAAGCATCGTAAACCTGAACTATATCACTGGCATGCCTTCTTTTTAAATAATAAAAATTAACTCAGGCAGTCTGGGTTTGTTTAACGTGATGTTCGATGAAGCCCAGCTGGTCTTATGGGGGAAAAGTAATTAGGGAAATAAAAGGACAGATGTTGCTAGCAAATGTTCTTTCATCTTAGCTCTGTTGGTAAAATAGTACGGGTAAGATTTTTCAAAGACACAGAAGAACAGATTGGTGCCTAATTTGTGTCAGCTTCCCAAATTCTCCAGCTGCCTCAGATGGCCTCCCACTGATGTTTTGAAATGACTGATGCTAAATACATCAAGAAAGGTAAGTCTGTAGGAGATTAACCAGATTTTACTCTTAATGTTACATCACTAAGTGCTGTAATCTTGATAAAATAAGAAAAAAGGATCTCTAGTAGGAAAGAAAGGGGGGAAAAGTAATATGCAAATTTGCTGAAATTCCTCATGATAGCTGCTTGCATATCTTTTGTGCTGACTCAGATTTTCTGTAGGGTAATTTAATGTCCATTGAATAAGTACCATTTTTGTGTAACATCATTTAATAATGGTAAGTGTGGAACAATTAGCCATTATATTGCTCAGAAACACAAGACAGTTTGACCCTCAGAAATCATGGCTCAAAAAAACCAACCACAGAAAACTGACTAGTTGACTCCTGCATTCAGATTTGTCTTTCTTCTGATATCTTTTATATTATGAATGGAGTTACCAGGTGTTGTTTCATGTCATACAACTGTAGATAGTTTCTATAGAGACATTTCCTTGCTTATTTCATACAATGAGGAACCATTTGATATTTATGGATCATTGTGCCTTTGGAGAGTTTACCTGTCAGTATTAAAATGTGCCCTGAATTTTATCTGATGTATTTTATACATGCTTCATAGAGGAACTGAATTTCATAATTGTAAGAAGGTAAGCACATGAATATAGTACTGTTCTATCTCAAGGAATGCTAATTTCAAAGTGTTTCCTAGGGTTATGGCACAATAAAATTATAAAATCAAAGAACACGAAAATAAATAACATTTACTATGGGGACTCTACCGGGCTGTTTCAGTAGCTTTAATGTTAAATGTCTCAGAAAAGTGTTGTGTATGCCAATTCCTTTCTGAATGCTTATATTGTCATATTGTTTGGGTTTTTTTAAGTTTTTGATGGTCACATCTGTACTGGAAGCAGTGATACTTAAGTCTTAGCAGAGACACCATTCTGTGTGTAGCTACTCATGCTTTAAGCCACACTTCTATAGAAGCATTTTAGATCCTGTATGAAAAAATCAGAAATTTGAATATCAAGTTTACTGTGGAATTGAGATGAAACTACCTATTTTTCAGTTGTTCTAGTTTTAGACAATTTCAAGAAAACATAGGTAAAATTAGACATTTGAATGTCCATAATGAAAAGCTTTTGTGGTGTTTAAAATTAACCCAGCTTGTGTGAGGTTATAGAAATAATACAGCAGACAGATGCAAAGGGAGCTTTTTTTCCCCAAAAATTTCTTCACACATAAAAGCTATTTGCCTGTTTTCTACTTAGAGAAATGTTAGTTGCATAACAGGCTCATGTTTCTTGACAGTTCTTTCTTGGAAAGTAAGTAATTATTCTTAAGATCATTCTAGATGGCTGCCTTCTACTAAGGTTCTAAGGATTTTGCTATAAATATCAATTTCTATTATTCTTCAATTTTGCTTCATGTTATTTTTATTCTGAACAGTTCATCACTGCTTTCTGAGTGAGGGGAAGTGTTAGATAAAGCAAAGTTGAAGACATTAGGTGTCAGTTAAACATGTGAAACAGTATTTCAGTCTTTGTTTTTGAAGGGAAGTTGCTACAAGTATTGCTAATGTACAGGGACCTGTAAAGTAGGACATTTAGTTTTAACATTAACCATCACTTGTGTTTTACTAGCTTTTATTTTTCCCATATTTTACCGCAATGTATATAATTTCATTCATACTTTTTCCTAACTACCCTCTGTAGTTATTACCCACTTGTAAGATGTTTTGAAATCTGTAACTCCTTGCCTAGTGGAGATAAGACAGACCTTGGACAGTCTGAAAAGCTCCCTGAGTACATCCCTGATAGCAGGAACCTAAAAACCAAGTGTCTAAGAAGATGCCAATGTCAAGATAAGCGACTGGAAGCTGGTCTAAACTAACCCCCTTGGAGCAAACAGGAGCTGAAGGATGGATGAGGTAACTCTATGGCCATATATGGACATGAGAAACCTAAAGTTCAACTAAGGATCAGTGTGAGTAGTACTATGTGGACCACTAAGGAGAGGAGAAGACCCTCACTCTATTTTTCTATGCATGCTCAGACTATGTAAATGAATTCTGAGAATCCATTAGCATAAGGCTGCCTTTTCTAGGAAATCTGATGAATATGTATGGTTTTTGTGTATATTAGTCAGAGAGTTTTGTTAGTAAGTGTGGAACTCGTGGTGGAGCGATCCCCAGTGCTGTCCAGCGCTGCAAATAAAGAATGCCTGCTTAACAGTTATACTCAATTCTGACTGTTGAGTGAAGCTCTTTGTTTCGTATTAACCTTGGTCAGGCAGCTCGCTACTAAATAAATGTTACAAACCAGCAGACATACTTTAGTCAAACTTTCATTACCTGTGGAAAAGCTTTTGAACCTTAACAGAATACATACAGAATTCTCTCTGGTAAGTTTAATATACATGGAGTCTTAGTAAAGCCAGTGTTTCATTCCAAAGCAAATTAAAGATTAAATAATTATTAAAATTATCAGAGCGGGGGGGGGGTGTCAGTGCAAAATACTTTCTTAACTGAAAAGTTATTTGTCTGATAAATTGGGCTCTTCAAATGGAAGGATACTCTTGATCCAGAATTTTATCACATTTTAAAATACTGTAAGTTAGGCGTGAATTTGTGGAATTGGTAGTGTTATCCAAAAAACATTGACCCTTTGAAAAGTTACCAGATATTATCCAGGTTTTCTTCACAGCCTTTCCTTTAAACCGTTCCTGACCTTGAACCCCAGAAATCAGAAGATAAGTTTTTCCAAAGGAAATGCGTAGGGGAAGAGTCTGTATGCAAGCCTGGATATCCATGCAGTGGCATTTTCGTTGTTACTCTGTCTTTCTGTTTGGTTATGATAAATGTTATCTTATTCGATGAGTATACGGTTTATTATTTTTGTGTATTTTTCTGTGTGATATCACAAATAAAAGTTTCCCAGGTATCTCCGCCAGTGCTACTCATCTGACCAGTATCAGTCAGCCCTCCAGTGCCACTATGACTGTCACCTTGATCACTCAGTCACCAAAACCAGCCAGACAGGATCCACAGCTTCATCAGTCACGTCATCATGATTTCTTATTACAGTGGTGACCACTTCCAAGATTTCTTTGACTTCTGTAACTCACTTTCTGTGAGTTTACTTTTCGAGAAGCTCATAAAGGCAATGTGTTGACATGTGTTGTACAACTGTAGAATTGTTAGTTTTACAGTAGTATAGTGAAGAAGAAGGTACTTGCATGCTGAAAAACAAGAGTAAGATCAGAGTTGGCTACAGTAATGTTGCTCTGAGTACTCCACTTCTTACATAAATAAGCCTTCACTTAACCTGAGACCTGACATGCTTAGGAAAAAAAATGTGAGTGCTCTGAACCAGCAACCACCAGCAAGGAGATGAGTGATGTTAGGAGAAAGCCTGGCTTCTGAATACAACTTCTGTATTTGTTCAGCTCTCCCTTCTACACGTTACTTGAACTCATCTCTAATACTTCCTTTTGCACAGCTGACCTGTGCCTTAAAATATGCATACTGGCTTGGTAGAGAGACTGAGTTCTGATAGCTACATTTGTAGCAATGTAATGAATTTTATCCCTAATGGATGATAGAGTATGACTATGACTGAGTCACGCTTTATGTAAAAGTTGTCAAATACAGTTTGACAGTACCCTTTAATACAAAGCCAGTAAGTGTAGAATTCAGTATTTCCTTACAGTTAGCTGCTTGTTCACACCTTTTCATGCTTACACTTCTAAACAGATCGGGATTGCTCACATGTCAGTGAAGCATTATTGGGTAGGTAAAGCTGTCACCAGCAAAACTTTTAGTTGGCCGTGTAATGCTGCCTGTGGCAAGAACAAATAGACATGGGCACAGACTGGGTCTTTTGGTGGGAGTTTGTAGCAGATAAAACCAGTTTTCACATGGAAACTGCTATGGCTTATCTGAAGTCACGTTAACTATGTCAATATTTGTGTTGGTCTGCAGAGCTGATCTCACTTGGAGAGTGAGGGTACAATTCCGTGAGATGAAGTAAAGCAAGCCAACAGCTCATTGCTGCCAAAAGTATTTTACTTCCACCATGTAACTATGCTGACTGACTTGGTGGTTGTTGGGCCCCTCTGCAGGCTGACTAGGTATGCTCATCTGACAAAAAACAACCTCCTTTTCATCCTGGGTTAATTTCAGGCCAGCTTAGTGAGTTAAATTGATTCATGGAGGGTACAAAAACCACTAGAACTGGCCTAAGAAGGGCAGGAGCTGCATGTGTGGAAAGAGGAGAGCAGGGGGAAAAATGGTGATCTTGAGAGGATTATTTGTAACACAAATTTGGAACCAGTTCATTACCCACTTTAATAAATAAGGTTAAAAGGTGCTTAGAGGCAGATGGCTGTTCTGCGAATTGCATCACACATCACCTGTAAATATCTATAAAGCTCTGTGGCTGGTTGACTAGAAGCACAAACCTGCATTCGTTCAATCTGTTTCATTGGAGCATTGCAACAGAATTTCTGCATGCAAAATACTTTAATGGCTAAGGGTTAAACACTTCTAGAGTAGACTTTTGCCAGCTGGAGGTTGGGCTCTGTCACTGAGCTGGTCATTTTCCCCAGACATGTGATAAGGGTTGAGATTTCCTCTCTGACCCTTTATTTCAGCTTTTTTAACATCTCAGTTAATTATAAGCTTTTCCTGCATCAGTAGATCTCCTAATTTCCCATGCACTGACTAGTGGTAAACTGTAGAAAAGCTGTTTCACAAACCTATTCCTCCTGGCCAGAAAAAAAAAGAGGATGGTCAATTGGAAGGGCAGAGAGGTTAATTGTGTTTGCCCGTTTGTTCAGTACAAGTCTTTTCAGGCCTCTGGAAGGAAAGGCTGTAGAAAAGGTAGTGACAGAGAAAATAATTTCCCTGGCAAATTCGTTTATTTACAGTCCATGCATATGCCACGTTTGATAAAGAAGAGAGGGGGTTGAAGCTCAGGTGTGCTAATTCATCTGTGCTGGAGCACTGTGAAGCCCTGCCATGCATAGGAGCTCTTTTCTCAGGCTCAAGAGCACCAATGGGTGGACTGGGAGCCTGGGCAAAGTGCCACAACTTTTTCTAACATGGTGCTGTGACCCAGCAGGGAAATCCCTGGCAGAAGGTGCAAGCCAAGCTGGGCCAGGGCCCCAGTCCTGTCTAGAGTGGCACAGCTGTGTCTGCTCCCACTGCCCACAGTTCTGTGGTTTACAGATACAGCTGTTTGGTTCCTGGGGTGAAGCTGTTCATGGCTCAGTGCTAGGGCATGGGAGAGAGAAGCTGTGTACAGTCTCTGTCCATCTGTATAGACATCCTCCAGTTTTCCTGTTTAGCTTTCATGGGCCCAAGTTTCACTGCCAGTTTCCCTTTTTTGGCTGTAAATCATCATAGGCTTATGATAGAGTTGCTAGAAGAGCAGGTAAATTCAGTGGTGCTCTTCCTCTACAGAGAGTTACACAGTGATTGTAGGAGTTCAACATTTGTATTTAATCATCAGCTTTTGTCTTACTATTTTATATGTGTAGTCTCTATTTTGCCTTTTCATTGTCATGCCAGATTAGCAATCATATCTTGTGAAGAAGTGTTAAAGCAAAATTTTACTAACTTGCAATTTACTAACTTGCATTTTTACATAAAAGTGAGTTTTCTTCTAGATTCTTTTCATATTCAAATCTCTCTGGAAGATGTATTTCCGGTAATTACCCTGTGTGAAAGGTAACACAGATGTCTGATGCCAGATGGGAGCTGTTGTGTGCTCCAGTAGGTCCTTCACTGACCAGATGGTAAAGTTAGGGACACTCCTGAGGGAGCAAGTCTAGAACACAGCCATGTTGAGAAAATTCAGGTTTTCTACAATAGTAAGTTTTAATTTGAGTATGAGGGCTTAGGTGTACCATTATCATTATAACATATCATGTGCTGCAATTCCTGAGATTCTATCATTTCAGGAATAAAAAAAATATGTGGATTTTAAACAGTTTCTATGGAAAAATAATTAGTGTAGAAAAATGGAAATTAGTTGTTCTGCTAATTTTAGAGTGAATGGAGCTGTCCAGATCTCTAGGGAGAGTACATGGGCCAGCATGCAGGTGAGGGAATCCTGCCATCACTATACATACCTACAGGAAGAAGATGCAGAAGGTGCTCTCAGGCCTTCCTGAATCTCTGCTGGGGTCTTGAACAAGAGCTGCCAGGCTGCTGGTTGTCTCTGGGCATGCAACGTGTGCGGTACAAGGCCCTTCTGAACCAGCCAGGTTGGGCCCCTGACGCACTATAGGTATGTCAGTCAGCATTGCCTGGGCTAAATTGCATGAGCAGAGGTTTGTGCAAACATGGGGTGGGTACTGCATCTGGGACTCAGGCTGAATAACACTGAATTCTGCTGCATGGGAATGGCAGTTTATCTGGAGATAGACCCAGTGTTTCTGCCCAACACTAGTTCGAACAGGGCAGTGTAACCTTTGGTAGGATGCCAAAGAACTAGGGAGGTGTAAATTTTTTTCTTCATAATTGCTTTTTCTTGGTTTTGGGTGTTACTGCCGGATGTCTTAGTTTTAACAGATTGGCATTTGCCACTGTGAAAATATTTTGCCAAAATAATAATAATAAAAAGAATTCTAGTTGACTCTAATCATATCATTGCATAAGAAAATAAACTTTTCTCAACAAATAAATTAACAAACAACTTTTGTGATACATTACACTGCTTTGTTCATGTATTTGTTCTGTTATTCACTAATTTGATCCCACTGATCATTAATGTTAATTAGTGAGGTTTAGCTGTTTCAGAATGTCAGTGAGATATTTTAATTATTTATAATTGGTTAACTACTACATGATATTTTCAACAATACTGAAAATCTACTTTTATAGAATAATGTCAGCACAATATCACAGAATCCAGCATCCATTTCTTCTTTATGTGCCAAAACACAAATTATGCAGGCATTTTATCACAGATGATGTGCATGGGAGTGGAATTTTTATCTGGCCATTAAGTCATTAAGAAGAGCAGTTTTATTACTTCATCACAGGTGATAGATGGGTTTTGAGACACAGAAGGAAAACAGAAGATAAGCATGACATCTTCCTCCCATCTCTCTTTTGGGCTGCTTGGATATTAGCTACTAATCTGTAAGAAGCAAAATTTCATGCTTCCTTTCCCCTTTTTCCAGTATGCTCCATTATAGTTTTCAATTGGGTTTTCATTAGCTCAGGTGATGAAAAGCAGCTAAGATGAAAATGAAGACTCTTGTGTTACTATTTCTGATGCTGTAAGCAATTTGGGTGCACAAGGAAGAGAATACCAATTTCTTTGCTAATGTAGGAGCACCCCAATCAGAATTACGTTCTTCAGATTTTAAGTCTCTTTTTCAGCAGGTGTGTGAGTGGAAGTTCTTGGATTACCTGTTCAGCTTCAGTAACATTGAAAATATTTCCTGAGGGTATTGTAATGTCTGCCACAAATACTTCAGCAACCTCTACTTTTTCACTGTGCTGCTTTTTTTTGTGTTTTATTTGTTTGTTTACTTGCTGTCTGTGTTACTGCACATCTACCTATCCATAAATTTTCTTTTAGAACTATGACATTAAAGTTCTCTTGGGACAAAGTTTTCTGTTATTATTTCCTCTTTTTTTTTTTTTTTTTTTTTCCCTCAGCTTTGTTGACCTCCACTGCAGATTCCTGGATGGCATGGGTTGATCCTGCTTCAGAAGCATATAATTTTATACCAACTAAGAATCTACTCTAGGATTGCATGTTTTCAAGAGAGTGAGTGGCTCCATAGGGAATGCTACACCTGGGTTAGAGCCTTGTCTTTAACCTCATAGTCCTACAAATCTTTAGAGATTTCTTTTGTGCTTAAAGGGTGTAGTCATCAGTTACTTGCAGATTTGAATAGAATCAGACCATTGCACAGAAACCTCAGCCAACCATTTTGAAATGTACATATTTTCCTACAGGTTATCTACTCCTCTCTTTCCACTATTGAGTTTTTGGGTTTTTTTGGTTTGGTTTTTTTTGTTTGTTTGTTTGTTTTTGTTTTTGGGTTGGGTTTTTTTTTTTTTTTTTCAGTAAGACCCTATTCCTCAACCAGTTCTTTGGCCCTTACTTGAATTATCCCATGGAAAGGCATGAATATTTCCTTATCACTAATTTATAGCACAATTCATATCCCTGGTCTAGCAAAGTGGTTAAGTATTTCCTTATTTTTTAACTTGAAATTAATTTTTCCAGTCTCATGCTCAAAAATAAATGTGTGATTAAATACCTTGGCTCAAAGCTAAAGTAAGTGCAGGTATTCTTTGCCTTTTATATGGTAATTGCAGATGTCTTCCTGAAAATCCCATTTGGCTAGTAATTTGCATGTTAGCACAGCATAACTTTGAAAGATGTGAGAGCACTTTAATAGTGCACGAGTGTTGCAGTACTCCCGAAACTTCCATCCTGCAATAACCCCATTCCAAAACAGGAGCCAGTGTGCTATCGGGCTAGAGATGCAGGAGTTACATGCTTCTTCCAAGGCAAAGAGTGTCATCATACCTCTAAAATACATGTTGTAATTTTCAGTTATGGAACATGAGTTTCAGGGTGTATTTTCTTTTACTGCTGAGAAACAAGAAACATACATTAGTAACACTTGGAGGGCTACACAGAGGTAAGTATCAGAGTAGCTGCAGGTCAAAGTCTTCCACCCCCTTATGCAGTGTGCCCTTCTTATCTCTCTCAAGTGCCAAATGAAACAATTCTGAGGTTATTTTACAAATGCACAACATTGTGCTCAACTACAGCGTACACTGACTTAGTGGCTCCATGGCAGGCACAGTTTAGTGCAATGGAACAGGCAAAATGCTAAGCTTTTGCTGAACAAGTAGTATAACTACAGCAAAGATGCTAAGTTAAATAAGGAGGTAAGAATGTAGATGTAAGGGATCAGATTTTGAAAAAGGTGGGGTGATAGTTGCATTCCTAAAAATCTAGCATCATGTCTAGGGGGGGAAAAAAAGGAGTTCCCCTATTTGTGTATTTTCAAAGCAAGCTGTCCATATGGAAGAAGGTTGTCGAGGTACCGTATGTGAAAAATCCCTTCACTGCAGAGGCAAAGACCTTGAGGGACACAGACACTGAACTCATGGTGGCATTAGTCACTCCAGAACAGGATTCACTCTGATTGCCAGATACACTCTAAAATGAGGACAGCTGTAACTATAATTGATGAATACAAGACACAAGGCAGGCTTTAGCAGAGGTCAGGAAAGTGCACATGGGAAGACAGTAGGGGCCAGGAAGTACCAGCATCTGAGATTTCAGAAAGTTTCCCTTCAGAAGGTGTTTAGTTTTAGGTGACAAAGTAATTTAATCAAGAACAGAGACATTTTAAAACTTGCTAATATTGGCATCTTATTCATAATAAATTTTTCTATTCAGACTGCTTCTTACATAGATGCAGTTAAATGTTTGAATCTTGTTAAATAGCTCTACGCAGTATTAGCTGTCTGTTTTATTTGAAGCTACATGAGCATAACACGGAACATGTGCCCACTAGTGACAGTAAGTAAAACAACACAATTTCCTAAGACAGAGAACAAGACTATATTATGTACCTTTCAAAAATACTGTAATTATGCTGACATGATCTATGATACAAATCAGATTATCTCTAGTATTGTAATGATGTGAGCCCTATTTTTACCCTCCAGTGAGCAACGTGTTTCTTTCTTTGCGTGTAAAATATTCTGCATAGATCAAATTTGTCTGACTTGGCAGACAAATAATACCATTCTGTTCCTTCTTCACTCCTACCGTGCATAAAATATTAACCCTAGCATTACACGAAGACAGATTTTTTGCATTTAATTACTACTTAGTTGCAGCCTGGAGACAGTATTAATTAAGACAAAGTATGATACCACTCCTTCCCAATGTATGCATTATGTCTGCTAAATTGCTGAGATTAGGATCATACAGGGATAGTGCTTCTCTATTAAATTATTATTTTGCATCATCTTCTATATTTCATAGGATCATGAAGGAACTCACTGAGGCCAGGGGATCTTAGGAAAACATGGTCCAGACATGATTTGCTGTGGGACAGGAAGAATTTTAGCTCTCTTATTAGTCCTAATTTTTTTGTTTTCCTGTGCAGTGCTGGCATCTGACCCAACCCTTGCTGCCCCTCAAGGAACAACTCTTCTCTCTAGCTCTTCTGATGTGAAGGTGCATAGGTGGAGAGCATGGCTCTCTTGTGCTGGGGCTGCTTCTATCCCTGCATCCCTGTGAAAATGGCATTTGGGAAGGGACCATGTACAGTGAAAGACATGGGTACTTGGAACAGGTCGCAGGATTGATGCACTTCTGTATGAAACAAAGATGAAAAGGGCATTCTTTGTCACTGCCTTGTTAGGACCCCGAGCACATCCCTGACCTCGGTGGGTTTTTTGGAGTTGGCTCAGAGCTGGTGCTGATATGGTGCAGCTGTGCAGCCTTGGATCACTCTTGGTTGACCACACTTGCCATCACCAGACCTGCTCTACTCTTCTTGCTCGGGGCCTGTGGGACTGCATCCTGGCCCATGAGACCACTGACTGCAATAGCCTTGCTGTGGCTCACAGCTCCTGTCTGGCCAGCCTTGAGGCTCCTGGCACTTGCCACATTGTCTTCAGCGGAGTGTGTGTGAGTATTTCCAGCCAGGTTCTCCTATAGCCAGAGGGCAGAGCTGCTCCTTCAGAGGGAGGGATGAGGGTTTGGATCCCTGGAGGCTGCCAGAGGAGCTGATCTCAGAGTCCTGAGGCAGAGGCTGAAGCCAGGCACTGACCTGTGGATCCTGAGCAGACACAGCTCCTTCCTCATAAAGAGGCCTGAGGAGGTGCATGATTTCAGATGCTGTCTGGTGGCCACCATTTCTTGCTGCGGGCTAAGGCAGCTCTCTAAGCAATGTCCTGCATGGTTTGAGTTCTTCTTTGGAGGTATCTGACTTGCCATAACTCCTGTGGTAGGCTCTGAGGTTCCTCCTGCATCGAGCAGTTACATTGCTTTTGCTGGTGATGGTTTGGTACACCAAACACTAAGGCCAACAAAGGGACATTTGTGCATGTTCTGGGATACCATAGGAGAAACACACACAGGAGAAGGCACTCTACAGCCCTGTAGGCTCCAAGATAATGGCCACACCAACATGGTGAGAAGGTCTGAACAACTTTCCAGGATTAGGCATATGTGGTATTTGTAGATGAGGAAGCTTGGAAGCAAGTGGAGTAGAGATTTTGGCAAGAATGAAGAAAACAATGGTCTATTTAGCAAGTCATAGGTATTTACTGGATCATCGTGTTTTTATTTCAAAGTTTTAAAATTGCTTATGTCTCTGACAGAAGCCTGTATAGAAAACTACTTCCCTAAGAGCTGCTCTGCTGGAAGTGATACTCTTTCTAAGCACTCTTAATCCTAAATTTATATAAATCCAAAGCAAAGGCTTTCCTTCACAGTGTTTAGATACAAGCTCCAATTTAGGTATAAGCTTTGTCTTGCCTTCTCCAAAACTAATAGTGTGTTAAGTCTTAATTCCAGCTAGAATTTCTACCTTGAGAAGAAATGCACAATAAAAATGGAAAGGTATATTTTTCCCTCTTTTACCTTCAGCATTTTCTCTTCAGTTTGATAAAACTCCCAGCAATTGTCACTGAAACTAGGATTTTAATATGCTAGGTTCAGTAAAGGAACAAGAGGTTAAATTTGGTTCCTAGATTTCTGTGTGTGCATGGGTAATGTGTGTGAAGGTGAAATTTCCCTCTTCTTTTCTGGAATGAGTTCAGGTCATAGTAATACCCTGTGGTAGGATCCTAGTTTCATTTCATCTATACCTTTCAGCTATCCGTTTCTAGTCGAGAAGAAACATAGGCACTTCTAGAGAATGAATCACCAGACCTGTTTTAAATACCTGCTTCAGGGAGCAATGAATCTCCACTGACTTATCAAAGAAATCTTGAGTCACTTACTCAGATGTAGCACAAGATGATTTCCATCCATTGCCCCTTCTCTGGCAGACAGAAATGTCAATGAAGACATTTCGTGAAGCCTATTACAATAGTTACGGTTTAAACTGCAGTTAAGAAAAATGGGTAAGTGCCTAGAGGCTGAAATTCTTGCTGGTTTTCTCAAATCTGCATTTCAATGAGTGCACTTTTTATATTCTCCTTTAACAAAACTCTTAGTCAAGTTCCTGAATTAGGGGAAAAAAAAAGAAGAATGCTTTATTTAGTTCCTCAGTCCAAAGTTAATCTTTTGGGCAAACAGTATTGCAGAACCTACTGGTGCACCTCGGTGTTTTTATTGGTTTTATGTTAGACTCTTGTTCCTTTCTAGGGAACACATACTTTTGATCTAAGGGACAGGAAAAGCTTTGCTTAAGTGCACCCAGAGGAAGTGTTTCTTTCCCCAGATTTTCTGTGTTAACATGCTACCACCAGTTGCTTGGTTGTTTCATGTTCCATCATGCGGAGTAGTACATGGTGACTGTGACAACCAGATGTGACATGTCCCTCGAGGAGACATTGCCTAAGGGAAAATGCTCATTATTTTGAAACCCATGACATTCTTCAGAGATGAAGGTATAAAAACCCAACCATAATATCCAACAACAGCTTACCCCTCTTTCTTCAGAGAGATGTTAGCTGATTCTTCCTGCAAAGATCATAAGAGACAAGATACTGGTACACAATTAATCCAGTCATCTAATCAATTTTAATGAGAACAAAAAGGGTTCAGAACCCCATCTGCCTCATGAAAAACATAATGAGAACAAAACCCAGCATTAAGATTATTGGGTGAACAGAAATTATACAAACTATTTCCATTTGACTAAGGTTTGAATGAGAACACCAGGACAAGTACATGGTGTAAATTTAATTGGTTCTTTTGACAGCATAAACATGGCAATTTGATTGTTCTTTATAGATGCTGTGCCAGCTCTTGACAGGCATGGTATACTGTAGGCTAGGCTACGTAAGGAAGACACAGACAAAGAAAGACTAAGAACAATACGTATAGCAGCTTATATAAGGAAAAGCAGAGCACACAAAGATACTTAGGAAGAAGTAGTCAGTGAGATGAAGTGTGTAATAAAAATACATATTTCTTTCACTGCCAAAAGAGTTCAGAAGAGTTACTGATGGGAAAAGTTATTTTGTACTCAGTGAGCAAAAAAGTAGCTAATGTCTATGAGCACCTAATGTCAACTACTGTTCCTAGATATGATAAAGTATAGCTGAGCCTTTCTACTTAGTGGAAGAAGCATATAGAAATGAGTCATTCTTTTGTTCTGAATTCATAGCCAAGATTCAGTCTAGCAAGGCAGGAAATGGTACTGAGATTAGCAGCTGTGTTTAATCACAGAACAGCAGAGAAGTGTCTGCCTTACACAGGACACTTAAGTACCACAGTGTCAAACTCATAAATGCCAATGATTTACACAGATAAAATAAATGATAATAAGTTCATGGTTGCATCTAGTGTGGCTGCAGTGAGTTTCTAGTTTTTATCTGGAAACCTGGTCAATTTAAGATAATATAGAGAAAAAGCCTCAGATCTGCCCCTCTGAGTTGTATCACCAGTCTTTATGAGAATGTGACCATATGGAGGAATAACACAAATGGAGGAACATATATAGGGCAAGCACCATCTCTGATACATTATCTGTCTTCTGATTTCATACATCAACTGTGCCGTTGCTGAGAGGACCAGTCTATCTCTTTGCTCTAACAGATAAGTAGTAGGTTACAAATTCACAGACACCCCCTGCCACCCCATGACATGTTACTGCTGGGATCAGCCAGTCTGATCTTGTTTTCTGTAGACACTATTAAAGGCCACCTTCAGATTCCTTGTAGCCAGCCTGAGGAGTTCAGCACAATGCTTAAGACTTTTTAATTCCTGGTAGAGATGAAGAAAAGGAGTGTCCTACCAAAACTTAAAGTCCTTGTGAAGGTAGGACCCAATTCGAGAGAGAACCCCAGGTTTGTTATGTAATTCTCTTCTGAAAACACTAGTTTTTGACCAAGAGCTCATCCCTGCAGGGACACTACCAGTAAAACGTTTGCATCTGCCCATTAACAACTACTGTTAACGATCTGTTAGTGACCCAGTTTTGGATGAAAATGTGGTGTTGCCTAATGCAGAGAGGGATTTTTATTTCAAGTATCTTGTGGTAATAAGTGGTGCTTATGAAAACCTGGAAAAATATAATCAGAACAGTAGTCTTTATCAGTTAGCCCTGTAATTTTATCAAAAAATGAGACAGTTTTGTATGACAAGACCTGTTTTTAAATCCCCATTTTGACTCACTATAATTTTGTTTAGAGCACTGTAGTTACATATTGTAATATTATTTAGTAGTGGATTTTTTTTTAACTATGTTATTATTTTACTTGTGGGTGATGTCAGACTGACCAGGTTATGTTTTGCTAGGTCATCCTTTTTAGTCTTTTCAAATAGAGAAATGGCATCTGCAGTTCTTCCATCCTTTCAGTATTTCCCTTTGTAAGACCCACAAGACTACTCTTAATATTAGTAATTTACCTACTAAGCATCTAACAGGGTGGGAGCCATCTCAACTGACTTTAACCATCTAGATGTTACTCATTTAGCCTAAACTAAATTAGGCTTGTATAGTCAATTCCATTGTATAGCCAATAGAAGGAGAAAGACTCCACCAAAGAATAATTAACACTACTTAACTTAGAATATGAGCTGTATTTTAAAGGCTGTCCTCTTCTGAGAGGGAAAAGAGCTTCTATATGACTAGCTCAAACTTAATAACTAAGCTTTAGTGCTAAAATTAGCTGAGATGAATCTCATCCACACTGAGCAAAAGTATCCTAATCATTGCAACAACTGATCCCACTTTCCTATTCTGTCTTAAAAATATTTAGTCCCTCTGTTGTAACAGTTGAGATATATACTTAGCAACAGGCATCCTTACTCTATATCACATCTTCATAAGGCATCCTGCTGCTGCAGAGATCATGTTCTTTAAAAATATGGTAGCTCACAGGATTTTGCTAGCAGATCTTGCACAAGTACACAATCCTTATTGCACTGGTAGTATTTAAAGCTAAGCATAAACTTAATCAAAGTCAGTTTTTAAGAGAAATTATCCATTAACTTAGAATAAATTGATTTTGCAAGCAAAGAGGATTTTTTTTTGTTTTTGTAAATTACACCTGTCTACTCCTCATTCTCTATCTCCGCAACCACAACTAAAATAACCAAACTTACACAGAAATGAAAATGTACAGACAAGGCCAGCTCTATAGTCATTTATACAGGTTTTGTTCTTCTCTCCCCAGTGATTCCTGCTGAATTTTTTTGCCTCTACTTTCATAAAATGTGAATGATGGATGAGAGTGTGCTTTATTTACTCTTATTCTTTAGCACTTAATTCTCTGGTAGATTCGTTTATTTTGATGAAACTGCTAGGAAAACAGCATCCCACTCAAACTGATGAGGCAGCCAGCATCTGGTCCTATATTATCCAAGTACAAATAGGGATGAAAGATAAACAGGAGATGATCTAGATATATAGAGGAGTAAGATTATTGTTCAAATAATTTGCCTATTTTCCTCATTCTGTGTAGGAAGAATAAGAATATAGTCTTTTTAGAGTTATGGCAAATTCCAAAGCTTTAAATAGACAACTTCCTATGTGATCGAAGGGGTTGGTATATCAACAGTACATCAACTTTAGAATCTGTCCCCTAACCTTAAAGGAAAAAAACTATCCATTACCACACAGAGAAGATAAACAGAAAGCTTTTTGGTGATGGTAACAGTTTTGATGTCATTTTAAGTAGCATCACAATCAAATCCCTTTCTGACTCCATGGAACAAACTTTCAGCAAATTTGGAAGAGCCAAGCTTGTGTTTCCTACTCACATATTTTGAACCACTGAAGCTCAGGGCTTACTCATCAGAGGAGTGGCTGAATGCTTAAGCCCAATATACAGAAATATTGCCTGTGTACAGAAATACTCTTACTTATACACCAAATGCTACATATAGATCATATTACAGCAAAACTAGCTTGGAGATTAAGAAAGTGCAAATAACCATTGTGGAAAAGTATGTATGTCTTAGAAATACATTTGAGTAATAGCAATTGTCTCATTTAAGTACGTCATATTGTAGCAATTTCTGGAAGATGAGTAAATATTGCAAGAGTCTATACCTCTTAGTCATGACAGGTTAAATGCATGGGACATATGCAAACTACAGGGCAGATGAATTAGCTGTGTTGATTTTTTTTGAGGAAATCCAAGCGACAACCAGACACAGATTTACCAGCAGGGATAAGGAGGCTTTATTCTTTCCATTAGTATCAGCTGACATAAAACATATTTCTACATTGATGTCTGTGCTGTATAGTTGAATGGCTGCAGAGCCTGTCCTCCTCCTTCCCCTCCTCTCTGTTTGGACCAGGGCTGTCTCCATCCCTGTTCTGTGCTGCAGGCTGTCATGGCCTGTGCTGAAGGCAAGTACAGCAGCCTGGCATCAAATGTGAGAAATACCTGAGGATACTGTCAGACATATTTAATTTAAGATATTAGTATTCTCCATTGCTGTAATCAGTCTGGTGGGTTGTTTGTTACACCGCAGGTTTTTTGCTGCTTCTATTGACTGGCCCAGCACTGTAGTGGCTTCAGTGCAGTCACAGAGCCCTGCTGCATCTCCCTCACTGCACCACTCTGATTCAAAATGATGGATGGCTTGGAGGACATTTTAAACAGCAGTGAAAAGGCAAGAGCTATTGCAGTTTAGGAGGCGTAAATGGGTCAAAATATGATATTCTTCTGTGAGAAGGGGGAGGAATTGAGAAACTGTAAATTTAAAGTAGTCAGAGAATATCAAAGACTGTTATTAGATACAGTATATTTAACCTGGTAGACTGTTGTTAATGAAGAAGCTATAGTGGAGGGAATGGGACAATTTAAAAGCTATTATAAAATGATATCTGTCAAAAATTATAGAAATGAGGGAAGGTAAATACCTAAATATGTTATCAGACATCAGTAACAATTGCTAGGTTCAGCAAAACTCTTGCTGATTAACAAATTGGACCACTGAGAAATTTGACATCATTGATTTGTATGAGCTGGAAACAGATCAACGGTGAATTCACTGAAGTGATTTTTTGTTGTTGACTCTTACAGCTTAATCAGACAGAGGAATGCACTGAAACAGGCAACTGAAAGAAATTAGATCACCAAGTTATGTACAGATAGGACTGTTTGGAGCTACCAGATTTAGAGCAAACTAGTATTAATATTAAACACTGTCTTTCTTCTAGTAACGAAAAAAGCAATTATGGTCCCTTGTAACAGGCTTTGGGGCTAAAAAGTGAGCACATTATCGTTCCACAGATTTTCATCTTACAATTACAGTATGCTTGTATATCTGAAATTTCAGACATGCATGGCAAAGCTACTGTCTGCTTTCTCTTTGTGAAGCTTAAACAAGAGATGAGGAAAAAAAAATCCCAGCACAATCTATCCACACAAAACGATCAACACAGGTCTTCTTACTTCTAAAACTCCTGCTCCTAAATTACAGACATCAACCCTGATCCTTCACTTGACAGTCCGCTCTTCCTGGAAGTGAGAGACTGCAGGAAGGCTCAGACAAGCCTGGTCTCCTCCCACCCGGGAATGGCTCCCTGAGCTAACTTTGAAAACCTGTGCTGGGATTTACCACAAAGCCTCTGTCTGGCTTGATTTATGCTGTCAACGCTTATAGCAGTTTTGGATTTAAGCTGCACTTAGGAAGTTTACTAAGTGATGTTCTAGGTGACATATGTAATGGTGGGGGTCAAGTGCTCTCAAGAGCAAAAAGGAAGACCATTAAATTCCTCAGTTTCTTCATTAGAGACTATCTGGATCTCAAAGAGAGTCAGAAAGCATGTATTTGCAATATTCGCAGGGGATGGGTATATATCCGCAGGGCAGAGGGAAGCCTTTTATCCAACACAGAAGACTCTGAGGATTCAAGTACACAGCCCTGTGGCTTCTCTTCCCAGGGCCAATAGAAAATGTCATAATGAGGCCTTGTGTCACTTTGACAAAACACCTTTTCAATCTGATGTCCTTGCCCATATCTAATGACTGGTATTGTTCCCTATAAGAAGTCCCAGGGAGGCTTCCTGGGGTACCAGAGGCCTCTCTTCCCAACCAGAGGCATCAGGCCCAGCACTGTGTAAACGAAACACAACTGCAGTGTGGCAGCCTTGTCTTTTATGCTGCAGTTTGTTTCCTTTGCCTGTAACAGCTCTGAGCTGTGAGCTCGCTGCACCAGCTGTAGAAGGATGAAAGCAGTAAAAAGCTTGTGCTGAGCCTGCCTTTTCCCAGACTTGCTCAGAAAAGTGCCTGTAATTCCAAGACATGTGCACTCGGCAGGGTGCTTCAGAGTCCTCATAGTCTTACCCCATTTTATTGTCATGCAACTACCTTGATTTCAGTAGTTAAATGGGTTTTATCCTGTCTTAAGTCCCAGAACGTCTGTCCAGGAGTGAAGCCCTGATGTATATAGCAGGGAGCTGTGCAAGAAGAGAAAAGACATGGTCAGTGTGGCGTGCTGTAACCATGTGTCGTGCTGTAACCATTACTGGTCTTGTGCTTGTTAGTGATGCATGTGGCCACATGTCAGACTGATGCTACCAATGCACTGCCCTGCTTTGCTTGTTCATCAATGAGTCTGAGAGTTCAGAAGTCATTAAATTGACTAGAGCATTTGTAGCTCAGACTTACACTGTAAAGGAGTAGGAACTCCCTTTGTGATCCTGGGCAAATAATTTAAAATCTTTGTGCCTCATTCCACCCACCTTTGAAAATGGGAACAATACTACTTCTTGGACCCAAAGGGTTTAAGAATAAATTCTGCTCAAATTGGAAATTATATCAGTAGGAACCAATGAATATGTTGATACTGAAAAGGGTGGACTATAAAAAAAACAATGGACCCAACACCTATTTTGTCAGCACTTTTTTGTCATAAATATAATTTTCCTTCCCTTCAGGAGAATCAGTTCCAAGACTGACTTCTTCTCAACTGGTGACATATAAAGCAGTCAAGCAATGAACCAAAACTGGAAGCTTAACTACCATCAAACACAGTAGGGTGTATTAATCAGGGCATATAATCATCCTAACATGTGGGTTTTTTTTTTTAATAGGTTAGGACCTTTTTTTTAACCCAGGTGATTTTCATATGTACTGATACATACCCCCCTCTTCTTATGTATAAAACAATCAGAAATATAAAATAAGTACTGTAGGTAGGAGTAGCCGGCCATAGAACAAGATTAATTTGCAGCTTGACTCTGCATGATTAACCCAAGCCTCAGAAATTGATACTTGTCAAGAAGAGCCTGTCTAGAGCTAAACAAGTATACTTCAGAGATTGTAACACTCTGTTCTTGTACCATATAGCACTGCATGCAGCCTTCTGCTATCCTAGTATAACTTTTTAATAGTAAAACAAGGAACTACCAAGATTGATGTAGGTTTAGATGCCATGCAGGAAGAGCTGCTGTAAAACCAAGAAAAAATAATGAACGACATATTGATGTAGGTGACGTGGATAAAACCAGGGACAATACAGATATGATCACTGAAAGCTCTTAGGTGTCTCCATTATAGGTGCTTGCAAGCTCTGCCTCAAGTCAAAGCTCCTAAGGAAGAGCTACTACAGGGAGCCCCAGGGCAATGACGTGCACCCTGTACAGGCACAAGCTACAGTGGGTGTCATTCAGTGAGTGGATCCTTCAAAGTCCTCTTTCAGAGTAGAGCTAGCACCTATAGAGGCAAAAACCAGACAAAGGAAGGAGCTTAAAACCAGCCTCACTACGCATCACCCTTTCTCCCTGGCACCCAGGTAGATGGAGGAGTTGAAGAAAATGTGATGAATCTATTGATTTTCTTTAAACTTCATAGAATCATAGAATGGTTTGGGTTGGAAGGGACCTTAAAGATCATCCAGTTCCAACCCCCCTGCCATGGGCAGGGACACATTCCACTAGATCAAGTTGCTCAAAGCCCCATCCAACCTGGCCTTGAACACTTCCAGGGAGGGGGCATCCACAGCTTCTCTGGGCAACCTGTTCCAGTGTCCCACCACCCTCACAGTGAAGAACAACTTCTTTACATCTAATCTAAATCTACCCTCTTTCAGTTTAAAACTGTTACCCTTTGTGCTATCCCTTAGCCTGTAAAGCTGAGCAATTGGTAAAAGTTCTTTGAATCAGATGTGGACTCAGACCTTTGCAAGAAGGATAAAATGCCAAAAGGCTTATGATACTGGACAGATTTAAACTACGACAGCAGTGTTGGAAAGACTGAAGAGGACTGAAGGGTGTGAAATATGAAAAAAAGAAAGCAAATATACAATCAGATCTTAGGGGCACATGGAGTAAATTAAAAATATTTAAGATGTAAATAAAATCACGTAAAATAATTCTAAAACAATCAGCAGAGTAGATGTTTAATTCTGATTAATTTTGTTTGGTTTTTGCCTGCATTTTCCTTCTAGCCTGACAAGAATGCAATGTAATGGTTGTAGCAGAACACCAACCTACACTTCAATGAGCAAATGCTCCTTTTTTGTTAATTCAATATATATGCCCTTTTTGTTGGAAAAGTGTATTAGTGTCATAAGCAGAGGTGCTAGAACTGTTGTATGTTTAGTGGTATTTTTCATAGTTATCAAAGCCCAGGACAAACACTGATATCTTTATTGATGTAAATCTGGTTATGTTCCATTATTTTAATTGAGTTTGTTGGGGAACAAGGAATTTTGATCATTCGATGTCTTATAAATTTTCAGTCCAAAACTGGAGCTTTGCCTTTTTTGGTTTATCTGCAAAACCTATAATAAAAAACAATAATGAAAACAAAAATTTAAAAAGTCAAAATATTAACACTATTGCAGGGTCACTGCTTTATTCGAAGGAGATAGTATGGAAAAAATATGTGTCAGTGGTTCGTAGCAGTTTCTGTGCTAGACCCACTTAGTCACATGGCACAGCTCAGAAGTTGATAACTGCTTTCCTTTCTATAGCAGTTTTGAATTTAAGCTGCACTTAGGAAGTTTACTAAGTGATGTTTTACGTGACATATGTAATGGTGGGGGTCAAGTGCTCTCAAGAGCAAAAAGGAAGACCATTAAATTCCTCAGTTTCTTCATTAGAGACTATCTGGATCTCAAAGAGAACCAGAAAGCATGTATTTGCAATATTCGCAGGGGATGGGTGGGAAAACTTCAGGATGTTTTCCATCCTCTTTCATTATTCTTGTTTTCCCCAGATTAATGTCTGTGGGCACCACCGTGAGAACAGCCCTACAGCACTCAGCCTGTGGGCTCTGCACTGTAGAAATGCTCTAATAGTACTGCTTGTGGCTGCCAGCTGACACTCTCCCCCTTCTCTTTCTTTTTGTAACCTGACAAGAATGTGAAAGAAATGTTTATTTTTAAAAGGTAGACCTCACATTTCAATAAGTGAGTATTTTAAGTGCTTCTTTTTATCACTTCAATGCCCTTGCCTGTGCTATTCCTTTAATAACCCTAAGCCCTATGTTTTTAACAGGTTCTTAAGGAGCTTGTCAAGTACTGCCATTGGGGTGGGAATGGGTAAATGAGCAATACAAAGTAAAAATATCTAAAAATCAGGAACACAGACATTTCAGTTTTCCAAAGGCTGTTTAAATTACTGCTGCCAGTCTCCTACAAGTAGTTGCAGCTTTCTAGCAAGCTTTCTGCTATCCAACCAAGGGGAAGTCTGGCATACAGGCAGGGAACTCACACGGTTTCTAGGACAGAGAAAGGGAAATTAAGAGTTTAGGTACATAGGAAAAGGTGCCTTTATGCTTAGAATTGTCTTTCTAGCTGCATACTGACTTAGCTGGACTGCACACTGGATAGATAAGCAGCAGAAAAAAACAGACAGGACCTTCCCCTGGGTGTTCTCATTCATGGAAACCCATGCAATTCAAGAGACCCTGATCCCAATCCCATGTCATATGGGGCTGCAGTTTTTCTTCAAGGACATCTCAGAAAAAATGAGCTTCAAGCCTGCACTGCAACAAATGTACCTCTTGTGATATCGAGCTGTCCCCACTCTTCTGTCAGAACAGTCTTGGGGCTGCGGAGGCAGAGAATTTTAGTCATGGCTGTGTGCATGGCAGCATCAGTGCAGTCAACCAGGTCTACCCTATCAACCCTAATTATCCAAAGGTTTCAGGTGTCCCAAAAGACCTTCAAGTAATTTGTTTTACAGGAGGGACTTAACAGTTACAAAAATCCTTTTAAATGTCTAGTCCTGTTCATTTTACAGGGGTTTATATTGGAATTGACTCAAGAAAAAGGCTGATCTACTCAACCTGTCAATGGTTAAGTATGTGATACTCAGAGACATAAGCAAATAAATGGCCTACTAAGTAGAGCATATAGAGGACAAAAATACACAGAATATATCCAGTATGTTTAATTCTTGTGTAAAAGTAGCTGAGTAGCTGAAGTCAGTTGCTAAAGCTAATTACAATGCAAATTCTATTGGAATAAATGAGTAAGAGTGATCAAATGTTGTCTTCTTTTTTCCATCACACAGCCTCAAGATATATGTCCTGCCTAAAATACTGAAAAGTATGAACTGAAGAGTTCATCAGCCACAATCAAAGCACTTACAGCGCGTGTCAATATTACAAGTTGTAGACTCACTGTGGAAGTACATGTTTACATCCTACTGCTTTCTGTATGCTTTCTGAATAAGCCATAATTACCAAATCAGCTGTACTGATTTGAATAATGCTAACCTGGGGGCGTACATTGGTCCTATGCATTTAATCTTCAGTTATCAAACTGTACGTTTGCAGGGCACAGTATAAGTGGATACGTATATCTTATTTTCTGTAGATGTGTCATCTGTCTCTGATTTCAGTAGGACTAGTTTTGAAAAAATGGGCTCAGCTGTTGACAAGTACCATGTGTAGATCTAGCTGATAGGGTATTTACTGTAGAAGAACAATGCTTTGGTATAGAGGACTGTGACAGAAGAATGCTGCTACAACATTATGAATACCATAAAAACTGTGATAATTTAACCAGTTATATAATTTATACAAATATTTTATTGAAAGTAAAGTTGCACTATCATTATGCAGATCATTAGGATTTCCTGAATGACTTTTCACCATAATAGCCTGCTGGAATTAAAAACTGGAAAGCACTGGAACTATTTTGTATATAGCCTTCACTACCATGGTACCAATACCATCTCTGAAGATCTATAGCCTGTCTCCAACAGGTTGCAAGATTAGTTTTGCCAGCTTTTGATCTTAACAGATCAAAGGTCTATAAACACTGAAAAAGTAACGGGGACTTCAAATAGCTGTCAGAAGCAAAAACTACTCAGCCACCTTTTAAATTATATTTCCTGTATTCTGAAAAATAACTCAGTTCAGAACTAAGAGAAGGATCTTTCACCACACCCTACTGTGGAAAGAGCAGGGGGTTTCTAGGAGGCTGAGAGTCATTGAAGCAACAGAAGAGATAAAGATATCCTGCCAGCTAGATGAAGATTTAGTTTACTCTGTCTACTCCTGGGCTCCTCAGTGCAAGAAGATATGAGTGAGTCCAGCACAGGGCCACAAAGAGGACTAAGGACTGGAGTATCTTTCATACAAGGAGAGGCTGAAAGAGCTGGGACTGTTCAGCCTGAGGAAGAGGAGATTCAGAGGGATCTTATCCATGTGTATAAATAAGTGCCTGATGGTAGGGAATGAAGGTTAGAAAGCCAGGCTCTTCTCAGTAGTTCCCACTGACAGGACAAGAGGCAATGGTCATAAATTAAATCATGTGAAATTCCACCTGAAGACAAGGAAACACTTTCATACTATGAGGGTGGTCAAACACTGGGACAAGTTCCACAGCAAGGTTCTGGAGTCTCCTTGGAGATATTTAACTGGACATGGCCCTGGACTACCTGATTTAGGTGACCTTGCTTGAGCAGGAGTGTTGGATAAGATGACCTCCAGAGGTCCTTTCCAACCTAAATGATTCTGTGATTTTTGAACCTAAGGTGAAATAATTTGGTTTGGGTTTTTAGGTGCTCCCTTCTCCCCTTTTATATATATATATATATATTTTAACAAATACATAGGATTTTAGCTTAGATCAATGATTAAATGTATTTAAAATATTTTTGTTATCCCACTGAAAATTATTTTCCCACCCATATGTAGAAAATATGTATTTGTGGAAAGTGGTGGTTGCATCAGGTAAGTAGATATTCTTTTTCTAGTAAAAAAACTTGATGGGGTGAGACTGGGTAATGGAGAAGGATATAGAATGGAAAGAAAAGTAGATGAAAGGAAAAAGAAAACAAATCCTAGGAGTCCAAATGTAGTCATTGAAGAGATTGTTGCATATAAAATACCAGGTAGCAATAAATTGAAGAATGCAGTAGATGAACCTGAATGAGTCGTAAAAAGCAATCTCAGTGACAGGAATGCATTAAAAAGCCTTTATAAAAGGAATCAATTACTTGCCCTTTCACAAGAAAAAGGAAAAACTAAGACACGTGCATGAAAAACACTTAGTGTCATACAGCCATGATTCTAAGACAAAAGAAGGAAAAAGGAGTTTCTGTTTTTGCTTAGTTTTTATCAAACCCCTATACCTTTTCCTATGTTGTTTTTTTTTTTTTTTCTGGTACTTGTTTTATGGTTTAGTGGAGACACTGGGCAGTTACAGACATGAAGCAGCATGTAATACTTGAAAAATTCTTGGTAACATGCATTCCTTTGTCCTAAAGCTGTCTGCCAGAAAGGACTCCAAACACCTTTTATGTTTTCATTACATTTCCCAGAGATTAAAAAAATTATCTTGCAGGTACAGCTCACTGTCTCATTGCAGTGAGGATCAAGAACTGGATGCTTCAAAAGGGACCAAAAAAACCCATACAATGTGCAGAACTTTTCTCAGCATGATAGATGCAAAACTAAGTTTTTATATACATCAGTTTATTCATGTTAATTTGTTTTTTTATAATTTAGCATTTTAAAATGTTACTGCATTTATATTTTTGTTAGCATTTGTAGATTAGGCCTATGTCCTTGATCTGAAAAGTAGGTGTTTAAATATTCAAATGATCTTGTAGTTATTTGATTGCTTTTATGCTTTAGATAAAAGGAAGAAACATTTTGGATCGTCCTCTCCAGCGGAACATGGGGAGAACAGTTAGGTTAGTGTTTGCAGTCTATTTCCAAAGCACTTAAGGTTAAATACTGAAAAATGTCTAAGTTTCAAGTACTAAAACAAGAGTTGCTTGTAAATGAAATTATTAAATCTTCATTGAAAATGCATATACAGAAGTTGCTGTTTATGTGTTCCCATGCTGTTTATTTTTTCCTCATGCTTTTTATGGTTCATGACATTCTGAACTTTTAAGTGGAAGGCTATACAAAGGACTTTGATTATATTAGATATTCATACACTTAAAGCTATTTTAAGATGTTTATGGGTTTTATTATTTCTGTTTCTAGGATTTTTACTTTCTTTCTGGGTATTTACTCTCCTGTCCCTCACTGATGCCTGAGTCAGAAGACCTATAACCAACAGTCTACTAGGTGATGCATTCTAACAGGAAAGTTGTCAGAAGTTAAATTCATGATAACTACAGCATGAAACTTGTCACTATCATATGGGGAAAGACTAATGCAGATGTCTTCACTAGATTTATAGACTTGAGTTAATTTGTCTCACTAATGTTTCAAGATTTCTAAGAATATAATACTTCCCTGATAACCAGAGAGAGGTTATTGCCTGCCAGTTTGTAGTTAAATATACTCCATTATTGCCTGTCATAGTTTGCACTTCAAATACATTCAGTTTAATACTACAGACCAGTGAATTATAACACAGATAGATCCTGAGCTCAACTCTTCAAGCAATGAAATATAGTGTCATCTCAGCGGTGTTATGATTAAAGGTGAATGTTTGTTAAAGCCATGACTTTACCAAAAAAAGTGTCTTTTAAATTGTCAGTATATTTTGTGGCCAGCTTGTAGCTCAGCAAGCTTTCATCATGAATACCTGTGAGTTTGACTTTAGACATGCTCAGTGTAGTGGGATGAATGTTTGCAATCACAAAAATATACAATTAGTTGCAAAATACAATTTATTTAGTGGGCTCATATCTTAATTTTCTATTGAATATATTAATTTACAGGGTTTTTTTAACTTGTTATCTTTGAAAGATAAGTTAACTGTTTGATGTTTTCTGCCACAGAGCTGGTTTATGAAAGAGCTTTTCTGTCAGCACATGCATAGTCTACCACATAACAGGATGAATTAATATTAGTTTTTTCAGACATTGTGCAGGCAGTGTACTGTTGACTATATTTGGTCCATATATTCTAAAGAATCTAGAAGTTTACTCCTGTTCTGCACTCCATGTGATGGTTTTGATTGAAGATAAAACTTGCATGCATGTTGAAATGTAATGCTGAGGTGGATACATAGTAAAGACTAAACAACAATTTTGATTATGAAGCTTTGCTGTAAAAATTATTTTGCAGGGAAGTAATTTAGGCAGATGGGGAATTGAATGTACTAAAAAGGCCAAATGCCTGTTTTGACAAAAATATTTTTCTCTATTTTATATAATTCATGATTTAACAGGAAAAAATGTGCATGTGTTTCCAGACATTTGACTGATACCTAATTGATGTGGAAGCTCCAGTGCGATGTCATCTGCCTGAGAAGTTTCTGGCCCCTATACCCATTTGCACATTTCTGAAAATGTTGTGAAATGTTCATGATTTACTGTTTGGATTCAGTAGTGCCTGGTTAGCACTGTTGCAGGAAAGATCAGCCATTTTCCACAGTGATAATGCAGAAAGCACTTTTCATTCCTTCCAGGCACAAATCTTCCTGGTAAACAGTCCTTTCCATTCAGTTCTCTGCATATGGGAGGGGGACATGTTGCAAGGGAGATGAAGGGACAGAAATGAAAAAAATTATATGGGATTTATAACATGAAGCAACAGTCACTGCAGTACTGTCACTGCAGCATCAGAGTGCCTCTCAGGGATTTAAAAATAGAAATAATAATGATCGATTTTTTTCCCAGCCTTGAGAAAAAAAAGCCGAGTTAACTGATAAGTTTATTTTATTTAATTACTGTGGTGCTTAAGTAGATGCATCCTATGACAGGAAGCTGATCTAGGAAAAGAGTTTAAGTAGAGTTTTTGCTCATATGTGAGCCTGGTGAACTGCTGCTGTGCTCCATCTATAAGAAATACTCCATTGGTTTGAGATCGTTTGGGACTGTTTACTTTTTCTGCAGCAGAGCTGGTAACAGATGATTTATTGCCTCATCTATTTCATTACACACACCTACTCTTTCTATACTTTTGTGCCTTAAAGCTATTTTAATGACAGTGTTGCTGTTTACCTATAGCAAAACAGAAATAACCTTCTGTAACTATTTTTTTTTTAAAAGATTTTCTGTCGCTTACTTTAAAAAAAGCAGCTACCATTCTCCTGAAAGTCTCTTAACCACATGCATCAGGAGGAGGTGGATTTGGGAGGGCAGAGTACACATCCTTTCTGACCCACCACTTCCAGTGGGAAGAAGAAATGCCTGAACCACCACCACCACCAGTGCCTGGAATATGAGGCTCCTAAAGTGCTCTGGGGTTTGAATTAACTTGGAAGGAGTGCTTGTATAAGAATCATAGAATCACAGAATGGTTTGGGTTGGAAGAGACCTTTAAAGGTCATCTAGTCCAAACCCACTGCAATAAGCAGGGACATCTTCAACTAGATCAGGTTTCTCAGAGCCCTGTTCAACCTGTCTTTAAATGTTTCCAGGGATGGGGCATCCACCAGCTCGCTGGGTGACCTGTTCCAAGGTTTCATCACTACCACTGTAAAAAATGTCTTCCTTACATCTAGTCTGATGTAAGCATGTAGGGGAGCTCAGGAGACCAGCCATTTCGGAGCAACATTTCACACATTCTTATTTTGATATCATGAGATCTATGTTCAAATTTTCTACAGAGTCTAATTTTAAACTTGATCATTAAGTTTAAGCTGGCCTCAAATCCAAATCTGAATCTTACCACACTCCCTGACGGTAAAGCATATTTCTATTTGATCATCAGTGGAGGCAATTTTTCATTATTGTCTTCAGTGAGTCAGTAAACCAAAAGGGAACCACAAGTACAGTTGCAAAGCTGACAGGTAGTTCTCTGTACCCATACTGATTGCTTATATCTCCAAGAGTACCTTATGAGCAAGTGTGTATTCCCTAGTGCAGACCTGTACCATGTGATGTTTAGCACGGTATATTACAGCTATGAATGCAGCCTGTATTCTGGAAGCAAAAATAGAGATTGAAGTAACTACGTGAGGCTAAAACCAGGTGTATCTCTGAGGAACTGAATGAATCACAAAACCAATTTTGCAATAAACACTTTTTTCCTAAGATATGTGTCAGTGCAATGTGCATCGAAGTTTATTCTCCTTGTAATGACACAATGCAATGGTAGAAGTGCACACACCACTGGTCCCTGAAGAAAAGGCTTAAAACTCCACTGCGTACTGCAGTGCAGCAGCTATGTATGATCTACTTGATGGCAGCCAAGAGGAACCTGGAGGAAATGGTGAGAAGTGCTCTTTAGAGTACTGCAGTTAACGTTGTCTTCTTTGTAGGAAGATAAACCTTTTCAATTATGTTGGGAGCTGTAAAAGCCTAATATGGGCCCCAGTGGTAAGATAATTGCTCTAGAACTTGGTGCAATACAGAAGTTCCTATTTTAAGAAATGCTGTGCCTTTCTCCCCCTTCACCTACACTAAGGGCTTTTTTTCCCTATTGAAATATTAGCAATTTACATAGCAATAAATGTGAAAACCCTGAGATTTAAATCTTGATTGGTGTTGATTCTATAATAGGACCATAGAAACATTTCTAAAAGGCAATTTCCTCACTTATTTGATTTCCTGTTCAGTAAGTCCTTTGCAGTGATGACTCTTTACTGGTTCTTATATTCATTGTCAACTTCATCCTCATATTCACTAAAATCTTCTGTAGCATTTTTCTTTGTCATTGTTTTTACATTATTATTATATATAACATATAATATTAAAGTATGTCCTCTGCCAAGTGACATAGATGATTGTAATGTTTCTTACACTTTTCCCCATGCTAATGACCCTGTGTCATTTAGCAGCTCTTGGATGGGATACCACTCCTTAGCATTGTCTCCTCCTGTTTCTAGAAATTGGACTCTGATGGAGACTGCAAGTTTTTGAATTGTTTCTTCAGAAGGGCCATGTGTGACCTATAAAATTCAGTGTTATCAGAGGATTTATAACATCTCTGTTGAGAACTGAATCAATAACTTTAACTTCAGACCAGTAATAAACACTTTGCTTTGATAAAGTAGAGCTCAGGTTTACTGGGCTCCAGCAGAATTGCATCACACAATTTGCTGTTACACATCAAAGAGACATCCTGAGCGTTGGTGACAAAATGAATGAATGAGAGTGGGAGACATGCCCAGAGTTCCTTCTAAAGTTTATACAAAAGCAGAGTGCAACCTGTTTCCATAGTTCACCACAGAAAAAATAACTTCTGACTAATCTATTTGAATAATATATTGCTTACCATATTTGTGAGAAACTGTGGACTAAGGTATTGTTTATTAAGATTTATGTTAAGCTCAATGTAAAATTAGACGACAGAAACCACTCATGCAAACAACCACTGGACGCCACCTGTGTGAGATAAGATAACTGTAATCGCTCACACAAACTGAACCAGATACTGCTCATGCAAGATAACCACCAGATTTCCAGGAAGCGACAAGAAACAGGACAAGACAGCCCATATAAGGATATATGAGTGAAAGATCAACTATGAGACAAAGAGGGAAGACTTCTTACTTCAGCCTCAACAAATACCAGGAGGCAGGAAACGACCCCCCCTAACAACAACTGAAGCATGCGCGGAGTACCTCCACTACCTCATGAGCACGGAAGTAAAGATGTATAAAAAGGGGACTATTTGAACTACTCAGCACGGCAGTTGGCGGAGCGCAGACTCCCCTGCCGTCCAGCGCTGTCTTTGCTCATATTCTACTTGCTATAATTAATAAAGAGTGAATTATAGTCCATTGTGGTCTCAATTTATAACAATATTTAATGTAGTATGCCAAGTTTTTTCAGTTACGTTCTTAACCTTTGTTGTTGTAGCCAACAATATTGTCTTACAGAGTCCATTCATCTATTCAAAGTCTACAACTCTAGTTATTTATAGCATAAGACCCAAAGGATGTATATATTACATGCAAAGTGTAATCAAAGCCAAACATACATCTAAGCAGTCTTACCTGCTGCTGTTTGATGTATTTGTCCAGTCTTGTCTAGATTCTGGTCCCACTGAAAGCAAAAGCAAAATATCAGTGATGTCACTGTTGTGTTCTTGATGGAAATTTGATGGTCCATCTAACATGTGTCCTGATCCAATGTCAGGGGAGGTTTTGATATGATCTCAAGAGTGAGATTAAGACACAAATGAGGTCAAATACTGTACCCCCAAAACAGTTTTTGTTGTTAAAAGTGAAGAGTGGTAGCAAGAGGACAGAATGGAAGGAAAAGACAGAAATCAAGGAAACATCCAGAATAGAGTAACAAGAATAGTGACCACCGTGGATCCAGCAGTGTCCCATTGGCCCTCAGTCTTCAGTTCTTCGGTGGTGGGTGCACACAGATCTAGCAGCATCCCATTGGTCCTCTTCGGTGGTGGGTGCACCCACAGCAAAGTTCTCCATTGCCTTTTAACCTCATCTTATCAGCTGATTTGCATACTAGACAAGGAGAGGCAGGTATTCCATGAACTCATTTCCATGAGCAATCAAATCGGTGGTCGTGCTCTCCCTGCCTACTTTTGTTTTTGCCTCAGTTCCCACAGATCTGCTGACTTCATGCTTCTTGAGCAATCATCCTCTTCTGGGGCAAAAATAATCACCTCTTATCAGTTCTTACCACCTCCTCACTGGTGAAGTCGCAAAGTCGTTTACAAGGTATGCATGGCATCTGGCGTACACAATAGAGCCGCAAAGTATTGGGCTTACACAATGGAGCCAGTGATCAGCGGTCCTTGTGCTTGATGAGAAATCCTGGTTTCACTCAGTCTATCTCTTTGAGGCTTATCTAAGGAGTTTGTCAATACAACTGCAAGGGAGTGGGAGGGTTCATCCTTCGATACACTCCTGCTTCCTTGACTGACATTCCTTAGACTAATTACAAAGGCCACAGCTGGTCCTTGATGAATGTTGAGGCAGTACTGACATCACCCAGTGACTCACAGCACACACAAGCAAGCTTTGAGACAATCATTTGACACTTCAGTCTCTCACAACATGGAAAAATGTAGTTATATTTCTAAATCCGCTCATTTTGTTCTTTTTTATAAGGATATATATAAGATGCATATAATAACTGAAATACTTTTAGCCTGATTTCCTAAAGACAAAAAAAGCATTTGCATCTGTCTTTTCTGTATGTCCTTTTCTGCCTTCCTAATAATTTTTCCATTTTTTGACCAGGGTTCAGATTTCAGAGAAGAATTGAGGTCCTGAGCATGTTTAAGTTCTTACAAATCTGGTTATGACTGATCCCTAAATAGAGGAGAGACATCTCCATTACAGAGCGAAAGGCTGATGACTTTTGCCTGGCAGCCTGTGGGCAGCTCAAGGCAGGTCCCAGCCCACACTGGACGGCAGGTGTGTGGGGTATGACATGAGGTCTGTGGAAGCAGGTGTGGGGAAGGCTGGGGACACACAGAACCATGAGAAACCACACATTGATGTGCTCACTGCTTAGGCAGCAATTTGTTTATAGATGTTTCCTTTTGGTAGCCTCTTAAAATTTGACCATATTCCTGGCTCAGTGACATCTAAGGGCTACAAACTGTGCTGATCTGAATGCATGGCTGTTGCCAGCTGAACTGCCTTCTGATCAAGTGCGTAACCCAGGAGTCCTCAGTGACAATGCACTGGAGCCCATCTGGAACATCAGGAGGTCTCTTGAGGCATGATACGGCACACAGGATGAGGGCACCCTCTGTCACCATGGCTGGAAGCATGCAGAATGGCAGCAGTTGTGGGGCACCTGTCTGAGCTGGCTCGGGTTCTTGTCTAAGGATGTGGCATAGGGATGCCAACTCACTGTGAAGTTAGTCTTTAATACTGGTGTGTCTGGTGTGAAGAGAATACATAAGAAAAGACACACTGTCCTGAAGATTTGTCCTTAGTCACAGCATTTACAAGCTGGGTATAACTTGTGCTCTGTAAGCATGGTCCACACCTAGTTGGTTTGATAAGACTGATACAGGTGAGTCATGCATTCTCCTGAAAATTCAGCCAGTGAAGAACAGAGTAATCCAATGAAGAGTTTAGTCTGGGAAAAATTCAGGTTTGGATTTATCATTTTCAGAAAAGAGAAAAAACCAAGAACAGCTCTCTTCAGAACTGTTAAAGTTTGGAAAGAGTAAAAGCAAATGCATAATTAGTTTTCTCATACTTCCATGCTTCGCTTTGAAAAGTGAATTGATCTCTTTGAGGAATATCTAATTGAGTAGTACACCTTTTTAAACAAAACCTATGCTCTTTTACTCCTTGGTTTGATGGTATGCTTCACAGATACATCCCCACTCAGTTAATATTCATGGTTCTTTGCTGACAACTTGATGAGTGGGTACCCATCTACACAGAGCTGTAACTCAGCATGCAAGCTGACAAATAATGAAGGGACCTAAGTGCTGGGCTTTTGCTCAACATAAATGAAGCTCGGAGTTTGTAGTGACAGTGCTGACAGAGCCTGGAAAATACCTGTGGTAATGGCTCTAAATCAAGAGCTATGGTCCTGGTGAGTTTCAGAAGAAATTTCATTAGTTTGAGGGAATGAGCACAGAAAAAGAAAAAAAAAAGCAAACTCTCTGGTAACAGATTAGCAGTAAGTGTACGATGAGTCTGGAGGGGAACTCTGCAACATCTTCTTATACATAATTATGATACTTTCAACAGTGAGAGAAAATTCGTGTGACCACTTTCACTATTCCATCAATTCTCATCATCAGATTAATCTGAAAATGACTTCAGTACTCCACACAGAGCTCCAAACTGAGTACAAGTTTTTGTCACAGTAAAGGAGTGATTTATTTTTCTGATGCAGTCTTTGTGAGGCATTCCTTGGAAGTTTCTTCCTCTTCTACATTTTTGTACATAAGGGGTAATGTGACCTATTTTATTTGGAAATGTAGAGGCTGCCTGGTGTTATAGCTCAAGGAAGTAAATAGCTTTAACACAGATTGTCTATGTCATTTATCTTCTTGATAGCAACATGCCTTCTGAAAATGAAAATATTGCCAAGCAATGATCCTTTTTGTGTCTCTCTGTGGAAGAAAACTTACTTAGATCAAAATAATCAACAACTTAACTAAATCCTTTAGTATCAATTGTCTGGGGAATAAAAAGGACTATTATCATACAATAAAAACCCCCTCTCAATTGGAAAAGCACTCAACTTCAACCAAACAGCATATATTGAAGTCTGGACTGATTTCAGTGAGAGAAGACACGGCTATAGCAAAGTCTGAGCAAAGGAGAAATCTGTTTTAGACGCTTTTCTGAGACAGCTGGGGAAATATCTTGATGGACCCAGGAACCTGATGTGAATATCAGCTGCCCCAGGTGGCTGGGCAAGGTTCTACTGAACCTTCTCCTGGAAGGTTTTATTGGTCAGATCAGGCAATTGGTGGCCAAAAATACTGCCCTGGAAACTAAAATTAAAGGCAGAGTAGGAAGAAGATGCTTGCTTCTGAATTTCATACCATTTATCTTAAGGTAAATTAAATTAATTGTAAAATACTGATAAACAAAGTCTGAAATAGACTAATGTTTACTGAATAATACTGTAAAATCATCTAGAAATCCAGAAAAGATCATTCAAATTATGGGCTTAATTGTTTTATTAGTCAGTAATGAATTTTGTAGAGGTAGTGGAAATAAGTTATTTTTTACTATTGCTAAGTAAATATCGTGTTTTCTGGCCAGAGTCCATTCATTATTATTAAATTATGTTTTAAATGATTTTGCACATGATAAACGTATATAAACAACTACAAAGCCTTTCATAGAAATATTTTTCAAACAAAAGGAATGATAAGGCTATACTGTACACTTGCAATATAAGTAAAGGGGTATCTTTTGAAATTTCTGAAGCTAGCTAAGGTAAAACTTAAATAGGTACCTAAAATAGGTACCTAAAAATAGGTACCTAAAAGCATTATATAAAGGTGGATTTTTTAACAAGAAGAATGAACATAGAATTTTGACAAATGTTCATGTTAGTTCTTTGTGCTGGTTTTGGCTGGGATAGAGTTAATTTTCTTCACAGTATCTAGTAGGGGGCTATGTTTTGGATTTGTGCTGAAAACAGTGTTGATAACACAGGGATGTTTTCAGTACAGCTGAGCAGTGCTTACACAGAGTCAAGGCCTTTTCTGTCTCTCACCCCACCCCACCAGCGAGGAGGCTGGGGGTGCACAAGAAGTTGGGAGGGGACACAGCCAGGACAGCTGACCCCAACTGACCAAAGGGATATTCCATACCATATGACGTCATGCTCAGCATATAAACTGTGGGAAAAAGAAGGAAGGGGGATATGTTCAGAGTGATGGCATTTGTCTTCCCAAGTAACCATTATGCATGCTGGAGCCCTGCTTTCCCAGGGATGGCTGAACACCTGCCTGCTGATGGGAAGTGGTGAATGAATTCCTTGTTTTTCTTTGCTTGTGTGTGCAGCGTTTGCTTTATCTATTAAGCTGCCTTGATCTCAACCCATGAGTTTTCTCACTTTTTCTCTTCTGATTCTCTCCCTCATCCCACCAGGGAGGAGTGAGTGAGCAGCTGGGTGGGGCTTAGTTGTCGGCTGGGATCTTGTAGTAGAATACTCACTAATTTAATTAAACTCAGTGCAATATTTTTTTCATGTGTAATACCATCTGTGGTATCTTTTGTATACTGAAAATCTGAAAGAAAATCAGGATTCTTTTTTTGCAGATAGAGTGACAGAAATACTCCTGAAGGCTGACGTTAAGAGATTTCCAGTAATGAATGGCAAATGAACACAAAAAACCCCACATGTCGCTGTCTGCCACTTCAGATGGCAAAAGGAAGAGTTTTTTGGCTTCTAGCATGTAATCTTCAGAACAGTGATTAGTTCTCTGTTTCAAAGACATACTAAAATTAGCAGAGGTTTTTATTTCTGCTTATATACATTGGAAAGCCAAATATCATAATTAGGCTTTCTCTGCTAAGGTAAAAAACCCTCACTTTTTCCTAGGAAATGTTAGTAGCCTGTGATTAAATATCATAGTGCTTTGGGTGATAGTGACAAGAGAATAAACATTTAGTAGAGAGCTGCATTGCTGATAATCCTGGTTAAGTTTGAACATGCAAACTTCCTCAGTTTGTAAACTCGAAGGTTATAAAACCCTGGCCTTAATAAAAACAGAAATTAACTATGAGTGATTTGTAAATCGCAGCATACAAATTACACTGCACGAAGAGCTGAGATATGCAAATATAAGTCATATAAAAACCAATGTCCAATAAATAAGTAAGCAGAGTTCTCTGCTATGTTCTTAGCAGTTTCTTGATTACATCATATCAAATTCATTTTCAGGGATATAACTAGAAAAAACCAAGTATATGGCATCTCTAATTTAGTTGTTTATCCCAGTTTCAGATCTGTTCCTTCCCTGGTGCCATTAGAATAAGAAAGCATGATACATAATGAGATGTTGGAAAATATCTCCTCAGAGCTTTGCTAAAGATACTAATATTTATTGAAATATGCTTTATGTTTTCTAAGGTACTTTTACCTCTGTACCACTGTAGACTGAATAAGTTTTACTGAGCAAAAGTCTCCATGGAGTCTGATAATGAATACATTATTGCTCTAAGCACAGTTGAAAAGGAAGATCCAAAAATAGCTTCCATCTTTACCTGGAGTGACAGCATCAATATTCAATCCCTTTTTCTTCAACGTCACACTATTCTGTTCATGCCACTATTAATGTATGGCCTTTATGTCTTCTGAAAAACTAACAGCAATGTTTTAAACTGTTCTAAACGAGGAACATTTACCATATACCGTAAAAGAAGTCAGTGACCTTGTGATTTGAAATGAGCTATTGTACATTAGTTGAACAGTATTGTTGCTGGAGCCCTGAAAACCCTTTAAATATATTTTTTCCTTAATTTTATGGCCTACACTTCAAATATAAAATAGCACTGAAAATATATCTTTTCTATAAAACAATAGAAATAGGAAAGCTTTTGAGGAAGATTTATATTATCAGGGATCCACATGAACATACCTGTAATTTCAATTGCTGCCCCAGGAAATATGTTTGCAGAAAGATGGTTTAACTGGTTGACAGGCAATTATTCTTTGAAAAATGTAGACTAATTAGACAGTTCTTCTTTGTCATAGATATTCAGCTATTGTTCTCTGCAGAGTGTCACGCTGACAGACATATTGCCCCATTTATAGTCTGGTGACAAGGAAAAGCTTTTAAAACAAATTACAAATGCTGATATTATTTAGAAGACACTTTAATTTATCAAGAATTAATGTTGCTTTAATTACTTAGGGAAAACATAAACTTTTACAAACAGAAAAACTTGCCTGTGTTCACAGGCAGTGGTTCTGCTGGCACCAGTGGTGCTATTCACATGAATCAAATGACTGTACGCTACAGTGATTTTTTTGCCAGATCTGTGGGTGGTTCTCATTTATTCTGAAATAGAAACTATATTGCTATATCTTTCTTCTCACTCTCCCTCCTCTGTGAGAAGTATAACAGGAAATCAACAGCTGAACTGAATTTTTCTTATTTTACTTTTGGTTTGGTTCAACTCAGGCCCACAGGACCCCTTCAAAGATGTGATGCATTTCACTTGAGAGGATATCACCTCGCTGAGCAATAGGCACCAGACTTAGCTGAACACCTGTAACACTTGCCTATCAATCGAGAGCTGTAGGCAGTTCAGATCAACTATGATTTACTGACTAATGAAGTAGCCTCCTAGGCTAAATTAGGATCATATTGCTGGGTGCTATGGATACCCTTCCTTAATATTTTTATTCCTGCATTCATAGGTCTCACAGAAACCAGGACTTTCCTTGTGTCAGGCACTATATACTACATAACACTTTGTAGTTGCCACAGCTGATTTGCAGTGAAAGAAAAATGGACGAAGGTGCAGAAGAACAAGCTCATTGCATGTCAAGTCATTGCCAGAGCTAGGCTGATGCTAAATGCAGTATATCTTGCCTGCTAAAGTGCCTTAAACAGAACAATCTATGTTTACAGAATTTTGGTTTCTTGATGAGACATTAGGGGTTGCAATAAACTCATATTTTGCCCTCCAGTACGTCAGGATTTTGTACAGACTTAATACTAGGATGGAAGATTCAGGGCCACTGAAAACAAGGCCTTAGAATCTCTTTCCCATCTTGAATACATCTTTGTTTCCATGGAAGAGTCAAGTAAATCTTATCTAGTAAATATGATGCATTTTCTTGCTAAGCTAATGTCTGGTGAATGCCAAGATATAAAAAAGTTGAGCCAGGCATAGTCTATAAATATTAATAGAACAAAGTACGAATATTAATAGAAAAAATTTACCAGGTTCACTAGCACTGAGTGCAGTAATGCAATCTGTAAATGCTGCTTGGCAATAAAAAAGCCCGTTAGGCTGAATTAGTTGCCATCTTTCTCTATTTTCCTAGTCTATCCAGACAGAGTTGCTATTAAATAGCATATTTTTCAAGTTCTTTATCAAAAGAACTAAAGCAGGGTCTGAACTGAACATTCAAATGCAAATCACAGGGGAAAATGTTGAATTCAGGCCTGGATCTAAACGTACCACTGCAGTCTTGCTTCTAGATGGAAAATATAGCAGTTTCAGGTTTGGGTCTTTTGGACATGATCACCTGAACAGCTCTCTTCCAGCTGAAGCTTCTCTTCTTTCCCTCCCCACCAGCACCACCCACACTGCCTCAAGCCATGCCCAGTTGATCTAAGGTGAGAGGATGAAGCTGCTCCCTTTCCACTGTCTTCCTTTCCCTTTCCTTCTGCTGGGGAAAAGCCTCTCTGTGATCCTTCATTTACTCGCTCTCACCAGCTGGCAAGGAAGATGGATTTAGACATAAGCAAAGTATGTGCTTCAAAGGCTGCCCTTCTGTCTTCCAGTCCTCAATCTCTATTTATGCTCTTTCTGAAGTTCAGTCATAGGAGGAACATGCCATACCAATTTTCTGTAGTGTCCATGATCAGAATGGCTGAAATTTGGATGAGATTTTGCAGTGAGGTGCACATACAAAGAATCTCATCATCTTCAGTGAGATTGCTCAGAGAAGGAAAGTGAAACATAGGCAAAACCCTTTCAGGAATGAGAGTGGAGGAATAATGCTATAGAAGAAAAGATGATTTTGGAAACATAACATTTTATACTTTCAGGACATCTAGAATATTTTAGGCCTTACAAAGCAGTCTTCAAAATATATAATACTGTATGTAAAAAACATTCCAGAAGGAAAGCTGTATGATATTATACCCAAATCTTTCACCTACATCCCTGTAAGTCTCCTGTCAAACATGGAAATGGATATTACAACAGAAAAATACTTTCTGGAATATCCAGCATTGTCTCTACAAGAGCACATGAACATTCATTTTATTCTAAATTAGGAATTCTGCCATTCCTAAAAAAAGCCTGCTCTCCCCTCATGCATGAATAGGGAAAGCACTGCCCCAACACATTTATATCTTGTGTCAGATCCTTTGGCCTCTATTGACAAGGTTAATATTTGTGTTCAACCATACAGTCATATAGCAAGCATTCTCCACAAGAAAAATGTCCATTGCAATGGACTGTTTTCCTTCCTGTCCTCCTTCCCTGCTTTTAAATTTCCTCATTTCCCTTCACTTTCTCTTTTTTCCTTTCATTTTGTACTTTTTCTCTCTTTTTTTAAAAATACTTTTTCATTCTTCATATTCTCTCAAGCCAGAGAGGTGAATAAAAAAGTTAAGAAATATGAACTAAACAGTGTGGACAGTGGCCTATAAAGATATTAATTTAGATCAACCTTTTTAAAAGTATTTGGGCACACAACCCTATCTTCCTTTTTTTTTGACACTGTATAGGTATTCTTGAGTATATAGTATAGGAGGCCAGCTATTTGTTACTTGTAACATGCAGTCATGCTACAGGGACTCAGGAAGGTCCAGTGTTTTCCATTTATGGAATGGTCTTAGTTTTAGCTTTTAATTTAGAAAATAATAAAAGTCGTAACTTTTTAAAAAATAATAATGTATCATCTAAATCTCCATAGACTGATTCAGTATACCCACAGACGAGTGTCTGTCATTGCAGAATAATACCTGTGCTGAACCTGGGGGCTTGCGAGACATAGATATTTTTGAAGTTTAACCTGACTTGTGTACGGAATGTCTGCCAATACCTTGCTAGTGGAGTATGAAGCTTAAACTTTTAAGAAGCACTGCAGTTTTCTGCTTGTTTACTGTTACCCCAGAGATTCCTTGCTACCCTGTTTTCTCTTCTTCAGCATGTTTTCTCCTTTTTATATGACCTGTCAAGTCATCTTTTCTTTTTCTGCTTTGTTTTTGCTGTTTTCTGTGATTATTTTGTGCTTTCCTTTCTGAGCAGTCCTTCTTTCTCCCTAATTTTTATGTGTTGCTAGATATACCAGGGATAATTCAATCAAATACACATAGGGATCTATTTTCCTTTGAAATGTCCTTGGAAATCTTCACCTGCAAGTCCAGGAAAGCTCACTCATGACCTGTATTTTAGCTGCCAGTTCCATGAAGGTGTCTAAAGTACCATAGAGTATCTCAAATAGCACTAAATGCCTATGTTTCAGGAACTGAATTGTACTTACTATCTCCTCATCAACCCATAGTGGGTTTCACCACTGTATTCTACTCTTCTATTAATCTTTTTTTTTTTTCATTTTTTAAAATCCCACCTTAGGTTATCTCGTCCTCTTTCCCAAAGAACTCCTCCTAGCAGAAGTGTGTCCCTCAGGACCTCATCTCAGACTTCTGTCAACAACAGCCTCTTTGTGTTAGGAACATCATCTCCAACCTCTTCCTTCCTCAGACAGTCCCTTGGTGATCACAGCTGTGTGCTCCCATCAAACTTCTGCGTCCATGCAACGAAGACAAATATAGGACAGAGAGAGAAGATGAAAATTTTGTTCAAAATACAGATGAAGCTGAGTTTTTTAAAAATTTCAGTGTATGAAAAATTATGAGGAGAATGCTAAGTGAAAAAGTAATCTTTACTTACACAGAGTGACAGCCATTGCCCCCTTGATACTTCTTTTTTGAAGTTTGACTGTTTGGAAGAAAAAGGATTCCTCAAGGAGATTCAGACAAGCAGCCTGAAATAGCAGAGCCACTGGGGAATAGGAAGCAGACAACCAGTTGTTTGTTTTAGGAAGGAATGGAGGAGAATTAAAGAAAATTGTGTTTGAGACTAAGAACAGCAAACTGAAATCACATTGCACCTCCTCTCCTCCAGGGATTAACTGCCCTTGGCTGATAAAAGAAAAAGAAGCCTGTAAACATTTGTAGGCCTAAATGTGCACAGCACTTTCTTACACTTCAGGAGTGGTGAGGAAGCAATGAAATTTGCTAAATGCAGCTGCTGTCAATATTTAGCATACATAAGGGGATGATTCATCCAAGTAGAATGATGGTTTCCACAGTGCTAAATGAATGAATGAACTACTAGTAATGGGCTGTTTCAGTCTAAAAAAACCCAAAACATAACATGCAGTATGCAACTCTACTGTTAATAAGAACCAAGCATGTCCATGAGAAAAAAAATAAGTATTTACTACCTTTCCCAACATTTCTTTTCTACAATGATGCTTTTATTATTTTCCATTCAGTTCAATGTGACACTTCTGCATAATCAAGGGAGGTGTTGAGGGGCAATTTCAGCACAGGGATTTGGGAGAAACATTCACATTCATGGCACACCCAGTCTTGAAATTAAAACAATATAAAGCAGAAAGAAATACCTGGGTTGTCTTAGTGCGTCCATGAAAAATATACAAAGGGAGCACTTACATGCCTTCATGTTATGTCTGGTCCTACACAGTTCTCCCACAACTTCTGTTAGCATTTTTTAATAATGTTTGCCATTGATGTGAAGACAGAGAGTTAGGTCACTGTTGTGCCTTGTGATGAGTCTGCACGAGGCTCACTTGTACTGTTTCATAGACTTATGGCTCAGATCAGATATTCCAATGCACTGTTACAGCCAAGGCTAAAGATAATGCTGTAAGTAGCTGTAATGAGTAGGGTGTAAAAATTATTCATTTTTGGAAGCAAAAGACACCTTGGGTGCTTGGCTATGGAGCTCCACCTCATCTGGGTCCAGCTTGCCCGCATAACTGAACATTTACTGTTACACCCTCCCTGCAAAAGAACTAGTTTTTTTCATTTGCAGTGACTGAGCTAGCCGTCTGTGTATTAATTTTTACAACATTATTCCCAGGATAAATTTTATAACCCCTATGTTCAGTATGTGTTTTTATAGTATGAAATATATGAGTCACATAACAGCATGGTCCTTCAGCTATATTCTGAATCCTGCAATGTATAATTAACTTTGCAATCATTAATTAAAAATGTAATTACTGCTTATGATATATGACCTTAATATAATAAAGACAAATTTTTACTTGACTATAAAAGAGAAATGAAGATACTAAGAATAATTCTGCAAATTTTAATATAATACTGCAAATTTTAATACAATACTTAACTTACTATTCTGCTTGGCAACGTGCTTCCAGCAGATAATTTTACAGTGCATATATATAAATAACAGTCTTCTAACTCATTCTCATGGCCTTTTATCCCCTGCTCATCTCCGTAATAAAAGGAACAGGAGGAGAGACTTTCAAAACTGTTTCAGTAGCTTAACATCCTAACTCACATCAAAAACTAAAAGTTCTCACCAATTTCAAAACCATGTACCAGCATTCAGGTGGCCTTATACTTCAGCTAATTACTCTTTTTAGCAGAGCATATGAGGGATAACCAAGCTATATATCTTCTGAGCTGGGCTGGCCCCTGTGGAACCATCTGCAGCGTTGGTGCTCTGTACTAACACAGCTGTCAGGACTGGTGCATAGATGCCCAAACCCAGAGCTGCAACTGGCTTTGCACGAGACATCGGTTAAATTGTATGCTGAAACTTTTAAACAGAAACATGTGATAAGAAAGTAGTTTGGTAATCATCAAAAGTTTCCATTTGCAAGTTGGGAGAAGAAAAAGCATATTAAAAACTGACTGAAATGTTTCACTGACTAAATCATATCTCTAAAGAATTCATATGCAGATCTCCCTCCTGATTCTTCTGGCAGGCAGCTTATTTAAAAGTGTTCAAGATTTTGAAATTCTTAGTTTATGACAGCACTTCAGACAACAACCATAAGTAATTATGGTCACACACATGGATAAAGGCCATTGTCAGCCCTATTAGTGTCAGACAGTGATGCACATTGAAAAGCAAATGGGTCTTTAGTTAGTCCCTTTGCTCCAATGGCAAACTGAGGAGTTAATGGTTCCTGGAAAGTATTTTGAGATCTGTTAACTGAGAGCTCTACCTAGCTCTAGATAATATTATTAGCATTAATTGTAATAGTAAAAAACATAGCAGCAGCCAGTCAGTAAGAATGCCAGTATGCAACTAAGCGGGGAGTCACTGTCAGATCCCCCCAGCACACATGCGCTCATGCCAAATAAAAAACAACACCATTTGTTGTGAATGTCTTGTGGTTTGAATGTCTGCTAACTCTGAAAGCATCAGATTTCAATTATACAAATGACCCTCAGTCTTCTATTTCAACCCCCCCAACTTGTTCTATGCATCAGAGATCTTTAAAAGATAAATCTGAAAGATGCAGTTGACATGAGAAATGTGCTAATAGCTAATTGAGGTACTCACAAAACAAGACTGAGCCTGCTGAGCTAAAGGAGGCAGAACTGATGCTCAGGTTCTTAACAATGCATAGAAAGAAAATGAGGCTGCTAGAAAACATTTTGTTACTCAGGGAGTGGTAGATTTTCTCACCACCACAGCAGGGAAAATAGATTCAAAGGGAAGAGGGAACTCTCAGTTTTGGATTACTGAAGGAGATATAGGGGAGCCTTAAGAAACCAGACCTGGATCTCTTATTTTCTTTTTAGCTCAGTGCCCCCAAACTTTTACCTATACCTTTATTTCTTGACTGAGGGAAGGCAAAAGGCAATGTGGGTTGTATCATTTGCTATGGGTTTAGGAGAAATCTTTGCTGGGCATTTACTACAGTTGTGGATAAGTGTTTGCATGTGACGTGTGGAGTAACGACTTTACAACCAGTAAGTTTATAAAGAAGGTATGCTTATTCAGCGCTGGGTGCACGGGGGATCGCTTCTCCACAAGCGTGCACATTTTGAAGCGAAAAGCAGCTCCTTTCTATAGCGTAAAGCGTTTACATATTCATTATAATCCTGAGAATAAGGAGAGATATTACAATTAGTTTTGAGAAATCATTATCATAAATCCTGCCCCAAGTCCCTCCTTGTTGCGCCTGCGCAGTGGCTCCTGGTGGTCTTGGGCGGGGGTCTTCAGGATGAAGATTGAAGGTGCCTCCTCTTCCTCTTGTGACTTTTCACCCAATTAGGTCTTTTCAGCATGACAATTTAGCATTCCTTGAATCCTCGTTCCTTATCTTGGGACTCAGTAGTTGCAGCTCCTCCCTTATCTCAAGAGCCCCTCCTCCTGAGAGCCCATCCTGCTGAGAGCCCTGCATCTATTTTGTTAAGGTTCCTCACTTCACATGTTTGTCTGTCTGCACGTGGCACTTAAGGATATGGTTTAGTGGTGGACTTGTGTTAGATTTACAGTTGGACTCGATGATCTTAAATGATTTCCAACCTAAATGATTCTATGATTCTATGGCTCTATGATCTGTTTACCTTTGCTGCATTCCTGATTTCAGGTCATGTAGCATGAGCACATCCACGTCCTTTTCTATGACTGGCAGTACTGAAGTGCTCCTGCTGAAGAAGATAGCTCTTCTGCTCTGTTGGTACACAGTGCCCATACTCACTTTCCAGATCAGTTTCCATTAGGCAGAAGAAGGACAAACAGCAGGAGGGGTCTGCCATTAATACCAGTGCACTGAGACTGAGAGCTGCTGAGTGATGGCTGGTATTTTTCTGCTGTGCTACATGGAAAGGAGTGGAACAGCTCAGACCAGGAATGGTGCACTGGGATTAACTTGAAAACTTTGAATCCTTCTCACTGTCTCATGTAAGTTGTTGGTGATTTTGGCCTAAGAGTTATTTGTATTAAATACCAGTGACCTTCACAGTTCATAGCTTCTGTTGGCTGAGCTCACTGAAGTTACTGAAGGCAGCTTCAGCATGCATTTCTCCCATGCCTTTCCAACTGCTTCCTCCCCTTGCCTCCCTCCTTTAGAGGCTCCCTGTTTTCATACCATCCTCTTCTCCAATTCTGGGAAATCTCTGTGGCCTCTCACCCACATCTTCAAACCCCAGGGACATGGTGTTTGACTCTCTATGGCCCCATTTCTGTTTTGACTGTGTTATCCTAACTCCATTCCTTCAATTCCTCCCCTTATTTCCTCCTCTGCTTGCTCCTTCTTGTCTTCCCACTGTGCACCCCCCGCCAGCCCTGCATGTGCTACTGCACAATTACACTATTTCGCCTGGCAGAGGGAGAGGATGTTCCTGGGATGCTGGTTCTGGTGATGGGCTTCATCTGACTTACTGTCAGCCATGAAAGCAGAAAGCTGTACCATGATTTGGAAGGACATTCAGAGAAGTGGCTGGAGGCTGTGACAGCTGCAACCATTTCTATGGAGCATGCTGTGGTGGGCATGGAGCATACAGCTGGCAGAAGATTGTGGAGTGAAATGCAAAATGTGAGTGACCTGTTTACTCTGTGGCACATCTGATGAAAGGCTGTGTGGACATGACTACTGCACTGCAAAGGTCCAAGCCCTTTTCTGTGTGCATGTCACTAGGGCATGCCACTGTTTCCAAGGACTGGTATACCTGTGCAGGTTTTGCTGCCTGTTCCGGTTTTGGCTGACGTAGAGCTTTTTTTTTTGTGGTGGTTTTTTTTTTTTTTTTTTTCTTTTGGGATTTTTTTTGAGATAGGAAAAGAGAAGTGATGCACAATTCACTTGCTTACCATCCACTGACCAATGCCCGAGCAGTGATCCACCCCCTTGCCAACTCCCCCCAGAGTTCATATATTGAGCATGATGCCCTATGGTATGGAATACTTTGGTTAGTTTGGGTCAGCTGTCCTGGCTATGCTCCCTCCCAGATTCTTGTGCACCTGCTTGCTGGCAGAACATGGGAAACTGAAAAATCCTTAGCATAGAATAAGTGCTACTTAGTGACAACTAAAACATCAGTGTGTTACCAACATTATTCTCACACTAAATCCAAAACACAGCACTGTACCAGCTACTAGGAAGAAAATTAACTCTGTCCCAGCTGAAACCAAGACACTGCCACAGAGAGACAAACAGCTTTTGTCCCTCATGTTTTTTTGGCTGTTACTGGGATGGATGAGATTTAGCCAGTCATTCCTTGCATTTCTGGCACGGATCAGATACAACTTTCAAATATTATTGTGTAATGAATAAACAAGAATACACCACCAGACAAATAGAGCACCTTGCCTCACCCAATTGATTATAAATCAATGTATGGTCCAGATAACATTGTTGCCCAGCACGACATTTGACACCTCAGAACTCTATTTTTGCTGGAATAAGCACAATTTCTTTATTCTTGCCATGTAGACTACAATACCAGTACAAATTAATGCACACTTTTTCTTTGAACATTTTTGAACATTTTCTTTAGAAAATGCCAGACGGCCACATTTTCCCCAGAACTGATAGTGCATATAAATTGCAAAATGATTTTATCATTTCTACTAGCGGTAGGGAATATGATCTTCTTTGATGCTTGAACTATTTTGCCAGCACTAATTAAAGAGATTTTAATTAGATTTTTAGGAATTACTTCAAGCTGTAAGAAAACATAATTTCTTGATTAAATTTTGCATAGTTAAATTATATTTTGCAAATCCTTGTAACCCACAGCTCTTCACTTGTAAACAGAAAAGATGGATGAATTGTACAAATAAGCAGCTGATTTGGCCATAGAAATACTCTTACAACTAGTTTTAAATGTCCAGGAGCCTGGAAGTACTAAATCAAATGTAAACTTTAATCCTAAATTTATTCTGTTGTGTGCCCAAAGTCATTATAATGCTAAGGGGAATATGTTCCTCAGTTCTGAAGAGCTAGTCAAGAGCAATTAAATGGAAAAGGACTTTTAATGCAATGTGTAGGAGACTGAATTCAGGACATGAATTGTTAACAGCACAAAGTGAAATTAACTTTATTCTCCTTGCATAGATATAATACTTCATCAAAAGTATTTTTAATGACACATTGAAAGGTACAAAAAAGTGTAAGACTTTAAGCTGTTATTGGCATGGAATGGAAGATAACCACCTCAAGACTCCTTTATGTCTTTGAAAATTTTCCACTGGCTTGTAGACAAATCTGATATCAGCAACAGATATAAGATGGGAGAAGCTGGAGGGGTCTTAGCATTAAGTGGCATAACTCTTTTTCCTGCATCACTCCATGTGATCATGGTTATGTGAATGTATAGACTATCTACCCTTCTGCCCCCCCCAAGTAAGAATGAAGTTGTATTCATCTTTGGACATTATACTGTATCCATCATTGAGACAATTTGAAGTTGCATGGCTGGAAGCCCTGAGTATTTCATTTTTATCTTGTATCTGTTAGTTTCCTGTAGCGCAAAGTTCACTTCAAGTACACTGTTTTTGGAAGGGCTCAGCAGAGGCTGTTCTCAGAAGCTGGTCAACTTGACTGCTGCCTCTGAAGTAGGATGGGGTGCTTGGCTGCTAGCAGGAAGCAAAATTTTCTCTCTGAATAATAAAAGGACCACAGCTGTATTTGCATGGGAAAGAATAACTTAATATTTCATTTTAAGCAGTCACTTACATAACCTATTAACACTGTAAACCCCTCTGTGGCCTTCCCTCTGCCCCAGGCTGGCACTGGTGATGTCCAAGGATCCTTGGCTCTACTCTGCATGGGACAGATGCATAACCCTGGCTCACATTGCTGAGGAAATTGCCTTATGGGGAGAAAGAGCTGAGGGGTCTCCAGAAAGATAAGAAACATGAAATTGCAGTCAGAGGTAGGGTTGTTGAGATAGAGATTAAGAAGAAAATAAAAGCCATTATGAAAAGGTATAAAATTGTACAGGAAAAAATATGGGGGAGTTTTTGGATCACCGGGTGAAGTCAGCAGTCAATTGAGTCATCAATGTCAGCATGTAGATGTTAATGGAATAGGTTGGTGCTGAAAAACAGAAACTCAGTAACATTGAGGATCTGCTGCAAAGAGCCAAAGAGGACTGTCCTGACAGAGACCTGCCAGGCCAGCAATGTATTTTACCAGGGGTGGTGAGCATGTTAATGCTTAGTCAAAGAGCCCCTTGCATTACAGTTATCTTTTATGCTTTTTGGACAATAAACATATATTTTTATATATTCTTCTTACAGAGTCTCTCTGCATGTGGATAAAGATGATGGAGCAAACTGACCTGAATGGGGATGCTAACAATTAGAAGCTGGCCATGATTTTTGCTGATGGTCTGGATACCTTGGATGAAAGCCATTCCGCCTATGGATCACTCCCCAAATGTTGCTGTTGGTAGCCGCCCTGTCACTGTTCATGTTGGGACTGGGCACTGAAGTCATGGAGTATTGTTCCTGCTTCTCATTTGAACACCTGAAACTTTTTAAGGAGCAATTGGGTGATGAATAGCCTGATTACTAAGAACAAGTAATAAATAAAGAAGAGTGGGTATTCTTTGTTGTGTGCAAATATTTTGTAGCTTTTATAAGCATTTGCTAGGGAAAAATCCATCACATTATTTCTGAAAACATTTGCTTAGTCTGAACTCATGTGTGCTAATGTTTGTTTGAGAGCAAGAACACAGCCTCTGGAGTTTACGTAGAAGTTTGCAAATCATGTTTTGATTGTATCATTCTCACTCTCTTCTATTCATTGCAGAATAGATAGTAGGGGTCCTTACGAACATTATTAGGGCATCTGTAACAACAACTGAGTGCTGTCTGTGGTTCCATGAGTTTGTGCTCACTGATAAATATACAATTCCAAAGCCATATTATAGTTTCTGATTTTTCTCTTTCTTAAGCCTGAAAAATGACTGTCAGAAGAACCCATAAGCATCAGTTTCTAGATATCAAAAATTTTGTTATATATATTTCTGATCTTTACTGCTTGAGAATTGTATTTTATGTGGAAATGCTTGGGTTTCTTTGCCGCATTCTGAGCTTGTAACTGAATTTATGACAGTAGTGGTGGTAAAGAAGGTATTTAACTTTTAAAAAATGTTATATATGATTTAAAATGAATTATCCCAGACATTCATTAATCAAAATGAAGTTTCAAAATTGAAGTTTTTAATATAGCATCCTTACAGTCAACTAGGTCATCATCTGTGCAGTGAAATGCCCACTTTGGTGAAGCAATATATCTATATAATGTTATGAGATACAGTTATAATGATGTCAGCATTTCTTTATTTGGAGGGTGTCCATAAAGCAAATGGAGTTTGTATGTACCCATTGAGATAATTGGATCCATCACCTTCACTGACAGATTTATTGTTTCTGCATACATCCATTCTACTAAACTGTGTGTGTTGAAGTATGTTATTTTCCCAGATGTGCAACAGATGCTTTAAAACATCAGCTAGAGTTTTATAAACTGTATAATTCAATTCTAAATCATGTCAGAAGTACTATTACTGCAGTGTTAAGAAGGATTTATATGTCCAAGATTAAATAATTAATAGAACAGTTGATACACAGGAAAGATTATACTAGTTAAGAGTACATGATAGATGATACCATAACAAACTTTTCCTATAGACATCATGTTTAGATCCTTCAAAGGCTGTCAGGGGTGAATTGGTTCTGGTTTTAGCTCTTCATTTTCTAATATATCTACTTGTCTTCTAACAATTCACCTCTGTCAAACAGATATGAAAGGTATATTATTAAATTGAAAATATCGAGAACCAGCTGAGTCATTGTCTGTTACAGGATTTATTCCCCTTGCAAAAACATGACTTTATTTTGCCGTGATTCCACCTCACATGGCATGGTTTGTAGAGTCTTCCTAACTGGGATATGTACACAAAAATGCCTCAGCTGAGAGGAAGACTAAGGCTCAGCTAGTGGAAAGCACTGACACAAATCCGTTTCTAGCCTGTTCCCTCCACTCTTACCTCAAACTCATTCATGTTACTGGGAATCACTATGGGAAGAGATTACAAACGAGAAGAACTAATTCCCATAGAGTTTTCTTCTCCTATATTTCTGTCATGTGAACATATGTAAAAGATTCTCACTGAAAGGCTTCATGTTCTGTGAGAATGTTAGATAGAGGGCAGACATAATACTACTGTGAGTCTGTCTTTTACTGATTGGTTTTTGAGGAAAATGTTCCATCTTGGTTAAAAAGAAGACAGGACAGCTCATTGAAAATGTAAGCTGTTGGGCTGTTCTTCCCCTCAAGAGGCAGCTGTAATAGGTATTCTTTGTCCAACCAAGTCTTTAACTTGTGCAGAAGTTATTATTCAGTCAGTGTAGTTTTCATGTAATACCTCTTGTTAGAGTCTCTGCTGATTTAAAAGACATGAATAATTAAAGTAAGTTTAGATATTGAACAAAGCTGTCTGCTTGGCAGGTATATGCTGCTCAATCAGAATTTAGCCTGCATCCTAGCTCTAATAAGGAAATAATTCTTGGGATACATCCAGGTGTATTCCAAAGCTTGTGATGAGTTTTACCCATAATATACGACACTTTCACTTTAGACAATTGCATGCTATTGCTCTAAAGGAGCAACTAAGAATAATTTTTGAGAAACTGGTTTTGGACGTATTTTGGCCAGTGAGAGTGTAATGAGTGATTTCCAGCAAAATATTTGTCCTATGAAATACAAAGCAAATTTAATCTGGCCTACTATTTTGTTCACTTTCATTCAGTATATTTTTAGCAGTAAAAACTGTTCTGAAAACCAGTTTAAATATCAAAGATGCGGGCTCGATGGACCTTTTTTTCTTTCTCTGTCATTCACATTTTGGCTCAAAATGGACAAATCTCTGAAGTGAAAAGCCTTCCCTTGAAGTGTTTGGTAATATTATATAAGAAGGCCACCACAGAGAAATATAACTTGTCATTTGTATCAGTGAATGGCCTGTCAGAAAAACTGTTCTTAGCTATAGAGCGGAATAAGATATATAAAAAATACTTCCTGTGCAGTTTTTTCATCCGGTTTGAAGTAAAACCAAAAATATTTTGTATTTTTATAAGTTAAAATGGAGCCTCTAAATCTCTCAATGTTCAAATGTCTGCAAAAAAGGCATTGGTGGGGACACAAATCCATCTTATAAGGTTCCCTATGCACCTGCTGTTTCCCAGTGCTTACACCAGCAGCAGTGGTATCTTCTTTGTGCAGGGTAAGTCCTTTTTCTAGGACTTCACTTCTTCCCTCCCAAAATAAAGAAGCTAAGTGATGATGTGAACCGCTACTCATGTCAAAGAGCTATCAGGCTTTCTGATCTCTGCTGGTGACCTCATGTCATGATGTAACCTTGTGATATTTTGATCCACTCGGTACGTAACATAGGTAAAACCAACTGAATTTTGTATCTTGAATTTATTATAGCTGTCCTCCATTAAAAATGCTGAATTTTTGAGTTAAGGACAGATGAAAAGAGATGTAAAGATGGTCTGCTTGCTTTTTTTTCCATGTTGTTCATCGACAGCAGATAAGTACATCTTCAATAGAAGAATTACATTCTTATTCACGTGATTCTTTCCTTGGAAATTGTACTGCCTGTGCAATGGGAGAGGCAGAGATCCTAGAGCAATGTGGTTGGTGACTCTGTAATTAGAAAATATGTCACAGTATGCAGACATAAAGAGGAGAAGGTATTGTTGCCAAAATAATTTTAGTTCTGGCATTCCTTAGCTTTTCCATGGTTGATTTTACCTCCCTCACCCCAATATTTTTAAAGGTCTTTTTTCCCCCATACTTTAAAAATTGAGTCTTCTAAGCCTGACTTTTCTATATTTGTCTATGCTTGTAATAGGGAATCATTGGGCAAATGGGCACACCCCCACCCCCCTCCCCATCTTTATTATTTATTTAGTTTCATAAGATTCTTTCTGGAATTGATGCAATGAAGCAGTCTCCTGAATCTAAAGTTAACATCTCTGAGTACTCTCATTATATCCCTGTAATTTCATAAAAACATTTTAAACATTTTTTGGTGTTTGTCAGTCTCTTTTATTTAAACATATGCGCATAAAATTCATCAAGTCAGGATTTGTGTTAAAATAAGTTTAATTTTTGAGTGTAGAGGCAGTTATGAAAGATCAAAGTATATATCTAATATTGAGTTTAAGTGATGTGCTATATCTGCGTGGGTATCACCATGGCAAACATGCTGGCATCTGCTTTTACAGAATATTTTGCAGTTTCAGAATAATCTTTAAAGATGTTTGGTTAAAACATTTCAGCATAAGTTTGTACCTCTGGGCATAATTGTTCTTTCTGCTCTAAGTGTGATACCAGCTATGTTCTTTTGAGATTAAGGAAATTATCATTGCAGACAACACAGACAGATGACTTTACACTGTGTACAATTTTCACTGTGCTACTCAAGTCTCATCATAATTTGATGTCATAGTTCAATCATGTCTCTTTTGTTAACAAAACAGGAACAACAATTCATCTTCAACCCTCACCATATGGCAGAGATATTGATATGCAACAAGGCATTAGTCAAATTAGCATTTTCTGCAAACCATGCTCATCTGTGTAACTGATTCAATAATAATATGTGTTCTACAATGAAACTTATAATCTTTGCTAACTGCAAATGCCCAGGCTCCTTTTTGGCAAATCCGTGAAGTGTGAGTAATCTAGTTTTGGGAAGAAGTTGTTGGGTTTCTCTTTGGGTTTTCTTTTCTTATGACAGTTGTTTTTTGGAGAAATGAGGGTGTCCAATATGTTACTATACAATAATCGAGAGCTTTTGATGCAGTGAAGGCTTTTTATTTTTTTAAGGAATCTGTTCAGGGATAAGTCTGTTGTTCAAACCCAGGAGTTCCTTCTTCTTTCAGGCTTACCCTTAAAATCTGTTTGCATTTTTGTGCATGTAAAATGGAATAAAATAATTTTATTTACATATGTCGTCATTCTGGTTTTTTTTAAACAGTAGCATCTTCTGAGCAGTCTACAGTTATGTGTGTTCTAACATGATGGATGCATGGGTTTGACAGGGTTACCTTGCTGCTCTGGCTCATCAAAATGGTTTTATTACTTTCCATGGCAAATACTGCCTTTCTCCTTCTTTTGAGAATTTCTGCTTTTGCTCCTGCAATCCCAGTCACCATTAGGAATATGGTCTGAAGCACACAGCCAGCCACTGAGGCCTCATTAAGAAAGTTCTGCTATAGTATGCTGTAAAGTCCTCAGCTCTTGGCGGTACTAATGAATCTTTTGAACTTCTGCTTTTAAACTATCTTTTTTAGTGAAGAAAGAGGATGAGAAGGTGTCTGTCACCTTGGGGCCAAGATTTTACATTTAGCAGTGCTCAGCATTCATTGAATGTAAACGTCTGCAAAAACTAGTTCTGCCCTGTGATGGTCCAGGTCCCACAGGGGTCCAGGCAGACACCAGTGTGTCAGCACTCAGGTGCTGATGGTTCTCAGAAATACCTTGCTCTCCCCAGGCGATGGACTGGGAAGGATCCTCAGTTGATGCTGACATTTAGCTAGGATAAGTCTAGGTCTAAGCTTATGTGGTTTTTAATGCAGCAGATACATCATCTACACTGATTTTCTATCTGTTTCTATTTATTATTTAAGATTCTGACTCCAACTCAAGGTACTTAACAAGACCTGGATAATTTAACATATGTCTTGTGTTTAGGTTGTAATCTCAAGCACCGACTGAGCAAGGAAAACTCACGGGCACCACCTGCAGAGAACCTGTGGGTGGTATTGTTAGTTAGAGACACACGGAGCCATAGTTCCCTTTCTGCTTCCTCTTTGCATTTGGAGTTGGTGGTTGGAGGCTCATGTAGCAACAGACTTCAAGGACTAGTGCTATCTCCTCAGTGAGTGTCCAAAGCAAGATGGGAACCTAGATTTTCAGACACACTCTCTTTTGTTCTAATCTCTTGTTCCTGAGATGTAGTGGTCACAAGCTCCTATGTGTCCAGGTAGTCAAATTATTTTTTTTCTCTCCTGAGTTAGCCGTGAATTAGGAAATAGACAGACTGAAAGGTGAATAGATGAGGATTCACGAATTTACAGTAGCATGCAGTATAATTTGAAATCTCTTTAAAACCAGAAAATCTGCAATCCAAAGTTGTTTTGCCATTTGAGGAATTTTAACTGCCTGCCTCTCTTTGCTTCCAAATGTTTGGTTTTTTACGTTGTCCTGTAGTCTGCTGCCCAATAGTATCAGGCACTTACAAACTTATTAAATGTTAATTTGGAGCTGAAGTCAGTTTCACAGATATAGATTTTCTCCTCTGGGATTGTGGTAACAGTCTTTTTCATTTTGGAAATTGTTGTTCTGCAGCCTTTCTGTGGTTATCTGGAGTCTGTAGCTGGCTGAATGTGTAGAAGTAAAGTGCACTTGGATCTACCTTATTCCTTTTAGTAACAAATTCCCTGTTTTTCCTCTCATTTATATTTAGTACTAATATCTTATAGTCCTTCCTTAAATAAATGGTCCCATTTAAAGGCAGAACACAACCTAAAATATAACGGTCCATTACAGCCTTACTTCTTTGCTACAGATTTATCTAAGCTGTTTAGTTCCCATTATAACTCCACTCAGGAGCTTCACATGCCCCGTTTCTCCTCCCTTACCTCACTTATCTTTCTGGGAACATAAGGTACAAAATGATAATTCATTCTCCTGCTGACTACCTCCTTCCAGGCTGTACCACAAACTGTACCCTCCGTGGCTCAAAGTAATTCAGTAGTCAATTGCATTTATTAATTTATACATAGCATTCACATTTTTTTTTACCGCAAAACACTGGATATCGAATTCATTGCAGCAGTTACACAAATACGTGCACAAGGGAGGTTAGGAATCAGGCTGTACTTCAGTGGCTGCCCAACTTAGGGCCCAGAGCAGAGCAGTGCTGGGGGCAGTTTTGCAGGCTGTTGGAAAACCTAAGAAGATCCGTTATCTGCTGCTGCTGCTCCTTTGGGGTGCTGGGTTGCCCTTCCTCCTCCTCCTCCTCCTCCCTGCAGGGTGCTCTGCCTGCTGTTTTGGGAGGGAGTGCAGAAGAGTGCCTGCCCTCCCAGCGCTGCCCTCCCCTCCTGCACCTGGCTCTGTACAGCTCCTGCCTCCTGTCTCCAGACGAAAGCACTTTTTATGTTTGTTTGGCAGCGTAATGCTGCCCCATACACAGCATCCTTTGCCAAAGAGGTCCACCACCCATCTGCCTCTTGCGAAGATCCTCCTCCACGTGAGCCTGACTCTGGTAGCTTCACGGCCCTCTCCTAGGACACGCAATTTTAGACCGCAAGAGAGCAGCAGTGCACAGCCACCCGATTACCTTACTGGAGTTTACTTAAATTCTATGCCCTGATTTGATGTAACTGAAGGATCTGATTTTCAGGCAGTGCTGAAGAGTCAGAGCTCATGGGAGAGTCAACATGAACTCTGGCCTTAAGCCACAGGAAAAATCAGATCTGTAACGATGCAGGGCAATCTTTAATTCTCAGGCTGGAGGTAGTTTTTATGAGCTGCAGGTAAACTGTTGCATACAATCAGAGCTGAAGGCATATTTATCTTAATGGAAAATGAAAAATATACCCTTCCTTCCATTGATTAAACCTGTTCCTGTGTGTTGCAAACCTTTCCATGGCAGCTATCCACTATTATTTTCATTACAGTTCAGGCGCTGCAGGAGAACTAAAGTAAAATCAGGAGGTGGCTGCAAATTAAGCTGTTATATAAACAGCTGCTTCTGACACTCAGCCAAACAACTGACTGCTGCATTGTGGAGCAAGGCTTAGTTCCCATTTTAAATAAAGGAAGCTTCTGGCATGAATGGATATAACCCAAGGCTCTGAGACTGGGATGGCAGTAGTTTCAGCTCCAGTTGCAGATGACAGGAAGGTTAACTGACAAAGCCATAAATTGCCAAAAAGTTAATCACCTGTGTACTTTTGGGCAAGAAAATCCTGCCCGTGCCTTCTTGGTTATGTATATCTAGACCACCTCATGCACAGAATTTTCTTCTCCATCAACAATTGTAGTAGGGATTTTGAGAGGGCTGAGAGGGTGGTTGCTTGGCATTCATGCATTAAATGAAAAAAAAGAGAGAAATGGTTTAGGACCTACCAATCTTCAGGAAACCCCGAGGACTGTGCTGGCAGAACCAACTGCTCTGGAGCTGTGCTACTTCAGTGGGGTGCTGGCAACCTGAGGACACTGAGGGTGTGCGACACCAGGGGATGTTAGTTCTGCACCTCAACAGTAGCAACAGTCCAGGGAACAGTAGTCTGGCATCTTATGGTGCAAAATACCTGTGGCGTGAGCTTCTGTATGTGCATCCTATATAGGCAGGCTGCTGTTCCTGAGGTTTTAGATGGAGCCTGGAATTTATTTCTCTTCCTCAAACACAACCAATTTTCAGTCAGACTGTAATTGAGCCTTGTAATACAGCGTTGTGACTGGAGATTACATCGCTGGCTGGAGAGGTGCAGGCTTAGCTGTGGACAACTGTGGGGGAATAACTGTGAGGAATTCAGTGGTAGTACTGTCACTCTCTGGGAGCCCAGGAGAATCCTCTATCCCATAGATAAATCACCTCTCAACTCACCCCAGATTAATGGATCCCCAGAATGAGAGATCTATGGCCATATAATGTGACCTATCTATAATGAATGAAAGGTATAGATTAAAGCAGTGACCAGCAGTGTTATTTGTAAATAAGAAACATTGTCCTGTTATGAGAATAGCTTAAAAAAAGTATTATTCACCTAACACTGCATTAAAGATTGCCTCTTGTAGAGAAATTGCCTGTGTTGATCTCACTCACACAGTGCTTGCTGAGCTGATGATGGACAATATTGTCGGTGCTAAATTTAGGGGATATGGATGCTACACAAGAAGCTCTGCTCTAAAATACAACAGCACCTCCATACTCAGCAAATCTGTTCCCCCTCTGCATTCATAAACATGCCTGCTAGTGTTACAAATAATTTTTACTAGTTTTTTAGTCTTGCTTGCACTTCAGAAACAATATAACTAAGTGGTGTCAGCTGGATTTTATTCACCTGAGTGCATTATTGTTAGAATTGTGGACTACTTTCCATTACAGGGACAAGCGACAGGGTTCTGCAGAGCTGTAACAGGTCGCAAGGCACAGCGGCAAATTCTGACCCCTCCAGCTAAACCTGTATGGGGCAGCTATGCAGGTCAAGGGCATGTGCTGTACTCTCCAACTGTTCACACTTTCCCTGTCCTGGATTTGGCTTATGCCAGGTATTCCTCTCCATGTAATGCATGGGTACAGCTGTAGGTATTCATATAAGGGAGGATGCCTTCTCTTTATGGCAGAGGACGTGTTCTGAGCTGTTTTGTTGATGAGCAAAGGAAGAACTCCTGATCCTGCTTGGTCAGGCACAGTTGTGAAGCCTTGAATTTTCCCTGGATGTTGGGGAGAAGCTACCAGACCTCCCCCCAACTTGGAAATGTCCCTGTGAACAGCCACTGTTTAAACAAGCCTTTCCTAAAGACAGTTTGACTCCCTGTTAGAGCTCCTACCTGTCAGACAACACCTTTCCAAACCTTACAGATCTCGGCTGGACAGAAACAGATTCACTTCTGATCAAAATAAGACAAAGGATGAAGAGCATTTGTGTGGCTGCATGGCTGCTGAAGCGGTATCCTGTGACAGAAGAAAACACAGATTCAATGAAGCTGTTAATGAGGTGGGGGATCTCTGCCCTTCTGCATTCAGCTTTAAACATCTTAATTTTCCTGTTGGAAAAAATCATAGGATCATAGGGTAATCAGCCCTGCACATGCACAGTTTTCTGTGCAAACATATTCCTGACCAATTTATAGGCAGTTGATATTGTGTCTGTAATATTATTATCCTTTAATTCAGATAATTTTCCTCCCTCTCAAATACCCCTCTTAATGTATTTATAAAAGCTTATCATATCCCTTTTCAATAGTTGCCTTGCTAGGCTAAGCAGATAAAAGTAATTTAACCTGTTTCATAAAATATATTAAGTGTTCTCAAAAATTCTCCATTCACATAATCATTGTGATGGTGCTTCTTTGAGCCTGTTCCCATTTGAATTCCTCTTTCATAAAGATAACTCAAAGGATATCTTGTCTTTATAGAGGATTTTCTGTTCTCCTTACGTCACTGTGAAATAAAATACTCTCAACTACTGCTATGCTCTTTCTTCCTCTTCTTCCCTCTTTTTAATGCTATTTTGACTTCTGCTTCTGTGTCCCTAATGATATATCCTCATTCCCCTCCATCTCTTTTTAATGTGAGGCATAAACAAAGCACCTTATTTTGGGAAAATACTGCTGTAAAAAGTTGATTGAAAAGAAAAAAATCAAAGCTCTGCCTATTTTGTGTCATACTTGCAGTGACAGAATTAGGACAAAACTGAACAATTTCAAAGTAACTTGAAGTATTTTGTTTTGGCATAGAACTTCTAATGAGTATTGTCATGGTAACTGTTTGAAGACACTACACTGCATGTCGTTTGGTTTTACTGGTATCACTTTAATGCAGTAGTATTAAAAATAGTGGAAAGACTACCCTCATTGCAAAAATTGGATCAGTTTGAATGATTCATGATGGAATTGGGAAATAGATTATTTTTTTGTTCTTCTACAAATACTTCAACTGAGAGGAGCAATGGGCTAGGCACGAGTGCTATTCTCAGCTACTTGAGGTCTCCCATCTTTGACTGTGTGTTTATTAATGAACCATGATTTAACTCTGCAGAAGGTCTAGTGTAACAATGTGATTAAGATCTTACATTATACCACATAAGAAAGTATCCTGATGGCAATGTACCTCTCATCTAATGGCAGAAATGTAGGCACAGGTAGAAAGGAAAGCAGGCAAGAATCACTCCTAATTTCTGAGGTGAGCCAAGTTATAAACATTTTCAAATTTACAGGCAAATAAACCCAAGTGTGAGGTGGCATGTCAAGACGTGTGGTCAGAAATAAAAAATGCGACAGATGGAGTGTGAAAAGAGGCAGTGGTTTGACTCCATGTGTTTTGGCAGGTATGAATTTATATGTTTTGGAAGGTACCAGCCTATTAACTTTGAGAAAAGCCTGGAGAGATGAAGTACAAAGTGGGAGGGTATAAAGGCAGATTGGCTTTCATTTGACAAGAGCTATCCTTAAATGTCATCCCTGACTTTTTGCAAAATGCAAAGATGAATTTGAAGCCCCATTGATTTTTCAGATATGTGATTTTGTCTGACAGGCAATTATGAGATGGTCTGAAAGATACTGACTGCCTTCTTCAAAATTCAGGTGCCCTCCACTTTAATAAACTCCCAGAAATTTAATAGAAATTCATTACTTACAGAGATTTGCAGGGTTATGCCTTTATACAAATTAATGTTTCATATAAATCTGCACAAATATGGAGAATGTTGTCATGAAACATTGTATCTTTATTACAGAACTCTTTTGTAGGGATATTGTATGTTTCATGATATCAGAGATTTCTTTGATAGCTCAAGAGGTAACTCTAAGGCAGCGTTTATTTACTTTCCTTTTCTTAATCTCTTTATACTTGCTATATTCTAAAAAGACTTAAAATGTTTCAAAACCAAAATCATTGGTGCAACTGTCTTGTTTCATCCCTGGCAGTTATAAGCTTCCTTATTTATTATCATATATTTCAGGCTCAGGTGATGTCATCTGAGGCTTATTGTACATATGAATGACAATAACAGATTGGGTTTTATGGGCATGTTTGTCTGACAGGCTAGGTAAAATTGGAAGAAAAAATGGGGCTTCAGTAATTGTTGATAATAAAGAAGAGTTAGGGTCTAGTTCAGCATGATACTGAAGTAGATGCTTAATTTCAAGCACATGAGCAACTCCATTAAACTTGATTGCACAATTAAGTGTTTGAAAGATCAGTCCCTGAAAGGCTTTTAATGTTTAGGTCATAATGTAGAAGTGCACAAGCTTCTGATAACCCATCCTATTTGACTGAAAATTGATAAATGAGTATTTCACATTCATGCCCACAGGTTGTAAAAAGACTGCCAGAAATGGCCTTAGAAAGTACGGTGCCTGAAATGAAGGGAAGAAGGGAATGTCAGTCTTGGCCAGAAGTGCTTAATTTTGACTTAATACCTCGGTGAAAGAAGGGGAAAGAACTAGCAGGTCTCTGTTTTCACAAAGAATTTGATTGTCTACTTATGGAATTTAAATGCCTTCTTGGTAGGAACACAATGAAACAAGTCTTCAAAACTGAACTGTGTGCGGGTCCTATGAAGTGAAGAACTGGGACACTGAGTTTTAGCTCATTCAGTGATTCTTTATAAACTTATGGCATAGGCTTAACTGGAGACCTAAAATAAGAATATACTGCAATTTAGATAGTCTTAACAACTAGTCAAGGGACAAATGGTCTGAGAACCTGTCTGTAGATCTCTGAGGGAGCAATTGTAAATATTCCAGATTTATAAATGGAACAGAAAGACATTCAGATCCCAGAACTAGTAAAATGTAACCTCTGCAAAAGTTAAGTTGGAAAGCAGACAATAGATAAGAAAATGGAAACTGAGGTGGGGAAAAGAACTACATACCTGAAAAGTTCTTCCATGAAAACTACCTGAAAAAATGTTTAGAACAAGTCACAGTATGTCAGAGATTTCTCAGTCATGTGTCTTGTAACAAAGGGGAGGTGTTGAAGGATGACACCTCTAAGACATCTTCCATGCAAATTACAGTACTGATTCAATTGATATATTTGTGCAAAACTCTACTGTCCCTTTAATAACATGAGATGTAATTCAATGAATTTTATCCCCCAATATACAGAAATTATGGGGAAATCTGTTCCCCATGTGACATTAAGGCTATGCAATGCTCTGTATGTGACATGAAATCTATTAACTAATGGGAGAATGACTAAAAGAAACACCACAATGATTTTTTGTGTGATCACATTACACAGTGCAGACAAGAAAAATCTAATCTCTTACATGTCATATGTGTTATTCAGAAGAATCTTAAGTGGTATTCCTGATCCTTGTTAACTAAATAACCAGACCTTGTTCTGATGGAATTTTTTAACCTTGTTAATAGCTGACTTCTTTTTTCCCCATCTCAAATACCAATTCTCCTGAAGAACTAGGGCAATAAGGTCTCAGCAACTAGAATGTTTTGAGTTCCATTTTATTTTCAGCTTTCACTTAAGATATTAAAAATGGGTAACCGAGACATCTCAATTCTGTATTTTATCTAAATCAAAATACGTTTTTATATGAATGGATGGTTTGTACAAAATAGAAACTGGAACAACAGAGGCAACTAGAATAATTGTTTCTCTCATTCATCTATTGTGAGCTTGAATCTGTTGGAAAAATTACACTTTTTTTCTGTTAATGGGCAAATGACAGCCTGCTCATCTATGTAGTGATCAAATCCCATTATGACAACTGGGAAATCTCTTGCTGACCACTAAAAGCTGAAATTTTCCCTCCTGTTTTGAACAGATAATGATGTCTTTGAAAATAGCAAGTTGAAGTGCAAATAACAAGTGTCTTGTTAAAATATCAATGGCTATAGGATAAATCACTCTGAAATATAAGTAGCCTTGAGATTTCAAATGAGAAACATATATCAGACAATGATCACACTGAATACAGCTGGAAGGTGGCATAATTAAGTTATCTGCACAGAATATTTTTATGTGGTTTATTTAATCTAGGCTTGAACCCTAGGTTTGGCCTGTTGAAAAAACCAACACTTTCTTTTGCCTCTGTGGTGGAGCATGGGTCTTATCATCCCTCTCATGTATTTCTGACTGTGAAGTCCTCCTCCCTTAGCCCCAGTTTCAAGCTCAGATATCAGCCAGGTACTGACCCTTAGCACTTTCAGAAACCCTGGTTAGGGATCCTATAGCTGAACCTTAAGGGTTTACAATGTAACACAGGAAGAACTAAGGTTAAACAGTATAAATGGAATATAAATATAACCATAGTGCATAACAATAGCTAGCCATATGTAGGTTGGAGAGAAATAAAGCCTATAATATGTACTGTATAATCAATTAGTATTCCAGACGTAGTCTGCAAACAGATTTTGTAAAATGGGAACACTATATAATTAATAGGTACCCGTATCACACTGAAGAGTTGATTCATTGCTAGAAATAGGGGTATTACATCAATCTCTGGAACACCCTAGAATGTGCTAATCAGAATATTCCAAGCTTAAGTAAGGAAAGAAAGATACTACAGTCTGCACAAATATATTCCTGTGTTAACTACCTGTGGAATTGAAGGAGGAGCCAGGGCAAGCTCTTATGTTTTTTCATACAAAGTATGCATGCAATGGAGGATGTCTGATTTGGTAGGAGTGTATACACACATATGCACACATGTAAACACATCTGCAGGGTTTCTGTGGATTTGCAGAGCAAAGCACAAAGTTGTTGGCTATCAGAGCCTGCTGGTTCCATGCCATAGATGCAGTGAGATGCTGTTTCATGACGCATAGTCACTGTTCCATTTAGAATGGGGCTACTTTCATGCCTATGCCTATGCAAACAAGCATGCAAAATAATACTCTTTTTCAATGGGCTAATTTGATTTAGAGACAGGGTTTGACTGACCTACTGTTTATCTCCTTATTCATATATTGGAGGATGGAAACAATTATTGATTAATGCATGCGATACAGCAATAGAAATAATAAATTATCATTTATCATTTCATGGTGATATACTTGCTAGAGCATCAAAGATTATCAAAGTATTTCTGCACTAAGAAAAAACCCCCAAATACTCAGTTTTGACCTCACTTATATGATGGACTTAATTATGACTGCATGTACTAATTGATTTTATGTTAACAACTACACGCCCTAGAGAAAATCTGCCTCTGACATAATTTGGTTACAACAGAAATTGAGGAGAAAACAGTGCCTGATTTTTGGTTTAGACTATTGAAGAGCATTTGGAGTACATGATGCACAATATCTAACACAAAATATATCAGGATTAAGACACGTCATTCTCCTGGAAGTAACTATAAGAAGAATAAAAACCATAATACGGTCCATTTTCTTATGGATGAGGATATAAAATTTTACTGCTAAGTTCATATTCATTCATGACTTCTGCACTTCATTGTTGATATCTATCTTGTTGGGACATGATTCTGCTGTCCTTGAACATAGTGTCAAAACTCCTGTCCACTTTACTAGGACAAAATCAGGTTCTGAGCACTGATTTTTCCTACTAGCATACAGTCAAGGCTGTAAAAAGTGTTTCTTCAACCTTGCTAAACCACTGTAATAACCCTTTTTAGTTTTAACATGTGCACTAATTAACTTACTAATATTAAATTCTGATTGCTGAGCATCGGATAAGTAATAATGAACTAACCATAAGAAATCTTAACAGTTAAAAACAAGTCAGAAATAATTCCCTGAGCAATTTTGAATAATGACTGAGAGTGATTCTTCCATGAACATTCCCCTGTTCAGCCATATTATTGGTTGAATGATTTGTTACATTCTGCTGTTAATGTGTGGGATCAAGTCAAGTGGTATGACAGGTAAAATAAGATCTTAGTTAAAATGGTATTGCTTGAATATTTTTATCAATTAATATATATGGATGTAGACAATGCTATTAATTGAAATTGAATTTAATCAGACACTGCTTTCAGTCTCAGTGTTTTCCCTCAGTTCTCTCAGCCTGAAGAGGACCCAGTGGCTAGTAGCAGTTTTGTAGAATGGCCATGTAGGTCTTACAAAGTAAGAAGATATTAACTTTGGGGAAAGTTATTGTCTGAATGCTCTTATCTTTTCTTTTAAAAGGACTTAAAAAGTCAACAGAAATTCCTAGGGGAAGACAGATACAGAGATAAGTGTGTATTTGAAGGTAAAAGCAGATTCAGAGAAGTATTAAAGCTAACATCACAGATCGAACTCATGAAAACGTGGTATTAATGATCAATGACATGCTTACCACAGAAACAATGAAGGCCACAGCAAAGAACTGTAGAAGTTAGAGATGAAATGGTATATTAGGTTTCTAAAGTCAGTTTTTCTGCCAATTCAGGACTGATTTCTGCAGTGCACTTTATAGTGTTCCGTGCAGCCTGGTTTTAAAAGTTTCTAGCAATAGGCATTTCTTACTAGCAAGAAATTGCTAACACACAACTTAAAGTCATTAAAGGCTCAGTAAATCTCTAGTGATAATAGGATTCATCTCTCCTTTACTTACTGAGAAGTACTACTAGGCTTGCTCAAGACACCTAAATGCTGTGTTGAATAGATGCACATTGTGCAGATATGACTGTTGTTTGTAAGCACTGATGGCATGTCAGGCACTGAATAATTCTTAATCTTCAAGAAGCTCAATGGTTTTTGAAATACAATGTGAATTGTTAACCTTGTAACAGAATCTTTGAATTTGTGATCAGCAGGTAGGTTGATATTCTGCTTTATCTATAGCAAGTGGATAACTGTTATCTTGGAACAGATTCTGGTATTTGGATTGAGGTTTCTGGAAGAGGTATTTACTTACATGCCTCTTGCAGCCACCACAGTGCAAGGAGTGACTAATGTCATCAAAATAAACACCAGATGTTGCAATGTTTCCTAGGCTCCTTGTTCTTGACTTCTTCATAATCTGTTACAGTCACAGAGCAAAGACATTGTTATGGATTAATAGCATCCCACTGAAAACTTATTTTCTTGTTGAAGGCATCTATTCTCATATTTAAAATAGTTGATGGCAGATTCTTTCTCCCTTTATCTTCCTCACACATTGCTGTTGCCCATGCCGAAATGATAATGTTAGAAATGTGGGGTTCAGTGAACAACTGAAAGAGGGCTGTGCAGTGGATAACTCTGGTGCTATGGGGAGCCATGAGTCCATTTCTCTTGTGCATGAGTACAGCTAGATGACATTCACTGAAAGGCAGGTGCTTCACTCTTGCTGCAGTTTTGAATAGATCAAAATAAGTGCAAATCCTTTCCAAACGAGGTGAAATAGTTCAACAGAAAAAAATGGCTGAGAACTGTAAAAGGCTGCACAGTCTCTGCTTAGCATTGACTAAACCAAATGTTTTGATGTTTCTTTTAATATATGTTAAGATGAAATGCATCTAAACTTAATTTCAAAGCATAAATACATTCGTGTGTTTTAGGAATTAAAGAAACAATTAATCTCCATACACTTTATGGATTATTTCAGTTCTACGTGTGTATCTTATAAATTGTATAAAACACAGTGAATTTTAATAAAATTTGAAACATTTCAAATATTTGCAAGTGCAGGGACTTACTTGTCAGTTCCAATTGTAATTAAAAGAATACTTAAGAAGTCTTTTGCAGCTGACAAAGCATTTGCTAAATCAGAAGTCAGAGTACTTTGTAGGAGGCTTCAGGCAAATTGGTCAGTAAAAAGTGAGACAGAAAATATAAAATATAGTTTGCTGCTCATGAGTAATAATGACCTGTGTTCGACAGTATTAACCTGTTTGATTACAAATCACTGTTTTTCTCCAGTGAGTTTAATATTAAATCTCTGACTTGAATGGGCCAATAACTTACACTAAATTTTGTGATCAAGAGCAAATTATTTTCAGTTTTCTCCATCCTCCTGCTGTCTCACTTCAGTAATTTAGATCTTACTAGGACCAGTGAGATACAATAACCTGAAATACAATCTTGTAAAGTTATTTGTTGCTCTTTTCCTGGAGGGAACATTGCTGTAGAAAGGCTTTCAGGTATAGCTGAAGCAAGCAAGGAGACAATGGAAACATATGTTATATTTCTGATGAAAAAGTAATCAAACCCATGGTTTTCAAACACCTGTCAATAGGACTTGAAGATACTCATTCCATCAAAGCCAAATGTGTAATTCAGATGTGTAAATAAAGATGTAGTTTAATCTCTCAAGGTACCCAAGTTTTAAGGAATTTAAAACCCTTAAAACTTTGTGCTGTCTTATTTCTGTTAGATGTTGATTGATACCACTTAAAAGGTGGTAATTAAAATGAAGGACTCTGACAATTTTCATTTCCTTTTGAAAGTAATTCTGATGTTAAAGCATTCACTTCTGTTGATTTTTTTTCCTCAAGATTAATGTGTATACTAGTGAACACAGACAGTGCTTCCTCATAAAGAGGCTGATGTAGTATGGGCTCGATGAGCAGACAGCAGGCTGGATTAAAAACTGTCTGAGTGACTGGGCCCAGAGGGTGGTGATCAGTGGTACAACATCTAGTTGGAGGCCAATAACTAGTGGTGTACCCCAGGGGTCAATAGTGGGTCCAGTCCTGGTCAGCATCTTCACTGATGATCTGAATGATGGGACAGAGTGTACCCTCACCATGTATACTGATGACACAAAACTGGGAGGAGTGGCTGACATGCCAGTGTTGTGTTGCCATCCAGAGGGACCTCGACAGGCTGGAGAAATGAGCTGACAGGAATCTTATGGAGTTTAACAAGGGGAAGTGCAATATCCTGCACCAGGGGAGGAACAGCCCCAAGCACCAGTACCTGCTGGGGACTGATGACCTGGAAAGCAGCTTTACGGAAAAGGGCCTGGGAGTCCTGGTGGACAAGTTGACCATAAGCCATCAATGTGTCCTTGCGACAAAAAAGGAATATGGTATCCTGGGCTGCATTAGACAAAGTATTGCCAGCAGGTCAAGAGAGGTGATGCTTCACCTCTACTCAGCACTGATGAGGCCACACCTGGAGTGTTGTGTCCAGTTCTGGCCTCCCCGATATAAGAGAGATGTGGAGCTACTGGAGAGAGTCCAACAAAGGTCCAGTAAGATGATTCAGGGATTGGAACATCTCAGCTCTGAGGAAAGTCTGGGAGAGCTGGGACTGTTGAGCCTGTAGAAGTCTTGGGGGGATCTCATCAATATATACAAATATCTGAAGGGAGGGTGCAAAGAGGTTGGGGCCTGACTTCAGCGGTGCATAGTGACAGGACAAGAGGCAATGGACACAATCTGAAACACAGGAGGTTCCTGCTGAATGTGAAGATATACATTTTTTTTACTGTGACAGTAACCGAACACTGTCACTGGTTGTCCAGGGACATTGTGGAGTCTCCATCCTTGGAGATATTCAAAAGCTGTCTGGACAACTGGCTCTAAGGGACCCTGCTTGAGCAGGGAGTTTGGACCAGATGACCTTCAGAGGTGCCTTCCAACCTCAGCCATTCTGTGATTCTGTGTTTCTAAAATGGCACTTCTTTTAACTCATGAATTGGAAAAACAAAATGAGATGATGGTGAAAAAACTCATTATGTGTCTTTTATTTCTTCCTTTTAGAAGAATGAATTCATGCCCAGGTTTGCAAATTTGGCTTAAACATTTATAAGGTCCTGATTCACAAAATAAAATAAAAGACAATAACACTGTTCATTCCTTCTTGAATTGTTTATTTGTCAGAGAAAAATTTGTCTTTTGCTAGTTACTTGTGTACATGTTCCTTACCCTCAATAAATATGGACCTCAAACTCTTTCCAAAGGGAACATCACTCTGTAATTGTTGCATTCTTCTAGTGAGACAAGCTGTGGAAGCAGCTCACATATGCAGAAGAAGAATTAGGTAGAAAAATGTTATGCCAGACTCATTTATATTTATTTCTGGATTCGGTCCTGAATGCATTGGTTCCCAATATCATGTTGCTAAAAGCAGAGGAAAACAGCAGTATATGTAAGGGCAAGTATGGGTAAACAGACAAATGCAATTAAAACAATATAGAGGTTACTACTTTTCACTACTTCACCTGAAACCCCAAACATGATTTTTTCACTTTTTTCCTCCATTGTTATACCACTGATAATATTTAGTGGGATAAATTAGACCAAAAATGTATAGTAGCAAAAAGATGAAGGTGAAAAGAGATAGGAGGAAGAAGAAGGCACATAAAGATGAACAGAAACATGTAAGGTGGCTACAGACAGCTGCAATGCAATACAGGCATTGTGTTTCATGTTCTTTGACATAGGCAGAGAAGGGAGCATAGCAGTCATGCCAGCAGAATGAGACTTCAGGGTGATTTCCAAGGTATTCTGGGCAATAAGAATTGATGCTCTTTCAGAGTGCAGATTCCAGGGTTTTGAGTCTTTGAACATAGTGCCCAGTGTGTGAGTTGCTCTCACAAATCAAGGAGATGGTATTCAGACATCAGAGCAGATGATATATGCCTGTAGGAATTTGTACTAGTCAGAATTTGGAGAACTGCACTCTAAAGGAGCTTTAACTGTAAAGTGGGCTTTAGTTGAAGTCTTCTACAGTTTAGTCTGAAGCTAAAGTAAAAGAATAGGTTGAGTCCTGAAAAACCTACACTGGAGAAAATAGTGAAGCTTTCTGGGCACTTGAAGGTTATGAAAAACAGTGTTGGTCACTACTGCTGTTTGTGAATCTACTTTAGCTGTGGATTTGACTGAAACCTGAAGCAACAAATTATTTTACTTGCACAAGTGTTGTAAGCATTCCAGTTTAGCCCATTAGTGTCAGATCTACTTTTGTACAGCTAAGCTTTTGGATGAATAATTAAACTGAAAAAATCTGACTTGAAGAAAGATGTATGGAGCTGAGTATTCTTGAATTTGGACAACTGTGTCACCTTGAACCTCTCAGTTTCTTCTTTGTGCCTTTTCTTTGACACTGAAATGAGGAGGTGGTGAGTGAAACCTGTGAAATATTTCTGTACAGAGGCCCATGGACAAATTAACTATGCCAAGTCCTGATATCCACACATCTGTGATAAATACATAAGATTCATGTAAATGCATTTTTGGAGGAGATCCTACAGAAACTGCTTCCTTTTAAGACTGCAGTCTTTTTCTATTCTCTAGAGTATGAAGCCTATAGACTATTGAACTGCAGTCTTTGTTTTGATTCACTGTGTCAAATGCAAGTTATAAGAGGGAAAAGATATCCCCTTGATTTCTTTGTTTCCTCCCTGCCAAATAAAAGCATATTTTCTTGTCTGATAAGATTTAATTACTAGAATACATAAGTAAATATAATTTACAGCCAAAGGAATACTAAAAAAGAGGAAAAACGTAGTTTAGAAAAAGGAAAATCTCCATAAATACAATCTTCATGTCTTGATGGCATTTCTAGGTCTGCTCTTCAGAAGGCATAAAATACTCTCTGGCAATTTACTGTATAATGATTACAGTGACATTTTCTGCATATTTGGACTAAATGATATAGAAAATTATGATGTGGTCTTCACTTTGAGACTGGATTATTCAGTGTGTCAGTCATGCTCTTTATTAGTTGGTCATTTGTTTCATACTGAGCATGCGAGAGAACCTGTTTTTTTGTTTTTTTGTTAGCTCGTGTGTACTAGTGACACCAAGAAATAATCCTTGATTTGGATTCTAACTCTGCCTTATATTATTTTTTTCATTTCAGTTGAAGTTGATGTGTCTGTCTTTAAATACACATTCAACTTTCTGGTCTTTTTTTTTGGAACTTCTTGCTGCAGACTGTTATCTTGTCAGTGGTGCTAATTACCTTTTGCCCTGGTTAAGATGATTCCATTTTGTCATAGTTCTCTTTCCCTGTTCTGTTATATGGCTATCCTGATATTGCATTCCTTAGCCTGAACATCTATTAGCAATATGCGTCTGTGTTTCAACATTTATCCTCCCTCTCTTTATTCTCAGTTATTTGTTTTAATTTAACATGGTTTATATTTTACACATGAGCAATTAAGCATGTAAAACAATTAAATTGTTGCCTCCGATAGCATTTTGTATTACTTCACTCTTTCTACTTGGCCTGGTTACCTAGGTATCTTCTTGAACTTGGAAAGCTTACTGTTTTGGGGAAGATTTTGCTTCATAGGTTGTCATCACTGGTTTAGAATATATTGGACTGTATAATTTCTGTAATTTTTCACATTATTTTGCCAAAGCTGCATTGAAAGTGAAATGATTCTGTTGCAAACGCTCTTCCCTTATGTGTGACACGTCTGGGTGCATGGCAAAGACAAGGAGAATACAATTCTTCTGTCTCAGTGTGATTTAGTTATGGATATCAAGAAGACATTACACAAAATGGCAGAACAAGTACTCACTGCTAAGAATTAGTATAAAGCAAAATACTACAGCACGGAAAAGAAGGATATAAGTGAGTACCAACTGTTTCTGACCAACAGCACAATACTAAACCATTAACAGGAAGTGTTATTCTGGGATATGCTAACACAAGTTGTATATTGAGGGCATGGCAACTAATTGTTCTGCTAAATTGGCAGTAGTAAGATTTAAGTCGGAGTTTGGTGGACAATGCTGGGTATTTCATGCTAAGACAGATGCTGATAAATTGGAGAGAGCATGTAAGAGTAATAAAATAATAATAAGTTTAAAACATATGATTTAAGATGAAAGGCTACAACATTTGAGTTCTGTTCTAGAAGAGAAATAGTAGAGGTAAAAAGCTGTTGAAAATAGGAAACAGAGAGTGATCTGTGACTCCATATGTTCATTGTGCGCAAGAATTTAATTGCCTTTCTTTTCTCTAAGGATGGTTGAGATTAGGGGAGAGTTTCTAGTTATGAGGGTTCCTCAGGAACAAGCTACCAAGGCATGGGATGGGATTCCCACTAATGGAAATTTCTGAGAATAGATTAGACCAATATCTCTTAAGAATGGTGTAGATGTGTTTCATCTTGTCTTGATGTGAAGGGTGAGAACTGATGATCTAAGATCTTATCTCTAAGGGATCTAAGCTGCTATTGATAATGTTTCACCTCTATATTTCTATAACTAGCTAAAAATTCCAGAAGACAAAGTGGTAAGGCAGATCATCTTGCTTTATTTTGGAGTATACAGGTTAGGTGTTGAAGACTAAATCAGTTATCTTTGGCTTCTAGACATGGAGAAAGAAACAGTTGCACAACAGAACTCATCTGATCTCTCCTAGAGCCTTTACAATGGGCTGAACTCTGATCTGCCTCTTTCTTCTGACTCTGAAGAGACTCCCAGGTGACTAGATTATATTTAGGTGTTTAACTTTTATATGCCCAAATGAGGTGAGAGACTCTGAGCCCAGCACTTCAGATTCTGAGGTTCCTAGCATGCAGCTTTCTTTCTTGCACAAGTATGTGATTTGCCAAAGTGGTTTAGGGCGTATCTTCACAGATGGGTAGAGATAGTTTTACAGTTGGTTCCAACCCAGCAAGGCATTAACAAGAATCTTTCTGGATGGTTGGTAATTAGGTGTTTATGCATGACTGTGCTCTCTCCCACCCCTCAGCATGACATGGTGAGTTGGATTCAGACCACACAAATATACTCACAAGCTGGAAAGCAGCTATCAAGAAGGGTAGGAAGGAGGATCTGAGGAACTATGGGCTAGTTGACTTCACCTCACTCCCTGGGACGGTGATGGAGTACACGTCCTGGAAGTCATTTCCAAAGGCAAGGGAAAAGAAGATGATTGGGAGCAGACAGTGTGGATTTATGTAGGGAAAGTCATGCTTAACCAACATGATAGCCTTCTATGATGAGAAGAATTGCTTGGTAGATGAGGGAAGAGTGGTGGATATTTTTAGTCCTGACTTTAGCAAGGCTTTCAGCACTGTTTTCCATAACTGATACAGACTAGATAAGTGTATGGTGATGTGGCTTGAAAACAGTCTGAACTGCTGTGCTTAAAATGTCGTGATCAGTGGCCTGAAATCCAGGTGGAGGCCAATCACTAGTAATATGTTCCAGAGGCCAATATCAGGACCAATAGAGTTTAACACCTTCATTAATGACCTGGATGATGGGACAGAGTGCACCTTCAGCAAGTTTGCAGAGGAACTGGTTGATACCCTAGACTGCCATTCACAAAAATGTTGATGGCCTGGAGAAATGAGCAAACAAAAACTTAGTGAAGTACAAAAAAGGGATATGCCTGTACTTAGGGACAAATAACCCCATGTATTGGTATACCCTGGTGGTTGATCAGCTGGAAAGGAGCTTTGCAGAAAAAGAACTGTGGATCCTGGTGGACAAGAAACTGAACTTGAGCCAACAATGCACCTTTGAAGCAAGGAAAGGTTACAGCCTCTCCAGAACTACATCAGGAACATTACATCACCTGCAGGTTGAGGGTGTGATCCTTCCCCACTCCTCAGCACTGGGGAGGCCACATTTGGAGTGCTCACTCCCATTCTGGAATCTCCAGTATAGAGGGATATAGACATACTGGAGAGAGTTGAGCAAAGGGCCGTGAAGATGTTGAAGGGTTTGGAACATGGTAACTATGTGGAGAGGCTGAGAGGTCTGGAACTGTTCAGCCTGGAAAAGAGAAGGCTCACGGGCATCTTAGCCATGTGTATATCAGGTGGAGGTCAGTAGGGAAGACAGAGACAGAAAAGAGGAAATGGGCACAAACTGAAACACAGGAGGTTCTCTCTGAACATCAAGAAACACATTTTTTTACTGTGAGGGTGACTGAGCACTGAGAGGTTTTGGAATGTTTATCCCTGAAGATATTAAAAGTTCATCTGGACATGGTCCTAGGTACCTGCTCTTGGTAACCCTGCTTTGAGCAGGGGAATTGGACTAGAACATCTCCAGAGGTGCCTTCCAGCTTAGCCCATTCTGTGGTCCTGTGATCAAACAATAGCTGTCACATAGTAGTGTAAGTAACCAAGCTCTCACTGTGGAAAGGATTTAGCGCTCTACTGCTCAGCACTGTCGCTACTTACTTTTCCTTGGACCGAAGTATGAACTTCTGTTAAATTTACACAGGGCTATTTTGCAATGAGACCTTCCTATATACATGAATGAGAATGCTTTCTTGCAGGGTGTTGTATTTACAAGACAGAGAAAAATTCCTTTTTATATCAGTAGAGAGCATATTTGTCTAATAAGGCCTAAGTCTGAAGATTTGCTCAGGAAATTTTCTCACTCAATTTAAGCAGAGATCAATTTGTGTTAGACTGAACGAAAGCTGATGCATGATTCTGTAGTCTAGCCTCTGGTTACTCATTACTGCTTATGAGGACCTGTCTAATGTTTAAAATTTAAACACTGAGTGAACTAAAATATAAAATTGTTGCACTACCTGGACACTTTATCCAAATAAATAAAGCTATATAGGACCAATTTAAATTTTCCAAGGATAATTCTTAAATTGGGAATGCTAACAGTTCTACCATATTGTGTAAATGCAAATGAATAGTTAAGAAAGTGTGGGGAGTATTTTCTAACAGAAAGTATCCCAAGGTTACTGCTGCTCTAACACTCATTATTTGAATTCATGAACTAATACCCTGAGATAGAGCAGGGGCATATGTGCACTCTTACTTCTGCTGCTGTGAAACTGAATGCAGTGACTATTAAAGTGCGGTCTGGGAGATAATAATTCCTGGCAGCTAATCTTTTTGCCTTATTCATGGTGTAATCAATAAATAAAGTGGCTACTCACACGTATCAATGTCTTAATTTTTCTAGGGTCACCTCCTCTGATCCACACAATTTTCACTCACAGTATTTTTTTATCTAAGATCATTTGTGTCAAACACTAGACTGTGCTATTGCTTTGTGTATGATGTACACACCTGGAGTCACATATTTTTTTTATAATGGGGAAACTGATCATGTAAAATTTTTCTCTTTCAAAGAACTTACTCTTGTTTTAATGTTTACGTGTAGATGTGTGAGTGTGGCAAGCCAACTACATTATAGGCACAGTTTTTTAGGTAATCTGAGTGGATGTCCTCAAAATAATTAATTTTGTAAAAAGGGAGGAAAAATATATCCAGGAACTCAGCTGGTGTTCAAAGGCTTTTTTCTCCTGCAGCCAGGCCCTCCTGACAGGTGTGCTCTTGGACCTTTGGAGTGACCCAGCCTGACTTGCTGTATCAATGACTGCCAGAAGCAATGTCTGCACTCCAGTGGCTTTGTTCCAGTATAAGCTGCAAAACAAAACAGGCCCAGAATTTCACCACAATGAATTATAAACAAGAGTTCACTACCTGGTGAGTCTAATCTGTCTTGCTCCTGAGTAGTTCAAGAAGACTTCTGGAGTTATGTTTTGAAGGGAAAGAAACATTATAAATTAATGCAATTCAAAATCATGTCTGCAAGTTCTTTTGAGTGTCCTTTCCTAATAAGATACCAATTTGATATAGGCAACTATTCATTCTGCCCTGCTACTGTGTATTTTCATAATTCAGTAATGCTTGACTAATGTTTGCCTGAAGTTTTCTATCTGATGTAATGTCTCTTAATTGATTTACGTAGAAAACACATGGATAACTTAGCTACAAACCTCTTTATGGTCTTAAGAGCTTCAGAGTGGTAGGCTGTCCTCAGCACACATGAGGAACTGAGACGAGGAGCAATATGAATTTCCTGACTAAGTCAGTGCATGTTTTGCCATAAGCTTCTATCCATCAATCTCTTGAGGATATGGGTGTGAAACAGCTATTAAATCACGCTACTTTCCACAATGGTTTCAACTTCATGTTTTCTTTTGCCAGATGCTGGAACTACAGGTTCTGTGCAGTGTCTTCTGTTCTCTTCTTTGAAAATCTGTTCTTTATGTACAAAGTTTTGCATTTAGAAATAATTATTGAGGCAGGGGCATATTGGTACATCTAGGAAGTGGACTCCTCTTATTTATCTGTATCCAATTCTTTTAGTTTTCTCTATAAATTTATTTTAGATTTTTTGAATATGGTTGTGAAGTTTCCTTCAGGTTTGATTTTTGGTTTCTAGTATACTACAGTTTGTTGAAGACTTTCTAGTTTTATATTAATATAGAAATTGATGAAGGTGTTCCCCAATGAATAGAAATCTTCAATTTTCCTACTGTGATTTAGGCTTTCACCAATACTGATAGCTTTGCTGGTTTAGCAGACTAGTACATGAATAAAACACATTCATTTTTCAAACATGATACACCCTTGAATTTAAAACTGGTGATAATGACTTGAATTGATTCTCTGACTTGTAAAAGTACAGCCAGTGAACTGTCTTGGCTAACAAGTAGATACATCAGATGAATGTACCACAAAGATTTTGCTATTAGTCCTTAAAAATATAATAACATCATACATGTTTTAAAAAATTCACCTTAGACATAGTTTTATATTGACAAGCACATAACTTTATTATAAGTATCTACTGGATAACATAGCGCAAACTGCAAAGTTTTAAAAGCCTATGGACCCATAAGAAGCAAAGATGAACTAAGAAAGTTTACTGCAGGTGAGGTTCCTTTTGGTAATATGAAATGGGCTGTCAGAAAATTCAAAAACATTGCTTTGGTTTTAGGTCATTAGCTAAATGTGTTTGCTTCAGTGGGTGGCTATCATAAAAAACTCCATCCATATTTTTTGTTTTAACTTAAGAACTGTGACTAGTTGTTTGCCTGGATGTCAATATGCAATTGTATTCTGCAAGCTCATCAGCCCCTACTTAGAAGGTTTCTCTTCCATGCCCATTAAGAAACTAGTCGTTTACATCTAGATTATATTTTAATTTCTATGTCATGCCTCCTTTTTGAGTGGACTTATGTGACTGAAGAATTTTTTCCCTCCTTCAAAAGCATCTTCCTTGTTCACTCCTGGGATCATCTGCAGCCCCTTTACTGGCTTCATTTGAAGCAACACTACAGGCTCATGGCCAGGGCCCCTAACAAAGCAGGGTCCTCAGTCCATCTCTCACCTCAACTCCTTTGTTTCCCTTCTTTTCCTGCGTCATGCTGCCCAAAGCTGCCCTCACAAACCTGCCCCCACATCTTCTGCCATTTAGCCACATCTTCTAGCACCTTCCTATCAAATCCTTTCATGCAACTGGCTTTCACACTTCCTCAGTTCTGGGAATGGTCTATAATTTCTGAGAGGATTTCCCAGTTTTCTCACCCCTTACTAAATCACTAAGCTACAGAGTAGATGCCTCTTGTACATTCATGCTTTTTTTTGACATTTCTGCCCTTTCCATTTGTATTGTCTACCTGGATTTTAAAAGTCTTCTAGGAAATGGTTGTATCTTATGCCTGCCTTTAAAATGCTTAACTTATAGCTAAAAATGTAACAATAATAATATGTTGACTAGAACTGGATGAAACAATTTTAACAGAACTGTCTTCTATCAAAAAGTTGATTTTATAAAAATTGAAATGTTTCCCAGGAAAGTACTGATTTTTATGACATTTTTCAAAACAGGAAGTAAAGTCTACACAATATAGCAGTGTTCAAATATTATATTTCACATTTCTATTCATCTTCTTGTGACTTTTTGATATGAACAGGCATTATAATGTTAAAATACTAATTTGTAAATTCGAAGTACCTGTATCCACTTACAAATGCTACAGATTATACTTAAGATTTTACTGTGCTGTTGTGCTGCTTCTCTACTCACTTTGAAACCATGTCACTTGTGGGCAAAGGGTGATCCACCCCTGCTCTATTACTTCAGTGGACATGTCTGTCCTGCCACCATCAAAAAGTGTTTGTGTCCTTTCATGCAATGGACTTGTAGAGGCCATGAGATGGAATTGTTCATGGGTGTTGGGTTTTGCAGTCAGAATTGGCTTTCATTTTGATCATATCAATGGGGACCACAGGATGACAGACTTCAGGAAGCAAGTGCTGGGCTATGAGAATAATTTATTCAGATTTGTGGTCTGCTTTCTGCCTGCAGCTGAAGGACCCTGGGGAAAGAGTCTGGGAGCTGATAGGCTGCAAGCTGAATGAATTATTCAAGCAATATTGTAGGTGTAGCCCATAAAACATAGGTTGGCTCCCTCACCCTTAATCTTACAACATTACAGCAGAGAAAATTAAATGAACTAAAATGACACAAAAGAAATGAAGAGTATTAGCACCATGAGATGTCCTTCAGAATGTCCTTTCTATGGGAAATATCCACATGTGTCTCCTTGGGCAGATTTGGAATGAAGTCTATGTCACTGATTAATACAATTTCTGGTGGATCCCCATTCTCTGTGATGGAGACTCCAGTTGTTGATAATCTCTTGTGATAGAGTCAGCAGCCTGGGAACTGACAGGAAAACCTTTGCTGACAGTATTTGGTTCTCTTGAGCTAAAATGAAATTCCTGATGACAGCTAACAGCAGAGGCTCATTTGGTTTTATTTGTCTGATCTGTGCATGGAGGAGTGGGCCAGATCACTTCTCTCCCTCTCTCCAACAAGAGACATTCAAAGCCATAGAAATATCATATAAGTCTCCTTCACAACTGAGTGAAAAAGTACACAATTCTGTTTGTTTCAGAGAGGAGAAGACAATATTTTCTTTCCTTTTTTAGCAGCTGTAGTGGTGCAGTGTGGCTCCCAAGACTTTTTCTGTACCTGATTCAGGGGATCTTCTTCTCCTGTTACAGAGATGAAACTGAGATATTTTCCCCTTAATATTTATGCTGTCTTAACAGGAAGGAGACACTTCTTCCTTCTCAGAGTTTTGATCTGTTTCATTGCCACAGGAAGGTTCTACTTATTTTTAGAAATTCCTATTTAATTACATCTCTTAAGAGGCTGGTCTCTGATGTGTTGGTCAGTAGCATCTTCAATCTGTTGACTGTTCCTTGTCTTATAATTAGATTATAGCTTACTATGGGCAGGCCCATCATTTGCATGGTTTGTATAGTGCCTTCTGTGATGAGGTCCTGGTCTGTGATTAGATCTATTAGATCCTACAATAGCAGTAATAGTAATAAGATGTTTTTACTCCCACTGGCTGCAGTTCTGTTTAATGCAATGTCTCGTTGTGGAATCTCCTAACTCCCAGAGCAACTGCAGAGTTGTTGTGGCTGCTCTAGCACCCTTAATTGCTGTTTATGAAGGCTTGTGGTTTTCTGATGCCTGCAGCCAGGGCCAGCAGCAAATGTGACTTAAAATGGCAGCTAATTAAAAGGCAATACTTTAGCGTTGTACTGAGGAGTGAACTCAGAATCACAGAATCATCTAGGTTGGAAAAGACATTGAAGATCATCTCATCCAAACATTAACCTAACATTGACAGTTCCCAACTACACCATATCCCTCAGCGCTATGTCGACCCGACTCTTAAACACCTCCAGGGATGGGGACTCCACCACTGCCCTGGGCAGCCCATTCCAACGCCTAACAACCCGTTCTGTAAAGAAATGCTTCCTAATATCCAGTCTAAACCTTCCCTGGCGCAACTTGAGGCCATTACCTCTTGTCCTATCGCTTGTTACTTGGTTAAAGAGACTCATCCCCAGCTCTCTGCAACCTCCTTTCAGGTAGTTGTAGAGGGCGATGAGGTCTCCCCTCAGCCTCCTCTTCTCCAGACTAAACAACCCCAGTTCCCTCAGCTGCTCCTCATACGACATGTGCTCCAGACCCTTCACCAGCTTCATTGCCCTTCTCTGGACACGCTCGAGTAATTCAATGTCCTTTTTGTAGTGAGGGGCCCAAAACTGAACACAGTAATCGAGGTGCGGCCTCACCAGTGCTGAGTACAGGGGTAAGATCCCTTCCCTGTCATCCCTGCTGGCCACGCTATTTCTGATGCAAGTCAGGATGCCATTGGCCTTCTTGGCCACCTGGGCACACTGCTGGCTCATGTTCAGCCAGCTGTCAATCAACACCCCCAGGTCCCTCTCTGACTGGCAGCTCTCCAGCCACTCCTCCCCAAGCCTGTAGCGCTGCTGGGGGTTGTTGTGGCCAAAGTGCAGCACCCGGCATTTGGCCTTATTGAAACTCCTACAGTTGGCCTTAGCCCATCGCTCCAGCCTGTCCAGGTCTCTCTGCAGAGCCTCCCTACCCTCGAGCAGATCAACACTCCCACCCAACTCGGTGTCATTTGCAAACTTACTGAGGGTGCACTCGATCCCCTCATCTAGATCATCAATAAAGATGTTAAACAAGAGTGGCCCCAAAACCGAGCCCTGGGGGACACCACTTGTGACCGGCCTCCAACTGGATTTAACTCCATTCACCACAACTCTTTGGGCCCGGCCATCCAGCCAGTTTTCTACCCAGCAAAGCGTGTGTCCATCCAAGCCACAAGCAGCCAGTTTTGCCAGCAGAATGCTGTGGGAAACGGTGTCAAAGGCCTTACTGAAGTCAAGGTAGAAAACATCCACAGCCTTTCCCTCATCCAAAAAGCAGGTCGCCCTGTCATAGAAGGAGACAGGGCTTATTGACAGGGCTTTAAACTAGATATGAGGGGGGAGGGGGAGATAACTGGGCCTGTTAGGAATAAGCTCAAGGGAAGCATGCCAAGGCTTGAAGGATGGTGGACTGGTGAGGGCTCTCCCTCTGCCATTTCATTTGAGAGACGGGATAGATGTTTAGAAATCATGGAGGCATCTGAGAAGGATCTTGTAGGGAATGGGACCCACACTCACAAGAAGGTCTTGGATTCATTAGCTCATCTCAAGTGCATCTACACCAATGCACACAGTATGAGCAACAAATAGGGGGAGCTTGAAGCCATAATGCAACATGAGAACTATGACATAGTAGCTATCACAGAAACGTGGTGGGAGGCCTCACATGACTAGAGTGCCACAATCGATGGCTACAAGCTCTTCAGGAGGGATAGACAGGAAAAGAGAGGTGGTGGAGTGGCCCTGTATGTTAGAGAATGTTATGAGAGCTCAGAAATCAAGTATAGTGATAATGGGGTTGAGAGTGTTTGGGTTAGGTTAAGGGCCAATAAAGCGGATCTTGCTGTGGGAGTCTGCTATAGACCCCCCAACCAAAGCAGTGAGGTGGATGAAGCTTTCTATAAACAGTTGGGAGAAATCTCGCAGTCACTTGCCATTGTTTTTGTGGGGGACTTTAACCTCCTGGGTATCTGCTGGGAATACAACACAGCAGAGGGGGAACAATCCAGGAGGTTCCTGGAATGTGTGGAGGATAACTTCCTCACACAGCTGGTGAGTGAGCTGACCAGGGAAGGTGCCCTCTTCGACCTGCTTCTTGTGAACAGGGAAGAGCTTGTGGGGCAAGTAAAGGTTGGAGGACGTCTAGGGTGCAGTGATCATGAGATGATTGAGTTTTCGATCCTTGGAGAAACAAAGGGAGGGGTTAGTAAAACTGCCACCTTAGACTTCAGGAGGGCAAACTTTGACCTGTTCAAAAGACTGATTGACAAAATCCCTTGGGAGGCTGCCCTGAAGGATATGGGAGTCCAGGAAGGCTGGACATACTTCAAGAGCGAAGTCTTAAAGGCACAGGAGCAGGCTGTTCCCGTGTGCCGAAAAACAAGCAGGAGGGGAAGGAGACCGGCCTGGCTAAACAGGGACCTTTGGCTGGATCTCAAGAACAAAAGGAGAATCTATGACCTTTGGAAGAGGGGGCAGGTCTCACATGAAGACTATAAAGATGCACTGAAGTTATGCAGGGAGAACATTAGGAGAGCCAAAGCGCAGCTAGAGCTCAACTTGGCTACAGCTGTTAAAGATAATAAAAAATGTTTCTAGAAATTCATTAACAACAAAAGGAGGATTAGGGAAAAGCTCCCTCTTTTATTGGATGCAGAGGGAAACAAAGTAACAAAGGATGAGGAAAAGGCTGAGGTGCTCAATGCCTACTTTGCCTCAGTCTTTAGCAGTGGAACTGGCTGTTCCCTGGACACCCAGCCTCATGAGCTGGGAGATGGGGAGGGGAAGCAGAATGAGGTCAGGACAATTAAAGAGGAAGTGGTCAGAGACCTGCTACACCACTTGGATGCACACAAGTCTGTGGGACCGGATGGGTTACACCCAAGGGTGCTGAAAGAGTTGGCAGATGTGCTCGCCAAGCTGCTTTCCATGATTTACCTGAAGTCATGGCTAACTGGGGAGGTCCCATTGGACTGGAGGGTGGTAAATGTGACACCCATCTACAAGAGAAGCAGAAAGGAGAATCCAGGAAACTAGACCTGTCAGTCTGACCTCAGTACCAGGGAAGGTCATGGAGCAGGTCATCTCAAGTGCCATTGAAAGTCATATAATGGACAACCAGGGGATCAGGTCTAGTCAGCATGGGTTTAGGAAAGGCAGGTCCTGCCTGACAGACCTGACCTCCTTCTATGACAAGATGACCTGACTATTGGACGAGGGAAAGGCTGTGGATATTATCTACCAGGATTTTCAAAAAGCATTTGACACAGTTCCCCATAGAATTTTCATAGAAAAGCTGGCTGCCCATGGCCTGGATGAGCGAACGGTCTGCTGGATCAAGCACTGGCTGGATGGATGGTCCCAGAGAGTGGTGGTCAGTGGAGTTAAATCCAGCTGGTGGCCGGTCACAAGTGGTGTTCCTCAGGGCTCGGTGTTGGGACCATTTCTGTTCAACATCTTTATTGATGATCTTGATAAGAACATAGAGTGTATCATCAGTAAGTTTGCAGATGACACCAAGTTAAGCGGGAGTGTCGATCTGCATGAAGATAGGGAGGCACTACAGAGAGACTTGGACAGATTGGATTGGTGGGTCAACGTTAACAGGATGAGTTTCAACAGGGTCAAGTGCCAGGTCCTGCACTTGGGCCACAAAAACCCCATGCATCACTACAGGCTTGGGGAGGTGTGGCTGGAGAGCTGTGTGGAAGAAAAGAATCTAATTGACAAGCAGCTGAACATGAGCCATCAGTGTGCCCAGGTGGCCAAGAAAGCCAACGGCATCCTGGCTTGTATTAGAAATAGTGTGACCAGCAGAAGTAAGGAGGTGATAGTCCCCCTGTACTCTGCACTGGTGAGGCCACACCTTGAGTATTGTGTCCAGTTTTGGGCACCTCAATACGAGAGAGATATTGAGGTGCTGGAACGAGTGCAGAGGAGGGCAATGAAGCTGGTGAAGGGCCTGGAGAACAAATCCTATGAGGAGCGATTGAAGGAGCTGGGACTGTTTAGTTTGAGGAAGAGAAGGATGAGGGGAGACCTCATCACTCTCTACAGCTACCTGAAAGGACGTTCTAGAGAGGTTGGTGCTGGTCTCTTCTCACAGGTAATTAGCGATAGAACAAGAGGGAATGGCTTTAAATTGCAACAGGGGAGGTTTAGACTGGACATTAGGAAAAAAAATTTCACAGAAAGAGTGGTCAGACAGTGGAATAGGCTGCCCAGGGAGGTTGTGGAGTCACCATCCCTAGATGTGTTTAAGGCTCATTTGGATGTGTTGTTGGAGGATATGGTGTAGGGGAGAACTTTGTAGAGTAGGGCTGATGGTTGGACTCGATGATCCCAAGGGTCTTTTCCAACCTGAATAATTCTGTGATTTTGTGATTCTGAGATCAGGTTTGTCAAGCAGGACCTGCCTTTCATAAATCCATGCTGACTGATCATCTGGTTGTCCCACATGTGTTGTATGATGGTACTCAGGATGAGTTGCTCCATCAGCTTTCCGGGCACCGAAGTCCAGCTGACAGGCCTGTAATTTCTTGGATCATCCTTCCAACCCTTCTTATATATGGGCATCACATCGGCTGATTTCCAATCTGTTGGGACCTCCCAGGTCAGCCAGGACTGGGGATGTAAATGATGGGAAGTGGCTTGGTGAGCACCCCAGCTAGCTCCTTCAGCACCCTCAGGTATCCCATCTGATCCCATAGACTGTGTATGTCTATGTGATGCAGTAGGTCACTGACTATCTCCTCCTGGATTGCGGGGGTCGTTCTCCCAGTCTCTGTCTTCTGGCTGAGGAGGCTGGATTCCCTCAGTACAGCTAGTTTTGTTATTAAAGACTAAGGCGAAGAAGGCATTTAACACCTCAGCTTTTTCCTTGTCACTCGTTGCCATGTTTCCTCCTGTGTCTAGCAGTGGATGGAGGCTCTTCTTGGTCTTTCTTTTGCTGTTGACGTACTTATAGAAACATTTCTTGTCATCCTTTGTTGGTCTCGGTCCAGCTGGGATTGGCGCGATGCGCAGAAGAAAGACAAACTCACACCAGTTTGTTGAAGGGGGGACATTGCCAAGAGCAAATGCTGCCGCACTGTGTGCCAGCTCCCAATTTATTCCCACTTGTTTACCTAGGTTTGTTTTTACTTCTACATCCTACTGACCTTCAGGTTTTATCTGTTTACTGCTCATATGCTCACCATGCATTCTGCAGGTGATGTTCCGGCCTGCTGTTTCTGACACTTGCAACACGGTGTTCCAACTCTTGCCTCAGTTTCCCACAATCATTCTTCTAACCTCAAGGTCAGTTTACATTTTGCTAACCACCAGTTCTTAATTCCCACAATCCTTGACTGCTGGAGCTAGATTAATTTCTAGCTGGGCTTTAGACCTCCCGATTCCTGCCCTGCATAACCTCACAGGCATCTTTGTAATCATTGTGCATTGCTAGCCCCTTCTTCCAAAGGCCATAAACTCTCCTTTTCTCTCTGAGTTGCAGCCAAAGCTCCCTGTTTAGCCAGGGTGGTCTTCTCTGCTGCCAGCTTTTCTTACAGCACCTGGGGACAGCCTGCCCCTGTGCTATTAAGACTTCCTTCTTAAAGAGTGTCCTGGACCCCTATACCCTTCAGTACCATCTCCCAAGGGATTCTGTCAAGCAGGTGCCTAAACAAGTCAAAGTCAGCCCTTTGGATGTCCAGGATGTCAGTTCTGCTGCTGCCTCTCCTGGCCTTCCTAAGAATAGAGAACTCTATTATTTCATGATCGCTGTGCCCTAGTCGGCCTCCAACCACCACATCATCCACCAATCCTTCTCTGTTCATAAAGAGGAGATCCAGCAGGGCACCTCCTCTGGTCGGTTCACTCACCAGCTGTGTCAGGAATTTATCTTCCACACATTCCAGGAATCTCCAGGTCACCTATAGTAGACTCCCACTATGACATCTGCCCTGTTGGCCTTCCCCCTGATTCTAATGCAAAGACTCCACCTGTCTTCACTACATTTGTACTCAAAGCAATCATAACAGTCCCTAACATACAGCGCCACCCCTCCACCTCTCCTTCCTTGTCTGTCCCTTCTAAAGAGCTTGTAGCCATCAACTGGCACACTCCAGTCATGGGAGACATCCCACCATGTTTCTGTGACAGCCACTACATCATAATTTTCCTGTTTCATCATGGCTTCAAGCTCCTCCTGTTTGTTACCCATGCTGTGTGCATTGGTATACATGCACTTCAGATGGACTGATGTCCCCAGCACCTTTTTGCATTTAGAGGTTCTAAGTCTGGCCTGAGCTTTCACAGGTTACTCATTACCTCTGAACTTAGGTTTTGAATAATACTTGTTAAAGTCAGGCAGATACAAACACAACCACAATGTCATTTTGATATTGTTACCATTCTTGCATTAATTATTTGTTGAAATTCGTGAGAACAATTTTAGTCGGTATGAAAGGCCACCAGATGTCAGTATGACCTTCTGCAATTTAGTGCAGTATAATTAACTCACTTTTTATCAGACAGCATAAGAAGTTTTAATCTGTTTTTTAAAGAAAAGCTATATTTTTCGTGACTGAAAAAAATACAGTCAATTATTAAATGCCTTCTCGGACTTCCAGTGAGTCTTTCATTTATCACAAAGGAAGGCAAGAATAAATGCTGGAGAAATTCTGTGCATTTTACACTGGACTTTTGCAGAAAACTCAGACCGGCTGGTAGGGTGGTAAGAAGCACAAACATTTTGCTGTCACAAAATAGAAAGCTGAATACAGATCCCTGAACAGAGAGTGGTCCACCTTCCTTCATCTACCCACCTTAGTTGTGCTACATGACAACAGTGCTGGGGATGGGAAGGTGTCCCCCTGCTTTTAGCCCCTGCTAAAACCACTGCTGGCCAGTACCAAATCACAAGAATGGCTGGACTCGCATAAGACTTTTGATTTTATTAAATTATACCTTTTTATCTTAAAACTTCTTCTTTTTATTGATTTTCAAGCCAGATGTCTGTGTTTATTTGGCTACACCTAGGTTACTTGGCCCTGGAGACCTTCCTAGGTCTGGGTCTAAGGGTTCATCTGCCTGTTATCTATTGGATTGAGACCTGGGCATGTGCCCCTTTTGCCCCTGTGCACAGTACTTCTCATATCACAGAAACCTTGCTTTTGCTTCACAGACCTGGTGACAACTGCAGTGCAATCCCTAGGTCCTCCAATTTGGAGGGTTTGGGGAGGAGGAACACAGGGGGTGCCTTGACATATTCAGGAGCTCAGCCAGGGACCAATTCTGTTTGAAAACAAAAAGTATGGAAAAAAAAAATTTTTTTCTCCATATGAAACTGAAATGAGAAAATGTCTCATTCATTTGTCTTCAGTTCAGAGGGCTTGGCTGTGGTTTGAGGTTTAAAAAAAAGACTTCATGATAAAATTATGAGAATTTACAATACTGTTAATGTTCTAATATCTAAACAGATGTGACATGATTATATTTCCGTGATCTTTTGTTGTTCCAGTTAAGATGTTAAAAGTAGTGTACTTTCCCTCACTAGCTTGTCCATTGCATGTTTCCACTTGAAATTGCTTAATCGGGTGTCCTAAGCACGTTGTACACAGGAGAGGTATGTGCTAAAATCCTTTAAGCATATTGGAAAGAGATGTTTTCACAGTGAGAAGCTTTAATTTTAACCAGCTCGCTGACTTCTGCAACCTAGAACAATGGACTAACCATTTACTAAAATAAATATGACTGATAAATTGGTGTTCTATGAAACAGGTGTATATAGTATTTTAGTGATGAATAACTGTAGTGTCACATATGGAGAGTTAATGAGGAGGAGCCATCTTTTGGTAAAGGAGAAATTTTTTCAAAAGTGAAAAAGTGATATAGAGCCTTCAGTAACAGTCACCTCTATGACAATATAAAATCTCTGTAACCTGAAGTTCTCTTTTATTTTTTCAAAGATTTTTAATTATTTTCATTTCAGGTGTCTATAATGTTCTCCCTGAACTTTCCTTTCCTTCCCTGTACATTTGCTGACTGCACATAGTTTGCTGTACATTCAGTCATCTTCAGAGGGATTTGAAGATGCTTAAATAGTATTAGTTAATGTTTGTACAGCTTAGAAAGCACAGCATGCAAAATACAGGTTAAAGATTTGTGCCAGGTGGAGAGGCAATGACTATAGCTATTCATATGATGGACCTTCTGTTTTCAGAAGATGTCGAGATTTTCAAAATTTGGCTAAATTTCTAAGGTGGAATATACTCCAAATGCCAAAGGAAAAAAAAGGCCAAATAAACCCACCCCAATATTGTTTTGTTTCATTCTAAACATTTAATTTCAATAAAATGCAAATATTTCCCTTCATCTATGAATTTTAAATATTTTGTTATATTACAACATGGGGTAAAAAAATCAAAATGAAGCTATTTCAGAATGAGTTATCAAAATTCTTTACCTTAAAATAGTTTAATTCCATTGTGGAATTTTTAGTTGATATGTTTACATTTGTTTTAATAGATCTAATTTACCCATTTCAAAAAGTATTTACCAACTGATGGAAGACAAAGCCATCATAAACTCTTAAATGCAAAGACTTTGTCTCAGGCACCTCAAAATCTGGGAAGCATCAGGGTGTGCTTGCCCTTTTCTTATGCTGTTCCTTAGGTATCTTCTGTCAGCTATTTCTGGAGACAGGATACAGGATTAGCTAGATTTTAGGCTTGACACAGTATGACCTTTCTTACATTGCTGCATTCTTTGTGTTGAGTGTATCTGCTTTTGTGAAATTGCATATTCTATGGGAGTCGAATTCCATGTAAAGCTTCACTGATCCGTTCTGCTCTCTAAAGTTACGGTAAAAAAATTTTTCAATATAAACCTTGCTTTAAGCCATTCTATAACTGCCTTAGCTTGAAAAATGTCAGGTTTATTCTGAAAAGAAAGATGAGGTGTTTCCAAATCAGTTTTAAGTAAAAAAAAGTTCTCAAATTTTAGTTTTCAGTTTTGGCTTCTGAGTATTACTGCTTTATCTCCTTTTAGCTCAAAATCATCTTCTTGTCTTTCCAGACTCTGAAAGCACCCTTAAAACTTCTGATTTACTAATCCTTAAACAAGGGGAAAGTGAGATACCAAAGTTAATAATGATTTTTGTTTTGGATAACTTTAACTTGCCTTTTTCCAAAGCACAATTTCCTTACTTGCACTTCAGGTTGAAAAGGATGAGACAGTGAAATCTGAAACTAATTTTTAATGACATAATCTAGTTGAGAATATGTGTTTGGGAATCAACACATACTCTCCACAACACCCTGCTGACACACCTGGAGTGACTTGAATGTTAATGGGGTGCAAAAGGTGAGCGTGATAGATATTCCAGAAACTGGTGATATTCCAAGACTGTCTCTTCCATGAGGATTCCTGAAACCATTTCAAAACCTTAATATCCTCTGTCCAGCTGAGTGACACAGTAAATTAAGCAGCTCTACAAGAAACTCCGAGTCATTCTCAGCTGCTTATTTACTATTCTGGCTTCTGATTATCCTGAATAGTGAAAAAAACCCGGTCACTATCACAAAGTGGCCTACATGAAAGACAGATCAAACAGGAACAAAAGGGTTAGAGTGACTGCAGAGAGCAGGGTGGGAGTGGAAGGAAGTTATTGTTAATTCAGTTCATACTGCAGGTGAGCAAGGGGAGCAGCAGAAGCATGCATCTGGATTTGAACTGATCAGTAGCCCAAACAGCAGGAGCTCAGTGGGACCATTTGTTGATGCTGAATTCCTGCTGGCGTCTAAGGCAGCTGTTCCCCCTCTCCCTCTGTCCCTTCCAGTATGATGCACAGCATGAAAGAAGACAGCATAGTACAGGGTTTCATTCTCCTGCTTTTCAAGCACTGAATATAACAAAGAACATGTCATTTATGAAGTTCCCTTCATTACCAGACTTTTCAAATTCTTCTAAAGGACATATTTAGTTAATTCCCTACTTACTCTATCACCTAATTGCAGTTGTAGGCTTTGATCATAGTAATTCCTAGGAAGTTCCAAGGAATTCAGATTTCTATTATTTCTTGTATAAAGTGTGGAAGGAATTGGATTTGTAAGCAGAAATCACATTTTCTACTTGAGAAAGGAGCTGGCAGAAAAGCTGCACAAAACTGTTTACACAGAGACTGAAGGATGCAGGCTGATTTCTGTGATTCTCACCCAAAAGCTGAAATAATGAAATAAAAGTGAATGGAATTATCATGGGGCTTGCAGCCATCTCTCCATTTTATTGGCATCCCCTTCCTCCCATTCTTGTTTGTTGGTTGAGATTGGTAGCTACTGGAACAAGGATCATCTCTCATCCTCAATGCCAGTATTCTGCAAGCTTGTCATATTTGTCTCTTAGACCACACTGTAATAAGTATGTTGAGCAATAATGATAATACATAGGCTAAATTCATTTTTAATGTCTTAAATACAGTTTAAATACATTTAACAGCTATATTTACAGTAAAATTTTAAACTTGTCCCTTAAGAAGTTTAATACTGAATCCGATAAATCTGAGTGGGTGAGTGCTTAAAAAGACTTAAAAAAAAAAGTTAAAGTATTTGTAATATACCATGGGGAAAATGGAATAAAAGATTCCTTCTCAAGCTCACTGCTACATTTCTAGATATGATATTGTCTGCAGTGCACCAAATGGAATTGCTAGAGCACTGTCTGTGTTGAGCAAATCTTTTTACAATTGAGCATATATGAAGAAAATGTGACCTAAGCACAAATCTGGAAATCTGACTCTCCTTTCCACTATGCATCATTTAGTGCTTTTTTCAGATGCTCAGCAGTCTTTCCTTGGCTCCTGTGTGATGTTATTTACACAGCTGAAACCAGAAAGAGAAATTCATATGCAACTTTGCAAAGAATATGCAAGTTTATTTCAGGTGACACAGAACAAGATAGTTCAGAATCTCCTCAAAATGGATGAATCATATTCATTAATTTAGTACATATTCCTATTGCTCAGATAGAAATGTGTTGATATTGAGTGGAAAATGGTCTTTGGAATGTTCATTAAATCAAATGTTACTCAGCTAATATGATCAATGCAAGTGAAAGTATAGATGTAGACTGGTTCTTAAAAACTGCAAGCGCAGAATTTCTTTTTATTCTATCTGTAGAAAGGAAGGATAGAATTTGGTTCCTAGTGGTTCTTACAATGTGTCTGTCATTTCAACTTTAAGCACAACAAAACATGCTAAACAATTTCACAGCAATTCTGCCTGGTGAGACTGCACAACACTCAAGTGTTTTAGTGTTCTGATTTCCCATCAGTCAAATTTATTCAGTCCTGGAATAATCACAGAGCCCCTGGACACTGTTGAGATTATTCATGAGACTGCTGTGGGTTAAGAAAAATTTTTGAATGATGAAAACAATTGCTGGAAAAGTCTCTGCTTGGTCCTACCTGCATTCATTTTTAAATGTGTACTTTTGTCTCTCTGGAAAAAAAATGTCAAGAAGCATAGCTAGGAGGACATATGCTGTTCTGACAGACTCTGCTGCTTCTCTGGCTGTAAGGTTGTATGATGTGTTTATTCAAGTTTTGATTTCATCAGACTTAATAAGTTTTGTCTTTTTTCTTTCTGAGAAAGTGACTTGTAGGTAACTTATCTGTTTCAGACACTATATGAATAAATTGAGACATTGAGAGAGTCTCCACCTCAGAGATTTTGCTACTTACTGAAACTCTAGACAGAAAATGAGGATTTTTTTTCTCAGGCTGTATTTTAGGAAAGCAATTGAAAAGCAAAGCGTGACAGTACAGGATTTCCCAGAAACTTGAAAACCATCTGTCCATTGCCTGTTCTATGCTAGACAAGAACTGGATAATGCCTCTGAGAAAACTGCCCCCTTTGTGGTGGCTTTTGGATGCTTTTGATGCTGTTTACTGATGTTTATAGGTAACAACTTCCCTAAATCTTGTTTTGGCTCCAAGGGCTTGTCTGTGATAACATTCTATCTGGATGTATTGTTTTCAAAGAAGCACTCTGCTTCTGCTTGCAGGCATTAACTGAGATTTTATTTAGCTACAAATACACTTCCAAACAAGAAGTTTAAGTAAAACTACGGAGTCACAAAAGTGGAATGTAAACACAAACACAGGATCGGAATCATAGCTGTAGAGTAACTTTTTCTCACTTTGTTTGATGATGAAGTATCACTCTCTGTTTTCACGATTTTGTTCCTGGTTCTTTTATGAGGGAGGTAGTTTTGGTAACATTATCCAATTATTCTTTGGAATAGCATTGCACAAAACTAATGTAGCAAGTTCAGTTCTTTCACTTTTCTTGGAGATTCTCGGAATTTATAATCTTCTTGGGCTGTCTATTCACTACGTTACTTAAATGACCTCTTAACTAGCCACAATTTTTCTAAGACTGCTGAAACACCTTACCGATAAAAACCACTCATCATACCTATAAAAGGAACAAGCTTTAGAAAAGTCTTTTCTCTTAGGATATTATTATTAGCAGGAATAATTAATAAATAGGTATTGTTTTATAAGTTTAATTAATAGAGCACAGGTGCTCTAGGAACAATACGGTCAGTTTAAGCAACTTAGAAAGGCTAGGTAATGAAAAGCTAGACATAGATTAAGTATATGTTAAATAGAACATTTTGAGTCTTTTCTCAGAAGTCTAAAAGTGAATTATGATGAAGATTGTTCAGAAGATAAGTAACCATGATGACCAAAGACTGCATCAATGAGCAGTGGTGTCCGAAGAGGAATTAGAACGGAATGATAAGAACTAGTCGAAACTGTGGAATATAATGGACTTTTGAAATTGATGATGAATTGAGAGCTGAAAGTTCCTGGAAAACCACCAAAGACTCTTTGTATTGTATGTTATATCATATATATAGAGGGTGCTTTTTGTTAGCTGTTGCCACTCATTGAGGTGATGGCCCAACTCTGAGTTGTTAATAAAGCAGGCCTAGAGATACCGACAGACTGGTAACAATACCCACTTAACAAATACATACTTTTTCCTTTGCCATGAAATTTAATAGAGATTGTGCATGGCATAATGTTCCTATTGTCTCCTGATACTTTATCAGTTGCGTGCCTTTGTTATTATGCCAAGTACCAGATTTTCAAGAGTGTTCAATTGGTTAAATATATAGATGGAAACCAAGTGAAATTTTCAGAAGTGCCTTGATATTTAATTCAATTGAAGTTACAAGCAGTACATTGTGCTTTATGGAAGAATGGCATGCAATATGCTGGAAGTTCCAGACCCCTCTCTGTTAAAATTCTTCACGGCTTTACTTTGCTTTGCTTTCACAGTATGCTCTTCCCAACTTGCTCCTCAACTCCACATCTTTGCTTGACTTTTTGCTCTCTCCCAGCTCTCTTTTAACTTAAAAGTGCAATGAGGAAACGTTTTGCCATCTGATCTATGATTTACTCCCTCTACTTAAAATATTCGTTTTCTAGTTAGTCCGTAACTGGTTGTGTCTACAAAGCATTTTTTACCTCGGGTATGAAACACTGTATACAAGGAAATTGCACTATGTCTGTAATTGTATCCATTGCTTGTGTAGCTTGCTGCACAGTTGAACAACAGTACTGGGTTTTAGAGGTATATCTAGTACATTAGGTAGATTAACAACAAGGTATCAGGTTGATTGTGAAATTTAAGAACACTGCTAGTAAGATACTAATTCAGTGCATGATTAGAAGACAGCTCTGGAGCTGAGACAGCAAAATATATTAGAAACAGAGCTTTCACTTTTCTGTGCTTTATGAGTGCTTTGTCCTTTGGGTTTCTTTTACTGGATTTAACAAGAAGGAACTTTTCTCCACTCTGTCAATTCAATAATGATTTAATTGACATATTCTGTCATATAACTCTATAACCCAAACTAGTCTGAATAATATTTTTGAATTTAAATGATATTATCCCATCTAACTCCAAGCTATGAGTTAGTACAGAGTATTTATTTCTCAAAAGTTAGAAGCAGCAGCTTGGAAGAAATGAGAAGAAAACGTAGATTTTTCAGGCAGTGAGAAACAGAACCTATGGAAAAAATGCAACATTCAGTTAGAACAAACATTAGAGGAGAAATTCTCCTCTAGTCAGGGAAATGAGCCCACTATTTCTCTATTTAGTATGCAATTTTTCTAGATTATATATGACTGAACTTTCCTCAAGTACATTAGCTAGATAAGTGGTTCTTTTGCATGCAAGATGTTGCTTTTCTCAGTGTCTGGTTTTAAATGTTGAAACAACAGACCACATGAAAATAGTTAGCATTATTTATCACAGTATTTTATGGTATTAGCCTTGAGTGGACAGAGGCTGGATCCCTTTTGGGCTAGATATAATGTAAAAATGAAGAGCAAATAATGAATGCCTGCTTATATTATTCTTAATCTATCTAAATAGGCAAAAAAAAGCAGACAGATGTATCATTGAAACAGAAGTGAAAAACAGGATGATGCAAAACTCACGACAGGTCTAAGGGCTGGATTATTTTTTTTGGCAACTGAAGTCCTTTTCATAAGGTAAAGTTGAGATCAGAGAATTTTAGGTGACTATATAAAGAGCGAATGAGCTACTGTAAAAGGCATGATGCTAACAGCCATTCAATACAGAATATAGACTATTCATAGAGAAGATAGTAGACAACAGATCAGTATCTGAGGTTCTTGTTTTCTGTATTTAGTGAAGGAGCTCTGATCTCTGTCTGGTTTCTTTCTGTTTTCTTTTTCTTCATGGAAATTTCATCAAGAGAGGTAGATCCTAATACATTCTACAATGTTCTTGAAGAAAATGACCCTGCATTGCTCTGAGTTAGGCAAAAAAAGCTTGAGGGTGGTGACATAGCTGAAAACTCACTTATCCTCTCCCTGTCCTCTCTGTGCAGTCATCCTTTCTTTTTGCTTTCTCCAGTCATGGGCTGGCTGTATTTGGCATTGTCCCTCTCAGGGAGAATTGGAGGAGTCATCTTCTTGGCATAGATTCCTCATGACTAAAAACAGTTAAAAATCAGTAACTTCTCCAATTTCTGCTCTATTACAGAAAGCATGAAAAATCTCAGAGTTAACTCTAATCATATCAAATGGTAGGATTGTGTCTCTCCACTGTGTACATCTATCATGGCAAGGGGAAAAAGGTAAGGGTTATAACAATATTTTCCGCTGGGCTTTGAACAAGGTCCTAAATAGTTTGTACAGTCAGTGGGAGATTTGAATATGTTGGGGTGGCTGAGTCTCAGAGAGATCCCAAAGCAAAGTCTTTCTGCTTAGAAAGAGGTATACACAGCAGCATATGGTAGACTAATTAAAACCAGTATTTTCCAAAGCTTAGAAATGGAGTTTTAGTGTCAAAGTGGGAAATGCTTTTCTAATCTCATCTCAAAATTTTGCAGGTAATTTATAACAGCATATTTGTTAATCATCAGTTTTGTTAACAGATATTTTGTAACTTTTCCATGTTCTTTGGGAAAGACATAGTTTCTAAAAGAATTGCCTATGTATGCTAAAAGATGCTGGAGGCAATTTTATATTTATGAAAAAACCCAAAGCACTTCTATCAAAACAGAAATTATTTTTGGAAAAGTGCAAACCTCAAAATTAGGAGAAACCCACTCATTGTATTCTTGGAAATGTAAAATGACAGTTTCTTCTCTCTGTTTATTTTTTGCAGAATACAGAATAATTTCTACCCACTTCACAGTGTCAAAGACACACAAATGCAGTGAGTGTATAAGCTCCAGACTTATTGATGAATAAAAAGTTTTCTGAGATTTTGTGCGTTTTGAGAAGTACAGTGCACAGGTTTGTAAAACAAGCTTATGACAAGGTTTGCAATTCAGACTGGGTGAACTATACTTCTTGCCATTCCAGGTTGTCATTATAGAGACAGAGCTTGTAGTTAGCCTCTCTGCGCTGATTGTGACTGTCCCAGGTGGTACAGTCTTCCAGGGAATTATCATCACCTTCAGCACCTGCTGCCTCTAGCTGTTCAAAGTAAATTGACAGATATCTTTAATGGGCTTTTCAACTACCAGCTGCAATCCATCTCAAGGGTTTTTTGGAGCTGTGAGTATCTACAACCAAACAATTCTTTCCTGTGTGCTGCTAGTCCCATAATTGTACATAACTAGAATCAAATTTAAAAAGTCGGTGTGCAGTAGAGTAATACCACCTGTTGCAAGTAGGATGAAATTCAGGAAGAAGATCTGGTAAGTGCAATGTTATTTAGATTTCTCCTTATCCCTACTTTTGGCTCATTCCTCTGGCCTTCTAATACTGGCATGTTACCTTGTGCAGAGGCATGTTGCCATCCTAACAGATGGGTATGAATGTAGGTGGCTAGGAGGACATGTTTGCTCATCAAATGTGTTTGTTGAAAGCAGTATTACCAGCCAGATATATTGGATCAGCTGTTCATCCTGGGCTTTTATATCTATGTTTGAAACTGCTACTCTGATAAAAAATGCATTAAATCATAAAATAATTAAATGTTTACAACCCTTTAAAATGTGCTTTTTTAGCTTGGTAGAGTCAGCACTTTTATTTCTGAGACAATGAGTTACAACAGAGGTGTTAGATAACTAAGTTTCATCTATGTAGTTTAAAAAAAATCCTCTGAAACCACAGAGTGAACTGTACCTGCTGGGGGCCTAAAAGATACCACAGGTAGAGAGTACTGAGAGAGCCTATTATAACATTTCATGGGAGTAGAGACCATTAGCAGCATACAGCACTTCATCAAATTCTATTACATTTTTACTTTTGTACCTTAGACTCAATTACTTAGTACTAGTAGTAGAGTCCTTTGTGTAACTATATTTAGTGAAAGTTGGAATCTGCCTTAATTAGTAAGGTATCACAAGACATGCATTTATCAGGTTTTTTTAACTGTTTTTACCCTTTCTGTTCCAGTAGAAAATGTGTCAGAGAAGTAAAAGTGCTGTTTGGTTCTTTTAGACTGTACATACTTAATAATTAGCAGTAATGTTAAAATTTTCCCATGTGAGATACTTCATCTGAATTTCTAGCATGAGGTGCTGCACTAGAAGATATTAAACAGGACAGTTGACTAAGTGAATTACATCTGAGCTGAAAAGTTGTAGTTGCCACATGGTTCCTGTCTCAGCTGTCTTTTCCCTAGTGCTCCAAGGTGAACCAGTGGCTTGCAGAGCTGGAAACCTACTAGAAGCATGTAGGTAAAAATGTGAGGAAAATGTGAGGTAACAGCATTTATGCATATCTTATAACTTCCCCTCATTCTTGTTCAGTCTGCATCACTTTTCCTGCTGTCTTTTCAAGGAAGAGTTGAAATGCAGGGAAGATGTGTAGGGCAGGGGATAACAGATTGCTGCCCTGAGCTGAATAACTTGTTTTTAGATTTAGATGCGATGATCAGGCTGTGAATGAAATACAGTGATTCTTACAGCTTCCTACATCACTTATGTTGTTCAATGTGACAATAATCAAAATGTGGCTGCCTGACACATATTATATCCATGCAACAAAGAGCATATAATGACAGAGCCTGTAATAAGGAACTTTTAACCTGAGGGAATTTATTATAGGAATATACTCCACGCTGCTGACACTGTGATCTAATTTATACATAAACTTTGAACTGAGTCCTAGAAAATGTTTGTGGTGTTTTTTTTTTTTTTTTTTTTTTTTCCTGAACTGAGCATAAAGGTAGTTGGAATGATAAGCTCAGGTCTAGCCAACATGATAAACTGTGACATATAGTCCTATGAATCAGTTCCTGACAATCAAGTTAGTCCTATTTTCTGAATGAGGCTTTAAGCCCATGTCCTCAGAAGTGTGCAACCTCTTGACTCCCACTGTTTGGACAAGCCCTGTGTTCCCAATTCAGTATGACACTTATTCTGTTTGAAGTCTATTTGAGCCTTCACCTGGCTAGACACATGCTGAAACAAGTTTGATGGATTGTGAGTATAATTTTCCTCAAGCATCAGTTACCTGAAGTGTAGAGCTTGGGTAAAAATGGAAATATGTGAAGCACGTTGGTGCCTCTTGCAATTACCTAGCTCAGTACTTCAGAAGAAATAGGAACACAGTGAACCCTTCTTCTGAAACTGGGGGTGAATTAATGAACATAAATACAACCTTTTTTTGAAGCTGATTCAAATGTGGTTTGAGCAAATACAACCATTTATTTTCTGGAGACATACATAAGTAGATTTATTACAGATATTGGCTAGTTCTATAAAGACAAATGGAATACTTGTCATTACTCCTGACCTGCATTATTTTTCTTCTGTACTGGAATATCTCAACCTTGGTTTTCTGCAATTAGAAGTGCTAGCTGATATTTCTAGAATTTCCTTTCCAAATGGAGTAAAGGGTGAATAGCAAATGTGCAGAGAAATTCTGTTCTCCTCATAAGCCAAGGGAATTTTCCCTGGATATGTTTTGTATGTTCTGGGAAAAGTCAAGCAACTACACCAGAATGTGCTTTGCTGCCTCTTCTCCTTTGGCATGTACCTTGCAGTAAGCACTGTTTTCCCCCATTTAAGTTGCCTTCTATGTTAAAAAAACCTACTCCACTACTCTGTTGAATCACTGGGGATTGTTAGGTCTCTGTTTCTTACTTTAAGTACTTAAATCTAAGTGTAATGCCTTCAAAATTCCGCCTGCCTTGCAGGCATTTAAATTACAGTTGGTAAGACCCTGAATCTGTGTTACTGAACGTACATCTTAACAGTTGTGAAACACTGTTGTTTATCTTCTGCATGATCCTAGCCCATATATACAAGCTTCAACCTATGCTGTGCAGGTCATATTAGGAAAAGGTCAGGGAAGAACCATTGCTGGAACACCCCCTCCTTTCTTAAAGGTTTAATTACCTGTGTCCCAAGGCTCCAAGGTCCAGCTCTGACTTGTCCCAAATGCACAACCTTGCTCACACTGCTGAAGAAGACCTGTGAGAAATTCTGTTGAAAGGTAAAAAGGATAAAATTATAGCCAGTGGTAAGAGAGTTGAGACAAGATTGTCAGCAGCTTGAAGATTAACCAGCATAAAAAACAGTAGGAAAAGACAAAATCCTAAAAAGGAAGAAGTGGGCAGGGAGGAAAGGAGGCTAGTCAGGATCATTGGGTAATTGGGTTGAGTCACTGGTGTTGATGGAGCTGGTGGAAGATGGCAGGGTGGAGGAGCCGTTCCTGGAGCCATGCAGGCTGACCCCTCCTTGCTGGACTGGTGCCTGTCTGGCCAGCAAAGACCCTGAAGGGCTCCCTCAGGCTGGGAGCATAGTAATGCAAGTCTTATAGCCCACTAAATCCCAGCTGCCTTCTGTGTGGCTTAGACAACAAGCCACTTCTTTCTACTTTAATGCTGTGTATATCCTGCTTGCAGAGTCTCTGTGTCCGCAGCTGAACATGCCCAAACATACCAGCCAAAAAGAAAAGCTGGGACAAAGGGCCTTCTTGTTTAACCCAGGGAAAGGTTAAAGAAAGTTCTGGAACTGGGGTCTGTATGCCTGGAGTGCTCTGTTGGTCTCATAGCAGTTGTGGTGGTCTCTTCCTTTCATACACTTCTCTTCCTGGCATCTGTTATGTGAGAAAGGAGCAAGGTGGCTTAGGTGTCCCCTTCTGAGAGGGTATTCACAGGTACACATTCTGATCGGGGCAGATGTGTCCTCCCTGCTGAAGATTGGGTCCCAACTCTGGTGACAGAGCAGGAACTAAGGCATGTGCCCTTCTTCTCAGCGTGTCAGTCCCTGTGATAGTTTCCAGGGCATGTAAAGTGCACCTCCCCAGAGCACGGAGAGGCTAGGGGTACTGGTGTCCTCAGCTTCCTTTGGGGTGTCTGAACATCTGGGGACCAATGCAATCACTTCTCATGCCCGTCAGGGATGCATCCCCGTTCTCTCCAGCATTTTCACCTTTTGAAGAAATAATGATTTCTTTTCCTACTGAAAAGTAAAAACCTCTATTTTTTTAAGCACAGATTTTTCCACATAAATTTAGACTGCTTTCAGTGGAAAAAGACCTATATCTGCATTCTCTCAAAATAAAGTGAAACTTGAAGTACAAGAACACCACAGTGTTGTGGACTTTGAGAAGAAAAATCTGTTTAAGAAAGCTACAAAACCCGCAAGTATTTTTCTGGTTCCACAGAACTGCCTGAAAAGTCATCATGCAGTCTTAGCTGTGATGTAATCTGTTATTTAAATAAATAAATAAAGTGGTAAAATAGAATGAATGGCATAAACTTGTATTAGTATTGCTTGGATCACTTATGAAATAATTACCAGTTGTGCTGACTTTGGTATGCTTTATCTGTAGCCAGTGCATCCTTTTATTTTCTGTATTTTCATTGTGATTGCAGCATGGAAACTAACCTCCAGAATTCAGGTAGAAATGACAGCTCAAATGCCTTTGTGAATCATTCTAAGCCTCATTCAGACAAGGATGCAGCTAAATGAATGTAGATATTCAAAGTCTGTATAGAAAACCCTGACATACTGGTAAATGAAAATGACTGTCTGTTTCTCTTTAGTGAATGAAATTATTCAGAATAGCTAAGGGGAAATGTCATTATGTGAATCAATCCAACACTTATTGATTAATCTTGCCTCTGGTTTCAGTAGTTCTCCCCTTTCATTTCATTTTCCTTTTCAATGGAAACCACACTGCACCACACTGCAGCTCAGCCAATACTAGAAAGAAGCTCAGCTTTCCTTCTCTTTCAAGTAGTAATGTCAGCACATATTTAACCTTGTCTTTTCATTGGAAAATGTTAATAGATGGTGAGGCTTGTACTCTGTGCATGAACAGCTCCAAAGCCTTGGTGAATATTAAGGTTAATCTTCATAGCTGTATCCTGTCCCTATAGATAGTATAAAAATCTGACATCTTCAGTCTTTGGGACACTTAGATCTGTTAAATAAACCATTCTGAATAGATAATGAATTTAGCAGAAAACTTAGTTTCAGATCAATACCAAGCATTTGTATGCCAGTTTTTAAAATTGAGCAATAGTTCCAGAACCTTTTCCTCTCTCTGCCATTCTCTTTCCAATAGCCACAAGTAGCCTCAAAAAAAGAAAAAAATTATATATTTTCAGCACTTTTGGTTTTCGTATCAAAGTGATTCTTTGAAATTAAATAATAAAAACATAAAAGTAGATTTTTGGGGAGTGGGAGCTAATTTAGCTTCAATTTATTATGTTGGGTGTTACTTTGCTGAAATCTTTGGCTTGACTGGTAAAAATTCCTGTAGTACTGGCTTAAATTTCACTTGAATCTGAAACGTACCATTTCGTCTTCCAGCTATTCACACTTTATTTCACTTTCTGTTTGTTAAACATCCTATTACTATAAAGTCTAGTATTAGCTTAATAAAAATTAAAATCTACTTGTTACAAGTAAATTAGAGCATTTGTGCATCATTAGATCACAACCAGGTTGATTTCTCTTCTACTTTATCACCTGCCTCTCCCTAGTAGAGTGATAAAGTACTGAGTAATACATTAGAATAGTGAGAGTAGCAGTTAAAAAAACCAACCAACCAAAAAACCAAGCAAAAACACTCTTAGCATTTTGAAGAACATAAGTTACTTTCCTGAGGGTAATATGTGATTCCCTAGTACTCACCACAAGTATGATAAACAGCAGCAGAAGTGCCTCTGGATTTATTAGTTAGTCTGCCAGTTTGCATGCTCTTGTCTGATTTTACACACTAGGACAGAAAATTCCTTTAAAACTACCACAGAATTGCTGAGGAAACCTATCATGCTCTCTGTGCTATTGGCACATTAAAGCCTAAAAACTGGGAGTTAATCCTATTGACCCCAAAGCTGTCCTCCCTGCATTTGGAAATGCTCCAGGTGCTCTAGTACTTAATTTGGTTCAAGAACAGATTACAAATGTTTTTTGACTATTACTGAATATTGACACATTACTGAATAAGAAATTAAAGTGATTCCATTAATGTATTTGATATTGGTTGGAAAAACTTTCTGGAACTTGTTCTTAAACCTTGATTGTCAGATTAGAGGAGAGCTTGTTTCAGCAAAGGCATGTGAATGCTTGTTGCTTTTCTAAATTTGAGGAGGTGACGCTGCTTTGTCTATAATACCAACTCAACCCAGAACCATGTCTAGGCTTGCAGTGTGTATCTGGGATTAATTCTTGGTAGCTTGCAAGAGTTTCTATGGTGTCAAGTTTCCCGAGCTATCTCTGTTTTAAGGCTAAAATCTTAAAATAAAAAATTTATTTTTCACTTTTCATTCAAATTTGGGTTTTTTTTTTGTTCTTCTTAAAAAACCATGCAGAATGTAGTATTTACCTAGTCATTATTCTAGAGGGGACTAGTAGGTACTTGTAATTATAGCATCTTGTTTCAGATTTTGTAAGTTTGGCAAACTTTTGCAATATGGGGCTGAAGCTTTCTAAGAAAAATGTCTGTCTCCAACTGAATTTCTCTTCTGGATACTTCAGCCAAGACAGCAAAGCTATTTCCAAGGACAATAAAAGAAAACACCAGTGATCTTTCCTTAAATACTGTAGATTCCCTGTGGTGTTAGAGCAGACAATAGGTATTTAGCTGGAAGCTGACCTTTGGGTTAGAGCTCTCCTTTCTGTCTGAAAATCTGCCCAAATCTTGCCAATACACAAACTTTCAGACCTTTGAGGACTAGTATGAAGCAGAAAACAGTGATGTTGTGAAATGGTAGTAATTATCTGCCTGTTTGTATTCCCTTTCTGAGCTCTGAAATTAGGCACTTTATTCTTCAGAATCACTATTTTTGTCTCAGATAACTGAAGCATTTTTTGGAGTGAATAGAGTTGGTTGACATTCTTTGATTTAAGGTATGTTTAGATTCTAGTTCAGGGAACTAGATTTAAGATGTCTTCAACAGTGTAATAAAGGACATGAACAACAGGAGAAGGTGCATTCTTTATATAGTTTGAGAAGAGATCATTCTTTTTAGGGTTTGGAAAAGTACAAGGTGACAAGTGGTGGTGTTACATCCTGCACATCCCATGGGTGTAATGAGGGCTAATTTCAATAAGAGCTAATTGCTTATTGTTGCTTTAATCTCTGTAAAGGTTAATTTTCTGGGAATGGCAGTATTCTGAAAGCTCTGTTATTTATTTATTTATTTATCTGTTTATTTATCTTTGCTGCCAGTCTAGACTCCTGAATTATTGTTGGTTTTAAGGCTTACAGATGAAACACAGCCTTTACCCCCTTCATCCTTCCTCTTCCCCCTTGCAGATAGCTCCTGCAGAGTGTCCACCTGGAGGAAATGTTCTGTTGACATCTGGTAGATAGACGGGGGAAAAAAATTTTGATGGAGTCTTCACTTCAAATACAGTGAATGAAAAGACATCTGAAAGACAGGCTGGAGATCTGAGATCTGTCTTCATCAGATCTCTTCTAGGAGGGAAAACTCACTTTTTTAATCATGGAAGGAGGCACGAAAACATCTTGTCAGAAGTCTCCAGAGAAGTTAATTTTCTCTCATCCAAAAAATGTGAAGCAGTAACTATATTACTCAAAACAACAACAAAAAAAGTTACCAACTTACAAAGTAAAAGATGAAACAACCAAAAAATCCCCAACCCCCCAAAACCTTAGCTTAAAAAAAGCTTAACCTACACAATACCTATTTGGTGTGCTCCAGATAGCTGAGAAAATGAGAAGTATAGTTTGGTCTGTCCAGGTGTGATAGAAATGGATTTGTCAGGCTGCCAGGTATTTGACAGGGAGCTGGGATAACAAGCATGTACATGTGATGTCTCGGGTCCTAAAAAAGAGAAAGCAGTCCCCCTTACTTGTCATCCCCACAGGAGAATAAAGACCCTAAAAGGAAAAAGAGACCAAAAGAACGAGGTGCTGTTCACATCTGATAAAGAAAAGGGTGATAAATAAGGGAATCAACAGGTAGGCCTGAAACATTTAATTTATTTATGTTGTTTATTATGCTTGAGACGCATTACTACTAGAAGGAACCAATGTCACAAAATGGAAGAAGTGGTGCCCTTTAATCTACAGTGATTAGGGTTGGAACAGGTAATCACTTTAATCTAAGACAACAGTTTACAGGTTTGAGGGAAAAAAAAATTTTCATAAGGAAGAAAGTTCAAGTCATAGTTTTCTGTAACAGAAAAACAGGGAGCTTTTAATTTCCATTGGAAGCAAGAGAACCATGCATAATACACATATGGTCTGTGTGCTTTTTGTTGAGGAGCTGAAGTAAGAGGAACAGAAATTGCTACCAAGCCTTCACATTTCAGAGCAGCAAAGATCTGTAGAAGGAACAAAAGCAGCAGCAGAAATGGCTAGAGGAGTGGGAATGAACTATGACTACTGGGAGTCAGTATGTGACTCCCTGCCCCATCACCAGAACATAGAGCAGCTTGTATGAAACTTTGCTCCTCAGCAGGATAGGTGAGCGAGCCTTGAGATTAAACAACCAAAATTTGTAAATAAGATGTTACTTCAGATGTTGACAAGCACTGGCTGCTTAGTGGTTGCTTCACCTAAAATACCCCAAAAATGAGGGTGTGGGATATGCATGTGGGAATAGAAGATGGAATTGTGTATTGTTATAGTTATGATTTTGGGGAGGAATTGTTAGTTTCTTTATCCTGTTCAGCTATTACCTGGTGATGGTAGGGTGTTTGCTATTGTCCTCTAACCATTGAGCCTGACTTTCTTTCTGCCAAGAAGACCAGGTTGCTCCAGGAGGACTTGGCTCAAGGTATGGCACTCCTGGCAGTTCACTAGCTGAATGGTGCTAACTTTGACCTTATGGCTGATTTTATATTTGTCATTTAGTCCAGGGGAAGGCTTAGGTTTAAGTCCAGATTAGGTCATGTAAGTACAATTAGGGCAAGAAATTTTAAAATTATTTTTCATTTTTAAACAAAGTCCAGATGAGGATAGGCACTCATCTGGGTTATATCAGGCTTACTTTTGGAACTGCCCATTGTGGGCAGCACAGCTGCTGGCTTGTTAATGAAGATCTTGTCTGGAGGCTGAGGATAACCCATGTGATAAATCTGAGGCTGACAGAGTTCTGAAGCTCCTTATCAAGGAGAGCTACTGGCTTGATTTTTTTCTTTTTCCTCCTCCTGTGACTGACATATTTAGGGTTCATGATGAGCTTAGGGTTATTTGGGCTTTCTCAGGGAGGCATGGGAATCTTGGATGATATCTGAGATAAGGCCTGATTTGTAATTCTTTACTGTATTTTGTTCTATTCTAGTAAGAATAGACTAGTATTAACGTTCAGAGTTGCATTTAGTTATAAGTTGGAATTCAGACAAAGTAATGGAAGATAAGCATGTGCATGAGCTTAAAAAATGATTGAAGTTCATTGCTCTTCCTTTCTGTGAATAGACAGTCTACCAGAGGTACCATGAGCTTTTGTCACGTCCCAATTTCTCAGGACGATGACTCAGACTCGCTGATTCCCAGGTCAGGATTAAGGTGAAATGACACCAAGGATTCTTCAATTCACAAAACTCAATTTTTATTCACTTACAACAGATAATCGGCACAAAACTTTGTCAATAATCTCTGCGTCCTCTGCAAAAGGCATTAAACTTATACTGACTAGTGGCAGATCTTATAAGATACACCTCTAAGCCTTAAACATGCCCCAGCAAGCCTTAAATATGCCCAAACAAGCCTTGCTTTATATGCTGGCATACAGAATAAGAATGGGAGAGAAAAGGGGAAAGAAGAGAAGAGAGAGACAAAAAGGAAGATTTCACCAGTCCTGATTCCATTGTTGGTCCAGCCAGCTAGGGGTCCAGTTCTGGTGGCGCGCAGCCACTCCGGGCTTTGACTTGTGTCCTTTTATAATTCCTTGCCCCTCCTCCGGGTGGGCACTTGGACTTATTTAGCTAATTAGGCATTATGCGCAGCTTATGCTTCTAGAATTCTCCTTGCTTTTGGTACATGTGCAGTTTGTACCTTCAGATTCTTCTGGAAATGAGTCAGTGGGCTTCGGGGTCGTTGGGGAATTACTCCCCCCTCCCTGGAGGTTTGACAGTTGTTTGACCTTTCCTTTTGTCACATGCATTGTGAAAACAGCTTCTCTATTGGCTCTTCACAGAGTCACTCAAGATAGGGAAGTTCAGCCTCCGAAAAGTGTGATCTCATCTCCACAGGACCCCCTCCCCTTGCTGCGCCTCCCTGCCATTACCTGCACAGCCCCGGTGTTTCCATAGAAACAGTTTCCTTTGCCAAAGTTCTTTATCGGATGGTTGAGACATTAACTGTGGTTTCATCATGCTGTCATACCACCCCATGGCTCAAAAATTCTGCTGGACTAAATTATCATAGAGATCTACTTCCACTGTACTAATCTTTACATAACAGACAGTAGGAAAGAAAGGAGAAGTAGAGAAAAACAAGCGGATAATCATATATCACATAAGGGCAAGGCATTAAGAACAAGAATCCACATAACACCAAAAGTTCAATGTTAACAAGCCATTTCCCCCACCCTGTGACTCCCAAGGACTTTAGGACAGAGGTCATCCATGATCCTTCATCAGGTGACTTTCTTCATTGCATCGCTTGGAAAAGTTCTCCAGTCTTGTCTGCAACTTCTCTCACCTTGGCTCAGTTTTCTTCAATTGAGGTAGATGCATTATGAATAGTTATGCAACATTCCCAGGCAGTTAAATTCAACATCCCACATACTCCGTAATCATTTTCAACATATATTGAACCTGGGTGTTAAGTTGTTTTTTGATTATCTCTTTTTTTTTTTTTTTTCCAAATGCATAGTGTGTCCAGTTGTACAAAACATGCATTTGCCAAGTTATGTTCTCGCATTTTTCCCCATTAAAATTACAAGTGTTACTTGGATTCCACCTGTTTCCCCATTCCCAACATTCACTTCTCCATAAGTATACTCAGATAAAGTATTTTCTATCAGTTCCCAACACAGGGACTTTATAAAACATTTCACCAACTGCAAAACAAGTAGATACAATATGTACAATATGGTAGGTGTCCCAAGACAAAACATCCTTTCATATACATGGTATGTACATATATACTTATCTTTATATTTCCAAACTTTGTTATAAACAAAAAACCTACAAAAATACAACAAGGATCAAGCACACAAGTCTTAGACCACCAAAGAATTTGCTACTCATGTATACAGATTCAAAGGGGTTTTCAATGTCAGAGTTACTTCCCCTACAGTAGGTAAATCCAAAACAGGTTGTGTGGGATAGTGGAGTGGGTGAATTGGATCTTTCGTATCTCCCCTTCCTGGAAGTAGGGAAGGGGGGCTTTGGGCAAAATGCAGTCAGCCTAGGGAATCTCTTTATTGCCCAGCAGCTATTTACTTTTGTCACCGTGTCTGGCTCTCATGGTGGCCATCCGGGGTTCATGGGTTTCAGGGTTTGCTTCAGAAGTCCATTAGTTTGCTCCACGATTCCATTTGCTTGACAGTAGTATGGGGTGTGGAAAACCCACTGTATTCCTTCACTGTGTGCTCATTCCTGGACCATCCCCACAGTAAAGTGGCTCCCATTATGTGATTGAATTGATTTGGTGTGGACAGGTAGCTAAACCAACTCCTTAACCCCTTCCTGTATCTTAACAAAACCAAACCCAATAAGGTCAGACAAACAATACACATAATGACCCACTCAACAACCAAAACACAAGTCCCATGGTGAGAATCTGAAAACCTGCAAAATATTGCAATAAAGACAATCAGTGATTAATAGGATGGGATAATTCACTGGGTATGAATTTGGTGATCTCTCCTGTGTGTCATTGGCTTTCCATGCTCAGATGAGCTTTTCCAAGGCCATAGTAGGCATACAGTCTATTAAATTCTGGGGAATCCCCTTTTCGATTCCCTCAGCCCATAAGAAATTTCTTAGGTATAGGTGTGGATCCTTGAGAGGGTTATGCTCTCCTAATCGAGTGCAACAGAAGCCACATGCTGAAATAATGGTGTTACACAATTCTCTGGTTATGGACCATCCCCTGCTCACTGCCTCTTTAAATAAATCTTTGCTCCCTGAGTGACCTCACTTTATGTGCAGCCACTCTAATAAGTGCTGCTATTTCTCTGCCTCCTTGGTCACAAAGTACCCATCCACCATGTCCCAGACCTGGCAGGCCTGCTCCTGCAGGGTTGCACCCAGCCTTGTTTGGCTTGCGAACTGGCCACACTAGGGAATTACAAGGTGCCTCGGTTGCAGTTTCATTGCCAGGTAACCAACATTTCACCGGAGCAGTCTTAGAGCCTCCAGAAATATCCATAACCCAAATCTGCTTCCTATCAGTAACTATGCCACTACGAAGTACTGACATTTGAACCCATGTCTACGAAAAAAGTGGTGGGTGTTTTAAGGGGGCCAAGGGGGAAAGTGATCACCAAATCCCCTCGGTTGTTTTCTGTGACCCTCTTTAAACGGATCCACCTGCTGTCCCCTGTTAACATCCTTCACGTGTATTCAGTTTCAGTCTCCTTCGCTAAGTGGCTAAACTCTTCCTGAAACTTAGGCAAGTCCAACGCTGAGTAAGGTATCTGTTTTGTCATAGCCTCTGCCTTTTCCTCCCCAGCGCTTATTACTTCAGTTTTTATCAAAGGGTGCAATATCTCTTTGTTTTCCAGATCCTCTAGAGGTTAAAGTGGTTTGGGTTTTTGGGATTCCTGTTTCATCCTATTTGCTAGGGAGGAAAAACCAGTCTCGCTTTTGGAATCATTCACCAGCTCTGCCCCGATCCTCGAGTGCCTCCCGCAGCACCTTTTCCCTATCTTGTAAATCAAGCAGATCATTATGGAGATTTGCCTTGCACTGCATATATAGCAGGGTCTCTGCCCTTTCCCTTCTAGCTCTTTCTTTCATCAACTGATTCTTTAGAGTCTCCACTAAACCTTGGGAGGATTTTGTGTTTTCTCTCTCAGCAAACTTGTGTATATAAAACATATACAGTCAGGCCGCTATCAGAGTAGCTCCCCATACTCCACATGCTACTGCTTTTTTCCTCTCTGGCTGTCTTGTTAACATGTAATCCTTTCTTTCACTGATTTAGGATCATGCCAACTATTGTGAGCCCGTATCATTCCTGGTAGGGAAAGACACACTTTCAATTTTTCAAGACACACTTTCAATTTTTCAGATATCGGGGAGCAGTCAAGCACTGACATTTCCTGGTCGGTCGTGGCTTGGCACTGCTCGAACCTCTCCTGGCATATAGCTGAGAGGTCACTTCCCAGTTCTTCCTGTCTGTTTTTATCAGATGGAGAACTGGTATTCCTCTGACCCTGTCCTGGCTTATAGCTGAGGGGCCACTTCCAGATTCTCCCCATCTGTGTCTATTGGATGCAGAATCGATCAGTGTTTCAGAAATTGGGGAGCATTCAAGCACTGACATTTCCTGGGCTTGTCACTGCTCAAACCTCTCCCAGTGTATAGCTGAGAGGTCGCTTCCTGGTTCTCCCTGTCTGTGTGTTTATTGGATGGAAGACGGGTATCCCTCCAACCCTCTCCTGGTGTATAACTGGGGGGCCACTCCCGATTCTCCCTGTCCTTGTCTATTGGATGGAGAATCGATATTCCAGTTGAATCCTCCTTGAGTCAGGGAATCCTGCTGACTATGCCAATTATTCAAATTATTTTGGAACCTCAAATAGTTTTGGAAAATTTAACTTCGCAATTGTATCTACTAAGTAATGGAACAAGGTATGCCTTTGGGGAATTAAATGTGCAGACCCAACAAGCATCTAAGATGGCGTTGCAGAATTGGCTAGCATTGCTGAAGGAACATGGAGTGTGCGGTATGCCAAGTCTGAGGGAGAATGCTGCATCACCATCCACGATGCCACAACCTCTATTGAGGAGGCCTGTGCCAAGATGAAGGAGATCGCCTACAGGACCAGAGAACTTTTTCAAACAATGAGACGGACGGATTGGTTTGATGGATGGAACCCTGTGTCGTGGGTCACATCACTGGGATCCTTGGGACTCATGGGGTGGGGAAGATGGTTTGTAAATATCGGTCTTACGATATTATGCGGATTCTTGCTTTTAATGTTATGCCTTGCAGCAGTTAGATGTATGCTCTCTCACCTTCTATCTTCTTTTTCCCCTGCACCTATTCGCTATGTATGGATCACAGTGGTCAAAGAAGAACTTGGAGTGTTTGAGCCACAGGGTGGGATGTGAGAGACGACTTGTAAGAATAGGTCCTGAAAGAAACAGGCCTACGAGAAACAAAGACTGAGAAAAAGAGCCTGAGAAAGAGATAAAGGATAGCAGGGGGAGTGGAGGCCCTCCGAGCTAAGGACTGTCTCAAACACTCACAAGTAACGAAACTATACTCACAGGATGGATAGTGTGGAGGTTGAATCTGATAAGATTGCCCAAATAACACACGATACAGCTGGAAGTGGGAGCCCTGTGGAGACAGGACAGTTCTGCTCTGGTGCGCCTGGTCAAATTTCAAGGGCCATCTGTCCTGTGAATGACCTTTGCTTCATTATCCACGAAATGCATATTAAAGTTGACATGCCTGAATATGCTAATGAAGACTAACAAGATCATGCTGATTACATCATCCCATGAAGCACCTTACCCCTCCCCATACATGGGATATGTAGGTATGTGGGTCAACCTAGGGGATGGACCCAAGAAAAGTGTGTGTAAGTTGAGGGGGTGCAAGGAGGGGTGTGGATCTGGAGAGTGAAACAAAGAAGATGGATGCCTGTTGGAACCCTTGCTGGCAGGATCGACGCAGGAACCCAGACTGGTGATCTTTATTTCTCTATTCTCTCCATCTCCCTCCTTTCCTTTTTCCCCTTTTCCTTCACTACCATTAAGAAATGCAAGGCATACTGTATTGCTTGGCACAACTCCTTATATACTTAGCCAATTATTGTGTATCCAGTTAGTACATTGTTGGAAGTTAATAAATGTCTGGACTTTGAGACTTATCTTACCATTGTCCACTTTGTTGGGGATTTATGAATCTAAGTCACTTGTCTCCCTCGTCTGAGTGGGATGTGACAGCTTTACAAATAGGATAAGAAGAAATCTAGTCTATCCAAGTGACATGGAGAACCCCAGAATTAGGGGTTTGTACACGGTCTGCAAGCAGAGTTAATTTGTTGAAGTATGTCAAAAAAATCTTAAAACTAGGTCTCAGCTTAAACTGGGTGCTACTTTTCTATGACTGAAGAAGAATCCCTCAAGTTAAGCTGAAAATGTCATTAGCTGACAGTCATAGGCTTGGTTTGCTGGGTATACCTGAGCTGCATAAGATGTAAAATATAAATTGGAGATAAAATAACTATGCTACTTTATGTAAGGTTGAAAGGCTTTTCCAAAAGAAATGGTACAAGATCCATAACTAATTTTGGACAAGACTTTGCATTTCAGTTGACTGCCTAATTACTTTGATTACATATGAATAGCTAAGGTGATCTGCCAAGCATAAAGGTTCCTAAATGGTTTATAGAATTAGGTATGAATGAGGATTAGGGGAAGATAAGTGAGTCTGGACTAAGGCTGGACAAGAAGTTGTGAAGCTAGACTGTACTGATTGATCAGAATGATGTCCAGCAGACCCAGCGTTACCATTCAGTTTGACTTTTGTGTTTTGTTGAATGCTGGGGGCATGTTAAAAGGCAGTCAAGAAGACACAGACACAACATGGACCCCATAATAAAGACAGTTGAAGGAGGCTGGAATACATACTAACCGAGAAGCCATCTGGAGGCAGTTAACAGGGCAAGGCTGAAGAGTAAATGCTTTTCATTGTAGACTTACAACTTGCCTAAACTACCTGTAAAATTAGTAGTACCAATCAAAACAATGAAAGCTCTCACCTTAACTGGAGGGGGCTCATCTCCAGTCTTGTGTTGTTCTTTTTCTGGACTGAATTCTGACCTCAGGCTTAGCTAAGGCTGCAACTACTCTCCCAAGTTGGTACTTGGAATTAAGGCAGTTGGAAATCTGTCTCAACAGGGAAACTCTTTTCTGAAGGTGGGATGAAGGCTTATTCCTCATCTCCTTGTCTTCCATAGCCTAGGCTTAGCATAGGAGCCATGAGTGATGGTGTGTCTGAAGCTGATGATTTGAGTCAAGACAACTTGGTCCTTTTGGTACACATTATAAAGTATTGTGAGAACAGTTTTGAGAAGAGGCCTTTAAATGAAATTAAAGAGAGGCTTTTCTTTCATTGCAAAATACTTGCAGTGTGGGCTAAAGGATCTAGTCCTGAGCAATGGCTTGGGCTTAGCTACTCATGAGGACCTAGTTGCTGAGGGGTTGGAGCTGCAAAACCCTTCTCGCTGTCTGAAGAGGTCTTCAGGAGAATTGGGACAGAGGCTGGTTGGACAAGACCCACAGTAGAAAGATGAAACGTGGTCTATGTGATGAGGACGGCTAAGCCTGGGATAAGGGTTTGGATGTGGTAAGCCAGAGGCTTGAGAGCTGAGCAAGGAAGTATTTTGGAAAAGCTGCCTTTAGGTTGGAGGATAAGCTTGACCTTACTTTCAATCTGGCTGATGTGCTATATCTATGCTAAACCTAGGGCTGCACTTCGTGAACCAGATAGCCCAGAAGGGAGGAGACAGCTTGGCAAGAAAGTAGATTCCTATTTAAGGTGAGGAGACAAGGTGATTTCATAGGAGTTCCTGAGTGTGGCCAGCGGATATGAAGTAGGAGGTCTGACAAGGGCTTGGCTTTTGGATTTGGTTAGTGAGAAGCTTCTGGGAGAGTTCTCTGATAATAATCCTTGTGAGAAAGTCCATAAAGACAGGCAGAGGAGATGTCCTAGCAGTGAGCTGGAAAGTTTTGAGGTCGGTTCCATGACAGACCCTGAGCTACAGCTAGGTATAGGGATGCAATGAAGGATTATCCATCTGCAAGTTAAAGAATTCTGTTTGTGCTAGCAGGTATTAGCTAGTGCCTCTCTTAAAAAAAACAAAACAAAACCTTAACTACGTACCTTACTGAACTATAATCCTCACTGTAACCATAATATATGAAGCTTGGTTTAGGATTAGCTAGGTCAAGCCTAGGGCATTAAACTAGATCAGATAAGAATTGATCAATTCAAATGAAGCCTTTATAGTTTGTCTCTTTAAAGGTCTCCTTAGTATATTATATTTCCATGACTTCTTTCCTGTAAATGAATCCAAACTTCAGCTATAACTTTAGCTCTCTACCTGTTTTGTGTTATCTCAAGACAAAATTAAGTTTTATCAATTTAGATCAATCATTCTTGTTCCCATCTGTCTCAAAGGTTTCTTTCAATTAGGCTATAATATCAGTTTTGACATCCCCTGGTTACAGAACCATAACTATCATCCTGTTCCTAGGCTTTGTTTAGAATTTATCAGCCCTGTGAGACCTAATTTTAAGTTAAATCAAACCATTATGTGTCTTTATGTCAATTCTGAATAACTCTTAAAAAAAGAATTATTTTGCTTTGGTGTTCTCATTTTCTCTGAAGACACTCCAAAGCCTAAACAGAGGTCAAGATTTAAATGAGTTCAAGAAATCCACTGAAGACTGTTTATGTCCTTGTCTTAAGTCCATTTGTAAACCAAATTGCAAAAAAAAAAAAAAAAAATTAAAAAATAATTCCTGTCTTTTAAGTGTAAATGAATTTTTACCCGAAGTTCTGCAGTTTAGCAGAGTTTAGGGCTATTGGAGGTCTGCTCAGTAAATATGAGAATAAGATGTACTTTTAGCCCTGTGCTTAAGGTGACATCTGTCCTCAACTTAATGTGAAGGCCTCTTCTTAATGAAACTGAAAACTCTCTACCTTCCCAAGCAATAACACGACTGTTGTCCTTTATCACTGACCTAATTTGCATTCTGTACCTCATAGCTATGAGAATTGCTTAAAAGAATTGCTCAAGATAGTCCCTGTTCAAACTCTATCCTGAAGTATGGCTTTTGCTGAAAACATATTGTTTGTTGAAAGTATAATTTAAGAAGATTATCAGCAATTCTGAATCCTAATTCTAAGCTTTACCATAAAGCAAGATTTGTTTTATGTGAGGATCCAAAGTAATCATCAGTTTTACAGTTAACAAAATGGTTCAGTTCACAGTGTTCCCAGCTCAACCTGAAGGCCTGCTCTTGACAAAGTGTTGTGTGCTAACCCCAGTAAGCAAAGCCTCACACAGCTGGTCACTTTCCCACCTTCCTCCTCCCCCAAAAGGGATGAGGGAAAGAATCCAAAGTGTAAAAGTAAGTTGAGATAAAGACAGTTTAATAGGTAAAGCACACAACCAAAGCAAAATAAAGAATCCATTCACTACTTCCCACTGGCAGGCAGTTTTTTAGCCATTTCCAGGACAACAGGGCTTCATCACACATAAAGGTTACTTCGGAAGACAAATGCCATAACTTTGAACATCCCTGCTTCTTCCTTCCTGCAGCTTTTATTGCTGAGAGTGATGGGATATCCCTTTGGTTAGTTGGGGTCAGATGTCCCATCTATGCCCCATCCCAACTTCTTGTGCAGCCGCAGCCTACTCGCTAGTGGGGCAGGGTGAGAAGCAGAAAAGGCCTTGACATTGTGTAAACACTACTCAGCAATAGCTAAAATATCCCTGTGTTTACAGCACAAATGCAAAACATACCCCCATACAAGCTACTGTGAAGAAAATTAATTCCATCCCAGCCAAAACCAGTAGACAAAGTTAATACTACTTACTGTCCATCCGCATTTACCTGACTAAAGCCCAATCCTAAACCTAATGAACATAGTTCAGTATTTATTTGACAGTAAAACTTTATCACCTTTGTTAGAATTGGTTCTTTCAAAAACAGTTGGACTGAGGAGACTCCAAGAAACATTTGTTTTCCCATACTTAACCTGAATGTAGCTAAACCCAGTCCTAGCCTGAACACTGGCCTGATTTACCAACCATGTGGCCACTCCCTAGTTAGATACTGCAGTATGATTTAAATTCCTAAGTCACCTAGTTCCACAGGACTTCTGGGATTCATCAAGAGCAAAAAAACCCCCACATTCAGCCCAAGTTTTTTCCATCACTAAGACCAATGTTCTTATTGATTGAAACTGTAAACCAAGGTTTAATACAATGCAGCCTTTTCGCCTATACAAATGACAAAAAGCTCAAGTAGATACAGCCATCATTTTTTGTTCTGAAATATTCCATGAAAATCTTCACTCTTCACTTCCAAACCCTGATCTCAGTTACTGATCAAGCAATCAGACCCATGTCTGAAAGAGCAATAGGTCTGTTATTGTCTGCCTTAAATTGCAGTAAAAGACCTTCCAGGATCAATCAATAAACACAGATCTTTCAGCCTCTGCTTTGCCAACTTGTAATCTCAGCACACTGCTGAATTTTATCAAAGGCCATGTAACTGCACCTGATTTGGAAACTAATTTCTCTTACTATCAGCCAGCATTATATCTGCAGACTTTAATGGACCCACCAGTAAATGCAAATGTGTAGAGCTGGATTGGGAGGACAGTATAACTCTGCCTTAAAATTCAAATCAAAGTTAATGTTAAACAACTATATCTAAATTAATACTGGCAATAGCACATCAGCTCCTCCTGTCACCATTCCTCATCTTTCTTCTGCAGCTTTTATGGAATAATCAGTAAACACACCTCTGAGCCTTCACTTTCCTGAATGTTCTCCCTAACTATAATCATAAGCTGGACAAACATGTTTTCCCTGGTACTGAAAATCATATGATGAGCTGTCATCATCCCTTTTCATTGAAGATTTTTGCAGGTGTTTGGACTAGGCTTTAATAAACCTGAATTCTACCTATCCCAAGCCTGCCTTTGTTGATTAGTAAGACAATTGGTGCTGTAGTAATGGAAGCAAGCCCCTGACATCTTTCATTTAGTCTTTCAGGATCTGGAGACCTTTCAGGAAGTGTGGGAAATGTAATCATTCATGAAACACTGTTTTGAATCCTCATTCAGACCATATCCTCAAAGATAAGTATTCTTGGCATTAAAACTGAGAAATGGTTATTTTTGACCCAGCCCTGCCTTAACCCTGGAACGATGTGCAGGACTGATCAGACAGCAAAGCCCTGAAACCTTCAGTCTAGGATTCTGACCTTGAACCTTGCACTAGCATTAATTATAGTTAACTACACATATGGCAGGACCAGCAATTGCACATGACTTAGCTTCATCTAACAGGAGAGGCAATTCTTCAGTTTATGATCTGACTTTCAGTTCCATGCTAAAGCCCAGCCTTAAGCACTGACCAGGCAAACCTGTTAGCAGTGAACTGTCAACAGTGGTTAATCTCCACAGCTGTCAGCCCTCTTTTACTTGGAATGTCTAGGTTTCAACATTAAACTGGCTGTAGAACATGTGCTTTTCAAAATGTTCTTATCCAAGCTTTTATCTCAGAACTGACCTTTATCATGGATCAGTGAAACCAGCTTGTCCAAATTGGAATATTAGCATTCAACCTATTCAGAGGCCAGGGCTCATGTTGCCTTTCATCCAATCTATAAATACTGGGCTAGCATTTATCCTTATTCTGACACTGGAGATTTTTCAGGATACATGAAAACTTTCAGACCATGATACTGAAGTCTTACCCCAATTTTTAATTTTAACAATGGTCTTAATCATTGATCAGATTTGTTTACTTAGCCATGTAACCCTTTCTTAATTGCTTCATGCAGACAACTTTTGTGGTGTGCAGAGACTTGATAAACATAGCACATCTTTGAGTATAAAACAATTACTCAACAATTGTTGGCTGTTGAGAAAATAGGTATCTAAACATTAATAAGCTACAGTGCTAAGTTCATAATCCTGATGAAACACCTCCCAAGCCTTTGCCAACCAGTGCAAATTCTGGCCTCTCTTGTTCCTTGAAATTGACTGATCCTCACTGGTTTTGAGTTTGTATCTTCAGATTATCTTTTTTCTTTTTTCTTTAAGGTTTTATACCTTTTGGGGTCAGTATTTTTATTCTCCCTCTTGAAGCCCTGATCTGCCAACTATTAATGTTTGAGCAATTATATTTGTCTTTTTTTTTTTTTTTTTCTTTCTTGCCTTTCTTGCTTTTGTTGCATACTTTCTCACTTCTTAACAAGGTTTTTCTCAGTAAAACTGAGCCAAGGTCATACTTCTCTGATGTACTCAGATAGACCTTGTATCACAGACAGCTGAACTCCTGTTGCAGCAGGAGGTCAGGAAACTTTTTCAGTGTGCCATGAGCCCTCGACATTCTTGTGGGAGCCCTGTAGAATGTGTCAGCACATATAGCTCCTCAATGTGATTGTTAAACACTAATTCTAACCCTAAAATGAGACCATAAGCATCTCACCAGACAAAAGAATCAGAGGACTTGTTGACATCTGCCATTATTGAACGCTGCCAACATTTCAGGTTTCACCAACAGAGTTATTCAGATTATGCTTTCTCATACATTACTAACAGCTCTAAACATAACGATAAATCATGAATTCTTCCCATCCTTGTACCAACATTAAATCATTAGTTCTGTTCACATCATTCTTCATCTTAAATACGGATATAAGCCATCAATTATAAAGGTCTTCAGCCAGCATTTTCCCAAATCTTAATTCTAATCCTAGCCATCAGAGAACAGACCAGCCTTTGGGATAAAATATCTGAACTAGTTGGGACCAGCTCTTAGCTTGTTCTTTGAACCCAGAAGGATCTTAAATTTGTTTAACACATCTGAGCACTAATTCTAGCCTAAACTGATACCTAATCTGGGAGTGCTTCAGGTTACCTCACTGATAGCTTTTTTATCAGGATTTGGACTTGCAGAAGACAGCTGTAAAACCACCAGTTTGATCTATTTTACAAATCTTAACTCTTACCGTAACTGTAATCTTAATTTAATTTGTGCTTCAAAACATGATTCTAAATTAGATATAAAGGTAAAAAAATATGCTGCAAGAGCTTGTAGGACAGGTGATGTACACAAGAATTTGTCTTAACAATGATGCAACATATATGAATCTGGAAGATCTGTAGCTATTACAGGCTTCACAAAAATCCATGAGTCAAAGTGGGCAATGCTGGTGTGTTAGATATTGAAGTGCTGTCACCACTGTTACCTTTTCTGGTATCATCAGGTAGATGATGCTACCTGATGAGACCCCAGTTTAATCCAGTTAAATTTAGTAGAGAGCTTTAAGAAAAAAAAAAAAAATCCTACTATTCTCTTTACTAGGTAAAAACTTCATTATTCAAAGTCAGCTTTCTAAATTTGGTAACAGATAGTAGTGGGATACTGGAATTCCTTTTTTTGTTTCTGGTTTAGGGTCTAAAAGATAGAAAATCACAAATATTATAAAAGTTTTTGCTATCTTTAAAAAAAAAGAGGTAAATACAAGGTAAAATGAAAAGAACTGTACATAAGGTCTTAACGCTCAAATAAGACTCCTGTCATGCAAGAGCACTTGGTGAATAATAAAATTTCCTAATATCTAGTTTTCAGACAGCAGTTCTATGGACTGTAATCAGTATAGATTGCTGAAGAATATTTCTCTCCCATGATACATTTCTGGGACATACAATTGTCCCATGACTGCTGAACATAACGTAATATTTTTTTCAAGGGAAAGTCAAAATCTTGTTTTCTTCATTGAAACTAAATATTCTGAAATATTTTTGTTTTGTAGTCAATATTTCAATTTTATGTCTTTACTCATATATATTTTTATCTATAATGGCTAAACTAATAGCACGCATTATTGGCAAAACAGCCAATAGATGAAGAATTGATATGTTGTTTCTTCAAGAAGCTAAACTGATAAGAGTCAAGCATAATTTTGGTGCAATCTTATTTACATATGAGGAAGTGAACTAATTTCTGTCTCCTGAACTAAGAAGCAACAAATAATAGGAGCTAATTTTCTTCAGAAATACAAAGACGGTTTGCACCAGTCCTGGTATTTTCTGTTTTCTTTCTCTCAGACTAGCTATACCCATCAACTGTGCAGAAGGTCTGAGTCAGACAAACTCTTGATTCGCTTCCTTCAGACAGTTAAAGTTCTAACACAGCACAATATATCCAGTAAATCAATTGTGAAATAAAGATTGGTACACTGTTGTTGCTTCAGAGATCTCTGAAAACATAACCGGATTTAAATCTAGCAGCTGTACCAGACTGTTGCTGTACCATAGTATAGGTTAAAAACATATAAATTAAATAATAAAGCAAAAGTAGTGTTCTCACATAGTTATTATAGATCAAGAAGAGGAAATGGGGAGAAATAAAGCATTATTTGGAAACTTAAGGAAGGCAAAACATGATCAGTAGATAATGAAGACCCTTGTACTAAATGAAGAGTTTGTAGGGCCTGTCAGTGACTTTCTGTGAGTAGGCTGATGTTTTAATATTTTGTATATTTTTGTGTAAACTGTGTTATTTGCTTAGATTTATTTTAAATCCTGTGCTTTTTTATGGTCCAGTAAAACCCAACAATAATAAAAAGCACAGTCCACGAACATCTATCTAGCTTCCTCATTCATCGTCAGCCTCCAAGATCATACTTTTCTTTCCTGACCATGGACATATCAAAGTTGCAATTTCTTGAGCAACTTGCATTGTAACAGAAATAAGAAGGAAGTTCAATAACAGAAGGTGTTTATACACAAGCTCCTGTTTTGCTGTGCAAAACTTAAAAAATCAGAGGCTAATTTAAAGCCTTGTAACCCTTCACAATTTGTGTGTGTGTGTGTTTTGACATATATAAAACTAAAAAAGCGTACTGAATATGGCAAGTTGTTTACTCCAAATATGATAAAGTTGTTCACTTATTATTTTTCTATTTTTAAATTTAACTAGAAGCAGCAAGTGCTTATTCATCTATACAGTATAATGTGAGCTTGTTGTAACATGGTATCTAGTGTATAGCCACAAGAAAACTAGCATATCTGCAAAAGAAAGAATTTTGTTTCATGGCAGTTCATTAACTTCTTCTTTGTAGTTTTATATTGATATAGAACTGTTAAACACACATCCTTAGCAAAAAAACCCCATCCACCAACAAATCCAAACTAAACAACAACAATAAAAATCTTTTTAGCATCTATGTCTATAAAGAGGCATTAGCATTCAGTTCCCAGACACAGGAATGATGTAGACACAGAAAGATTATCATGCAGAACATTGACTTAATTTTTAAAGGACAAATCCACCAAAGCCCAAAAGAAATAGCTTAAACAAACACATGTATGCTTTTGTTCAAAATTCTCTATTTTAAGATGGAGGTATTGTGAATTCAGATGTAGAATATTAGCTCTAAAAATGGGATACTTAAGCTACCAAATTTGGCATTTACTGAATAATTCAAATTCCCATCAGTGCAAAATAAATCTTTATGTTAGGTCTGACACACAAAACAAAATAATAATAAATTGAAGGTGACACCTCTTTTTAGATTAACTGAAAATATACTATGAGAAAACTCCTACTTCTTCCCAGAATGTGGTAATAAATATTCTTTGTTGTCTATTTTATACCAGTTCCTGTTCAAGATTTGTGATTAGTGAAATGATATTATAGCTAATGTAGATAAGATCATGTATTTTCTTAGAGCTGGATGGGTATTTTCCATGGTTTTTTTTTGAAACCCTTCAAGCAAGGGTATCTATATTACAGTCATGAGGAGGGATTTTCAGAAGCTGCAGGTTTCTGGAAGGCCACAGGGCTCATAAGATGAATGGGAAAAAAAATGAGAAAAGGCTCAGTGTATATGTGTGTGTGGTTTTTTTTCAAAGTTGAATTAACACTAATAATCTCTTCTGTGGAACTTTCTGATTTTGAGAATTGGCATTTCTGGTAACAACCTGGAAAATTGTTGTAGCTGAAAATACTTTTGAAGAGAGTTCTTCTTTGATTTTCCTCGGGCTTGATCCCAAGCACATGTTATTTTTCTCACATTGCAACTCTCCATCATAAATGTTTTTCTTCATGGTACACGATATATCAAGTTTGATGGTGTAAGTAATACAGAGTTGTATGGAATTTACTAGTAGACTGTAATATTTACTCCATTCACTTAAACAGCAGTTGTACACAGATATACTGCCTTGTTTATCTGTATGGTTTTTTATCACTAGGATTTATCCAGAAAGTATATAGCTGTAGTAATTGTTGTCATGTATTTCTAGAGATAAGTTTTTAAACATTTCTAACATGGCTAGTGTCTGAGACAAGTACTCACAAATTTCCATGATTTAGTATGTACTTCTAAATAATCACATTTTTCAAGGTCTCTGAGTTTTTAAGCTGGCTGCCTCTTTCAAGCCCTTACATTTATATATCTGCATAACATAGACCTCACTGTCCTTGCATACCAGTGTAAATCAAAAGTAACTTCATTAAAATCAGTGGTGGTAGATGAGAAGAAAATTATTGTAAGTGAGAGATGACTCTGCTATATACCTACATAACTTATTTTATGATATATGGGAGGTGTAGGACATGTCAGCACTGTCTTAAATTGATGTCTGTATTTTATATTCACATGTCATTATTGATGCTGAGAATAAAATTCTCTGCTCTCCTCCACGTGGCATCACACACCATGAAAGCAAATTAATTGCAGTGGTATTAGTAGGCTGGTGTAGAAATATAGACTAATGTGTATCGCACCATGGGAATATGGTCCCCAAATGTAAGCTGGGTGGAAGCCCACCTACTTGAACCAGGACTTCAGCAAACCTCAGCCATGAACTGTTGCTGTTGTTTGCAAACCAGTCTTCCCTCTAGCTACTGCTCAGCATTTATGCTTCCCAGTGCTATATATAGCCTGGTCACAATGGCATCATGCAGCAGTCATTGCCTCCAGCAACAGAAAAGGAACTGAGAGGAAAACAATATTTGGATATCTTAAAATTGATTTATTTTATCCCCCTAAGGAAGACTAGACTTCTGTCTTGCTGATTAGGGATACCAATTAAACTCAGACACCAGAGTGAAAAAAGCAGGCATATTTTACTAGAAATAACTAAATAATAGAATAATACAGAAAACATACAGTAAGAAAAGACAAAATAGTGCACTCAAACAAATAGGAAAATACAGGGTAATGCATCAAATCATTACTACCTGAGAGAGAGAATAGTGATTAAGAAAGATACATCACCACTTGCATACGTTACCATCATTCCAGATCCGCAGCTGCTGGGGAGCCCCGGTTACAGCGAGGATTTGGAGAGCCTGTCCCGGCAAGTGGGAAATCCTACATGGTGTGTCCAGCCATAGGTGAGGCATCCAAAGTCACTGCGAGTGGGTCCAGCCTTATATACCCCAAAATCAGCAAGCCAGAATAGCTGGCACCTTTGCTTTAAGCGGAAATATCTGGCTTCAATCTCACATTAGATTCCCCCAGAGCCTGGCCAGGGCTCAAGAAAGAGGCTAAGGGAGTTTCCCTGCTTATCTAATTGATTTATGAGCAAGGTCACACAACAGGTCACAAGGCCAGACAACTGTCTCTGTGGCCCTGTTATCTTGCCCACATACACAAAGAAAGATAAAAATATATTCAGGATAGACATGTTTTATGATGTTTAAGCTACATCTTCTATATATATTTCACTAATGACTAATTACTGAGTTAGCAGTTTCGGCTCGGGGCCTGTTGCTCAGGCTTCAATACTTTCACCTTTTACACCAAAATAGGTGGTTTGTTATAACTTAATATAATACCTACTAGCACAATGGTTATCAGTTATAAAATATACAGGATTCATCTATAGGTCAACTCTGGCTTGGGCTTATTGTCCAAGCCTTAGCACTTCAACTTCTCCAAAGTCTAGTTTTCCTTAGGACTGCCGCCACAAACCATACCAGTGACCTAAAAATGGATGTTGAGAATGGTTCTGTGCTTGTGGCTGAAAATTATTCCATTGGCAAGAAAATGGCAGTCATACATTTCTAGCCTGTTGGGTGAGCTGTGCAAGGCAGAAGTGGAAGCCTGATAACAACCATGGGCTAAGATGGCAGAGTTAAAAACAGTGCAATTTTAAACTGTGTACTTCTAGTAAAATTTTTTTCAAAAGTGGCAGGAACATATCTGAATAATATATGCTCTGTGATGAATGATATAGCAAAGGGATGGCAGAGAAAACCTGAAAAGAAATATGGTAGTGTTGTAACTGACATAATGATGTAGCTACTAGATGCATTTCTAACTTCACCAAGAGAGTTTTCTAAAGTTTGTGAAGTCTGAGGAGCTTCAAATGCATACATGTCACTCTGAACAGTTGCTTTCTCAGGCCAGGGAGGTTAGTTTCCCTGTGTTAACCCCTACTCTTTAGATTTGATGATGAAAGGATTCCAATAAGTGTGGGGAAGGTAACTGTATTACTTCACATACCTTGTGTAGAAACAGAATTTCTTTCTCCACCAAGGTGGGTGGAAGTGTGTAGGCTTGACTGAAGGATTAATCAAAATTGTAAAATTTTGATAGGTGTAGTAATCACAGGTTTATAAATGCACATACATGCACTTTTAATAGGAGTAGAAATATCTCAAAATGAAACAAAACTACAGAAGCAATACAGAAGCAGAAAGAATAAGAAGCTTAATAAATAAGAACAATGCTTCCTTATAAAAATGATGACTCTTACATAAGGTGTATAAAAGGCATCTGTTTCTGGAAAAGTGTTTTCTGCAAAGCCATATATAAATGCATGCAACACGCTAAGGATCCCATGTACATGATCTATTTACAGTATTATCACATTGCCATGCACAGGACAGCAGACATAATCTTTGTTATAAGCACATACCATCTGCCTGTAACTACTACTGAAATGAATGGACTTGCATACAGTCAGCAAATAATTTATCAACCAAGTCAGTGTGACTAAGCTGTGTGGTGGATGGAATCTGAATTAATTAATAAGACACAGATTAATGAATTTCAGGCACATGTGGTTTTACGATAGCTGCATTACTTTAACCATTCATCACTGTGTTCTCACTTGGACTGTCACAGTCACTTGTGTCTTCCTTAAAAGACATGGTAATGTGTTTAGAGAAGGGATTGTCTTCTGTTCACTGTGTGAACAGTCCAGAGGGATTTTGGTCCTACTTGTAGGTAACACTGAATTACAGACAGCTGATAACAGTAACAGTCTGCTGAAATGACTGAATGACAAGTGCTCTATGGTAGAGTTTTGCTCAACTTATATCCTCAATGTGTAGTTGTCATCAACCCTAGCTCTTCAATGATGTCTGGCTATTTGACCTGGGGTTACAACACAGCTGGCCACACAGAGACCCCAGAAACTGAAGATAAATGGTAAAATTCTGGTCCTGATAAGTTAGAAGTAAAACTGTCTTTGAAATCAATGGGGCCAAATGCTCATATGACAATCACAAGCAGAACACAACACACTTATTCCAGTCATTCCCTGGATCTCTGGGGACTCCTTTGGTTGTTATTTTTCCTATTTGAGTGGGGCCAGGTAACTGGGTATATGTCTCTCTTTTTGGATGAAAAATTGTAAAAGGTGGATTTCCAAAAACTGTTCAGATTTTCACTGTGGAAATACAACTCTCTCAAAGGAACACTGTGGGTGCCTTGTGAGAGTCTGCATTCACTGTGGACACTGACCAAAACAGAGATGGTTTCTACCATTGTTCAGTTTTCTCAGGCGTCATGTTCTAGAGTTGAGTAATTCCTGACCTGAAGTGTTTAGGTGTCTTCTCAGTACTTTGGTTACTGCTTGACTATACTGTAGAGCCTTCTTTTTTTTCATGACTCCTGACTATAGACCTAGATTCTCATCTCTGACATTATCAGGTTTACCTGATTTTGCCCTCTGAAATCAACACCTAATATGAGTAATTGTAACTGGGAATCAAAGTGAGCCAGTCACGTAGTCAATGAGTTTCTTTTGTATGTTAACTTACCTTTCCTAATTCACAGTGGAGAAATGATGCTCAAAAGCTAAATAGTACAGTTACATCTAATGAGAGTATGTACATCTGCAGAGAGACTGTGCTAGTAAATGGTGTTCTTACTCAGGAATATATTAATCTTTTTTAAATATGGTAAAAGTGGTAAAAGTATAAGAAAACAAAAAGCACTCATCTTCAGCATCTCTAGTGTCTTCTAATGCCCTTTCACAACCTTCTACTGAACCATACACCAACAATATTCATTTCATGAACTAGTCCTCAAAAGGCTATGGTCAAATGGTTGTCCTGACTGTAACATGATGGTACAGTCTAGGAGGAAAAAAAACCCCTTCAGTTCTCCCAGAGTGACAGATACCTTGATCCAGTGTTTAACACTGTTTATAGAGTTACATTTCTCCTTACAGTAGGACATAGATGTCAGCATGCCAACCCCATCCCAGTACTCCATCAGGACTCATATAAATTTTGGATCCTGGTTTGCCAGCTGCAGCTGCTAGCATCACATTCCAGTAATGAGCCCTGTGAGCTTGCTGGTGATGGAAATTGACTTAAGGCTGCATGATCTGAACCTGTTCCTTTTTCCCAAGAGAAAAATAAGCTAGTCTTGGCCTTTTAATTCACAGGAGCATTCTGGAAAGAAAAACAATGGAAAATCCCAATGAACTAGGAGTGAATAAATGTATTCCTAGGTTAATGATGAGCTGGAGACAAGCACTTCTAGAGCTTTCTAAAAACCGAAAAAACCAGGGAAAGAAAGCGTGACACTGAAAACTGAACAAAGATGAAAGAAGAGAGACAAAATGAAGAGTGAGGCTTGAGAAAGCATGAAGATGAGACAAGAAGAAGAGAGCTCGTGGAAAAGGAGAGGGAAAAAAAGGGAACCAAGAAAAAAAAATGAAAGAGGACACAATGAAAAAATGGAAAAAGAGAAACGCAGGCAGAGTCAAAATGAGTTGTACAGGTGAGAATACAGAAGGGGAGGAGTAAGCAAAGTGAAGAAAGCTGAACAGGACTACAAGTAAGTCCTAAGGGCCATGTGCATTCTGTTTCTACAGGATGGTGCTGAATTAATACTAAGACCAAATGACAGAGGGGGAAGACAGCTCAAAGGCTTGTGCATTGATAGGGTGTAAGAGCAACATGTGAACTCCTTGTGGCACATGAGGAGTAAAAAGGCAGAATATTGGTCCAACCATGACTTTGGAAGTATGTAGACACATATTGCCAGAATAAATATGACCAACAAAAGTAATTGAAAATTCAACTAAACCAGCATGCTTAGTGTTTTATTTCTTCAGTGCACATTTGTGCAAGACAGAAAACTTGGCCAAGGGGATCTGGACTTAGCTGACTGAAAAATATCCTGAAAAATGTAATTTACTGACAATTTTTATTGCAGAGGAATTGTTTATTTTAGGCAGTAGGGTTTAGATGATAATTTCTGACCTTGTGCCTTTATCCAAACAGGCTGTCACTATCTTGACTTGAATCTTTCCTTTGATCTCCACACTGGCCTTTGCTATGGAAGAGTTTACAAACATGAGGGCAGAGACTGACAACTGATCCTTTTAAGCCATCCCAAACCTGAACTTCAGTGACTGTTTGAACCAGCAACTGTCTTTTGGCACGGACAAGTGTTATTTGTCAAGTTGGTCCATGCTTATGACCTGTTAAAGGTCTACTGGCAGACTTTTCCAATTCTTCTGCCATTCCTTGTGGCTAGGTTTTATTCCTCTGTGAAGAGTTAGAAATCTTCTCAATAAGACAGCAAAGAAAGTCAGAACCTTAATAACAACCTTTGGTATCATTTACACATACTGGGAAATGCTTGCCAGGTAATTTTGCAAGCCTGTTCAGGCAGAGTGCTGCAGAGCTTGTATGGAGCACACACAAAATAGATAATAAATTTAAATTACTTGTTAATGCTTCTGGCAGTTACTTTTTTTATTTTCCTATGTGATATCAAGAATATAGAAAAGAAATGTTAAGAAATTGCTTAAGAAATAAATAACAACCTGAATGAAAGATAAAACAGACAGTTTGAGAGGAAAGCTTGAGCCCACCAGTGGAAAGATAATCACCAGTAGGACTAATTTTGAAAGATGGCAGCTGCAGTAAAAAAGGGACCTTTTAAAACATTATGCTGAGGCAGTGCTCCAACTCTGGGTCAGAGGGAGGTATGTTACCTACTGAATTATGAGCAACATCTTGTTCAGCATCCTGTTTAAAGACGGGATTTTCTCTTTGCGCTGCAAAAGAAGGAAACAGAAACCTTCTAATAAAAAATGTCTGTCCTTCAGCTGAATTGCCATTTGTAGCTTGTGTTAAAATGATCTAATGCATACATTTCTTCAAAGATAATATAATGAATTTTTAAGTTATACAATATGCATAAAATTACTGTGGAATTTGAATTGATGTTGGCCACCCACAGTAGAGATGTCAAGGACATCTTAGAAAAGACAGAAGGGAAAGGAAAGAGTACAGATGTGATGGAGAGCTTAGAGGAGGAGAGGTTGAATATATGGACTTGTGGCCTTTGTCATCACACAAGGAAAAATGGGTCAGAAATAGCTGTCATCTGTTCATCCAACTTCATCCTCTGCTATCTGCATCTCTGACATGCTCAAAACAATTGATAGGATAGGGACATTTGGTACTCTGAAGTAATCTGTTGCTTTAAGTGTCTGCCTAACTTTAAGTGGTAAGCCAGTCCAACATACAAAACATGCTCATGAAACTACATCCTAATGCATTCTGAATGTGTGGAAAAATATATGTAACAGTGCTCAAAATGGACTAGTACATAGCAATATAGTAACCACTCACATATGTGAACTAGAAAACATCACATACACTGCAGAGAAGTCTGTTGCACATGTAAATTTCCACATTTTTAGTTTCAATGCTGTTTATAGTATATAATGACTCATTTTACAAAATAATATAGTAACTGGATTATTTAAAGCACAGTGTGTTTTACCTCTTTTAGGTTTTCATAAACCACTTTTTTCTAGTAATATGATATTCAGCCAGTGGCAATTTATTTTTTCTACAGATTTTTTAAACTATTGTCACAGTGAACTTTATTTTGATTTTATTGGTAATCTTGTTAGCTATATTGTGCTTATGATGATTCTCCATGTTCTTTAATCCAATATGTACTGATATTGAATTGCTAGCACAGAAAACAAAAATGGAATAGATAAAATTGCTTCTTTTGGATGATTGTATAAACTATGTTCAAAAAAGACATCACAGGTACCTGAACTTTAGCTCTTAAGCACAAGGAATTGTAAAGATGTTGGATTCTCAGAAAATCCCTGTCCAAGGATTGTCCAACATTAGAGGTTCCAAATTCAGACCGTACACTACATGGTGCTTAGTACATAGCCCCAGTTACTGTACAGGAAATCAAGTGCAGGGCTGCTGTAACAGAATTATTTTTTAATAATGATGTTATAACTGAATATTAATCACTCAGTTTCAAAACTTCTTACCTGCTTAAGCTCCTCTATATTTACAGGTGGTTAAGCTATAACCCATTTTTTTCCTCTTAGTATTGCATAATTTGGCTGAAAACTGTTACCCTCCACCAGAGAGAGATATTTTAATAATGCACTAATTCTGGATAAGCTGCCCTCATTTAATACACCATTTAACTGAGCTCAAGGTGTTGGGGGAAGCTGTCCAGAACATGTTGCATATGTTTATAGAGCATTAGAAAGCCATAGGTGACGCTGTAAGGGGGGTTCAAATAGAGATTGAGAGACCAAAGTTTTGTGCTATATTTAGACATTCACTAGAGTAGCACTAGAGATTGGATTTCACTTGAGGTCATTCAATGTGAGATTTAGATATTGACATATAAGTGTCTCTGTGTCATTGGAGATCTTAGTAGAGAACTTTGCCTTTATCCAGTTGTCTCCACACATATTGCTTCCACCATTTGAGACATTATATGGCTTTTTGCCTGGCCCCAGCAGCTTCTCTGAAAATGTCATCCTATAGATGCTGTAGCATATTGGCCAGACCTTACAGAATTTCCCATATACTGTGACATCTCAAATGACATTAAATGCTTGCCTTTAGACAACTGAATTGAACACCTGGGGATGACCAGCTGAATTGCTCTCCAGAAACCACTGCCTGCATCAGCTGAAATGGGAAGTTAGGCACTTAGGACACATGTAGATACCTGTATGCAGAAACCTACAGTTAGTTGCTTTATTTTTCAACAGAATAGTACCTTTCATGTTAAAGATGACAGGAGGACAATAATTTGTAATATATATATAGTCTGTTATAGTTGGTAGTGAATTGGGGAAAATCCATAGATTGAAAGGCTTATATTAGAACACACCTACAAGAGGACTTGCAGATGAGACTGTTTTGACCTATTTCTGGTGAGATAAAGCCCTGACAGTTGCCTCTTCTTTAGGTTACCTGGCTTGGCCTAAATAATAATAAAAACACTTCGCTGCTCTCTGTGGATTGTTTGTTCATGTCCTGGGGTAGTTTCAGATGACAGCATTGATGATGCAGCAAATCACCTATACAGTCAGAGGCAATGCAAACAGAAAAAGACATTTAGATTCCTGCCTGAAATGCAAGTTACAATAATTTGACAAAACTGAGTAAGACAAAGAGGGTGGGATTAATTTCAGTTAAATTTTTAAATATGTAGTGCAGCTCTCTATTGCCTGGCTAGTCACCTCAGGTTACCTTCAGAATCAGCAAAGAATAATAGTCACCCCTGGGGTGCAATTCATCTCATCCTGTTGTTGGCATCTAAAATTAATCATACTCTAGAATTGCCTATATGCCTTTGTGGTGTTTAAAGAAAACATAGCACAATTAATTCAAAAGTAGATATCTATATCTCAGATGGCTGAAATTCATTGAAAAGAAATAATCTGCAGCAACTCTTCCAAGGGTGTTTCCACCTTGTGAAGAATGCCTGAGACAATACCTCTTTTTCCACAAGATTTAGTGGTGTTTATCAGACTTACATTTGTTCAATATGCAGACACATTTAGGGCTTATACAGTGCATTAAATAAATTCTAACTTGCTCTTGAGAACAAATCACATTTTTGGTTTGATTGGGATAGAAAACAAGAGGAATTACTGGGTCAGAATTAACCTGAGAGAACAGTTACTGGAACCAGTGTCCCTGCTATGCCAGAGAGAAGAGGAAAACTCAATCATCCATTGCAATAGAGCTCAAAAGTAAGTAGCCTTACTCAAAAGGTGAGTAAGGTACTTCAGTAGTCTTCCAGAAAGACTTAGCAATGGGTTTGTGTCTGCTGGTACAACATTGGCTCTGGTAATATGTTACTTTACTCATTTTCCTACTTTAAAAACAATATAGTCTATACTATTTCTGTTTTATTCTAATGGAGACATAAATCTTTGTCCCAGCACAAAATAGTAAAATGAAGTTTGAGTAACTAAACTTGCTGGGGCAGAATGCTCTACATTTCTATATAGTGTTCATTTAATTTTGAACAAGCAACATATTTTCTCTCAGATATGACGTGCAATTTTATTTTCAGTGTTTATACATTGTCTGCTCTTTTGACAAGTAGCAGACACTGTTTAGTAAGCTATGTTATTATGTTGTATAAAAGTTGCCAACTACATATTAAAGACACAGAAAACTTTGGATTAATTAGTGTATTCTAGTTCACAAGAATTTCTCAGAATGGAGCTGCAAGGCTTTCATTGCAATGGGGATAAAAGTGCCAATTTGCTGTTTTCTGAGATGGACAGCAGATGTTCTTGTAGAACAAGTGCAGTAGGTTAATAACTGGGTCAGTGCTACATTCATGTCACTGTTTTCTTTTTGAGGGAAAGATTCATGCTGAAAAAATGACAGTAAGGGCAAAATATTGGATTCTGTCTTTGTTGTTTTACAATGACCTTCAGTAGATGTGCTTAAGATTTTCTAATTGACATGCCTGTAAACTTCCCTGAAGTTATCTATTTCTCAGTAATTATAAACAGTAATAACAGTTCTATTGATCAGTAAATACCTTCAGGCATAGTCTCATTCATTTTAAATTCTGAAACAATAGAGACAGATGAATCCCATTGCTTGTTTATCTGTAACTACCCAGAACATAAAATACTAGTTCTTTTGAAGAATCATAAGGATGTAGAATTTAATTCAGGTCCTCATTGCTATGTTTTAATTTGAAAGTCTAAAAGCACCAAACTTAGCTTTTCCCTGGAGTGTGCATGTATAACACTGAAGACATAGAGGGAACAGACCTGAGGAGGAAGAAAGTACTATTTTTGAACAGTTTCCATAGAGGTCCTGCAGTTTAGTATACATACCTGGCATGTGAGTGGCTGTCTGAAATCAGGATTACGTTCAGACGCAGCAAGTTTCAATGTCTGGCTTGTTCTCACAGTATATGAGGACTCCTTTTCCATGGTGCATTGGATAACCTGTGTTCCTCTGCAAAATCTCAGGTTTATTGAATAACACAGGCTCTTTTAAGTTGAATTTTTATTCTTACCTCTTAATATTCTTAACATTTCTTCATACATAAAATATTATCACAGATATCCTTTGACCAAAATCTTTTTTTTGATGTCAGTGCAGTTCAATATCTAGACACTAGCCCTTTGTGGAGTTGCAACAGAAGTGGCCTGTATTCTTCCATCTAGCAAAATTTTAATGAAAATGAAGATGTGAAAGAGACAAAATCTCCTACATAATGTGAAGGAAAGCACTTTAAGGCATAGGGATCTCAGAAAAGGAGAGAGAGGGAAGAAGAATAAGTGAGAAACCTATACAAAGAAAGATTGAGTTGGAGGTAATAGAGCAAAAGTCAGAAAACAAATGTAGGCTCCAGCTGCTTCGGAGAAGAAAAATAAAAAGAAAAATTGCGACAGAAAATTACTGAGTTGCCTCAAATAACACTAGGCTACACTGCTCTGAAAAGAAGCAAAGTCCTGAGCTAACCCTAAAAAGGAGTAGTGGGTGGGAAAGAGAAAGGGGAGAGGATGAGAAGGCAGAAGAGTAGTCTGTCTCTCTAAGTTTTCTACTCAGAGGGCGTAGACCATATGGTGCACATTCATCCATCCTGCTGCAGTTCACAGGTTGTTGGGGAGTCACTTTTAGTGGGATAAACCTCTGGAGTGAACTGTGGAGAATTATAGAATATTTTTATGTGGTTATGCAATACTGTAAAATCATTTTCAGGTGGCCAGAGAAAGTCTCACCATGGAAAAGGAGAAACTGAGGGAAGCAGATGGGAATATTTCAGCAAAGATGCAGCGTGATAATACAAAAATATTAGAAAGGATTAAAAGGAAAGACAAGGGGAGCAGTGGGTAGAGCCAACTCCCTTCAGTTTGGTTTTCAAAAGTTGTAGGACTTTTTTAATGGATTTTGTCATGTCTCAATTTCTCAGGACAACAACTCGGATACGTAGATTCCCACGTCAGGATTAAGGTGAAACGCCACCAAGGATTCTTCAATTCACAAAACTCAATTTTTATTCACTCACAGCAGATATCAGCATGAAACTTTGTCAGTAAGCTTTGCAACCTCTGCAACAAGCAATTAAACTTATACCGACTAGTGTTAGATCTTATAACATACCCCAACAAGCCTTAAACATGCTCTGACAAGCCTTGCCTTATATGTGTGGATGCAGCATAAGAATGGGAGATAAAAGGGGAGAAAGAGAGAAAAAGAGAGCGAAAGACAAAAAGGACGATTTAATCAGTCCTGGTTCCATCGTTGGTCCAGCCAACCTAGGGGTCCAGTTCTGGAGGGGTGCAGCCACCTGGGGCTTTGACTTGTGTCCTTTTATAATTCCTTGCCCCTCCTCCGGGTGGGCACTTGGACTCGTTTAGCTAATTAGGCATTATGCGCAGCTTATGCTTCTAGAATTCTCCTTGCTTTTGGTACATGTGCAGTTTGTACCTTCAGATTCTTCTGGAAATGAGTCAGTGGTCTTGGGAGTCATTGGGGAATTACTCCCCCCTCCCTGGAGGTTTGACAGTTGTTTGACCTTTCCTTTTGTCACATGCATTGTGAAAACAACTTCTCTATTGGCTCTTCACAGAGTCACTCAAGATAGGGAAGTTCAGCCTCCGAAAAGTGTGATCTCATCTCCACAGGACCCCCTCCCCTTGCTGCGCCTCCCTGCCATTAGCTGCACAGCCCCGGTGTTTCCATAGAAACAGTTTCCTTTGCCAAAGTTCTTTATTGGATAGTTGAGACATTAACTATCATTTCATTGGACTGTCACAGACTCCTGCTGGAAGAAGGAAGTGCAGAAATACTCCATCCTTTTGAAGAAACCACATCAAGATCAATTTGTCTAGGAAATTACATTACAGTCTGGTGAACAGTGACCTGTCTAGTTATAATTGTTTTGTCACTTCTCAACCGTACTGTATTAATATGTGTTCAGTATTTAGGAGATTCAAAATAACAACAAAATCAGTAGTAGGGCACACAACAGCAAATTGCATCCATACACAGAATTGGTTGGGAAACTCAAAAGAGCAGGTACAGATACCAGAGAAAAGTGTGGCAAAATATAGCACTACAGATGGAGGGAGAGGCCTGTTGATGTCTGTATTGGGTTTATGTGTCCAGGTTTTGGTAGAAGGGGCTCTAAAGGGGTGACTTCTGTGAGAAGACACCAGAAACTGTCCCCATGTTGGACAGAGATAGTTCCAGCCAGCTCCAAGATGGACCCGCCATTGGCCAAAGCTGAACCAATCAGCAACATTGGTAACACCTCTGTGATAACATATTTAAGAAACGGTAAAACTGCTACACAACAGCAGCTGAGAGAGAGGAGTGCGAATATGTGAGAGAAATAACTATGCATTCACCAAGGTCAGAGAAGGAGGGGAAGGAGGTGCTCCAGGTGCTGGAGCAGAGATTCCCCTGCAGCCTGTGTTGAAGACCATGGTGACACAGGTTGTCCTCCTGCAGCCCATGGAGGTCCACAGTGGAGCAGATAACCACACTGCAGCCTGTGAAGGACCCCATGCCAGAGCAGCTGGATGTGCCCTTGTGGTAGTTTAGTCCCTGCCGGGGTCCAAGACCACGCGGCTGCTGCCCCTCCCTCACAAAGGGAGTGAAATACAAAGCCCCGGGGCTGAGATAAGGAGAGGTTTAATACAATAGTGCAACAGCAACAAAACAAACAACAACAATAACAATAACAGTAATAACAATGAACAGAACAAGATATCTACCGATACAGCAGTGAGAGCAGAGAGATGACATAACACACGCGCTCACCTACTCTCCCGCGCTCCCATGCTTGGGCGCCAGGAGGTGATGTCCGCATGGTATTGAATAACCTGGCGAGAGCTTCCTCCCACTGCTGGGGAAACTTAGCCCTATCCTAGCTAAACCAGGACAGCCCTGAATGAAGCTGAAGCACACGCTGGAGCAAGTTTTCTGGCAGCATCTCTGACCATGTGGGAGACTCATGCTGGAGTAGTCCATTCCTGAAGGACTGCACCTCATGGAAAGGACCCACACTGGAGCAGTTCGTGAAGAACTGCACCTTGCGGGAAGGACCCACGTTGGAGAAGTGTGTGAAGGACAGTATCCTGTGGGAGGGACCCCACACTGGAGCAGGAGAAGAACGTGGGGAGGAAGGAGTGGCAGAGATGAAGCATTATGAACTGACTGCAATCCCCATTCCCCACCCACTTGTGCTGCTTGAGGAGGAGAGGAGATAGAAGAGTTGGGAGTGAAATTGAGTCTGGGCAGAAGGAGGTGTGGGGTTTTTAGACTTGTTCTTATTTCTTGTTATCCTATGGAGATTAATTGGCAATAAATTAAATTAATTTTCCCAAATTAAGTCTGTTTTGCCTGTGATGGTAATTAGTGAGGGATCTCCCTTACTTTATCTCAACCCATGGGCTTTTGTTGTATTTTCTGTCCCTGTCCTACTGATGGAGGGGGAGTGATAGAGCTGCTTGGTGGGCACCTGACAGCCAACCAAGGTCAACACACCACAGTGACATAGGCAGAACATCGCCAGGGTTGATTTAAGGCTGCAGAATGAACACCCGGTGTGTGTGCCTTTGATCTTGTTTACTCTCTAGTAAATGCATAGCAGGTGAATCAAAACAGAGGTAAAAACACACCAGCAAATAAGAAAGCCCACTATTCTGTAATAAGTCAGTCTGCAGAGAAGATGAAAGAGAAAACAGCTCCTCCAAAATAGATACTTGTTACATGATTTAATTCTCTACCTAAAAGTGCTTAAATACTCTGGCAAAGGCTACATGAGAATGAAGAGAATAGTCAGGCCAAGTTTATGAGTTTGCTTTTATCTCACCCTGGGGGAAAAAAAGCCAACAATGGTTTGTGACTCTGTATTTAGGATATGAGGACATGGATTATGAAAAACCTATGGAAGGAGTGTGTGTGCCAAAGCTCATGCTCATTGTTTACAGGGCTAGTCACACAGCAGACGTAGCTAGAGAGCACAATTACAGTAGTGATATTTTTCAGATGCAGAAACACAGTAGCTTGAAGCTATAAAGCAAATGTCTAAAAGTAAAAAGTCCTTTGAGCAGGTATTTGATTTTATTAATTTTGACCTTGACCATACACTCATACTGTTGCTTTTCCACATTGTAAGCGTGGAAGACCACCACTAATAAAGAAATACATTTCATTTCCTGCATTATGACTTAGGTATGATATGGTTGATAGATTTTTTTTTTCCCAATCTCTTCTGAACAAAGCTAAATAATTTTATAATTTTTAGCCTATTTTAACTTTTACAACTGTGTACTGGTCTGTATGGTCAATGAGTAATCTGTTTTGATTGAGTGGAACTAGCAATCTATTCATGTTATCTCAGTACCTAGATCTAGTTCAAAGCTTATGTTCCCTTTTAGCTTATTGTGGACTAGTATTTGATAAAAAGTAAAAATTTTGTTTCTTTTTAAATCAAGGGATTTAAATGTATCTTGTTTTCTTCCTTAGCTTCCCCTTACTTTTTTGTTCTTATGCAGAATGAATTTATCATAATGTTTTAACAATAAAAGTGTTTTACAGTAAGCAGGACTGACTTCATGCTAAGTAGGTTTTACTCCCTTACATTAGCTTTTGGAAACTAAACCAAACACATCGGTGATTTTATGTCATTCTCTGCAAGACAGGAAAGAAATGCACAATTAACACTGCAAGCAGCTTTAAAAGCTTCTCTCCTAACAAGAAAAACAAGTAATAAAACTAACAGCTCAATTTCTTACAAACCAAAGAATTTTCAGCTTACAGGTTTACTGACATAGTTTTTAATAATTAAAATAATGCTGAAATTGTTGCCATGTCCAACTCTAGAATATGATATTGTGATACAACTGTACCTTTCATATGATACGTTTCATGCTTCATACAGTAATCAGAAGAGAGGTAGCCTGATTTTTTTTTACACTCAGAAATGGATCTCAGTTACTTTATGTCTCCCCTCCTTCCAAATTCAGTATATTCTAGTTAAATGTGAATAGGACACAGAAGCCTTGATCAGATTTTCTTCATTGTCCAGTTAATGAACTTCCACTAAGAAAGATTTTCAGAATAATTTTAGTGAAGACTTGAGATATGAAATAGTTATTGCATAAAGTCAAAGTTGCAACCTAAAATAAAAAAAATAACACTGGAAACAAACTCTTTATCAGAAATATTTCTTTTAGTGTCCATATTGTCATGCATAAATATGTTTGAAATGAATACTAGAGTTCAAGGTGGGTCCTTATACAGATGTTTCTTTTTAAGAACATCAGAAAAGTGAAAGTTTTGCTTTTTTTCCTGACTAGGAGCTCTGTTTAACAATTACAAATGCTCTTTCCAATTTAGAGACAGGATGTCATGTGGGACAGCGTCAAATCCTTTGCACAAGTCTAGGTAGATGATGTCAGTTGCTCTTCCCTTTCCCACCAATGCTGTAACCCCCTTGTAGAAGGCCACCAAATTTGTCAGGCACGATTTGTCCTTAGTGAAGCCATGTTGGCTGTCACCAATCAGATCCTTATTTTTTATGTGCCCTAGCATATTTTCCAGGAGGATCCCGTCCATGATCTTGCCGGGCACAGAGATGAGACCGGCCTGTAGTTCCTGGATCTTTTTTTTCTTCCCTTTTAAAAAATGGAGATTATGTTTCTCTTTTTTCAATCAGCAAGAACTTCACCAAACTTCCACAACTTCTCAAATATTTCCTAATGGCTTGTAATTTTTGTTTCACATTTTCATTTTTAGGGGCTAGTCCCTTATTTTGCAACCATCTCTACTGCATATATGTATTTGTATAGACACCTGATGAAGAATGTTGTTTCAAATCGAAACATATCTTTTAGCCTGAATGAGACAATTTCTGTTTCACTTTTTCAAAATATTTATGAATAACTTTGAAATAAAATTTGAATCACTGATATTAATTAAAATCTTAATTAAATGTCAGAGCAAACCAATTTTTTATAATTACTTCAAGTGTTTTGCTCTGCTGAAACAATTCAGTGAGGTCAACACAGGTTTGGTAAACATTTTAGCCAGACCAAAGCTGTTCTTTGCTGGTGAAAAGAGTGGAGGCTGAAACATTTATTTCTAAGCATATGCCATTACTTTTCCACAGTGTGCAGCCAGCCTAGGCTGCTGGCTTACTCTTAATGTGGGGTCTGCTGGCAGTGAGGAAATCCAGCTGGGTGTCTTGTGTAACTGGCTTTGCTCTACAGAAGCCAGTGCAAGACCTGCCTTTAAAGGAAAGTCTGGTGGAGCAGTCCTAAACAAGCTGACTGATGCACAGACAATCTGCTAGGTCTAGAGAGTCTCCCGATTGAGAAGAGATGTGCCACTTTGTGAATTGTAGTGGTAGAGGATGGTGGAGAGAATACTATGTTTCAGATTAGTCTACCAGGGATAGCTACAGCTAGATGAGTTTGGTTACAGAGAAGTGACCTAGAGTATCATTCCTACACTTAGCATTGTGGTTAGATGTTTGAGGTTATAGCTGGAATGATTGTAGCTATCCAGTCCTGGCCTTAAGGGCAGGAGAGATGCCAGCAACCAGTGAGGCAAGAGGCAGATAGTAGTAAACCCCAGGTATCTGTATACTGATGCATCAAAGCATGTCTAAAATACCACCCTCGTAGTGATTAGAAACAAATCCTCTTCCCAAGAACAGTGTAAGCCTTCACAAGGAATTAATAACCTAAACAAAACCTTTAGCCCAGTCTAGGAGAGGAACTGCTGGAAAGGATCATAAAATTTATCAGGCAGATCAGAAAAATTCCATTTAGTTGTTTCACAGTAGATACACCTTGTACTGCCTTGTCAGGCAGGTTATTTGAATAGTTGAAGGCATTTGTATGAACAAAACTATGAATACTAATCAAATATGCAGAGAAGAATAAAGATGCATAAACAAACCCCTCAAATTTATAAATCCTCTTCTTTAAAATCAGTGCTTTCAACATCATCTGCTGTAATACTTTTTTTTTTTTTTGAAAAAGGCATGAGAAATCTGAAGCATTGCAGTTTCCAAACTCTAAACTGCATATTGTGAACAAACTGATTACTACACAAATGGCAGTGGTTATTTGTTTATTTCCCTCCAATATTGAAAAGTCAAAATCTTATTGAAAATCAGATGTATAAGAGTAAGCTAACACTGTATTTTTAAACATGTGCTTAGTCTCCTCATGTTATTTCGCAAAGAGTACTTTGCCCATACAAAATATCAAGACTGATTTCAGATGCATCTTTACTAGAACATTGTCTTTCTCAAAGATAATAAACTTATTAACCCAGGTTACCACAAACTACAGTGTACTCAGAGCAGGCAATATACCTCTTTATTTTTGTGAAAGTTGGAATAAGCAACAAAATTCTTATTTCACTGAACCAAGTATTCAGTTAGTTTAAACTATCTGTCTATGTTTTCAGTTTTTCTCCCTTGCTTTACATTCCTCTCCCCATGTCTCACAAGGCACTGCTTTCTTTATAATATATATTCCCTGATACCATTCATGTGTCCTTATGTCAGAATTCATCCATGTAGATTGCTGTTCTCCCTCACAGAATACTGTACAGCATCGTGGAAGATTTGTTCCCTATTTATTTGAGCTGCTTTAGCTGTCAGTGCTAAAGTACAATGGCTTCTAGATGTCTGTAAATAGCTTTATCCTTAGGGCTTGGAGGGTGGTTTAGTTTTCCTGAAGCACAGCACAAATGTGATACAGTTGAACAGACATTGTAATGTACCCAAAATGCTATAGGGCCTTTGCTGTGCCAAAATGAGGACCATGAAATTTTCTTATTTCTTTTCTGCATAAATTGAGCTGATTTTTTATCTTCAGAAGAAAAACTGACTAGAGCAAATGGAATTATATTGATATTTTCAACAGTCTGAAGAATAATAGCTTTGAGGAAAAACATCATTCATCTGTAGCTTTTTATGAAACTGGATTTCTCCCATAATCAGGCTGATAGATTTTTCGATAGCTGCTGTGTAACTATGTAAGTGAAACTTTTTAATGTAACACAGAAACTGAAAACAGTTGTTCTTAAATATAGTTTGCCAAGTTGTTAAATATTTCACATGTAGATAAGTAATTTTCAGAGGTGAATGGTACTTCCACTTTTTAAAATTATTAATTATACTTCAGGTATTTATCAGTTAATATCATGCTTACTCTCTTCCCTTGTGGCTTTCTTCATAAAATAATTTGGGTTTACAAGTTTAGTAACATTTAAATACCTGTTTAACCAGAAGCTCTTGGGCCTCTGAGGGCACACAAAAATCTTCAGAGTAAATAGTCAGGGATGTAGTGTGGATTTGGGCTTTAAGTTGAGCAATGTTCTGTTGTGGTGTAGGTATTTTGTTTTACATTATGTTCTCATTCATCATATATGAACAACTTCGCAGCTGTTATTTCCTTTCAGCTTGTGAAAAGCATGCCTATAGTAGCCAAGGACAAAATTAGCTCATTAGAAAGCAAAAATTATTTTTAAACATGAAATTATTTATTTTGCCGGAGAAGAAAAAATCTTTATATACAACCAGTGTATTTTTGCCATAATTTCAGAAGCAAATGCCTCTAAAATGTATTTCCCTCTGCAAGTATTCTGAACAATCATTTGTTGCTATGTTTAGATAGCCTGAAATACTCCATATATGATTTTGTGTAGGAGAATTTGTATTGTTCTATATTTTTTTGTTCTCTCAGATATTTTTTATTAAGTTGTTCAGGTGTTATTTTTATGTACTTTTGTTACTTTCATTTATGGGATTTTTGTCACTCCTGAAGACAAAAGAAATAAAATCCCCAAACTTATAAATGTGATGTGGTTTATGCAAATTGAGGTGTTAAACACTACAACAGATTGGTTTTTAGTAACTCATTATAAGAATAACTTTTTTTATTTTCAGTATTCTTCATCAGAGGATCTCAAACCACTTTACAAATAGCAATTAGTTAAGCCTTTTGGTTCCTCAAGATGCACAACAGTTCTGAAACATTTAACATTAGAGAATACCTCAATATTATGTGTAATCAGACAATGAAAACTTCATAGGTGTAACTGAAGAACAAAATAGGAAAAATTGGAAAGTTTGAAGAGCAATGGAAAATTTAAAGGGCAAAGGTAACATTCCTGACTTTTCTTCCTTTAAAGATTATTGGGTCTTTGTTCCTTTATTTACGACTGTGTATCTCAGGTACAGTAGAAACTGAAATATATGTGTACCATTTATAGATCTGTAAATGAAATTTTCAACACTTTAAATCATACTTATATTAAAAGAGTAACATAATAACAGCTAGGAATGGACACCTCTACCTCTGTGAATATAAGAAATTACATTTCCATGTTTATTTTTCAATGTCTGTTTGCAATTCATGCTCATTGAGGCTGAAATGTGGACATTCCCATGTACAAACAGTGGTGGGAAGCCATAGCAAAGCCTTTGCTACAAACTTATCCTGCTAGTGCTTTGTTTAGCCTTAGTCTTTGTACCTCCACAACCATCCTTAATAGAGACCTACTCCCAACTCTTTTTTCAGCCTTTGAGGTAACCCCTGGAGCAGTCTTTCCTCTGAGTGGTGCGAATAGTCCATCCTGTGTTTCTTACACCAGGTTTCCTCCTAACATGCTGCAGGACCTGTAGCTGGCTGATAGCAGGACACAAGATTTAGCAACAAATGTGATTTAAGGATATTCCCACTGTACCAGTGAGTATGCCAAGTCCTGGAGGACAGCTCTGCAATGAACACGCACTTCAGTTCTTAAAGGTGCTGTGACAACTTTTTCCTGTCCTAGATAATACCATCAACTCACTACCTCTTGCCTGTTAGCTCTGAGCACTCCTTCACATAAATCTCTGTCTGCAGGAACCTGTCATCTGATGTGAAAACACAGTACATACTCAACTGCATGCTTTATGTTGCCATGCTCAAGAATAATGCTTGGAGAATGAGTCCTTTCTTAAAAGATCTTAAAGCACTAGTTAATGTATTTTGTGTGACTTACCATGGAAGCATTCTTTAATATTTATTTTACATTATTCTTTCTTCTCTAATACCAGAAAATAGAAATAGTAGAGGCATACAAACAAGGAGGCATTAGCTTGTATCTACGGATGAATTTGAAAATAATTACTTCTGCCATAAATCTTACAGTCCATATGGATAAGGTATAATACTGGCACTGATATCTACAGGTCCATCTGCACAGAGCCTCATTTTACTGCATAAGGTAAAGCTTTGTAAATTCAGCCATCTGTTTTCAGTGCTGTTTTTCCTCCAGAACCTCTAAGTGAGGCTGGGCAATAAAGATAAAATGTAAAGAGTTCCTCTATATCATAAGACTGAATTTAAAAACTGATATTAAAGGTTTAAAAATAGTATTTGAATATTTTATATGATCATTTCTGTCCCTAAATTTTTTTTAAATAATAAAGACATCATTTGACTATGATAATGGCATCTGTTAAATGTTATGTAGTCATAAAGACCTAATGCTGCTTCACCTTGCTGTAGAACACAGTTTCTCCACCAAAGCCAATGGAGTGACAGCACTGCAGAATCAGACTCCTTATATATTTTTTTCCCATGGATTTGTTGCCCATGATAATACTGAGGGAAAAATTTGTTTTGACTCTCTCAGTGATTTCCTTTTGGCTTTTGGAGCACCAATGGATATTTTAAAAAATATTATCTCTCCCTCCTTTGTTGGGGAACACAAGGTTATAAACACATTTGGTAATATCTATTTAGTGGCTTGAGTAATTTTGATTAGTCTCAGACATATATATATATATATGAAAAAATCCATTCTGTGAGGTGATTCATGGATCAATAACAGATTCAGTGCGTTCCATAAATCCAGTACAAACACTCTGAAACTGTGAGGTGCTGGAAAATGCTGGAAGGTACTTCTTCTTTGTCTAGCTTGGGATAAAATGTTCAAAGCTGATATAATTTTCCATGTGAAGAAGTAGTAATAATGTAATCACAGAAGTTCCTCGGATAGTCCTGCACTTTAATCATTCCTATTTAGAAAATATAAATCTACATAGTAAGCCACATTTCCTGAGGCCAGTTTATCAGAAGTATCTGTATTGTTTGAAGAAAATGAAATGCAAGCCATATTCAGTCTTGTCTGAGCATTCAGTTCTGTTATTGATCATGGAGAACCTGAAAAAATCAATCAGAAGCAGCAAGGCCTCAAGGCACCTTGGAGATCCTTGAGAGAATATGAGGGTCTACTATTGCTTTATTTTTATTTTTGGTTTTGGTTGTCTTCTTTTCTCCATATAAAATCAGATCAAATACTGAAGAAAAAGAAGCAAGAAGATTCTAATCTGGAGGCAGATCAAACTTGTCAGACTGAAATGTAATAAGTAATATGTTACTGGACAACAGGTAATGTTTCCTAAAAATTTCTTCTAGTTATTATTTTAGAATCAGGTTTTCCTCAAATTCTAATTTTCTACTGTCTACATAGCTGTTAGTTTTCACTAGACACCCTGATTGTACAAAAAATTGTATTTATTCTTTGACATAGTCAACATCTTAAGGGTATTTTCCAACTTAAATGATAATATGATTCTATATGGGGGGGTTGGAACTAGATGATTTTTAAGGTCCCTTCCAACCCAAACCATTCTATGATTCTGTGTGTAGCTTAAGACCATAAACACACTTTGTGTTTTCATACAAACTCCCAGACCACTGGCAGTTTAAGTTAGAAGCTAAAATCTATGGCCATCTCTTTATCCAGTAAACACTTATTCAAAATAACTGATGGCCAACCAGTGACTTGGGCACTGGTGATGTACAAGTTAAATGTTTAAACTAATAAAGATCAATCTAGATGCCCTGAATAGGTGTATTTTAACATATGCCCTGAATTATTTAACTTAAATTACTATAAGTACAGGACTGATGGATGGTTCTTTCATTTAATTTTTTTATGTGTGAATCTTAGCTCCTCTAACTAGCTCTCCTAACATGCAGCAACACATACATCTATGTAAAATGCATAGCCTTGTTTTGTGAATTGGTGATAAAAGGATATTCAAGCAACTAGCAGTAACCAGGAAAGCCTCTTGATGTGTAGCAAGATATCTGGGGATCATTCTGAAGCTCTAGGTGTCGCAAGGGAGTGTGTGTGATACACCTGAAAAATTTTGCTTTAAATTTGAAGCAAAAGTGACTATCAGCCCAGTCTAAGCTTCTCTTACATAGAAGATGGAGGACTCCACAAAGAAATGTGTTTTAAGCAGTGGCTTCATGTCCTGACTTCTTCCACTTTTAGAAGGTGAAGGTCCAGTGTTCTAAATTTTGTCTTCATTTCGCACGAAGAGCTGCATGAGACAAGTTCCCTTGAAAGCAAATGCTAAATTCCTGGTTTTTAAATTGAAATTAAGATGCGTGTAACAAAATTTGAAACAATTTAATCCTCAACGATTTACACATACTTACATGCCAGTTTTGTATAAATAAATGGGTGTCCATGCTGAACAGCTATGTGCCTGTTTTTATGATGTTTCTAAAATTATAGCTTGTAACATTTCTGCATAAGTATTTACAAATTTAGCATCTATTATCCTTTGACTATAGAAATACTAGATTTTTAAATTTTAATAGATGCTGTTTGATGATCAGCAAACTGGAGAGGAACTAATCATTCCTTTTCAAATAGCCTATCTGGTATCTCATTTCAACAGCTACCACTACAACCAGCTTCTAAGAAGTCTCATAAGCTACAAAATGTGTTAAGACATATCCAGAAACTAAATAAATTCTTTTATATTGGAAGATGAACAGGGAAGTCTCACTGTAGGCAAATTTTGTTAATGTCTTTTTTCAGTCAGTCCATTTCTGCAGCACAAAACAATTGAATATGGCAGAGCTGGAAGAAGTGTGCAAGAATGTTGAACTGTGGTTTAGAGTACAAAGGTTAATCTTCAATTCAACAGATGGCTGGTCAAAAGGCATGAACCTTACTTGTAAAGTCAATGTTGTTAGTTTTAAATAGAAGTTATCACAAACTCAGAATCTCTACAACTGTTCATTAATCACTAGGCACCGAGGTGTAATTTCCATATAAAGACCTATCACATCTGTCCCCTCATCTGCTCTATGGTCATTGGTTTTTCAAATTTATGAAATGAAGAAAATCAATGTTCTGCAGTCAGATAAAAGGTAAATGCTAAAGTCCTTTAAAAAGAACTCAAGTATTTTGACTGGTATATTACCATTATTTACAGGTTATTAAAGTGAAGTTGCTACAGGAGACTCATCAAAATTCTGTCAGATAAAAACCAATTGTTATGTCAATGGAAAGTGATGAAATTTCCCTGAGGGACTAAGACATTTTAGATATAGAGTTACAGTGAATACTATGAGTGACAAATGAAAAGAAACATCTGTTCTGGCCAGTTTCTATGGATAATAACATCCCAGAATCAAACTCACATTTAATCAATTAGTACTGATTTTGTCAGTAAGTTAATAAGAACAAAATAGTATCTCCTAGAGCTTTATTTACTGACAATGACATTGCAAAACCATTATTAAACTCTAATATTCAGTGACCACTACAAGAATAGATTTTAAATCAACATAAATAAAACTGATATCTTGCATTAATAAAGCCTTATTTATTCTAAGATTTGACATAATGACACTGTATTGTTTAATAATATAATATTTACATTTTTGAGGGCTTAAATTTGCAGACAAAATCTATTTTAAAAGATTTGGAAATACATTTTCTAGAAACGTGGGTAAACTGACTAGAATTTAAAGAATGCACCAGTGCAGTTAATAACATAGTTTAAGCAAATCTTGTACTATATCAGATCACCCCTCTTGTCAAATTATGTGAATGTTTCAAACCACACTACTTTAAATAGACCTTGCTAACACAGGCCTAGTAGTACAGTATGCAACTAAAATAAATAAATGAGAAATATGCAATAAAAATATTTATAAATGAATTTTTCTTCTTCTTGCCTTTTCACAAAGCATAGGCTTCTTGGACTAGTTACATCATCAAAACCTGTATCTACTGGCTATTGGTGTGTTGTAGAGTAGGAAATGGACTTAAAACTTTGATAATCCTTTTTGGCTCAAAAATGCTTGAAATCCAATCAAATTTTTCGCAGTCCTTGGGATATATAAATTAGGAAAGTTTGAATGAACATTTTTTTATAAATTAAAGTTACTCATATAATTTTTTAAGTTATTGTTATTAAAAAAGTAAAACTATATCATGCATGTAATTTGGGTCATCTATAGTCAAATATGTTTCTAATCTAAAATGTATCTTCGTATATATTTCATCTGTCTAAAATCTGATATTAAATAACTAATCTATTACCTAGGTAATAGCTATCTAATACGTATAAAGATGTGGATATTTTAATAATAAGAAATAGAGGGCAAAGTATCTAAAAATAGTCTTAATTTGGCTATCATGCCTGTGATAGTGTGGTATTCGTAAAATGAATAGATTGTTTTCCAATAATCAGATTTTTAATGAAAAATAACTTGTATGCACATGGCAAATCCCATGTGCATTTTGGAAACAGACACAGCTAGATGCTGCTTAACTTTTTTGGCGGGGGGGAGAAATGAAATATTATGCTACATTCAAAGACTAAAATGTTTTTCTAATCTGTGTCTGGCACCCTCAACAGCATAGTACTTATAAATATGGAGTTTTATCTACTCAGTACAGAGAAGATAGAATATACTGGGTTATTTTGCACCGGGGTAACTGTCATCTACAGACTTCAAATTGTGAAATTATAATGGATTAATTGTTTAAATTGCCATCTGGGAGTGAAGGGTCAAGTCTTTCTCTACAATGTAAAATGAGATCTTTCATACTTTCCTTATAGCATGAGTGATTTAATGTATATGAACAAAAGGTTTTTTCCTTTTTTGGGGGGTGATTAGTGAATCTAGTGACTCTGTACTGATGTAAAGTTGGCTTATGCTGAAAGTACAGATTCTCTTAAAACGATCCTCAAACTTACTTTAATATCACGTTTTTTTCTTTATGCACAAAACATTAAACAAGCCACTTTTGCCAATAACTTTAATCAGACAGATCTTACTATGTTGATAGCTTGGGAACATACAGAGGAAAAGAAACTGTAGATGATGTTTGGTTGGGAACACATGGATCCTGACTGGTTTTCTGCAGAGCTCAGTATCTGTCATGTCAGATATATGCATGTCAAGTATCCGAAAGTTTTGTCAGGCTAGCTAGGAAAAATACAAACATTGTAACAAACAAAAGTATTCAAAAATTGAATCTAATTGACTTAGCTTATGTATCTATTTTGGGGAAAGTTGAACCCACTTTCCAGATTACACTGATTGTAGTGATGAGCTCCACTGACTACACCTCAGTGCATGAGAAATCTGCATCTATCACAAACTGACCTCAGTCCCCATCTTGCTCCACACTAGTGGTATTAATAAGGAGAGGAAAGGAATTTAACTGTGTTGTAAACTTACAGTAAAATATGCTTCCTTTTGGCATACCTATCCTGACAGCTTGAATCCATGGTAAGCACAGATCTGAGACTCTACTCTTTTACCCAAACACTTGGGTGGAAAAGGAAAATATTGAGTGCAGCTATTCTTACTTCCTGCATGGAAGAGTAGACAAAACCATAACCTACTCTATTATGAATTACTATAATGGTGAGATATTCTGCTCCTGTCTAAGATACGTTACTAAATTGCTACAGTAATGATATTTGCTTTGAAGTAACATGAAATGGAGTCTTCAGTTTAATGTAATTAAAACATTCCATATCAATAGGAAAGGCATAATTTATAGCTATTTTATTTAATCTCTATCATTTCAATAATATATAAAAAGTATAAATGACAAGCACCAGAAGTGATTTTATACAGGATATACAAGAAAATATGCAATAATGATCAACTATTAAAAGAAATTAAAAATTAGGTTTTGATCTTGGAAAATCATCATTGAGTTTTTGATCTTGGAAAATTATCATTTAGAAAACAACGTATAGGAAAAGAAGTTATCTCCTGGATATTCTGTTTTGATGGGAATCCTTTTATAAAGAAAAAAATTTTGGTTCCATGTACTGGTTATAATCCCCAAATTAACCTTGAGCTGAGTAATTATATTTATTGCAGTCTTATTTTGGAAAGAGATAATTTTAATTCATCAACAATATGCAAAAAAACCCCCCTGTTAATTTATTTGCTGTTACAAGACTACTTGATATTGCTAGATTTTATACCTACAGAAATATTTCAAATGAGCAGCTTTAGGTACCAAAGAAAAACATTATTTTCTCAGAGGTGCATTGAGCTTCATGTTTTTACTGCAATATCTAGTTAACACAGAATGGGAATTCTTAAAACCAAACATCAGTATTAAACAAAAACCCAGGATATAAATCTTTCATAGTTTAGCTAGAATGCTAGTACTCAAGCTGAACTCAGTGCAGGGGTCTGTGCATGAAATTTCATGTTCTTTCCCATATAAGTAATTAAGCAAATAGTTCTTCCAAATAAATAGTTCTTTAACAGCAACAGTTATTTTTTCACTAAATGTTCATTTTTAAATGATAATTTTTATTGGTCTACAATATAATTTTTAACATCTTTATCTTTCAAGCAGAAATTACAACTTTAGAGCATTAGGTGAGTTATCCACATTCTTGACAAACCAAACAATAGCAAAATCAATATCTGATAACCTTTTATTAATGGGTATGGAAGCTGAGATTTGTCAAGAAAATTATATCTCTTGAGTAGGTGAGCTTTTGAATTTTTCTTGTTTTTTTATTTATTTATGTGAAGATTTTTCCATCTGTTAAAAGATTATTTCGTATGTCTGGTGCAGTTGCCATAGAATTGTAACAATATTCAGAAAGAAGGTTGTCCATGCCTTATCAAAGCTTGGTTTTAGTATAAAATTAGATTCTGATTCAATAATATTTTTCACTGCAAAATAGTAATGGTTCTGCAGCTTTTTGGTGATGGGTATATTATATTACCACTTTGTTGTGTGCTACTCTTTCATGTTTATGCATCCTGTTCCAGTGTGTTCTGGAGTCGTGCTTGGTGTCAGTTTGCCCACTGACATGTTTAGGACATGAGGGAAATAGTTCTCAAAGATTTTACCAAGGGTCTTAAAGATGTGGTTTTAAACACCTGTTAACCATGAGGTAAGACTGTGTCCTTGATAGAAATGCAAATATATGCATATTTGCAAATAATCACAACTGACCTTTTGTTTTTTAGTTTTTAGTTTTGACCACATTATTGACTATTTAAAGAGAATAATTCTTAAAAATGACAGCATCTGCACAAAGGAAAACATACTAAACACGCACACTGCTGCATATATGAAGGAAACAGGTCACAGTCTCACAGAATGACTGAGACAGGAAGGAATCTCTAGAGGTCATGTGGTTCAAGTCCTCTGCTCAAGCAGGGTCACCTAGAGCCAATTGCCCAGGACACTCTCTAGATAGCTTTTGAATATCTCCAGGGAGGGAGACTTCACAACATCCCCAGGCAACCTATGCCAGTGCTTGGTCACCCTCACAGTAAAAAAGTGTTTCCTCATGTTCAGAGAGATCCTATCATGTTTCAGTTTGTGCCTATTGCCTCTGGTTCTGTCATTGGGCTCCACTGAAGAGTCTGGCTCCATCCTCTTTGCATCCCCCCTTCAGATATTTACAAACATTGATGAGAGTCCCCCTGACCCTTCCCTTCTCTGGGCTGAACAGTCCCAGCTCTCTAATCTCAGAGAGGAGATGTTCCAGTCCCTTAATCATTTTAGTAGCCCTCACTGGACTTCCATAATTCGAGAGTTCTCTTGTAGTGGAGAGCCCAAAACTGAACACAGCACTTCAGGTGTGGTCTCACCAGTGTTGAGCAGAGGGGAAGGATCATGTCTCTCAACCCTGCTGGCAACAACCTTCCTAATGTAATCCAGGATAAAATTAACCTTCTTCACAGCAAGTGCACATTGCCCTGAGATAAGTAGTCAAGACTGGCTGTATATGTACTCCACAGAACTTTTCTCTGAGTCCTTCTCTGATCCTAAAATATAAGTATTCATCTCTCTGGGTTTTCAGATCAGAGAGTGTGAAATAATCCCTGGGCTACATGAAAAACCATGAGAGAGGGATATCAGCAGTGTATGGATGAGGGTATGTCTCCACAACTTTGGGGTTTGCAAGTGGACATATTGTCATGTTTCAGAGTGAAGAGCCTGCTGGGGCAGAGCAGAGCAATGCAAGAGATGAAGAGGCCAGACGTGGTGAAATCTCCTCCTAACCACCCTGTGGAAATAACCTTACTTGTGCAATCGCTCAGCATGTGTCCAGGCATTGCAGTCTAGCTGGCACTGGGTGAAAACAAGCCAGAAAGAACATGAACAGAAAACCAGTATGTGTGTCAAGGGCTGCATGGATCAATGCTTAAGACCTCATCACAATCCCATTTTATTCAGTTGTAAACACGTATATTTAGACATTAATAATATTACTTATTCAGACATTAATAATATGAATCTAGTTGTAGAAATGCTTTTAAGGACACCTTTGTGTTCACCCTTAACATTTTTTCACATGCTTAACTTGAAATTTGCACTTTGATATCCATGATACTGGGGCATATGCCTGAAATCAAGGATGCATATGAATGCCTTTCTAAGGACGTACTTTCCTAAATTTGACCTGTTATTTATGTTGTGGTGAACAGTTCCCAAGCTCACTTGGGATGCTTTGCAAGTGTAAGTGACTCTTTCTGAAAAACAAGGATAAGAAGATAAAAGGCTGACAGCTTTCTAAGGCAGATAAATCAACAGCATTAGAGGGAGGACATAATAGTGGGCATTTTCAAGGTTTCCACTGAAGGATACTTTGGTTCTGGAAAAAATCTCATCTCAGCCAAGTAAAAGACAACATGTCTCAACCAGAGTGCTTTGTGTAAAAGTACAGGGTCTGACAAATTGACTCAGTAAAAATCTTTGCTTCAGTCCCTGAGATCTTTTAGGATAAAATGTGCCCATCTCCACAAGTGCAAGAGAGGAGAAGCCTCCTGGGGAGGGTGGGCAGCTGTGGCTGGACAGCTGGTGAGTGCTCGGGCGCACTGACAACACAGGTAGTGTGAACTGTGTGTCGAGACACCTGCAAAGCATCTTGGCATGTCTCCTCTCCACTCACTGTTTATTGGAGTCCAGGAGTTTGCCTCTAGATTACCTGGAAAATAGAAAACTTCAATGGTGGCATTTCACCTCTTACTGTGTAAGCATAAAAAAAAAATCAGTACCCAATGAAAAAAGATTATTAATTTCTTTAAAATAATTATTGTGAGATTAGACCATGGTATCAAGTTTGTAAATAAAAGATTTTATTGTTATATTGGCCTATGTTTCTTTTTTCATCCTCCTCTCTGTTAGTTGAAATTAAAATTCTAATCTTCACCGCTTAGAATGTTTCAGTGAAATATGTGACACAGATCTGAAATTTAGAAAGCTGTCATGCCAAGATACTACAAAAGAGTTTTTGTAATCAATCAGACCTTCTGAATTATTCTACAGTCCAACAATGCACAGTCCTTCAAATTACAAGTTCCTATAAGCTTCCTTAGAAGTAGAGGTCAGTAAAAATTAAAACAAAAGGACAGGTTTTATTCTATTTATTCTATTCTGTTTTTGTATATTTTCATGTGTGGCACAAATATTCATACATTTGAATTGATCATGATAATGCCTCTGTGCACTGACAATTGATACAAATGAGAGAAAAAGGAACATTTAGTCATCAGATGATAACTTCTCTATTTAAAATTCTCTCCTAAATTAAATGAGACAATAACTGCCAGGAATTAATACTGAAGGGGACTAAATATGTAGCTGCCATTATGTGTTAAAAATACCTTGCTATTGACATTTTTACTATACAAGTCAGCTAAATCCACAATTAGTATTAACTTTGAGGAATGACTTGACATGAGAATGGGCCACAGTATCAGGAAACACATAGACAAAAAATTTAATAAGCTTCATAAAATTTAAAATAAAATAATGGGAAATACAACAAAATGTAAGGTGTGGACACCAGTGTAGATCTTTCTGCTGAACTCTAAACCTGCAAATTGTGTCAGAGTAGATACAGTCTACTACACTCTGAAGACAATATTCTCTGGCTTCTGCTAAGTCGTCACACATTGACCATCACACAGAAATCTGTGAGTTTAAAGATTAATTGCATTGCCTAGGGAAATACATCAATAAAATTTGTGAGAAATACGTTCTGGACAAATAGTTGAATGTCATATGAGTATTTCTTGAGTTTTGAGTGTATAATACCATTTAATAATTTTTTAATAATGAACTTAATTATTAATTTAATGATTCTGTGATGCAGAATATTGAATTTGATGTGAGATATTATTTATTTCCAGTGGCACGTTTTTACAGATATGTCCTGTGTAACATTTACATTGTGATTCATTGAGGTCTTTAATCCAGATACTGAAAGAAGTGGATTAGCCCTCTGCTTAAATATGGGTGCTCATTCCATCTTTTTTATGCAGTCATTAGTGCTGAGACTAGGGTATCCATGTGGCTGGACAGTGAACCAGACCACGAACAGATCTAAGTTAAAAGTAACCCAGCAAAAAAGGGGGTAAAAAAATGTTAATTTAACTCAGTCTAGTTTGTTGCATGGCTCCATAAGTCCTTTTGCTGGCTTAAGAGAGAGTGAGCAAGGGATTGCTGAGGAATGAAGAGGTAGGGTAAGGTCAGAGGGCTATACAAGTCTATACAAGCTGGAAGTGTTCACAGAACCATTGTGTTTGCCTTGGTAATCTGTTCTGAGTCCATCACTGCTGTGCAGTTTCAGAACAAAAAATACTTTTAAAACCCCAGACTTTAATTAGAAAATTGCTAGAAGGAAACACAGCACAGAATGAATCACACTGTGACAATGAAGCTTTGTCTACTATTTGTGTATTTTTTTTATCCAGCTGCATTAGCTTACGTTAGCTAACTATATCTTCCTCTCCTTAAAAGAAATCATCGTGTGCAAATCATCTCAGGAAAAAAGGCAGTCATCAGTAAAAGAAAATTTTTTTTCTCTTAATGCAAAGTATTACCGTTTTATGATAAGAGCTATAGTGTTTAGCTCATTACATATAATATAACCCTTCGAAATAAAATAGTGGCATCCTTTTTGAGATAGAGTGTTCACACATAATTTAAAACATAAATGACTGGCTAATACTGAAAGATGAATCAAACACTGTTCCTAGTATTTAAGGCTGTATTAATGTTGCAGAGGGAGACTAAAGATTTTTTTCTACAGTGAAATAGAAGTGTATTTTTAAAAACAGGAAAAAAGAACATGGGTCTGGGAGAGATCTGTTTGATCCTGAAGTCCCAATGCCTTGTTACAGCAGGCAGCAGCATCATATAATCCTATCTGAAAAGTTATCAGGTTCCTCCATCAGTTCCCTGTTTTCCTGCTTGAAAGTCTTTACCAGAATCTCACTCTTTTAATAGCCAAAACCCTCCAATTTTTCAACCCAAGTTAATTCAAGTAACCAACTAATTTATATGACTGGAGAATCCACATTTGTTTGTCAAAGTCTGGATTACCTTGGATCTTGGAAATCTCATTTCATCCCTGTTTTGCCACCTCCAAGACATATTCTTAATAAAGAAAGGTATTACAACACGCCGTGATAGCATTAATTACTAATTCTGGCTTTCCAAACCCAGGCTTTTCTTGGCAAGTCTAAAATGAGTAAAGATTCCCTTCCTTTCACATAGCTTGATGGGATATTCAGGGAGTTCAGTGGAGAAAGGCATGGGTGTATTTTCTTTTTCCCCAGCAGAAGCACCTGCACTTGGCTCTGGCAGTAGAGGTGATTCTTTCTGTGTTGTTTGTGTCTTTTGCATTCAAGTGGCAGATGAAGTGTTGACACAAAGTTATCAGAGACTCACTTTAGGATTTTGCTAATTTTTGAATCTGTAAGAAAGACTTACTAGGGAGCATTCCCAAAGTCAGTAAATATAGGGTCACATTGTTTTGGTGGGGGGTGAGACTAGAGTCATGAGGGTATGAGCTGCGGTGTGCTACTTGCCCTCAGGGCAAACCAATAGTCCATGGTCCATTTTATCACCAATTATAACTAATCATAATCTAAAGGATTTAGCTGTAAATTTGGCTTCTATTCCCAGACTGGTGAAACAGCTCACTCATTTTTGTTTTCTAGACCATATACACTATTCTTCTTTATCATGGTTTGATAGGAACTCACATGACCTCATGTCAATGGTGTGTATAATGTTACACAGTTCCAGTATCTGTCACAATGAGAACTGATTGATGCAGTGGTGTGCTTGGTGAAAATAAACATCTTTTTAGCTACTACATCACAGCTGTATTTCTCAAACAGTGTACAATAGCTCATGTATTCTGTGTTTGTGGAATGCCATGCAGAGATCATGGTTTCTTTAGAAAAGTTACCCAAAAGGGATATGGTTTTTTAAAACAAATCTGTAGTTACTTCACTATTTTGTTAAATTTCCTTTTAGCTTTTTCTGTTGGCTATTAGTCTGATAAATCACCTAGAATTATTACTGTCACTTGACTGGCTAAAATATTCAAAATTCTGTAGTCTAACGATATACAAAAACATGTAATAGCTTCTGTTTATCAAGATGAAAGCTAAAACCTCTTTCTGTGAACACTCCTTATAAAAAGAGCACTGTTCTGATGTTTGTGAAGAGCAAAGTTGTGGGTGTAATGCAAATCCACTTTACATATAAAATTTATCCTGTATTTGCAAAATTATCTTTGAATAAAAAGTATGTTGCTTGTAAGACCTACTTATATTTCAGAGGCAGACATATCTTAATTTTCTTATTTATTGGTCTTGGTTTTGTGTTTCTGTGTGACAGCAATCTTATACAGGCTTGGGGAGGAGTGGCTGGAGAGCTGCCAGTCAGAGAGGGACCTGGGGGTGTTGATTGACAGTCGGCTGAACATGAGCCAGCAGTGTGCCCAGGTGGCCAAGAAGGCCAATGGCATCCTGGCTTGTATCAGAAACAGAGTGGCCAGAAGGGACAGGGAAGTGATCTTACCCCTGTACTCGGCACTGGTGAGGCGGCACCTCGATTACTGTGTTCAGTTTTGGGCCCCTCACTACAAAAAGGACATTGAATGACTCGAGCGTGTCCAGAGAAGGGCAATGAAGCTGGTGAAGGGTCTGGAGCACATGTCGTACGAGGAGCGGCTGAGGGAACTGGGGTTGTTTAGTCTGGAGAAGAGGAGGCTGAGGGGAGACCTCATCGCCCTCTACAACTACCTGAAAGGAGGTTGCAGAGAGCTGGGGATGAGTCTCTTTAACCAAGTAACAAGTGATAGGACAAGAGGTAATTGGCCTCAAGTTGCACCAGGGAAGGTTTAGACTGGATATTAGGAAGCATTTCTTTACAGAACGGGTTGTTAGGTGTTGGAATGGGCTGCCCAGGGCAGTGGTGGAGTCCCCATCCCTGGAGGTGTTTAAGAGTTGGGTCGACATAGCGCTGAGGGATATGGTGTAGTTGGGAACTGTCAATGTTGGGTTAATGGTTGGATGAGATGATCTTCAAGGTCTTTTGTAACCTAGATGATTCTGTGATTCTGTGATTATAGAAACATGCTACATACAGCTGCTAAAGCATTTCATCCAGGTTGAGGAGGTTGTTAGAATTCTTTCCTATTAGAACAAGCAGTGTTTGGTACATTCAAAATACTGAGATTTGAACTAGAATAGATGGTACTTTCTGTGCAAGAAGCATCATCATTGTGACGTGAAAAAAAAATCCTTTGTGTCCTGTATTTATGTCAGAAGTGGAATTAACAGCAGTAATAGCATCAGACCTACTCATGATACTGGGAATTTGATTAAAATCTTATGGCAAAAAATGAGTATAACACATAGCTGAGTTTAGTCAACTGATACTGACTCATGAACTCACACTTCAGCACTCTTCCTCACTTCTGGGATAGACATATTTAATTACAAAGTAGTTTGAAATGTTCAATCAGAAAAATCAGAAATTTGCAAGAAAAGCTGTTCCTGCAAATATTTTATATTGTAGAATTCAGCAAGAAAAGAAGGAAGTTGCCATCTGCCACTGCTACTCTCTCAATTTAAGCCCATAATCTATCTTTTTTTTCAGTTTTAGACACAGGAAAGCAGAAATGTCCTCCATTTGATTAGTATATAGAAAGCATATGAGCTGGATGTACATTGACATTGGCTTGACTTTCTGATTGCAGCGTGCAGCTAACTGAAGTGGAGTTACAAGGATGGTGGAGTCAAACTCTTCTTGGTAGTGCTGGTGGTAGATAGTGCAGTAGCCACAAGTCGTAGCTTGGGAGGTTCAGGATGCAGATTAGGAAAAACTTCACTAGGGTTAGTTCAGCTTTCGAAAAGGTGTTTGAGAGAGACAAGAAGTCTCCATCTTTGGGGTTTTCAAGACTACACAAAGCTATGACTAAACCAGTCTAGTTCTGTCAATAGTCCTTCTCCAAGCAGGAGAAGCACAAGAACTTTTGCTTGATTATGGTCCAAAGTAGGCCATCTTCAAAGATACTTTCCAACTAGAGTTTCTATGATTTTACAGATTAGTTGAAATTCCATAGCACAACATGCAATATGAAAAGGGTTTGTTTAGTCCTATCAAATGCCCATCTTAGCTTTTGCAGCTCAGTCTATCTAAAGCGAGATTTTTGAATTTCAAAAAGTACTGGTATGGATAGTACTTTAATGTTGCAGGAAATTATTTGTTCTTGATTATTGTTTGATCTAACAATGTTTAAATGAATTTTAAGAGATATGTTACCAAACATTTTAGATGTTTCAGAGAGGTAGACAGAGAGGATAATTCATCATACTGAGAAGAGAATGGGTGGATATTAATTTCCACCTTAGACTTAAAACAGGCTTTCATGTCCAAGACAGTCAGAGCCATACGTTAATCAATCAGTAAAAGAGCAGCCTGTGAGGATATGCTGGCTTTCCTCAAATACTTGTCTAAGATAGGGCTGATAGGTCTAAAAAAATGCTTATTTCACTTCATTATGGAGTTTCCAAGATGACTCAGCTTTTAAATGTCTAAATTGGGGCACATGAACACAGGGCTTGACACTGCAATTGAAAATATTTTTGTTTTATACAACAAAGCATTAGAGGAAATCAAGTAAGTTTACAGCTTAGTATCCTAATTCAAACATTCATAACCTCAGTATTATGTTTTGGGGTATCTGATGCCAGTGCATTACTTTTAAACACGTCAGAAAAGGGCTTTAAATTATTACTATATTTGGAGGTACAAACTCTTCAAATAATTTTAACTGTTTTGATCCTGATTTTTTTTTCCTTATGAGGTATATAACAGAAATTCTAAAGAACAAATACAAGGGGTAAACTTAATGGCTTAAACTGGCATTATACTATGTAAGCATATATTGTATGAACATAGCAACAGTGAAAAAGAGTAATGCTGATTACAACTCTTTTGTGATAAAACATCTTGCATGTTTCTTTGGCTAAATCCAAGTTAAATTTTCCCTTGATCAATTATTTAACAGACTTCATGAAAAGAAGAATTCTTTACATATTCTCATTCATCTGTAATGTAAGTAACCTTGATCTTCAACGTTGTCATTTCAGGACTTGGTCAGAGGCATGGCAATGCATTTCAATTCTGACTCATGTCAACATAAACAGTTTAGTCCTAAGATTTTCACTGTTGTCATGCCCATCAGACCTCTGAGATACAAAAGATGACATGATAATATCTAGGCTGAAGCATACATCATGGAGGCAATGTTGAGTTATATCAGAAACAATGAACATTTGATCTTCATGAAGACAACAACTTGACAGGTCAAGAAGAATCGTGAAAATGAGAGTCACCCAGCCATTTATGCTGTGCCCTAATAAATTCATTCACTGCACTGGTATCAATGACTCTTTAAATCATCAACCTGCTTCTTAGTACTCAAGTGATGTACATCTATAATACAACTATAGAATAGTCAATCTTGATCTAGCTATTTTCACCTTACAAGTGAAAAACAAGTTTAAATAGTATCTGCTGATTCCTGTGGGGTTCAAGTTAATTTTGGTATGGTAGTGAGGGCAAAATGAAACTGAAATAGGTTTGTAGATATTCTTGCTTGGTCAGTATTGAAATAACTTGTTAAAATTCTACAGGATTCAACTCTAGTTATTCTATGTCTATTATACCAGTCTACTAGAAGTTTTCAGGGATCTGCAGGTTTATAAATCTAAACCTGAAGTGAAGAATGTATAGGCCCTGCTACCTAATGAAATCTGTTTTCAGACTGTGAGCACAGGTTTTAGTCCCATTAAGAAAATTTTATTGCAGATCTCAGTGTATTGTACTGGCATATCTCATATGCATTAGATATTTGTGTTTGGCATATTATAAGCAAGTGTTGCAAAGTAGGCAGCTGACAGAGCAAAAACACCAGAAGAAGGCAGTTTGTTTTGATTTGCTGTATCTTAGCCATCTGGGGAGTGAGGTACTACTAAGAGAAGAAATACAACTAAGACTATTTAAAGAATCTTACAGCAACTAGTGTAAAAGTATAAACCTGCAAGGCACAGCTATTACTGTTTATTGATTCCTTACAGAAAGATTTACTCCCAGTGCCTTCTGAAGTGAACTTCTGATTAATATAAAATGCCTTGGTCACATTTGCTGAACATTTTCTCATTTCCTTTTGAAGATTTTGGCTCTCACAGTTTTGGCATTTGGGTCCACAGTCACAGATTTGGGGACAATGGATTTATTATTACATGGATTATGTTACACTGTTGTTGTTTCTATGATACATATGTATATTATTGATTTGGTATTAATTAGCATTATTGTATGCAGAATCCTATCTGGGTGATCAGATCATTCTAAGAGGGACAGTAGGGGATGATCATAAACAAAAGATATATCCTGGTAGAGTTACAGTGCCATAAAAAAAGCAAGAAGCAGAACTTTCTCTATCAGTTCATTCAGGAACATAACGTAGATTTTTGGTAAAAAGAGAAGAAGCAAGAGGAGGAAAATATAAATAGACTTAATGCATTTGATCTTTTTGTGATAAAGATCAGACAGTATTTCTGAGATGAGGTCAGCACTGCACTGCGCAGAGAAGTGCCGAAGAGTACACAAATGTATAGACTGACAGCTCTGAGTCTGGAAACCTTCATCATTACCCCCTCAGAACAAAACATTAAGCTCTTCTAAGACTTGGTGGGATAAAATAAGAGGAAAACTAGTCAGAAGTCTAGGAATCTAAAATAAATGGCAACTGGCTAAATGGTTCTCTTCAGAAAGGGGATGGTGCACAGAACAAAACAGACCCAGTAGCCTTTTAAAGAAGTGAAATAGCCTGTAAGTCTAAAGGATGGAGCAGGTGGGGCACAAGAAGGAGAATTTCACCCCAAAAAACCACCCCCTTTTTTTCCCAAGGAGGAGACTGTTTCTGAACATTTTCTCGTAAAAGAAAGGAACAAGACAAGGCCTGCTGCAAGAAAGAGATTTAATATGGGTGCATGAACAAAAGCTATCTCATTGCCCACAGGGAAAAAGAAATGACCAAGGACCATACCTTCTTAAACAAAGAAAGCAAGGTTAGTGTAGCTTTGCTTCATCAATTCAATCATACAAACACAGAATACAATAGGAATTGTATTACTTTTTTCATTCTCTGTCTTGTCCAAATAAAAAGGTGCCATATGCCTTAACTGCAGCACTTGTTAGTATATATATCTACCCTTGTTATAAGATGTAGCTATATACTCGGATGAGAAAGGTTAATGCACAGATTTTAGCAAGTGAGAACATTTTCCCTTCCTGCCTTGCAGCTAGCAGAAATATTTCCTTGAGAAACTTACTCAGCCTCCAAGCTTGTGGCTGTGGAGTTCCAATCTATTTCTAGTGATCTTACCACATACTGTAAATTAAAAATATCAAGGATTTTCATTCAGAAATGCTAGTGGAAGTTACTTGCAAGGACTATTTTTGCCTTGTCTTACTACTTAGTGTTATTCTAGCAAATAACTAATGCAAACAGGAGGAAAAGAGATGTGTCTTTTATGGCCTGTTTGGCTGATTGACTGGTAAGTGCTGTTGAAATGTGCTGTGTTAACTTCATGAGTGAACTGAACAAATGCAAACTGTCAAGTCAGTTAACATTTCCTATTTCCATAGCTCTGACTTCCAGCCATGACAAATACCATCACTGTATTGTCTGAGCTTTGCCTTCACCTTTCCAATGAAAAGGGATTACATATGTTTCTCCTGCTCACCTGCTATGTTATGTGTCCCTGATAAGAGAGAAGTGTTGATGGTAGTAGAACATCCCTTGCATCTCTGTGATGGCATGTGAGTCTCACTTCTAATTAAACTCCTAACTAAAATTGTAAGTTGTTGCCTATCTGTACAGTGCGAGAGAATGTGAAGAACCTGCAAATCTCCTGCTTGCACCCAGCACGGGAGTGTACTGTCACACTGGCAACTCAGTGCTCTCAGAAAGAGACCTTGCTTTAGAGAAAGGCTTGGACAACAGCTATTTCTTCTTTAGAATTAGCTTAACTTGCAGGGTAATCAAAGAATCATTTCTTTAGTAATATTGAAGGAAGCACAGTCCTAGAAATTCTGGGAAATTTTGTGCTTTCTGGTATGGTGATTAGTTTGTATTTTCCTGAATGTGAGTTAGTGTCCTGAAGGGACAGTTTTAGCATCAGTGTTTTCAAGGTAATTCTACCATGTTGTCAGTATAGAGCTCTCATAAGAACTTGAAATCAGAAGTTTAATCCTAAGTATTTGAAAACATCAGAAATTATCAGAAATATCTGTGTCCTGAAAACACACATGAAAAAGAATCAAATCAGAATGTAGAGAAAATTTTACTGTCGTTTACAATTACTTTAATATTTGTGTTACTGTTTTATGTCAATCTACTTTTATGTTAAAAAGCCTATTTATCCTCCTCCAAAGAGGCAATTAAATTTTATCTAACAAGTTTCCTTCTTGAAGAGAATCTTTGCAAGAGTTCCTTTGATAAGACCTGGAGTGAAACTCAAGAGTCATGTTTAAAAAAGATAGGTTGGGCAATAAATAGAGAAAATAATAGAATATAGATTTCACAGTTAAAGGATCATCTCTTTAATTAGGAAGACTTAGCACTGTTGGATAATGGGTGGCAAAGAGAAAGGGAACAAACCACATATTACTCAGAAGTAGCCTATAAATCTGTACAGCCAAGCAGTTTGGCTGATTAATTTCTTCCCCAGCACTTTGTGTTACGCTAAGCTACTAACAGACTTCCTGCAAACTACAAGTTCTCCTGGAAACTTGTTTTAGTACTGTTCTGTTTTTACTTTTGTATTACTTCTCAGATAGCCTTTAAAAAATTGACTGTATAACATGTGCACTCTAATTGTCACCAGAAAGGTGAAGGTAGTTAAATTGCTCACATTCTGAACTACCATTGGGCTGCTGTAATTACAAATTGCTCAGTGTTCCAGTAACATCAGATTCATCTAGAACCCAAAGGAGAATGTAAATACTTCGACTGTATGTAAGCAGGATGTTAAAACCAACAAAAAAAAAATTATACTGTTGAGTATAGTTGTGTCAAAAAATGGAAAAAGATTTTTTTTGTTTGTAATGAACCAATCTCTTTCAGACAATCAGCGTTGGAATGTAGTTATGTCAAAAAAACCCACACCCTGGTGTGTCTGAGGTTGTCTGTAAGTTTAGCTCATTTCAGTATAGTCACGCTGTATCATTAATATGACTAAAAAGGACAGTACCTTATGGCATATGCGTGACTGAACATACACTTTGCATACCTCTTCAGTGAATATTTGTATATTTCAGTGAAAACAGATTTGCTGTGATCATTTATGTCATCTAAATGCCTGATGAAAATAAATAAGAAAAGCCTAAGAATACCATCACATTCAAATTCACACTAATTTTGAATTCACATTCTTGCTACATATTCCCTGTGCTTCAGACATTAATCTCATCAACACATGCAAAAGCTGTTCACATGGGAAGTGATTCCAGTTACAGGTGGTGTGCAACACATGTATGCTCCATTGTGTTAATTTGCTTTTGCACGTTAACCCTTCTGCCTGTAATAGCTATCATTTCTCTTGTTTAAATAGCCCAAATACTGCACATCATTGTGGCTTAATAATTACCGTTGACACACAACTAATTCAGTTCTGCACTCCATCTTCTCTTTTGGCACATTTTCTGCGTTAGACATGCTGCTCTTTGACAGTCATGGTTCAAGCACAAACCGCTGTGACTGAATAATTATATACTAATTTACATTTTAGATGTTGTAGGAGGAGCAATTCAAGACTTTTTAAAGAATCTGTGAAGACAATGAATTTTTATTTCTTGTTGCATACTGTAGGATTTCCATCAGATGATGCTATATCTTGCTTTATGTATTTATTTTTGTGTTTTTTTTTTTTTTTTTTTTAAACTAAGTATCTCTGTAACAGGTTTTTAATATGACATATGGATAGACACTAATGGTGTGAAGCGGTGTTAAATAAGGAAACGGTTGCATTTTCAGGGCAAAATTGGGATTCTCAAAGTGCCTCTGTATTGTTCTGGTAGAAGAGGCTTAAAAACTGGTAATGTACACCAATCTGCATATGAAGTTTACTGCTCTTTATGCATAATTCTACATAGGTCTCTACCACACGTTCAGAAGGAGAGACTGATGAAAGGCTGCTCTATTCCAGTCCTGAATAGCAATACAGGTAGCAGACCTACAAGAGAAAGAGCTTACGTTACTTGGGGGAAAGTGACAAACTTCAACATCTCTGGTAGAGTTAAAAAAACCTTTAGAAGAAATTATTCATTATTCTTCATTAAGTGCTATGGTTAATGTGTATGAGTAAATATAGCCTCTCACCTCATCTCTAATAAAAACAAAGCCTGAAAACGAATAAAACACCAAACAAACAAAAAATTAAGTCAAAGCAATTTTGGGATCAGGGAGCAAAACTGCAGATCTACTTTAATTGCATGATACTGCATTTAACTGTAATAGCAACAGAACACAGCCATACTGAAGGGGAAGGCAAGTCTGTTTGGGATGCTGGGTCTGTGTGTATTGTTAGGTAGTGGAGTCATTCTCAGACACTGTATACACTGAGCTGTACCGTACATCAGAGAACTAAGTAGTTGAACAACTTTGTACCTCAGATCTTGTAAAGAGAGATATATTTACAGATCTTGTAAAGGGACATTAGGGCTACTAAGCTTAAAAGAATAGCAAAGCACACTCAGTATATGGTGAATGATGATCACTGAGGGGAAGCATGAAGAGAGTAGGACATTTATCCTCTTTTGGCACCATTAATTTTAATTTGAAGCTTGGGTCTGAAAGGCAAATTCAAATGAGCACATAGTACTTTGCAAAAAGTTCCCTTGGAGCCTGAACCTACTCAGAACAATGAAGAAGACTGAAATGCTGAACACTAATTAACTTGGAGATTTTAGCAGATACAACCCCCTGTCATTCAGCTATATCCTGGCCTGCCTCTTCCATTAAGTGCTTGGGAACACCATTGCTTGACACAGTGCTTTAGGAGAAATGAAAGACGTTCTATGCCACATGAGCAAGAAACTCTAGGGCCAGGAGTGTCACCACCTTTTTTTAGAAGCACTGCATGAGACAATATGTGTGTATTACTGTTTGAATTCAATTACTGGACTTTGCTGGGTGTAGGCCCTAAAGCTGTTGAAGCCGTGCCTACGCATTCCTAATCAGTTGCTTCCTACCTTCAATGCTCTCTTGTTGCGCACTGCTTGCATGAACAGGAACAAAGGGTTTGTAGGAAAAAGGGAGTAGGACAGGGGAAAACCAATGTTTTGTAGATGTTCAAGTCAATGAAATGGTCAATTAACAGCTTCTGTGGACAGTAAGGACCCAACAACATATTCAGCCCTATAATAATCCATGTGGACAATTTCATGTATCTGGACATTACCAGATGCATTACCTCAACTGCTAGCATATGACACTAAGGTAATTTATATACTAGCACTTTTATAACAAGAACTTAGAGTTCTAGCATTTTATTTTCCTGCCCTGTGAAAGAAGAAAGATGAATCTCGACAGCTTTGACTGATGAGTCAAATAACTGTAATGAATCAAAGTATATTTCTAGCTGCCAGATATAATGTTACCGAACAAAAACTATTTTGGTGAAATACCAGCAAACGAAGGAACTGGAGCCACTCTTTTTAGTTCTTTGGTCTTACCATCATGAAGAAAGAAAAGCCTAATATGTTTATAGTCACGGCATTCTTAGCATCTTGACTTGCTCCTCTATGTGTATATAGATGATTTTTGACTAGCCATAAAAATATTAATTTGAGAGGACGCATCCTCTAACTTCCTACTTAGCTCACTGGAAACTGCCAGCTAGACAATTTTCAGTTTTGAACAATGCTTTGTTATGAAATGCATCTGAGTTTGTAATAGATGAGAATAAAATATTCGTAAAGATAAGCACATATTTAATGTGACATAATTTTTAGTGTTTATTTTTCCTGAAAAAAGAAAAGATTTTTTTTTATCTCAAAGTGAATGTAGTTGTTCTTATTTTATTGACTAATTTGTTGGGTGCCTGAATCAAATAATTAGTTATTAATATATCTCTACTTCAGCTGTGTTTTAATTAACAAGAACAGTGTACTGAGCCATTCAAAGTGTTGCAAGTCCATATGGCCTTTAGAGTACAACTGAGGCAGATATGTAGATGAATAGTCAATTCTGAGCCATAATTACATCTTTGTTGATACACAACAGTTGGATAGTGTAAATAAACCACAAACAACAAGTGTCAATGCAAGTTTTTCTTTGCTCACTAGAAATAGTTACCAAATAGTTTGATAGGTGAAATGCTATTATGATTGACAGATATTTCCCTATAAATTCTGTACAAATGAAATGTATGCCTCTTTATCATTTTAAGTAGATCATAACTCCTCTCATTCTCCCTCAAAAGGCCCAACACTTCACATGAGGCTTCATATTCTGGTCCAAAAGACAGTGTGGAAAATAGAAGCATCTCATGAGGTACATATAGGTGTGGCAGTGTAATGCATGGGTAAAAGTGTTCATTACCATACTTGTGAGAAAAACACTCAAACTCTCTAAGGTTGAGGTGGGTGTCTGTGACGAGATGCTGGCAGCGGGGGCTGCAGGGCGGCCTCTGTGAGGAGAGGCTGGGGCTGCCCGGTGCTGGACATGGCCAGTTCCAGCCAGCTCCAAGTGACCCACCGCAGGGCACGGCTGAGCCCCTTGGCCACAATGGTGGCCCTGCTGGGATAATGATTTTAAAAAGGGAAGAAAATGCCTGACAGAGAGAGGAGGAGGGAGAAAAAGGAGTGAGAAACAGCAGAGGAAACACCAAGGTCAGATGAGGAGTGGAGGCGGAGCTCAGGCATTGGATCAGAGATTCCGTGAAGCCTGTGGAAGAGACCGTGCAGAGCAGAGGGAAAGTATGAGGAGGGAGGAGCCATAGAGGGAAACCTTTTCTTACTGACCATAAACCCTACCCCCAACCTCCCTCTGCTGCTTGGGGCAGGGAGAAGGGTCAAGAGAGAAGTTAGATCTGGAAAAGGGGGGAGGAAAGGTGATGGTTTTATATTTGTCTTTCTGTTTCTCACTACCTGAATTAGTCATTACATTTTCGTTTTAACTAACAATAAATTAATTTTCCCAAGCTGAGTCTTTTTCTCTTGTGATGGTAATTGGTAAGTGATCTCCCTGTCTCTGCCTCAACTCATGAACTTTCTTGCTCCTGTTCTTCCTATTTTCTCCCCCCTCCTACTAGGAAGAAAGTGAGTGAGCAGCTGTGTGGACATTAAGGTGATAGCCAAGGCCAACCCACCACAACAATATTCTCTAAAATACCATTTAATAGAGCTAATGCAAGATGGAAAAACAGGATGGATAATCTTACATACCTTCAGATGCTGGGAATCCCAACTTGAGCAGCCTCAGATAGGCCTCCCATTAGGGCATGGCATGCAGTGCAGATCCTGTCTGTAGAGGTTTGTCAGCATTAAGAGCTCTAATGGGATTTTCTTAGAAGTAAACAGCTCTATTCATTATTTCTACTGTCAAGCAAAAAGATGTTTGCATGAGAACATGTTGCTTCACTTTTAGATGTAGCCAAGGACTCGCAGGTGGTGGTATCGCTGGTGCCAAGTGAGAGCTGTCTACAGGCTCCTCCATTACAGTCAGCCTTCTGAGTTTATCCTCTGCCCAAGGGATTTGTGCAGCACAGCACAGGCCTGAAGGCACAACTAGATGTGCAGAACAGCACAGCACAGGACATGTCTGCACCTACTCAGATTAACTGTTATGTGGATCACAAACTCCGTGGTGTACAGTGGTCTGGATCACTACTGCTGGTCACTCAAAAAAAGCAGGTGTGAATGCAAGATGTACTTGGGTGATAGAGTGTGGTGGGTCAGCCTTGGCTGACAGACAAATGCCTGGCCAACCACTCATTCACTCCCCCTCAGTGGGAAAGAGGGAGAAAATAGGATGAGAAAGTTCATGGGTTGAGATAAAGACAGGGAGATTTCGTAATAATTACTCTCTTGAGCAAAACTGACTCAAATTGGAGAAAATTAATTTATTGTAAACGAAAATAGATTTGGGTAGTGAGAAAAAAAGTCAAACAATAAAGCAATACCTTTCCTCCTCCCTCTCCCAGGCTCAAATTCACTGCCTCACTCTCCTCACACCTCTCTACCCATGAGAGATGCAGGAGGGTATGGGGGCTCCGGGTGGTCAGTATGCAGCGACTTCTCTCTGCCACTCCTTTCTTCTCACACTTTTCCTCTGCTCCAGCATGGGTTCCCCACTGGAGCCAGCTAGAACTGACTGTGTCCAGCCTGGGGCAGCCCCTGGTGTCTTCTCACAAAGACCACCCCTTCAGATCCCACTGCCAACACCTGGGTACCATCACCCAATACACAGATAGACCCTGAAGAAGCAACTGAGTGTGTCCTCTAGCGGAACTGGGTTTTCTGTTGCACAGCAGCACATTTTTCCTGTGCCTTTCTATGGGTGCATCAGGACAGACAATTGTTTCCAGTGCATGGGATCTGAGAATGTGAGAAAGGCTCTAGCTCAACTTACCAATGGTCAAAAGTCACCATGCAGATGATTGGTTGCTGTTTTTCTGTTGCTGCTTATTACTGTGGATTACGCTTCAGCTCTGAATTTCTCTTTGCACTAATTGTGAAGATTTTTTTCTCTTGATTTGACAAAAGTCTAAATCAAAATAACTTATGATCCTAGCCCTTTTCCATTCACCATGTCTGCTTGCAATGTTATTTATTTTCTGAGAAAATGTGTGAACACACATTGGATGATTATTTTCTGAAACAAAAAGCTTTTCTCAGTTCACGTCATGCATAGACTTAATACACTCTCTAGCAATAAAGTAGCTGTTGATTATTGCCCTGCACAGTTGCTGCAGCCTCATTAATTTCACTATGTAGCTTGCAATAGTTTCATGCCAAATTAAAAATATAGGTCATTCAAAGGACTAATGTGAGATCAGCCTGCAGAAATTTGAAGCTCACCCGAATCCAGCAATTTATAAATATACAAAACTACTTCATAGTTCATCCAAAAGCAAAAATTCACAATGGGTATGATTAGGAGTGCTGTTCTGTCTTAGCAATTAGGCTGATATGTACATGATTATGAAAATGAGAAAGATGCTTTTTATTGTTTGCATGCTATTTAAATATTGAATGCTTATCCAGGGTTACCTGGGTCATGGGAAATGTTCAACAACTGAAGCAACTTATACTTTTAAAAATATTACTTACTGGACAATGAGCCTGATTTGAAAACCACAGAAGTCAAGGAGTTCTTTTCATTGTGTGGAATACATTACTGGCCATGCTTTGTGTCTAGTTTTGGATGGGATACTACAAACAGGCACCCTCACTGTGATGATATTTTGATGGAATAAGATGGGTCCTTCCTATACACAGAACATGTTAAGACAGTGTTAAAAGTATGGTATCAGGTGCTGATGAGTCTTCCTTTGGAGAACAAATATGATGATGAGGAATGGAGAGGCTCTTGTTTGAGCAGGTTGAAAGAGCTTGCCCTGCTTAGCCTAGTGAAGGCTCTCAGAAAACATTATTCTTCTCTACAAGTAAGAGTATGAATTGGGTAGGTGGTCACTTGTGAATACTACTGAAGTCTCACACATGAGTCATGCTATAGGGAGTTGGAGAGAGGAGGCATGACCAGAAGCGATAATAAGCCCCATCTCCTCCCTCCTTTGCATGAAGGTTCTCTGCATGTGAGCATAGCAACTTCTTCCTGGCTTGCAAACCTGGCATATGGGATTAGGGAGATGAGAGAGAGTATCCTGGAAACAGGAGCTAATGGAAGGCTAAAGTTCCCATAATATTCCCTGATAAACCATCACCTGGATAAACACTAAGCAGGGAAACCATCTGCTTATGAAAAAGAAAAATATTGGCTGTGAAAAATGTGTGAGAACTAATGAAAAATGCTGAAAAATCAGAATAAGGTTATGTTTTGCTGATTAAGGATACCAATTAAATTCAGAAACCAGACAGAAAAGAGTAGGAGTATTTTACTGGGGATAACAAAATAACATAACAGAGTAATACAGAAAACATACAGTAAAAAAGACAGAATAGTGCACTCAAACAAATAGGAAAATATAGGGTAATGCATCACATTACTATCTGAGAGAGAGAATAGTAATTAAGAAAGATCCATCACCACTTGCATATGTTACCATCATCCAGATCTGCAGTCGCTGGGGAGCCCCGGTTACAGTGAGGATTTGGAGAGCCTGTCCCCGCAAGTAGGAAATCCTGCGCGGTGCGTCCATCTGTAGGTGAGGCATCCAAAGTCGCTGCAAGCAGATCCAGCCTTATATACTAAAAATCAGCAAGCCAGAATAGCTGGCACCTTTTGAGTGGAAGTTTTGAGTGGAAACATCTGGTTTCACTCTCCCATTAGATTCCCCCAGAGCCTGGCAAGGGCTCAAGAAGGAAGCTAAGGGAGTTTCCCTGCTTATCTAATTTATTTATGGCTTCATGGCCTTGTTAACTTGCCCCTACACAAGGAAGGATAAAGATATATTCAGGATAGACACGTTTTATGATATCTAAGCTACATCTTTCACTAATGAGCATACATATTTCACTAATGATTACGTACTAAGTTAGAAGCTTCGGCTCAGGGCCTGTTGTTTAGGCTTCAACACTTCAACACCTTAGCACTTTTTATGTCAGCATAGGTGATTTGTTATAAGCTAGCACAATACCTACTAGCATAATGGTTATCAGTTATAAAGTATACAGGATTCATCTATAGGTCAACTTTGGCTTGGGCCTATTGTCCAAGTCCTAGCACTTCAGGTTGCTAGTAAGCTGAAAAGTAAAGTTTCTGAGAACTCTGTTGTTAACATAGCTTTATGTTTAAATGTTTTAAGGAGGGAACTTAATGACATTATGAAGAGGATTGTATGACTTGGCTGCAGGGAACTGGTTTCAATTGCCCAAGATGTTCTTTCCAAGCTTTTACAATCTGTTTCTAAGTAATTTTTCTTTTGATGATTGAAGATTGCCAGTTTTCAAAATTATACCCTGGTTGATGTAACTATACAAGCTATTTTTGCATAGCTGTTTACAGATTTCAGTGTTATGTGTTTTACTCTTTATCTTCTTTTCTCTGACTGAGTCTCTTTTTTCCCCTGTCATTTATATGAAGAATTTTCTCTAGCATGCAAAAACTTACCATCAGAAGGCTTAAAGAAGCTGTTTTTCCACTGATTTCCCACTACTGAAAAACTCTCTATAGATGTGAAAAGCTTAAGAACATTCAAATAATTAAATAATTGAAATGAAATAATTTTAATTTAACAATACTTTTAATACAGTGCAGTATTTTTTCTGCTTGCAGACAATAACAGGTTTTCAAAATTTTCACAAGTCCTCTGTGTGGTTGAAAGTCTCAGAATGCATTCTCTTCCCACAATTTCGATGTCCTTAAAAGAAAGCAATTTTTTTCCTCATTTGAAATCCATGTATAAATATTCTGCTCCACCAAACAACTAAAATGCTAGAACACAAAGGAGTCATTTAGATTTTTCCTTGGTCAGATATATGCAGACAATACACCTGCCTTACCATCAAGGAGTATTAATAGAAATAAAGGTAAATTTGCATCAAATTTATGAGGAATAAATTGTAAATAGTTGCAAAGTAGTTAATTAACAGTTTCATAATAAAAGATTTTAATAGTCACTACATTTCTGAAGCTATGTGAAATAGAATGTACTTACCAGACGTAATAGCTAGTTTAATTCCCCTCCATAAGTGTAACAGCCATTCTTTGAAAATTATTGTGCTTAGGAGCTGTGAACTGAGACTGTTGAGAGAAAGTCTCTCTTCAGTTTGGAAAGCGTGTATATGAAAATGTAATTCTGTCCAGGTGTGACCCAAGATCACTGAGATTAACAAGGATGTCCTCATTGACTTCTGTTACAATGGTGCTCTCCATGAATATATATAGTGTTTAAATATATTAAAGATATAGCACAATATTAAAAGTGGTAATAATGCTCATCACCATCACTGTAAAATAGTAAAGTACTAAAATAAAGCAATATAAGACTCCATAAAAAAATCTAAGCATCCAACATTTCAATAATGTTATCATATTCATATACATAATCAGTCCTCTTCAATAGCATTGCATGAAGAGTGTCCACAGTGTCATAAGACAGAAACATATATTTTTCACTCGTTAAGAGAGAGGGTATGAGTCCATAGGTGTTAAGGATTTTAATGGGGTTACACAAATTTATTTGAGGCCATTATACATTTGAAACCTCAGGTAACAGGGAATCATAGAATCATAGAATCATTCAGGTTGGAAAAGACCCTTGGGAGGAATGTATTGTTAATTACTGGAACAAATTAAAAAAAACCTTACAACTACTTCACAACTTCACAAACTGACTTTAATAAGTTTTAAGCAGCTATATTTAATAAGTATATATTGATGAGATTAAATTGCTACATATTGATTAGAAAGAGAAACCTTCTTAATTAGACAAAAATGACTGATTTCTATATCAACATCCCTATTAGAGTTTCACGTAATCTTGATATATACAAGACTTTAAAACTGGAATAAAATATACAGAACACATATGACACATATTATAAATCAGAACTAAGTGGAAAGAGAAGTGCGCTGCAAAAGGTCTCTTCCTAAGAAATCTAGAAACATTAAGGTAGTTACAGTGTAACGGGAAGGCCAGATAACACTTTGTGACAGATATTTGAAGTTTTGCTCTAGAGGAGACAGTTTGGCAAAGAAGAATTTGAACTTCTCTAAACATCTCTAAACATGACATTCTAATAAGCCAAAGGTGTGATTCAGGTCTTGTAAACACAATTTTTTTCCTCAAGTAATAGATAGCTACTTTAACTGCCTCAACATCTAGACAAAATGAGATATCAGAGTGAAGGATTTAGTAGCTTTGATGATTTGTTTCTATGCTCCAGGAAAATGATAATTGGAATCTAAAGGATACAGGAACCTTCGCTTGCAGACTGCTGACAACAATCCCAGTCTCAGGTAATAAAAGGGAATCAAGAGATCTGCGAGGTGCTGAAAGAATGGGGCAGTCCTTAACTGGACTGGAAAGTCTGGATGAAGAAACCCTGGAGGTTCATTCAGGCTAAAACACATGCTGCTGCCTCTCAGACGTGCTTAAAATGCCCACCCCATCTCTCCTGCTTAATTTTGCCTTCAGGATCTTCTCTTTCTAGTCAAGGGGTGCGGATATCACTTTCTGTGACTGCAGGTTAGGATTGGCCAAATCAGGACTACTGTCATTTTTAATAATGCCCACAGAAACAGAAACCCTGAGATACCATGGTAAGGAATTCAATATAAGGACATAGATAAGTGAAAGCTTTGGGAAAGAATATGTCAATGTGCAGATGAACTAAAAATAGCCCGCAGCCCTCCAAACATCCTTCACTCACCACACTTTTCCATATCTCATTCAACTGAGCACTAGAATATTTCTTACTTGCATTGTAAATGATTTGAGAAGCTGAGGTGGTAAGTTTGTTGCTGATGATTGGTTTGACTACTCAGAGGCAAGAGGCCAGTGAGAACTGAAACTTCATGTTCAACAGAATGAACTAGTTTGGGTGCTGCAGAAGGGCTAGTGAGAGCTATCTTCACCATGAATTTCTAATTCCTCTATTACTACTAATGAACTGTTCACCAGTCCTGAGGACAGCAAATTCCAGACTATCAGATTATTAAAAAATTATGTAAATGAGATATGGAGACCTAATTAGAATGCAGGAATTGCATGGTTCAGGGAAAAGTTCAGTTATGTATCAGTAATTACACAACAGCCCTTTTTCCTAACAGGCTAAAACAACTCCATTTCAGAATAATAAGTATTATAATTAAAACAGCTTTTCAAACTAATGATGCATGAAATATATAATAAAAAATGTGAAGTCCAAACATCTACAGGATTTCTTTAAAGGCCCAGGAAGCATGCAAAATAGGAAAAATATTATTTTGATGCAGATAGTATGTCTTATTTTTAGCAACAGAATGTTAATGCCAAGTACAAAATATTCAATGTCAAGCAATATTCATGCTCAAATACAATATGAATTTAAAATTTTAACTTTGTTCTTGTTCTTAGAAGTAAGACAGAATGAATTACATAGGTTTGAATGCTGAAGGAGGGGCGTGGGTAGTTGCAATGGATGTTCAGAATGAAAGGTTTGCAATGATGAATTAAATTTAATGGGCCAATTCAGTCTTTTCAATCATACTATTAAAGCTAAGTACTGAAATGCACATTTTGTCCCAGGAATTATTGCTCATTTTGTATCCTCCTGACTTTTTCTTCACTTATCACAAGTTTTTTTTTCTTCTTTAAAAGATAAAATTGTGGCAGCCTAACAAATTGTAACAAAGCAAAAAGAATTGTGCTTCCTAAAAGGGAAAAATAACTGAACAGCAGGGACATAAACTTCTGGGTGTCAAATTATTTTTACATATATTTAAATGATACTTTTGGATCACAGGACTTCAGTATCCTCCACTCTACTCAGAACCTAATGAAAGCTTGATTCTGAGATGTTAAAAAATGAAGGTTTTTTCTTAGCTTGTAAAGCACCTGGCAGGACTAGACCCTAAAGTTATATCATGTTTTCTTTCTGTTTCTTTTTCTTTCAAAACTCTCTCTTTGTTGATCAGATCACTGATACTGATGACCTAAAATGTGCTATATTGTATTGTCCTGGTTTAACCAGGATAGGGTTAAGTTTCCCCAGCAGTGGGGGGGGGAGATCTAGCCGGGTTATTCAGATACCATGGGAAGTCACATCCTGGCATGGGAGCGTGGGGCGCGTGGTTTTATACATCTGCTCCTCTCACTCCTGTATTGGTAGATATACTTTGCTCTGTTCATTGTTATCACTGTTATTGTTGCTGTTTGTTGTGTTGCTGTTGCTCTGTTGTATTAAACCTTTCCTTATCTCAGTCCTGGAGCTTTGTATTTCACTCCCTTTGTGGGGGAGGGGCAGCGGCCACGTGGTCTCAGACTCCAGCGCTAAACCATCACATGTATTGATTTCTTTTCAGAGAGGAGAATGCCCTCTGACACAAGAAAAGCTGAAGGAAAACAAAAATACCAAGAAAAATACATATAATTATCCTTTTCTTCATGCTGGTACATAATGGGAGAAAACTGAGACATTAGTTAAAAGTCCAAGACAATATACATATTACCAGATACTGGGAGGATTTTTGTGTTTGAGTTTGCTGCCTTTTTTTTTTTTTTTCCCCCCCATAAAGTTTGTTCCAGCTTCCTTGGAGCTTTCACTGCAAATCTGGCAACAACTTCGAGCTGTCTATATAACAGACATAGTAAATCTTTAGGAAAAAAATAGCATTAGGCTTCGAGATAAATGTTTGTTCTCAAAGGCTGGTGTAAATAATGTGTCCAACGCATCAGCTTTTTGAGCTTTTTGTACCTCTGAGATATCTTTTAACTGTGCTGAGCAATTATTGGAATTATAAATCTTCAATTATTGCTATGTCTAGGATTATGCACATGAGCTTTAAAGGAGGAAAAAGACCTATTTTCTTCCTCTAACACCAATTTAATTGTGTTGAAGTTGAAGATATGCACAACTGAATTATATTTGCTGTGAGGAGATGGAAGAAACTTGTAAACCAAATTACTTCTGGATCATAACTGATGAGGCCAAATAATTCTGTACCTAAATTAGCTTCTTTTTTTCTCCAATCTCTTTATCGTAGGAACTGAACCTTAATGTTACATATTGCATTCCTTTCCATTTTATTCCTCTCTTAAATAAATTTGTACTTTGAAATTCCAAGAGTCCACTAACTGTGTAATGCAACACATCCATCTGCTGTAGTTGTATGCCATCACATCTTTACAGCACGTAAATAAGCAAAAGTAACCCAAGTTTTCTTATAAAATTAGTGCTTTTAAGATACTGTATGATGATAATTTCCAATCCCCAAATGACTATGAACTGGAAGCTTAAGATAGCGGATGACAGAGTTTATTTCAGTAATTTACTTGTGTCATGAGTAATGTTTGAGACCATGCCATTTCCCTAACACTTCTGACATAAAAAGTCAGTTTTGCTGCAAGAGTGTTGTACAATTTGGCATAATAGAGTTTGTTTTTCCAGGACTTTTAACTCCCGAGCTACCAGACTTGGAAGAAGGAGCAAAAAAGACTCTATTATACGTTTCACAGAGTTTATTTGTACTTCTGTTATGAAAATATATCTGTAAAGTTCCCTTTGAAATATTTTCAGATGTTTGTCAATAACTATATTCCATTTCAACAGAAGATGAAAATACATGCAAATGTTTCACAAAAATCTGTATTTCTGTATGCACTAATGTATCAATGCCCATTTAAATGAGTGCCCATCCAGGGCTCTTCCTGAAGATATAGTGCTAAAAATCCAACAATATGACTGGCTTTCAAGAAATTGAATCTATGATTTTCTTAGCGTTCTCTGTGTTTTTTATCTGTGTATGTGAAAGTGCCAGGTGCAAGTAACTTAGACTATTGTCAGAAAAGTAAAGGATATATGGAATGATTTTAGAGGAAGTTATACTTTTGCAGAAAGAAAAAGTGATCTATGCTGTGCTATTAATGATTCTGTTTCTCAAACAGTGATTCTTGGTTACTACTCATGAACCTTCAATCTAATTCAGCCTTTTGATGTTAATGGAATCTCCTGTTATTTGACTGCATCAACTCATTGAAGTTGGTGGTTATTTATATGTTTTTCAGGATATTTATGTAAAGAAAGTGTCAAAGGTCTTTTTAGACTAAGGCTGAAGAACTATGAGCTGTTGCCCAATGCATATGATAGGTCATCCATGGACATGGTTTCTATTCCTGAAAACAATGGAAAACCATTGTTCTCAGTGCTCTCTTAGATTATTTTTGTCTTTGTTAAGATCCTTACTGAAACATGACCTGCAGAGTAAACTTAAAAAACTTGTTTCTCTCTATCTGATCTTTTCTGGTCATCCATGAAATTAGGATGGCACAATTTTCTTTCTCCTACCCTCCAGCTATTTTGTCTTTTCAGGTCAAAGGTTATATTTTAAATCTTGTAATAACTTCTGTGTAGTTTTATGTTTAACCACTTCGTCTCCATCTCTCACAAATTTACTTTGGTGAAATAGCTCTTTAATATTTCTTTTATGAGAGGAACATTTTCAGATGCCTCTTTATCTGAAGTGTTTTCTTTCTCAACTCAAAATATTTAATTGCTGGCATGGTGTAATCTTTGTCTTTTACTTTTTTGTTTATTTTTCCTGTATAACTGCCATCAAGAAGTCTGAAATCTTGCACATTACCTACATTATTCCAACTTTCCTCAATTCTGTCTGTTCTGAATTTCTCCTTTCCACATTCTAACATTTTATCTTCAGCAGATGAATATTATAGGTGAAAGTTTCTGAAGTAAAAATAAGCAACTGGTCATTCCTGACGTCCTGAAGTCCCATTCTAAACTGCATCCTGGGATTTTTAAAGTTCTTATATGATTGTTTGGTCATCTCTCTTACACTTGCTATCTTTTTCTATCTTTGTTTCTTCCCTCTGCTCATAGTCACCAGCTTTCTCACACACACAGACCACTGCCAGCACATTTCTCAGATGCACCTTCCTAAATGTAGTGGGATTTTTTTCCTTCTGTAACAAAACACACTTCACCATTCTCTGCCATATTTACTGTCTCCTTAAAACCTATCCAGCCCCATAGTCTGTGTGAGAGATGTGCAGAAAATCACATTTCATTTTAGCCCCACTTGTCAAATACAGCAGAGGCCTTTTTCTAGTCTGTTCATCCATAGGGATATATTATAAAATGTCAAATACAAGCAGAGGAAAAAATTTTGTGTGGGAAGTGGCTGTTTTCTTTGTATTCTTCTGAATGAATGTTTTTAGTGATTTTCTTCAAATCTTGCAGTGAGATTATAACCTGAAGGATAGCATAAGGCCAAGTGAGATTATAACCTGAAGGCCAAGCATACTACATGGCTGTGTTAGTCTAAGAGGAAGACAAGAGCCAGAATGGGACTTTAGGTCACAGCCTGGATCCGGCTCTTGCCTTGTCCATGGCAGGAAACTCTGTCTGCAAACCCTGCAGCTAGGCCAGGTAACATCTTCATCCTTGTTTCTGCTGTAGAACAGCTAGTGGCTGCCTCAGAGTGATTATTTCCATGTTTATCACTGTCTGCTCTTAATTGTTTTGCTTCATGAGCAGAGATGTAGATACTTTGGACAATTTTCAGTTTTCATGCTTTTTATGTGGGGATATGCAGCTGTCTAGCAAGTGGCTTACTTATATGAATGCTGTTCCAAAAATATTTTCCAAAAATGTCTTCTAAGACCCTATTACCGTCCTTGAGACAAATAGGAGGGAGTCAAAGACCATTCTGATTCATAAAGCACCTAACAGTCCCCAAAGGTTACATACTATTGTAACATCTGCACATTTAACCAGCACCCTCTCTTAGTATATTGATTGCATGTTGTATATGTCACTTAGTGCATTTCTTCAGCATGTTAATCAAAGTACAGTGAAGCCAGAAGCTGTCATTATGCTATCTTTAATGGGTTAAGCCTATAGCTTTTCCTTTTGCTCTGGAAGTTTCAGTGGAAATGATTCAACAGAAAAGGCATGATGTCTTCTAAAATAGGAACATCTGCATATTGGAAGTTGGTGTGGGTGTCTGCTAGAGACCACCTGATCAGAAAGAAGTAGAAGAGGCCTTCTTTGGTGCTGATGAGATGCATCCATGAGTGCTAAGCTAGTTGACCAATATCATTGTCAGACACACTGAATTATCTTTGAAAGTTTGTGGTGGAGATTACTGAGGACTGGAAGGCAGAAAATGTCTCTCTTATCTTCAAGAAGGGCAAGAAGGAGGATCTGGGCAACTATAGGCCAGTCAGCTTCACCTTGCTCCATGGGAAGATTTTAGAGCAAGTCTTGCTGGAAGCTGTTTCCAAAGATGTTTAGGACAAGAAGGTGACTAGGAGTAGTCAGCATAGATTTATGAAGGACAAAAAATACTGAACCAGACTGATATCCTTTTAGAACAATGTGATCGGCTTGGTGGATGGGGGAGAGCTGGGACTGTTTTTTATCTTGACTTTGTCAGGGCTATCAACACTGTTTCCCATAATGTCCTCATAGACAAGGTCCTGAAGTACATGCTAGATAAGCATACGCTGGGGTGGACTGAAAAGTGCCCGAACTCCTTGGCTTGAAGGGTTGTGATCAGTAGAACACATTCTAGTTAATGGTCAGTCACTGGTGGTGCACCTGAGGGGTTGATAATGATGCAATACTACTTAAAATCTTCATTAATGACCTGGATGATGGGATAGAGTGCATCCTCAGCAAGTTTGTAGACCGCACAAACTTAGGAGAAGTGGTTGATGCACCAGAGCAGGCTGGACAAATGCACAAACAGGAATCTCATGACATTCAACATAGAATAACTGCAGGCACTGGTATGGGCTGGGGGCTGGCTGGCTGGAAAGCAGCTTTCCAGAGAAGGATTTGGGGGTCCTGGTGGACAAGGAATTGAATGAGCAATGTGCACTAGAGAAAAAGTTGATTAACAGTATCACAGCTTGCATTGGGAGGAATGTTACCAGCAGATTGATGGTGTGATCCTTCCCTTCTCTGCAGCACCAGAGAAGCCACAGCTGGACCACTGGATACAGTCCTGGGCTCCCCTGTAACAAAGGGACATGGACATAATGGAGCAAGTCCAGTGAAGGGTCATGAACATGATGAAGGGCTTGGAGCATGTGAGCTCCATGGTTGCCTGGAGAGGCTATGGAGTCTCCATCCTTGGAGATACTCAAAACCTGACTGAACACAGCCCTGAGCAAGTTGCTCTTGGTGACCCTGCTTTTAGCAGCAGGGACAGACTAGGCAATCTCCAGATGTCCTTTTCAGCTGCAGTGGCTCTGTGATTTTCTGACAAATACTTAAGTCCCAATGAAGCACTGGTAAGAGGTTCGTGTATGTGTGTGTGTGTTTTCAATGGGAGTGAGAAAGCATGTGTGTGTATGGTTATGGGAGAAGAGATAAAACAAGCAACACACTTTTATTGCTTAAATATCACCTAATTCTTTCCGGGCTGTTCTTCTCTACACTGGAAAGTGCCAGCAACTACTCTAATGTCAAATTTCCACTTCTGTCCCACACTTGTGGGTAACTGAGATTAAAAGAACTCCGTGCAAAGCAAAACAGAACAAATCTGTGCAGGATATTGTAGCATGCTGAGCAGCTGCTACTTAAAACACAGATCAGAATTTGTTCTTTTGGGAGAGTACCCAGTGATGGTTTTCCAGAAGAACAAGCAGTATGTTTACTAATCTCTCTTGGCTAGCAGCAGTATGTTTAACTTCCATAAGCCTGGAGGCCAGTAGTCCTGTGAGAACCTACAGTTGCAGCAGTTCAAGCATAATAATTTTGACTCTGAATGACACAGTAGTTCCTCAGCTTTTATACAGTTCCAGCTGCACAATTCAGCTCTACAAGGAATACGAAAGAAGTGACATCATGACTACCTACATAATATTTTTAGCTTGTGCTGGAATCTAATACTGGTAAGAGACTAAAAAAAGAAACCAAGTTCTAAATCCTTAAAAATATCAGGCATGCAGCAATCACATCTGCAGTGTCCCATTAACTTATGCTGGTTTTAAATGAAATTTCAAAGGACATTTGTATATCTGACAGTCTTTTTTTTAACATCTACTGACTATAAAGAGTACAAGCACCAGAAAAAAAAAAAAAAAGCATTGAAGACAGGATTCTTCAGTTCCTTTTGCCTTTTTCTGGCAGTATTTTGACCAGTATCATTTGATATGATTTTGTTTATTTAAAGTAAACAAATGTGGAAACAAATATATGCAAAATGTATCAACACATATATATTCATAAATGCACATACTTTCCCCCACACACTAACATACTACTCATATTTCTGAATTTACACTAGGTGTCCATGGCAAGATGCTGGCAGTGGGGGGTGTGGGGCATCCTCTGTGGGGAGAGGCCAGGGCTGCCCTGTGCTGGACACAGACGGTTCCAGATGGCTCCAACCAACCCACCGCAGGGCACGGCTGAGCCTCTCAGCCAAGGGAAAACATATTTAAAAAAGGGGAGAAAATGTTGATCAGGCAGAGGAGGGAGGAAAAAGAGTGTGAAACAGCACAGGGAACACCAAGGTCGGAGGAGGAGGAGAGGTGGAGCAGATAGTGCTGAAGGACTATAGCTCTTGGAGGACCCAGGCAAAGGGTGAGGAGGAAGGAGTGGCAGAGGGAAACCACTGCGTAATGGCTGTAACACCCCCAATCCTGCCACTCTTTGTGCTACACATTGCCTCACTGAAGGGACTGAAGCAATAACGGTGGGGGAGGAGGGGAGTTTGGGATGAAGTTGAGCAGGGGAATGGGGTGAAGAAAGGTGTTTTCCTTAAGTGTGTTTTCCCCAGATGTTTTAATGTGGGGGTTTTTTGTTTGTTTTTGTTTCTCAATACCTGAATCAGTAATTAAATATATATATATATCTTAAATGGCAATGAATTAATTTTTCCCAAACTGAGTCTGTTCTACCTGTGATGGTAACTGTGATGCAAGGGATCTCCCTGTCTTTATCTTAATGAATAAGCTTTCTTGCTCCTGTTCTTTCTGATTTCTCCCCCTCTCCTACTGAGGGGGCAGCAGGTGAACAAGTGGCTGGATGGGATTTTGGCTCCTAGCCAGGACCAACCCACCACATAATTTTGTGCTAATTCTTATACACATATATTTTAAAATTTTGACTAAAAGTTTCATGGAGTTTCTTGGAGTACTTTAGAGTAATTCGATTAAGATACATACTATCCTAAAAGAGCAATCCCCACAAATAAATTATCAAAAATGTTACCTTTTTTTTTGTGTGTGTGCATGATTGACTTTGCAATGTTTCAAATGGAGGCATTAGTATGCACTCACCAGACAGATTTTTCAAGTGGATTTAATTCTAGCCAGGCCCCTCAAGTCACCCCATGTTCCTTAGGCCTCCCACTCCTTTTCTCAGCTTCAGTGCACTCCCCAGCAGAAATTCCTGATGAAGGTTCTAACTATGAAATTTGGGTTGGGATTTTTTTGTCTCTCCTAACCTCCTCCTACATGCTTCATGTTTAATTTTTATCTTCAGCTTTATTTTTTTGAATCATTTTTCTTGTCAGTCTACCTACATTTGTTTTTTCACCTTGCATGCATCTACATTTCAGTTCCTTCTCTCCAGACAGATATAGTGCGGCAGAGAGACATATTGTGATGGCTGATAATCAAGAATGTTCATTAATATTTCCTGGATATACCAGTTTCTTTTTGGTATCATGTTTTTTTTTTCTGCGGCTAGTCAGGGTACTCTTGTTGGCTGAGAAACTCATGATGCTTTTATCTCACTGAGAAGTCATGGGATGGTATGTAGTTATTGTCATTTTACCTACAGTTTCAAGTTGGATTTTTATACAGTCCCATCTTTTATCCATGTTTTATAAAGTAGTCCAGGACTGTTGGAAAAGACAGGAAGATATAGCGAAATATGATGGTAGCAACCACCTGGCATCCAGCTGTGCAGTCAAATATCCTTGTAAAGAATGGAGCATCTATTAAACCTTGGGTTTAAGCTGGAAAGTATTTGTCTGAAGCTATTGGGCTATGTTTGGAGGTCTTACTGTGTTGTCCTGTGAACATAGTATGTAATTTGATGAACATAGTAAGTCATTAGAGTTTCAACTTAGATTTTCAAGTAGTTCATTAGTGTTGGTCATTAACTGAAAAGAAAATCAGTGAAGACTGGCTTTTGGTGCCAGGAGTCTGTGAGAATTTACTTCGGGTGGGGATCATGTTTTCTGTGAACTCCACTCTCAAGTCAGGGCTGAACTCATGATTTTCTGAAGGTATATCAGTGTGAATTGTTTTGGAAACAAAAGCTGTTAGATAACACAGCAGCTCATGTATTGAATAGCTTATCTGCATAAAAGAAAATTTCAACTTATAGCTGTAACCTGCATTTACTGTTGGAGCATTGTCAAGTGTTGTTCAAAGTATAACATTTGACATTCTGAGTGACCTGGCTGTCACATTTCTGGTGAGAACTAACGTTAACTCAATTCAAAGGAGAAATAAAGTTTTTAAGCAGAATTTTGCTAGATTCTGGAAACACTTCTGCACTATGTACAGTCTGGTTTACCTTTGTGAAAGATGACAAAATTAATTTTAAAGATGTTAAGGACGACAGAAGAGACAGCTGAAATGCTAAGCAAGATTATGCTTTTCAAGTCAATATGTGTAACTAGTTATACTATCAAGCATGTGGGACAAATTGCTGAATTGTATTGCATTATGTATGGTATTATGTATGATATTATGTATGGTTCTGACAGAAAAGTATCTGCAATCTTTTGCTTAATTATTTCTGCACCCGAATACATAAAAATTAACAAATAGTGATATGCTATTAATGTTCCTTAGCATGTGCCTCTCAGTAGTTCAAGGAGCTTAATTGGTCATCAATTGCTTGCACTTAAGTGGACCTCTTCAGCACTAATGCTGTGGCTGATTCAATACCTATTTTAAAATTTTAAAAATGCTGGTTTGCTCTGGGAGATAACAACTGACTCTTCATTTGAAAGGAGAAGCTGACTTTGTATAATCTGCAAGCCTGACAATGGGTCAAATTTCATGGATATCTATTTATTACTTACATATTTCTGTTAAGTTCTGCTCAGTATTTATGCAAATTTAACCTACACTAGGCCGTAAGCCCTGGATTGCAAAACCTCATATACATACCAGGGCCATCAGCAGTCCACATACCCTTATCCTGCATTTTAATGCTGATTTGCAAGGTTAACTTTTAAGATTAATAATCAAAGTGCTCTATGCAAAGATGTACACAAAAGAAACCATGTGCAGTGTACCACAGATTTTATTGATCCTACAAAGACCAAAACTGTGCTATGTAGTTGTGTGCCATCTGCTGCACCTCATCTATCTACTAACTCTAGACATATGTACAAATTACAGCTTTATAGAATGCTCTATAACATGTAGCTTAAGGGAGTGCTTGGATTTTCTGCTGGAACTACAGGAAAGGTGCAAATTATGATGCATGAAACTGTATAGTGAATAAGCAGAAAACACAAGGTTTTTGTAGAGGCTATACAATCTCAAATTTACTGGCCACTGATCTGTATTGGAGCTACGACAATGCCAATGTTATTTCTATTCTTATTATCACCTCTGTGACTAGCTATAAAGTTTGCACAGAATGAATCTAAAGAGAAGGTGTAGGTGAGAATATGAATAAGAAATATTTTCTTCCTTTCTTCAGTGTAGCATGGAAAGATAGAATGATTTAACAAAAAACCTTATGGCAAAGCTAAGAGACAAGTCTATAGTTTGAGTCAAGCAAACTAGTAAGACTAGTTTTCCACTCTGGCCCTAGAGAGAAAACTCTCCATATTTCTTTGCTGTTACCCTAAATGTTGCAATTTCCCTGAACATTTAATTTTGGAAAACACTCTAAGAAATATATTTCTTAAAATATATATTTTCTGAGGTTGATAGACACTTACATCATCCAGTAAATATGTATATAGTTAGAAGAACATTCCAAAATAGGAAATGGAAAACATGGAGTAATGAACCTATACAAACCAGAATGAAACAAGAAATGAGTTCTGCTTCCTGATTATAAAAGCTGGCTTAGCTGCCATTCATTGCTGAAGAGTGTCTACAAACTGCTCCATGGCAATGAAATTAATGATGATTCTTCCAGTTACATTTATGTAGGGTTACATAGGGTTACATTCATGAAGGAATGAGGTTCTTCCCTGTTCTGTGCCTTTTGTAGTATAGTCATTGCAGACTCACTGAAGGCAAATGTACAGTCTGGTAGTATTCCAGTAAGACAGGCAAATTACTTTGCACAGGTGTGAAGTACTACCCATGCTGAAAAGGAGGGTAATAAATCTCAGATCCAGAGCATCACTGGGACAAGGAGAAAGTACAGCTCAACTTGCAGAAGAGGCTTTCCTGGGGCCTGGACACATCTGTACAGAGAAGCTCCTTTAACACAAACTAGACCAGATGATAAGCTGGCCTCCCCTGTGCCAGCTGCCTCCGGCTGTAAGCAAATGTCAGGGGAACTGGAGATTATCAGGATGCAAGGAGATTGAAATTACATGTCCTACGCCAGCTTCTGTAGGACTGGCATTTAAGAACGCTTGTTACAACAGTCCAAACTTATCCAAAGATACTTTTGTGTAGGGGGGAGGTCCCTGAACTACTTTGCACTATTGAAGGACTATGTGAAGGCACAGAGCAAGAACCAAGACCAGGCTCTGCATCTTCAGAAGATAAAAAGAAGTGAGTGGTTATTTCTCTTAATCTATATATAGTGCAAATAGATTTTGTCTAGTATTGCTTGGTACAATGGAATGCTGGTAATGTAGGAGGTGTTAACATGATTTTTAGTCTGATCTTTTGGGCAAACAAGATCTCTGTGACTTTATGCTGTGTTTGTTTGTTCATTCTTCTTCCTATACATTATTCCCTTTCCTATAAGGTTTTGAACTAATAACCAATTTCAATCAAAGAGACAGAGATCTAGGACATATTGCCTTTCTACAAGCATGGTGAAAACCAGACAACTGGCTTGAAGTCAGAGATCGGAGAACTGAAAATCCCTGACAGAAAAGCTGCAACATGACCATCCCATTCAAGTCATCCTGACAATTTCCCCCCACCTTTTCATCCAGCCATGCTAAACCTCCCTGGTCAGTCAGCACATGTATGTGCCAGCATCACCTCTCACCTAGCTGTAAGGCCAGGCACACTCAGGGAAGATGACTGCTACTGGAGTAGCTAGGGAATGTGGGTAAGAGGGAATAAGAAATGCTGAAGAAGTGATGTGAAGTTACTGAGGATGCAGATGGCAGAAGTCTTGTGGTGGCATAGGGTGTAGAACAGAAATCCATAGGAAAACAGACTTCATTAATCCCATGCTTACAGAACAAGATGTTTTCTATTTGACCAAATATCTCTCTAATCAATAAGCATTTCATTCTGTTACAAACTGAACACAGTAGAGAAGTCATCTGGGTAAAGCTATTAAGAAGTTGATTTCTAGAGCTGAAAGTTGGCTGTGTGTGTTCAAACATTATTTATTTCTTATTTTCTCTGTTGGTAAATTTTTTTCTGAATTATATTTAAGAAAATATCTAAAACCCAAACCACAGTCCTTGTGATATATGTACCAAAAACTATTATTGGGAATGGTAAACATACTATTTTTAACATCTGTGTGTTTTATACATTTTCAGTATTAATGGGAAAACCAACTTGCAGCTGAACAGAAATCTGAAAAGTCACAAGTGATCTTTACAACTTGGCAAGGATATGCTTCTAGAGAGAAAACAACTTGCTTGAGCAAAGCTAATGGTATCTTCTTAAGTTACCCTTTCCGCTGGTGCATTTTACTTTAATAGTTCTGATTCTGCTAAATGCTCAGGCCTACTTTATTTGAGAGAAAATAAGAATTCTCCTTTCAAATACTTACAAAAATGAGACTCTCTGCCCTGTAGCCCTTAGGAGTGGAAAACTACTCTGATTCCAGGCAAAGCTTTATTATGGAAATCTCCAAAGTGAATGGAAAGCAGCCCACACAGTGTACAATCACTGCTTGTGAGTTTCTTCTGTGGATTATTAAGATTAAAATGATTAGGTTACTGACTGTGTGCTAGGAACAATTGTTCATTTAACTATGCATAAATTGTTTTAAACTTGTGAATAGGTCTTGTTGCTGAATCAAACATTTTGCATAAAAATGTCATTAGAAAGACACCCTGGTGTGGTGTTATGGGATAATAATTTCAGTAATAGAAATGTGAACTCTCTTATATACAACATAAAAGCTTGTTACCTTATAGAGTCTGCAGAAAGTGAGACTGCCACAACTCCCTTGTATATTGTTGCCCTTTTACTGATGGAGAAACAATGTAGCTAGAGGTAGGTATTAAATCATCCTGTTAGCTCTGCCCCATTATCTTGTACACTTCATGTTGGAACTGAAAATATCTTGAAATACAAATTTATAGAGTAGCATTAAAAAACTTCAAACTCAGTGTGTTTCTTCAAGGATGAACTAACTGTTTATATGTATTTTATATTTAATAGTCTGCAAAAAATACTAAAAAGCCAAAAGTGGGGTGTAGGCCATTTACAGTACCCGTATTTGAAATGAAAGTTCTTAGAATCACTGAAAAAAGTTCTGTTAAATGCACTGCATTTTATCATCTGATTTTTTTGCAAGCTCTATTGATCAAAAGTATTCTGGCATCAGAAAAGGAACAACGGACTAATAGCCAAGCTCCTTCGTGCAACCAAATAATAGCATGAAGTAGTAAATGGAAAGCAAGACAAAGAGGACCAGAGAGATCACATAAAATGTGGTATTGCAGAATATTAAATCCACTGCAGATAACTAGGGGCATATGAACAAAATTAGTCAGTCTGAAGCTGCAAGCTGGGAAACATGAATTTGTATCACACTAATGTTTCCCTAATGGATAGCTCCAATGCACTATGGGGATTTATTTTAAAATAATGTTATTTCACTGCTAACTGACCTTCCTGTCTAGTTCAATTTATGTAAGGAATTGAGATGCTTAAAAGGTATGATTTTTGGAGAAAAGGTAATTTTTGCAAAGTCACTCTGAAAGCCAGAATCAGAACAAGACTTGTTTTGACTTAGAGACATATTATGATAAACAAAATTCTTAGAATAGAAGCACAGAAAATCAGTTCTATTTAAATATAATTCTGAGACCATATTAGATCTGCAAGCATGGAGTGAGCTGCATTTTGTCTGAGTCTCATGCTCCCGTGAAGCTTTAGAGGCTTTAACAGGGCTTTGGGCAAATGGAGGCATCTGTCCACACGGAGCTTATTTCAAGTCAGGTGCCTAACATTAGATTAACTATATTCAGAGAATCATAGAATCATTTAGGTTGAAAAAGAACTTTAAGATCATTGAGTCCAACTGTTAACCTAGTACTGTCAAGTCCACTGCTAAACGATGTCCCTAAACACCACATCTACACGTCTTTTAAATACCTCCAGGGATGGTGACTCAACCACTTCCCTGGGCAGCCTGCTCCAATGCTTGACAACACTTTCAGTGAAGAAATTTTTCCTAAGATCCAATCTAAACCTCCCCTGGTGCAACTTGAGGCTATTCCCTCTTGTCTTCTCACTTGTTACTTGGGAGAAGAGACCAACACCCACCTCGCTGCAACCTCCTTTCAGGTAGTTGTAGAGAGCAATAAGGTCTCCCTTGAGCCTCCTTTTCTCCAGACTAAACAACCCCAGTTCCCTCAGCTGCTCCTCACAGGACTTGTGTTCTGGACCCTTCACCAGCTTTGTTGCCCTTCTTTGGACACACTCTAGCACCTCAATGTCCTTCTTGTAGTGAGGGGCCCAAAACTGAACACAATATTAGAGGTGCAGCCTCACCAGTGCTGAATACAGGGGGACAATCACTTTCCTAGTCCTGTTGGCCACACAATTTGTGATACCAGCCAGGATGCTATTGGCCTTCTTGGCCATATTGGCCCACAGATAATGCACCTGTCAATTGCACAAAATAGAACTAAAGAACAGACAGTTCCTCAGACTAAGTGATGTGGGGCAATGCACAAGTAATGCAAAGGCTTTGGGCACTGGTAAGAATAGACACTGATCTTGTTCAAGTGTAAGCAATAATTCCGTTTCAAGTAATTATTAATGCAATTGTTACTTCCTGTTTGCTTTGCAGTTGCTCTTGTTTCCCATAGATGTAGTGCAGTTTTAAAAGGCCATGTTTATAAGACTATGGCATGTCATCGCAGTGTGTGACTGAACAAAATGTTAATTCTGCTTCATCCTGGTTGTCGTGCTTAGTCCTTGATAACATGAAAACCTGTTTATATATGTGATATTTTAACAGATATTAAATCAGCCTGTACAGTCATACTATGCTTATACTAGTAAATTAAACAGTGTCAGGCAACATTCATCCTACTGGTATTTCGTTGTCTACATTGCTGAATTATTAGTACAATCCTTTCTTCAGTTTTGGCCTGGGCAAGCTACCTGTCTCCTAAATTATTCTTGGGTACAGTTTGGGAGCTATCACAGTCCAATGACTATTCCCAGTAGTAATTTTGGGTATTGTCAGTGTGTTTTGCATAGAAAGACTGTTTAACAGTATGGGTGCCAGCCTTTCTAGGTTAGCTGTCTTCAGTGCTGGAGAAAGGTCAGAAGCATATTTAATTTATTGACATTGAAATTACTTCACAGTGTGGTAGTACATCACAGCTGTAACTTAGCAATTAGTAGTTCTGGGGCTGAGGAAAGAAACAGCTTCCAAGAAAACTTTTGGGCTGTAAATGACCATGTGAGCAGATGCTATTCTTTTAGACCAGACTTAAACCTAATTGTTCAGAGATGGATTCATTTTGATTTTTGCTTTGCTTTGCAATAGTCTAGAAGATCTCACAGTCTGTAAGAGCTGAAAAGTATGTAGGTAGCTACTGTATGTCATCTTGTTGCTGTTAGTTAACCTATTGGGAGATAGCTTTTACCTCCTCAACTTTATTTTAGAGCTCTAGATGTCGATTCACACAACATGAAGCACAGGCTTCGTCAGGATTTATTTGGCTTCTACCATGGCAATTCCCTTGTCTTCCACTATGTCCTGATTCTATCAGAATTATTGTTCTGTGGACACAAGGCACAGATAATGACTTCATAGAAATGCTATACATACATTTCAGAATTTTGGTTTGTGTTAAACCAAAGGGGGATGAATATGAAGTTGTAAAAAAAAAAAAAATATATATATATAAAAATAAAAATAGGGTGACAGCAGTCCTAAAGGATGGGGGGAATGAGATTTCCCACCTTGAGAAGAGTGTGATAGTGGCCCCCAATGGGGCTTCAGACAATGGAAGGCTCCAACATCTTTGTGAATCCTCTGTTTCTCTGCTGCCACATTGCTGCCAGAACATGTATTCTGGGAGAGGGACCAAAGCTTCCTTCTGACATGGACTCTAGCTGGAGGGCTGAGGGAGAGCCATACTGGGAGACCATAGTAAGGCTGGGGAAAGTGTGACCCAAGCCTTCCCTGGTAAATCCATGCTTGAGCTATCTTTCTAGTCTCCTGATCACATATACAGCTTCTGCTTCTGTCCTTTTTCTTGGCCATTATGGAATTTAGTTATTGTAGGAGGTGACCAGCAAAAATCTCAATAGAGAATATTCAATAGAGAAAAAAGATAGAAGACATGATTTTGTGTCTGGGGGAATTTTTAACCCAGATACATATCCCTTTTCATATGGCTTCTGTATCTCATTGTGAAATTGTTATTAAATAAGGCAATGGCTTCTTTTCACATTAAACAAGAGCAAATGGGAAAATATTTTCACAAGAGTGACCTACTGATTACCAATCTGAAATGTAGGTTCCAAGTCCATTTTCTAGATTTATTATTTTCTGCCAAAATTAATTTGGACAAAAAACATAGTAATCACCTAATATGTGGTTAGCAATTTTCCGTCTCATTACACAACCCTTGTATCTTATTACCCATTTAAATGAGTACCTGTTAAATGAACAGACCTGTACAATGCAAGCAATTTTTCGATCCATCAAGCCAAAACAAAGAGGACTCCAATAAAGTCTTTACAACAGTATACCACATTATAGAATGCAATAAAAATTGGATTTATCCATGTAATACATCAGCTAAATGATTATAAAACTTTGTAACAGAATCAAAATTACGTTTTGGAATGTCCCATGATTGTGCTATAACCCTTATCTTTCAAAATCCCAAGGAGGTCTGAGCAGGTATTCTACATCATCCAGGTAAGATCTTTGAATATTTGTCCCTATAGTGCTCATAAAAGTGACACTATTAACGCTGGCTGCAACTAAACTCGATACCAAATGTGCAACAATCTATCCTACTGACTTCTGTCACCACATCTGTCCTTATTTCCACTACTGTGAATCTGCAGGCCTGAATCTCTTTAAAACAGAGATAAGTACAGCAAGATGCAGTGAACCTGAAGACTGCAGAATTATCTAGTCATTCAAACTGTGATTTAGCCACAAGTTCTCAGAGGTGGAAAGAAACACTTTCACTCCTGATTCTCATCATGAAAAAATACAGATCGAAAGGTGCACACTGTAGGAATTTTTTTATGTCTGTGAATAGAGTTAATTAGAAAACTTACTGACAGGATAAGAAGAAAGAAGGCTAACACCGGCTGATCATCTCAGAAACATTTTAAAGCAATTTGTTTTTAATGAGGATTAGGAGAGGGAGGAGAGGGAATATGTATTTTTACCAGGAATTGAGTGAAAGGGAAGAAACATTACAATGAAGTGGTAAGACAAACCCTCAGAATATGGTGTTTTAGAATGACTGAAACAGAGTGAATTTGTTTACTTGTCAAAGCTACTAGGTAAACAGTTTGTTAAACTTAACCTCACTTTTTCCAGTCATGTATTTGTTTATTTCCGAGTTATACTGAGTGACCTTGCATGGACCTTCAAATTCTAGTCCTTTCTGTCTATAGAAGTATCTAAGGATATGCCTGAACAGATATATGACTGCAGTCACTTGTAATATTTACTGTTTTAGCTGCCAAAAATACTTTAGACTTGTTACTTCACTTCCACAGCCATGTAGCTGAGACGCAGTTTAATAAGCTATCCCATTGCACTGCTATATATCTGCAGGCAGCTATGTCCCAGTTCAGATCCTCTAGCTCTTTGAAAGCAGTGTTGGTTCAGGAAGAACAGCCTTACAATTACAAGACTGAGCTGCAACCTGTCATTTCTGAACACTTGCTCCTTGCTCCTATCCAGCAGAGAAGAACAAGAGAAGATAAACACCTTTATCAACCAAGATGTGACAATAACTTGTCTCACATGAATGGTAGCTGACACATTGGTTCTCTTCAGCTGTGTTGCTTTCAGCTGAAATAGATGTCTCTCCTCTCAGAAAAGACTCAAAGCTTGCATACTGTCTGTTTCCCCACTCCAGCTCTAAATTATATGCAGTTTTTGTGTTGTGAATGATGGAATGCTGAGTCCCAAACATAAGATCAGTGAGGAAATTATAAGACCATGACCCAAAAATAGTTGGACTTCATGCTCAAATCTTCTTAGCAGCTAAATAGCTCTACCACAGTTTTGTCTGGGAAGAAGAATCATATGGACTTCATTTCATGTCACTGGTCTTGCATATGAAGTGTGGGGATAGCAAAGCAGTGTTGCCTCTGTTTAGACAAATACCCCTTTTTGATATATATTATTTTCTCATTTACTGTCCAGCTCCTAGGATGTGTGTGAGTTCTGACAGCAGTAGTATTGACACTTCTCTGTCTCAACAAAAACTAACTGCATTTAAGTTATGAAGAATGAAAGATACATAGCATACCTTGCATATGAAGAAATAAAGCAGGGAGAAACAATGATGCACAAAGATCTCAGTAGAAGTTGAGTTACACTCAAAACAGTTGCAGCTTTTAAGAAGATCACCACCTTGAACTGTTTCAGAGGATGATTTATATTTGCTACCCATGGGATTTCTATCGTCATCTGAATTACTGTCAATTTTATGTGTAGGGCAGAATTCTGTATAATGATGACATTGACATTGTGTGCATGTTTGTGGTTAGCCTCTGATGGCGCCCTGCTTTGATAAAATCTGCTCTCTTCATAGTGCTTACATATCCTCTATGCCATGAATGTCCAAAAGAGAATTTTAGTTCAGAAGAAAAATCCCTGTTGAAACAGAAGTGGCAGAGTTTTCCGTTATGCTATTTTTCACTGTAATCATAGTGTAGTAGATACAAATCCAGGAACACTTACCATTTCCCAATGATCAAATAAAACACATGAAAACAGAGTCAACAGAGGTGGAAAATGAAGATTCATGTCTTGGCTGCAATGAGTCCTTAACTGAATACAGAGTAACATAGTTCAAACTGAAAAGCTGAGGACATGCATCTCATAACAGAAAATTATTCATAATAACCACTTTGTTGTGTGATATGGGGGCATCTTAGATTCATGGTCCACTTCAAGATCCCAGCTAGGACTTGATGTTGGCTCTCTGTCATGCAAAATGTTTATTTGTTACTCTAACATGAAAAGAACACTCTTTTCAAACTTTGACTATCCTCAGTTTCATGCTGATGCAGAAAAGGAGTAATTTCAAAATAACAGATTCTTCTTGAGGTATATTTGTGTTTAAGCTCTTCAAACTTTTGACACCTGAGCTTTCTTTACTTTTGTTTTTGACACACAATTGTAGTACTATGTGGAGAAAACAGAGACATAGGACACAGTTCATATAAACTATTTGAAGCCAAAAAATATAACTCTTGTAACAGGACAAAAATTATCTACAACCTAGAAAAATAAGGAGAGTATCTTGATTTAAAGCAAAATCAAAAAACACTACCCTGTACAACAATTAGAAGTATATATTATAGATCTCAGAAGCCTTTTAAAGTTCATTTTCCCTTGGAAATATCTAGGCGTTAATGTCCTTTGGTAGTAAGTAATGGTCTGAAAAATTGATATTAAAAAGACAAAAACAGTACAGGGTCGGTGGGAAGTTTTTTCTTACTCTCTAACTTTCTCTCTTTATTTCCTTACAATTTTATTACTGAAACTGAAGCTTTTTTTTTTTTTTTTTACTGAAATAAAGTACACTAAAGCACAGAAGCCTTGTTTTCAGAGTTGAGAGAATTTTTATTGCCTTGCAATAAATCTCAAGAAGCAAGGAATTGTGATGGAAACACTGAGATGTTCCTGGCTACATAATACAGTTACTAGGCTCTGAGCCATGCATGTACGCACACACATGCTTTAAAATAAACTTAGTCAAGCAGAGTAAAATAAATTTTCTAAGAGCAAAAGCTGAGCTAAGATCTTTAATACAAAAAGCTTGATTAAGGAATCAGACCACCCACTGCTGGAAGAAAAATACATGTATCATATATTATGCATCTTTCGTATCCACAGGCTGATATGAAACATTGCAAGGTGGAACTCTACTGACTGGAAAATGAAAAAAAGATGCATTGAGATAATAAAAGAAAGCAAAAAAGTTTTATTAATTCATGAATTTACATTCTCCATAGCCAAAAATTAAATCTTCCTGTACAGAAGTCTTCAGCATGTTCACATTAAGGGTTCAAATCATGATGCCTCTTGGATACATGATTAATTCTACCTCTATTTATTAAAGCAATCTAAACATGTGATTAACATTTACAAATGTTTAAATCCTTTGTGAATTAAGGCCCACATAGCTGATCTGAAGTCTTTTGTCATCACTATGAATCTTTTCTATCAACCAGAAAGACCTTTGTGTTTATGCAGGGGTAATACTTATCTAGAACATTAGAACATGCTCCTAAATACCCATCACACCATAAAACTAAGATTAAAATTAACATATTGAATCAAAAATTGCATTGCTATAGTCTTGATTTTTAGCTCTTGTTTACATTTCTCTTTGTTACTAATACCATTGCTGTATGCCAAGCTTAGTTTCTGCTATGAAATTGAAGTACTTGTCTTGTAGAATGATAAAATAATAGATTTGACTTCAGTATACCTCTTTGCTTGCATAGAGAAGGCTAATTTATTTGATTAAAGGATTTCCCCATTGATGTTACACGAAATCAGCACAACTTATGTAAATACTTCCCTTGCTCCAGAAGGAAGGGATGTGTTTGTGTTGTATCAGTTGCAAAACCTCACTCATTCTGTGCCATGTCATAGAGGCTGCTCCTAAAAGTGAGACATTTTCTGAGAAGAGGAAATACCTAAATTTATAACAATTTTTCTTTCTTTCAGTGAAGTGTTGTTATTGAAGTTGTTACCTTATTCAAGCATAGTTTTCTCTGAAGCAGGGCTCCTTGTTCTTCACAGTAACTTACCACTTCCTCCTCAGCTATTAATAAGGAAATTCAGCATCTCCTTAAGGAGTGGTTTAATACAGGTTATTTTCCCCATGAAAACTGTATAGGAAAGATATACAACATAAAATTCAATTGGAGCACCTGAGCTGAGAAATGAAATGGTTAACGTCACCCAAAGTGCTCATTCACTGAGATCTTGATCCAAATTTCAATGTAATGTGACTATAACTTCGATAACTAGAAAGCATACCCACATTGTAGTTTGAATGAGTTGAAAGCATGAAGTGCTGTCTTCTGAAAGTACAAGAGTGCAACAAATATATCAGGTAGATAGATGGGAGATAATTAAAATGCCTGTGGGTGACTAATAACAACTCCGTAAGAATAAGAGTTAATACAGTTCTTGAAGAAGCACAAATATGCTAACACTTCACTGTGTTTCAGATCATACTACCATTCTCAGGACTTCAGTTGTGAAGCAAAAGTCTACTGGTGGCTAACAACCACTGTGCACCAGAGAAATGTAGCTGCCATTTCTTGCAGTAGCAAATGACACAGAACTGAAAATAAAGTATCTTATTTATTTGTTTATCTTTTGCAGATAGAGATACTGACAAGGATGAGTATGGTCATCACTAAATGGTTACATTTTAGCCCATTTTAATTGGTTGCAATATGGTGAAACCCTTAAACAAAGTTCATTAACTATCCTTAACTTCATTCTTCAAGAAGCAAAGACTGGGTCTGAGGCAACTGGTAAAGCTGTGTGGCCTAAATCCACAGCAAATTCCAGGGTCCCAGAATGACCTGGTCTGCAGGAACTGCAGAAGCTTTGGAAGGGTTGTTGCAGCAATGATGTTCCCCAAGAACACCCAAAAAAGAGCCTGCCTTGGCTGTTTTTGTTTACAGCTACCAGTTTTGACAGAATGAGACAGCTTGCTTTATGGGTGCTGAAGCACCATGTGCTTATGCTGTTCCTCCGCTCACTACTGTTTCCAGCTCATTTCAGCCTTCCGGGTGTTTCCAGAGACCTGCTTTAATTTGCCACTCTCCTCTATGGGATCAATTAACCAACCAGACTGAGTCAGTACATTTATTTGGGACCTTACTGTAAAGAAATAAAAATGAGACACATTCACCAAATCTACTTCCTATTTACGTAGCTCAGTTAGAGCTCTGGCCTATGGACATTGAACAGCTATGCCACTGGTTCAGCCCCTGGCTTCATTCCAGCATTGTTACTGTGTTAGTAGGTAGAGGTGCCCACCAGATAAGATTGCACTGGGACAGGAAAATAATCAAGTGATTTGGAAGCTAGTCTGTAATTCTGAAGACATGGGGCTGGTTTCCTCCTCTGTCCTGGACTTCTGTTACTGGGGAAGTCATTACTTGTGTTGAATCAACACAAATTTTGTGTTGATTATTAGTCTGGGTTTTTTTTTATCAAACAGCAGTCCTGTTTCCTTTTCCAAGCATTATTGACTTGTAAGTAGTAGTATAATATCAATATAGTCAAATAATAATATAAATGAAAAAATATTCTTGTAGAAACTTAAGTGGTATTTTGCAAAACCAAAGAGTGTACAGGGAGACTGTGTATTATGCAGGTAATGTCCTCCTAGCATGGACATAGACCAGCAGAGCAGTTCTATTGCTGGAATAGCTGATTTCTTGTCACTGTAGAAGGCTCCAAGGAAGAATGCTGGCTGTTCACTAAAGCAGGCAACTTTTCCCTTTTCCTGGTTGCATAGCACTGTGTTCCTATTTAACCCCTGAAGCTCTTTGCAACTCACATCCCTCATTCTCAGACTGTCCCACTCATGATTGTAAACTAGATCCCCAGCTCCATGCTTTTTGCTTTGCAAGCTTCCTGTGTAGGAGCTTCTTCAGAAGCAGTATTGTAGGCACTGCTGATATGTATACACAGGAAACACCATCATCAAACTTAATTGCTGTGAGAAAACTTTTCTGAGGCACACACACAAAATAACTCCAAGTCACTTACACTTTAATAGATGACTAAGTTCCTTATTTCTCCCTTCTTACTGCACAGATACTTCAGAGCAGTTCATATGTGATAGCCTGATGTAAGGAAGTGTTGGATTAGCTGTATCTCTGGGGTTACTTAAAAGCATGGAGCTTCAAGCATTCATTTGGACTACTTGTGCCTGAGGCTATCACCCACATGGAGCAAAATGATCTACACCAACCAAATCATCCCCATCTTATTAAAAGAGAGTTACTGGCATAGCTGTCAGTCAAAGGCAACCTCATGCCTCTGGCTGATTTGCCAGTACAAGCTTTTTGTTTGAAATTACCCAAAGTTTTAAAAGACAAAATGGCATGGGGGTGTTCACTAGGGACCCAATTAAAATTAAATTAATGTTTAATTATGTGCATTTTTGGAATCGAACAAATGCAACTATTTTAAAGTAAAAAATGTATAGCTTCTCTAAGTGGCAAAGTTAATTAGAGTACTTTTAATGTTACCTCTTCAGGCCATTTTTAAATTAACAATCAACAATTATCTTCTGAACCCCTCTTCCAGTCCTGAGAGGAGTATATTTAATCAGCAAGTGTCAGATTCTTTTTTTTTTCTTTGTTTGATAAATTTCCTACTTATGAATTCAGTTTCATGTTTACAGAACATAATTCTAAAACAAGAAAGCCCACTGAAACCTTTCAAATTGAGTACAAAACAAACTCTGTCATGTACAGTACCATGGACCTGAATATAAAGCAAGAGTTTAATGTCTTAATAGGATACAGAATGTTCTTTGTGACATTAAATTTATACTAGCAGCACTTTTAGCAAATGTATAGCAAATAATCCAAACCTCAGACAGAGAATTCATCTAAGCCTGTTAAGAGAGCAAATCCTTTGTATGTCAAACACAGATGTAACCGTGACTCTGACCTGTTCCCACCATGTAATCTCTTGTGCTCCTAGGTATATCTTAGGTATCTTGCCTGCTTGAATTGTTTATTTTATAAAAGGATCATAGGATAGGAAGGCCTGTGAAAGTCAGAGAATAGATTTGGAGACTATAGAGGCAACACTAATCCCTATTCAATACCATATAACATTTTAAAATTCCTGTAAGAAAAAGTGTCCATATGGTGATTTCATGCTGTGTGAGGCTAAATAAATTGGACAAAAATGAGAATTATTGCCTTACAGGAATTTTACACCAAAATTTGCCTTAGTCTAACTCTTCCTACTCTATAGTCAGAGTATCATAGTAATTTAACTCAAAATAATGTAACAGATAACTTTTGGTCTTTGAAATAAGAAAGTATAGCTTCTGAAAAAAAAATATTTTTTTCAGTTCCCTTTCAAGAGTTTATATTAAAAAGGCCTAGGCTATCACAGAGAAACTAGATATCATATTAAGGTTCCCACAGAACAATGGAGTTACAGCATAACAATTTAAGTGGAAAATACTCTTTAAAAGTACATGATAAAATAAAAATAATTTATTTTTATCTCATCCTTAAAGTGAGAGTTGTTTCTACATGGGACAAAACCAAAGCAAATTGAATCCAATGTGAGACTTTTCAATGCATGCAAAGGTTCTTGGGTCTAATTCTTCTGAGAACACCCAGGTTTTCTCCTTTATGGTAATATTGGTAGAAAAATATTACTGCTTCTCTCAGCAGCTAGAACAAAGAAGTAAGTTAAATAATAGACACTTGACCTAACTGTTATTTTCAAATAGCATTCATCCTTGTACAATGTACTGAGAGCCTGAAACGTTACAAATCAAAGTTCAGTCTTGCAGTACAAATTTGGAAAGTGTAAAATATTAAAATTCAGAATGACCATTACTTAAGAAGACATTTCCCTACTTAAGAAGACATTTGCTTAAACTACATTGATTTTATTATTTTCTCTGTGCAACTGATGCTACTTTCTATCATTTATGTGTGATAGTTGCATAGATGATATACTTAGAAAAGTAACAATAAATAAAGGACAGTCCCTGAACCACAGAAATCTTACAGTTTATCAGACAAAAATGTACAGTGAGATGCATATTGCTGAATAATGAAACTCTTATTCATATTTAATACTAGCTTGGTTTCAGTGGGATCAGTACGAGATATTTTTTATCACAAATAAAAGACTCAGTTGTGTAAAAGGAGTAGGAAGGAAATGAAGAAACAAAAGATATAGTTTGGCACAAGTGGTTTTATTTATGCTGTTATTATATTTTATTTCAATTAATTACTTATGGCTAAATGGAAGGTGAGAATCCATTTTCCTAATTTTGCTTGAAATTTTTATCACAGTTTCCCTTACACACTTAGGTAACAGTGTTAACTGTATGTGTCTCTATCGGTCTTCCCCTAATAACTTTTGAATCTATGAGTTTGTTCAGTCCAATCTTCTAAGGAAGGTTTCAAAAGGGTGGATTGGTTTCAGAGATGACCACATTTCCACCAGTTCTATAAATAAGTAAGGGTTGAATGTCTATTTAAGTACCATAGCACCTAAGGCTACAGCATGAGTTCAATCCCTTAGAAGATATAGTGGTATCCACTTTGCAGAGAAACCCTTTGGAACTGGGAAAAATTCAGTTGGAACTCACCCCTGCTTGACCATCAAAGTCAGTTCATCATAAATCATATAGCGTGGAATTTATCACCTACCTGTAAATGTCTACAGTGTAGACGTGTACATATGAGCTAGTCATGCTTTTTATCGTCAGTTGGGAGTAAAAGGACTGCAAAGGCACAATTTGTTTGACCTGCTTCAGACATCTATTTTAAGATGAGATAAATTGTGCCCTAGAAATGCCAACTTCTCTCCATTGACTGCAAAGGGAGTCTAATGCAATTTACTCAAATATAGATGGTCGTTTAAATCCCCATCAAAATTCATGGGAAATCAAGGTACTTATTCCTCAGCTACTTAGTAGAATTTTAACTCTGAAAAAATGTTTCCCATACTCATGACTCATCTGAAAAATAATGTGACATTTTTTAATTCATTAAAGTTTTTGAGAAAAGCTGAGTCAAGTGTGTATTTCTCACATGAGAGCACATACACTGTCTTTCCATTATCTATTTAGAAGTTGTATGTGTGCATGTGCACACAAATGGACAGTGCAGAGTTTTCTAGGCCTCTTGCTGCCTTGTGCTTTGGTTGTGAGACAGTGTCATGGAGAATCTTAGCCTGGGGTATGTGCCAGGTAATGGAGCTAAAGTGAAGGGATAAAGACCATAGCTCAAACTTGCAGGTAGGAGTTATTGTCTTCAGCTGAGAAAAAAAAGCCCGAAACTTTGCCAGGAGGTTTCACTAAAGGCAGTGAAACTCTCTGGCAATGAATCTCCTCCCATATGGGCTCAGTAGTGGTGGATGAGTCTAACTGGAGATTAAAGGGTATGTGACCAGCTGCCTGAAGTCAGACAGGCCACAGAAAGAAGAGATACTCTGGCTCTGCATTGCAAGTATGGGAGCTACAGCTCTCATTTCAGGGAAATGTAAGGGAGTTCTCAGTCTCAGTGCATAGAACTGAATTTTCAAATCCGCAAAGACTGAAAGTGTGTGCATAATTATGTATGATATCTGTGCATTATATAGAAATGTATAGCTCCATTCCATTTTGCATATATATCTATCTAGGTCTAGTAAGTGCATAGTTGTGAGATGTATTATAGTAATATTAGCCAGAATTAGACTAGGGAAATAATCTAGTAGTCAGTACTCTTTTTTTCAAAAGCAATATAAAAAAATTAACCTAATATGCTCCTCTTTGTAATAACTTCAGTGTATGATCTTCTCTTGTTGCTGCTACTTGCCTGCGTGAAGTTCCAAAAAAACCAGTGCAATATCTGAAGCAATCTTTTTGTTTTCTTTGTGCTCTCTTATTCTGCTAGGTCTAACACACCAAAAGAACAGAAGTGGCTGGACTTGGAAACCTATAATAATAAGCTTGTAAGAAATGCATATATAAAATTATGTTTGCAATTTAAAAACTTCTGCAATTCTGAATTGTTTTCTCTATCCACTTTATGATCCTCACCTCAGCTTTTCTTTTGCCCCACTTACCTTTTCATCCCTGCTTTATTAACTTCACACTGTTTCCCTTCATTCTGTTTAACTTCTCTCAGAATTCATGGGGATTATTTTTCCAAGGATTACAGACTTCAGACTTCAAAGTATGAGTGTTGTGATGTGACTGTTACCATTCTGTTCTGTTTTTACTCCTCGCAACTGTCTTGTTCAGTTATATTAGAGAGAACATACATTATTTTGGGCTCTAACAATGCTTTCTGTAGTTGAATGAGTGAATTTTTTTTTTTTTTTTTTGGGGGGGGGGAGGGGCTTAGATGCTAAAGTAATAGATAAGACTGATAATGCTAGTGGTAATAAAGACACAAACTTCCAGGAGAAAGCTGGAAGCTCTTGCTCTTCAGCAAAATAAAAGTCATTGAAAGGATTTTAAGTACTATGCCTGAGTAATGTGTTTTTTCACTGTCATTTGTCTTTATGCATGTGGAACTCCATGCTTGGCAATTAATTATATGGTCTAGTTTCCATCTGTAGTGGTTAGATTTTTCACCAGGAGTTAGGCAAAGAACTATAGTATTTCCAAGCCATAGTAAGAGAGTTTGGAATGGACACGTGAAAAAATTGATTGTGTTAAATGGCCAAGGACTATTTAGGAAGGTTCCATGACCTTAGTTAAGTTTCCTCTGCACATCTAAGTCAATTTTTTTGAACATTCTCCATTTCTATAAGATCCTCCCACAAAAATGATGTTTGGTTTATCAGTAAGGCAAGAAGAGACAAAACTTGGAAGAGGCTGTGATAACATTATCTGTTAATTCAGGAAATTACAGATGTGACAAATGTCACTGGATTATGGGTTTTGTTACTTTATTGTTTCACATTATACATGAGGAAGGCTCCTGATTTTAAAACCTAATGGAAACTTTTAAGGACTTAAAATGTTCTGTTTAATCCAAAGTGATTTTTTAATATAACTTTTAACATTTTTTTAAAATTTGTGTTTCAATATTAGGTAAATTTCAAGACAAAATCAGTGAAAGTTACCAAAAGTATTGGGAAAAACCCCAGCATTTCAGCTACATCTCAGTGTCTTCTTTAGTTCTAAGTGCAAAATTTTGGTGAACAGTGTCAGTGCAATAAAGAGAGACAAATTTTATGTGAAAGAAATGGATGGTATGCAAATATTGATTAAACCATTGCACTTGTTATCCATATGCCTTACTTCCTACATTCATTTAGAACTAAAAATACTTTTCTCAAGGTCTTTTTGGGAGGAGTGGAGAAGGAAAAGAAACAGTACAAAAATTTCAAGATTAAAATAAGTTTTTTGAACAATGTTTAGATATTTTATTTACTGTGTGTAATAGACAGGAAACAGCCTGTTCGCAGCAGGGAGCTGACTCTCTTTTACACATAAATACAGCTTCTTCGACTACTTTGCTGTACTTCAGGAACAAATGAAATGATGAATACAGTTTCTATTAGGCAGAAAGCCCAGGAAATTGGTAGTTACAGATTCTAGCAACCAGACTGGTGGAGTGTTAATGATTAGTTACTTTTTACTGTGTATTACTGATAAAAAACATTTTCTCCAGGATTAGTGGCTAAGGTAAGCTTCTGTCTTTTTTTCTTTTTAAAGTGTTATTGAAATTATGAAACCAAACTCCAGAACTGCAAATTTAGTGGTTTTTTGCTGATGTAATTATATGTTGTATTTCTCTAGCAAATGCTTGTAGATAATTGCTGCATTTGTACTTTTACAGGTGGGCTGAAAATGAAATATAGAGTACTATTGCTGAAGAAGGTATAACAAAAGATATGAGAAATAAATTACTGTGTTTGCTTCAAGCATGTAAAAAGCAATGCTTTTTCCAATTGCTTTGTTCATTCAGCAGTTTTCCCATGGACAAAAGACAGTTTTACACAGTCAAAAGAATAGTCATCGATCTGTTAGACAAAGACTCTGTGGTGCTATGCTATCGTGACCCTTATATTCCATAAAAAGGAAGTGTTCCTCTTGTAAGAAAAAGAGAAGGTGTTCTTATTTTCTTATTTATGTTTTCACAATGTAAGTCGGAGTTTTTGAATCTCCAGCTGAGTGCCAGATTCCAGTTTGAAGAATGAGGAATAGCTTGTCATTTCCGCAGCTCTAACTTGCTTTCTCAGCAAGTTCTCAAACATCCACCAGCAGAATTGTATTACCAGAGGTCACTGAAGAGCCTGCTCCTGACAGTATGCATTATAACAGAGAGTCATTATTGTTGCAGTCGTAATTTTTATTAACATTACTCACAACCTATAAATGCCAAGATTAATTCAGGACCAAACCCTTTTCTCACTCCCCTCCCCACAGCTACTTCCCTCATTCTCCTGCCAGCTTGCTTATCTCCAGGATTTCTTTGAAATACTGACCTGCTAAATTAGAACAGCAAATACAATTAGATTTATTTAACTTTGAAAGCCTTGTTGGCAGAGTCTTTTCACTTTGTTGTGAAGTAACTTCCGCATTGAAAGAGCATCTTAATGTGATATTATTCTGTTCATTCCTTTTTATCACAAGCACAGCTTTGTTTTCCATAAACTCCAGAGCTTTATTTCATTGTCAATGTGATTACTTACTCTACAGTGTAATGAACATTATCTGAAGTTCACATTTGGTGTGCTTTTCTGCCTGGTGCTCAAAACATATTAGTGTAAGCGCTGAAAAAATATTGGTTTATATGTTAGTATTTTCTTCCAAGTTGCACAGAAAAGTCTTGCTTTGCTAAGTGCATTTACACTGGTCAGGAATGGCAAGGGGAAGACTCTTACCTCAAAGGACTATTCCTTGGGTATTTTACTCATTGGCAGCAGCTAGTTCTGGCACCTTACTTCCAGTTCATCAATGTGTGAGATTCCCAGTTGTCACTGGGCACATCTATGTGGGTGCACTGGCTGCACTTCCCCTCCAGGGCAGCTCTGTCTTGGGAAGCCAGGGCAAAAGGTAGCATGGTAGAGTGGAGCAGGGCTATGAAGCTCACTGATATAAAGGGTTTGTTTATAAGGGCAGGAGAGGACAAACACGAGGCACTGTATGCACTATGAATTTCCTGCAGAAAATTTGGGATCAGTTGGGAAGACATATAGGTGCACTAATGCAGACCTGTGGCCCAAATAATAGACTGATACCTCTCTAAAGACTTCAGTAGCTTCAGTGTGGTACTGTGAGAATGTTACTGAGCTGGCACGTTTTTGGCAGATCAAGGCTTGTGTAAGAACAAACGTATATCTCTCTGCACCTGCCTATATAGAAATATCCAAAGACATCAGTAGACTTTAAATAAATGATAGGTTAAAGCTAAACCCCTCAGGTGAGACAACATTGTGTTCAGGATTGGTGGACACTCAATGTCCCTCACCAGTAGTGAACAAACAAATCCTAATTCAAAATAGAAAGTATAAATAGTTAATCCAAGCGCAAAATAGAAGGTGTTGTCGGTTAGAGCTCAGAGTACTTTTTATTATTAACCTCTTATTTTTGCATGACAATATGTGAATATCAGTGTTTTGTTCTCATGATAGTAAATTTTCATTCACAAGCATATTTCTACACTAGAAAAATATTTCTACACTAGAAAACCCAAATCCTTAAGATAAAAGCAGACTGCTGGATTAAATTCTAATAGTTAGTTGTTAACCGAAAGCTTCCAATATGAATGATTTTCATTTTAAAATGAAGGGATTTTTCCTAAACTAGCTCCTTTACTGCTACTGCTACAGACACTTGACATGTCCTGGTTTTGGACACAAATAATTCCACTCTTCATGATGGCATAACTTCAATATTCATCAGGTACATTAAGCTTCTGTTGATGGGTTTTATAAATTACAAATTACAACATAATATAACTTTTGACCAGAAAGGATTATAATAATTAAAGCCTGATCTTTTGACCACATTATGGTGTTAAATTTTGTATGGCACAAAAATATTTATTGAGGGCATAAAAACCAAGGATAAACATTCAGCCTTTTTGTCATTATTATTTAACTACTCTAGTCACTGAACCTGTCTGGTTCCATTTCTGTAAATACTACACTATATGACCTACCTTGACCAATACATTTTACAAGCTGGAGTCATCCATTAAACTTGTGAAATGACTTTGCCAATACAGCTTGTACAAAAAGCCAATAAGTAAAAAATGGTTCTCCTACGGGCTGTCTTAGCACTTCTTGCCATGATTAATATAAACAATTGTCTCAGTTTGACTCCAAGGAACTGATAACTAAACAGAAATAATTATGCTAATTGAAGGAAAAGATAAACTTGTATTTTATACCATTGCCTGGAGTTTACATGCAAAATACGTTTAATGTGTGCCAAATATACTGTGTTACTAAAAGACATGGAAAGGCAATGGTGAGGATACAAATATTAATGTTACTTACTGAAAGTGCCAAATGCAGAGTATACTGGCAGTGCATGGTACAGCAACGATGAATTTTCTTTGACAACTATGATAAATAATATTAGCCTAGTCTTTTTAGGTTTCTATTCCAGCAGCTATGCCTCTACATATGATAAGTAGGTCAGACTAATAAAAAAACAGTCTGTCTCCAGAATTAGCTTAGCCATTGTAATATTTACTAATAACAAACCAATATTTACATAACAAACCAATATGAATACCACAAACTCTACTGCCTAAAATTGTCCATGCAATTGTCTTCTGTGTTACTCTACATTTTGAAAAGTCTCCCACTAGTCTTTCAGAGCCTCAAAACTTTTTGAATAAAGACCTTTCATTAGTATTCAGATGATGTGGTGTTTGTAGGATGCTACTGGCCAGCATCTAGTTTCATTTAGACCTGTTATTAGGGAGAGATTACTTCTTTTTAAAAAAATTGAGGATCATAGGAGAGAAAAGGAGTCTAATAATTAAAACAGTCTCCAACGACTATTCTCTGCTAAAAACACTCTTCCTATTAAATACAAACTATTCTGTCCTTCTAATCTAGAATTAATTTGTGCAATGTTTCTATTATTTATAATTTTCTGTGTCATCAGCTGCTCAGCAGATTAACAATACTCCTTTCTGAGAGTAATTATAATGGGAGAGCTTTTGTATTCATCAGACTTTTTAATGAGGTTATTAATACTTACATCTCATTACATCTGTTGAATCATAATTTAATTTTTAATTACTACATGCATTTCTGTGTTTTGTATATCTGTATATGTACATGCTGATTATTGGAATTGTTTATATCACAGAGGCTAAGAATAATTCATTTTAGACAAGAAAACAGTTATTGTGCCGTTGTTTTCAGTAGAATTAATATATTATAGACATTCTGTTCTTTTGGCTGTTGATCAGAGAACTCTTGAATTGCTATTCCCTAAATTTAACATTTTAGAACCTAATTCAAAATCTGTTAAGTCAATGGAGAAACTCCCACTGATTTCAATGGCTGTTATGTCAGGTCATTAACAAGTTTAGTTATTACATCTCTTTATTTCTTAAGAAAAAGAAAATGTCTTTTAATACTGTCAGAAATTAAGGAAAAAATGGAACAGTGAACAGTAAGAAGGAGGTGTAGCTACTTCAAGTGATCTGCTCTCAGAAGATCCAGAATTTGTATTTGGTGAAGAGAAATGAAATGTGTCCCTTTTCCCCCCCCAAACCTAGAATCCATTCATCAAAGCTGGGATAGATATAAAGAAGCCATCAGGAAATCTGGAGAATACTTTGGCTTTGATCCAGCAAAGCACTCAGACAAGTGCTTGTCTTCAAGCATGTGAATACTCCCATTTGAGCCAATGGACAACTCCACCCCACGTCTGGCTGTTTTCTGCCTGGGTGGATGAAGGGGGTGTTCATGATTACAGTCATGATTAAGGCAAATCTCTGGTCACAGGTAGAGCTTAATTAATTTATATCCATTCTAAATTTCTACTGCCTAAACCTGAAGACTTAATCTGACACTTCTTTTCTTATAATAACCTGTTAAGCCATTGGAAGAACTGTATGTTCTGAAATTGAAGAGGTGACTTGAGACATGATTTATTTTCACTTATTTTCACTAACTTCAGCCTTCTGGCATCTAGCCTATGTTAGCCACAAGGGAGAAGCTCTTCTGGGGGAATTTGTACCACCTGTAATTATTTTACTTTTGAATGGAATGAAATATCCTTTCAGATTTCCTAATTGTCTCCAGAAGTTACTAAGGGGGCTTAGAGAACTACCTTACTATGGCATCATCATTTTTAGATATCTAAATTTAGTGGCGATGATGAAGCTGAACATAAATATATACCTTTAACAGGTGTTCCACTGGCCACTGGCCCAGATGAACCTGTAGTGAACTAAAAATACATTAAGCAATGAATTAGCTTTTATGGGTATTTAATGAATCCCATTTATCCATATTTACACACACATAACCCCAAAAGATTTTTTAATCAAGTGCCTTCTTCATTTGCATTGCATGTACAGAATTCCTCTGCCTTCTCCCAACTAAAACCAAATATCAATGAATGAACAAATATCCAATGAATCTATGTGCAAGCATGGTATTTAGCTCATGTGTAAATTGATACTATTTTAAAAATGTGGAGCTAGATAATAAATCAATTCTTCAAAGACAGGGGAAAACAAATTGAAGTTGATGATTATAGGTCTGTGATAACTCAAATGGCCATGAATGAACACAGCCTGAAGGCAGACAAAACCTCCTGTTGAAATCTGCCATGAGAAAACATGAAGAAGCAAAACAATAAGCAAGACAAATTTGAATAAAAATTCAAAAATAGTAAATGAATTGTAGGTAATACCAAGATAAGTTCCTTGATAAATAATGGAATCATACAGTTATAATGCTTCTATTCAAAATATATAGATTAAACTACATCCCAGATATCAAAATCAAATTTGTAGTAATTAAATTAAAACTTTATAAATTACTAAATTTTCCATTTAGATACAATTTCCTTGGTTTTAAGGTAGGTTATGCACCTGTTTTTAAGGTCATAATCTCTTACTCTGTTTTTTGTCATTGATAAAATTATCAACTACCACTCAGTTGTGCTGGCTGTGGCCCTCCCCAACCTCTTGCCCACCTGCAGCCTACTCACTGGGGGAACAAAGTGAGAAATAGAGAAGACATTGATACTATGTGAGACTGTTCTGTCATAGATAAAATATTCCTCTGTTATCAACACTGTTTCAGTCATACATATAAAACACAGCATTGTATGGGCTGCTATGAAGAAAATTAGTTCCTTCCCAACCAGAGCCAGTAGAGTGTGTACCGTTAAATAGTTTCCTTTGACAGCTTGACAGCTAGGTGTCCCATTTTTGCTCTGTTCTCTTGGTAGGTCTGATATAAAAAATATAAACAGCAATTACAAGGTAAGATTATCTAATCTCATAGGGAACTCTTCCAAAATAGTGATGTAGCAGGTTAGCTGTCTAAGAAGACAAGATTTAGAAGAGTACAGAAATGAGAAATTAAGTAAAAGGGAAGGTCTACGAACAGGAAATATACAAAAATAACAGTGAGATTCATATTTTAACTAGAGCAATTATGACCGGAAAATAAGTATTTTTATTAGTGCACTGCCTTGTAAGTAATATTATACACTTCTCTGTAAGTGATATCAGCTCAAGTGAGACTGTCTCCTAGGCAATTTAGACTAAAATAAAATGTTACCTTAAAGTGAATGGAAAGCAAAGTCACAAATAATTAATCTGTAGTACTGTAACTAGTGTTTGGATCAAATAACTGCCAGATAAGCTTTTTAAAAATAATGTGCAATAAGTGTTTGTTGTGGTTTTTAAATTATAATTTTATGCAAAATGGAAAGAAATGAACAAGCAGAGTAAAAGTAAAAGCAACTTAATAAGCAGAAGGCAGTGAGGTTTCAACCCCCAACCCTTGGATGTAAGTATCTAATGTTAATTAAAGATTCCTGATTCACAATTACTTATTTATTTATAGTATCTAGGAACTCCAAAACTCTCCTAGCATTTGTTAGGAATAACGGTTCTGCAACCCTGTAATTTCTCTAAACAATTGCTGTCTTTGCCAGCTGCATGACAAAATTAAACTTGCCAATTCTAATACTGTAATTGGATTGACAGTACTCTGTTTAAGAGAATGTTCTGTTGGGTAATATCTTTGTACGAGAGAGTTGGTGGCTTCATCAGTGTTTTAGTATGAAGACAAAATATGAATTGACAGGAATAATGAGGATATTAGAGTCTTCTACCTTTTTAGTTGGGGAAGAAAGGTGATCCTGCAAATCTTACTCATGCATAGTCTCATTTATTCTTAATAAACTGCCCTGTTAGACAGCTTTTCCATATGTTTTTCTGGCACACAAATAAACAGTTCAGTGAATGTGAGCTATGTAATTTTTTGATTAATTGTCAGGAAGGCATTTTTTTTACCTGCAAGAATATACAGATCTATTTATCTTCATATGGGGAAAAATATATACAGTCTATCAGTCAACCTAACATACTACACCCCACAGTCTGACAGTACGGTCACACACCGAATCTTTTGGGCTTTGTTTCTAATACTATTCACTGACCACTCAGGAGGCCTGGCTGCACTCGCTTGCAACTGCTGCGATTCCCTTGCTGCTCCACTGGTCCCACATTTTGCTCTTCAACACAGAATGGGCTGCTTCTGCATGACATGTTGAGGAAGATGACAAGTGAGGAACCTTGTTGAGTCTGTCTACGTGGTGTTTTGCAGACACCTGAACGTAAGCTTTATTTTTCACTCACTTGAACCTGAGTGAATTTTATTACTGTTACTGAGCCTAAACTAATACGTTGAAACGCAAAGTGTGTTACCTCAGTATTACATTTCACAGAGTTATCTCATATCTGTCTAAAAACAGTGCTGATGTCTTAAGGCTTTGAGAATTAGGATCTTATCTTGTCTCTAGGAGACTCTGTTGATTGCAGATGTTTTTTCCCAAATATGTGTTGCTTAGTTGTGCGTGTAGCAGCCCTATGGGAAAACTTGTATCCCATTCTCAAAGAGAAAATTCCCCAATACAGATTACATAGTGATAAAAAGATTGGTTTTAACAACCTTTATGAGGAGAAGTCAATTAATAAAATTAGATTTTTTTAATGTTGTTATTAAAATACTGGGTTTTAGCTTTCGGTTTCATTCAGCAGACAGAAAAAACATATTAAAGAAAAATGACAAGACATATTTTCTGGCCAGAATTGCTTCTTTCTCATGTTAATACTTTTAAATTAGTTTAAAGATAAACCAGGTGGAGAAAATTGTGTGACTGCTATTTAGAGTGATTCATTTACAAAGAATTTTAGTGCTTCTCCAGCTGGTGGTTTTATCTGTGACTCTGTGTAAAGATCTGTCTTTTCTACAGTTCTACAGTGTTTATGAACACATAAGTTGATTTCTCAGATAAAGAAAATGTAATGTAAAATCCAAGGAAGTGAATCATAAACTCTGTGAAGAACAGTGGAACATAGTTGCTTTTTTTTTTTTTTTTTTTTTTTTTCAAATGAAGGTTAACTAAAAAGACTTTTCTTGTTTTATAGTATCTCTTGTTCTTATTATGCTGCAAAGTTGAACAAGTATTAACCCCATATTGGCTGGATTCTGATGTGTCTTATTTTAAAAATTTGCCCAAAAAGGCTAGATTTGGAATTATCTTCTGAGCTGCCTTAGATTAGTTGCCTTTCTTCATCAGCTAAAACCAGTAGTAACTTTATCTAACTCTCAGATACAAGAATGTTTATAGGAAGAGAAGGATCATTTCTTCTGTGAGATATTTTTTGAGAGGTTTAACACAGATTCTGAAGAAAAAAATGCAATAACTAGCAGAAGGTACCAGAAACCTCTTCAGTCCATTCTCCTGATGATTTTCTGGTTTAGGGTCTAGGGTCGCCTATTTATGCCAGAGTTTCTTCCATCATGTTTTCAAATTTTGGCAGTTCTGCATGAGAGAAAGGTGAGATTCATCTCACCAGTCATACCCATTGAAAGATAAGGTAGGTGGCTTTCAGACACCATTTTCCAGGGTTACTTGCCATGTGGGACAGGGTGGTAGGAAACTTTATAGTTGTATCCATCCCGTCAACTGTTAAACGTGATGAATCTCCTGTCATGAACTGTAGAGGGTACCTCACACCACTACTTTGGAGTAGATGTAGATGCATGTCTTTTACACAGCTAAAAGTGGAAAGGCTTATGCTCATTGAAGCTGCTGTTAATATTTCAGAACATCTAATTTTATAGACCCAGCAAATTTAGAAATCTGCCCTGTAAGTGTACCTCTATGCAGCACCACTGCAGAAGAGACCTGTTTTTGACTTTCTATTGTCAACCAGCCCTGCAGCTGGCAAGAAATCAATGTCAGTGTTAACTGAAGTTCTTTGTGTATACTCAGAAACAATGAGCTCTGGGGCATTAGCATATGATACACCCAGGTCAGTATCTTTAGGTGTGTATTGAATGAGGGAAGTTTCAGGAATTCTATTTAAAGATAGAATGATATGATCAGTATCCTGCCACTGAAAGTCTTCAGAAAGAACTAAGCAAAAGATGCAGATATGCCATCTTCTGAACCCTAGCCTGAATTTTATCTTCTGGTTGCATGACCTAAGTAATCTGAATTTCTTGTACTCTTTTATCTGAGGTTTTCATATCATCTAATAATCATTGTTTGAGGCTCAAAGCCTATGAAGGTGAAAGCTGTGACAAACTGTTATTCCTGTTTTCTCAATGGGAAAACTGTTTTAGGTAACAGTAATTTTTGATATTAGCACAAAAATAATAGTTGAGCATTGGCTTTCTAATTCCTTCTTCTGTATTTAATCCCGTAAGACATTATTGCTCCAACTGGGAAGGAGTGAAGGGGAAGATGACAGAAAAATAGGACATTTTCCAACATAAGACCTGTGCATTTCTATCATGTATGTTTTTCAAAGTCAAAGGACAGCCTTTAGGGATCCTACTACAAAGTTTTATATTCTAACAATAAGGTCCAAGGAAAAAATATCAAAAAATACAGCATAAGCTACATTACCTTCCAGCAAGCTTTCTGTGCAAAGCAACTACATTACTTGACGGTCTCTCAGGAGCCTGAGAATTAATTAATACTTGACTGACTCTTTGAAGGAATAAAGTATGGAAGGACTCCTTCCATAGTTAGTGCTGTAACTAAATTTCCTTTTAAAGCATATTAAGGCTTTCTGTGTCCCTTTCTAATTATGTATCAGAAATGCCAGATGTTCTGGGTGTACAAAGTGGCACTGATGTGGGGATAGAAGTAATGTTGTTTCAGTGACTTTAACTGTGCATTCCTATACTGACAGCAATGCTGGGGATTTGGTAAATGCTTTAAATTAGAACTGTTTGGCATTGGAACACTGTATTATAAAAGTTACAATTAAGTGAATTTTCACTTAAGTTGATGTAATTTTGTACTTAACCATGTGTCTGGGTTTGATTAGGATTCAGAGTGCTAGAAGTGCGGCAATCAATATCCTTGTGTTTTACTACTCACAGGCCCCTAACTGCAGCAAACTTTAAAAGAACAATCTTTTATATGCAGGGAGTTTTGTTTGTTTGTTTGTTTTCAACTCTTAGTCTCACTTTTCTGCTTCATCATTTGGGCTAGATAGCCTGAAAAAATTCCTTTGAGGTGACTGTCTTCACTGCTGTCAGAAACAGTGGAAGAAACTCATGCAGGAAATGGGGTGAGCCCTTCTGAGTAGCAGAGACATCAGTGACTAAAATAGTAAATCTGCTAGAGGCTTATGCTAAGGGTCCTTTTCTCCTTGCTTCAGTTTGTACGAATGATGTTGTACAACACCTTTGTTTCTATTTCTTCTCCTCTCACTTCTTCCAGCCTGTTGAAATTCCTGTAGTAGTTTCTTCGATGGTAAGGTTCACCCTTTTTCCCATGTGTGCATGCAGTGCTTAGCATCAAGGATTCTTAAAAATAAATAGATGCACACAGATATTACTGCAACAGAAGTAATAACAACCCATTGGGTTTTCTACTAAGCTTCATTTTCAGTGAGATATTTGAGTCTGTAGGAGATGAATTTTTATTGCTCCTTTTTCTTCTGATGTCCTTAGGAAAGTAATAATAACTTTCCTTTTATGCAACAATTGGGGACAACATACTTTTTTTTTTTTTTTTTTTTTTCCTGGACTGCTGATAGGGTAAATAATTTTCAGAAATTAGGTTTATACTGTAGTGGATGAAGCATAGCCACACCCAGACTAACTCAATTACATCTGATTTTGACCCAAGATACGGATCTCCATATCATAGCACATGAAAAGTGGGAAAGTGCCTATGTAAGAATTACAAAACTGTACTGTTGATTAGCCTGCAAATTTCATAGTATAATCTATTTTCCCTTTGATAGTACATGACTTATTTTGTAAAGAAAGATGTAAATAGATTTGATAGAGACAGTAACAATTGTAAAGTTGTTGCTTAGTTTATTAAAAAATGACTTTTGTTAACTCTAGAGAATGCATAGGTATTTATTCACAGAGCTGTATTTCCAGTTAATATTTAGTTGGTAGTCAGTAATGTAGCAATAAAATGAATTTGCTTTTCAAGTAAAAGGACAGAATAAATGCTCAGATTCTCCAGCAAAGATATAATGCATTGTTATTTTCTGGGAAGGAAGCTTAAAGAAATCAGATAGGATTATACAGGATAAGGGTAGTCATTAGGACTTACTAAATCTGTCCTGTAAAACTATTAAAGATGCCCAGAAAAATACCAGCTATTTGTTTTAAGTGGGAGAAAGCAATTACTGCTCCTTCATGGGGCCAGTTTCAGGGCTGAACCTTATGTATTTCTTTATTGCACTCCAAGTAAAAGAAGTTGAAATTAGTGCAAATATACTGTTTGACATTTTGGTGTTCTGTGACAAGTTATGATCCGCAAGTTCAGCCCTGCCATCACTCCTGTCATGGGACATGTACTGAAGCAATGGATTCCAGCTCTGACAGTGCCATGAGAGGAGATACACCTCTGCAGTGCTATGTTGTCATGTGTGGTACAGTTTTAAAGTTTGAAGCTTCTTGGAAGGTCATTTATAGTACATTAATGTTCAGAAGGATTTTGGTAGTTCTGTTATCAATAACCTTAGAAATAACTTGCAGGCCTGAAATATCTATTCACATGCACTTGTCCAGCTTAGATCCTACTAAGTTTAAGTGTCAGAAAGAAAAATGGCAAGGCCATATATTAGTTCAGATGTTCTGCAGTGGCAAAAGAGTACTTAACTGCACTGTGTGGGAGACATTTCTGTGCAGAGTTTAGTCTTCTATCCTCCTTTCTCTAAATTTTCCTTCTTTGCTAAGAATATTTATTTGGAAAGCTCACTGTAGTTATAAAGTATCTTTTTTTTTTTTTTTTTCTTTTAATGGGTGATTTTTGTAGAAAGCAGATTACTAGCTAGTTTTTAAAAGGACATTGAAATTTTTTACTTTCTATCCTGATTCCAATCACTATAATTGCTCTTATACAGCAAATCTAGTAGCTGCATTTATTTCTGCTTCCCTCATATGAAGTAAGTTATGGGCTGTCGAGAAAATCATATGGCCAGTGGCCAGGTATGCATATATTAAAAGGGGAAAGGAGGGGGAAATGCACCAAGAAAACATTTCTACCACAGTGACAGATTTGATGAGATGGTAACTGAATGATGAAAAATTACTGTTAAAAATAATACCAGTTAAAAGCCCCAAGTTGATTTAAAATCAAAACCACTTTGGTTTACATCTTGGGTAAACATAAGGCCTGAGGAGGTTTCAAATAAGATTGTCAAATATTGAATGTTTTAATTTTAAGTTAAACATCTTAGATACAAAAACCCTTGATAGAAAATACAAAAATGTGGTTGTCAGAGCAGGAAAATCAGTATGTCAAGGAGGTCAGAAATGAAGATTGTCAGGCAACATAAATTGACAACTGTTGTCCTGACCTGGCTTGATAATGACAGCCAGAAAACACTGTATGCACTCAACTGACAGGAGTAAGAGGAAAGTATCTCCATGAGAAACTCAACACAAGAGATACCCCAAACCTAACATGATTCATAATAACCTTATTGTGAAGCTGATTCTCTTTGGTTGCACAAGGCCTTTAACTTCTACATGTCCACTGATTACTTATATGTCTCTCAGATTATCTGATAAGAGAAACTTTGCATTGAAACAAACAAAATTCATTCCTTACTGCACACAAAATCAACTATTTTATGCTATATATATCATACTTTATCTACTGATTTTCTGCTTTAAGTTCACTTTCTACAACATATATTCTCAGGGAAACACTGTTTCAAGATGAGTTTGTACTTTGTGAGGAGGAACTTCCCTGTAAGCCTCTTGAAGTACTTCTGGAAGTTATTAAAAGCATGCCTACTTTTAGTTTTACTAAAATTATCTCTTTGATTTATTTATTCTGCTGTGCAAATCCCTGATTAAAAATATCTTGTGAAGAGAGAAAAGGATTTGAATATAAATTGGAAAATAGAATAAGCATGCGTACATCTGTAAATTTTCCCCTTCTGAGAAAATAATGAGTTGATAGTGGCGGGGGAGTGACACTTTCAGTGAGGATGTTTCCAAATTTTAAGTAGGTAGCTTTAGCAACTAACTGAAATAAAAGCTTTAGAGAGTAAAATGTAAACGATCTGATAAACTGAATGATAATGATTAGCTCTTATAAGGATATTGTTTAACATGACCTATTTCCAAAGTCTGCAAAGTTTAAAGGAAATCGTTGAGCATTCCTTATTTGAGCTGTCACATGGAAAAGGTATTTATGTTTTATTTTTTTAACGCAGGATTGAGGGCTGTATAATGCTAAGAACTGCATGATATGGCATGGCATGGCATGGCATGGCAGGTAGGAGCAAAACCTAAAATAGAGTGCTGCATGGGAGAATTAGATGTGCAATTCAAAAAGGTGCAAAGTCTGTTTACAGTCATTGCCTCTAAAAATTTATCCCTGGTTTTCTAAGAAACCTTCTCTACCCATGAGCATTTTGAAGCACAATATTAAAGAACCATTATGAAGCTGAAAATTTAAGTGTTAAGAAAAGTATAAATCTATAAAAACTTTTGGAGCTAGAGAAAGTAACTTTAGAAAAAAAAAAAACCCAACAAAAAAGTTGCTGTTCTAAAACTGAAATTAAATGGAGGTAACAACCTATGCAATATTATTTGTAATGTAGGCTGACACTGTACCAGACCATGCTTGTGTACCATACTCTGTCTTTGAACATATTTCACCTTGAAAGCCATCAGACTAGTGTAGGTAAGAATGCTGATCTGAGAATGGTGCCAGGAAATTTTTGTGGTATTTTTATTCTAGTTACTTTATTTCAGCAGGCACAAAATCTCTTCATTGGTGATCCATAGAGAAGCAACATAAAACATTAAAATTGAGGATTTTTTTTTTCTTTTTTTTTTTTCTTTCTTTAGGGTAGGGTTATTAAAGAGAAGAACTGTTCTTTAGTAGCTTGATAAGGGGCAAATACGGAGATTTCATTTTGCTTGCAGTTTCTGTTAATAGTAGTAGAAATTATTTTAGTTAATTTTAAATGACAGTAATTGGGAATCAAATCCAAGTCAGCCTCTTCACCTTCCAGTACAACTGCTGGAGGAAGATAGGCGCTATCAGATAACAGTTCATATATCAAAACAGTTGCTGAAAATAGTTACACCTATTTTGATAGTGTGCTTATTTCTCTATATTGGCAAAGATAACTGGCTTGAGCAAGATACCTAATTCTTACACGACAAACTGAGTGAAGTGTATCATGTAATATAGTGAAGGAGAGTCACTCATGCTGTATTCAGACTAAGTATGAGAGATGACTGACACTGCTGTTATGACAAAAAAGCATATATATAGAGATTTGAGAAATGTAGAGTTAATATTCTGTGGGTTTCCACATCCAGATTCACTATAGCAGAGTAGTTGTGATGCCTAAGTTAGGACCTTCAAATAGGCAGTTTACAACTATTTTTCTGACTAGGTTATACAATGCAGGTATTAAGTTCTCTGGATTCCTGATTATTTCCTTGAACAAAAATCTATGACAAATTCATAATAAGGAGTCAGAAAACTGTCTTTACCATGTTTAGAGAGAGTTACTAGTACCTTAGAGTCTGTTGATTTATCATTTGTTCAGGAGTTTCTTTGTCAGCATGCAAAATGAAAAAGGCATTCAAAAGAAAACAAAGAGAGGAGTCTGATAGGATTGCTTTACAATAAAATATTAACAAGATTTCTAATCCTGGCACATTGCTGAGTCAGTGTGACACAGGTCTAGTTATTTGAATTCCCTGTAACTGTAAAGCCAAAATAAAACCAAATGCAAATATTCATATTTCATATGTATCAGAACTTCTCTATGCTACACGTGTAGCAATATATAATTTACAGCAGTGTTGCAGGAAAGATAACAGTATTGCATGGGTTGTTTTAAATCTACTGATATTTCTGTTGGCTTCAGAAGGGGGAGGATCTTGCCTCTTTGTTTTTCTTCCACAAAACAAAAATTGTTATTTTATTACTATCTCTTAGTTCTCTGTATCCTAGCACTGGTTTTCCTTCTCCTGTATGTCTTCACCTAATTCAGTAGTATATTGCCAAACTTGCATTATTATCAGGAAGCAGAGAGAATCACTTAGAACCATAATTAAAGGAGTTGAGAAAAGATGTTTGTTTTTTTTTTTTTCTGTAGTAAAGAGAAGTTTATTTAAGAGTAGTAAACCTGGAATATTAGTCAAGACTTTCAAAGGAATTATTTTCAGTCATGCCCAATCCTCATTCTGCTGAACATATACAGCTTTGTAACACCAAAACTACATTCTCTGTAGCCAAAATTTTGCTTTTCAAGCCCACACACTTCATATGATTCTTAATGATTCATTTGTTCCTTTGTTGTCTGTGTTGGTAATGGACCTGCCATCTGATTCAGCATGTTAGGTCTTTGCTGCCAAACCATTTCACATGTGCTTGTTTACTCCTATTTCATGCGCTCTGCTCTATCTTCTTCTCCCAGCTATGCCTTCTCCTCGGCTTTTGTGTCTGTCCTGCATCATTTCTTGCTGTGAGGAACTCTGCTGGCCTCTGATTTGGGCTGTGCTTTGGTGACTATTGTATTACACAGTTGTGAGCAATTAAAATTTTCATATGAAGGAAACAGGCCTCTGACAAACTCCTGGGCTGTGAGCACCCACTGAACAGTGCATCACAATTCAATTCACAAGAAGTGAATAGAATATGGCAATTGAAAGCAATACACAGCTGTAACTAACAAATATATCTGTTTTTTGAAAACAATATATTTTAAAATGAATAGATGTCGAAATATATGTGTGAGGAGCTGTGTTCTTTTTGATTCCTTTGAAACAAATGTGATGGTTTATTTCATTTATTATGTTGGATTTTTAAGAAAGGCCTGACCTTGCAAGTTGCCTATAGCAGCAAATTCCTGGAATCATGTGGAGACACGTTAACATCAACGCGTCTCTGTCTGGCAGAAGTCTACCCACTTGATTTAGTGCAGAAGAGCTCAGCATCATAAAATCTTCAAGCCAAGATTTGTGCTTTTTACTTTCTTTAATAAAGAACCAAGCGTATAAATTGTCCTGAATAAATAATAATGTCAATAACTGCAGAAGATTTTAGTGAACAAATCCTGCCTTTCCATTTTTAAAAATGTCACATCTGGCACAAAGTTATAGGTAGTAAATGTTTGATTGAACATGCTAATCTGAGCAGGCTATGTTTGAGGGAATAGATTGTCTTTATATATTGTTCTCCACTTTGCCTAGCACTGTCTCTCTATATATATTAAACAAGCATTCTCTTTTCCCTCCTTATCTCTTTAATATCACACAGATTGCTAAAATAAATCTCAAATGTTCCTCTATTACATCTCATTTACATCTGTTCTTGACAGATTTCTCACTGTTTTCAGAACTGGCAATGTAATGAAAGAGATATGAGTCATGAGAAACTGGAATAGAAGATAAAGGAAAAATTATAAAGAAAAAAAATGAGAAAAATTGCAGGGGGGAGGTGGGGGACTCAGAGATATTAAAAGATATATAGAAGTGCAAAATTCATCCAAATAAGATGCAATAGAGTAGATGAACTACAAATGTCAAAAGCTAATTTCTTGTTGTTCATCTGTACACAAGAGTTGAAAGCTAAATAAATCCTCAGCAGGCAGAGATGAATGTCTGTTCATTGATGGCAGGTATCTGTGAAGCTCTGTTCACAAAAGACATGGCTGCACTCTTGCTAGTATTTGCCTGTGCTGGCATAGAGCAAGCAGCAGGAATACCAGCAAAATGGCTTGTGCACACGTAGGATTAATTCAAGCAGTTCATGGAGCAATGAAAACCAATGCAGCTTTTCTTTAAGATATTTCACCATCTTTTCCTCATACAGAATATTTAAAATACAGAATTCTTATACAGAATATTAAAAAATATCCTAAAATTTAAAAAGAATTATCCAAAGAGATTGAATACTGTGAAGAGAACATAAAACTGCATCTTGTCCAGAATGATCATACACTTAAATTTTTTTTTTCAGCTGACACAAATATTTTATCTTTGGAGCTGCTCTGGTTTGTGGAAACTTTCTTAAAATCATTGATGAAATACTCTAGAGCCAAAAATATCTTTCATCTCCTATTCCTATGGTAAGTATCTTGCAAGTGCCATGCCAACAGTGCCAGGGGAACTGCAGTTGCCTCTTGTCTCAAAAGTAAGATTGGCCATACCAGCTCAAATCAAAAGCCTATGCAGCCCAGCATCCTGCCTCTGATGCAGACCAATAGCAGATACCTTGCAAAGAATATAAGAGCAGAATAAACATAGGGCACATAAAAAGCTTCTCTCGGGGCTTTATTGAACAACAGAAATGTGGAGGTCAAGAATACCAAGGACGTAATAGTTTTGTGTTGTTAATAAATTTTGCTGGATTGCTTTTCCGCATACGGATCTGTGACTAGTGTATACCTCAGTTACTATGCATATCATCAGGCTGGAGTCTGGTTCAAATGATATTAAGAGATTTCTTGATCAACCACAACTAATTTGACAGGTTAGAAGAACCTAGGGCACCAAGCAGCTTTGTATATTGGTCTGTGAAACAAAAAACACAGAGTTGTTTTTTTCCCAGACAACATAATCTGGGAAACCTTATCTCCATTTAGTCTTCCGAACAACGCTAGTATGTCAGTATTTTTCTGTGCACAAATTTATTAGTCATTTAAGTATATCTGCCCCTTATTAGCTTCTAAATATTGAACTAAAAACTGCAATTAACAAATAGCAAGGAAACTGTTTTGATGTTCCTCAGGTCCATTTTATTTCTATTTATTCAAAGACCATCAAAATCTCTTCAAAACTATAATTTCAGTATTTGATAAATTTTTCTTTTTGCTGAGAGATCTTAATATTTTCACAAAACTAAGCCCCAAGCATTCTACTCTGGGGACCATTGATAATTTAAAGAGGCAATTGCCTCTTTAACCTCATCCTGGGAAATCTGATCCAACAGAGCAGTGGAATCTTTAACTAGAACTCCAGGGAGCTGGATGTTATCCAAACAAGTCTTAATCTGCACAACATCAATATTCATTTTATTAAAACCTCTCTGAAAATAATGTAACAAGGGAATATATCTAGGTTTTGTGGTGTTATTTTATTTTAATTATTGTCTTATTATTACATCTTAATAGCCAACTTACTTGCTATAAAGTTTACAAAATAATAACAGAATTCAGAGAGATATGCAGATCTGATCTTTTAAAGTATATGCTTCAGAGATCATCTACTATAGTGAAGCATCTTTATTAATGGCTGCATCACATGTCTGCCTCCTTTGCAAATCAGATGAATCCTACTGAGAGTACCAAATGCAAATGTTAAATTGCATTCTCTCTTCTCCATATGTGCCCACCACTGATGTTGCTAGCATGCTATCCTTGATCAGTAGGAATGACTATCTTTAGAGAAGCCGTGCTGCTGAACTATGAAACATATATAGTGTCATTTTGCTACAACTATTCACAGAATAATATAGCTGCTGACATTGACCATAGAAATCACTCTGAACAGGATAAGTTTACACTGTTGACACATTTGCAGTTTAATAAAAACCACATTAAAACAAACATAAGCTATAAAATCAGACTGTTTTATTTTTTGCACAGTGTCATGACATAGGAGAAAGAAAGTAGATATTCCATTTTTTTCTGAAGTTACTAGAACTTTTGTTCTAGTAATATTTCATTAATAAGACACCAAAGAGTTCAGGCAATGCAAATGATAACACAGTCTCCCATTTTATTTTTAGCCTTCAAATATTGTAGTAATAAAACCTGTCATAATTAATTCCAATACTGAATCATAGATATCAGAGACAAAAAAGCCTTTAGAAGAACTACATCTTCTCGTCCTCTCTTGAGACTTATTGTGGAGAATGCAGTTGTGAGGCTAGTTTGGTTTTTTTTTTCAAGAAAGATAGGTTTTCCTATTATACATATTTCTCTGATCTGTTGTTATGTTTTTTATTTCTAAATATCACGTGACAGATTAATGAATTTGGTCCCAAGGAAACAAACTGAACTTGGACCAAAATTGTATCAATATTTCATCCAGAAATGGAACTGTCCCTGAAATTTTTGCTGACCTCTGACTAGAATCAAAGAGCACCATTTTCAGTCACAGATGAAATGAACTTGGAACTAAAGAGAGAATGCTCTAGTTCTTGTTCAGTATGTTTCTGTCAGCTAGACCTCAAGCTCACTTAAATGAACAAATTTCACACAAGAGAAATCAGTGGCAAAGCTATAGCCAAGGCTATAAAACAAGTTACTAAGAAGTCACATGTTGTGGGTTCATAGCACATCAGCAGTGACACAGTAATTGTAAGTTTTTGCAGCAGAGAAGCACTGAGGTAGTTTAATATCAAACAGGTAAGCTCACCGTAGTGCCGGATCATGGGTTAGCACAGCTAGATTGTGGGGTGGCATTCTCAGGTAGTACCACCCTGACCACTAATGTAGAACAGCTGACAGAGCACTTGTTCACAGCATAGCTCACCTAAAGGCTATGTCATTCCGTTGCCTACTTCCTCAAGTACCATTGCCTCAGCTTCTTGTTAGTAATGTGGGAAAGCTAGGGAAATATTTTTCTGGAGTGAAAACCATTAATTCATATGTGTTTTGCTGTCTAAAATTTTTACCTCATAAAAATATTTCATTTTCTTCTCCTATGATAAATTCAGTATCTAAAGTATTGATTGTTGGATGCTGTGTTATGGAAAAGAATCCAGCCCCTCAAACCCCAAAGCAATAAACTGTGATAAAGATTTTCCTAGGAAGGACAACTGTTATCTTTAAAGATAAATCTGTATTGCCTGATTTGCTAAGTAATCTGAAATCATTAAATCTCCTTAGTACTACCCTAAATGGAGGATAAAATAAGTTGTTTTCCTAGCAAAGTTCTATATGAGACAAAGGCATGCTGATAAAATACATGGTTGAGTGGAAATGATAATGCTGACCATGATAGGAGCTTTTCAGTTTTAAAAGTAGCTCTACAGATGATTTTGGTAACTACTTTCCTGTGAATTATAGTTAAAGCAGAAACATCAATCGCTTGACAGAATGACTCCCTCTACATTCATTTTCCTACCTTATTCCATATCATTTTGCAGATATGATACACCAGCAAATCAAAACAACCTTTGTGGTTCCCACTGCAATTTAGGGAGGGACTGCAGAAATCCAAGCTTTCTTATGCTATTCTAATTTATACTGTCTGCAGTGAAGAATTTATTTCAAATAATCCTATGTCCAGAATAATTTCTGAGTACTACAGGCTACCATGAGTATGTGTAAATTAACCTGAATGAAGAAACTGTTTCATCAGTCCTGGCTCCATCAAAGATAAAATTCCTGGAAATAATGAAGCTAAGTAGAAGAATTTCAAGCAGTTCTTCATGTTAGTGAAGTGGAAGATAATTTGAAGGTGGTTTTATTTTTCATAATAGCATTTACAACAACTGCTTTTTCTAATTAATATGTATTCTTGCACATATTACTCTTACTAAAATGTGAACAATGATACACTACAGGTAAAAATGAAACTTCTGGGGTATATGTTTTTAACAAATAAACCCAACATTTTAGAAGTTTGTCACAGAAGGCTTTTCATAAATCTGAAAACAGATTAGGAACAAAACCTTAGAATCAAAATTAAGCCTTGATGAGAAAATTTGAACCAGACTTTCATGACTGTAGTTGCTCAGCAAATTCTAACATGCATAGCACAAAGCCACCATCCATTTTGAAACAGAGCACAACCTGAAGTATTATAAAGCTCCTGGGAAAAGATATGAGGACGTCACCTGACATAAGCTGGTCAGAGTTGCAAGCATCAAAAAGTATGTATAGCATAGATAAAAAGATCTTGATAGCTTTAGTGAATCCCTTCATATAATCTTTGTGGCAGAAGATGAATGGACTGTTCACCTGAGAGCAAATTGGACATTCATTATTCTAATATGGAAACTGGTACATAGGTATTGCAGCAAGCACTAACACTGTAAAACATGAAAATGTAGTAAAAAAGCAAATATATAAAATCTGGGATTGTGGAAAATGAGCTAACCTTAAAAAAAAGAGAAAAAAAAAAAGAAACATATAGGTCATGAAAGTGAATTCAGAAAAAATGAGTCATGAGCTGAGGAAAAGCCTGATGGTCTCTCTTTCAAGAGAAACTTATGCTAATGATGTGGCAGAATAGAAGTGGAAGACCCAATTCATCCCATCATCTGTGTGTATTTAAACAACCTTGACTTATCCTAAGGGAGAAAGTAAAACAGAATCATAACTGTGCTATCACTACAAGAGTTATACTCCAAGGTTCTTAGTTTTGGTCACTTTAGAAAAAAGAAAGAAAAAAATACAAAAGGAACCATTCACTTACATTTTAGCTAAAACAATGCACATGGATATATGAAAATACATTTTATTAACTACAAAGAGGAAAATGTTATGAGATATGATCAATGCCAAATAATTTTTATGCTTGATTGATGAGCAACATCTGACAGAGATCCCTAGACAAACAGGGGACACATTTATGAGCATTTATACTTTGAGGGATTGCCTTAAACTGCCATCTGAGCTTTGCTCACTTTGTGTATATGGAAAAATATAATTAATTTTGGTTATAAAAATGCCACCACAGTTTACACAAATTTTAGTCCGGAGGAAAAAGTAGATAAGCATGACCAGAAAAACATGAAGAGTGGACTGAACCATAATTCCTTGGTTAAAGATAAACTAACAAATGTAATGTCCATAAAATGAAAATGGGGTAGCTGGAACAGAAGACAACAAGGTAAGATTTTCATGTGCATTGCTGTTACATGCACTTCACTGACTTAACAGACAAGAAAGGGAAAAAAAGATTTAACAGTAAGAATACTCAAATAATTGCACTTGTGTGCAATCTAAGGTTTAAAGCACATGTCTGCAAAGATGTCCAATGAGTATAAGGGCTAAGTATCTAAAAATAAGGATTAAGAAACCAAGGTTGTTAATTGTGGAGGACCTATTCCTGAGGCAGGAAAACAGTATGTACAAAAATTAGATCTCCCACAGATGCTTTAAGGAAGATATTTGATATTTTTTTGAAATAACACAAACAAATGTTTTACACTTGCTAACATAAGCTGAGTATCTGTATTCTCCAGCAGAGAAGGAAACTTCAGCAGTAATGTGTGGATATAAAAAGATCCTTTCTTTAAATATGCTGAAATGCACCACTTGCTTCAGCTGCCAAAAGGAAGCTGGACTATCGCCTTTCCCAAGAATACAGATTTTATTTTTCTGTAGAAATTATGATTTGTAAATTGAATATAAGTTTCAGTGCACTTTGCTGATTGCAGCTGCCTACTTTGAAATATTTGTTAAATTTTGATGAAGCATGGGCCAGATCTAAGCAATCAATGTATTGATTTGATTTTTTAAAAAGACTGCTTTTAGGCAAAATGTGGACTTTATTAGCCAGAGTAGAAGTTCAGGAGGGCATCAAGGATTTTAAACCACAACAGCACAATTGTATTTCCAGTCCCTCTCCCAGCCATGTATGGAGCTTTCTAAGGTTTATAAATATAATACATTACAAGGATATTTGTTTACAAATATCGGTGTAGCGATTCAGAAAAATGTGATAAAAGACACTACTCCCATTTGGGACCTGAAAAATGTGAGAGTAGAGGAGCTTATACACCAGATTTATTTGAGTGAGTTCTGTCCTACCTGATAGCAATATCTGTCAAGAGGGTATAATTCAGTGTGTGTGAGTTTAAATGGGTTGCAGTGAAGATTAGTTTAATGGTGACTGTCAGACACTGGATGAAGGGTCACATCTGAGACAAGAATCAATAACGAACCAAAGGCATTAATCCTTTTTGTGTGGTTGTGTAACATGTGAGTTGGAGGCTATAAGTTTTATATGAAATGTATGATTCAATGTATTAAAAAACTTAGTTGAACACAGTCCTTCCAGGCAGAAGATGGTGGTTTTTCTCACAGTAAGTTAATCGTTGGAGAGTAGTTTAGTTAAGGACTAAGTCAATGCGTGAAGACAGCTAGACCCCTAATTTTACATTGTCAAAACAAATGATCTGCCAGCAGTAGTTTTTGCATTTCAAGGGAAACCACAGATCAAAGCAACAGTGTAAGCCATGCTGGAGGTCAATTAGATATGTCTTGTCGGTTCACTAAGGGCTTGTGTTTGAGTGCCTGGAAGAGTATTGCAGTAACTGGAAAAGTGTAACAGACTTTGCTTGGGAAAGGATGTCTATCACTAACTAGCTCAGTTTTAGGAGAGAAGGCGCTGGAGCAGGGATGTGAGAAACTCAAGGTCCCTTAGACAACTGAAGTCTGAACTGGGTTCTTGGTGAGAAAGTGTTAGCCAAGCCCCCTGAACACCATATTCATTACAGCATTAGCCTCCCAAACCTTTTTTTTGATTGCCCTAGTAAGGGAAATTTCATTTTAGTTATATTATCAATATTATCCCTACGGAGAGTTTGTCCCTAGAGGAATTATATTTTCTCTGCATTTCACTAATATTCTTAAATATGTTATATTCCTTTATGTATTTCCTCCTTCACTGTACTTGCAACTTCTCTTAGTTAGTTATCATCTTTAAGCATGATGAATATACCATCTATTCTCTTCTTTCAGAATATGGTTAGAAATGTTAAATCAGAATGGGCCTAACACAAATTTCAGAGGAGAGCTCACCTAAAACAATGTTCTTCCATTTAAAATCACCTTACATTGACCGTCTTTGAACCACTACTCATATCACAATAGGCTCCTCCAGAATAATTTTATTTAATTCTATAAGTCTAATTTTGAGACACATTGTACAAAAATCTCTACCAAACTCAAATTATACTCGGCTCATTTAGTTAACTGATAACATAATCTTATTCAAAGTCATTCAAATTTACTTTCCACTTTTATACTTTGAACGTTTGCACTGGCTGTTCTTGACTTTGTTGTTAACCTTTGAATGCTCATAGATCTTCTTTTCTAATATTTGTTTCAGTATTTTTTTAGGGAGAGAATTTCTCAATCTTTTCTTTGTCCTATTTGCTCTCTGACTGATGCTCTTTCTCTCCCACAGTGACTGTTTAACGTTTTTTGCCCTGTAATGAATTCTGCCTGGAGACAGAGGAACCAAACCTCAGAGCAGACTTTGCACAGCTTCACAGAATTCAGTGAGAAGTGTTGACAAAAACTCCATCATGTGAAGTCCTGGAATACAATGTCTCAAAAGATTATACTGAGAAACAGCCTGATTTCTGACTGGGTCACCAGCATCTCTATAATTTGATCAGCAAACCAACACAGAGGAGTATGTCCACCCTGTCAAAGGGACAGCCTGAGAATGAGCCTTATAAGATACAATGTAGGAGTGACTTAGCCTTTTCCAGAGACAGTTTTGCTGTCAGTCCACCAAAAGTTACAACTTAGCATCATCCTCTCCATGGAAACCACAGTCTGTTTTATAAGTAATCTGCAAATACAGTTATTGAATTAACCTTGATTTATTGGGGATTGCACTGAATGGAAAAGTAAACCCAGTCTTGTTTTCTTGTGTTCATTTCAAGGTTTTTCTTCTAGCTCTGTCCCCAAGTCTAGAACACACTCTGTTTGTGTTCTGGGACTGTTTAGAGCATGATGGAGATAAGAATTGCATTGGCTATTTTTGCTTTAAATATTCAATATTCCTAAAAGTTACTCTAGGTTTCTAAAAGTTGATGGGTATGTGATTGCATTGTTGTGTTCTTCAAAGACCTTGAGAAACTACTGAGAATAGGAAGGTTAACAGTTTCAATTTTGTTTTAATGAGATACTGCATTCTTGAGAAGCTGTAGAGATAAGGAGAGAAGTAACTACAAAATAAATGAGAAAAAGCAGAGATGCAGCAGAGAACTAGGAGATACAGGACTCTACAAATGAAAGGCTCAAGGAACATGCTGTGGGAAATAAAATAAGGAACAGTCAAAGGGAAATATCTCATCTTTGTATTGCATGTTTCTATTTTTGTAAATCAGTAATAGTTGTAAAAAGCTGCATTGAGATCACCATCTGGTTCTGACACCAGATTATGGTAATGTAAAGTGTAATGCTGTTCAGCAAGACTCGGTGAATGATTTGAAAATATGCTGAGCTGTTGCTGCATCACTCTTCAAAGTGAAAGTCAGATTAGAGGTAGAAAGGAGACTGTGCAACATTTGTTTGTCCCAAGGTCACTGCAAGAAGCTTTCACAAGACTTTGTCACTAGTTTGTGATGAACCCCGTGCTCTGAAGCTCACGTGTTTCCAAAACAGATGATTGACGAATGCTGTGGTATTTTAATTTGTTTTCCAGCTGTTTAAAATAAAGACTGAACAGCATGACAACAATATTAATTTCAAGTTTTGGAAATGTATGAGTTTGCCTGTAAAACTGCAGTTTTTAAAAGTTGCAATCTTACTCTGAGAGTGACACTACTTGTGACTGTCCAACACGTGCTTCTGAGGAAATACCACAAAACTTTTGAACATCTCATCTGAGAGTGCCACGATTCTACAGTAAACTCAGGAAAAAATATTAAAATAACTGAAATTCATTGTCATAGACTTAAAAAATGTCAGGATGATTTCTGAGTTTGTGTTTCTCAGACAGCAAGTGTAATCATTACATAATGTAAAATGTTTACACCAATTCTCAGCACAGAAAACTGTTGTCCTACATAGTTACTGATGCTAATAAGTAAAATTGGTTTCAATTGAATTATATACTTTTGATATAGTTTAATATATTTTAAAAATTACATAATTTTAGATTGTTAGTGCAAAATGTATATTTTTAGTGTAGATGAAAAACTTTTGTTAATAATTTTACCTTCACCCTGGGTAGATTCTTCCCTCTTTGCTTTAAGGCTGTAGAAGATGGTGTTTTCTCAAAAGTCAGGTTCTCCCTTGTAAATGCTTTTTTAAATACAGATTTTCTTAAAAAGGAAATTTTCAAACAAAATAACTTGTTCAGAAAGCATAATTTGATAATGAGAGTAGATGTCCAGCCCTTGAAGATGGATGGTTTTACTCTCTGTGTGAAAATGTGTTGAAAATATCTACCAGTTGGTGCAGTTTCCTGCTCCAAAGGCAAAATATTTGGTTTTATGAGTCTGCTGTCTAAGTCAAATCTGGTGGAGATGATTTAATAGAAGCAGATAGAGGGAAAAGGGAAACTGCTTAACTGACTCTTCATTTTGACTGCAGCACTGTAGTGAGGCCCTGCAGCACACAGTTTTGGCTCTCTAGGCAAGTGCAGCTGTGAACTGGGCTCCCAGATCCAGCTGGAACTGAGATGTGGATGGGAGAAAAAGGTAAGGGTGCTTTGCCCTGGCTTATCTTTCTGATCTACTGCTTCTGCTGCCTGACTGTCCACTGCTAGGGAGAAGCTGACACTCTGCGGTGCTGCCAGCCTTCCTAGGAACTTTAAAAGCTTCTCTCCAGTTGTTGCAGCTGGGCTGTGTGTTTCTATATTACAATGATTTCAAGTCTGCCAAAGAAGTGACTGATTTGGAATCTGGTTTTTTGAGGTATGGGAGTAATGGCCTGGAAATTCTAGGTTTGTAATTTATGGTATTTGTTGTCCAGCAGAAGTTGTACTAAATTGAAAATAGATTAGTTTTGCATTTTGTTAGGAAGTTACTCACTTTAAATAAAACACCAGAGTGGTTTTTTTATAGGAGCATTAGTTGTGTTAACTTGTTCACTGTTAACTTGAAAGATGTAATATAAGGTACTTCTTTGACAATAAAAATTACCCCAGGCATTATAGAAATTTCAGAAGGAAATATATTTAAACATGCTAAATTAATAAAAAGTAAAGAATTAAGTTAGAGCAAAAATGGAAGAGTTAACAGGAATATGTAGATAAAGCTGAGTGAAACTAGTTCAGCAAACAGCAAATTTACAGCTGAAAGAGAAGCTATTCACTGATGTGAATCCAGAAACAGTTTCAACCATGAAAAACAGTCAGAAAGGTATATGAACTACTCATTTAAAAATCAACCTAAGATATAAAATTGTAAAAAAGGTGTTAAGTAATCACACATATAAATAAGTTTTCTGTTTAACATGAAAATGTATGAGGGTCTTGGGAGTTATAAAATAAAACTGGATTTTGGGGTTTTTGTTGGCTTATTTTTTGCTCAAAAAAATGAAGCATCATTTTTTGTGTCAATGGGGGAAAGTTTTTTCTTTTCCTCAGTTTTAAGTTGAACAACCCACCTGAAAGTCCATTCTTCACATCACTCTTGTTGCTTTAGAAAGAACTTTTCTACCATGAAAGCATGTTCTGCTGTTCCTTTTTCTAATACAGTTTCCTTTATCTCTGTGAATCCCTTCCACTGAGATCCTCTTTGTCTGATAACTCCCTCAGCAATCTCCTCCAGTGATCAAAGTCTCTCATCTGGTGATCTGTTGCTTAGTTACATCCTTCTAGAATAAAAATTTGAAGACCTGACTTGCTTTGGCAAAGGGACAGGCGTCTTACCATTCAAGGCTGCTCCATTTGAATAGATGATCATCAAAGATGAGTAACCCTCATTGTACAGCATTTCCACATAATTAGAGGTATTTCTTGTCACATCCTCTGGAATTATCCCTTTATGGAGACTAAAGTTAATATAGAATGTGATTAAATCCTATATTCAAAATATTTTTGAAGTCTGCCTCACATTTAAAAAGTCAGTTCTAAACAAATTGGAAGAAATGATTTCTAGATGTACAGCCTCCATAAACTGTCTTATAAATTTATATTAAAACCCCTTCTATACAAGGATTAAGACACTAAATCTTTTTCTATGTGTTTTCATTTCCACTTACTAAACAAATTTGCTATTTAATACAGAAGATTTGCAGAAAAATGGAAATTCTGAATTCTTAAATATTAGGAAAAAATGTTTACATCATCTAGAAGCACTTTGCTATACTTTGTGGTTTGTTTGGTTTTGTTGGGGTTTTTTAATCTATTTATTCTGCATGCAGGATTTAATACTTTCAATATGATGTATTAAGCAACTATGCTTTGATGATAGTGTGTCTTGCCATATCTAGCACAGATAACAACAAATCACTGGAGATGCTTTATGGCATTATTCCAAAAGGAAAAAAAATGACACTTGAAGTAGGCTATTCTATCCCCATAGTAATAAATTAAAAATAAGGAAAATATTTTACAATCCTAGTACTCGAGAGGTTTTTTTCTTTAATCTGCCAGAACTGTTCCTCGCACATTAGTTTTGTTGAAGATACTGATATTGTGGTGTTTTTTTTATTTCACAGACATTTTCTGTCATCAACACCAGCCTCTCAATCTCTATCATCTGTGTTGGTAATCCATTGGTTCAGATGCCACTCTTGCTGATCACAAGAGATTTCCAAAGGAGGAACTGGGGCTGTATCTATACTTCATGGCAATTTTATTTGTCTCTCAGCAGTATTGGCCAGTTGGTAGATCAGCTGAAGTGTATGTGCACTGTGGGAGACGTACATGAGAAAAATGCACTTGAAGGTAGCCTTTGCAATGTTTTATTAGTTTAAAAGCAGTATAATTAAAATTAACCTACTTGCCCAGAAAAAGGGAAATACATCCTTTACGTGAGCAAAGCAAGAGTTAATCAAAAATTCAGTCCATGAACACCTGGTGGAAATAAAAGTGATCCTTAAACTAGAAGATATTGTCCCTGCTCTGCCTCAAAATTGCAGAACAAAAGATTTTTGAGTGGTTCAGTACAGTTAATTCAAGTGCACAATTAACTTTGGACAATTTGTCTTTACTTTGGTGACTTCAGAGTTGAGAAAATCATAGGAGATCTGCAATGAATGGCCAGGAAAAACTGTGCTAGACATATGCAGACTAACTATACAGCACTTTGCAGTCATTTTCCTTTTTTTAAAATGTGTATGATAGACTGCTGCAATGGAAATCTTATTCCAACTTTGCTCCCTGATATTATTTTCATGCCTTATTTTTGGAAATGTGTTGTGGGACATTCACTGATACTTTTATCTCTTATGAATCTCCACATTGTCATTATTGATGTTTTTGATAAACCCTGCTGGGTATACAGGACCCAGTACAGCAGACTTTCCAGAGAAAAATAATTCAGCATTCAGATCTGAATACTGAATGTGTTTTTTGGATCAGAGTTGATCAAAACTGTACCAAAAAAGCTCCTGACACCTTCTTGTTAGGCACCTTTCAGGCTAAAAAAGGAAAAAAATTCCATTCTCTGATATCTTTTTATTTCCTGAGAACAACAAGCTTTAGTCTTGATTTTAATGTATTTATCCTAATTAAGTACAGTTGCACTGACATCCAAAAAGTAACATCTTTGTAAGCCACCTGAGATCATAATCAGGAGCTCAGTACCAGAAATCTGATATTTCTTTAGTTCAGTGAAGTCTCTTTGAGGATCCTAGAGATGCTTGGTTTGGTTAATTGTGAAAATCTGTTTAGGTGATTCCAGACAGCCTGTATGCTCTCACATTTTAACTAATTGACTAAAAATAATACTAATCATTGTTTTAAATAAAAACCTTTGCAAATTACCAGGAAAAGACACCCATCAAGGTATTTAATTAGAAATATTTATTTGGTCTTCTTGCCATTAGACTTCAAAGGATTTTCTAGAAATAATTTCAGGGTGTCTAAAACACTTTACATTCAAAAAAAGCAATATGATTTTGAATACAAAATTCTTTAGTAAAGCTCTCTATTTATAGATTAATATAATATTTTCCTATGAATTTATTTCTTGAATATTCTGTAAGGGATCCTATATTTATGTTGTATGCTATCCAACTTATATTTAAAATACGTTTTCACCCCTGTGACAATGGTTTGTTAAATTATGTGATAAAATCTCCTCTGCTCACCCCCAGAAAGGGTACAGAGAGACAAGTTTGGTGGGACACTCAATACCCTGCCCTGGTTGATCCCAGGCCCCTCACAGGAGGCATCAGCCCATCAAAGGCTCATCTGCACCAGCCCAGGGGAGCAGAGAGGCCCAAGGGCAGGAAGGAACCCAAATTAGGGACTCAGAGAAGGGGACTTGCTGTCTGGACTGCTCCTAGGATTGTCCCAGGAGATCCTCTGCTCCATGATCTAGGTGTAAAACCATCAAGATGAGTCAACAGGAGTGACCTTCTGAAGCACCTTTCATCCTGAGGGGGGTCACTGCCCAGGGGTATGGAACACAGTTTAGAATGCAGGTGAAGAGCATTTTGGGATTGAACAGGACTTCTTACAGGATGTTTAGGGGAGGAAGCAGAGGCAGGGAATGGATGGATCTTGATGCTCTGGGGAGGACCAAGTTTGGGAAAACAGGAGGATAAGGAGATAAAATGTTGAGCTTGCAGGCTGGTCAGTATGCTTGGCTGGCCATGCCCTGCACCTGGTCAGGGCAGTCTGTCCTGTCCTCTCACTGAACTCCATTGCCTAATCATTCTATGTCTGTGGGGCTCTCTTGTGTGTGCATGTGTGTGTCTGGGGCTCTAAGTGCGGCCCCTGGAGTGGGACCAGGGCTTGGAGGCCCATGTGTCCATGATGGGGCAGCACCTGGAGCCAAAGGAGATGTGCGAGTACATATGTGTGTGCTGGCGAGAGGATGAGTGTTTGTGTTTGTGTGAGCACTGAGTGTGTTCATGTGCACGGATCTGTGTGGCCAGCAGTGTGTGTTTATGCATGGGGTGTATAGGTGTGTGTGTGCCTGCTGGGAACACATGCTCAGCCTCGCCGCTGGTTGGACTTGAGGGCACAAGTCTGCGGCAACCTTGACAGTTTTGGCCCCCTACTTAACACTTTATTGATTCATCATCCTCATGTTTTCAGACCTGTTATATTTATGTGATTTACTATGAGATTTATTCTAAAAGATTATGCGTCTAGCCTCTGCTGTTTGTCTAGCACTCCTGTTGTAGTCATTGATGAGGGAATGGTACCACGGTATGGACAGTGTGCTTAAGGTAGATGGGATGAATCACCTTGAAAGGACCTCTTTACTTTCATTGACTAGAGAGGCCTCTTAAATGATAACCTTAGACTAGATATGGAATTTTTAGATGGGTAGAGTTACATGAATTTAACACTTAGGAACCTGAAGATAACTTCATCTGAAGAAAACAGCATTTTGATGTTATAATCAGTAATTTGAAGTTATGGGACACATCTTCCCTTTGGTGTTTGCAGGCAGAATGAGTTCAGACCTGATTAAGATGAAGCCACATGGGCCTTCTTGTCTTGTTCTCCTTGTCTCACAAGTCTCTTGTCCCTGACAATAAATCTTTATTAATGAGAGAAGACAACGATGAGACTGTGAAAAGCTAAGAGAAAAGCCAAATTCTGTAACCTCTCCCCCTCACATATTCACAAAAAAAAAAAAAAAAAGCTAAAAATACATTATACTAATTCTGTAAATTTCTGCTTTCTTGCAGAGACCTTCATTTTTATTTTTAGAACAGAATGTTATGGTCAGCCAGAGACAAATAATGAGAGTAAAGACTGTGCAAGATCCTTTTTAGATAAAATTTGTATGAACATTCAAGGACTTTGCATTTGATAATGCATAGATTTCAGTTTGCCTACCTGTCACGGTTTAACCCCAGTCAGCAACTAAGCACCCCACAACTGCTCGCTCACTCTCTCCTCTGGTGGGATGGGGGAAAGAATCAGAAGTGTAAAAGAAAACTCGTGGGTTGAGATAAAGACAGTTTCATAGGTAAAGCAAAAGTCTCACACACAAGCAAAGGAAAACAAGGAATTAATTCCCCACTTTCCATTGGCAGGCAGGTGTTCAGCCATCCCCAGGAGAGCAGGGCTCCATCACATGCAACTGTTACTTGGGAAGACACATGCCATCACTCTGAATGTCCCCGTGCCTCCTGCTTCTTCCCCCAGTTTATATGCTGAGCATGACGTCATACGGTATGGAATGTCCCTTTGGTCAGTTGGGGTCAGCTGTACTGGCTGTGTCCCCTCCCAACTCCTTGTGCACCCCCAGCCTCCTCACTGGTGGTGTGGGGTGGGAGACAGAAAAGGCCTTGACTCTGTATAAGTACTGCTCAGCTATAACTAGAATATCCCTGTGTTATCAACACTATTTTCATCACAAATCCAAAACATAGCCCCATACTAGATACTGTGAAGAAAATTGACTCTATCCCAGCCAAAACCAGCACAATAGAAAAATATAATTTAGCATCACTGGAGATTTTAAGATCAAGAAGTCCTTGGAACAAAGACTTTCAGTGTTTCAATCCTCTTATGAACTAGGGTTGCCTAGAAAATAATGGAGAATATTAGCTACATGTTTAAATTAGGATTGCTGCTTAGGTGTTGTAGCTGTGTAGTTTAGACACTTACTATAAGAATCAGATTCTGGAAGCCTGGATATGAAGTAGTCTGATTAACTTACCACTTTCAGTAATTTAAGCACAATAGTTGTTATATTGCTTACATTATATCTCATAAACTTGCTAGTCTAATGGTTTTCTCTTCAGAGAAAAATCCATCATGATTGCAGGAAAATTTTGAGCTAGTGTGTTACATAGTCTTGCTATCACATTTCTGAAAAATAAAGAGTGTGAATTTCCTGTAATTACAGAAACCTATAAAGATTTTTATTAGGCACAGACATTTGGTCATGTTTTTCTCCAAAGCAGATGACTTGAGCATAGATCTATTACTGTGTCTTAATATTTTTGACAGTCTTTTACAGTTAGCACCTTGAAGTTTTGTTGCCTCTATAAAGGTAGCAAAACATAAGAAATATCTTCTGTGGGCTCCTTACCCCCCTTCACTGTCTCAATTTCAGGTTGGCTGTTTGGTTCTTTCTTTAACTTTCCTTTTATTGCCCAGCTACTGACTACTTCATTTCAAAGACCATAATTTCACTACTTTACTTAATACATTACCAGAGGAAACGTTCCATTTTGATAAGTTTTATAGTCTGAGTCAAATTAATCTTTCCAAATCCATTTTCTTCCATGCTGCAATTTATTAGTTCCTAATACTGTGATCCATGGGTCATCATTGGATAGGGTATCATCTCCATATAGGTTTCTAAGGTAGACAGAATAAATCACTATCCTAAATTATTTGTGTATCTCTATAGACTATAAATAGAGCTGAAAAAACTATGCTGGACTAAAATGTCCAACTTTTAAACAGCTAATAGAAAGCATAATGATAGCTATCCTACTCTTCTAGGCTTTTCCTACTGGAAATATACCTTCAGAGTCTTCAGAAGCAAATTATCTTCACCTATCTCAGATTTTTTTAGGATAAGATGAATCTTCTTCATTAGGTATTCACCATGTTTCATTCACCAAAGACGAGTGCATCAGTTTAGACCAGACATCTAACTTTTAGATGACTAAAGTTAGAGGAAATGAGTCCACAAAAGCATTTCTACCTTTGCTGAAAGGATCTATGCATGAATCAAGCTTCAGACATTGATTCTTCATATTATTTTAGTTAGCTTTATTTTTTCTCTTACAACATGCTTTTAGTGGCTTTTACTCTAACTTTCATAGATGTTACTTTGGCATAGATCGGACCGCAACCACATTCAACAACAATAGTGAAATGTGGGGAAAAGCATGCTCTCAAGTGGCTTGGCTATTTGGAGACTATGATAAATTAAGTTTACAACTGAAAACACTTTACAAGTGAGGAAGCCATCGTTGCTGATGCTAGTGCTTAAAGAAAGTAGTGGAATTTGTCCACTGAGTTGACTACAGAAAATTGATTTTGTATCAATAGAGGTACCAGGACTCAAACATGGAAATATAAAGAGGTCTGCACCATGTTAATGGAAGTATGGTTAAAGTATCTGTCAATAAAACCATCTGTTGTAAGTACTCTTCTAAACCTTATTATGGTGCAGAAAACTATAAGTATTAGAAGTCAAAGCTAATACTCTTGTTGGTGTCTGACATTCAGTATTTCAGAAAACACTAAAAGGTCAGATAATTAGATAACTTGTATGGCTCACCCAAGAGCATGTGTTTTGATAGCTCTCCTCTACTATCATTAACACATGTTAATGATAATTAATCTGTAATTTCAAGTCTTTACAAAAGGACAATGTTGATGTTCATGTTAAGTTAATATACTAGGATTTATTCTTAGGAAAAAATACACTCCTGCACAATTTTGCATAAAAACTGTGCACCTGCAAAACACAAAAGCCCACCAACCTGGTTTGTTTCTACATATTTTGCCCTAATAGGTGCTCAGTAGATGTATTTACAAGAAAATGACTGATTGAAACAAGGAAGTCATGGGAGGGCTTTGAATATGATGATTTATATGAGTAGATGATGGATATTTCAATGTTCAGAAGTTTAATTTTGGAGTTCAATTCAGTGTCTTCTGTAAAAAGTTTGATAATTCACCCATACATATTAGAAAAAATATTAGATCAACTCAGATAAATGGAGTCTTATATAAGCAAGATTATTTTTACTATGCTTGATAGTCATACCTCATAACATAAACACAATTTGAATTACAATTTGAAGAACAATTGTTTTAATTTGTGAGATATGTCTATATGTTTTATCTGAACATTAAAATCCATGAGGCATGTCTTACATGCCCCTATCCTAATACTTGGACCCCTTTCAGCTGACAAGATCTGAACTACAAGATGAGAAAATCCAGAAGACTTCTAGATGTACTGTTTGTTATCCTATTGAATGATGAGTGAAAACAATTTTGACCATGACCAGACTGGATTTATCTTGTTTGTCATATCATTCTCAGATGATAAAATGACACTTAATTCCACTGAAACCATAGAGAACTGACACTTTCTGGACTACTCTGGTGGGCCTTGTTCACAATGTTCAGTGGAGCTCTGAGGACTGAGTTGGCCCCAAGGCTTGTTTACAAAAAGTTCCCAAACTACAGCCTGGGAAACATGGAATAACAATAGCGCACACTGGAATTCTATTAACAAATCTTGTAGTTGGTGCATTACTGCTGGGGAAGAGAGAGAGTCACTTAAAGAAATGTGATAGCCTTGTTATAGGACATGGAAACACAAGTTGTTCTTCTTTCTCCATATGTGAGGTACTGGGAGCAGTCTGTCTTGTGTATGACTCTTTTGGGTTTCAGTGTGGCTCTGTGAAACATAGCTTGCTGTCCTCTGTCTGGAAATAGATGCTGAATTTGAAATATCCATTTGGTTTCTATATATTCAACTACTGGTTAAAAAGATCAGATTGTATAATCAGCTAATTTTATAATCCTTTTTACCAGGAAATATAGAACTCAAATAAATTGAGCCTCCCAACATTTACACCCTAGAAGGCAGTGCTTTCACTTATAACATAAGGCCAAAGCTCAACTAGAGTTGAAACGGGCCAATGTTGTGTCAAACAACAAAATAAGTTTTTTTAAAGTACATTAATAGCAAAAGGAGGTCTAAAGAAAATGCTGGACAGATACTTGTTGAAGGTGGTCGCCTTTAATAAAGGTGATAAATAGGGCTGAAGGAAAAGTGGAGGCATTCAATACTTTCTTTGCTTCAGTCTTTAATACTAATGATAGACTTTGGGCTGCCTGGTCTGCTGCATTGGAAGACCATGACTGCAGGAACAGTGACTTTTAATTTGTGGATACTAAAAATGTAGGGAACCAGTTGTAGCAGCTGAATGTTCATAAGTCCATGGGGGACTTAACATTGGTGTGGCCTCACCTTGAATACTGTGTGCAGTTCTAGACCCCACAGTTTAAGAAGGATGTTAGGTTACTCAGATGAATCCAGAGGAAGTCGACAAAGCTGGTGAAAGGGCTGTGTATTTGGTCTGGTTGAGATAGATTCAATTTTCCCAATAGCAGCCCTCATAGTGCTGTGCTTTGTACTGGTAGCTAGAAAGGTGTTGATAACACACCAGTGTTTTGGCTACAGCTAAGCAGCACTCGCACAGCATCAGAGCTGTCTCTCCAACATTCCCCCTCACTGGTAGGCTAGGGGTGGGCAAGATTTTGGGAAGGCACATAGCCAGGACAGCTGATCCAAACTGACCAAAGGGGTGTTCTACACCATATGACGTCTGCTCCGCAATAAGAGCTAAGAGAAAGGAGGAGGAGGGGGGTATTGGTTATTAGGACATTTGCTTTATTAAACTGACTTTATCTTGACCCACGAGGTTTTGTTTCCATCTTATTTTCTCCTCACTGTGTCCTGCTGAGGAGGGGAGTGATAGACCGGCTTGGTGGGCATCTGGTGTCCAACAAGGTCAACCCACCACAGTCCTTTTTTAGCACTCAACATGGGGCATAAGGAATTCAAGATAAGGATAGCTGGGAGAAGTAACAGGTAAAACATGGACTGAATGATGTTATAGAGTGGAATGATCATGGGGAATTTTTGGTTGTTGTAATTGTGAAGGGACAAGGGGTGGATTGAGTGTAAATTGTCCATTTCGTTTGGTGTTGTGATGGGGAATATTTTTTTTTTGTTGTTGTTGATATGATTGAAGTTTGTGAAGATTGTATGATGAATGTGAATTTTAATGATAATGCTTAAATATGTGATTCACAGAGGCAAGGAGTGGAATGTACTGGGTTTGCATGGCAAGGTTTTGTAGTGGGGGGGCTACAGGGGTGGCTTCTGTGAGAAGCTGCTATAAGTTTCCCCTATGGCAAATAGAGTCAATGCCAGCCGACTCCAAGACGGACCCACCGCTGGCCAAGGCTGAGCCCATCAGTGATGGTGGTAGCACTCTGGAGTAACATATTTAAGAAGAGGGGAAAAAAAAGTTGTGCAAGATCAATTGCAGCCTGACAGAGAAGTGAAACACCTATGTGAGAGAAACAACTGTGCAGACACCACAGTCAGTGAAGAAGGAGGGTGAGTTAGTGCTCCAGGTGCTGGAGCAGATATTCCCCCGCAGCCCGTGGTGCAGCCCATGGTGAGGCAGCTGTGCCCTGCAGCCCATGGAGGCCCATGGTGGAGCAGATCTCCACCTGCAGCCCATGGAGGACCCACACCAGAGCAGGTGGATGCACCCAAAGGAGGCTGTGATCCCGTGGGAAGCCCATGCTGGAGCAGGGTCCTGGCAGGACCTGTGGCCCCCTGGAGAGAGGAGCCCACGCTGGAGCAGGTTCTTGGCAGGACTTGTGACCCCGTGGGGGACCCACGCTGGGGCAGTCTGTGCCTGAAGGACTGCACCCTTTGGGAGGGACCCACACTGGAGCAATTAATGAAGAATTGTAGCCTGTGGGATGTTCATGGAGAACCATCTCCCATGGGAGGGACCCCATGCTGGAACAAGGGAAGAGTGTGAGGAGTCTTCCCCCTGAGGAGGAAGGAGTGACACAGACAACATGGGATGAACTGACCGCAACCCCCAGTCCCTGTCCCCCTGTGCTGTTTGTGGGGAGGAGATAGAGAAATTGGGAGTAAAGTTGAGCCCGGGAAAAAGGGGCGTGTGTGTGTGTGTGTGTGTAAGGTGTTTTTAAGATCTGGTTTTATTCTCATTATCCTGCTCTGATTTGATTGGTAGTAAATGAAACTAATTTCTCCAGATTGAGTCTGTTTTGTCCATGACAGTAATTAGTGAGTGATCTTCCTGTCCTTATCTCGACTCACAAGACTTTCTTTATCTTTTCTCTACCCTCCCCAGCTGAGGAGGGGGAGTGATAGAGCATCTTTGGTGGGCACCTGATGTCCAGCCCAGGTCAATCCAGCACAGGCTGGAAAGCATGTCAGTGTCTAAGGACTCTGGGTCTGTCTAGTTTGGAGAAAAGGAGACTGAGGAGCAACCTCATTGCTCTCAACAGATTTCTGAGGAGGGGAAGTGGAGACGGAGGTGCTTATCTCTTGTCCCTGGTATCCCATGACAGGACACATGAAAATGGCTCAAAGCTGCACCAGGGGAGGTTTAGACTAGACATTAGGAAGCATTTCTTTACCAAGAGAGAAGCCAAACACTGAAGCAGGCTTCCTAAGGAAGTGGTTGATGGCCCATGCCTGTCAACGTTTAAGAGGCATTTGGACAATGCCTTTAACAATATGCTTTAATTTTTGGTCAGTCCTGAAGTGGTCAGGCAGTTGGACTAGATGGATCAGTGTAGGTGCCTTCCAATTAGAATTCTATTCTATTCTATTCTATTCTATTCTATTCTATTCTATTCTATTCTATTCTATTCTATTCTATTCTATTCTATTCTATTCTATTCTATTTACAAATTAGCATAGTGAAATTAACAGAATATAATAAATTTCAAGGAAAAAAACAATTTCCAATTTGGGGAATACTAAATAATCATTGCTGATTTCATTGTGATAAATATACCAAACACCACTCTAATGCATGGCTTGAATGGGTTTCTTAAAGCTTTACATCAACCATTTTCAAGAACTCAGTGCAGAAACGTTTTGCAAAATGCAGTGGTCAGTGTGGTTCATGATGTCAGATTCAATGTTCATAACAATGTCATCTGACCTTAAAAATGTGAAACTTTAATTTTGTGAATAGCTTTATTTTGATTTCTAGTGTGTAGAAAGTGTCCATCCTACATTTTCTGCAATCTGCAAGTCTCTCTTTAGAAGTATACCTTATAAGATTCTTCAATTACTCCCCAAGTAGCAAAGCTATAACAAAAGCTTAAACACCCACTCCCTTAAAGAGCGACTTAATAGTTTAAAGCTTTTTTTTTTTTTTCCACACTCGACGGGTTCCAAAATGCTAGTTTTGATACCCGTCTTTGGAGGGCAATAATATTGTGTCACACAATAAATAATGTATGTATGAAAGAGTTTAGATTCATGTAGTATTAAGTATGCTAGACTCCATTGTATTCAGGTTCTTATACCATTGCTAGGTTATCTGAGCTGCTTCAAGATTTTCAGTTAGTGAGGCAATGTAACACCTGTCATTTAGCAATGACCTGAGTAGCTCATTCAATCTTGTATTATTCTGACTTTTGTTGAAGGTACTAGATGCTGTCATGATGCCAGCATACTATATAATTTTTTGCTGATTATCTTTGAGATCACAAACAAGTAAATGGCATTTCTACTTAAGACTACTTTTATATACTCAAAATGTTCTCAATTTTCAAGTTAATCAAAATCTGGTATGAGTCTTTTGTTGTGCATGACAACCATTCTGGTGCCTCTGACACATATTTTCTGCATGATTCAGTCCTACAACTGGTACTTCAGTATTTTACTTGGTTAATGAAATCCTTTCTCAGGTTGAGAATATATAAAGCATCTATGTAAACGTAGTAACAATATGTAAATGTATGAACAATAAACTACAAATGATCTTGGGAAATATTTAGTTACTGGCTCAGTGGGTGTCTTAGAAAAAAATAGTAGTAAATATTTAACCTGTGTAAAAAGATGAATGTTTAAGTTGGCTTTTTGTCAAATCATTTCTAGAACTGGTTCACAAAATTTACAAACTTGCTTTTCATAAACGTATTTCTATAATCTTTCCTGTAAGGCTATTTATTCAAATAATGTAAATGCTTAGTCTGCTAACCTCTGCGTGTATCTGAAATGAACTATGATTGTAGATTAAAAAGAATAATTTTCCTCTGAGGTATTTCAGCTTTGAATATGCATACATAGATACAAACTCAGGGACTCAGAGACCAACACAGACAAATTATTCCTAATCTCAAAGTAACATGAATATACACAGCTCAAGCTATTAGGGTATGTACAAAGAAAAAAATCTTGTTGCTTCTTATGTATCATGACAAAAACTTCTACAAGGAGAATGAAATCTGGCTTAGTTAATATTTATTGAACTTGACGTTTTTCTTTTACATGACTTGAATATTGTATAACTATTTAGTTTTACTAGATGGAGTAGGTTGAAGGGAAGCAAGGTGGCATTTCTATTAAAACTATTACATACACTTTGTAGTTGCTGGTTACATATATACTGCTTTAATGCAGTATAATATATATATGCCCCTGTTAAAGGGGGCAATCTAGCTGTGGCAGCATAGACTCTGTCAAGAGTAAGGGACAGCAGACAGACTCAGGCAGACAGATGAGAGAGAGAAGGAAATAAGGAGGTAATGTAAGTCAGCAGCCTAAGGTTTTTGTAGGAAGCATGGCAAGGGACAAACTTAGGGAGTAGCTTGCCATGAGGCAAGTGTGCAGATGTTTTGCCCAGCTTTTCTCAAGTGAAAGGCAAATGGAAGGTGCCTGAAGATGTATTTTTTTTAAAACATAGTTAGTGATGTAGACTGGAATCACTGTCTGAAGAAAGTGGGGAGTCAGCCAGCCAGTTGATGATAGCTGAAATGAGATGTTAAAGAAAACTGGTCTTTTTTTCCCACTTCCCACTGAAGGAAAAATTAAAGGAACCACATACACACACATATAAAATAGATTTTTGAAAGCAAACTTGCTGAGAAATGTATAGAGAAGATCAGTGCTTTGGAGCTGAAAAAGTACACGCTCAGGCCAGAGATAAGAAGTACATTTTTAATTGTGACAAGAATTAATTACTTATATTTGATTGTAAGTTACATCAAAGACTAGAGTCCAGTTAAGGGTTTATCTGCATGTGTGTAAACCTGCTCTTTCCACCTGCTGTCCAGAGCCTGTAAGGCAAGCTCTTAATTTGGTAGAGAGCTGCAGAACAGTATGACGTGTTGGTACAAAGCTGAGCTGGATGCAACGTGGACTGACTTGCACTAGTAAGGTCCATTCTTAGTTATGGTACGAGGTCACATTAATGTAGCTATAGAGCTTCAGGTCAAAAACTGGCTGGTATTTAACAGCTTGGGAAATGGAAAGAATGAATATCCAACTTCCTGTGTACAGGTATCCTTGAAGAAATGCTATAACGAAAAGAGATGTCATTGATGGCCCACTAGAATAAGTGGATGAAGTTCCTTGAATTGTGCTATTTAGTAGATAAGCTGACATTAGCAACATCCCTCTGGCCATAAAATCTATTACTCTGTATGAAAACAAATGAAAAATGGGAGATATCAAATAATGAGGAGTGAATGTAATGTTATTATTTGAATGGCTACATCTGCTATTCATTACAGTATTTAAAATAATTTCCACCAGCAGAATGATCACCACGTCTTGCCTGAGCTGCTTGTTTGCGTCAGTCTTGCCATGTCGTGATTTGTGTCTGCATGGAAATAAGGAAATCTGTTACTGTCACAGTTTGACAGTGTGTGACAAAATGAAACGCCATAAATTATTTATCCTTTATTCATTATTCTTAGATCCATCACATTTATGAACATTGAGCTCTATAAATTTTAATTCATTTATTCATTTAAATACATCCCTCCAGAAATTTTTTAGGACTGAAAAAATGAAGATTATGTAAAGCTGAAGTAGCCCTCTCTGGACAAGTTGGACAAATGGACAGGGAGTATTATAGTGAAATTTAGCTGCGTTAAGCATAATTCTTCATGGAATCTACTGAGGTTTGTAAATATAATTCATATGTGTATTTTCTGCAGTATATCACCTTTGATGCTATTAAATCAATCCTCAATCAATGTTCCTTCTTGGAACAGTGGCTGAAATACTTATTTTAAAGTAGTTTAAACAAGGTTTGTGGTCTTATTTCCATGATACTAGGTAGAAACTCCCATTTCTGGGGTTTAGGAAGAAAGTGCTGCTTATGGCCACCAGAGGTCTTACAGAGATTTCATTGAATGCCTTGAAAATACACAGAAAGATTTAAAATAAAGATGAGAACTTTGAACTGTTTGCTTTTAATTTATACTGAAATTGACAAACATGGAAACATTCATGAAAGTCAAAACAGATTTATTGTGGGATTTTTTTTCAGTAAAAGGGTGAAAATATTTTTATGCATTTTGAACCTAAAAGTCTCCATAGCACATCATCAGTTTCTTTACAGCTGATGCAATGAATAGCCAACATCAGAAACACTGAGATAATTCCTCTTTTCATGTTGTAACCTAAAGTCCTAATTAAGATAAATTCAGGGTAATTGACTCCCTTAAAACAAGGGCACATAGAATAAATGATTATTCAAGAACCATGCTACTGTATTGTACTCTAGTTGCTGGAAAGCAATTTGGAGGTAAGCATTATTTGGACAGATTTTTGTTTGCTTTTGTGGGCATTCTGAGATCTAAGCAGACTTAAGGACAACTTCTGGTTCGAGCACCAGTTGCTGTTTGTGTTGGTTTGAGAATTCTTTCCTTTGATTGCCACAGTAGTCCAACAAGGCAGAGAAAATGCAAATTCAAAGTTGCTGGACAACATCTGATTGTGCTCTTCAGGTGTCTGCCTGCTTTGCCTCCCACACCCATGAATATGAAAGTAGGTCATGGAAAGTGGAACAACTTGAGGAGAGTTTAGCATCGCCCCAGTGGAGATATTTTGACCACTTTGGTGACTTAGTTGCTTATAAAGAAATTTATTTCTGAAGGTAAAAAGGTCCTCAGTTATATTTTGAAAATTAAATGCTTCTGAATCTTTCCCATGATATTTCTTTCTTATGAATGGCCTGATAAAAAGCATACTATTTTCTTTATTTGAATCAGGAATTAAGGTGATTTATGGCAACTCTGTTAATAACTTACTGCTATGCCCCATTTATTAATAGAGAATACATAGCTAGTCAGTAGAGAAAAGAAAAAAATTACTTGCTTAGTCCAGCATCCTGGAGTGTTCAACTGAGGGAACAAAGGAGGATTGTGCTGCTTTTTTAATGGTCAAGTAATTTATGAGTTCTTTAGTATCAAGAATATGAAGAGTTAGCTTTTCTTAGTATGTCTGTGTACTAGGTCTGGTTGGGATGTGTTTAATTTTCTTCATTGCAGCCTACATGGTTCTGCGTGTTGGATTTGTGGCTAAAACAGTGTTGATAACAAACTAATATTTTAGCTATTGCTGAACAGTGCTTGCGCAGAGCCAAGTCTTTCTCTTTCTACCACTCTACCTGTCCTCCCCTCCCAAGTAGGCTGAGGGTGGTCAAGAAGTTTGGAAATGGCACATCTGGGACAGCTGACTCGAATTAGACAAAAGGATATTCCTACCACATAATGTAATGCTCAGCAATAGAACTGTAATAGAGGAAGAAGGAGGTGAAGGTTTTTGGCTTCCAAGGTGGCTGTTGCTTGGAGACTGGCTGGGCATCAGTCTGCTGGTGGGAGATGGTGAGTGAATGCTTTTATCAAGGAGAATTGTCTCTCCTTGATAATGCTCAGGCTCTGTTCAGGAGATAGTGGGGTGTTAGTAGGGCTAGGAATTGATCCTTCTAGTCAGTATAGATGAAGTCATCCTGTTTTGGGGGTAGAAAAGAATCTAGCTTATGGGTGCAAGTTATACTTACAGACATACATATAGTCCTTTTGATGCTTTGCTTCTCTCTGGCCCAATGAATGTTTAAATGGGCTATGCAAAAGGAACAAATTCAAGGTAGGTGTTTGAGAGCCTTTCTCCCAGTTTAATGATTCAGTTCCTGGTTGCTACAGATTTCTTGAAAAACAGGACAGTTAAGCTTGAATACTTTAAGGTAAGAGAAATTGTATTCAGTTCTTTTACAAACTGTAGCAGCTTTCAACGATGGAAGATGGGAAAAAAATAAAAAAGAAGTGGACACAAACATCGTCTCAGAGTTTTAAAATAAGTTAATGAAAGACAGAAGGACCTATTTCCAAAACTGAAGAATGTGAATTCTGAGTGGAAATAGACATTTCCAGTGACAACAAATAAGGTATCTTAAGTGGAAGTTCAGTCTGAAATCCACCTCTCCTTTGCTTGCTGAAGGCAATTCCTCAGTAAGTGTGTTGACAATTATCAGGCAGTTTCTGAGGTCTCTTAATTTCTGTGTAAGTAGCCTAGTTACTTAGATCAAGACTGTATTCTGTTGCGGTGAACCCAAGCCTGGATTCATCCCACCACCTAACTTCAGAAATGTAATTGAAACATTTACCTTGTAGTTTTACTAAAGTGCCTACAGAGTGACTAGACAGGACATAGTCTCACTGAGAGAAGGACTGCACATGTGAGATCTGAATCACTCTGGATACCCATACTTCTTTTCACTGGTTTTAGAAGGAACCATGGGTATCTGTTTCCCTGACAGAAATAGCTCTGCTTGGAAGAAGACTCTGGGCTCAGAGATGAAAGGCATTCTGTGGACACAGATACTTGACTTATTTTGTTTAGGAAGGGATCAGCAAAATATGGGGCACTCCGAAGCTCTAAGAATTATAGTGAGAAGTGAGAGTATATGATTAATCCTCATATGTGTAAAAGTTGAAAAGAAGCTATTCATAACTTAAATAGTGGCCAGAATGTTGCAGAAATGGTATAGTATTATCTCTGATTGAAAAAAAATACTAAATAAATATCTAGGATGATAAGTAACAATATCCAACATTCATCAAAAGAATATAAGCTATCTTATAATATGTTTTTACATCTTTCTTCTTAAACCTGATGATGTAGGAATCAATAAAACAACAAAAAAAAGTTAATTATACAAGTTGGAATAACAAATATAAGAGCAGTATTCAAAAACATATAATGCATTTAAAATAAATATTTTTACAAAAAGTTCCTCCTGGATATGGTCTTGTCATTCTTCCTTTTTAAAGCCTTAATCCTGTTCCCACTGAAGAATAAAGTTTCACCAGCTAAATTTCAGTTACTTTAAATCACAGATGTACTTAGTGAAAAATGGTAGACAGTTTTCCAAAGGTATGAATTAACAATTTTTACTTCGTCTGTAGAAGCTTGAAAAATCATCCTTAATTCCTCCACTTTCGCAGCTCCCCAGAAAAAATATACATTGTTAAGAAAACATCTTCGTTGTGATAACAGTTTTTATTCTTTAAATGAAAATGAAAATAAATGTAGTTCAGATGCCAGAAATTTCCCTTGTTTTCTTCCCCAGTGTGAGACACTGTCAAGTGCTGTAGCAATGTCTGATGCTTCCCTGCTGTTGTTTACCAGAGGACCAAAGAGCTTCCATAATTCATCTACTTGCACCATTTTTAAGGTTAGTCTTTTTCTAAGTGAATGTTCATTGATTTTTTTTACATTTTTTTTGTGCATGAGCATATATAAAGTACACACAGTTAGGAACAATCTCTCCTTAAAACTGAATCATACAGAAATATGTCTTTTAATACATAGGCCCTATCTTTTTTCATTTTTTTGAAGGTTGCTTTATATCACCTATGTTATGGGCTTTATATCATTCTTTCTGAATGTTTAGCTTTTCAGAAGTGTGACTCACCTGCATCACACCCAGTGAGCAATTTTTTTTCCTCTCTCAGCTTTCAGACCCTTATGACCAGTCTTTCAAATACAACCCCTGGGTCTTCTGCAACACTGAAATTCTCACATTTGGCTTCTTAATGTCTCTCATCCTGCAATAACAGGAACTGATAGAGGCTGGTTTACTGAGTGAAAGCAAGCTGGTAATTAATGGACATATGGTGAAGTAGAGCAGTGTCAGTTGGATCCTGATCCTGAAAATCAGCACCTTTTTTCCCCCAGGAATAAGGTGTGGTTGGCAATTTTACTCAGATGCAGAGGGCAGGCAGATGGTGCACAGGCATTGCTTGTGTGCAGGGCAGAAATTTCTGGCTGTACCTTATCAGTTATCAGACTTCCAGGGACTGTGGATTAGTGAGGGAGAGAAAGGACATTTCACACTCATATTTACACATGAGTAAGAGTAACAGAGGATGTCTTTTTCTTTGGGGAACTTTTGAGGGGTCTTCCAGAAGCAGAACTGAAGCTTCAGCTGAGGCAAATGTTGACTGTGTCATATTTGAACATAACCCTGAGTGTTATTTATACCCTCTTTACACCTGGCTTCAAGGGCACACCTCAGAGTGAACAAAGACTATCTATGTCAATAAGTATTTTCCAGAAATAATCCCTGGCCTGTTATCTAGTGTTTGTATTTAATTATGCAGTCATTTTTAATGACAAAATTAATATCAAAAAGACAAAAAGTGCAGTCATTCTTCTTGCTGCTTCACTGGTATGTTTGTTTCTTTCCCACCCAAGACAAATAATTTTAGATAGCATATTGCAAATATTCTGGAAGTGTTTTTTATGTAAAAGTGTCAGGATGCAATTTCCATAAGAATAGTTGTATTTTTTGTGGAGATCCAGTCTGATGTCACCCTGTGAGACAGACAGGTTCATTTGCTACAGTGTTTGTTCTGTCTCCATTATCTGCAGAACCCCAGGCAAATAGTTTACAGTGTGGACAGTATCCCAGAGCCAAGCAAAAGGCTGTCATGTCTGGTGATATTTGACAGTTTGCAGAAATTGTTCAGGGAGCAGGGTATTTTTCTTATAGCTAATAAGGCCAGCACGTTCTCAGATTATCAGATTCACACTTTCTAATGATTTCTTCCCAGTTTTACTATACCACAATGACAGGCTGGAATGTCATTTGATAAGCACCAACTAAACATATGTAACAGCCATTTCTGACACATGCAATTTTAATGTATGCTGACTATTCAGACTGACATAATCCAAAAGTGGCATCTGTTTTGAGACTTCATATTTTGCCTTTCAGTCAGGTGTGAAATGAAAGTTCTTTGATAGTATGAAATATTGCTGTCTTGCGTTGACATGGAGTGTCAAAGCATCCTTGGGTCAGCTCACCACATCTGTTAGCAGTCCTCTGCACAGAATTTCTGTGGAAACACACATCAAAAATGCATTGCTAACTCAGCGTGGCATTTTGCTTTCTGCTGCTGGGCCACGGCTAATGTTATGAAACTGCCAAACCAGCGGTAAAACAGGTTTTCCTTTAGTTCCTCCCTACTTAATTATCAGTGACTCACGAATTGCCTTTCATTTTCACTGTGTCAATCCTGGCAATCCCAGTGCTCCAAATGACCAACTAATGACATGGCAGCAAAGGCATTTCAGATGTCTTGGTTTAGAGCTGAGTTTAGCTTCTACTTAGGAGTGTTAACAACCTCATAATTAGATTTCTTTCTAAACTTAAACTGGATTCTGTAAAAGATCCCGGAGGTTTAAGGCCAAGCAATCATTTTGCTAGAATTACAACCATGTCCTTTATCCTACCCAGCTTTTAACTGCCATACTTTTTACTGTGCTGCTTCCTCGTCTTTGGTTTTATTCATGGAGTTCTGGAGACTGAGGGCTGTGCTTTAACTCTATGAGAGACGACTTGTAACTCTCCAAAAACAGGGCCTGAGAGAAACAGGCCTGTGAGAAAAAACAGCCTGAGAGAAATAAGGGATGGGGGGGGGTGGAGTCCCTCCCAGCTGATGAATGTCTCAAACACTCACAAGTAGTGAAACTATAGCAACGGGGTGGATAGTGTGGAGTTTGGAGCTGATAAGGCTGCCTGAATAGTGCAGGATGCAGCTGGAGGAGGGAGTCTTGTCAAGGCAGGACAGTTCTGCTCTAGTGCATCTTGTAAAGTTTCAGGGACCATCTGTCCAGTGAATGACCTTTGCTTCATTATCCATGAAATGAATATTAAAGTTGACACCCTGAATATGTTAATGAAGACTAACGAGATCATGCTAATTACATCATTCCATGAAACACCTTACCCCTCCCCATACATGGGATACGTAGGTATGTGGGTCGACCTAGGGGACAGTCCCAAAGAAAGCGTGTACACATTGAGGGGGAGGGTCAAGGAGTAAAAGGGAGAAAAAAGAAAAAAGAAGACATGAAGAAGGGAAGAAGATGGATACATCCCTGATGAACTTGGACGGAACCAACAAAGGAACCCGAACTCGTGATCTTTATTTCTCTATTCTCTCTATCTCTCTCTTTTCCTTATCCCCTTTTCCTTCACTACCATTAAGTAATGCAAGGCATACTGTATTGATTGCCACAGGTCCTTATACACTTAGCCAATTATCGTGTATCCAATTAGTGCATTGTGGGAAGTTAATAAATATCTGGACTTTGAGACTTGTCTCACCATTGTCCACTCCATTGGGAATTTATGAATCTACAAGCCACTTGTCTCCCTTGCCTGAGCGGGATGTGACAAACTTAGATCATGAATTGGTTTCCACTGTTTTTCCGCATTCACCCTTCTTAGGCAGTAAAAATGGGTAAGCTTAAGCATTTCCATTCCTCATGAGATGCCAGGGAAAGGAAATTGGCTAAATGGAGCAGAACGTGATGAAAGGAGAAAGGGAGAGAGACAGTGAGGTGAAATAGTTTTCTCCCTTCCTTGTCTCACCAGCCAGTCCACCATCACACACTTGCTGTGCAGTTACCTCCAGCCAGTCTGCCCTGAGCCAGATGAGCTGTGCAGCAATAATCTGTAAATGACCAGTGTGCAGTTAAGGAGATGTTTCCATAAGGAATTGGTGCAATATGAAGCAAGAACACTGCCATAAGTGACAGCAACTCATGTCACAACATTCAAGCGGAGATGCGCTCTTGGCACATGAGAGTCGTGAAGTGCCGAGGCATTACACTTTGCAGCCTATCCAAGGACTAGTCAGCCTTCAGCTTGACCTATTTCATCCATGCTAACAGCACATTGTGTAACAGCTGCTGCTGTGGCTACTGCAGCCTCAGGACTGAAGCAGCTTCCATTGTTCTCTTTCTTCCAGCTTGTGAGGGCTAATGGACTGAATCCATTGCTTTCCTGCAAAGAAGTGATATTGATTTCTACACAAGCACATCATGTCTATGGAAATCCAGACATAAACATACATAAGAACCTTTATCTACAAATTTTCATCTTTGGGAATGTAAAGTCATATATTTATAAAAGCCTAAGTAATCTCGAAGTAATCCCATTCAATAGAGAAAGTAAAGCAGGGAAGAAAATGAAATGAAAGTGATATGTGTTTTGAAATACATACAGTAATTGTTTCTAACTATGAAGAACCATAAATCACAATATATTTTATGTCTGAAGCATAATAATAAAAACAATCAAATAGTTTCTATCTATCTCAGCAGTTTTGCAATACAAAAAGACAAAAGACTTGGGAACCTTTAAGTTCCTGTTATTTTTTGCTAATGGTTGGTTTAATAAAGTTGTTCCAAAATAATTGTTCAATTAAACAAAGCCTTATCTTAAACTTTTGAAATAATAATTAAAAAAAGCCCTCTAAAATTTTCTAATTTGCCAACAGGTTCCTTATGCAGCATGAAACTTCTCTTAATTTGTCTCATAAGATTTAGCATTTAGCTGCCAGACACAATTTTTTAATTCTGTAGAATTCTTGTTAAATAAAACCCAATTTACTTTCCTGGGATTCAGGTTCCTAAAAGCAATTCACTGTCCTGGAGAACAAAAGATGATGAGTAACTTCTAATCTATGCAGAGCACGCCTTCATTTTCTTGTCATCAAGCATGGCTCTTCTGTTTGGAGCTTCTCCAAGTTAAGTCATTCATAATTCTTGTTCTCACCACTCATAAATACTGTCAGGGAGTAAATCAAGTGCTACAAAAAAACCTTATTTTGAAATCCTGCTTAGGATTTCACAACCTAAAGAGAAACTGTAGTGGAATTTATATGCTTAAATACAGAAACAAAACACTTAGGCAACGTAGACATCAGAGGCACTTAAGTGGTCCTATAGAACTACTTATACCCTTAAAATTCTAACATTGTGTATACCCAGGGAGAGAGACTCTGACTGACAGAATGACAGGCTGAGGGGAGCATATCCAAAAGAGGGCAAATATCTGGTCTCTAGTAACTGTTTCAAGTCTGCTTCTACATTTATTGCTAAACTCTTGATGGCTAATAAAGAAAACAACAGTGCCTCTTTCCCTTAACTTTAGTGTTGGGAATTGTCCCCCATGCCTCCTTTCTCCCACAAGGGTCCTCATCATATCATTTTCTACTATGTGTTGTTCTCCGTCTTTGTTAGAAAAAAATTCTTTCTCTCCTGCCCAATGTTAAAACCACAACACAGTCTGTAACACTCTCTTGTGGGCACTGGAAAGAGACAATTATGCAGAGTTGATTTATCCAGAAAACATACAATGGCAAGATCTTTTAAGCATTCTTCTTACAGATATGTCTATTTGTGTATTTAAGGCTTTTGTTAAACATTTTAACTGATATTCTGAACTGAGAGATCATGTTTAATTGTTTATAACCACAGTTTCACTAAGTGTGTTCAGAATCATGGATTTCTAACATACAGTCCCCAGCCCCTCGTGTGACTGATTCACATCCTTGGTTCCTGCATGTTTGTTTCCTCGCACTTGTAAAATTGTGTCCTGTTAAGCAAATAATTAGTCTGCTCTTTATTTCTCCTCTGTTTATCTCTTCACTAACCTTTGTGTTGCACATAAATTTATGAACAGATATTCTATAGACTTTTTTCCTTTTTTTTTTTTTTTTTTTTTCCCCATTGGACCACTGATATTAACTTAAAAGGCTCACCCAGAAATCTGTATGTGCATATATTACTTTGTCAGGCTGAGAGGCTAAGCTCTTATGTATTATGTATAATACATATCTCTCCTGGTCATGAGACTAAAGGAAATGACTTGCTAAATGAGCATACTTTAATAGCACATTTTTACAACTGTTTTGAAAACATTTTAGTTTGCATATTTTCAATATAAAAATTACATTTTAAAATAATAAGGAATAGGGAGATGCATATAATTGTGCATATAATTGCTATATAGGGATATAGTGGTAATTAAATATCTTTTTTTCAGTGCTGGAGCATATTGACAGAATTTATATTTATGAAATTTTATTAGAATATCAGAGGACCTACATTTACAATACTGGCTTATAAACTGAAATCTGACTTTCTGAAACATTTCACGATGTCATTTGAAACCATCTAACCTCTTCCATCTTAAAATGCAAGAAGAGCTGTTACGTGCATTTGAAAATTATTTTGAAAGTGTAATTGATAAGGTAGCCTGTTCTGAACAGTGATTGTTAAGTGCTGTTCAATATCACTGAGGTAAAGCTCAATTCATGACAAAATATGAATGTGTGATCTAACCATTTATCAGATCTGACACTAATACATTTATATATTTTAAAAAGGAATAATTTTAAATCAATAGCAATTATTAGTGGATCTTAAGAAGATAACACGCAGTACTGCAGTGCTACCTGAAGTAAATATTGCATTGTTTAGTAGATTTAGTAGAAAGGATTCTATGCTGTGTTAGAAACACAGTATCTGAGTTGTGAGCAGTTTACTGCTATTGTATTGGTATAAAATATCATATGTGCCTACGCACAAATTGCAAAAATTTTTTATGGACAATTTCACAAACACAGCATTGATTGCAAACAGCACCGGAGGAGCTAATGTATTTAAATTAATGACTTTTTGACATCATATGCTAGTTTCTCAAAACGTAATACTGGAAATGCTAACACCCAACTCAGAAGCACTTGGGAGACTTCAGCCAGTCTGATTCTGGACTGGTGAACTTTTGTAAGAGGCACTGTCTACGAAATGGTTTGTTCTCAGAATGTTCCTCTTCAGCTGCTGGTGTACTTTGTTTAAGGGTTACAGTGAAGAAGGAAATGCATGCTTGGCTCTAATAAAATTCAGGTTTTTTCACTTCTTGTTTTCTGTAGTTTCATCTCTGAGACAAGCAGCAAACATGGGAAGATTCAAGTTAGGAAACACAGATTATTTCAGATACACAAAGTGATATCTTTGAAGCCAGTATCAGAAAGGAATTAGCCAGCCCTGGGTGGACTTCCAGTGTTCAGCTGTAAGGCATACCTTCAGTTATTAGATTGGTTGTTATTCTGTAAATATTCATACGTGGTGGTCTTTACTCATGTCAGCTGTGCTGTGATGTTAATGGAAATATTCACACAAATAGAGAAAACTGAATGTGTGAAATCTGGGATTTTAGATAATATGTATGTTCAAAATAAAAACGTTGTGTCTCCAATTAGACTAAGACTAGCCAGTAAACATCATGGAAATGCAAAGTTCTCTGAGCTAACTTTAAATTGACCATCTTGAGTACTGAAGCACTATTGCCATGATAACATAAAATTCTACATGGACTAATTTTCCTGCTTCCTGACTGAGCAAATTAGCCTGAGTGTGCTTAGTACATAAGCTAAATAGTTTAAAGCTAGTCCCTTCTTCTCATTATTGCACTTTGGTCTTGAATATGACTACTTTCCCATTAGAGAGGCAAAATCGTATTTTGGTCATGGAAAATTTCCCAGGAGCCTGAATGTGTTACAATTTCTGTGCCATGTAAACCAGTCTTCCATTTCAAATAATGTGGATGTGTTGGTTTTGGCTGGGATAGTTGTCTTCACAGTATGGGACTATGTTTTGGATTTGTGCGGAAAACAGTGTTGATGATAACACAGGGATGTTTTAGTAACTGCTGAGTAGTGCTTACACAGTGTCAAGGCCTTTTCAGCTTCTCACCCCATGCCACCAGTGAGGAGGCTGGAGGTACATGAGAAGTTGGGAGGAGACAGCTGACCCCAACTGACCGAAAGGATATTCCATACCATATGATGCCATGCTCAGCATATAAAGTTAGGGGAAGAAGCAGGAGGCAGTGGGAATTTCAGAGTGATGATGTTTGTCTCCCAAGTAACAGTTAGATGTAATAAGGCCCAGCTTTCCTGGAGATGGCTGAACACCTGCCTGCTGATAGAAAGTGGTGAATGAATTCCTTGTTTTGATTTGCTTGTGTGTGTAGCTTTTGCTTTACCTATTAAACTGTCTTTACCTCAACCCATGAGTTTTTTCACTTTTACTCTTCCAATTCTCTCCCTCATCCCACCAGGAAGGAGTGAGTGAGTTATTGGGTGGTGCTTAGTGGCTGGCTGGGGTTTAATCATGACAGTGGATCACACAGGACAGTAGCTCTATAAATTTAGATACACTATTATTAACCAAAAATCTGGTCATAAATCATCCAGCACAAACAAGATTTATGTAGGATCTTATGCTGGTTAGTTACTTTGCTATAGGTAATTTTTCACTGCAACATTTCTGTGTAGAAAACATAACCACTGAAGCAGTGAAAATCATAAGGAAAGGTTTTTAAATTATAGCTTCCCTATTATTACTCAGGTTGAGAAACTTCTATTATTATGAAAAAATTTGGCTTTTTAAAATGCTTTAAAATCCCTTGGCTTGTTTGGGTTGTTATGAAGTTAGAGATAGTGGATGAGGTAGAAATTTCAGTGTGGGATTATCAGAAAAAAACCTGTGAATCGTTCTTTCTCAGCATGTACACATGTTCCCACCTGTCATCAGATCTCATTGAGCTCATTCATCCCAAATTCTTTGATGCAAGTCGGCCTTCCCTGAGGTTGTGCCTGCCCTCTGACTGATCCTAGTTACTCAGATTTTATCCTAGATCATCCCCTCAATTTCTTTGGAAAAGCAGTATTGGAAACATGAAAGGAAGAGTTCAGCTCCATAAATTACTCACTGCTGAAACCAAGGACTTGTTCACACTTACAGTGGGGAGGGTTTCTATCTCCACAGGCTGCAGTAGCTCTGAGGGACACCCTTTGTCTATAAACCTGACCTCTAGCTGTACACATCAGTCACCCCTTAGCAGATCTCTTGGTGGGACTTGCAGAAGTGTTGGCACCATCTTCATAAAAGAGGATGTGAGGGATTGGGAGAGTGGGAGAAGGGGGGAAGTTATCATGTGATTTGTACAGATAAACTTAAAATGCTTCAAGTGTGTTTTGAAAGACACAAATTGTTCATTTGACGGGACAGTGATTAAAGGGTAACAGAATTAAGGAAACAGGGAAACACAGGTTTGGGTTGTAGCAAGGGAGGCAGGAGAATGAAAACAGGTACATGGATGTGAATGGGAGGTGAGGGGTGAGGAGTCTGGGGGCTCAAGTCAGAGAAAACATCTAGGAGATGTGTCGTGCTTTAGGCCCAGCCAGAAACTAAGCACCATGCAGCCAATCGTTCACTTTTCCCTGCCCAGTGGGATGGGAAGGAGAATTGGAAAAAAAACCCAAACAACTTGTGGGCTGAGATAAGGACAGTTTAATAACTAAAATAAATAAAAATAATAATAATAGTAACAAAAAGGGATCTAACAAAAAGAGAGAGAAATGAAACTGGAGGGAAAAAACAACAAGTTGTGCACAATGCAATTGTTCACCACCCCCTGACTGATACCCAGACAGTCCCCAAGCAGTGATCCACCCCTCCTGGCTAACTCCACACAGTTTATATACTGAGAATGATGTTCTGTGATATGGAATATCCCTTTGGTTAGTTTGGGTCAGCTGTCCTGGACATGCTCCCTCCCAGCTTCTTGTGCACCTGCTTGCTGGCAGAGCATGGGAAACTGAAAAATCCTTAATTTAGGATAAGTGCTACCTAGCAACAGGTTATCAGCATTATTCCCACACTAAATCCAAAACACATTGTACCAGCTACTAAAAGAAAATTAACTCTGTCCAGCCGAAACCAGGACAACATGTGAACTTGACAGAATGCATTGATAAATTATATCTGATACAATAAGCAGTGTATGATATCATAATCTTCAGAAGGACTGGGAGTAGAAGTCAAATTATTCAATGTGGGTGATGTAACTGGAGTAGGCAGGAAATATGGATAGCTATGTTTAATCACCCCTCGTCCCAAACATAGAGCCATTGTATCCTAATACTTTGCATCCTAATGCAAATAGTATTCTAAAAAATTCAATGGCACAGAAAAACAAAGTGGAAAAGGGGATTCATACAAGGTTTACTGGTTGTTGTGAGGGAAAATAAAGCCCACTGTACAATGGAGCACAGGGACAAACAAGAAGCAGACTGGTCTCATGGTAGCTTTAAGATCAAAAGCCTTTCCAAACTGGAAAAGGTGACATGGAATCATGGATCTAAAGGGAAGAAACTAACTAATAAAACAAGAAGGTAAGAGTCATAGGTTTAAAATGAAGATACTAGAAGTTTACAGCAAATAAAGAATGCCAACACCTCCTGATGTATTTTGAGGTTATCCAAATGGTCATCATATGTGTGAGGACACAAGAGAATGGAAGTAGGGTCCCCAATCACTAGTAGTGCTTGTCCGCAATCACTAGTAGTGCTTGACTGAACATCCTTATCTTGATACTATATACCGGAGATGTGACTGAGGTCCACAATTCAGACAGTCTCTCTGTCTGACTTGGGGAACTTTGCAAGGACTACCCTCCAGTTTACCATGGAAGTGCTTGTCATTTGCAACTGAATGTAAGGATTGTTTCAAGAGGACCATGGTGAAGGGTTGCTCCAACTTGTCAAACATAACAGCATCTGTACCAGCTCTCCTGAGGGAAGCCCTACCTTACTGTGGGAGAAGAAAGGACCAATAGTGAAGGACAAAATGTGTCCTTCACTCCTCACCAAGGCTTCACCAGACCGCTGATTTTGTGGCCTCCTGAAGATCATTGAGTCCGTGGGCTGATGTAGTGTTGAGGAACGGCAAGGTCTGCAGAGCCTCTTTTAAAGAAAACTTATTTGTGAAGAGAAAGGAATTATTAAACTCTGAAACTGAGTGTACTGTACTTTATCCTGGGACAACTACCTGACTCCTCGAGAAGTAGAAGGCACGGGGTACTTGAAGAGCAATGAAGGGCAGGAAAGGAACAGGGGTAGGACACAAATAGAAGGTACAATCTCTCCCTAATATGGGCCTTTCTCCCTTCCAAAACAGATCAAATATCTTCTCTCCCTGTGCACCCTCCACACAGGGTATGGTCATGGCAGGGAGGCTTGTGTGATGCTTTGCAGCCCCTGTGGTGATCTTACTGAGAAATAGAAACATCAGACGAATGGTGATTACATTCCCCAGCTCAGAAGCTTGCTTCTCTGGACCTAATGGACAAGCATTCCAGAGAGGCTGGAAGAATTGCGCAGCCTTCCCACTGGCATTATACACCTGATAGAGGGACCTTAGGCGCTGAATAACTAAGCAATCACTTAGTTTACCCATGTCACATGTCATTGTCGACATTTTGAAGCCATTTGGTATGAGCTGAAGGGTGGCACAAAGCTGTTGAAGCCCAGCAGCTGAATGGGATTAGAAGAGACCAGATTTCCAAGGGTTGACCAGGGAAGTACAAGTTCAGCACTGGGGAGAAAGAGCAAACCATATGCTGGTATTTTTCAAGGGTGTAAGAGAGATGAAGACAACTCTAACAAAAATCCCCTTTTCCAGTACATAGGGAGTTAAGAACACATAGGGGTCCTGATCAGAAAGAACACATGGAAGAGAAAATTTGTGTGGTGCTGGAGGGAAAAACTGCTTGATTAACATCATTTAAGTCAGATCAGCATTCAAATCAAGTAATTTATTGATTTATGAACTCCACATAATTAACCAGCAATCAGTGAGCTATGCATCCAGGATCAATATCAGCAATACAACAGACAAACCACCATAATTGACACTTTAAAAATGTTAACAAACACCTACAAAATTTATAAATGGTCTTCTGTCACTAATCTCACAAATTTCTAACCTCATCACCACCTTACACATGTTTACATCCCCAGCTCCCCTTTGTCCCTCACCCCTGGACATGTGGGTTATAAGCATACAGACGTTCTCTGGAAGTGCCCATTCCCCTATTTATACACATGTGCTCAAGATGCGAGTACCTTAGTGTGATGTGTACGCTGCTCCCTATGCTTTGCTAATGCACATGCCATGGAGAAAGCTCTCCATGAGGTCACATAAGCACATTCCATGTGTGGGTCCCTACCTGTTGCACCCCTGTTTTCAGTCCTGTAGCTGCATGTAAGCTCCTTATGGTGTCTGATGGGTTGGCCACTCTGGCTGGCCCAGGAGGACGCCATGACTTCTGCCATTACCAAAACTGGTTTTCACAGCTGCTCTGTTACTTTCTTCTCCCTCCAAAGTGTCACAATTTTTCATGCATCTTGGACACTTCTTTTCAACTCCTTATTTTCTCAAGAGTCTCCCTGCAATTCAGTGATTACTATTTAAAGATGGCTGTCTTAAACTTCCTTATTGGGAATTTCCTTCTAGTGTTACTAGTTTTTTGGGCAAATATCCTCTCAGAGTACAGTTTTGGACAGTCTATTCACACACCCCATTTACACTCACATTCCAGCTGTTATCTGAGCCATATCACCAAGAAGACACCATGTGAACTCCCCCACAGTGTGGGAAAGGAAAGGATGGAGATGTGCAAACAAGAGACACAAAAAATCAGGTATTGAAAGTGGATGAGTAGAGGCTGAAGTGTTGTTTCCCCCTTTCCTCAAAAAGGATGGCCCAGTTTCCAGGCTGTGGAAAGAGTTTCAGGTCTTAGGTGAGGCCAGAAGCCTCGACTTTTACTTATCCTCTCTGTTTTCCCACCATCCCCAATACTAAACAACAAAGTATGAAGAATAAGTGCAAAAAACCTTCTTTCTTCAGCAACCAGGCACCTAGCACAGTCTTCAGTAGGTACTAGGTTATTTCTTATTGTCTCTCCGTCAAGATATAAGCAACTAGCCTGGCTGAAGCCCACAGAAGGTAGAAGGTCTGTCCTTATTCATAGTTATTACCAAAAGGTACAAATCTAAGCTAAAGGAACCTTCACTTTGACCCAATATGTCTGTGTCATGACTGTCATATAAGTCAAGTATAAATTAACATAATTTCTTAAAAGGCACTTTGCTGAGATTGAGATTGAGAAATACTTCAGCATATTACTAAAACTGAGGGACTCTTATCTTACATGTATCAAACATAATAATTTGTTTAACCATGTAGCAGTCATCAATCAGATGTTTGGGGACAGGGAAAAGCCCACATTCTCCTAGGGGTGACAGATTGCCACAACTCTGTCGTGCAAGTCTTACTGATGTAGTGGTATAGAGCTTTCAGTATAGAGCTATAGTTTAATAAGCATATCTGAGTAAAGTCAGAGATCTTTTGTGAATATCCCAGCTCCAAATGAGCATATCTAAGTATGCCTTAATACACTCTTCTTTTGTTTATTTCAGTACAGTTTGCTGAGGCCACAAAATACTACAACTATTTGTTAGCAAATTTTAAGTGAATTTTCAGTACTTGATGCCAGATCATCAGCTGTCAGAGAGCCACCCTAACTCTTAGAGATTTTTCCTTGCACCAATTAAATATGTTATTATACAATTCTAATACTATTACATGAATTTATTTCTTCTTGAAAAATAACATAACTGACCCCTAGGGCAGGAGAAAGTACTATTTTTAAACATTCACTGCTTTGTAAGTAGAGCTGCAACCCAGTATTTTGGAATTTAGTCATAGCAGATTACATTAATTCCTCAGATTGAAAGCTTCTTAACTAAGTATGCATTACTAGTAGAACTGCTATAGAAGACACTAGGAAAAAAACAGTGTAAGCTATGTTGTGACACGACTGTTTGAAATACAGTTTCAAGTGTGGCTGTAACATATTCTTTTCAGTGTTTGACTTTTTATGCTTACATCTAGGAATAGTAGATGAATTATGGGGAAAAAAAAAATCACAGGTGTTCTATTGATTTACATCCCTACCAGTTTCCATTTATGATAGATACAATAGCTTTCAATTTGATCTAAGTAAAATATTGTTAAATGTTCCAAACATTCAGTTTTATTACTGGACAGTAATTTGAAATTATTTTAGTGCAAAAAGTTGCAGAAAAAAAATTTCAAAAAGAGAATTCAGGGACAAATACAGCAATATATGAAAACTTATGCTCCACTAAACTTCAATATTTATGTATCTCTGTGGAGTAATAGCACTGACCTGTTAAAAAAACTTAGAAATAAATGGTCCACTGCGCTAAACATAAAGACATGAGTTACAAAACAAAACCAGTATCCTACAGTATCAAATGTTAATGATGTTATATAACTTTCTATATCCAATGTATCACAGACTTTTATATGAAAGAGCATGAACAAATTGTCAGTCTTCTACAGCAGATGGAGGCACTCACTCACAGAGATATTTTTGAAATAAAAGTATAGTAGGCTGAATATAAGGAATATATATAAGAATACGAATATATATATAAGAATATATATATATATATAAGAATAAATATAAGGAAAGATCATTAATCGATTATGTAAACTCTGCAGGTCTTTACTTAGGTAAAGGACCCATTGCCTTGAGCTGACTCACTAAAAAATATTCAAGAACAAACCCAGGTCATTCCACCGTGAGGATAACCTGATTGTAAGGGGGATCTATGATATAAATCTCTCAATAAGCCCTTGCACAGCTGTAATATTTTGAGGTGAGAAGGTTTCTCAAAGTCCAAATTGAAGACTAATTATTTTAATTCCCATGTTTAGTTTGTCTCTGATTTGGAGTTGATGCTTTCTAATGGTAGTATCCATTTCTGATTAAGGTAATTATATAGTGGAATGCCACACATCAATATTGTGTATTATAATACTGCAAGTAAAACCAACAACACTTTTTTTTTTTTTTTTTAACTGTATGAATATTTCCAAAGGGTCAAAATGGCCCATTCAGATTTCATGATACAAGGCACAGAGTGAATTTTAGCAAAAATTGTGAAGCAAAACTTCTGGTAGGTCAGACTTCTGAGAGGTCAGATGTAAATAGGAAATCAAGAGTGCTAAAGAATTTGAACACTTTTCAAAGGATACTTGAGCTAATGTTAAAGCTTCCTTAAAAACAATAAAAGCAGGAAGCCAGATAGGAAATGATGGAGCTGCCTGATGATAGATATACAAGAGGAGCACTCAGAAATGATAATATTACAGCAAAGAAGCGCAGTAAATTATTTGTTTTTTTCCTTTACTGGTGAAGCAGTCTGGGGAGAATCCCATACCGGATGCATTTTTTTTGTAGCAGGTCAGAAGAGTTTAGTTTGAAATAAATATGCATATGAGACTAAACAGATTTTTGTGTAAGATCTTAGCAATTCATCAGGATTGGATGGTATTCACCAGGACAGCACTCATATGTGAAATTGCAGAGTGGTTGGCTAAGAATGTAACCTGTCATCACAAGCAGCAACTGTGTCAGAGTATTGGTGAGATGTCAGTATAACTGCCAACTACAGAAGGTACTCCGGAGGGAATCTTACAAACTACATCCTGGTAAGTCTGACTTCTGCCTCTTGTTAGATGACATAGTCTATAATAAAGAATATAGTATCTGAATGCATGGGTAAACATGGTGTCTGAGGAAAGCAGCAGGATGGGTGAGTTCACAGATAGAAGGAAATCCTGCCTTACTGATCTGTTGGAGTTCTTCAAGAGTATCACAGAATGTGGGCAAAGAGGAACCAGGTATCCAATATATTTAGATTTTCAAAAAGTCTTTGACAAGGTTATATGCCAAAGGTTATTAAAGACACTAGTGTCAAAAGGTTGGAACATTTGTGAAGTTAATAAAACAAGGGATGATCAACACAGAGGTAGAATTAAGCATTTGACTAAGTGGATTGCAAGGCTGAATTAAGCACCTGAGCTACTTCTGCAGTAAGTGTGAAGAATTAGGCACCAAAGAATTTACATCTGCCAGCACAAAGAAAGAATAAGGAAACTTACTACTATAGAGTGGGAGATAGTCTTCATGTGAAAGAAGAGAGACAAGGAATTTGTCCCTTCTCTTTCAAGTATTCATGAATTTAGCAGAAGAACACATTCAGATTAAAATATTGGAGAAACAATGCTGGAGAGAGGAAAGATCTTCTAATTGCAGATATTTCTCATAATATAATGTGAGTTCACAAAAAACTAACTTCCAACAGGCACGCAACCATAAAATTTTAAAGTTTTTGCAGCTTTACTTGTATACATATAAATGATTCAGCAACTGAAAGACTGAAATAGAAGGCTAAAGAACAGAAAGAAGAGGATCTAGCTAAACTCTTTTCCTACTTGAGCGTAATAGTACTGCCTGCTGTATAAAGAACAAGAATGAGTTTATATTGAGCCTACAGGATTTTTTTTAACCTGTTATTGTTCGTGTACAAAATTACAAGGAAAGAAGCCTAACAAAGGTAAAATGTCAAACTATCATAAGTTTGAACTCTTTTGTACACTTTAGAGGACCTGAGGCCTGCTTTTTATAACACTTAGTGCCTGGTGTATATTATGCCAGCTGTATTTAAGTGTGCTAGATATGTTTGTAAATAAGAGTCCAGGTGCCTTACCTACAGGAGTCAGGAAAAGAAGAGTGTGCAGACATTTAGAGCTGAGTCCAGAAACATGCATGAACTCGGTGTCAGAAGCAGAGATCTCTCCCTGGCAGCCATGAACTTCAAAAATTTTTTTTCCACTAACATTTCCTGTTTCACCTACTATCTACCACACAAGTTTTTGTAATAATTGACATTGAAATCCTGCAGAACAAAAGCTTCCTTCAGTTTTATTAAATGTTTCATTCAGTCTGAAATTCACATTTGAAATGATCCCTTGCCGCAGTATGTCAAGCACAAAGTTAAGAAAGCTAAACCTATTAAGAAAGAAAAAAGCCTGTGTGCAGCAGTTACAGAAGGAAGACCCCACTAATGGTTTTCAAAGTAGTATCAGAGACAACCAAATCAAAATTCATCCTGGACACCAAATTACTGATGTTGCAAACTTATTCAAGTGAGAAATATCTTTGACTGCTTATATGACTAAAGCTCAGAAATAGACTTCACAGGTGTGTCTGTGAAACTAAACCAGGGAGAACGTTCAGAAATGGAATTCAAGAACTCACACCCAATGGTTCACAAAATTTATGTGTTAAACCATTCCTTGGTACTCTTCACACTCCAATTAGACCTCTCCAAGACAAGTTTGCTGTAGTAGGTGCTAGATCCAGAAATTTAAACCATGATATGCTTCTTGGTTTCAGGGTCCAGTTTGGTTCCCCTTCTCTACTAGTAGAATAGCTGTAGTCCATGTTTGGATTTGAATTGGATTTGAAAATTTTTTTAAAAAAAGACTATGTCAGAAACGGAATCATAATTTTACAAGGCACCCAAAGATAAAGCTTGGCCAAGTGGAATGACAGGTACTTTTTCTTGAGGCAGTGTGAAACACATCTAGGAGTAACTTATAAGTGATAAGTGCCAAGAACTATGTTTTTTGAGTGTGTCTAAAAGTGAAGGTAAGACCTGGCTCTTAATGAGATGTACAGTGAATATATTGAACAGAGATATCATAAATTAGTCTGAGAAAAGATGACACCTTGCTTAAATCCCAGATTCTGTGCTAATATCAGGAAACATGACATGGACCACATTTCTCTTGCAAGTGGGGTGATATTGCCAGGGCTATTGAAGTAATGTGGGACAGATGGTTCAGGATTCAGACACTGAGCTCCTGTCCCAAAACTTTAATGATCCATAGCAAAACTGTCTTCAGAGGAATAATATCATACTTGCTGTTAAAAATCCACCTCATCCAGCATTGTGTGATATTTTTAAATATCACTGTGACCTTAGTGTCCTGTGCCCATTCATTGCTGCTTAGTAGACTGCTGCATACAAGCTTAGTAAATTAGGCATTTTTTTCCTCAGACATTGACTGAGGTGACTAGCAAGTGTGTACAAATCATGGCAGTATAGTCTAGGTTCATTAGGTTCTTAATCTCCTCGCGGCTTCTGCTTGAGTAATTATTTAACACAAGCATAAAAAGTCCAATAAATTACTGTTAAGACACAGATACCATCACTAATCACCACTGTCAGTCATAAACCAAATTATATAAAGCAGTTAAAAAACCCAAGGAATAATTGCGTGATAGTTGATTGGCTAAATCTGTTATGACTAAAAAATAATCTGCCCTTTCTTATGTTACCTGTGAGTAATCAAACAACAGAGTGAGATGATGCTATCATTAGGGCACTGTGACCATGTGAGTGACAAATGCTCCATGCAGCAGACATATGCAGGACCTGACATTTTCCCAGCACTAAAAATTGTCTATTATTTTTCTTCTATGCTTTAACAGCTCCTTAAATATGTCAGGACTAGACATGCTTACCCTGAGTGAACATTTCTCTGAATCCATGGATGTAAAACATATACAACACACTGAGGCTTGAAACTTTGCAGATTTCCTAAAGCAACAAAGCTGTTAAAAGTAGGGCAAAGTTGATTAAGTGCGGAAGCATTAAACTTTTAATGATGTCTCATTGATACTCTGCATAATTGTTGCTATATTCAGTGGCTGTCTCCGTAAGTGCTCCTTCATTATTCAACAGGCCAAGGCACTTTGTGAATGCCATCAAAATCAATTACAGTTTGGCTACTTTGGGGGGCCAATGAGGCAAAGAATTAACCTCCAACTAATTTCCAAAGTCATTTACTCACTGATAACTTAGCACATTTACTTCCACAGGCACTGTATGTTACGGAGCATTTACGAAAATAGAGTATTCAATAAGGTATGGGAAGAAAATAATCTGAACAATAATAGGGAGACTGTTGGGGCAATTGTTAGTCCATCAACAGACCAAATAAATGCTGCAGATTGAAGATTTTAGGGCAAGAGGTTATACATGAGAATTAATCTGCCAGATACATTTTCATTCACTCTTTAAAAATTGGCCCACTGGTTGGCTTAGCTGAAAACATTCATAATTACTTACAAGACATGGTCATCCAGCTATCTAATTGAATCTATTACTGTTGAATATCATAACTGGACTAATTATAGTATGAAAGGAGGGAGACTGTGAATCAGAGAATTGCTTAGAAGATGTTTTGTTTCCACTAGGCTTCGAAGGGCTTGCTTAGGCAATTCATCTTAATGTGAGTATTTTAGAGAAAGGGCAAGATGATAATCCAAAGAAGCTGACTATACAGTCTGTGGAACATCTATGACATTTAGACAAATGACTCTGTAATAGTCTTAGGAAACCTCTTATCATTAGGTTCTTCTATCGAAACCACAACTGAAGTCAGGGGTCTACTGCTTTTCTGATAGAAGCAAAGTATGGAGCAAGTGCCTAGGTCTAGGCTTGGTAGACTGACTTTATACACTAGATAAATGCAATGTAAAGACACTATATGTAGCCTAGACTTTCAAGGAAATACAAGTTATTTCTTTTCATACACAAACACACTTTCCATATTGACTCTGGCAATAACCTCTGTGAAGACTATGTCAGCACTAGCATCTAAGCTACAAAAACAGGCGTCAATTTCTCCATAGGAAGTTAAAAGTAACATAGAGGGAACAGTCTCAACAAATGACTATGCAGCAAAACCACACCCAATATTGTGTGGCTGTTGCAGATGGAGTGACACTTCACTTGTAAGAGAAAAGTAGCAATATGTTTATTGATATAAACCAGTGATTTAACAAAATTTGATAGTAAATGTGACAGTGGTTTAAAAAGATTTGATGGCAAAGTATGCTTGATTATTTACTGCATAGAGGACAGGGTCAGACAAAACTGTCAAGGAGACCCACCCGTTAAGTCATGAGGTTCAGAGGGAAGTTTACGTGTGGCTGGATCCAGACTTAGTAAATGCTTTATGTCTTAAAGTACTATACATGTGCTATCAATCCTTTGTATTACTTAGCTAAGATTTAAAAGTTTCATCAAGCTTATTCCCAATTCACTTACTGAGTATCTGACGTGATAAGGATTCTCTCAACCTCAAGGAGTAACCTTTAGAGGTGTCCCTACTCAAGGGTACATCCTGGTGTGCAGCTCGCTGCCAGAAAATATTATTCAATAATACTGCACGATCTCATTCATCACCGTGGGATCTTCATGAACCCTAAGTCAGCCTGACTATGTGTGATGCCTGCATGTTTCAGAACTCCAGTAACTTCATGTTGAAACAATTTGTCACCTATGTTCAACTGCATGACACAGGCATCAGCAATATGCTCAAGTTATCTACTTTACCATTCTCCCCTTGCTGTGCTGACTTAGGCTGTACAGAGCCTCTGAATTCTTAGCTGCTGCCAGGTGTCCACTGACTCTTCTTTCAAAGAATCATAGAATTGTTTATGTTGGAAAAGACCTTGAAGATCATCAAGTCCAGCCATTAACCTAGTGTTGTGGTTTGAACTTGGCTGGTATCCAATCACCACGTGGCCAGTCGTTTACTCCCCCCCCCCCCCCCCCCCTCGGTGAAAATAGGGAAGGGAAAAAAATTTCATAGGTTGAATAAAAAAAAATTAGTAATAGCAACAAAACAACAGTATCAACAGTAAGTCCAAACAGCTAATATACAATGCAGTTACTCACCAACCGGCGACCGGTAAGCAGCCCGACCCCAGCAGCGATCCTGACCGCACCAAAAATCCCCCCGTGCTGACCGGAAAATGGAAATGGAAATGAGAGAGCATGTGTCCCCTCATATACTGAGCATGATGTCATACGATATGGAATACTCCAATGATCAATTCAGGCCTGGCCCTCTAGCTGTGCTCCCTCTCTGCCCAAAGAAATTTAACTCTATCCTGGCTGAAACCAGAACACCTAGCACTGCCAAGTCCACTACTAAACTATGTCCCTAAGCACCACATCTACACATCTTCTAAATACCTCCAGGGGTGGTGACTCAGCTACTTCCCTGGGCATCCTGCTCCAATGTTTGACAACACTTTCAGTGAAGAAATTTTTCCTAATATCCAGTCTATACCTTCCCTGGTGCAACTTGAGGCCATTTTCTTTTGTTCTGTCACTTGTTACTTGGGAGAAGAGACCAACACCCACCTTGCTACAAACTCCTTTCAGCAATTGGCCTTGGCCCATCAATCCAGCCTGTCCAGATCCCTCTAGAGCCTTCCCCACCCCTCCAGCAGATCAACACTCCCGCCCAACTTGGTGTAATCTGCGAATTTACTGAGGGTACATGCGATCTTTTCATCCAGATCATTGATAAAGATATTAAACAGAACTGACCCCAATACTGAGCCCTGGGGAACACCACTTGTGACTGTCCACCAACTGGATTTAACTCCATTCACCACCACTCTTTGGGCTTGGCCCACATGCTGAAACCCCTTCTCTGTTTCCTTAACACTGGAGCAGCTCGACCTTGATGACCTGGATGTGCCAGCTTATTCTTCTCTTTACTAGTTAATAACATCTCCCTTGAAAAACAGCATTTGATTTTTCGCAGTCTTTTTTTCCTGTATGTTTCAAACATGGAGAGGAATGTTTTTTTCAAGAATTTGAAACAGACTTACCTTTTCATATGGGCCAATTTATAAAGTATCTAGAACCTATACATGTGAGTTTTCCAGGTCATTATTGCTTCCTTAAGGGCCTGTTAGTGATGGTGTGTGGCACTCAAAAGTCAAAGAGGACAAGTGCTCTTTAGGCCTCCCAATGCTTTCCATGAGGGTTAGTTCCATATATTCTCATTCTTAGCTCTGCAAAACCTAGAACTAGATTGAGAGCCCAGCTCCATATTCTTCTTTCACGATCAGCAATATGAAGAATTATTGCTTTCTTATCCCTCTTTCTTCACCTAGGACTACATACTTGTATCAAAAGGAGAAAAAATCTCCTTCATTCAAGTGAAATTCCCTTTTATCCACTGCCCTGTGTGCTAAAAATATAAGTGCAGAAGAAGGAATTTCTGGATTAAAGGCTTTTCCAAAGAAAAGATTTAAGAGCAAAAATAATCTACAACTGGCAATGAAAACATTTTTGTTGTCAAGTGTGAAAAGACTATTATCTTCTACTAAAAGGGCAGTTGCTAAAGAAGTCCTTAAAGGAAACCTACAACCATCTCTCTGGGAATTGCTTTTTCAAGGAGATTAGAAAAAGAGATATTTTTTTTTTCTATAGTAATAAGCTGTTCCTAATTTACAAGACCTTATTAGATTTCTTATAGCTCCTACTTGCACTGTACTTCAGGGGAAAGATCAGATAAGTCATAGTCCTTGCACTGATAGAGATCTTTCTCCTTTTTTAGACACATTTTTTTCAGAAATCATTCAAAATACTAATCTAGAAACATTTCCCAGCTAGGTTTTAGGAAAAAAATTGAGAAAGACAACATAACAACAAATCTTGTTCTGTCTTTACACTTTAAGACATCAAAAAAGTAGATACTGCTCTGCTACCTCAAGAAAAGTTTGCAAAATAAGCATATATCAAACTCAGATTTGTTAGGCATCCCTGCACTTCAGTTCAGAGCCTCATAATCAGACTATGGACTTCCTAGTATTCAACAGTGTGGGCCCAGTAACATTTTTTTTTTTTTTAAACATGAGGCCATCACAAGCCCTTTAATTAAAAAAACCCAAACACTAAGAAGAATATCAAAGCATAGACCATAATTAGGGACAGATTGTAAGAGACAGTGCAAATCTACTTAGTTGAATAGCTAGGTGCATCATCAATTTTTTCTCCAGTCCTACCATAAAATCTTGTCCTGGATAAAATTGTGGTAGACATACTTGTCTCTGCAGCATACCTCCTAGCATGGGGGTTTTTTGCCATGTTTGTTTGGCTGGGTTTACAGCCCTAGAGATCAAGAAATTTAGGGATTCAGTCAGTGAGCTTAATGCTAAAAACTATGTCCTACAGCCGTTAGGAATAATTACTGATGGACATGGGAACTCCAAGTGGAGGTGTTCCCAATGCAGCTTATTCAAAGTTCCAGTTCTGTTACCACAATGCACTGTAAAGCTTTATAGACTCAAAGTTATGTCTCCTCTTGATGTCCCAAGGCCACACCTGTCATTTATTAGTGTGGGCAATCAGGAACTTTGGCACTTCAGAGGAACACATTTCTTGGAAACAGTCTCTAGATTGAAATCAACATGTAGCTAAAAAGAAGCTTAAACATTTTGTTTAGATTAGTTACTTCACAGATTACATTCATAACAAAATTTATTATCCACAGTTATGATCTTAATGGAAGAGTGGTGTGAAGTACACATTTGGCAATGTATCACTTCTACAATATGCAGAGATAGCAAAACAAATAGAAATTCTTGTTACAAGTAGTGAATACAAAATGAAATGAGTTGTGGAAAAAAACACCTTTTTTAATGAAGAAATCCTTCATATTTGTTTTCTTTGAAAACAGTTATGTCCATATTTGTATGGTCTGCAGCCACATTATGTGGATAGCGTGTATATAGAAATAAAAATTCTAATAGACTATGCTGTCTAAACAAGGAGGTCTAGCTGGCCTTACTCGGACCTCCATGCTGTTGACTATGTGAAGAATTTGATCTAGAATAGAGAAAAGTATTGTCTAACCTTTGATTTCATTTTCAGCAGAAGACATATGGAACTGGAACTTTTTAAGGAAAAAGCCACAAAAAGCTTGCATTGTTGAATAGAAAAGCTTTGCACAATTTAGAATTGGATTATTTGTGCTTTGCTTTGTACAGTTGTGACAGAATTTTTGGTAGTGGTTCTACCACAAATTGAGCATCCTTATGACCTCCAGAGGCACTTGAAGGGGGTAGCATGCACCATATATGGTTTGTAAAGTTTGTATGGCTTCTTTGGGCAAAAATATGCCTCAAAAGAATGAAATAGAGTTTTTAAGAGCAGTTTCAACTAGGAGATTAGTAACCTTTATTTTCATTGCATTCACTTAAAGGTGAAGGCACTCACTTCTTATGTTGATGAACATAAATTCAGTACTGCAAGAAAATAAACTAGAGATACTGGAAATATATCTTACTTTGGCTTTGAACCGTGTGGTCCAAATTCACAGAAGCATTTGATGTGCTTAAAGTGGGACATGGCGGAATTTACATTGAGAGATATATATACAAAATATATATTATTTTGTATTTATATTTGTGTTTAATAACTTATATTTTATAATTACACAATTATACAATTATAATATTTTATATATATATAAAATGCATCATCAACAGGAGAACACAGGATCAGAGAAAGGGAAAGGCTGTATAATTCCTTAATAAGGTCAGTCAGGTCTGAAAAGAGTCCCTGCTTCTTTGCCTGCTAAGGCATTTTGTACTAAACCTTTATTGAACAGGATTCATAAACAAGGCAATGACTATTCTCTCCCAGATGAGTGCTCTCATCACTCATGTACAGACTCAATTTTGTTTTCTTTGTCTCTTTGAAGCCTGAATGTTTAGCTTCATCCTTCTTAGAGAAGGATGGATGTTATCTTTGTCTCTAGCATAGTAGATTAGATCTTCCTTTTTTTTTTTTTTTTTTCTTTTTGGAAGACAGAATTGGGTTTTATATACTTCAAAGTCTTTCCCTAAGTGGATGACTTATGTGTCTAAACCCAGGAGAAGCTTTAGGCTAAGAATCCCAATCTCAGATAAATTTGTAAACCTGTGAGAAGCAGACGTGTAGAAACATGTGTCTCTTTATTGCCTACCTTCCTATTCAGTTTGCTTGTGTCTGTGAATCCCAGTTCTACATGTCCAGCTCTCCCCTTGATCAGGATCTCAGGAGATCACCTTGCAATGACAAGCAAGTTCTGCTACTGAAGATGACTGACTAAAAGTTATCTTTGGGAACAACCAGCATTGCCACACTTAAGTGCTTTTCTGGAGCTGAGTTACTGTATGCTAAAAAATGAGAAATTTTATTGGTATTTCTGCTGGACATCAATAAGTGAAACAAAATTATGTGCAACTGTACAGAATGTTTTTGGAAAAAAAGTAATCTGGTGAATTAATGTCATATATTTCATGAAAACCTTCCAAAGAATATCATTGCGCTTTTTCCTGAAGTCAGGATGGAGGCTTGTTAATTGAACTCAATCTATTTAGTTTATCCAAGAGAAGGTTAAAAGGTGACTTCATTATGCTATTTGAGTAACTGTATAGGAAATACATTGCTGATAGTAGATGCTTTTCTAATCTAATAGGGAAAGGTGTAATGAGATCCAGTGGTTAGTAGATGAGGCTAGACAAATTTGCATTAGGAATAAAGCAGGAATTTTAATATTGAGGGTGATTAATCACTGGAAAAATTCAGTAAGGTATGAGGTGGGTTCTTCATCATTTGAAGAACAAAGATTGGATAACTTTCTTAAAAATATGGTGTAAGTCAAGCAGAGATTATAATACAGAAATTGCCCAGTGCAGTTCATTGGCCTGAGTCATTTAAGGGATCAGACTAGATCATCATTGTGATACCTTTTATCCTTAAAATATATGAATGATGAGGAAAGTAAGAAGTAAAATTCAAGGCTCCTTACTTACCTGGAGTTACCCCAACTGCTTCTTCCAAGAAACCTGATTTGATACCAGAGCCTAATTTTCCTCAATAATCTTTCAACAGCTACTGCCTCGCTGCCAAGCAGACTAAAAGCCCGAGGCTCTTTTCTGCATATCTGTTACATCAGACCTCTTACTCCATACACTCACTATTTACATGATCTGAAGACAGCAGCCAGGACAGAAACTATTGCCTGAACTCAAAAGATGGGTGTCTGACAGAGCAGGAGGCTTTTTGGAAGGTAGTGAACCTTGTCCATCCACAGGCTTTGGGAAATATTTTGACAGGTGCTTACAACCTCTGAATATTCCAATTCAGGTAACAATATTCAGGCTTATATTGTTTTTAAATTTAATCTGAAGTATCTGCCAGCTCCATTTTTTTTCCTCACTCCTAATGAAGACAAAATATACGGGGAATAATGATAATCCTTGTGTGGGTTAGAACAAAAGCATGGACTACCTTATCAGTACATCTCAAAAAATACAGAGAATATTCTATCAGCACATCTTCTTCATTTAGACAATCTACAGGGAGGTTGAAAATATCCTGAGCTCTGCAGAAGATGTAGCCATTGCTGTATTAACCAGAAAGGGATATTACTGACAAGACACATTAATATTAGGTGGTGTGATATGGCTTCTGGAAATAACCATTTCTTATTTCATTAGTCCAGAAAAAGCCAGATGAATTCTTCCAACCACTCTTCAAACCTGATAAAAAAGGCATATTTAAAATATGTTAATCCTTTTCCATTTGCAAATACTGAGTCCAAAGATTTATGTGAAGAGAAATTTAAGGGGACAAAGGACAGATGAATAAAGAGAAACAATAAAGTTGGAATAAAAGGCAGCAATTTCTACATTAGCAAAGTATATAACCTAAGATCCTACTAGGTGTGTTGGTGAGGGTCTAACCTTAATTCTTCTTGTGGTTGTCAGTAGCTATTCAAGCTGTCCATTGTAGGGTGCCCATTTTCTTTTCTTTTTAGCTCAAATTAGTTTTCTGAGCTGAGCCATCCTATCTACCCTTAGAGCTGTGCTGTTTCAAGAGCAAGAATAGATGAGAATTGTGCATATGCAGCTCTAGCATTTCAGGTCTCTTCACCAGTGCTGCACTTTCTTGTTCATACAGCCCATCACATGCCTCCTTACCATTTATCTCTGCTCATTGCCTTCTTGCTGCTGGCACTTTCAGAAAGACATCAGCACTATGTAAAATGTACAATAGGGAATGAATGGGCTGTTCAGAACAACACACAAAATATTTTATTGCCCACAAGTTCAAAACTTAACCACCATTTAATGCAGAGCTACAGTCTGTGGTGTTACTGAAATGTCCATGAGGCCCTGAGCTCTCTCCGCTTTTCAGCAGCACATGATAACCAGTTTGGTCCATTCTGGCATCTGGGCATTTGGGTTTCATCTGCTGCTCAGAGCTAATCTTATTCTTCTTTATGAGCATGGGTTGCTTGAGAGTTTTTCTAGGCTCCAGGGCTTACAGTCAAATACGTTATTTCATTAAAAGGGTCAAAAAACTGTAGACAGTACATTGCAATGTATCAATGAACAGCTTTACAGTATCATAAGGGCAAGGGGGATTTTTTAAGTAAGGTGCCCTACTGCTACAAGAAAAATCATTATATTCATAATGTCTGCACTGAAATGATGTAATTTAGTTCTAAATTGTAATTTCATTTGCTCTGTAGAAGTGTCATACCAACATGATTATAATTCCTGTGTGTTTATAGTCTAGCTTTTTACTTTGCTGACAAGCAAGTGGCTCTTGTGGCTCTTGATAGGGGAATAATAAGGATGTGAAATAGATTTCATTCCTTTTTGCAAATCATCTATCCCACAATTATTTATTAAAATCCAGTTAAAGAAGAAATTATTAATAGCAACACACATTTAGAACCCAGCCTGATTCTCAAATTCCAAGGTGAGTGGCATGACTGATTATTTGACAAACAAATACATGTCTTCTGGTTTTCATTTTTACAAAGTTTATTTAATGTGGGTTGTATGTGCATCAGTGAAACAGAAAAAATCACAGAATCCCATAAGACTGCTTCAACAGAGGAAGTCTCTAATATAACAAACTGCAGAGACATCAATTTGATTATGTGAAAACTCCCTGCTGCCTTTTGAAACTCTGATTTGAGGGATACCAGGATCTGCAGCCTGGCTTTTATGTCATCAAACCATTTTCTACAGCTGGGATGTTTTTCTTGGGTGGTAGATGTGCATCAAACAATGAGTAGACAGCCCTGGGTGCCTTGAATGTAGTCATTGATGATGATGAATTTCCTCTGTAACAGAGCTTTTTAAGGGACTGATTGGACCATTTTTCTGAAATAATCCTTTATACTAGCTAATCTGAGAAATGACATTTTTTGCTTTAGGAACTAAAGGTAGATATTTTGCACCTAAATTTGAAAAGCTTTTTTTCCAACATCCTTGAGTACTGTTACTGATGAATAAAATTGTTTGCTGCCAGATGATATTGAATGGATCCATTCATTATTCCTATCATTTTGTAAGATTTGTAATGGCAGGAGTCAAGAGCATGATCTAATATTTATTCGTTCAATGTTTTTCTAGTTTCTTCTTTTCCAATTAAAGACAATCACAATTGAAAAAGTTTAATTCATGATTTAGCCAAAGCACCACATAGTGATATTTTCAGCACAGACTCATCTGTTTTCGAAACTTTGTTAAGTGTGAAAATAGCTTTCACTGAATAAGGGGAAATAAGGGAACATTAAAATATTTATACATATAGGAGAAAAACATGTTATGGAAAGTAAGTCAAAGCTCAGAATACTTGCATTATAATAAAGTCGTAACTTCTACATGAGTATGGTTGTTTAAGTAAAGGTATGAAGATAAACTTAAAATGTTCAGATTCTCACCTTATAACTTTCTTTTTTCACTTTTAAGACAATCTGTCAAGTGTTGGTGTAATTTTGTTATTAGCCATCATTCAGGGTATGGCAGACAGCCAGAGAAGCACTCAACAGTATTTCCTGTTCACCTGTCCATCCCCTTGCAAAGTGAAGAGCTGATATACATAAAACTAGAAAATTAATCATCTACAGAGTTTGTTTGCTCTGAATTTGCATGTCACTCTACAGCTCCAAAAGGTGAACAAAAATGTCTTTTGGTCTGGTGTGTTTTGGATGCTGTCCATCTGTAGCTTTGAAATTAGCAATTTCTCTCTCTTCTGCTTTGCATTTGCTACATTTTTAAGGCATTAACTTTCATCCTTAAGGATAATTTAGTATACAACAATCTTTTATTCTGAGCAACACAATATTCTTACCTTAATTAGTAGCATTTCTAAAGTACTATTCTTTCAAAAGCATTATTCACAATGCCTGAGGTTATATTCAAATTGAAGTAATAACACTGCAAGTACTGATACACAGTGTCTGCTGGATTGTTAAAACTACAGAATGACAAATAATTATTGTTGTGGATATTTATTGCAGTAACACGTATGGTACTAGCTTGAAACAAAGCTTGCTATCCAGTGAACATTAGAAATTTTGCAGAAAAACATTTATGTAGGTGTCTTTTTGGATTAAACTATTTACTATTTGAAGTAATCACTTTATTTTTCTTCTAGCTTTTCTGTTTATACTTATCAGTGTTTCATATACAGCTGATAAAAACTTCGTTTTTATGTATCACTATTTAGCTAGTAAAAGGTGTTATTCTAACAACAAATTCATGGAACATCTAGAAGTGTGTAGTCAGCTGACTGTGCTTCATCACTGCAGTGATTTTGTCCTGAATGTGCTCTTCAGTGAGAAACAATCTTCTGCAGGATTCCCACAGGCCTTGACGAAGGCACTTCATTTCTCAGTTTCCTTTCTGTAAAGTACTCATAGAAGTGCTTTTTTTTCTTAGTCCACTGGAGGTCTTTGCGACAACATTTGCATTCACCTTATTTACTGCTATCATGCCTAGCATGAACAGGGTTGGTTTTGACTAAAGCCTCTATATGTTGCTGCAATAAATGGACAATAATGTCCCTACATGTTGATAAATATATTGTAATATACATCCTGGGGTGAATCCAGGACATATCTAAGGAAAATTACTTCTACTCATGTGTATTCCTACCTCTGTATTTGTCCCACTTTTTGAATGTCTCCATTAGTCAATGTCAGCTAGTGGAAACACCTCCATGGGGTGTCATATCTACTCCACAGATTATGTCAGCCATCCTCAGTGGACTCTGTTCCAAAACCACCACCTCACAGATAAAAGGAAGCCTAGTGCATGCATCAGAAGAAAGGGAAAGTGTTTAGAAGAGAAAAGGCCTGTTCATGTAGCTGAAAAGAGTCATTAGATGGGGAAGGTTATCTAGAGGCAAGGCAGGAGAGAGGCTTAAATGAGTTTCTTTCACTGGGAAGATTCTGAGACTGGTTCTTCATTTTTGTGATTCATCTATTAGAGGTCTTGGAGAGAGGTAGGTGCACACTGCTCTGAAATGTGGAGGATGAACAAGCATTTGTTTGAGACTAGGGTTAAACCTTTCACTTGGTTCTGCGAAATTTCCAATTTTAGCTGTTTTAGAGGCAGGCTATCATACCGGTGAATATTGAAATAAAGATATGATTCCTATTTACAACATGCTCCCTCTGGACATCGGCTTGATAATTTACCTGACTGTCAAATTTTGAGCATGCATTCCAATTCCCAGAATACATAATTTTTTCCCTTAAATAATCGTAGCATTGCCTGAATATAAACTGGCTGCTTTACCTAGAAGTTATCACTACCTTAAATGGACCCAGGAGCATTTTTCACAATAGATTACAGGGAGAGATATCCATTTACATTTTTTGCACCACACATTATTAACTTGTTCTAGTTTCACTTTGTTCATTTATGTGGCAAACACAATGTAACTCTATCACTTAATTGGATTCAAAATTTTTTGTGATTAAAAAAATTTAGATATTTATAGGGCATAATTTTTATTTGTGTGTGTGTGTTTTAACAGGTGGTACAATTGCTGACGGAAAGAAATAGAATATAAAGGTTCAAGATCAACTCCCAGTGCTCTTTGTCTATCATGCAAATATGTACCAGTCTTTTCTGAAAAAATGTCTCTGATTGTGACTGGAGTTCTTTTTTTGGCAAGCCTTAAAGCAAAAGGAAGTGCTAATCTCTTCCTATAGAAACATAAGTATAGTTGACATTTTGAATAGCTTCCATAAAGTGTAACTATAAGTCATAAAGAAAATCAAACAAAATATGTTGTTTTATTTAACCTTCCAGGCACTACAATTCTTGAATTACCAAGAGTTCAAGTTGGTAGCTCTTCACAAGTCTTGTGCCTTATGAAACTGTACATTTTTCTATAAAATGCTTCTTTAAAATTAAAATCAAAGCCCTTTAAGTAGCATTCTGGTATTCTGAAGGACAAGAAACATTTTGAGTAAGGGAATGCACTCACACTGCACATTTAAGACAGTGACAGATTGTACGAGTTTATTGCTTCCTGCAGATATTATATCTGGTGTTCCAGTTCAATCAAAAAATTATTCAGAATCATAAAGGTATGAAAAAGTCCAAGAAACAGGCATTTTTGGTGTTTTCCAGAATAGTAAGGAAGAGGGAAGAAAGAGAAAAAGATAAGTAAATGTTAATCCAAGCAAAAAAGCCAAAATCAAATGGGCGAAAATTACTCAGGGTGACTTTGACTTCAGCACACAACTAACATGTCATCAAAGTTTGAGGCTTTTTCTCAGTTATCCTATGTAAAAGTAGAACAAGTATGTTCACCTGCATGCATCAGGTTGCTGTAGTGGGGCCTACAAAATCAGTGGATACATTAACAAATTACTTCAATATTTTCCTGTTTATTTCTCAGTCTATTTTAGTGTACCACAAGAGTGTATGTGCATTTTGAAGGCATAGATGTATCAATTATGTCATTATGGTGTGTGCCCACTTCCCCAGTTTAACGTGTAACCAGTGAATATTGCTGAGTTGTGTGTGGGAAATGGAGCTATAGCATATAACTTTCTAGCCTGGAAAGCCCTCTACTTCTGGAAAATAAGGAAGCCATCCAAACAGCTGAAGAGATTGAGTGCTGAGGTGGAATATCAAGGAATGAAAAAGTGGCAAGAACGTGTACACCTTTCTGACACTGAAGACAATCACATCTTTTCCATCTTCTTATTCCAGATCAGATCTGTTGACCTTTCTGAATTCCTCCTACATCGATACAATTTCCTGGGTGGAAATCCGCTCACCTAAATTTGTCTGTCTAAAATTAGGCATCTAGTCTAACGTGGTCCTGCAGATGATAGAAGATGTGCTTGATCTCATATAACCTACATTTATCCCAACTCCCATTTCATTTTAAGCATGCAATTATTTGTCATTCAAGAGATGGATTCCCATGTGTATGAAATGGTTGCATATCCCCTTTTCAGCTTGTTCCTGCCAATGTCAGTGCCACTACTGCCTAATATTCAGGTCAATTTGAGTAATGGACTTTTTCTTCTCTTAAGTAGGTTGCTTTATGTAGCTGAGAAGCTCCCCAGAAGCTGATTTTGGTGAAAACACAGAACTTTTAGTGAAAATAGCTGTAAAAAATGTAGCAACATGCAACCAAAAACTATAAGAAGAAACTTTTTCAGTTTTTTAGAGGTTTTAGATCTTATTCCTAGCCTCCTCCAGTAACTACCTTATTTATTTACTGTCAGTCCTTTAAATTGTGTTAGATGCCCTTTCAAAAGGTTTTCATGCAATTCCAATTTAAATGTAGGATAAGGTATAATAAATAAAAGTGCCAAATAAAAAAATCGTGAAGATCAGGAAGAAGGAAGGAGCTTATTATTACTGGAGGTGGCTGTGCATAGAGATTTGTTAAAACGCGTTGTTACAGCTGAAAACACTAGATGGCAATGTTACATATGCTCTTACAGGCTCTTCAATTAGAATGCAAGCAAGTGTTCAGTCTCCGAAGAAATGGTTGCTACTGTTGTGCAGTTGTATTTGAAAAGTACCCAAGTTTGCTTTTTTCCACTTTAATCTCTGTATTTTGTAATGAGAAGCAAACATGATTTGTCAGCTCATACTTCTGGAGAAAGACAGGTTTGAATGCTTTTTAGAGCTGGCTTCATTCCATACAGGTGGAGGGCATAAAGGAAGCAAGCACACTTTGAACGTACCCTGGCAAATTTCTGCTTAGCTGGATAAACTGACCTATAACAATTCTGATATCACATTGCAGGGGGCTAGTGAGAGTATCAGAAGCAAGATACTATTCTGAAAAAAACAGCATTAGGTATCTCTTTATCTCTCAATCTGTCATTTACCTATAAATGAGACCAGATTGCTCCCAGCTGGCTCAGGCACTGCCAGAGGCACTATGTTACTGCACAATCACCCTCACCTTCTCCCTGTGGTAAATAGAAAGTGAAGTAGCTCCAGACAGGGAATCATATCACTGACGGGCTCTCAAAGTGCCTCTCTCTGCTCTTTCTCTATACAGAGATTTTCTGGAGGTGTCTCCTAATTGAAGCATGTCATAGAGGTGCATAAGGGTAGTTCTGGGCTACAATACCTACATTTGTGTCAAAGTGAATAGATTTGAAAGTTATTCCATTTTCAATTCAATTTTGATTACAGAACCACCTTTTTAGAGATAAATAGAACAAAGGTTGGGGGATTAGGGGGAGAAGAAAGAATACAAGACTGTCTTTGCAGAAAAGACAAGACAGAAGATCAGTGGGAAAGCAAAAAGCTGAAGTAGATTGAAGCCTATGAAGAAACATGAGAAACAGAATGTAAAGCACTGCAGTGAGCTTGCCAGAGTTCTGTGTCTGACCTCTTCCTTTGCTCTAAGCAGTAATGATTATCTGTTTATTTTAGTCTATGAGTTTTTCAAAGGCCACCAGAGAACAGGCAGGGAAAAAAAGAAGTTAAAAATGAGAAGCATATGCATGTGAGAACTCATGAGGAAGGATAGACCACTAAAGCATAGTAAAAGAAGAATTAGAATATTTTGGATATGAAGAAGCAATAAATAGAAGCAAATAAGATCCAAAATACAATAACCCAACTCTCAGCTTCCTCCTAGAGGGAAAATGGATGATTGTATCTCTTGGCTGATCTAACTACAAGTCTTCTGCAGCCAACACACTTTCAGGGCCATGCTGGCCAGGTGTTGGCACCTTGGAGAACATATTTTACATGTATCAGACAGCTGTATCTCGCCAGCTGATTTTCTACTGCCAAAGGATTGGATATGGATTCTGTGACAGCAGAAACCAGACTAGTCCAAAGCCTGAGTGAGTTTGAGCTCCTTAGAGATGAAAAGGAAGAGGATGTTGTTGTCTGGATATAACAACATGAGTAAGACAACAAGGGTATCTGAATGTAGTTCCCTCTTTTGTGATTATGCTGATGATAATTCCATTTGGGTCATTGTTATGCATTTAGCCTTTACTTACATTTTAAAATTAAACAATTAACCTATTGTTTAGTCCTGTCTGATGTTAAGGCTATATGACCTGATGGGACATACTCTGTTCCCATCAGCTTGGGAATTTGGATGCGACTGGCCTTACAAGATCAAGCTGTAAATTATTGTTCATCCATTGACTGAGTGTCCTCTCAGTGGTACATTGAAGAAGTAAGTTAGGTCTTTCCGTGATGGACTGAACGATGTATTGCCTCCAAATGAATTGTTTGGAACAACTTCATGTTATGTTTATTTTCTGTAGACCAATGCAGTGACTTCACTAGCACATTATTTACAAGGTGTATTTCTGTAATTATAATGAAATGGACATAGGAAATGAGCAGAGGACTGATGTAAGGTTGGAGCCTAGAGGTATTCCACTGGGTGATAATATTCACATCATGTCTTAAAGCCTGTTTCTACACAATGTCTGGTTTTCTTTATTTATATTTAAAGCAGCCATGCTTCTGAGTGGTAGAACAAATTTTATTCTTGCTGGTGGAATATTAAAAAAATAAGACAAGATAGACTGTTTAGTTTTGGTCCAATGATGTCTAAGAAAAAACTGAGGTAAACATGTTACAAACACTGGAGACTATGACAGCATTGTCAGTATTTCTAAAGTGTTAATCAAATGACAACTACAAGCATTTTGCCTTTAGTTAGAAATACATAAATTTAAGGCATATGATGGTTTGTGTTTTATATAAGCAGTAATGTGAAGAAAGCTGCACCTATAATTGAAATTAATGAGAAAACACTGTAGCATAATTGATTTTTTTGTTGTTGCTGTTTTGCATTTTAGATCTCCTCTTAATGATTGAAAGAATTCTGAATGAGCCTGTCACAGTGTTAAGCAACAAACACCAAAGTTCAGATTTTGTTGCAATTTCCATTTGTTCTCTGGCTGCTGTTGCTCTAGCACTCTGAAAAACTCACTGTAGTAGCTGAAGTTTTCCGTGTTTGTTTTTTTCTCCTCTGTGATCTATTTGAAAGGTTATAGAAAAAAAATGTTTTAAAAATAAAGACAGTAAAGTTTTAAAACTTGAAAGTTGCTTACTTGTACTTGAAAATTTCCAGGTAGCTTGTCTCATGATATGCTAGTTCCTTAAGCAGTATGCACAACAACAACAAAAAAACTCTCCAAGACTAAAAAATGTCAATGATTCACTTCAAACATTTCAGTTATTTCAGAAAAACTGTGGGTGGTATCTATATATCTGAATGCATGGACAAATACTATCAAATCTATCAATATATATCCACACTGTTCTAAAAGTGTACTTCTTACAGAGAACAACAATCTTTGCTATTTTGAATGATTGCTTTAGAATATTAAGAGCAACAAACTTGACAGTGGCTGTTACCTAGTTGAGGGTGTTAATACTTTTAATTGCATGTACCCACAGCTAATTACACTGTCATTGCACACTGGTACAGAAATACATTATTTTAGCAGCAAATCCTATTTTCAGCCATTCCACCTGTTCTCTTGGAGACTTCTAGGCTCCAGCCCTGCTTTACAGTCCCATTGCTTATGTCTGGCTTGCTGCCAAACACATATAGTTCTTCTGACTACAAGAACAAAACCTTAACCTAAAGGGCTAAACTCTTTGGCTCGTGTTGTGTGCGAATCCTCTTGATTGCATATATTAAGTCAGCATATCTTTTCTTCTGTTAATGTGGTATTAGACATAGGTAAAATTTTTCATGTAAACTTTTAAGTTAAAATGCAGATTTACCAGTACTAAAATAATAGTTTCAAACACTTATTGGCTTAAAAATATTATCTGAGTATAATAAAAAATGGAAATATTTTGTTTCATTTATGATTTTCAGTTTTGACAAAACTATTTGGAGAAGAGCTGAAAAAAAATGATTATAATAATAATGATATTCTAGTCAAATAAAACAATTTTATACAATGAAACCTTGTATCTATCTTGACCTTATGCAAAAACTTTTATTTTTAACAAGTTTAGTTTGAACCTTTTTCTTCCTTTTTTAACAACTGTTTCTCTGCTTCCTCTCTCTCCAAAAGTGAACCATTGGCATAAATTGACAGAAATTTGATTTTGCTTATCTTTGCCTGTATGTACTATTAAATTATCAATAAGACAGTCTGAGGTAAACCTTTTCATGTCAAGGAATTTGTAATTTGAGAGTGAGAGACCTGGTACAGTATGCTGAAGTGTTTGGGGTTTTTTTATTATTTATTTGAAAATAAAAAGATGGTAAGCTGATTCAGTGCTATCAGAGTATGTGAAAAATTTGCTCAGATAAGAAGTCTTGCTTCTGGCAGAAGCTGTTGACACCAAATCACTCTTTTTTTCATGGGAAAAAATATTGGGGAAAGAAAATTTATTGTTCTCCAAGTCCATGTTCTTCAGAGGATGCCTAGTGAGTCCAGCCAGCATTCGTGCAGCTGTAACACCATTAGTGTTTGTAACGAGAGCTTTAGTGGGACAGGATGTGCTCTGGTGATATCCAATGCAGCCAGCAAAGTGGCAGTTCAGGACCTGAATGTACTATGCTAAAATTAATATTTTTACCCCTTTCTTCACTATTCAGAGAATGGTCAGCTTGGACCCTGGCTACAGTAAAGTGGCATTTGGTCTCTCTCCTTGGCGGTTGACAACTACACTGCAGTGGTGAAGACAGCTTTGAAATTATAATAAAAGAAAAGCATATAGCCAACAGCATACTTGAATCAAAGTGCATCTAAGGGGAAGTGATCTATTTAAGTAAAAAAAGTAGAGTAAAAGTTGTTACAAAGAGAGATGAGTGTTTTTTCTAGGATAAGCAAGAGATTTCATTGAAAATTCAAGCTGTCAGAATTCATGAAAATTTGGCTAAATTTCTGGACAAAGGTCATAAACTTGCTAACTAGTATGTTGTGTCGAGCCTCATAAAGTTCACAGGATCAGCCCAAGGAGACACATTTTATTGATGGTTTCCAAAACACATTTTAATGTTCCAACAGTTGATAGAAGCTAATAGCTATGAAAAAAAAAAAAAGAAACAAATCAGTAAGAAACTGTACTCTACCCCAGGAAGCTGGGGCCCATATGAGCAAGTAAGTAAAGGATAAAGATCTTCATGTGGATTCTTCAGAATTAGAATGCAAAGTTCATTTTATAGAGACAATTATAACTAAATGTATTTCTCTTCAGGGTTTCCTGCTTGAAGACAAGGTCATGTCTATTATCTGTTACCATTTTTCTTCCAGTATTTAATGTTTATATTTTTGTGGGAACTTATTTTCAGAACTATGACCTATAGTAATCATTGCCATCTGATTTGATGTCGTCTCTTACAATGTCAGTTAGCTAATGTTATTGTGAAACTTGGAATGGATGCGAAACTACTTGAATCACTGGAAGCTCCATTAAATTCAATTGATGTTAAACAGGTTATTAATCAACACTTGCTGATTACTAGGCCTGAAGTTCTCCTTAGTGATTGGTTTTGAAAAATATTATGTTGGTATGAATAGAATAGATTTCACTATTAAACCAACCTTGATAATATTGGTACATTTCTGTTATTGCTATTATCCAATACTATTTCACGATTCTTATTAGGCGAGTAATATACAGATATTTAATTCACAGTTCTGAGTCAAATTCTGACTTTTGACTTTTGTGAAGGCTCCCACTAGTTTTTATTTGTTTTGCTTGCCTGTAGTTAAAAGTAGAGTGTGGGCTTTTATGGGTTGTGTGTTTATAAATCTATTTTCTAATTTTTAATGTTCCAAATTGTAATATCCAGAGACAACTGATACAGAGAACTGAAGCTAGATTTGTTTTTCTAACACATCTTCAATTATATTTCATGGTCATAAAACAGAATCCTGAAGTGTCTACAGAAGCAATGTGCCCCTCTTTCTGTATTAGTGTAATAAAAGTCAATAGTTCACGACACAGTCTTCTAACACTTAATTTTTTCGTATTTTATGGATTGAATCAAATTTACATTTCACTTCTGCAGATAGAGAAGTTAAATGTAGAAGCTAATAAAAAGTTAAAAGAAATGAGCATTAACTTCAGGTGTTGACTTCTGGGTGTCTAACCTGAAGAGTAACTTTCAACGGTTTGAGTTCAGCCCTGTCTTTATGTGCACATACCTAAAGTTATCTCAGATTAAACATTCAGATTCTGGAACAAAAACCTCTCTGGATATTTTAAAAAACGTGGTTCTGAGATTGCAAAACAAGGTAAAAAGTTATTTTGTTTTGTTGTGCACTTATTTTTGTATGGTAACCTCTTGTGTATGTAAAGAAGTTCATAAAAATGCTTTGCATTAATAGTGAAAATGACATCTGTGATACCTAGTGAGGTGTTCAGCTGAGCGATAGCTGGATTTTGAAATAGTTTTTACAGATATAATTATACTCAGGAATATGTAGCCAAAGACATTGGAAAGTCTACCTACATGAAAACTGACAATTGAAATTCTTCATTCCAAGATAAGTTAGTGGATAACTTGTAAAAAAAAATTTGCTATTACTACAAATTCACACATATGAATAAATAAGAACCTCAGCCATGTTCAAGAGGTAAGTATTGTTTGGGAATACATGCTCTTAGATTAGAACTTGGTATACATATTCTTATCTGGGAGATAAACTGTTAGGAAAAATAAGGCTGAAGGAAACTGGTGAATGATAAATTCTGAAAGCTTGGTTCACCAACTCTAAGTAAAATATAACCAGTTTATAATGCTGGTATACTTGATTTTAGAAGAACATATGAAAGCTCTGATTTCTCTTTAAAAAACTCTCTGCTAGTCATATATATACATATATGCTTTGACTTTTTGCCCTGAATTTAGGAAGAACCTAAAAATGTGAAATGTTGGATGGATATCCTGACTTTTGTAATAAGGTCTCCTAAGTATGACAGAAAATGTGATTGTACTATTGGCTTTTGAGCTCTAACCTTTGTAACGAGGAATTACTTTTGTTATCATATGTTTGTTCAGTGGGGCCTTCACTTCTCATTTTTTACCTCTAGATATTACTGCAATACAAATATTAGATAAATGTTCTTATATTGCTATTTCACAGTTTTGTAAGAGAAAACATGTCATGGTAAAACAAACCTATTCACCTTGGAATGTTGTTCAACTGAAAACTTATTTTAAAATTAAAAGCTTTCTACAGTAGAGTCTATTTAGCATTTTTTCCTTATTCTCTTCTTATAGTCTATGTTGGGGAGATTAAAAGTCAACAGGAATCACAGTGTTTTTAAAAGCTATCTGGTGTTTCAAGACATTATTTTTTCCCCCAAGGAAAACAAACTAATACTCTCAAAGCCTATTAAATTTGTTACCTTCTTGCTGAAAAGGTGTATTTTAAAAACATTTTATTTGCTTGCAGATTTTTCATTTAGGACCTGGCAAATTGTGGTTGGTGCAGTAATACCAAATTTTTATTCACTTGGAGTGGGATTTAACTTACATATTAAAACATATAGATGTGTATGTCTGCTTATAAATGTCTACGTGTAAGCTACATGGCTTGTGTACTCTTTTTGTTTTGTTCCTAGATGCCAGTAGGGTTTAATTTGGAGATATGTCTAGCTGGCCAGGTGAAACTGCTGCTGGCATTGGTATAATAGAGAACTGTAGGAATGAAAGGAATGTTTATGTTAAAAATTAAATGTTTAGTGAATTTATGAAACTTGCTGATGAACAGAAGTTCAAAGATGAGAAGTGTCTGAATCATATTTTAATGCTGATTCTTTTATACTATAATTACAGTCTGTTTCGATTTGTAAATTCTTTCAGTCGTTCTTGGATTCTAAGACCTACTTTTCTAGGAAGTGTTCTGAATATTTACACAGAAGTTATATTAAGCATGATTTTAAATATTTTACACCACATTATGCTTTTTTCTTCAGCATCTCTCTATACTTTTAATCTGATTTCTTTCTTCTGTGACCCTTAGTACATATGATCAAAATGTGACAGTGGGAGTACACAAAAATGATTCTAGTTGATCAGATCAAACTCCTGTGTTAGGACTTCCCTCCAAGCCAAACTCCCTTTTACTGCTTTGTTAAAAACAAACAAACAAACAAACCCCCCAAAACTATGAGAAACAGGTTAAATGTGAATAAGTCTCATATTAACTCCCAGTTTCTGGCAATCAGCAAGGTAAGGATTTCCTGAGATAGATTTTCTTCTTCAGGAGTGTGTTAAAGAGTCATTGGTGGTTCTATAGATTTGTCTAACCTTCCTACCAGGACTCTACCATTAAGGCAGAAAAGTATTATTACATTCAGTGACTATTCTTCTGGAAGGTATCTCAGGATGTGAACTTCAGTTGGACATGACAAATTAATAAAAAAATTCCGTAGCATTTGTTTGTATTCAATTCTGAAAGTGTTAAGTATTTCTGCAAGGTTCTGAGTATTTTTGGTATTGCTAAATCCAGGGAAATTAAGGTAAGTATTTCAGAATAAAATGATCAATGTATTTTCATTTGAATAAGTGTAGGCAAAGAGTTGTCGTTCATTGGCAAAGCAGAAAAGGCCAAGACAACTGCTTAACAAGAAAAAAAAGTCGTATCTTGTAAGATCCAACCTAGGCAGAGACAGCACTCTAAAGATTGCTTACCTTCTTTCATTTTATTTCTTGTCAAATACTAAAGCCAAGATGTTTCTCTGCTTCTCCTTAGTATTGCGTATTCTTTTTAATATATTATTTCAAGAAGCGAACATTCTTGACTGTCATGTTAACACCTTTTAAGCAACACTGAGGAAAGATAAATTGAAGAAAATACATTGGAAAATTAAGGAAATTAGTGTGAGAAAGCAATATGAAAATGATCATGAAAAGATATGCTTATGTTGTTTTGTGGATACCACTCTTCATTAAATAATAATTCACACTTTTCATTTTGTATAAAAAGGCAATTTATCTATGATGTCTAAATAAGAAAATGACATTCACATGAATGAAGTATATTATTGTTTTTCTCTTTGACTTGCAAGGGAAAATAATGTTGAAAAGATGATTACCGTCAATTGTCAATTTTTATCATAGATGAAACTGATGATTCCAGGTTGCAAATACTTTGAAGTAAAAAGTAAATAGGATATTGACTTTTTGTCACTGGTTGGGTGACAGGTGCCTTGCATAATGAAAGACAGATGTGCTTCTATAACAGACAAATTCCCCCTTTCTGCTCAGCAGCTTGCAGACTTTTATTACTGAAATATGACTATAGACATTTTATTTCAGAACTGCTTTCACCAGTTCTCAAGGTCTCCTGAGCAATACCTGGCTAAGACATTGTAAGGCAATTTAATTAGACTGGGTGTCACTCTTTCATTGACAGTGAGCGACAGTATTAAAAATTACATGTTAAAACTCCAGAAGATTTGGTGTCATCTGTGTTTGCATGACAGTCTGATCTATTAGTCTGCATGCAGGTAAGCATTCCACTCAAATACATGTAGGAATAAGCATTGCTATTATTATTATACCAACAATCTGGCATAATGCCAACCTAGAGGTTTGTGAGCAAACATAATGTTCTGTCATGAAAGGCAGGTACACCTGAGAAATTGGTTGTGTTTTACACTGGAATAACTGTTAGAGCAGAGGAAAAGGAGAACTAAAATCTCACCTGAACTCAGTGGGTTATTCATTGAAAAATAAGTCTGAGTTATCTTCAGGCTGGGCAGGAGGATTGTGGCAGTTTAATATAGAAACAAAATCATAAAACGGTTTCGGTTAGAAAGAGCCTTTAAATATCATCTAGTCCAAGTCCCCTGCCATGGGCAGGGACATCTCACTAGATCAGGTGGTACAAAGACTCATTCAACATGATCTTGAACACTTCCAGGGATGGGCCGTCCACAACTTCTTCGGGCAACCCTTTCCAGTGTCTCACCATCCTCACTGTAAAAAATTTATTTATGTCCAATCTAAACCTATCCTCTTTCAGTTTAAAACTGTCACACCTTGTCCTATCACTGCACTCCCTGATAGAGTCGCTCCCCATCCTTCCTGTAGGCCCCCTTTAAGTACTGGAAGGCCACTATAAGGTCTCCCTGGAGCCTACTTTTCTCTAGGTTGAACAACTCCAACTCTCTCAGCCTGTCCTCATAAGGACGGTGCTCCAACCCCCTGATCATCTTTGTGGCCCTCCACTAGAGGCACTCAAGCAGGTCCATGTCCTTCTTATGTTGGGGGCCCCAGAGCTGGACACAGCAATCCAGGTGGGGTCTCATGAGAGCTGAGTAGAGGGGGAGAATCACCTCCCTTAACCTGCTGGGCACACTTCTGATACAGTTGGCTTTCTGGGCTGCAAGTGCACATCACCAGCTTATGTCCAAATTTTCATCTACCAGTATGCCCAAGTCCTTCTCCTCAGGGCTGCTCTCAACCCATTCATCCTCCTGTCTGTAATGATACTGGGAACTGCCCTGACCCTGCTGTAGCTTCTTGCACTTGGCTTTGTTGAACTTCATGAGGTTCATATGTGTCCACTCCTCAAGGCTGCCAAGGTCTTTCTGGATGGCCTCCCTTCCCTCAAGAATATCAATTACATCACTCAGCTTGGTGTCATCTGCAAACTTGCTGACTGAACCCTGCTATATCATTGATGAAGATATTAAATAACATTGATCCCAGTATGGACCTTTGAGGGACACTACTTGTTACTGTTCCACTTGGATATTGAGCCATTGACTACAATTCTTTGGACACAACCATCCAACCAATTCTTTATTCATCTAATAGTCCATCCATCAAACTCGTGTCTCTCCAATTTAGCAGCAAAAATATTGTCAGGGAGCTCTTCAAAGACCTTGCAGAAATCTAGGTAGATGGTATCTGTAGTTCTTCTTTGTCCACTGATGCAGTCACTCCATTGTAGAAGGCCACTTAACTAGTCAGGCATGATTTGCCCTTGGTGAAGCCATGTTGGTTCTCTAATCACCTTGTTGTCTCCCATATGTTTCGACATATAGAATCTGTTCCATGATCTTACCAGGCAAGGAGGTGAGGCTAACTGGTTGGTAAAACACAGACACACAATTTTTATTGTCATTAAAATGTGAACTGTATGGCTTAAAAAGAGTAATCAGGAAGAAACACCAGTGATTATTAAAATTTTAGATTACTTATTATCTGTTTATAAATCTATTTCATTTCTAGCTACAAGGAAAGAACAGTGATACAGAGAGTCTAAGAGACTCTAGAATAACAGGCACTAATTAATTAGAAAGCTGTTTTTCAGCATATGGGCCTCGTCTTTGTTTCTGAGCATGTGAAACAATATTTTAGTGTGCTGCATAAGTAAATGGGGAGCAAAGTGTTAGGGATAATGTGATGAATTTGGAAGACAGGACACACTTTTTGTCTTACCCTGTTGTTTTGTTCTTACCATATTGCTTTACTCCGCTCAGTCCACCACTTAGTAAGATGAACAGTTACATGGCAGTTGGTCAGTTGGCTGAAATCAGTCCAGATGCCTTGAGAATATGAAACACCCTATTACTCAAGGTACTGTTTTATGAGACAGGTAGTATAAAAGGTCTTAGAAGTATTGCAGAACAGGCTTTTCGCAGTTGTTGCCAAATAAAGCAGGATAATAACACAGAAGTGTCTGCTTTTGGTCATCTTTGTTTTCACTAAATATGATTTAAGGCAGTGGCATCCCAAAAGTAAAGAGGTATTTGCAATGTATTCTGTCAGCCCTAATATTTTTTGTTTGTTTGATCTCTGCAATTAAGGGTTTATGTCGTTGCTACTACTGTTAGTAGTACTACTTCTTCTACTGCTACTATTAGTAAACTATGGGTTTATGTTATTTACTGCCACAAGACAATATATTTGGAAGTTCTCAGTTTAAGAATAGCTATCAACACTTGCCTCCTATTTGTTTGTAGATGTGGCTAAGTTCTAGTGATAGCATTTAGTTTGTCACAAACTTCAGCATCTAGATTGGCAGGGCTAATCACCCAGTTCAGTCATTAACTATGAATTACTTAGATGTGAAAGAGCTTAATAGAATCAGATCAACATGGACAGCACATGAAAAGGCATTTTACTGATTTCAAACTGCAGGATCAATTAGTCAAATCTTGTTCCCATGAAAATCAATGAAGGGCTTTTTTTCTGACTTTAAATGGAAATTGAAGTCCATATTGTAATAATTCTATGTTTCTGCAGATTTTCTTTTGTGGATGTCACAGCTTTGTAATTCCAGCATTCTGTATTCCATGTTTCTATATTTTACATTAATTATTAATTTTCAGCACTCAAAAGTGCATAACAAAGTTCATTGTGGCTTCATAAACTGATTCACAAAAGATAGCTATTGCAAGTGTGGCTTTTTTACAAGAAGATTGTTGTCTAAAGTCACTCAAAAAGGACTTCAAGGCACTGGGGTGGCTAGTTGAAGGCTCAGGAGCTCAAGAGGTGTTTTCATCAATCCCTCAAGTGGAAGGGAAAAACACTGAAAGAGGGTGGAAAACATATCTGATTAACACGTGGCTCGGAGACTGGTGCCACCATCAGAATTTTGGGTTCTTTGATCATGGCAAAGTTTATAAGGCACCTGGTCTGCTGGTGACAAATGAGACAGGTGGGATGCAGCTGTCCCAGAGGGGGAAAAGGATTCTGGGGCAGGAGTTAGCAGGGCTTATTGACAGGGCTTCAAACTAGATATGAGGGGGAGATAACTGGGCCTGTTAGGAATAAGCTCAAGGGAAGCATGCCAAGGCTTGAAGGATGGTGGACTGGTGAGGGCTCTCCCTCTGCCACTTCATTTGAGAGAAGGGAAAGAAGTTTAGAAATCATGGAAGCACCTGAGAAGGGTCTGATAGGAATTGGGGCCCACACTCACAAAAAGGTGTTGGATTCATTAGCTCATCTCAAGTGCATCTATAACAATGCACGCAGTATGAGCAACAAACAGGGGGAGCTTGAAGCCATGATGCAACATGAGAACTATGACATAGTAGCTATAACAGAAATGTGGTGGGGTGCCTCACATGACTGGAGTGCTGCAATCGATGGCTACAAGCTCTTCAGGAGGGATAGACAGGGAAGGAGAGGTGGTGGAGTGGCCCTGTATGTAAGAGAATGCTATGAGAGCTCAGAAATCAAGTATAGTGATAACGGGGTTGAGAGTGTTTGGATTAGGTTCAGGATCAATAAAGCAGATCTTGCTGTGGGAGTCTGCTATAGACCTCCCAACCAAAGCAGTGAGGTGGATGAAGCTTTCTATAAACAGTTGGGAGAAATCTCACAGTCACTTGCCGTTGTTCTCGTGGGGGACTTTAACCTCCTGGGTATCTGCTGGGAATACAACACAGCAGAGGGGGAACAATCCAGGCGGTTCCTGGAATGTGTGGAGGATAACTTCCTCACACAGCTGGTGAGTGAGCTGACCAGGGAAGGTGCCCTCTTCGACCTGCTTCTTGTGAACAGGGAAGAGCTTGTGGGGCAAGTAAAGGTTGGAGGACGTCTAGGGTGCAGTGATCATGAGATGATTGAGTTTTCGATCCTTGGAGAAACAAAGGGAGGGGTTAGTAAAACTGCCACCTTAGACTTCAGGAGGGCAAACTTTGACCTGTTCAAAAGACTGATTGACAAAATCCCTTGGGAGGCTGCCTTGAAGGATATGGGAGTCCAGGAAGGCTGGACATACTTCAAGAGCGAAGTCTTAAAGGCACAGGAGCAGGCTGTTCCCGTGTGCCGAAAAACAAGCAGGTGGGGAAGGAGACCGGCCTGGCTAAACAGGGACCTTTGGCTGGATCTCAAGAACAAAAGGAGAAACTATGACCTTTGGAAGAGGGGGCAGGTCTCACATGAAGACTATAAAGATGCACTGAAGTTATGCAGGGATAACATTAGGAGAGCCAAAGCGCAGCTAGAGCTCAACTTGGCTACAGCTGTTAAAGATAGTAAAAAATGTTTCTATAAATTCATTAACAACAAAAGGAGGATTAGGGAAAATCTCCCTCTTTTATTGGATGCAGAGGGAAACAAAGTAACAAAGGATGAGGAAAAGGCTGAGGTGCTCAATGCCTGCTTTGCCTCAGTCTTTAGCAGTAGAACTGGCTGTTCCCTGGACACCCAGCCTCATGAGCTAGGAGATGGGGAGGGGAAGCAGAATGAGGTCAGGACAATTAAAGAGGAAGTGGTCAGAGACCTGCTACACCACTTGGATGCACACAAATCTGTGGGACCGGATGGGTTACACCCAAGGGTGCTGAAAGAGTTGGCAGATGTGCTCGCCAAGATGCTTTCCATAATTTACCTGAAGTCATGGCTAACTGGGGAGGTCCCATTGGACTGGAGGGTGGCAAATGTGACACCCATCTACAAGAGAGGTAGAAAGGAGGATCCAGGAAACTATAGACCTGCCAGTCTGACCTCAGTACCAGGGAAGGTCATGGAGCAGGTCATCTCGAGTGCCATTAAAAGTCATATAATGGACAACCAGGGGATCAGGCCTAGTCAGCATGGGTTTAGGAAAGGCAGGTCCTGCCTGACAGACCTGACCTCCTTCTATGACAAAATAGCTCAACTATTAGACGAGGGAAAAGCTGTGGATATTGTCTACCAGGATTTTTGAAAAGCATTCGACACAGTTCCCCATAGGATTCTTATGGAAAAAACTGGCTGCCCATGGCCTGGATGAGTGAACGGTCTGCTGGCTGGCTGGATGGTCCCAGAGAGTGGTGGTCAGTGGAGTTAAATCCAGCTGGTGGCTGGTCACAAGTGGTGTTCCTCAGGGCTCGGTGTTGGGACCATTTCTGTTTAACATCTTTATTGATGATCTTGATAAGGACATAGAGTGTATCATCAGTAAGTTTGCAGATGACACCAAGTTAAGCGGGAGTGTCGATCTGCATGAAGATAGGGAGGCTCTACAGAGAGACTTGGATAGATTGGATCAGTGGGCCAACGTTAATGGGATGAGCTTCAACAAGGCCAAGTGCCAGGTCCTGCACTTGGGCCACAACAACCCCATGCATCGCTACAGGCTTGGGGAGCTGTGACTGGAGAGCTGTGTGGAAAAAAAGGATCTGGGGGTTCTTATTAACAAGCAGCTGAACATGAGCCAGCAGTGTGCCCAGGTGGCCAAGAAAGTCAACGGTATCCTGGCTTGTATTAGAAATAATGTGGCCAGCAGAAGTAGGGAGGTGATAGTCCCCCTGTACTCTGCACTGGTGAGGCCACACCGGGAGTATTGTGTTCAGTTTTGGGCACCTCAATATGAGAGAGATATCGAGGTGCTGGAGCGAGTGCAGAGGAGGACAATGAAGCTGGTGAACATGGCCTGGAGAACAAATCCTATGAGGAGGGATTGAAGGAGCTGGGACTGTTTTTAGTTTGAGGAAGAGAGGGCTAAGGGGAGACCTCATCACTCTCTACAGCTACCTGAAAGGACATTGTAGAGAGGTTGGTGCTGGTCTCTTCTCACAGGTAATTAGCAATAGAACAAGAGGGAATGGCTTTAAATTGCAACAGGGGAGGTTTAGACTGGACATTAGGAAAAAAAATTTCACCGAAAGAGTGGTCAGACAGTGGAATAGGCTGCCCAGGGAGGTGGTGGAGTCACCATTCCTGGATGTGTTTAATGCTCATTTGGATGTGATGTTGGGGGATATGGTGTAGGGGAGAAATTTGTAGAGTAGGGCTAATGGCTGGACTTGATGATCCCAAGGGTCTTTTCCAACATGAATGATTCTGTGATTCTGTGAACCATCTGGGACAGAGTCCAAAATCTCTTCTTCCCAAGTATAATGAAAGCTGAGCTTTAAAAATACATTGACAGTACATTCTTTCATTACAATTATTGTTATAAAAATGAATTAAAGGTACAGTATGTTATACCTCACCTTTACTCTTATCTTCAGTATGAGAACAAGGTAGTGCAATTTTAATAACTGTTAAAGTGTACAAAAGACAGTGGTCTAATTTATCTAGTAGTGTGTTTAGCTGTTCATACATGGATTAACTATGTATTCCACAGCCATCAAGAGGTAAACATGCTTTGAAAAATGCATGGGGTATTGATTTATTTCTTTGGCAAAGGGTATAATGAAAACACAGCATGTCACAAGAAACTGTCCTCGTGACAATGATTCCAATGAGAATAGAAATATAAACTTGCAGTCCACAACATTTTCTAAAGACAAGAAAGTTCTGATTTCACAGAATCACAGAATCACAGAATCATCTAGGTTGGAAAAGACCTCGAAGATCAACCATTAACCTAACACTGACAGTTCCCAACTACACCATATCCCTCAGCGCTATGTTGACCCGTCTCTTGAACACCTCCAGGGATGGGGATTCCACCACCTCCCTGGGCAGCCCATTCCAATGCCTAACAACCCGTTCTATAAAGATATACTTCCTAATATCTAGTCTAAACCTTCCCTGGTGCAACTTGAGGCCAATTACCTCTTGTCCTATCACTTGTTACTTGGTTAAAGAGACTCATCCCGCCCTCTCTGCAACCTCCATTCAGGTAGTTGTAGAGGGCGATGAGGTCTCTCCTCAGCCTCCTCTTCTCCAGACTAAACAGCACCAGTTCCCTCAGCCGCTCCTCGTACAACATGTGCTCCAGACCCTTCACCAGCTTCGTTGCCCTTCTCTGGACACGCTCGAGTAATTCAATGTCCTTTTTGTAGTGAGGGGCCCAAAACTGAACACAGTAATCGAGGTGCGGCCTCACCAGTGCTGAGTACAGGGGTACGATCACTTCCCTGTCATCCCTGCTGGCCATGCTATTTCTGATACAAGACAGGATGCCATTGGCCTTCTTGGCCACCAGGGCACACTGCTGGCTCATGTTCAGCCGACTGTCAACCAACACCCCCAGGTCCCTCTCTGACTGGCAGCTCTCCAGCCACTCCTCCCCAAGCCTGTAGCGCTGCTGGGGGTTGTTGTGGCCGAAGTGCAGCACCCGGCATTTGGCCTTATTGAAACTCCTACAGTTGGCCTTAGCCCATCGCTCCAGCCTGTCCATGTCTCTCTGCAGAGCCTCCCTACCCTTGAGCAGATCAACATTCCCACCCAGCTTGGTGTCACCTGCAAACTTACTGAGGGTGCACTCGATCCCCTTGTCTAGATCATCAATAAAGATGTTAAACAGGAGTGGCCCCAAAACCGAGCCCTGGGGGACACCACTCGTGACTGGCCGCCAACTGGATTTAACTCCATTCACCACAACTCTTTGGGCCTGGCCATCCAGCCAGTTTTTTACCCAGTGAAGCGTGTGCCCATCCAAGCTGCAAGCAGCCAGTTTCACCAGGAGAATGCTGGGAAACAGTGTCAAAAGCCTTACTGAAATCAAGGTAAACAACATCCACAGCCTTTCCCTCATCCAATAAGCAGGTCGCCCTGTCATAGAAGGAGATCAGGTTTGTCAAGCAGGAGCTGCCTTTCATAAACCCATGCTGACTGGGCCTGATGGTCTGGTTGTCCCACATGTGTTGTATGATGGTACTCAGGATGAGCTTCTCCATCAGTTTCCTGGGCAGCGAAGTCAAGCTGACAGGCCTGTAATTTCCCGGATCATCCTTCCAACCCTTCTTATATATGAGCATCACACTGGCCGATTTTCAATCTGTTGAGACCTCCCTGGTCAGCCAGGATTGCTGATAAATGATAGAAAGTGGCTTTGCGAGCACCACAGCCAGCTCCTTCACTACTGTCACTACTTTCTCACTTTTTTTCTTTCCTCTTTTACACAAAATCTTGTATTATAGCAACCCACTTCTGCTCTCAAGTCATCCAGAGGAGTCATCTTAAAATAATGGAAATCCACAGATGATCAGAGATGATCTGAACCTATTTTTCTTATTGAACATGTTGAATATATTTCTTCTTTCTTTCTCTGACTCTCCTCCTGTTCCATTTCTCCAGTAAAGCACCATCCTAACCACCATAATGCATCATTGTTGGACTGAAGGTCAATGGATACAGCTAGTAATTATATAAACATATATATGTGTATATATATAATGTCATCTTCTCCTTGGTCTTCCATATACTGATTACTTTCTCCACTTGACAGCTTCGCTGGATAAGCATATATTGCACTGTGAGTGACAGCACAGTTCAAATTGTTTTTTGCTTTAAAAATGTGGAATTCAGGTGTCTTTTTTTTTAATTTATAGCCACAGTGGTTTATTTTCTATTTTTAGGTTTTCATGTGCACTGACCCCTGCAGAGGTGAGGATCTAGCATCTATTCTGGATCTGTTGGAATAACAGAAGAGAAGCTCTAAGATAGTTATTTTTAATAGATGTTTCCCTTAGTATACCTTGATAAACCTTGAGTTTCAATATATATAACTTGAGTTTCAATAAGACCAAATGCCGGGTGCTGCACTTGGCCACAACAACCCCCAGCAGTGCTACAGGCTTGGGGAGGAGTGGCTGGAGAGCTGCCAGTCAGAGAGGGACCTGGGGGTGTTGGTTGACAGTCGGCTGAACATGAGCCAGCAGTGTGCCCTGGTGGCCAAGAAGGCCAATGGTATCCTGGCTTGGATCAGAATTAGCATGGCCAGCAGGGACAGGGAAGTGATCTTACCCCTGTACTCTGCACTGGTGAGGCCGCACCTCGATTACTGTGTTCAGTTTTGGGTCCCTCACTACAAAAAGGACATTGAATTACTCGAGCGTGTCCAGAGAAGGGCAACGAAGCTGGTGAAGGGTCTGGAGCACATGTTGTACGAGGAGCGGCTGAGGGAACTGGTGCTGTTTAGTCTGGAGAAGAGGAGGCTGAGGGGAGACCTCATCGCCCTCTACAACTACCTGAATGGAGGTTGCAGAGAGGGCGGGATGAGTCTCTTTAACCAATAAGCGATAGGACAAGAGGTAATTGGCCTCAAGTTGCACCAGGGAAGGTTTAGACTAGATATTAGGAAGTATATCTTTATAGAACGTGTTGTTAGGCGTTGGAATGGTCTGCTCAGGGAGGTGGTGGAATCCCCATCCCTGGAGGTGTTCAAGAGACGGGTCAACATAGCGCTGAGGGATATGGTGTAGTTGGGAACTGTCAGTGCTAGATTAACGGTTGGACTAGATGATCTTCGAGGTCCTTTCCAACCTAGATGATTCTGTTCTGTTCTGTTCTGATATCTGAGATGTTTGTGATTTCTGTTTCTTTTTTCAGTAGCTCTTTTAGTTGCAGTATCCTTTCATCTTTCTTCCCACATGACTCTATCTCTTTCAACCTCTTTCTACACACTTTTTAATTCCTTTTAGCCACTCATGACTTCAGCTATGATTTCTCTGTGAAACATTCATTTGCTTTATGCTTCTACTGTGTCTTTATTCATCTTATACTACATCATCTTCCCTCCATAGTTACAGGATATTGTGCTGTTCATTTTGCATAAGGCCAAAGATGAACATTTTCTAAAACACTTCCTAATTTTTAACACACTATTATCTTTGACATTTGTTACCAAGCTGACTCATTTTCAGTTCTCTCTATTTTCTTGCGTATCTCTAAGTTTGTGTTCTATCATCCATCTTCTAAAAACTATGGTACACAGTCCAGTCACACATTAACTCCATTTAATATTTACAGTTAACATTCTCGCTGCAGAGCTGTGGTTTTCTTATAAAAGACTATGGTTTTCATTACTAGCTCCCCTAGTTATCCTGATTACTAATCTGAGCATTTTGAAGGCTTAAGGGAAAAACATTCTTCCACATTCATCTAATCTCATTGATGTTGGCTGGCTTGTGGATGCAAAGATTAAAGGAGGATTTGGACAACTGTTTTCATAGATACTGCATAACTCCTTATATTACCAAGTGACTGAAGTTTAGCAATATATTTTGTGATTATTTATTTTTCTTTATTTTCAGTATCCATTTGTCACTAAGTTTGGTGAAAGAAATAATTTTGTTTATCTAGCACAGACTCATGGAATGCAAACAATATGTCCAATTCAGTTTATAGCTGAAAAAGAAGCAAGACTACTGTCAAATTTTCATTGATTATATAATAATAATATTTTGCTTAGTAGCTACCCTGTGCTAACTGGAAAAGCTAGATCAAGTGTTCTGGAACTGTAATGATAAACCCATAAACAAGCTGTGCAATCAGAAGAAGACACAGACAAATGAAATAGGGCAAGTAAACCACTGCAATCAGTCTTTGTGGTACTTCATATTAAGTAGGCTGATAATTTGCTGTGACTTCTCACCAATTCCTGTCACACAAGCCTTGTGCCGTCAATATTCTATTTACATTTCTTGAGTTACTATGCTTTGGAGAAAAAACCTCACTTAACCCAGGAGATCATATTGACTTTTCCTTGTGTTTTAATGTAATTGTATCCTTGTTAACGTTTGATTCACCTATAGTTGTAATTAAAACATATAGGGTCAAGTAGCCTTCAACAGAAATTTTGTTCGAGTCAGAAAATATAATCTTGTACTTTTAACAACGAAGCTTAAGAGCAGCATGATGAAAATGGAAGTTCTCTAATTCCTTTGTAGAAAAGGACCGCTCTTTGGCACTGAGGAGGCCACAGCTGGAGTGCTGTGTCCAGTCCAGGGCTCCCTGGTATGAGAGGGACATGGATGTATTGGAGTCCAGCATAGGGCCATGAAGATGTTGAAGGGCTTGGAACATGTGAGCTATGTAGGGAAGCTAAGAAAGCTGGGACTATACAGTGTAGAGAAGTGAAGAGTCAGGGGGATCTTATCCATGTGTATAAATACCTGATGGTTGTAAGGGAGGAGCAAAGAAGACAGAGAAAGACTCTTAGTGGTGCCTTGTGAAATGCTAAGAGGTTATGGACACAGACTAAAATACAGGAAATTCCACTTAAATACAAGTAAAAACTTTTTTATTGTGAGGGTGATCAAACACTGAACAAGTTGTCTGGAGAGGCTGTGTAGTCTCCATCCTTGGAGATACTTAATGATATTTTTGGAGATACCTTCTAGACACAGACCTAAGCAATCTGTTGTCAGTGACACTGTTTTGAGCAGCCATGTTGGACTAGATGACCTGCCAAGGCTGCTTCCAACAGGTCTGTCATTCTGTGATTATGCTGAAGTATTTCTAGATTGTTCAGATTAGGTAAGGACACCCAACAGACTTAAAGCACCTTGATAAATTGATTGTCTTTTTTTTCTTAATTAAATATGTTATGCATAGGCCTTTCAATCTTTTTTAATAATTAAAATAGTAAATGCTTAAATAATTTTTTTGAAAGTTCACAAACGCAATGCAAATTCTTTCACACAGCCCAACAGACATCAATAATGTCTAATGGTATGTAGTAACACAAACTATATAATTGTGATTATGCTCATTTTACAAATAAAGTCTCTGAAATGGATAGATTTAGGTTTTAAATTGTCATGGTTTAATCTCAGAGGGAAATTGAGTACCATGCAGCCACTCACTACCCCCTTATCCCCAGGTGCTGGGAAGGAGAAAATAAAACAAAAGGCCTAGGAAATCGAAATAAGGACAGGAAGGGGTGATCTCATCCATTACAGAACAGGCAAAAGACAGACTCATTAGGGGAAGAAAAAAAGAACATAAAATTTAATACAGAGAGTAACAACAACAACACGTAACAGACAGAGTGGGACTGTGAGAAGCATTACCACATCCTGAAAACACTTTCCCCCATCCCTCTCTTCTTCCCGGGCTCAGCTTTGCTCCTGATATCTCTATCTCCTTTTTTCCCACAGCGGTGCAGGGAGCAGGGAGGGAATGGGAGATGTAGTCAGTCCTGCTGCTTCTTCCGCCTTGGGGAGGGGAACTTCTAGCATTCTTTCCCTGTTCCAGCGTGGTCCCCCTTTCACAGGAGACAGTCCTCCACAAACCAGCTCTGACATGAGTCACAGGTGTGTGGGTCACTCCCACGTTTTACAATCCTCCCAGAACCAAACTACAACATTGGGGCCTTCTTCCCAGAGGGTCCCGGCCTTCTTTGGGTGCAGCCACCTGCATCAGCCACAAATTGGTATCTACTCCACCGTAGACCCCCATGGGTGGTAGGGGGGGCGGCCCTGCTGTCTCACCACGGGATACAGGGTAGTCTCTGCTCCAGTGCACCTCCTCCCCTTCTTCTCCTTCCTTCCACTGACCTCAGTGTTTGCACAAATGTTATCCTAGCAGCTCCTTCTCACAACTTCCAGAACTCCTCCCAGGTTCCCCTTCTTAAATGCGTTATTGCAGAGACACAGTTAACTGTCCTGGCCTTGGTGCAAAGGTGGGTCTGACTTGAAGCCAGGGGAGATTCAATAAGCTTCTTACAGGGGACCACTGCTATAACACCTCCGCCTCCCCCCCCCCCCCCCCCCCCCCCCCGGCTACCAAAAAGCCCCTGCCACTCACTCAAACGGAGACATAAATGTGTCTAGTAGATCAAAATTATAACTAGTTTGTCATGCATTCACCCTACTACTACTTTCAAAAAAAAGTTAAGAAAATCTGATTTACTTATCCATGTGAAGAGTAAGCCTATGGTTCTTCATTTACACTCCATTCTTAAATATCCAATTATTGTTTCAATTTTGATTGATGTTAATTGTCTTCCTTTAGAGAATTTAGTAGATCTATATGCTGTAATTTTCAAAAGGATTTTCAGATTTCATTTGGATGTTGGATACCTAACTCAGTTAAGTACTGAGAAAATATAGTCTTTTTTGTTTCCTTGTATATTAAAGAAACATGTTTGATGTTAGGAAAGCTTTTTATTTCCTACTACATATTCTTACTTCAAATGTCAAGCTCTTATATGGATTAAGTCTTTCTATCAATTCAGGAGGGAGTAGTATAGTGAGTGGAAATAATGAGATTATAGCAAATGACTGAAGTATATTCAGCTGTTAAAGTGGTGCCAAATACTAGAAACCTTTATTTATTAGTGTTTATCATGCCTACAAAATAGATAGGGTCAGGGAATGGACTTCTAAGATTGGAGTGTGGTGTTGTCTTTCCAGGGAGGATTAAAACATAAATGGTATGGACGACTGAAACATTTACCTGTGTTTTATTTGATCAGAGCAGAATTTTATAACCAAGTTCTGGTCATCCAGGAGTTTTCAGAAGGATTAAATACATAGAAAAAAGTAAGGGAAAGAAGTGGGAAGAGCTGGGGAGATAATTGGGAGGTTGTTTGTTTTTTAAATGGGAGTGTCAATCATGTTTCTGTCACGAGAAGACATTTGGGGAGTGATGTTGCAGCATCCAAAGACAAGAACAGCTATCTGCCTATAGAGGAGGATGTTACAGATGTTATATGTTACTCTGATCAGTGTCTACTAAAATGTGTCAATGGTTAATAGTACTTTAGGACTGTTAAGATAGGATTTTTTTAATGTATGAGTTAACCCAGTTTGTTAGTTATTCCAGTTATTCTAATTTGTGCACTGCTGGGTTATGTTAGTAAGGGATAATTCTGAAAAAAAAAGGAAAGGTATAAGAAGGCTCTTAAAATTAGTTTTATCCTAAATATTTGTATTGTTCTGATCTGTTGCTACAGTAACCAGATCTAAAAAAAAAAAAACAACAAACGAACAGCTATAATACTGCTTTTGGTTTATCCAGATGCAATAAAACAACAGGAAGTGGTGATGTTGGAAAAAAGGCCATGTTATACATGCCATCCTTTTACACTTACAATGAGAATACACATCAGGAGAAATCATCTGTGGGATCAAGCTAAGCATTGGCCTTGTCATTGTTGTCAGTTTTCTAAGCAGAAATTTGTCACATCAATAAATAGAGAAGGGGCTGTCACCAAGCAACAATAAATGCTGCTTTAGCATCTTACACCAGAGACTCCTATTGGAGTGTCAAAGGGGTTAAATGTAGCAATTTACATCATATTATTGTGCATAATAGTGAATCAGGATATGGATGTTATCTAGGGACTTGGAGTAATTTGTTGACAATTATTAGAAAAAAAAGGCAATGAATTTGCTTTATTTTCCTTGATAAAACCGTTCATTCTAATTGTTGATGTTTTCCTTTTTCTTCAGGTCACAGGCAGTACTTTTTAAAGTGAGAAGTACATATCTTTTTTTTTTTTTTTTTCCTATTTCAATTATTTTTGAATAATACATTTATTGAGGATTAACTATAGTATGAAAATTCAGAGAGTTTGTAGCTGTTGCTTGTTTAGTTCAGTTGGGGAAATGCTGACATTTCCTATCAATGCAAGGAGCTTAGGCACTAGTTGTGGCTTAGATATAACTGCACTTTTGAAGCGTAAGACAAAGATTCTCTAAAAAAATTATGACCTCTCATGACTGTGAGGAACTGTAGACCCTTTCTGCATATGAATGTTGTTGTGGTGCTAAATGGTACTAAACAGTACTAAAATGCTGGTACTGTGCATCCCAGTTAAGCTGAGTTTCTCAGCACATAAAAAAGATCCGAATTTATTTCTAACTCACAAATAAGGATTGTTGTGACTGTGAAACCGAAGAGTCCTCATCCAGTGAGCTTGTTTGAGTCTACCTGCACTGTTGGGTTCCATGTGAAGAAGACAATCCATAGGATTCCTGGATTTTTGTTCCTGTTAAAACAATGATTTTTTTTTTTTTCCATTCATTATTAATACTTGTGAAAAACACAAGACCGTTAGAACAGATGTTAGAGCCCAGACCTATCCTTCACAATTTAATTCAGGAATTACTAAATTAGTGTGTTGAGGCCACAACAACCCCATGCATTGCTACAGGCTTGGGGAGGTGTGGCTGGAGAGCTGTCTGAAAGACAGAGATCTGGGGGTTCTAATTGACAAGCAGCTGAACATGAGCCAGCAGTGTGCCCAGGTGGCCAAGAAAGTCAACGGCATCCTGGCTTGTATTAGAAATAGTGTGGCCAGCAGAAGTAGGGAGGTGATAGTCCCCCTGTACTCTGCACTGGTGAGGCCACACCTGGAGTATTGTGTCCAGTTTTGGGCACCTCAATATGAGAGAGATATCGAGGTGCTGGAGTGAGTGCAGAGGAGGGCAACGAAGCTGGTGAAGGGCCTGGAGAACAAATCCTATGAGGAGGGATTGAAGGAGCTGGGACTGTTTAGTTTGAGGAAGAGAGGGCTAAGGGGAGACCTCATCACTCTCTACAACTACCTGAAAGGACATTGTAGAGAGGTTGGTGCTGGTCTCTTCTCACAGCTAATTAGTGACAGAACAAGAGGGAATGGTTTTAAACTGCAACAGGGGAGGTTTAGAGTGGACATTAGGAAAAAAAATTTCACCGAAAGAGTGGTCAGACAGTGGAATAGGCTGCCCAGGGAGGTGGTGGAGTCACCATCCCTGGATGTGTTTAAGGGTCGTTTGGATGTGATGTTGGGGGATATGGTGTAGGGGAGAACTTTGTAGAGTAGGGCTGATGGTTGAACTCAATGATCCCAAGGGTCTTTTCCAACCTGAATGATTCTGTGATTCTGTGTGTTCTTTCATTTTCTGTTTATTCCCAAGTTCTTGAATCTTGTATTTTTGGCTGAAGACTCTTTCATAAAAAATGTACTAAAAGTGAATGCTCTGCTTCAGCTGCCTGGAATGAGTTGCTCAGGATATTCTGCTGGGAAGGAAACATTTGAATCCATTTAGACTAAAAAAAATCCATTAAACTTTCCCATTTCTGAGAGGCAATAAGTGCTTGCATGTTGTATAAATGTCATGTTGTATAAAAGCTCTGCTTTGGAGGGAAATGCTTGAGTCAATGAAGGCAGTTCCATATCAGTTCAAAGTAAGAAAAAACCCAAAGATTTTAACACATCCCTCTTATCTCTTCTTCTTCTTTTTTATTTCTTTTTTCCTTTGTTTAGGGATGTTCCATTACTTGCCGTATGAGTTGCTGTGAATCCTTTTCCTAGGCATCTTCACTGTGGAAGGAATATGAGCAACTGTGTCAGGAACAAATTGAAGTCTGGCACCACAAAATGGCATTGTTATGTATGTTGTTTCATGAATCTCTACAGATTCATTGTCATTTGAACCTACAGGTTACACAATATATTTCCCATATACACAAGCTAAGAAAATATACTTATTCATACCATACTGACAATATCAAACTCAATATATTTGCCAAATGTCTAGCAGTGTTTCTAAAATAAAACTTAGCAATATTGGAATGGCAGAGGAAAACAGTGGAGATTTCTCATAAATCTTTATTTTCCATTTTAAGGTAGGGCCTTGATCCCCTTTCTGTCAGTGAAAGCACTGACTGTACTATTACAGAACTGATTGCTTCAAGTATACATTTGCAGACCCAACTGGAACTCTTCTGAAATGTTATGATATGCATGAATGTAGGCATTTAAATAGTAGGGGCTGGGATAAAATTTCTTCATGAAGCTTTAAAAAACATTTCTGGACTCAATAGGCACAAGAGCTGGGAAAGGTAAGGCAAAGAAAACATTCACCTTTGGGTGTTTTCTGCAGTTCTTGATTACTCTGAATTCACCTGAGTGTAATCCAGATATCAGCTATCCTACTAACTTAACAGTGTGTTGGGGCTAAGTGACATGCTGCAGCGTTTGTATATGTTCCTTAATTTTCTTTCCCCCACCTCCCCAAAAGATGGACCTTAACAAAGTGCTTCTTGGAAATACTTTCTGGCATTTGCTATGATCCCAGATAAAGTTTCAGACACTATAGGAGGTTCTTAGTTGACATAAGCCAAAAACAAATTAGGCTGCATACTAACAATTAAATATTGATGATTTTTGACTAATGCTTGAGCTCCTGCCCTGGGTTTGAAATATTTGTAAGTGGAGATAATATTTTGCTATAATAGCCTACCCCTGAGGGGTATAGGAATATCTAAAATCTTTGAACTTGAGTTGGACAGTCCACGTTATCTCTATAGATATAGACCTATAAAGAAGTCTTTCAAAGGCCCTATTCAGCCTGTGTACATTTTCAGTGGAGACATTTTACTTCATGCAAGAGGAAGAGATTTTCTGAGTTTGTATTCTATTCATGTGTCTTCATAAAATCATAATAGCAGAATATTTAGAAGTGTATTAACTGCCTTCAGTATATTTGTTAAGGGTGGCTCATTCCTGTAGAAAAAAAAAGTTCTTACATTTTGTGCAGTACTGTCTTGACAGAATTTCTAAAGTGTTAATATTTTTGCACACATCTCTTTTCCTATATGTATACATTTAATAGAAATTGTCCCTAACACTTGCAAAAAAATATGGTATAGTTTACAAGAGTTGAAGATTTCTGTAAAAGTCTATTTCAGACCTACATTTTGAAAAAGTTGTCCTTCTAACACAGATGAACATTATCTTTGAGGAAATGAATGCATTATGCCTCAAAAGCCTCATCCTTAATATATAGTCATCTCTCAGCTATCACTGGCTGGGCCATTTTATATATAAACTATTGAAAACATACATGTAAAAGTATGGAGAAAAAACAGTACTGGAGAGGTGACATTCTTTCTTAGTCTGAGATATCAACATCAAAAGTGTATTAATTAGTAGCAGGTTGAAGGCAAAAGTTTCCTACTAAACACCTTCATTGCTCTTTTACACAGTCATAGCAAAAAGCAGTTTCAGATGTCCATCAATGCCATCTTATTCCACTTGCTAGGCATTAAGTGAATGGCTTTGTTACAATAGCTCTTAGACTTTATGAAAGTTGGAATTCCACTGCATTGCAAAGTTTATTGTCTGTCTTTTAACATAAATTCAAGAATTAGAGATTCAGTTGAAATCTCTATTGATGTGATCATTATTCAACATATTTTTGAGAATAAAACTACTTCAGCATGCCATAAGAAATCTACCTCAACATGTCATTGCTTCACCTGAATAGCACATTTATCACCATCATATTTTCAGAAATTCATATGTAGCTTTTTCAGAACATGCTTCAGTGAATCTCCTGGTGGCACATTTTCCATGATATTAGTTGACTGTTAGGAACATCCCAAAGCTAACCAATGCACTATATATTTAAAGCATCTCTGCAACTTGTAAATTAGAAATCAGGTAGGATCATTCTTGAGATAAATAGTCCTCCTTTTAAATTTTTTTTTAGAAAGTAAATAAATGTTCTTTCGAACAATTTAATGTTTTTTTTCAACCTATTTACTAGACTGTAGAAATAATTGCAATGGCAGTAGAAGAGAGGTTGAGGAATGAAATGAACAATTTGAATCATAGGGAATATGTCAGCGTTTCCAAAGTTTCTCCAGAATTATTCATCAATTGTTTGTTTGTTTTTTTTTCCCTACAGTGGCCAACAGAAGTAAACTTGTGGCTTAGTGTGATGGAATAACAGGTGTGGAGCCCCCTCCAGTCCAATATGCTTCTGAAAATGTTATTTGGTACATGATGTTGATGAGAGCCTAGAAATAACAATCGGCCAGTGTGAATTATGATGATTTCTTTGAAGTTAATAGAATGATGACAGTTTTCATCAGCTGAAACAGAATGTGGAGTTTTAAGACAGCACATAGTCAGGAATAACACAGTTAACTTTTTCATATTTAGAAACCTAATACATATATTGTCTTGAAGAACATTGCTTTTACAATATCCTAAATACTAAATAAAATACTTCTAAAGAAATTAGAAAAGGAAATATTAACAGGTGAGTCCAAAAGGTATTGAATTTGGTGTCAGACTGTAAACTGTAAATGCATACAGTGTTATCAAATGAATGGAGAACAAATCAGTGCACAGATGAAATAGATTCAGATGATGCTATACTACTATGTGTGGACACAATTTGGGGGGGAAAAATTTGGAGACAGAGCAATAGAGATTTTTTTAAAGCAGTTACTATTTTTAACATTTTAATCTCTTCACTTTAAAGTATCTGTGACTGTAACTGATTATGTGTACAAATCACAGCTCAATACCTAAAATCCACTGTGTTTTCATATTAAGTGCCTACACGTCTAAGTGACAAAAAGTGAAAATAGAGACCAGATTTAGGACTCTCCAGCAATTTGGGCTCAAAAATTACATTATTCATACTGCGGCCATAATCAGTTCAAATTTAGTATCAGTTTCACAGGCTAAATAAGTGTTACATGAGCAGGTGCATACTCAAGTTCATATGCAGAGTTGTAGGAATATTTAAAAAAAATATTAATAGAACTTTCTGATAAGCTGAAGAAAAACAGGATGAAAGGTATGATGCCTGATTTTAACTATTTGTAAAAGGAGAAAACTTAGATGCATGGGAAATAACCAGAATTTTTATCTTCAATCATTTCCATATACACACAAAACAAAAAATGATTGACTTGTGAAAAGTAATTAGTGAATTCACTTCTGATGAAATGGAAACTTGATCCTATTTTTCCTTTGTAAACAGAGTCAAGTTACTAGTGTAATTCCACTGAGCTTTGAAGTGACTTTTAATATTGTGTGAAGTCTTAATATGAAGGTTTCTGTAAAATTAATCTCTCAGCATTATAAATGGGGCATCTCTGGTTTAATTTTATGTATAATTCACAGATAGTAACACAAGTGGAGAAGCAGGCCCCTGCATTAATGCATTAGCAAAACCCTCATAAACTTCATTGCTTTGTAGACGGGTGTAAAATAGAACCTACATTTAGGTGTTAGCTCAGTGGAAAAAGGATCTCATAGGGAACTGGGAATCAAATAAAACAATTTTTCCAAAGTAAATAATGTCAAGATTTCCCATATATATTCTATTTTGATATGCATGGTATTAAGTTTTTTATTATATTTAATGTCATTAGACATTTTCCATTATACAGCTGTGCTTTCAGCTACTTATAACTTTGTCAAACTGTTGATCATATTAAATTTAAACTAACATTCAGTGGAATGGATATTGTTTCTCAAAGATTACTGAAAGATAAGTTGATTTGATTGTGTCACCTTTTTTTTATTTCTTTCAGGAAGAAGCACTAACATTTCTAGATTTGGAAGTAGGTGTAATTTCTTTGTGATGGCAGAAATAAAACTTTTACAGAAAAAGAAAAATCAATCCCAATTCAGACAAGCTATTAAGCTCTTAAGAATTTTAATCCTCTCATGCTCACTTCAGATATGGTTAGGTTGACTCTTAATTCTTCTGAAGTATCCACGTGAATAAAATATGCTCAGATATTTCTGTCTTGAAGAGTCACCCTTTACTGCTCTTAAAGAAAGATGTGTATGATCTCCACTTCTAGTAAGTAGTGAGCAGTTGTAACTAAGCACAACTCCTACTCTCCAGCTGCAACCATGGTGTTTGTAGAGGGACCTGAAAACAAAGGTACTTTTAACTCTAGCCTTTAGGATGATAGGCAAAATGGATGCAAAGACACCTGACCTGAATAATCCAGATGAACCGAGATGTTACCTTGGACCAAAACTGGATTTGGGAGCTGAGAATAATTGGAGAAACAAGGCTGAGCTGTTGAGTTTCAGGAAAAGAGAGGAAAGTGGAATTTGAGCTTGAGGAATCTGGGAACCTTGAATCTGAGGAATCTATTTTCTTAAACATCAAGAAGTCACCCAGAGCTGCACTAGTAAAGCAGATATCTCATTTTCCATCTTCTCTGGAGGGTGACAACTTCAGTGATGATGTTATATAACTTTGAAGCTAAAATGAGAAGAGTCTGTGGTCTAAAGATTGCCAACCTCTTAATAGGAAGAGTTCATAAATTATGTGTGGTGAAAATTATTTTCTTTTTTTTCACTTTACACTGTTTCTTCAAATCTAGGAAGTTGCTTGTAAAATACTTAAAATGTTCCAACTGTGAAGAAAAATCTCTGGAAAGTTAGGAAATTCTAGCATTAAGGTTGCCACTGAAAGTGTAAAGAATTATAACAGATAATTTGCAATGAAAAATTGGAAGTGTTTCATGTTAGCTAAATGAGCAAGAGCTAGCCTTGAATATTACGTAGATAGACTGGGACAAATTAATCACTAAGGCAAATCTATTGAAATTAAATAACTCTTAGTGGGAATGAATATGGCACATTTTTGTGAGCAATTCTTCTTCTATGCTTATATTGCAAAAGAAAATCTATAACAATTATAGATATGTTAGAAATACACCCTTACATATCTGAGCTTATTTAGGTATCTAAAGTTTGATTGGGTCTTATATCTCTCTCTGTACCTTAGGGGTACTTCCTTGCCTTCCTTTCACCTTATTATCTAAGTGGCTCTCAGTCATTCTTGTAGCTACCTCTATTACATGTGCTATGTCAGTAAATTCATTAAAGATTGTGAGTTGTTTTGATAACGTGATAATGGTAAAATGTATCGGATACCTAATGATACCTGTTTTTCTGTAGATTGATTCAGCTTGGTCTTTGAGCTTTGCTTTATACTGGTTTTTAGATTTGAGCTATTTCTCCCCCTCCTAACTTTTGCATGCATTTCCTCTCTACTTAAAAGACATACTAAAGCATTTGAAAGGTATTGAGGTTTCCATATTCACAGTGATAGCCATCAAGCTAAATAGTAGGAAGTTATTTCAGAACTGTGTTTAAGAAACTTTGCCTAAATGCTACAAGAATTGAAGACAATCATACTTCTGAAACTTTTTGGAAGTGCAGAATAAAGAAGCATGTGAAACCTCCTGAAAGTAAGGAAACTAAGGTAATGAATCTTCACAAATGTAAAATAAAGATAGGATAGAATAAACAGACCCTGTAATGCTGTTTTTACAGAAAATCTTTTGTGATACCAAGACACAGGAGTCTATTCAGATTGATTTGTTATACGCACAGCATTGGGTCATAGTATATGGCATCCCTGCTTTATCTAAGTTAACGTGACAGATAATTGTGAAATGATGAGAGCATACACTTCTACTTCCCAGATATCCTGTGTTCATGTTGATTGAAGTCATTTTTATACTGTTGCTTTGGACAGTTCAGTCTTTTTAATCTGAGGATCAGAAGATGGAAGGCAGGTTGGTGAACGTTAAAGCACAGTCACCTTCATGTCACTTTTTCTTATCAAAGTTTCGGTATCAGGCTGCTGTTTTCCAATCACCTTTCAGATTTATCTCCATGTAATTGCAGATAACCCAGGAAAATTTAGACCAAAAAAGGCCAGCTTCAAGGGTTTAGCGGTATTTTATTGAAATCATTCCTTCCAACTGCTATTCTTGTAATGTCTTTTCATGAGCTGCTACCCCCTTTTGCATATTTGACTATATCTTCATTTCTTCTCTCTTGTCATTCCTGTCCTCAAAGGTATATTTTAGGAATCAGTTCCATAAGAGAATAAAATAGACTTTTGCCTCATTCCCTTCACAATTTAGTTAGCTTCATTACTGTTGTACCTTCTATATGCTCTAGACATGAATGTGTTACTAATGGGATTCTAGATGATCTTTAATGTTAATGGGAAAATTGTCACTCTGGGGGATTCCTTTAAGGTTCTATTTGCTAAGCAAGATTGTCACTCCCTCAGTCACTGCTTTCAGTAGAGATATTTCACTGACAGAAGTAGCAGCCAGTTTATGTCTCACTACCCACCAAAAGACTTCCTAAAGCCTTTGGAAGATTTAGTGGCATGTACTTTTCTCATATGCTATTTTAATACAGCTGTTCTCAATTATAAACCATTGTTTTGGTGCTAATATAGTACAGATGTTGAAAATAAAGTGTCCTTTAGCCTGTACACTGTGGCCATCTAATATTTTTTGCTGTACATTGGTGCTCAGTGTGTGTGTTTTTGTGTTTATATAAATAAAAGCATGTATTTCTAGAAATTAGACAGTAGTTGCAATAAATTTAGCCTTTCTAGCAGATGCATGGTACTTCAACAGGGAAAAAACAAGAGTCAGCAGCATGCTCCTTCAATTCTCAGCATAAGTTGCTCACTGGCAAAAATGGAAGTCCTACTTAGAGATGGGAGCAATAGTAGAAATTTTCTATTACTTTGTATTTTGACTTATTGCTGAAAGGCAAGAGGGAAGAAAAGATTCTTTTTTCAATATAAGCTGCAGTCTTTGACCTCCTGAAATGTACTTTTTTTTTTCCCCTCTTAAATTTGCAACAAATAAAAGGTGTCAGGTCTTAGCTCTCTTGTTACTTATTTTTCCTCCCTGTTATCCCTTCAGAGTTTTTTTTCCTCTATATCTCTGTCTTCCTTTTGTTGTTCTTTCTCTCTTTCATAAAAAATATATTTGTGTGCAGTCTGCTGTATTTAAACTTCTTTACACAACGTATTACTCCCTGAAAATGTTCCACAAAGCTAATTCCTTAAGCTTTTTTTTCTTTCTTTTCTGCAATGTCTGAAATCCTGATATTTTTCTGCATCCTTTTCTCACCCAGACACACCAAAACTCTTCTTCCTGCTCTGCACGATATCACCAAAACATATGCTATGTACCCTTGAATAAATTCTTACTTCTCTTATGTTGTTCTTGGTACTATATAATTTAAACATTAACTGAAAAGTAAAAGATGACACAAAGATGACACCAGGTAATAAACAGATATTTATTATGTCAATATCCATTATGAAAATATAAAATTGTTCAGTAGGCTAGTGACTTAGGCAGTTGCCATTGTGGGAAAACAACAGATGAAGAGTGGGTGAACAATGACAGCTTATTCCAGGATTCCTGTTGTCTAGGAACGCTGACTCCTTCTATAATCCATTGGAAAAGATAGACACCTGCAGAGGAAGTTCATCTGTCTGAGATGGAAGAAGTCTCTTTCCATGACTAGAAGCTTAGATTGATCTCTCAGAATTTGAAGTATCAAAGTAGGTATAATTAATCATACACCCCATAAGTAGGTGTAAATTGGAATTATAAAGAAGTAGAAAGGTGTGAAGAACCAGAAGAGGTTTTGTTCTTGGGCAGCTACCTAAATTGGTCATGTAAAGACCAAGACTGTGCTTGTCCTAGAATTCAAAATAGGCCCAATACCTTGTGGGGATGAATGAATGGGGGGAAAAAAAAGAAAGTTATTTGGAATACCTTCCTTTCTGCTGCAGATAGGGAGAGACAAGTGCAATTTATCTCAGGGTATGTTGTGTTGCTAATATATGTGATGGAGTACAGAGCATTTTCATTAGCTACTCTCAACCTAAACCAAAAGATGTTATACTGCTTTCTTCAAACTATTCTGGGAGACAGTCAAGGAGAAGCTTTCATTGTAACACAGAAGCTTAAAGTGGTACAAAAACATACTGTAACAGTGACCTATCATTGTCCATGTAGAGTATTAAACACTGAGTTACATGGGAATATCTGACCCCCAGCACAGAACTGGAAAGTATGGGCATGGTATAATGGAGTCCAGACTGAAATCCGGACCGTGATAGCAGGGAAATGTTATACACAGCAGTTTGTGATGAATCACACTGAGGTGAATGGAAAAACTTCCTTTAACTGTAGTGACCTGTTAGATCAGAACGGCTCTTCCTAGATACCAAAGGTAGAGGAATGGTTTTCCATAAGTCCATTTCTCCTCTCCCTGATGTACTATAGTTCTCTACATATACTGTAACTTGAAATAGCCTCTCATGTATATTCAAAACATTCTTGTTATACAATGTGACAGAGTAAAATCATTTGATACTAAAAAAACAAAAGGCCATTGAAAGATTCCCCATGGAGCAGAAAATAAAATGCAAAACTTCATAGTACAAATTCTTAATGCACTCTAGAGAAATAATCTGCCTGAAATAAAGACTAATTCAGCAACAAAACCCACCAAAGTTTGAAAATAATCAATCCCTTGTAAAATAAGAAAAATGGAAATAATGAAACTGGGAATTACTGAAACTATATAATTTAGCAAGAAGTATTGTGATATGTATATCAGAGGACCACATTTAGTTGGCAAATCTTTTTGTTAGTTTATGTTAGATTAAAAGAATGGGTACTTTTCACATCATGCACAGCCTGATCTTTGCAAAATATGTAATGATGAAAAAATATCCTAAATCCAATATATAGTCTAGAAATTTAAAACTGTTAAAGTGATATTTATTCTAGATGTATTGTTCTTCCTTGGGATAAAGTTGGTTTTATATAAATTATTCATTTCTCTGTGGATACTGATTAAATGTCTTCCCATCACTTGACCATTTACAAGAAAATCTGCAATTAGAAATTAAACATTATGATAAAGAGTCATAAAAATATATTAGTAAATCAGAACTATAAAGATCTTAATCTTGGGGAATCTGAGTTTTAGGAAAGCAATATACTTAGAACAAGGAATGAACAATTAAGGTACAATGCTGAACACAATTAATTATTCTGTATCCTGTGTTTATTTTGTTATAGCTGTTAATAAATGACTACACCAATTCCATCTACACAACTGTGACAACAGATTGAAATCTGGTTTGTTCACCATCTGCATTCTATTTATACAGCATTTCACAAGAGAAAGTCTCTGAATAACAGACAACCTGTTTTAAATAATTTATGTCTGAACCACTTACAAGTATGGTTGTCCAAAGAATAATTTCCCAGCCAAAATTACACCCAACTATAGTATAAGTTTCTCTTTCTGGCAACCCTAACCTAACCTTATCCAGAGTCTAGCATTTTGCCATAATGTCCTGTAGGAGCCTCTTTCCTACCCTACCTACTCCAGCTGGAGATCTGGCCTTTCTCTTTTCTCAGCCTTAACCTTAATCTCAAAATTTTGCTTGCTCTCTGAGTAAAATAAGCCCAGCTGTAGCAGGGGTGCTGAAAGCAAGCTAGGGCTGCCAAAGCAACCCTTACCTCAGGAACTTCATGGATTCGAGGTTCCTAGGATTGCATATAGTGCTGGGTTTTTTGGTTAGTGTTAGAAGGAGAAAGAGAAAGCCTGGAGTTCTGCTTGGAATGGGTCTGAAAAGGCAGTGCCAAAGCAAATGCACTGCTGCTAAAGAAGTTCTGCCCCAAGGAATCTCTAGCCTATGGAAGGTCTGGGGTGTTTAGGAGGAAGCCCAGAGCTCCAAAGGGAGTAGGACTGAAAAGAGGCTACCAAAATAAGGTGAGGAAAACTAAATTAATTTATGATAAATAGACTACATAGAGGACTAAAATAGAGTACATCTAAGACTATAAATGTATGCTCAGGGAAATTTAAAGCTACCAAAAGATTTCTCCTCAGATCAATATTTCCTTTGGGACTATTCTGGGGTGTCATGTGTCATTGCTATCTATCTGACGTACACAGTGTGGTGAAAAGGAATTTTAGAAGTAGGGTTGGATACTTAGCTGTAAATCTTCATCAAGAAAGAACAATAGTGAAAAGCAATCCTGTGTTAACTCACAGATATATGCAGACTTTGTTTGAAGGTTTATTTTATTCTACTTTACAAATATATATAGTAATTCGATGCTACTGGTTGGCAGAGAACAGTATGAAGTACCTCTTAAATGCTTTGGTTTTTTGTTACCTTTCTAATTAACTTTCAGGAAACTTTAATGTAGTTATCTAACATTTGTGAAAAATTTTCCACATGCTTTTAATCACAATCCCACCTAATACTGAGACAATCTTTAAAACAACAATAGAATTTGGAATTATTCTGTCTTGGCTGCCCTTTATTAATACCATAGTTACTCTTTTTCAGGTATCTACCACAGTGTCTGTGGTGCTTAGACGTCACATTTTCTCTGAGTTTGGGCAGCATTTTTGAGGTATATTTTATTTGTTATTTAACTGACACTGCAACTGATCCATTTGCACTTTTGACAGCCTTCAAGTTTGTCTTCTATATTTAATTGATAAAGTATATACAATATCTAAACCCTTGAAGAATGCCTATGTGCCCTTTATTTATTTATTTAATTTATGTATTAATGGTTGAGAGCCAGTTTTAGATAACTCTGGAGTAAACTATAGGATAAGGTTTTGCAGAGAAAAGTGGTCCAAGAAAGCTCTTTAATATTCAAATATCACATCCTCCAAGTTCAAGAGTGGTCTATCCCGACAAACAGGAAGTCAAGCAAAAATGCCAGGAAGCCTGTGTGGGTGAACAAGGAGGTCCTGGACAAGCTTGAACATAAAAATGAAGTATATGGAAGTTGCAAGCAGCAATAAGTAACTTGGGAGGAATACAGAGACAATGAGCATGTAGAAGTGTGGTTAGGATAGCCAAAGCCCAGTTGGAGTTAAATCTCACAAAGGATGTCAAAGGCAACAAACAGGGCTTCTATTAAGTACATAGGTGACAAAAGGAAGATGGGGGAAAATGTGGGCCAACTGTTGATTAGGGCAGAGGCTGTGGTGACACAAGACATGGAAAAGGTTGAGATATGGAATGCTTTCTTTGCCTGAGTCTTTGCTAGCAAGGCCAGCCATCAGGAATCCCAGGCCCAGAGACCAAGGGGACAGGCTGGAACAAGGAAGATGTACTCTTGGGGGAAGACGATTAGGGACTACTTAAGAAAACTGAGCATACATAAATCCATAGGTGTTGATGCAATGCACCCAAAAGTGATGAGGGAGCTGGCTAATGTCAATGTGAGGCCACTTTTGATAATCTTTGCTTGATCATGGCAATTAGGAGAAGTGCCTAAGCAGTGCAGAAAAAGAAATGTCATGCCTATCTTCAAGAAGGGCTAGAGGGAGGATGCAGGTAATTACAGGCTGGTCAGCCTCACGATGATCCCTGGGAAAGTAATAGAGCAGCCAATCCTAGAAACCATTTCCAGGCGTATGATGGATAAGGAAGTCATCAGGAGCAATCAACATGGGTTCATCAAAGGGAAGTCATGCTTGAGCAACTTGATAAATTTTTACGATGAAATGACTGATTTAGTAGATGAGAGGAGAGCTTCTTCCATAAGGTACTCATAAAGAAGCTGATAAAGTATTGACTGGATGAGCAGACAGTGAAGTGAATTGAAAACTGTCCCACTGATCACCACCCTCTGGGCCCAGACATTCAGCCAAAGCCAAAGACTAGTTGGAGGTCAGTAACAGGCAGTGTACCCCAGGGGTCAATGCTGGGTCCAATCCTGTTTAATGTTATCATTAATGATCTGGATGATGTGACAGAGAGTACCCTCAGCATGTTTGCTGATGACACAAAACTTGGAGGACTGGTTGATATAGCAGAAGGTTGTGTTGCCATCCAGAAACCTCATGAAGTTCAACAAATGGAAGTACAAAGTCCTGCACCTGGGAAGGAATAACTCTGTACACCAGTATATGCTGGAAGCCAACTGTCCAGGAAAGCAGTTTTGTAGGAAAGGACCTGGGAGTCCTAGTGGACAAGTTGAACAAGGGCGACCAATGTGCCCTTTCTGCAAAGACGACTAATGGTATCTTGGGCTGCATTAGGCAAAGTATTGCCAGCAGGTTGAGGGAGGTGATCCTTCCCCTCTACTCAGCACTGATAAGGCCACACCTGGAGTGCTGTGTCCAATTCTGGGCTCCTCAGTACAAGAGAGATGTGGAGCTACTGGGTAGAGTCCAACAAAGGGATCACTAAAATGATTAAGGGACTGGAGCATCTCAGCTCTGAGGAAAGGCTGAGAGAGCTGGGACTGTTGAGATTGGAGAAGAGAAGTTGAGGAGGGGATCTCATCAATATGTACAAATATCTGAAGGGAAGGTGTAAAGAAGCTGGAGCCAGGCTCTTTTCAGTGACAGGACAAGAAGCAGCGGGCACAAACTGAAACATAGGTGGTTCCCTCTGAACATCAGAAAATATCTTTTTACTGGGAGGGTGACCAAGCACTGAAGGTTGTGGAGTCTTCATCTATGGAGATATTCAAAGACCACCTGGATACGGTCCTGAGCAACCAGCTCTTGGCAGTCATCAAAGTGTATTCACACATAAATTTTTCTCTCAGGTAAACTTGGAAACAATTTTCTTCCTTACTTTTTGGACTAGGAAGGAGGAATTCCACATGCATGAATGTAATACTACTGATTAATGGATTACTCATAATGTGCATATCACAAGACACCTACAAGAAGGGAAAATATGCCAATAACCTCTGCGTCATAATCCTACATTTCATGGTAACAGAGCCTACATACTTTCTTTCTTGCCACGGCCAGCTCTGTTAACATTGTTTATCCCTCAATTTTAATTGCTACCTAAAAAATATTTCTCTTAAGGAACACCACCTGATCAGAAAGGCGTTAATTTCTCCAGCTTAAGGTTTGATGAATACCATGTCATATTGGCTTATGCCAATATTGCTCATAGCACAATGTCCCAGCTGTTAAAAATAGTAATTTAATAGAAGATTAACACAATATAACAATGGCTTTGTTGTAGGGAATTTTAGCTTTAGGAGGATCTAGTATGAACTGCTTGGTCAATATTAGTTATTTACACAGAAGTTCATTCTATTTTATGAGCTCAAGGAGAGCTCAGAAACTGCTTGCCACTTCTGCATTGGCTTCATGTCATCAGATTTAGATGTCTACATCTGAACTAGCTGTCTAGGCCTTTTTGTTCAGTCATTGGAGAGAAATGACATTTCTAGGCATGTTTCATTTTGTAGATAGAATCATAGATATCTAAAATAGATGCAACAAACTTATTCTAGATGTGCTTAGTTCTCTACTTAAATTCTATAGATGTGTAAGTGTAGATCTTTGAAGTTAGGACAGCTGAATTAAACTGTTTCTGAATGGTTACTGAACAACACAAAATGAACTATGAAAATACAGTGGAAGGAATTCTGCAGGTTTTACAAGCCATGCCAGAGGAAAAGCTCTCTGGAAATATGAGAGAGAAATGCAAATTAAATTCAGTTTGATTCAGGAAGAGAAAATTAATTATGGAAATGTATTACAGAAAGGTGAGAAATACGGCTGTCGTGGTTTGAACTCGGCCAGCAGCCGAACACCACACAGCCAGTCACTCACCTCCTCCCCCTGCCCCCCAGTGAATGGGGAAGAGAGTGGAAGAACACAAGGAAACTCATAGGTTGAGATAAAAAATAGTTTAGTGATTGAAGTAAAACAAAACAATAACAATAATGGAAAGTACAAATGGGTAATGTGCAATGTGATTGTTCACCACCTGCCAGGTGATACCTAGCCCACTCCCAGCCAGTGACCCATAGAATGAAGATCCTGCCATTACAAAGACCGGAAGTTGGGCCTCCTTTAGATACTGAGCATAACGTCATGTGCTATGAAATACTGCAATGGCTAATCTGGGCCCGGAACTCTGCTTGTGCCCCCTCCCAGCTCAAGAAAGTTAACTCTATCCTAGCTGAAATCCAGGTCAGGTGCTCCAATTGTGTTCTCTCCCAGCTGAAGAAAATTAACTCTAGCCCAGCCAAAACCAGGACAATTGCTTACTATGATAAAAACTGAATATGGTAAAAAGATGTTTGAATATCAATAGCTTGGAGGACTAGGACAAGAGGGTCATAGAACAATAGAAGTATTTGTTGGAAGGTACTTCCACAAGTCTTTTCATTGAAGCTCCCACTAAAAGCAGAATCTTTGTCAGCCATAGATCAGGTTAGTCATGGCTTTGTCTACCTGAGTCATGAATATCTGCAGGGCTGGAATTTCCACAGCCTCTCTGAAAGTCTTATTCCTGAGCTGAATATTGACAGTCCTTTATGACATTGATATTTTTCCCCTTAACGTTAAGGTGAAAGTTCCATGCCTGATTTTGCACTTATTGAACTTACTTGTTTGACACTGCTGATGTTTAATTTTCTCATCTTTGTAACACCCTTTCAAGTAACTGTAGAGAACTGTTAGGTTACCTGGATAAACAAGCTTGGCTCCCACAGTCTCTTGTTACAAGAGATGTGCTCTGTATCCTCCTGATAGGCCTCTGCTAGGCCTCCTTCATTTCCTTCACATCCTTCTTGAACTGGGGATATGAGGAACATTATTCCCACAGCAGTCTCACCAGCACCAGGTAGAAGGGAATAATAACTTCCATTGACCTTCTGATCACACTTCTAATGTATTAAACATGCAGTTTGCCTTAGTTGTAAGACAAGTTTGTTATGGCTTGTATTCAAAGTACATTCACAGTAAGTTTGAAGTAATTTTCAGCAGGTCATACTCAGCCAGCAGAATGCTTCGCATACTTCTGCAAGGGATCATATTCAGAGAGTAACCTCAGAATTTAATGGTTAAAATGTGAGACCAGAAAACTAGGCATCACAGTTGCTATCAAAAAGTAAAGGGGAAAAAAAAAATTAACTGTAGTTAACGTATCTGCAAACACACATCTTTATTAATGGGACTCTCAGAATCACAGAATGATTAAGGTTGGAATGGGCCTCTGGGTGTGGTCTTGTCCAGTCCCCCTGCTCAAGCCCATTCTTATATCTCATTTGTCCTGTGAATGTTATTTCATCTGGACTCTCTGAAATTCTATTTCAAGATCCATAGAAGAGCTTCAAGAATTTGCTAGTATTGTACTGCAGTTTAATTAAGCCTCTAGCCCCATTCTATAGACCTGGGATGACAGAAGATGAAAGGGGGAGCTGCAGCAATTATCGTTCCTCCACAGGTTTAATCAATGTAGTTATCAGTGCTCCCAGTATCTGGGTGTATGTAACACACAGGGTTGTGATCCTATTTTGTCTCTGTCCATTTAATGTTTCACTTAGTGACTGTGATCCTCAAGATACCTAGACTTTCATTCCATGTTAAAACCCTCAGTGATTAAGGAAGTGAATAGTTTGGAATAAGACATTTACAGTGTCAACAGCTTTCAATCAAGTTATAATCCAGGACAATTCAAACTGATAATACTTTTTATTAAGTTAAGCTTACACACTAATCTTAACACTACTTGTTTATTTGAGCCATTGATATGTGTCAGGCAATGAAAAGCCTGCAGCATTTCAGCTCTGAATACAACTAAACATGTAAAGTCAAGGTCTAAACATCAGATTCCAAGCTATAATTCCACCTTTTTTAGAGAAGAGAAGAAATAGATTTGGTCACATTACAGAGAGGACCTTTTACAAACCATGAATTTAAAAGGTAATTTCCAGTGATTAAGGCCTTAGGGAAAGTTGTGCTGTCATACATGAAACTAGAATATTTCAAAAAAATACAGAGGTGAAGAAAGTGACAGCATGAGCCTGCTAGGACTTTTGGAAGTCTCAGATTGTACATTTATTTTTGTTACATCTTGCCTGCTTCCTAGTATAAATGGTGAACTTATTATTGCTTCTTTTAAGAAGGCAAATCAGTATTTCTTCAAAATGAGACAATCTTAATTTCATTCCATAATTTACAATCATCTTTCCTTTTATTATTCCTGGTAACTTTCTCTTCCTTGGTACCTCTGCCCTTTGAATATTTGTGGACTCTTATATACAGTAGCTTGTTTTCTCATAATCCTTTTTGAGACAGAAAGGGGTGCAGAACTATTTGCTGTATTTCAGCTGTACTCGTGAGAGACCAGGATAAAAAACTTCACAGGTGCATGATATGCCACCTTTTCTTTTTGGTGAAAAACTGCAATATATCATGACATTTTATGATTACACTTATACCAGTAGAAAATCATGGCTTCTTAAGACAATTATAACTTCCTCATTCTTGTCCACTTGAGCTTTTAAATCAGTTTTAAATATATTGACTGGCAGATCAACCATAAGTTCTTACTTTTGAGATGTGTATTTCTGAAGAATTGCTTATTGAAATGTCACTTCAATAACAATACAACTGTGTATTCAATAGCAATGTATCTTTTTGTTTTCGCACATGCATATGGCTCATGCCTGTCCTAGTGATTCAGGATCGCTTTTTCCATTTGTTCCCTTACATAGCTACAAATGTTACTAAAATGTGCTTAGGGATCAACAGAATGCTTTAGAGTGTTTCCATATAACTTTAATGAACACTGGGTCTCAAAAAAACCCCCAAAACCTGTGTTGTTTTACCTGCTGTGGGTCTCAATATTATTAGAATGTTCTTCAGAAAATGAATCTAATTATAAATGGCCCATTCTTTACATAAGTGGGACATGACTCAGTAAAAGCAACAGATTTCTTGTATATGGTACAATGAATGGCCTGTTGACTACAGTCCAAAGAGAAAATAGGGTGACTCCTGTATTCGTAGAAGCCTATCATAATAAGGTGTTCCCAGACATTCTGAGAGGTCCAGGAAATTCCAATCCATTTCAGTGATTAAAAACATTTTCTGTCATCTTCTTGGATCTTATGTTCATCTGTCTAGTCTCTTAAAAACTTTTTTAAGGACTCAATATACATATTTCTCCTTGGTAAGGTTGTGTCCATATAGCATGGCCAGTATCTCCTTGAAAATTACATTTTGAAGTGGTCTTACTGAATCTGAAGAAGCATCTTTCTTAAACAGAGTTTAGTTCTATACCTCTGTCATGTCATATTTGCTGCCAACTTTAACTTTACTACTAGTACTTTTTAGCCTTTGTCTTATACACTTGGCGCATTGTGCATTGTGCTTTGTGAGCATTCAAGTTTCCTCAGATGACTTAGGTGGGATTAATCACACAAGATTTTTCAATAGATTCAAGAAAGGCTTTAGGAGCTGAAATGGCTAAATCCCTAAATTCAGGAATGGAAACTAGAGTTGCATTTGATACCTGAGTTTTATGTCTTCTTTTACTGGGACAATTAGGCTCCTCAGAACAATAATTTGAAAAGCCTGAAGACAGTGTATAGAGTTAGCAACCAGAACCATTATGACCAATGAGAATAGATACTTAAGGCAGGTTTAGAGGCAAGTGCCTCCATCCAGCTGGGATTCAAACCCATTCCTGAAGTCTTCCTGTGTTCTTTTAGAATTAGAAGGTGGTGATGGAGCTGCTTATAACCTATGGAATAGCCTAGAAGAAAACAGAACTGGCTTTATTTTCAGTCCTATGAGAATTCAAACTGTCTTCCACATTTCAAAGAGGATGTGAAGTAAGGGACAGTGGAGAGCACTGTTTCACTCTCCTTTCAGAGCAATACCACTGGGTTAAAATAAATGCAATGTATTAGTTTACATACAGATGGTGCGAATGTGATCATGATTCTGCAGCTCAGTGTCTTCTGTGCTGAACTGAAATGAGAAACAGTGATGCTTTTCCCTTTCTTCCTGGACTCTTTCAAAATTTCATTGTAAAAAATGGTCTAAAAAACAGAAGTAGAAAGCTGAGTCCAGCATGTGTCCTCTCAGCTGAGTACCTTTGGGCTACAAAATGGAGCCTACTTTTCTAGTTCTGCATCTATAGACTGATGATCCTTTTTATATGGTGGTGTGGATGTAGATTTGCATCCCTTCAGCTTGAAGTTGTCATTGAACTCTAGTTTTCTTGCTGAGATAGTGACTAAGTTTGAAGAGAGCACAAAACTGCACAACTGCCACTGCTTTTTTAAACAATGGTTCAAATATAAAGAAGTTAATCTATATTTTGTAAAAGTCCAGTCAAGAAGTTCCAGGTGTTCTTCAACATGTTTGCCCATTCTGGCTTCAGCTGACCAGAGGGTTTAATAATAGAGTTTTGTAGTCAACTTGAAACCATATTTCAATTCAGACCTTGGTTCTGTCGCAGTCAAGTACTGAAAGTATGACACATTTATTTTCCTTTTTATTAGTTAAAATGCATAGACATCGATATATCATTTTTTGATTATGGTGATGGTAATTGCTGCATGACTCCTATTATTTTCAGATATCTGGTTTCAATATCCTGGAAAACTTACTAAAGAGTCAGGCCCAAATTCTCAGAACAAAAAGAAAGAGTCTTCCAAACAGTTATTTGTTCTTCTGAGTGTATATTAAAACATACTGAATGATTATATATGTAAAGGATTCCTGAAAATTTTCACAAGCCAGGGTTTATTTCTTCAAGTTTAGCAACTTCAGCTATAATGTATATGAATAAAGAGTAATTTTTCTGATGGAAGAGAACTGTGTAATTAATAGCTGCAGAAAGAGTTAGAGATTTTTGGTCCTGGTGATGTTTATTACATCACAGAGTTCTGATGATTTTTTAAAAATTAAAGCGGTGACTTTGCATTCATTTGAATAAAATTTATGTCCCACTCTATTGCATTCCATGAATGATAACACTGACTTTTAGCAAAACAGAAAGATGAGTTAAGTATAACTTTGTTATACTTAGCCGTAAAATATATCACTTCAGTCTATGAACTCATTTAGATCATGAACTCATTTATTTCAAGATGATACAATTACTAATAAGAAAGATATATGGAGAAAAAAGACAAAAAGATATTGAGAGATTTCATCAGAGCCTTTAGGGTACAATATGTCTCAGTTTTGCCAAAGTCAATGAAGCTGGAGCTTAAAACTTTTACTGTTCTGATAAATTGGGTTTTTGTGGTAAAGGATAGAAGTCTGCGCAAGAATAAAGATGTGTGTTTTGAGGTGACTGACTTTCAGTTGAAAGATCAGCTCAGAGAAACTCAATATATGTTTGAAATTAATCTTTTATGCTTCAGCTATACTATTGGAATTGGAATAATATGTCAGTCTGAACTGTACAATATGAACTTTTTATTTTAAAAGAAGAATAATGTATAAATTGTGTGGATGGTATTGAAGACAAATTTATTTAAGTCACTAAAATAACACAAAAAGGACAGTACAGTTAACCTGTGAGATCTACACAATATCACGTCTATGAGATATCCATACTTTTCTGGCTGGAATTTATAGGACTGTCTCACATCCTGTGCCCTGCCAGTTCCTTTTGAACTTTGAGGCACTTAATGCTCTGTGTGATTAAACATTTTCATAGCCAGACTGGATTGCTAGAAAAAAAACCTCTTATCAAGTAGTTTACAGATTTCAAATTATTTGAGAACTACTTTGTTTTCTTTGTTGATATAATTTTCTTTTTATGCTCATTGTATTACTCTGTTAGCTGTTTTCTAGTGACCTCAATTTTACTTCCCAATAATATTGATTTAAGAAATACAATAAAATTAATTTCTTCTTTGCAATTGAAATTCATCTGTCTAATTTCTCATATCCAATTTAAATAAAAATGTGCAAACAGCAGGGAAATTAGATTTTTTAAAAGCAAGATGTAATTTAGATAATTACCTCCCTTTTATTATGTGTATGATATTTGTGTATGTTTACAGTAACACATCTCTAGAATGATAGTGAATCACTTAACTGAGGTATGACTTGCTAAATTTTTAAAATGAGAGTCTCATTAAAATAAGAGTCTAATAGAGATTTGTCTGTACCATGGACTAATAGTAGCCAATCAATCCTGTGTAAGCTTCATTTATAGCTGTGTCCTCTTCATGGATATTTTTACACCATCTAATGTCAGAGGTTTTGTTTAGTCTCAGTAGCAATCACTGCTTATGTAGAGGAATCAGACAGAAATCTGATTTGTCAGGAGCTGTATTTGTTGTTTCACAAAATACAATTTGTAGGCAGGCAGGCCCTCTCCTTTTACATTAATACAAATGAGGCTGGACCCTGAATTCCTTATTCAGCATGTTTGCAGGAAGTTCTGTGAAAAGGCATTTTTTTCTATTTTCATGAAACTTTTAGTTTGTGATGCAAGATAGATAAAAATACAAAATGTGATGGTCTAAGGAATCTTCTGAAAGAGCATCACCTTCTTCATTTATTACATACAGGATTGCAGGATAATCCAGATTGGATGGGTTCTCAGGAGGTCTCTAAGGCAGGATTCTTCACAAAGTGAGCTCTGCTCTGAGGTCAGACCAGGCTGTTCAGGGCTTTATCTAGTCTGATTTTCATAGCCTCAAAGGATGGAGGCTGCACAACTTTCTGGGGCAACCTGTTCCACTGCTTGATCATCCTCATGGGGAAAATGTTTCTCCCCACACCCATTCAGAACTTTTTCTATTCTTATTTATGCTTTCTGCCTCTCATATTCCCACCATGCACTCCCGGGAAGTGCCTGGCTTTGTCTTCCTCATAATGTCAAGCAGTATTGGAAAGTTGCTGTTAGGTCCCCCTCAAACCTCCTCTTTAGGCTGAACAAGCCCTGTTCCCTCAGTTTCTCCTCACAGGGCAAGTGCTCCTGCCTCTGATTAGCTCTGTGGCTTAGTTGATCAGCTGGAAAGACCAGCCTGGGCACTAGATGTGTACTGTAGATGTGGTCTCATGAGCACTGAGTTGAAGGGGGAAATCACTTCCCTTGATCTACTGGCTCTTTGATAGCACAGTAAGCAGCCAGCACTTTCTGAAGCTCTTTTGGTGTTCTCTCTCCAGTTCAGGGCAGAAGACGTGCATTGTAACACAGATTGCTAAGGCATTAGGTAGAATTTGCAAGCCCTTGCTGTAGGATTCCCTAAGGATAGACTGCTCTTAACTGTTTTTAATGCACTGTGTTTTCTCTGTTTGTTGTCTTCTAAATCCATTTTAGGCTGGAGCATTGTAACTGGCATAATACATTTTGTGTGGGCAGTATGCCACACTAACAGATGGCCATACTAGTGGACAAGTTATGTGCATCAATTTTGATTAGGATGGGCAGAAATCCTGAAACAACCATCAGTGTAGAGATTCTGACCGTGTTGTTACAGGCATAAGTCATCACTGCTGCTGCTCAGAGATGCAACTCTGAATATCCCAGAATAGCTTGTGTCTCCATGTAAAGTGTTTCTGCTCCAGTGTATCAGATTAATTTTGAGATAGAGTCATAATGTTTAAAAGTCTAAGTAAACTTCCCTCAGGTTGTCATGGCTACCAGGAAATACATTTCCTGTGACCTGTAACTCCTGTGTCTCACACAAATCCTTGTTTTTTTCTTTCTCAGACAAGCAGCCTTCTCACCAGTACAGCAGTATTTTTCACAGGCACATTTGCCCAGGTAGATAGAGAGATAAGTAGTTAAGTAGATTGATCCTTCCGTTTAAAAAATCTGAAAGGACAACTCCTTATATGAGTGGTTTAAAACTTTTGGTATGCTTTTCCTAAATATTTTTAATTCTTTGGTTTCTAAACTGTGTCTTCTTCTCTCCTTGTTTTAATGACAACCAATAAAATTGTAATAATTTTTTTTGAAATAAGGATCTGTTAAACATGAAGTCTATTTTTGCTCATAATTGTGGATGAGTGACCACTGAGAAAGTTATTGTCTATGGTGATTGTGTCTCTAATCAGAGATTTATGCTTTATGTGCCCCCACCAGGGGAAAATACCTTCTAAATTTTATTAAAACAGGAGACTTAATCTTGAACCATCAAAATAAACTTGGTTTTCCAAAGACAATCTTTTATGAAGGTGTACTGCACCTTGATGGTTATTCTGTGGTTTTAGATTTTTATCTCCCCATTAAGTATAATCTGTCCCAGCTATTTCATTTTTTAAAATGTAAAATAATGAAACTAAAAGAATGAATGGGAGGTATCTTCTGAAATTATTTGATGAAAAATTTAATGAAACCAGCTTTTGCATCTTTTTGGCTTTTGGGAAACAAAATGATAAGAATTATATTCATGCTGACTGAGTTATCTTTATCTCTACATCCACTGTCTTTTTTAGGTAACATTATGATATGAATAAATGCATTATCCTGATAGAGCACAAAAGCACGAGGCAGTACTGTTATTTGTATTACTGTTATATTTGGGAACTTTTATTTAGCTGTGGAAGCTAGCCGGTGAGCAGTGAGGAAGGATCATCTTTTGGAAGCTGATTATTGCCGCCTTGTCAATATGTATCAAAGTGGCACATATCATCATCAATGATATTGTACTGAGAATGATCAGAACTCCAGAAAAATTGACCTGTGAAAGAGGATTTGAGGCTTTTTAGTCTACTAAAAAGAAGGCTGAGAGGACACATAGAAACCATCTTCAAATATGAAAAAGGTGGCAGGAAGAAAAGGAATAAACCATCCTTCCTATTCTCTGTAGATATAGTGAAGAGTAACAGGCTTTAACTGAAGCAAGGAAGAAGTAGGGGATACATTACATAGAAGTATTTTAAAGCCAAAAAGGGTTGAGCACAGGAATAGATTATCTGAGTGACCAGTGCAATATCTATCACTGGCAGGTTTTAAGAACTGGTGTCACTAATAAAATAGAAAGTATGCCTAGTTCTTCAGCTGGGGATGGATTATATTATCTGTCAAGATTTCTCCCAACCTGTTTATTCTATTATTATTAAATGTCTTATCACATAGAGTTCCATGCTTTTCTTCTTTAGCTTGCAATGATATACTTTATGGAATGAGAGTCTTTAATTAAAAGAAGAGTTATTCTTCTACACTGATACAAAACATATGTAAACAATGAAAGTATTTAAACATGGAAAAAACCTCTGAATTGTGTTACAAATTAAAGACTGAATCATTTGTCATTTTCTATTTCACACAACAAAATAATAATGACATTTTCAGATGTCAAAATATACTGAGCATATCACTGTGCTGAGTTCAAGGTATGAATTGTGAAAGATTAATGAATAGATTTCTAACACTGCAAAAATTGTTCAAAATATGATTAAAGCTCGTTTACATTTTTCAGGAGGAGCCCTGGCCTTAAATCATATTCTACCCTGGATGCCTGTGACTGTAAATGGCTGAATGTCCTGAAGGAAGTCTCAAGAGAGTAGGGATTGAGGAAGATCAGCATTTACAGAACCAAACATTTTGATTTCTTCAGTTAAATATGGTTAAAACAAACTTGATTTAAAAATATTAATACACTTGTGGTCTATGCATGTTGTAATAGCAAAATATTTTCTGAAGAATCAACTTCCTAATGATAAGCAAAAGGAAAATGGAGTCTATAGAAAAGATGAAATGCTGAACTGCAGAACTGCAGAATATAACAGCTGTTCAAACCCACAAGACAAAACTAAATAAAACTTTCTTTTTTTTTTTTTTTCATGAAGACACTATGTAACTGAAAGATATTTTACAGATAAATCCTGAGTTAACCAATAAGCCACAACAGAACTACTAAAGCCTCATATGCTGAACTGAAATAGAAAATGCACCACAGTTTCTGAGGAAGTTAAGGAAGTAAAGGATTGCTAACTGTGAAGCCAATAAAAACCCAACCATGCCATGAAAGCGAAGTCACAAAAACAGGTGATAAAAGATTAAGAAGAAAGGAAGGGAGAAAAAGACACTTCCTCAAAAAGTTAATAACTTATCTGAAACTAAAAAAGCAAAACATTCAGTGTCCTTCAAATTATATGAAAAACCGAGCTGTCTCTTATCCACAAACATATGCTATCCCAGAGACAGATTTGAAGATAATTGTAAAAGGATAACCGTTAGTAGCTTAGAGCATCTAAAGCCTTGATAGTATTCTCCAGTCAAAGACAAAAAAAAAAAAGACATTTTTAATGCAGAATTCCAGATGCCTTCTGCTGGTCTTTCTAGATGACACATTCAACATTTAGACTTGTAGCCCCTGGTTTTTAGCTATGTAAATACAAAATACTTATTAGCTTGTCCTTCTAAGTTCAGCCAGAAAGAAGTGGTTACAAATCCATGTTTGGTACATTTTCTGAACATTGTGTTCTGCGTTTGTGAGCAGACAGCATGAGGTATCCTAAACACTAAAAAGTCTATTCTTAACAAAAAACAACTGAACCCAAATCACCATTGAAGACTGAATGCCCGTGTTAATTCTCCAAAGGAGTAACAATTTCTATTCACCTGCCAGAATAAATATCAAGTGATTAAGTGCAGGTGGAACTATGAAGAAAGTCATGGCTTTAGCCCTATGGCTGTACAATAAATATAGCAGAATTTGAAAAATTCATGATGTAAGGGACTTGGGGATTGTATCCCTGGAATGTCTCACTCAAACGATCCCCAGGTCAAATCACCAGCTTTGTTTTATAAACCACAAGGCAGAGTTAAAGTCCAAGACAATCTGAATAAGCATGCATGTTTTAGATCATTTAAAAGATTCATCTTTAAGTAGGAAGGGCGTGTCATCAATGACCTTAGTTATGCTTGGAGGTCCTCTATAATATTGCCTGCAAACAATCTACTGTGTAATAATCGCAATCTTCAGAAAAGATTTATCCTAGAAGGTAATGCTTCTTATGAATGTATAGAGGATGGAAGGAAGCGGCTTTTCACATCCCTCTGAAGCATGGAGGACATAGAATCTGTCTAATCAGGAGCTGTAGGTCTCTTCCAAGGGGCAAAATTTCCTAAAGTGGGACCAGAAGGAGTTCCACAGAGACAGCAGTACACAAATAAACAGGAAAAGAAATGACTGATCCATTATACATAGAAGAGAGGAAAGAAATCTAAGAGCTCACTCTCCACTGTTCCTCAAAATTGGTGTCCCCTTTTCTGGTGTTCAAGATCCTCACATCCTTCTTATCTATTCCTCAAATAATTCTTCCTATGATTGTGGCTCTCATGAGCTACATGAGCTCTCATAAGCTCCCCTGTTACTCTATTAATTCTTCTATTTATTCCATAATCATAGATCCAAACCCTTCCTTAATGTTCCTTCCCAGCATTTTGTTTCCACTGCACAGGTAATTTTCATCTGAGATTTTTTTTGTCTGTATACCTCTTAAATGATTGTCTTCCCTACAATTTGTTTTCCTAAAATAAGCTTGCTTTTCCCCAGAGATGAGAATAGTAACACATTTGCGCACTACCCTCACTTTCTGCAAAGGTCAGGTTCTAACTTACATTGCTAGAAAAGAGCACCAACACAGCAACAGCATCATGACCAACATTTACAACACTCTCCAAAATGGTTGTTTTCTTTTGTGTATGTGCATTTTTTGAGTGTGTCAAGCCTAGAATAAGCTGAATAAAGCTGAATGAACTAAGCACTGTTGCAGAAGCAGGTTGAGTTGATGAGGTTATGCCAAGAAGGTATCAGAATGGTAGCCTGAACCCCAGTGGTATGCATACATACACACAAGAAAGTAGTAGATCATACCAAGTAGAACAGCTTCTTTTGTTTCTTATCTTTCAGACACGTTGCTCCCAACACCATGATTAATAGTATTTCTTACCACCATACTGTGTAGTAAGTGTCAAAGCAATTCATGTAATTACATACATATTGTAGGCTTCTTGCATCAAGGGTTTCTCAGTCTTACTGTCAGCTGTTACTTCACTATAAAAGCCTTCTGTACTATCTCTGGTAGAAGCAGGAGTTGGCTCTAAATGAGTTTAATTATCCTTTCTTAGACTAGTAGGACTCAGGAGTTGTTATTAAAGATTGTCAGAGATATGCTGGCAAGACACAGTGTGTAATGAGATCTGTCAGAGTATTTCCTCCACAAACTTTTTCAGGCTCTTTGGAAATCTGGTAGAGGGAATTGTCGTGTCAAGCATCAAGTGAGCATCTGACAGTGAAAACTATACTAAATGTTAATTGTGGGATTCAGCCTATAATAAACATGCTATAATTATGTTTGTCCAGACTCCCTGGTTAAAGGAGAGAGGCAAGCAGGACCCTGGGCTGTAGACTATGAAAACCAGAAGTGGAGAAGAAGCAGCCTGCAACCATATCCAAACTGGTTCCTGGACCATATATACTCATTCTTCTCTTAGCATTGTCAGATCAGAATTTTTTTCAGAGACAGTACCCAGGGAAGGTGACAGTAAAAAATGTCTGATATTTACCTATATTTTCCTTTGAAAAAAATTATGTTTTTTTTTTTTTTTTTTTTACTGATTGCACTACCAGATACTGTTCCACAGTCTCAGCTCAACCCCTGCTATCTCTTAACATTTTTGAAGAATGCTCTCCTGGAAGCACAAAATCAGTTCATCCCCTTTAAAGATAAGAGAAGTAAGCAGAGCAAGAGACCCCCTTGATTTAACTGTGAGTTTCTGAGTCTTCTTAAAACCAAAAGAGAAGCGTATCAGAGATGGAAAAACAGACTGAGAGCTGGCTGATGTTGTTGTGAAGCCCCTCTCCATAATCTCTGAGAAGGTGTGGATATCAGGGGACATCCCAGAAGACTGGAAGAAGGCTAATGTTACCCCCATCTACAAGAAGGGCTGAAAGAAGGATCCAGGAAATTATAGGCTCATCAGTCTTACTTCAGTCCTTGGGAAAGTTATGGAACGAATCCTCCTGGGTGCTATCACAACTCAAATGAAACACATGATTGGGAAAAACCAACATGAATTCACCAAGGGCAAATAATCCTTGACAAACTTGATCGCCTTCTATGACAAAATAACCTGTTCGGTTGATGTGAGGTGAGTGGTAGACATTGTCTACCTGAATTTCTCCAAGGCTTTCAATATGGTTCCCCACAGGCTCCTCCTAGAGAAACTGATGTGCTATGGTCTAGCCAAATGGTCTGTGCAGTGGGTGGAGATCTGGTTAACAGGTCGCACCCAGAGGGTGCTAAATAACTCTTTTTCAAGCTGGTAACCTGTCACAAGTGGGGTTCCCCAGGGATCCATATTGGGCCCAACACTGTTTAATATCTTCATAAATGATCTGAATGATGGGATCAAGTGTACCTTGATGACATTTGCCAATGATACCTTCTGAGCAGGGAAGTGGACACTTCAGAAGGGAGAGCCACCCTGCAGGAAGACCTGGATAGGTTGGAAGAGTGGGCTAACAAGAACCTTATGAAGTTCAGCAAAGACAAATGTAAGGTCTTGCACCTGGAAAAACATAATCCAGGAGTGCAACACAGACTGGTGTGAAAGACTGAAATGTCAAATAACTGTCTCAAACCTTGCTTGTGTTGTGCAAACCTCAAGGATAAACTGCTGTGGCCTTTTGATAAGTCTAAGGAATGTCACCCAAGGAAGCAGTAGTGTATTAGAGGATACACACCCCACTCCTTGGCAGTTGCATTGTCAGACTCTTTAGATAAGCCTCAAAGGGGCAGACATGTACTGAACCAAACCAAATGTTTATCACTGGCCCCATCGTGTAGCCATTTGTGGCCCTATTGTGTACACCAGACACCATGCAAGCATTACTAATGAACTGATAAGAGGTGAGTCTTTCTGCCCCAGAAGCTGGATGCAGCAAAAACCTGTGGGAACAGAGGAAAAAAACCTAAAGGTGGGCAGATATGTTAATCAGTGGATATGATGAACTTAAAAAGGCAACATAAAACTTTGCTCTGTGTGCACCCACTGTTGAAGCTAGACTCGTGTGCTCCCATCACCAAAGAACTAAAGACTGAGGACCAACGGGACGCTGCTGGATCCATGGTGGCGACTATTCTTGCGACTCTATCCCGCATGCTTGCTTTCTTTTTGTCTTTTCCTTCCATTCTGTCCTATCACTACCCCTCTTCACTTTTTAATAATAAAAAACTATTTTGGGTGTATGGCATTTGACTTTGTTTGTGTCTTAATCTCACTTTTGGGATCATATCGAAACCTCCCCCGACATTGGATTGGGACAACTGTGATCTATCCAGCTGGGGAACAGCTCTGTGAAAAGGGACTTGGGGGTCCTGGTGGACAACAAGCTCAATATGAGTGAACAGTGTGCTGCAGAGGCAAAGAAAGCCAAGAGGATACTGGGTTGCATCAACAAGGACAACACCAGCAGACATAAAGAAGTCATTATCCCAGTCTGCTCAGCACTTGCCAGGCCACACCTGGAATACTGTGTTCAGTTTTGGTCTCCGCTAAACAAAAGAAATGTGGACAGCCTGGACAGAGTCCAGAGAAAGGCCAAAAAAATGATCAAAGGACTGGGAAGTCTGTCATATGAGGGAAGGATGAGAGAATTGGGTTTGTTCAGCATTGAGAAAAGAAGGCTTAGGGGAAACCTTATCACCATGTTCCAGTATTTAAAGAGTGGCTACAAAGAAGGTGGACACTCCCTTTTTACAAGGAATTACAAGGAAAAGACAAGGGGTAATGGGTCCAAGTTACTCCTGGGGAGATTCTGATTGGACACAGGAGGCAAATTTTTCACAATGAGAACAATCAGTCACTGGAATAATCTCCCCAAGGAAGTGGTGGATTCCCCAACATTGGACACTTTTAAGTCACCTGGATGGGGTGCTGGGTCATCTTGCCTAAACCATGCTTTTGACAGCAGAGTTTGAACCAGACGATCCTTGAGGTCCCTTCCAGACTGGTATTCTATTACTCTATGATTCTTTGTGTAAACTCTACCTTGGTCACCCCTGCATTAGTCACCCCCAAGACAAGCTGAATGCATTATCTTATTGTTTGCTTTCAAGTCAGTTCTGTTAGTAATAGTGGTTCTTACTGCTCCCTGAATATCACATGATCAGAACTCCTGGTCAGCTGAAATCTTAGTGACTGCTATAGAGAACTGAAATAAAAACAGAGCAAATTGAGCTTATAATAGTTATACAGAAATATGAATGCCAGCATGGTGATATATGAAAGCTACTATTTCAATAAACTACACTGTTATGACGACTCTGGGGAATGCAAACCTCCAGCTGTGCACTGGGAGTGTCTGACAAACAAACAGCAATATACTCCATTAAGATGTGTTGGCTATAAAATTGTATTAGTTAATTAGTCTTGGATGCTTTCTTACAAATTAATAGGAGACTAAAATGTAGAATAATTAATAGTAAAAATAGAAGAGATGATATAAAAATAAGAGGAAGTTAACAGAAGAAGTGTAAAGGTTGAATGATAAAGAAGTAAAACACAAAAAAACTAAGATTGCTCTCATCTGTATGAGAATCATTTAAAGTGAAGTCTATAAATTCTACCTCAATGATTAAAGTGAAAACAGCTTTACAACAAAATGCATTTTTCCTCCTGATTTTGGCAAACATACAACTGGAGGTGGTAAAACTAAATAACATTATTATCAATACTCTTTTTCAAAAGCATCACATATAATATCTTAAAAATTATTTTTAATCTATTTAGAGTTGTTATGAAAATTTATTTAACATTCTTGGAGTTATTTGTGGAAGCTTGTGTGGAAATGACATGACAACAGAGTACATCTGGATAAACTTGCACATGTATAGTGGTCTTATTTCAGAAACTCTTTTATTGCTATTCCTTACATATATATATTTACATTACTCCTGTATTTGAACTTTTTTCCCTTATTTAACTATAAAGCTGTTCCTGATCTTACTCCCATTGACATGACTGACAACTCCTACTGACTTCAGCAGTTGGCGTAGCAGACTTTTAAGAGTTGATGAAAATGATGAGTAGAAAAACCAAATTGAAAAAAGAAGTAGTGTCATCCTGCAACTGAACGTTTACGAAGTTGGTATCTTTTTTTAAATACATATTTATATACTTTTTATCAGGTATTAGACAACCACAGAGAACTGTTTCCTTCTAAAGTAGAGTCTTTAGTAGAATTAATGAGTGTTTCCCTTTGTATTTTGCTATGGATTTTTAAAAATATTCTCAGTTTTGCTTCCTGATACAATTTTTCTAAAAAACCCAAATATTTTCTCTAAGCCCAGTAAAAATGATAAATATTGTCTGTAGTGCTTGTAAAAGCAATGCTTATCTGTCTTTAGTTATCTTTTTAATAAAGATGACAACACTGAGTTGTGAAGTTTATCAAAGACTCTTATTTAGAGCCTTTCGTTTATTTAGTTCCTTTCACTAGGGCTGCAGAATGTGGTCATCACCAGGCTAGAACCAGATGAAAATGCTACCTTTTTCTTAATTTCTAAGTGATTTTATTGCTTTTTTAACATATAGTCCTGAATAACCAGTAACAAGAAATAGGAATGTTATATGCAGTGACTCTGGGAAATGTTAGCTTTGTTCTGTTTCTTGAGTTGATTCAGTCTTGTTTTTCTGCAAAACTGACATGAATCCATCCATTGTTGCATCATTTGCTATTTGATATTCAAGAACACAGGATCCAAGGGGTTTTTAGTTTTCTAGATATACAGCGACCTTGTGTGAATAGTCATACTTCCTCCTCACACAGGTTTGGATTGGGACAGAGAATTTGCCCAAAACATCTTTCATTTTTGTATCAATAATAAAAACTAGTTTTTTCACTGTCTTTAATTTCTACAGACTTTAAAAAAGGAGCACAATATAAGCAATAGTTGCTGAAGTCTGTGATGATTTTGTTATTTTGAATCCCATACAGAATAGGACTGACAGCTAGGCTGGGCTATTTTTGGCCAGAAATGTACTAAGCTAACCAAACTGTTGGGCTGCAGTCATGGCTGACAGACAAAGAATGAAATTATACCATCCTAAAGAGTTTCTCAGTAGGGTTTTACCAAGATGATCATCAAATTTAATTATACTGGCTGATGCACTTACATTTTTACAGCCTGATGACATTTTTGTGTCTGCTCTATCTGAAATGCTACTTTCTATACCCCAAAATGATCAGTTTTTGAATTTGTTATTCTGATGTTAGAAAAGCCAGATTTTCAGTGATAGTACAGAACAGGTTTGGAGCTGAACGTGTGAACAGCAGTAATGACTCCACACTTGTACAAATAGGTTATGAATTGTCAGCTTGTCAAATCCTCCAGTCTGACAGATGTGTGTCCACTAAAGTAAAATTTTTCATTGGGATTTCATTTTGGGGAGGAGGAAAGTGGAGGTGATTATGATTTTCATGCTACTAAAGAATATTTTGGGTTCTACAAATTTGTTTGGGGGTTTTTAAATGCTTTACAGAATCACAGAATCAACTAGGTTGGAAAGGACCTTGAAGATCATCTAGTCCAACCATTAACCTAACACTGACGGTTCCCATCTACACCATATCTCTCAGCGCTATGTCGACCCTACCCTTAAACACCTCCAGGGATGGGGACTCTACCACCTCCCTGGGCAATCCAGTCCACTGCCTAATAACCCGTTCTGTAAAGAAATACTTCCTGACATCTAGTCTAAACCTTACCTGGCGTAACTTGAGGCCATTCCCTCTTGTCCTATCGCTTGTTACTTGGTTAAAGAGGCTCATCCCCAGTTCTCTGCAACCTCCTTTCAGGTAGTTGTAGAGGGCGATGAGGTCTCCCCTCAGCCTCCTCTTCTCCAGACTAAACAGCACCAGTTCCCTCAGCCGCTCCTCGTACAACATGTGCTCCAGACCCTTCACCAGCTTCGTTGCCCTTCTCTGGACACGCTCGAGTAATTCAATGTCCTTTTTGTAGTGAGGGAACCAAAACTGAACACAATACTTGAGGTGCGGCCTCACCAGTGCAGAGTACAGGGGTAAGATAATTTCCCTATACCTGCTGGCCACGCTATTTCTGATACAAGCCAGGATGCCATTGGCCTTCTTGGCCACCTGGGCACACTGCTGGCTCCTGTTCAGCCGACTCTCAATCAACACCCCCAGGTCCCTCTCTGACTGGCAGCTCTGAAGGTATGTTTAAAAGGTATGTTTCCTTTCACTTTCAGTTCAATGCTTCTAATGTTAAGAAATCCTCTCCCTATTACTGAGAAAGCACTGAGGTCAGCGTTAAGTATAATTCTTGTCAAAGGGCTAGATTCCATACTAAATTAAATATTTTTTTTTCTTTCCCCCTTTGCAATACTGAAGTATTTGAAATGGGGCCATATGAATAACACAGAGGAAATTATGCATAATGAGTAATGAATAATCCTGTTAGCACATCTTTTTCAAGAACAGTCATTCCCAAGCATTTCAAGACATGCTCAGGGAGGATTTTAAACATTGCTTTGATAATTTGGAGGAGAAACAGAAAATGTTTTAAATAAGGAAACTAAATTTCTCCCTTCTGTGTTTTTAATCGTTGAGTCATGGAGCAGAAACAATGCTGGTAACTTAGATGACTGCTGAGAAGAGAAAATAAAAAAAATAGTAAATAAAAATTTCCCCATTTATTATTATTTTATTTCCTCAAACAGACAGTGCATTCTCAATTAGATTCTTCAGAAAAAAAAATAATTTGTCTTTGGAAAATCTATACTGATATAACTACACTGGGCTGAAATGAATCAGTTGCAAGCTACTAGTATATTTACAAAGAGTTTGCATGATTCGGTGTGGCCAGCTCCCAATCTAATTCTTGACCACAAAAAAGTTATTCCCAAAATTGTTCCATCGAAGTCACTGATGTTAGTACTGAGGTGAGGTATTACTCAGTGTAAGTGAAACTAGTACTGTGTGAATCCTGGTAAGTATGAATGAGTCAGAACACAGCTTAGAGAAAGGTCAAATTAGTCAGACAAGAAAAAAGAACATTAATTATTTGGCTAACCTATGAAAATAATTTGTTGTATAATTCCACCTGTAGGTGAAATGTGAATACAGATTTGCAGGTAGGTAGATTTGCAGAATGTAAGTACGTGTCTCTGAATACAGATTTTTAGTTGTGAAACCATTCAGTGATGGGATTTTTTGATCAGGCACAATTTTGGTTTATATGGATGTGCTCTGAGGTCATAGATTATGAATAAAAAAGCTAATTCAAAGATTCACAGACTGGAAGAGACTGGCAAGACTAGAGTTCTTACACAACAGAGATTCATCAGGTTTTGCAGGGTATACACCCTACATAATGCCATGGACCCCCAACCCTTCCTAATACCTTCCAACAAACTTTAAAAGACTAACATGTTATTTGCAAGGACTGGGCAGAAGCAACACTGCTGTAATTAATGGAAAAATAGAAGTGTGAAATTTGCAGTTCCATAAATTTAGCTTTCAAAAAAATAAAAAAGATCTGAGCATTGGGGTTTCCTAAAAAAGTCCGCTGGAGAAATAGAAAAGCAAGACAATCAAAAGTTCTGTTTTAAAGTTGTGCTAAAGAAAGTCACTGCTCTAAATATTTTTTAAAGAGAAATAATATTCTGCTTATTTTCATTTCACTGATTTATCACCAATAAAAGACTTTTCTGAACATTTTATATGCTGCCTGAATCTTGGTTTATCAACTGCATAGTTAAGTATTGATCAGTCTTTGTAAAGGTCAGCTGCACTAAGAAATGTTCTTTTAAGAAATGGCCAGATTCAAATTCTCTGGGGGATGAAATAATGGATATCTCTTCATAAAGAACGGACAGTCTTACCTGAATCTCCAGATATTCTCTGCTGTTTGGTCAAAAATTACATGTATCAGAGCCACGGGGAGTGGTTTACTTTTGAGAAAGACACCCCACTCCTTCTCTGTGCACTTATTTTCCAGTCAGTTGGACAAATTCAGCCAATTTACAAAACAAAACCCAAACATCCATCTGCAAGAAGACAAAAAATCTTATTTCTTTTCTATACCAGTTGGAAGGTTAAACTTAAATTTGCATATCTTACTAAACACATCCAGCTGTCTTCTACTTTTTCTACCACATATTGAATGACGTAATTATAGTGTGCACATAAAAGTATAACAACTCTGCTAGGCAGACTACAAAGCCTTTGTTTAAAGTGTAAGGCAACAGGAAAAAAACCAAATCCTTTGTTTTTCTACTTGAATATATATTTATAAAAATGTCTTCCTGATGACTTTCACCATAGCACTGTATATATATAAGGCTGTAGCACCATAGGCTTATCTATAGTTGATTCTGAAGCAGCAAAGGAATGACCCCAGTTAGTTTTCAAAGATGAGGGCTTCTTGAGCAAGGAATAAATTAGAAATAAAATCACTGAACTGGCTTCTTGGTATGTAGACATGCTAAACTGAGATGATAAGATTATACTAAATGAGTGCACCAGTAAACATGAGATGATGAATTTGATACCAACAAAAAGGATGTGAACTCTAGATTTTAAAGCGACAAAAAGGCACATTTAAATTTTAAGATTTTTATTCCTCCAGGGTCTCTGAAAAAATGAAGAAAGAGATTTATTACACTGAAAGATGGTGCTGTCTCTGAAGCTATCATCTTATGCATTCCACTTTAGAAAAGGAAAGTTAGCTGGCTGCACTACAAAAATTATATTAAATACAGTGATTTGCTGTGATTATCAACAAAACTTCCAACCCCTCTCTCCCCCCACTTCCTTACTTAGATGATTTGTTCATAAAAACTGTTACATGTCGAATAAACCTAAGCAGGCATGAGCAGCCTGGCCAGGAACACACTTTAAATGCAACTCAGGAATTCACAGTAACACCGGACTGTGCATCTGTACCCTTGTGAATATGAGACAGAATATATCCAGGGCTGAAAATGCTTTTTAATGCCTTCCCAATTTTACCTTTGCACAAGGGTTATTTCATTAGGAAACATGTAACAGAGATCACAGTGTCAGCACTGATGGCAAAATGAAAGTAGAGTGGCGAACAAATCAAAAAATACTGCATGAACATAGGGTACATTTTGACACAATCTCTTTGTGTACATTTGTTGCAGACTGTACTGTCTTTTATGCTTTTTCTAGTCTGTGCTTGAGCTAGGTAAAAAAAGAGTTGCTGCCGTATTTCTTGAATTGACATTTTACATACTTGTCTTCAGGGTTATTTTTAATTTTACTACACAGCTTTAATGAAAATTGAGACTACATCATAATGAAAATTCCAAACTGTTTTTTGAAAATATTATTAGCAAAACAATTGCAGCAGAATGTTCAGAACCACTAGTTACAATGCAAAATTTAATGTGTTCTGCCATATTCACTGGGGAGGAATACTTGGCATTTTCTAAATCTCATAATTACTGGACCAAACAAATGGACAGAATTTATTATAACAATACTATAAAACTCTGAAATGGGACTCTGAAGAAAACAATTTTAATACTTTTCATTGTTGACATAGACTCTACCTCAAATAAATTTATTTTTTTCCTGAATACCTTTCTCATCCTGTAATGAATGTATACCACAGTCAGTCAATACATAGCATGATTTCACAAAAGAAAATTCTATGGTTACCTGACCCCTGTAAAAAAAGTAGATCCTTTTTTTTCCCCAGCTATCCTTACTCTAGTTCTGGCAATTAAGTCTTTTTGCCCTGCTCAGGTCCAGAAATGTAGACTGAACAGTAATTTCTTCCCTTCACTGTTGGTTAATAACAACAGTTCAGGCATTAGACCCTCCTTTACTGCCCTCAATATTCAACCTTTGTCTTTCCTGCCATGCAGTCTATTACTAGACATTTCTTCGACACTTGTATGTCATTATTTCTAATCAACACCCTTAATCAGCATTTAGTTTTTTGTTTAAATTCAATTTATATTTTTTAATCTTCATTTCCCAAAATGACATTCTGTCTTGCTCTGTCAGAATCAAACAGTTACTAAAAGTCTAATATTCTTGCAAAATTTTTAGAAGATATTAGAACGATATTAAAATGTGTCTACCCTAAGTTAGTGTTTACATTATGCAGAAAGTATAAATGCTGTGTTTGCACGAAACGACTTGTTATTTATGTTTTCTGGATCACCCCCTTAAGCAACTTTTCATTATGAAGACTGAAGTGAAAAAAAGATCTTTGAAAAATCAAATGATTGCTGATACTGGTGTTATTTCCAGAGAACTTCAACAGGCAAAGCTATCTCCTTCACATGCTGAACAAACACAAATAAAATATAGACCAATTTTGCACAAAAACCTCCCAGATAAAAAAAAAAAAAAGTCTGTACATGAGATTATGTTGTTTCTCCCCTTATCAAATGTAAGAAGCATTATGTGCCTACTGTTTTTATGTGTATTTTACTATATTCAACTAAGCTTGATGTAATTTAATAATATATCAGTGTTTCTAATAATATTTTTAAAGCCATCATATGTTGATTTAAATGCAGAGATTGCATTTACTTGCTTATATACTTATTTTATGATCTTTGATCCAAATAATTAATTATTTGAACTGCATAAGTACTTGCTTGGTGACCTTCAGATTTATGTTGGCATTCTAAACGTGAAGTATTCCTTGGCAGCATCCACAGACTGTGTGAAATTGCTCCCTTTGCAAGTGGACCAAATGCTCTCTTCCATAGCTGTGCCAGTTGCAGCCAGAAGCTACTATATGATGGGGGAACACTGTCATTTGTGTGATGTATGCGTACCTCCAAGAACCTCTACAGAACAAGAATAGATCATGATTTCTACTGATCAGTTTAGAATTCAATTAGAATAGTGAGTTGGCTGGTTTGGTTTCAAAATACCAGAAATTATTTCAAACCACCCCTTTTGATTATAAAGGCAAAGGATGAGTAATCCTGACAAAGACACAGCACGGAAAGTAGTAAAGCACTCCACTTAACCTTAAAGTTAAGGCTACTGAGTAATTTCATCAGAGATCCCAGAAGGAATACACCGAGTTTTATTTTCCTTCCTTCCTTCCTTCCTTCCTTCCTTCCTTCCTTCCTTCCTTCCTTCCTTCCTTCCTTCCTTCCTTCCTTCCTTCCTTCCTTCCTTCCTTCCTTCCTTCCTTCCTTCCTTCCTTCCTTCCTTCCTTCCTTCCTTCCTTCCTTCCTTCCTTCCTTCCTTCCCTCCCGCCTGTCACCTGCCTTCCTCTTTAAATTATTTCAGTTATGTAAAAGCTACTTATGACCCAAAGGCTCCTGTTTTTTTAAATTCTGTGAATGTCTTGCAAAAGAATTTTTAGTCCTCTCCTTTTTACATTATTTGTGTTCAGGATTCTGTAATATTTTCCAAAACCCAAATTGATTTTACTTACCTGAGAACTCCCTACTCCCTCTGTCCACCATTTTATGCATTTGGACACAGCACATTTCCAAACTCTCTCCCACAGAATCGTTATTTTGCCTTCTCCAAGGCAATGCTTGCTGCATTTTGTCATGTTGCTCTTCTCAATAACGCCCCCACATTGTGATCAGTGGAAGATTTAGCTGTGAAGATAGGATATCTGTTGAGGCAAGGCTGTCCACAAACAACTCACCACTGTTCCTTCAGCTACAGTTTGGGCAAGAAAGAAGCTTTGGGGACTGGTCCTAAATAATCAGGAAATAGGTCAGCCAGTTTCCAGAGTTGGTGCAGTTAGCAGCAGTCCTCCACTCGCTAAGGAGGTGGTACCAGGTGGTGGGATAGACAGTTGCCTGCATCAGCAAAGACAAAGAAGAAATTTTATTGGGCCAAGACGGAGTAACTTATATTGCCTTCTTTAAAACTTCCAATAATGTTAATATATACTTGAAACAGGGTATTACAAAGGTAAATACTTTCTTTCAGCACACTGGAGGTAGGTTATACTTCAGAAAAATTGGTGTCAGGAAAATGAGACTTTCAGCAACTTGTCCTCTTTTTCAACCTTTGCCTGTTTGTTTGTTTGTTTTTTGACTTTTCAGTGCTCATTTATAGGACAAAGTCTCTTTGATGTTGGGCTGTTAGATTAAGTGAAACAATAAATTCCCTATATGCTAATATCTACATCCTGAGTCAACAAGGATGCCTTTTGTCAGGAAGAGAGATAATTAAATTACCCTTTCCCCAAGTAAACAGAGTTTTTGATCAAGAGAGGCTTTCTCCATAGCTTTTGCAATGAGTAGTTCATTGTCTTCTACTAAGCTGTTGCTGTCTTTAATGAATTCTCATTCTAAAGTCACTTTCTGATGTACTTAATTTAGCTTACCACTCAGTATGAATTTATGAAGGACTGTTTATTGAAGATAGGAAAGTTCATCATAATAGAATGACTCAGCATTAGGGTGTTGGTTTTTTTTTTTTTAAGTTTTGAGTGATTTAATGTTAATTAGAGATGACAGATTGCAATAATAGAGATTGAAGTCTTCTGTTAAAAGAACAGTAACGAAGAACTAACAATGTTCCTCATTTTTGACCAGAACAGAGCTAGAAGATGTCTGGAGACAAAATGCTGCAATAGACTCCAACCTAATTTACTCCAGCACATTCTGATGAGCAGGGTGATTAAATTGCCTCTTTCCAATGTATTTATTTAATGTGAACATATGGATGCAATTGAGTGATTAATTTTCAAAAGCACCAAATATTGATAATATGACTTGAGAAGTGATACTGACATGAAAAAGACTATGTAAGGTACTACATCGCAGCAGTAAATCCATAAAAATCAGCTTGCTTATTTCCTTCAGAAAAATGGAAAGGGGGTACAATTCTGTTCTGCAATTCCAGAGGGAAGTCCTGTTTTGGAGTCAAGGAGTTAACCAACATGTGGATAATCTTTAGTGTAGCCTTCCTGGATGTCTGAAAGGTTTTTGCTGAAGTCCCTTACCAAAGGCTTTGGAGGCTAAGCAAGATAATATAAAGCAAGAAGACCCTTTCTTATGCAAAACAAATTATTTGAAAGATAAGTAATAAGGGGTAAGGGTTTGTGGACTTTCAATGTGGTTCTTGTGGTGGAGTGACCAGGAAAGTTCTGGTATGACTGGTGTGAAGTGGGTGGAAGGTCTTTTGTAGTACGAAATCTAGGGGCTATCAAATAAAGCTTTTAAGAGTCAGGTTGAAAGCAAAGAAAAATGTGTGACATAGTACAGACCTGTGGTACCCTGTGTCAAGGGACAGTGTGAGTACAAAAAGTGTGTGCAGGTCAAGGAAAGATTAGTAAAGTACCATATAAGATGGATACATTGAAGGTTACAAACCAGACAAATCACAAGGCTCAGGCAAATCACATGGCTCAGGAAAGTCCCTGAGCTGAAATACTAGAGAATGACAGGGACAGTACTCCAGGGTAATGTCATATACACTTGTTCTTGTTCTCTTCCAGAAGTCCATTTATGTCTACTGAGTTGATTCCATACTGGAGACTAAATAATATGCCAGGTGGACCCATGATCTGACCACTGATGTCTTGTCTTCTATTTTTGTATTTTTTTATAGACTTTAAATGCCTAGCTTTGTACAGTATATGCTTGGCATCTGAAATTTTAAATAGTGTTAAGTATACATTCTGAGAATCATACTAAACATATGAGCTTTTTGTATTGGTGTATTTGGTTTATGTGGCACCAGAAGCTGCCTCTGTGTTGGACAGAGCCAGTTCCAGCTGAGCCATCAGTGATATTGGTAGTGCCTGTGTTATAACACATTTAAGGAGTGTAAAAAATCACTGTGCAGCAGCAGCTGTGAGAGAGGAGTGAGAACATGTGAGAGAAACAACAGAGTTAAGAAATTTTCTGCCTTCTGGCTCCCTTCCTCTGACCTTAGCTTTCCCAGTTACACAGTTCTGTGTCCACACAAACACTAAGAGAGAATAACCCTTGAAAGCTACTTCTTTCCTTCTTGCTTTTTCTGGAGATAAAGGGCTCAGATAAAGCATTACCTTCAGACTTAGTAGGTTTTCTGTGTATAATTAATCTGGAGTTCGAAATATATTGCATTTTGATCCACCAAGCTAATCAGTAGTGACAATCTTTTATCCTTTAACAATCAAACAACAATATTCTGATAGCTTCATTGATTACTTAATGTGAAAGATGCAGGTGGTCATACTGGGAAGCTTCAAATGGAGAGCGGAAGGGAATTTCTTAGCTGTCACACCAAGTTCTTTCATATTACACAAGCATGTCTTACGTTCCTGAACTTGTTCTGTCTCGCTTTTAAACTAGTTAGAGTTGTTCTTTAAAACTTTCAAGAACCTCACTCATTCTTCTAATTTCCTGCCTAAGTTTTCCCATTTATACCCATTTGTTCTTGTGTCAACCTTGTCTTTTAGTTTAAATAGCTTTCTCCTTCTTTAGCATTTATCTACCTCTGAAGTATTTATAGAGAGCAATGATATACCCTATCAGACTTCATTAAGTTATTTTAGTCTCTTCTTACAAGATAAGCTCTTTTTTCCCTGATCATCTTAGCAGCCCTACTGTGCAACTATTGCAGTTTAATTAATCTTTCTTAAACATGGGCTGTCAGAAGTGTATGCAGCACTGCAGAGGAAGTCTTACCAGTGCTTAGTCTAATTGCACTAATACTTCCTTATCTCTACAGTAATACTTTCCTTTATACATTCTAGGATTTCATTTGTTTTTTCATGATCACATGTTATGTTTTATACCCATATTCTGTCTGATTAACCTACAGCTGAAAATTCAAAACAAATTACAATTTATTTTCTGTACTTTCATCTCTGTTTTAGATATAACAAAAATAGACCTAATTACAGAACAATGAAGTGTAAATACTTTATGGAGAAAAATATTTCCTATGGCTGGCAAAGTTCAATGCTCTGTGTCTACCTCTATATCTGTTATAATTTTATGAAAAGTTTATTTTCTACCTCCACTCTCCACATGATGGAACTTCTCAATTGTGCTCAATGTTTCCAAGGATAGAAAACAAGAAATGTTCAGTGCTTTTGTAATAACTAGAGAAAAACATTACTTGTATAGATTTTTTTGATAATATGTTTACATATGACATTGAGGTTGTAATTTAGCAAATTATTCAGATATATGCTCAGTATCAAAATATCTTATTTAAGTTGTCTTGTGGCCACATTTGTCCCAGAAACAGAGGGCTGAACCAATGAACTAATTTCATGTACACATTACAAGTTATGCTATCACACAGACCTATTACACACTAAAAGGTATCAGAATAGCCAAGAAATTATGTTATTTCAGTCCTGATTTACAAATCAATATGAAAGGAATAATTTCATAATTGGTTCTTTAGGGTAATTTTTGTGATGGGGTCTTTAGCAGGCAGCACAACATCTATACTATTCAGCTTCTTTTAGAGTCCCAGCTCAATTAAACTTTGTACATACCAAGAGATCTTACCATGTAAATCTCCATTTCTGAGAAGTACTGTTGACACAAGCCATTACTTCCAATTACCCTGATGCCCAATTACTAGCTATCATGACAGATATGAAATTAACCCCTGTCAGAAGTGTTTGTGATGTCAGAAGCACATGAGCTGCCTGTTGTCTCATTCTTACTGTTAAAATTACTATTAGGAAATTAGCTTCCTATGACTTGACTCCATGGTTTCCAAGAACTTTACATTTTTATCATAGATGCTAAATAGCTGAAGTTCAGTGTTATCTTCAGTTAAATATGTCAGCAGAATGGACTCATAAATTGGACTATTTACACTTGACACACACAAGTAGTGGATTATTTTATTTAATACCAGTAGATCTTGGACTGAGAGCTGGTAATGTGAAGGAACTGCACTTTAATCTGAACTTTTATGACCACAACAGCCTTTTGTGAAACCCATATTTGCTTCATATTGAAGTTGTGGGCTTTTTTGTGCCTGATGACTTGCCTAACAACCTTGGATGTGCTCAGGAAAGCTGAGGCTCCTGGTCAGTATTTATAACATTGAAGCGGATAGTCTTTGATCTGGAAGGTTATGTGTATAGTGCAGAACAAAACAGAGAAAAGGTCTGTGTTCAGACACTGGCTCATGATCATCTGCCCTGACTTACTTAGTAGCCTCCCTGGTGCCACGTTGGGCTATGCAAACAAACTGTCCACTGATAAAAGGCCAGGCATGGTATTTACCATATACCTGTTAATGTGGATGTGGGAAAAGAGAATTTGTGTGTGTGGATGTGAACCACACTGTGCCATTTGGCTACAGGACCAGAGAATAGTATCTGGTTAATGGTTAATCTTTAATCTTTTCTTTGGGAAAAGCTGTTATTTATGTAGTATGTAACTAGTCACATTTAATTTTTTTTTTTTTTTTTTTTTTACTGAAGATTTTTGGTTTGGTTGTGCTAGTTCTCAGGATAAAGCATTTTAAATATATGTATTTGCTACAACTGTATTATCCAACCATCTACATTTGTCTTAATTTCAAAAATATTTTCAGTTTACATCCACCACAGTAGGCTTAAAGTGTTCTATGAGACTGAATTCTGAAAACACTCTTCTCTACAGATATCTATTCTATTTTATCCTGCCTAGCTGTGATTTTGTATCCCATGTTCATTATCACTGAGGCATCAAATTGTTGCCTGATTTTTTGTGTTTTACTATATAGTAGATATAGCTTATATTTTATCTTTGGAGATTAGCCAGATATAGTGAATTTTAAGCAGTGAGACTCACAGATATCTAAAAGAGACTATCACAGTCCCAAAACAGCTTTCATAATCGAGAAATAACTGTTTGAAATCAACCTAATTCAGAAATACATTGTATCATTTGTTTTAAGGAGGCTTTCAGTTTCACAGGATTGTGTTCTTAAAAATGAGAAAGCTTGTTTAATATATTTGAATTAATTTTAAGTATACTTTAGTTCATTTATACACCAAATATACATGCATATTCTTTGCACATTTACATTTTAAGGGAACAGCTTTGAAACACATCTCAGATGCTCTTTAATATTTCTTGACTTTCAAATTTTATTTAAGCCTTTCTGCTACCATGACAGAAATTGGCCTAAGTGAAAGCTGGGAGAGAATGCTAAAGATGTATAAGTGAAATGTTACATAAAACCCTTATTTCCATTTTATCTTGAGCTACTTTTACATTTATCTTCTTTTAAATTTGTGATTATTCTGGGATTATTAAAACTGTAAAACTATGCACACATTATTCACTTCAGATCTTTTCTTCAAATTTTTATCACCTGGAATGGGAATACTGTTAATCATTATCAGTGGCAGTGCATGCTGCCACCCATCCATCTTTATTTACTTAAGAAAATATTGTAAATAGTGTTTGGCTTTACTTACTTATTCTCTTAAAATTACTAAACCAAAGTTTGCTTGAACTATGATATAACATTTCCAGTATTACATCAGTGATGAGCTTGTCTTGTCCCTATTATGTTAGTAAGAATCACAGAACGTAAAAGTGTACATATTTCAGTTTCTAAACAAATTGTGTTTTCTGCCTCTTTTTTTTGTTTCTTAATTTAAATAGTTGGAAAATTTTCTTCATAGTAACACGTACTTTGAAAAGGATCCGAGGTACAGAATTAGACTAAAATACAACATATTGCAGCTGACATCTGGATAATGTTTATAATAGAACAATTACATGCATGGTTATTAATAGCAGCATAAAGATAGGCATATACTTTAGAAGATAAAAAGAGGACAAGTAGAAAGAAATCTAGCTAAATCAAGCTAAGACATTGCAACTGGAGGCAACAGTTGAAATATTTCCAATTAAAACCAGCAAAAACAGCCTACAAAGATAGTCTTACAATTAGTATTATTAGACTTTGAGCAAGATAGAAATGCACATTTTTATGTATTTTGCTGAAAAAAATCCCAGAGGAGAAAAGGAAAGAGGTGTATTTAATTTAGATAGGCAAAAACTGTAGAAAGGTTTGGCAATGGACTCCAAATATAAGAAAAATAGACAGGAAAGTGTTCTGGTTGTTCACTGGGAATAGAATATGTAGTAAAAGTCTTAAAGAACAGTTGAAGACATTTGACTTTACTCAAAGCTTTGCAACCGTAAAGACAGATAAGCAAGAGACTAGATTGACTGGGAGCCTCTATCTCAGAACACTTTTAAGAACAGGGACATGTGATGCCAGTAATGATTAAGTTGCCTTTCCTAGCCTTGAGAGAGAGGATAGACTAGAAGAACTCTGAGGTTCTGTGGTCTCCTACACCTGTGTGTAGACACTTGAGAATTGTTACTGAAGTCACTGCCTTCTCTTGACTGTTCACAGCAAAGTGTTAGCTTAAGTTCCTGCAAGAGGAAGGCATTTGTAAACTGCAAGTTGTAAAATTATTTCAAAACCATTGTGATGTGCTTGTCATTTTTATGCTTTGGAAGCACCTAATGGTATTTGTTACAAGATCTAGACTATACTTTTATCTTCATTATATGAATCCCACTACTTGCCCCTATATATTGGCAACTGAACTGAGCCTTCCACTGATAGTAAGTCATTTGACTGCAGCCCCCATAGTGACATGAAAAGGATTGCAAGCTATTAACGTTGTTTGCAAGACATCCTCTCAGTCTGGCTGGTTAATAAAGAGAAATCATCTATAGAAAGTAGAAGAACTTTCTCCTTCAAATGGGAAGAGAGACCCACTTCACTGAAGCTAAGAGGAGCCCTTTTGTATATACATCTTGAGAAAAAAAAGTTATGCGATTCTGGGGTAGAAATCATCTGGGCTAATATTAGAAGTGCCACACTCTTCATGCACAGGTTATCTGTCATTTCTGTTTCTGAACTGGGTCTAGGAGAAACACTGACTAGACCTGTTACTGGAAGGCAATGACAGGAGAAAAGTCTTTCTTGTGTCTTTGCTCTATTTATCTGTCTTGTCTTTTAAAGAAAACATGTATTTTCTGAAAGGGAAAAAAGTGAAGAAATACTCACTGGAGGGCAAACTGGAATGAGCTGGGACTAAATACGTCCCTGAATTCTTAAGGCGATGATAGCTGAACTCATTTCTCATCCAATTCAAAAGAGGAGCCTAATGTGTTGTGGAAAAAAAGCCCAACTGAAGACAAGTGTGATGTGGGAAGCTGTTATTTGTACCAATTATTTTGTGCAATTCCACATATGTGTCCATAAGTAAGCCTAAAGGGCCAGAAATAACTGTCTTAGACAAAATCAGTACATTTTGCTGACTATTTTAATGTCTTTTGTTTAAACTCCTTGGGATGGAATAAAGAATTCTGTTCTATGTATGTACTCTTCCTAACATTCTTTGTTTCAGAATAGGATTAAATAAAATAAAGCAGCACTCAGTGCTTACTTTCTTCAGTCTATGTAACACAGTTCATGCTGAGTCATAGAACCCTAGAGATGATCAAGTGGATGCCTGAGCTCAATTATTGCCATGCATTTTAAGCATCTGATGTTGTCTCAATGCTTGTATTAGAGTAGAAGAAATATAAATATATATCTGAAGATAATATATAAAGTAAAATGCTTCTTACTTGGAAAGAAGTATCTAGGGAGATCAGAAAGGAGAAAGAGTTATGATGACAACAAATGCTATTCTTACTAGGATTTTTTTTTCTGCATCAAGTCTTAAACATTGCAATACCATTAATGCACATTTCATTTTACCTACATCAGTTACAATTTTTCCCTATAAATTTCACATATAAATTTGAGTTTTCAAATAAATGATCATTAATAAACTATTGGTTTATCTTAGCTTTTGAGATGAGTAAAGAACAGCTACTGGTATATCCTTTTTATGAAATAAGGTTAGATGAAGCCTTGGGGTAAAACCAGAATGAAGTCTGCAAGATAATAACAGGCAAAACAAAATGTAGGGTTTTGTCTATGCTCTGCCTAGAGGAGCCAATAACAACCAAATTCCCAATCATTACTGAATATTGATGTACTTTAGGGACACCACTCTTAACCTTAAATGGGGACAGAGAACTGTACACTTTCTGTTACTGTGAGAAAATCAAAATTCCCATCAAAGCACTCATCAGGCAGCAGACATGCATGTGGCCAGATGGATAGGCAATCTCTGTCAAGAGTAATATAATCCTGCCACTTGCTGAATAGCAGCCAATAATAATTCACTGCCTTTATGTAACAAAGAGGCTTTAGTTTATTTCTAATTTCTGATTAATGCTCTGTGAATGGATCTTTGGCCAGTGTGTACTTTGAATCACATGTGGCCATGGGGATACAATCCTTTGATCGACTTGCATATGGATCTCATTAGGAACAAGTGAAAGACTTTATTTACAAAAGCACAAGAAAATAAACTGCTCCCAAACCAAAAGATATTTTTAAAAAATTTTGTTCTCTGTCAGCAGAGAGAACAATTAGGAAGCAGACCCCATGTTGAGCATGTAGTCAGCTGCTTAACTTTCCTTTTAGTCAGGCAAAATAATTCATAAGTGATGAAAATTGGATCTTCAGGTACCTAGACATAGTTCATTGCTTAAAAAAAATATTCCATGCCTTGACATATGGATCATGTAACTGCCAAGTACACCTCCTGTCTGGCTTTGGTGCAAGAACATATCATAGGAGGACAGAGAGCTTGCTGAAGAACATCAGAAAGAGGAAAAGGCAATAAACAGTTGGTGGCAAAATTCCACTCCAGATACCACTGTGCACAGTAATTGTATTGACCTTTAACCAAAACAGAAAATGTGCTAATGGAAAAATAATTTTTTAATTTGACTTAATTTTTGTAGTAGCTTTAAATGAAATTTATGTAGAAGCTCTCTCTACTGTATTTTCTCTAAAGGACTTTCAGCCCATTTGTAAGTATTTGTGAGGAAAAGAGTAATGGATTCTTCAGATCATAACAAAGTTCTACCTTTCTGAAGACAGAACAAGAAATTATTATAGAATGTAACCTTTTCATAGAAACTATAACCAGAATGGAAAATGGAAATTATCCTGCTTAATTCAATTCAGCCAATTAATATTTTTTTTATAAAGGAAAGGATGAATTTTAAATAAAGAATGAAATCTATTAATAGATATAATAATTGCCATAGGTCAAGATATATTGTTTTATTATTTTGTCATTTACATGCATCTTTTTAATGGTATTTATAGATGTTTTGGCAGAGCATGAACATCTTGAATTAGAGTCATGCAGTCTGAAGTGCCAGAAGGAGAGTCATCTTAGTGGTCTATATTTACTGAGTGCTAATGAACACTTTGCTTTGGATTTCATGTCAGGTCACTTTATGCTGACAAATTAAAGTTGCTGGTTATATCTGCAGATGTTGAATGAATTGTAGTTGCTGCAATTGCCATTGGAAAATAAGCTGACATATGAGGTACTTGCACATGAAGTTTAAATATTGAGTTATAAATCCTGCATCCAGGGGTCCTATTGAATGAGGTTGCCTGACAACTTGCCAAAGAAACAGAATACATCTGGCAGCTCTCCTCAGTGTAGTGTTGGGTCACACAACAGAAATATCTGCTCTCCATTTTGAGCATGGGTCCATGCCTTCATTCACGCTCAGGCTTCTTTCTTGCCCTTGAATCAAGATCAGAGGCAGGTTTGAAGAAACTTCCAGGGAATTCTGGGGAAGAAAAATAAGACCTCATGTGTTTGTCAGCATGGATCCAGCCTGTCTGCAGGGTGTATAGACCATCCAAAGCACAACATATCCCATCTGTCTTGGTACAGATGTCAGATGAGGACACGTGATGTTATTCAAAGGACTGGCAGATGGAAGATGTAGGTAGCTTAGAATTTGCCCACTTCCCTGCTGTATAGGTGGCAGCGTCTGAAATGGAAGCACCTTACAGACATTCAGATATGGATGCCTTCAGAGAAGTCAGGAAGCCCACCAGTTTGGTGCTTGGCCAAGGCTTCTAAATTCAATGTACCCTCAATCCCCTTATTTACAGAATCACAGAATCATCTAGGTTGGAAAAGACCTTGAAGATCATCTAGTCCAACCATTAACTTAACCCTGACAGTTCCTAACTACACCATATCCCTCAGCGCTATGTCAACGCAAAAATTTATTGTTTAAAAATGAAGTAAGAATATCCTTTGTGTATCAAGCGGCTGTCTATGAAAGGCTATTATAAATTAAGTAAGAGGACTCTTGGAATTAGATAATCAGAATTCTTTGTTAAAGCTCCACAGCTGATGTCACGAAGCACTATGGACTCAGCCTTTAAACTGGTTTCTCTATAACACCTCTAGGACTTAAAAAGAGATTTTAAACAGTGCTACTGAATTGTAGTATTTGGCCCAGTGACACATATTGGAAGAATCTTATGTCAGAAATGAATTGTTTTAGTGCTGGGCATTTTTACTACTTTAGATAGAATATGCTAGTCACACTTCATCTGGAAAGATCAAGAGAAGGAGCAGATGGTGGGATTATTTATTTTTACCATGATAGCTTTTTGACAGCATTTCCTTCTATTTTGACAAAAACAATTATTTTTTTTAATCAATATGTTTTTAAGTATACATCTGTATGCATACCTACAGTTATGTATATGATAAATCCCAGGTGTGTGCAAATATGTGCACACATGCATTTATGATTTATTCATAAGATGTTACTTCATCTACAATTTATTCACAAAATGTTACTTCAGAATGTTTACAAGTTGAAGGTTCATTAATATTAATGTATTTCAATTGCTTTGGATTATCCTGTTTATTGAACAATGAGAAAAATAATATTCATGAACTCCAAGGAGACAAGCAAAATGACTGTTGCTGTTTTAAATGAAAACTTGTGAAATGTCTTAAGGGAAGAAAACAGAGATCTTTATTATTTCATGACAAGGAACAACCTTGTTGTTTACTTTAAACATGCCACTCTTGCCCAGGACCAAATAAAAATAAACTTAGATGCACAAATAAAGAGGACTTCATAGATAATATAAATGTCTTCTTGTCCTAATGACACAAAATTATTTAAAACCCCATACATTACACACATAAGAAATTGCTCATGCAAAGACAGCAAAATGGGAAAAATTAGTAACCTCTGAATTCCTTACAGACATGTACTGAATTTAGGCTTTTTATTCTTTTATAAATTTGAACTGCTTAAGAATAGAATCAGATGAATTATTATTTTGCTGTGTGTTGATCTGTTATGTGTTTTCTATGTTCTATGTATGTAAAAAAACTATGAAATCCATGGATTCAGTGAAATAAATGTAGCCAGTAAAGAAATTAAGAGCTTGCACATGTACATGTAGTTTTCTAACATGCAATGTATGTAGACATTTAGGGCAATGAAGGGTTTTCTCCAAAGAAGTTATTCAGTTCTACAGGCCTTTGAGCTATTTGATAAAATCTTTGCCATATTCAAATCAACATGAGATCTTCTACTGCATTCAGTAGGATCAATATTTCACCTGTTGGTAACTAATGAGTAAAACCCTTGATGTTGTAGGCAACTGCAGATAAAGAAAACAGGTGTCTTTTTCTGATGAAACCATATTACGAACACTAGCTCATCTTCTTGGAACATTAAGAAAGGCAGGTAGTAGACACCTGAAACAGCTGAGATTGCAGCAGACTAAATTCTGTCTGGCTCAAGAAGTTGAGTGGATTTTTGGGACCTTTAGAAAAGGTATGCTATCATGGAAGTCTTAACACTCCATTGGCTTTTAGAATTTCATATGCATGCATAGAATTGCACAAGTATTATACTGAGTTTACATGAAGTTACTTTTGTTCCCAAAAGGCATACCACAGAAACAAAATGTTAGGTGAATTCAAAAGAAGTCCTATTACTAAAGAAACAACTAAGTATGAGTTGCATGTGTTGACTTGAGATGTACTTTCAGAGTGAAACGGTGAAGCTATTCAAGATGCTCTTGTTAGTAATGCTTTTGTGGCTTGCATGTAATTTCTAGTTAATTTTCTATCTCTGTATAAAGTACTTTTCTGTCTTTGTGTTAGGGATAATAAAGGATATAAATTTAACTCACTGGACATTTCATAGTGAGACTTGTGTTGAAATGTTTCACAGAAGAGGTATATTTTGAAAGACTAGAAGTAATAGTAGATCCTTGTGATCTGATTAGAATGTAGACATTTGGCTTTCAGTCAGCAATAGCTGGGCACATCATTGTATCCAAAAGAAATGTCAAAGAATGCCTAGGAGAAATAAAGAAGTCACATACAAAGTTCACAGTAATAAAAAGCACAGAATAGAAGGGAACATCACAGGTGTACTGGGTCTGGCTGAGCCGGAATTGGTTTTCCCCTGTAGCAGCCCTCATGGTGCTGTGTTTTATGTTGGGAGCTGGCAGGGTGTTGATAGCACACTGGTGTTGTGGCTACTGCTGAGTGGTGCTTACACAGCACCAAGGCTCTTTCTGACATTTCCCCCCCCACAGTGGGACGGGGTGGGCAAGATCTTGGGAGGGGACACAACCAGGACAGCTGACCCGAACTGACCAAAGGGATATTCCATACCATATGACGTCTGCTCAGTATAAAGCTGGGAAAAAGGAGGAAGGGGGTGGGGTCACCCTTGGTCCTCCGAGGCAACCACTACGCGTATTGGAGCCCTGCTTCCTGAGAAGGCCCGACATCGCCTGTTCATGGGAAGTAGAGAATAAATCTGTTTTCTTTTTTTTGCTTCTGCGCGCGGACCTTTGCTTCGCTTTGCTTATATTAAAACTGCTTTTGTTTTACCCACAAGGGTTGGTGGTTTTTTTTTTTCCCTATCTTATTTTCTTTCCCCTCTTTGCCCTGTTGAGAAAAAAAGGGGAAGGGGGAGGAAGTGATAGAGCGACTTGGTGGGTATCTGACATTTAGCCAAGGTCAAACCACCACAACAGGTAACGCAGTTTTGATTTTACAATTTTTTTATTATCTTTTTTCAAAATAAATATTTACATTATCTGTATTCCTTGTTCATAACAATATACAAATCAGGTCAAAACATTTAATGCAAAAAATTTCTGCTCTTTTTCTGATTGGCAATTATTAGCCATTCAGAAGGATAAATACTGTTGCTATTGCATATTAATTTAATTTCTGTCTCATCAAAACAGACTTTTGTCTATTAACGAAGTATTTTTTTCAGTCTAAGTTTCAAAATTCTTTTGTAGTCAAAACCTAGAATTAGGCAATTCACATGTGTAATTTTTTATCTTCAGTCTCCAGTATGTGGTACTGATAAATGTGATGTGTCTCCCCATGGTGCACACAAAGATTCTGGATAGAACCAAGTAAGAATTAATTAAAAGTTTCATTTTTTGTGGACTCATCTATTGTGGTAGTTAACACATCTGTTCAGACGGAGAAAGTAATTTGTTAAAAAAGTCTGGAAACAAAAAAGCACCTTACGAGTGATGTCATATACCTCTCTCTCACTTTCACATCTGTTTGTTACTAAGATGCCAACCTGGAAAATTTCTTTCTCCACTCTTATTTTTGTGCTTTCTTCCATGCTCGTAAATTTAGTGAAATGACTTCCCTAAATCCTATGCCAAATATCTATCTTCTGTTCATTCAAATTCTTCTAAAACTACATTGCTTTCAATGAAACTCAAAACTAAAGCCTTCTTCATCACACTAGTATGCTGGATTTGAATTTATTTACAAAATATAAGTAAGATAGTGATAATAGCCAGAAAACCTAAATTTGGTCATTTCTCTGATCATAACATGATATTTTCAGCATTCCAAATTCTTGTTTTTTTCCCATAATTTTTAATAGATATCACAATAGCAATTATGAAAACCACTGGAGATCTGGCACCATTGGCATTGGAAGTACTTCACATTCTTTGAAGATCACAGAATCACAGAATCATTCAGGTTGGAAAAGACCCTTGGGATCATTGAGTCCAACCATCAGCCCTACTCTACAAAGTTCTCCCCTACACCATATCCCCCAACATCACATCAAAACAACCCTTAAACACATCCAGGAATGGTGACTCCACCACCTCCCTGGGCAGCCTATTCCACTGTCTGACCACTCTTTCTGTGAAAATTTTTTTCCTAATGTCCAGTCTAAACCTCCCCTGTTGCAGTTTAAAGCCATTCCCTCTTGTTCTGTCACTAACTACCTGTGAGAAGAGACCATCACCCACCTCTCTACAATGTCCTTTCAGGTAGTTGTAGAGAGTGATGAGGTCTCCCCTTAGCCTTCTCTTCCTCAAACTAAAAACAGTCCCAGCTCCTTCAATCCCTCCTCATAGGATTTGTTCTCCAGGCCCTTCACCAGCTTCGTTGCCCTCCTCCACACTCACTCCAGCACCTCGATATCTGTCTTATATTGAGGTGCCCAAAACTGGACACAATACTCCAGGTGTGGCCTCACCAGTGCAGAGTACAGGGGGACTATCACCTCCCTACTTCTGCTGGCCACATTATTTCTAATACAAGCCAGGATGCTGTTGACTTTCTTGGCCACCTGGGCACACTGATGGCTCATGTTCAGCTGCTTGTCAATTAGAACCCTCAGATCCTTTTCTTCCACACAGCTCTCCAACCACACCTCCCCAGGCCTGTAGTGATGCATGGGGTTGTTGTGGCCCAAGTGCAGGACCTGGCACTTGACCTTGCTGAAGCTCATCCTGTTAACGTTGGCCCACCAATCCAATCTATCCAAGTCTCTCTGTAGAGCCTCCCTATCTTCATGCAGATTGACACTCCCGCTTAACTTGGTGTCATCTGCAAACTTACTGATGATACACTCTATGTCCTTATCAAGATCATCAATAAAGATGTTAAACAGAAATGGTCTCAACACTGAGCCCTGAGGAACACCACTTGTGACCAGCCACCAGCTGGATTTAACTCCATTGACCACCACTCTCTGGGACCGTCCATCCAGCCAGTGCTTGACCCAGCAGACTGTTCGCTCATCCAGGCCATGGGCAGCCAGTTTTTTCCATAAGAATCCTATGGGGAACTGTGTCGAATGCTTTTCAAAAATCCTGCTAGACAATATCTACAACTTTTCCCTTGTCTAATAGTTGGGCTATTTTGTCATAGAAGGAGATCAGGTTTGTCAGGCAGGACCTGCCTTTCCTAGATTTTAAAGTTGTTAATTCTCTTTTATCAAGTTTGGTTTTACTACTGTCATACAACTATGTGTCTGAACCATTCTATTTCAAAGTTCCTTTTTCAGGTTGTATTTAAAATATTTTTGATCAAATCATATATTATGTTCACAACTGTCATTTACACCTGAGTGGTTTTATTCCTGCAAATAACAGTTCTAATTATTTAATCTTTCAAGGAAGGCAACTTTGAAGTGTTGCAACGTCCTGATTGAAATTTAAGTTGATTTTATAGACTCTTATGCAGTGTTTTACATACAGACTAATTATCATAAGAATGTTGTTAATGTAAAGAAATCATTAAAATTCTATATAGCTCATTCAAATTATTTAGTATATCTTCATTATTATAATTCCTATATTTGCAATGATTCTACGAAGTGCAAGAATTTAAAATCATATATTCCTCCTTCTGCTATTGCACCATAAATTTACCCCACTGCCCCAGTTTCTGATATTTCTGCCTGAAAAAAATAATGAAACTTCAGAAGTAAAAATCAATATTAGACATAACATTAGGACAAATGGCTGCTAGCAGTAGAGCTAGCTGAATGTATGTTTCCCATATTTTGTCCACTCTAGTTTTAAATGCTTCATATATAATAACAATGTACACAGTAAGAAAAATTAATGAAAAAATTCCCTAAAGACATTTCCATAGCATTTCTGGAAACAGAAGTCATTGATTAGCTGAAGGCCAGTTCACTTGAATGCAACAAAGCTTAGATCTTCTGATATTTTAGCTATTGAGCAACAGTGTTTCCACAGCGTCAACATCTCTCTTTCACACTTTGCCCCCATAACGAGTAGGATAGAGATGGACAAGAGGTTGGGAGGGGACACAGCTGAGACAGCTGACCCCAGTTGACCAAAAGGATATTCAGTGCTCTATAACATCATGCTCAGCAATAAAAACTGGAGGTGGTGGTGCACTTTTTCCAGAGTAGATGTTCTTGGAGACTGGCTGGGCATTGGTCTGCTGATGGGAGGTGGTGAGTTTCTTTGCATCACTTGTTTGTTTGTTTAGGTTTTTTTTCTCTTTCCTTCACTTATTAAACTGTCTTTATCTTGACACATGAGTTTTTCTCACTCTTGCTTTTCTGATCTTCTCCCCTATCCTGCTGGTAGCAGTGGAGGTAGAAATGAAAAAATGGCTGGGTGGTTCTTAGTTGCAGGCCAGAGTTAACCCACTACCCTCTTTTAGAAACAGAGGCATTTTAAAATATGTCTAAAAAATTAGATTGACAGTAGTGATGAATAAAGAAAGAAGGGGAAAAACAAATAAAAAAACAATTCATGAAATGAGTGCAAGGAAGCATTTTCTGATTGCTTCAATCCAGATCTCTTCCTAGGTGATGATATAACCACTGCTCCATAACAGCAAGACATGAGCTGAGGCCTGCATCTGCAAAAAACTGTCATGTGCAGACTGTCTTTTAAAAGCATCCTCAGTAGCATATTTGAGACTTCACAAAGATGATGACTCACTTTCTATACTGTCTATCTCTTGGGGAGGGGTGCTGAAGGCTAGTTTGAGGACAAATCAGCCAACATGGTGGGAAGCCAGTGGATAGTCTTGCTATAGAAAAAAAAATCTGAGAAAGCTGTAAGAATGTTGAGAAGAGAGAGGGACAATATTATGTCTCGTGCCTTACTTTATGTGCAGAGTATGTTGGGGTCCTCATGATGCTTGGACAGTAGTTAGAAATGTGTGCGTTTTGGCTCTACCCATGGTTTAGTGCAAGGCAAAGTCTGAGGGGTACTTTAGTGGCACTGTGCCTGTCTATACCTGGAAATGTGTATAGGTTATTTTCAGGGCCCAGATATTCCACTGATTTTAGGGGGTGTACAGGGCCTAAATGACCTTGAGAAGCTAAACATAAGAGAGGTGAACTCTCTTAAAGGTATGCTGACTATGTGATTTAGAGACTTTTATTAAAAGCAAAAAAAGGTGTACAACCTCTTATTGCTTTTGCAAATCTTCCAGGAGGTAATTTTCCTAGCTATCTCTAAAATAGATCAACTTTTGGAGTTGAAAAAGAAATAACATCAAGGAGGATTAATCCAGCATTGGAGTTTTTTATTACTTTTTCAGGCAGGTTATTTGGTCTTACCACTCACACAACACAACTTATTCCTTTTCTTTATCTGCAACAGTTTCCTTTACTCAAGCCTTCTATAAACTTGACCTCTTGAAATAAACATTGCATTGCATTCTGGTTCACTAGTTATTACAGATACTCTTTAGATGACGTATTTTTTTGTTCTGGCAGAAAGGAACAACAGATCAACTTTGATAGACAATATAAATAATATCTCAGAAAAATTAGTATCTTGTGTAAGTGTATGACTCCATTAAAGATCAGAAAATGTGACAACAAACAAAGTCCTTTTAAATGCTGCTTAAAAATAGTTTTGCTCTACAGAGTTACTATGACATATATTCCATTGGGATGAGAACTAATTTATTTTTTATTATTCTTAGATCACTTACAGTATTTGTTTTAATTGCTTCCATATGAATTCTACTTTTTTGTAGTACCAAAAATCTGGTGCACATTGTTGTGGATTAAAGTCTAAACTAAGGTCGGCACACATGGTCAAAGGTTTCTGGTAAGTGTTAAGTGTTTGCTTCAAATATGAACAGCCTGTGCACTAATGGATTTGTGTTTCAAGGATGGCAAACTAACTGATTAAGACACACCTCTTAGGTAACTGGATGTCTTCAGGAGTTTTATTTATGAAGTGGCTTCACTGGATATTGAAGCTGGACACCAGGACAAGATTGTTAGTCATGCAGAACTGAAGCAAAATGACAGTTTCTCCTTAATTATTAGTCAAGGGCTGTTAAGAGTCATATTTTGTTTATATATGGACTTCCTCTGTGAACAAATCAGAGCCTTCACAGCAGAAAAGCTTAGCTTAAAAAAAAGTAAAATATAACCAACCTATTTCACTACACTACTGATATTCTGCGGCAGATGAGTCATCCTGAATAGGATAGAATTGCTAAATTGTCGTGTAAATTACTTTTTAAATGCAACATCCAAAAAATCAAATGAATGATACAACATATAAAAATATGGTATTTTCTAACTGGTAAGGATAAAATCTAAATAGACATCAGAACGCAAAGCTCAGTAGGAAATAGACTCAACAGATAAGTATTCAGAGTTCAAATAATTTACTGTCATTTGTAGCTAGAGCTCCTACTCTGGATTTTTTCTCCTTTGTTTAGACATTCATATTATTTAGATGCTTACACAGGGTTTGAAATCATATGCATTGGGCCATGACTAGGGAAGACAGCTAAAAACACATTGCAATGTGGCAGTCTAGTTTTTCACAGTTATTAACTGTGGAAAACTTCACACAAAGACTGACTTTGGTGATCTCATTTTGACTTTGGTTGAATTAAAGAAAAAATCTCATATTTCAGGCTTGGAAATATCTCCTTCCATTTTCTGATGCCATTTAACTACTAACATCAAAGATCCTTCTATTTTGACATGAATGCTTTCTAGACCCATAAAGTTCTGCTTTTGCAGATCCCCAGAATTATCTAAAACCTAAGAGGACTGAACAGTTTGGCACCTAGCCCAGTCCTAACAATCCATACATTACACAATTCTCAATCTAATTTAAGAGAAGCTTGATTGAGGCTGAAGGGTTTGAATAAAACTGTGCTCCTGCCAGAGGTGCTTCAAGAAAAATTCAGTTTTGTGTGTTTTCCAGCTCAACTGAAGGCTCATGTAGAGGTGATCACTTAAAAGCTCTTTGGTAAAAGCTTCCTCTGAGGATATTGGAAACTGTGGTTTGATTTCTGCTTTTGCTTGGATTCAGACATACCTTTCTGGATTAGATACTAATCATGATGACATAAACTTTTCTAAAATATTGATATGTGCTCATGCCCTCTTTGAATCAGCTCGATTTCAAAGAGCATTATTCCAAAATCAGTAATGGTAACTAAGACTAAGAAAGAGACAACAAGCCTAGTTTGATTGAGTAGTTCTATTTCTGGGACTTCAGTAGTATTTCTGCCCTAGGTACTTTGACTTCCTTCAAAGATCTGATATTTTTGTTGAAACATTCATTGGATAAAAAAGAAAAAAGAAAGGCTAATTGAAGAAGGACAGGAGCTTGGAATCCCACCACCTTGGCAACTCTCCTAATCACTAAGGATTTTTTTTTTTTTTTCAATGTCTTTCTATTCCTCACACAAAATAATTTTCAGGTATTTTCTGAACTAAGAAAAAGATTGAAAACTATATTGCAGGGCTGCCTGGCAGTAAAGCATTACTAGCAACTTATATAGTAGAAGTACTGTCAGAAATAACTGGAACTGTAGTGAAATCCTCCATGCTCAGTGTTAGAATTTTGATGACTGAAATGAGAGGGTAAGTGTTGCTACTTCATTGAAATAAAAAAGATTAACCTTGGCAAGGTTTTTAATTACAGTCGAGAGTACAGATCTCAAGTGGAAGGAGATATCTTCCCTCACACCTGAGTTAGACAGTTGAACTTAAGAAAGCAGTGGAGATGTTTTCATTCCTAGAGGTTTGTAGCTGGTTAATTCAAGCATTTGCTTCCCTGCCCTCCTTCTCCTTCGCCCCCCCCCCCCCCCCCCCGCCCCCGTCACTTCAGTTTACAAGTTTACCTATATGGCCTCTAGGGGCACTAGGCAACGTAATCTCTGGTCTGTGCTGTGGGGACTAGACACCTGGAAATTAGATGCTCAATTTTGCTATCCCTGATCTTCCCTGAGTTCCTAATTGGATCCAGTTTTTGAACTCACTCTTCTTTCTTGCTATTTCAGATGCACAATGTTTATTCAATCACTGTTTAATTCAGAATGCATCCGGTATGATTTTCACAAGGAAGTCTCACGCTTTGAAGGAGAAATTGGAGGGTTTTCTTGGTATGTGTGAGCCACACTGACTACTGCTATAGACAGCTATTAGTTATCTCTAGATCTATCAAGAGAAGAAAATTTAGGGTAAGACATTTACAAGGAAGCATTGCATTTCCTTTGCCTAAGAGATTCTGATAATTAAAAATTTTCAGTGGATTTATGGTTTTGGAGCAACTGGTTATGTTTTATCAGTTTGAGGTTGAATAATTTTTGTGCATTGTTGGAGGAAAGCAGTAAATTTTAAAAGTGAAAAACCCAGTTAGCACACTTTGTTAAGGGCAAAACAGGTAAACTAAGACAAAACAATAATATTAATAAGAGCTCTCTTCAAAGCAGAGCTCTCTTCAAAGCTCCCAGAATTATTTTAAGGTTGCACTATCTAATGTAGACCATTACAAATCTTTAAAAAGAAATACATATTAGCTTCTGAGACACTACAAAAAAGTTATTTAGAAAAGACAATGAAACATTCCAGCAACAAGTACAGACATGAAAATATCCAGCTGTTCAAGCTCTCATTTACTTCAGTAGATAATCTGGACAGGAGAAAAAGGTAAACCCAAGTACACTCAGAATATTTCATTATATAATACATTCAAGTAACGTGTATTTAAATGACATGGTGAAATAGGTAAAATACACTGAGAAAGAAACCAGGCTATAAGAGAACTGGATGTGCTGCATATTAAAGACAACCATAGTGAATTAATTATGTGAAAAGTTCCTCAGAAGTCATTTTTACAACATATAGATGACAGCAAGGAAAGGAAGAAGGGTAACAGAGAATTATTAAAGTGATACTGGATGAAGTTAAGAGTTGGCCAGGGAAAATGGTTCTCCATTAATTCATTTGTAAATTACTTTAAACCCTTGTTTTTCCTACAGTTCCATCCTAGTTCTTAAGGTTATTTTAAGGACTAACCTACAAATTTTGAAAGGGACAGAAAAAAACAGTAGAAAGGAGAGAAGATGAGACAAACATTGAGGGGAAAATAATGAACTCTTTGTTTCCTGCAAACTAAGGAAGTGATACCATCTAAGCAGTATAAACCAATACAAGCAATTGCTGTCATCTTTCGTATGCTCTCCTGCTGCCTTCTTGAGAAGTTTATAAATTAATAAAACAGCTAGGGGCACCTGAACTAGGTAATATTAGAATATTAAACTCAATTAAATGAACTGTGTATGAAAATAACTTTCGGGCACAGAATCACCCTCAGCTCTAAATTACTCTCCAACAAACTTAAACGAACACTGAAGGAAGAAGTGAAAGCTATGCAGATGTCCATGAAAATATCAGATGGAATCACATACAGAATTACATTAATTATAAATTACCTTTATTAAATTAAGAGAATGGATTAACTTGGTTTAGGGAACTTCTGTTACATTTGGTGCAAAATTCTTGAGCAGTTCTTGACTGAAATAAAATTCAGTGGATTTGATGTTTTCATATCTGGGGAGATTTACAGTTCCTAAATTTGCTTCGGAATTTGCACTTGAATGAACTCAAAATGAGACTTACTCTTTTTAAATGTAAATCACTGAAAAACAGTAGGAGTCTGGGCCAGTGCAGCCTCATACTGGCACTTAAGCAGAGCAGATTGGGAAACGATAGCCTATTGCTCAGTAATGTTTGTAAACTGTGAATCTTTATTAGGAGAAAAAGAAAGTACAAAGCTGGTGAGGGAAGAAACAGTGTAAGAAGGTCAGTGAATAAATTTACATTTCAGCCACACACCCGCTGATAAGGCTGTAAAATCCGTGCTGTGGCAATGACTCCTTTTCAGTTTTGGCATTATATAAGGGATATGGGGAACCTACATTCATCCACCACCATCAGGCTTCCAGGGCTGACAGAATTTCATTGTCATTATCTTCTCCAGGGTAGCAGTTCGTCACTTACATTTATTCTGATGGCGGAATACAAGCACACATATTCTGGTATGTTGTTAACTGTGAAGAATATGTTTGAAGTGAAGTTGTTTTGCAAGCTTTTGTGAAAAGCAGTTGGAAAATAACTGAGTTACTGAAAAAATAGTTATAGGATTGCTTCTAATTAGATTACACAGTTCTCTGGGGAAACACAAATATGTGGTGAGTTGACATTTTGGCCCCACATACTGCCATGCAACCACCTTTAGCAAAAAGAAAATTTTGCCAGGGTAAATAAGACATATCTCAGGACAAAAGTGCATTGGTGAGAGAAATGTGGATTAGGCTTCAGTAAAACCAGATTTTTAATTGGAAGATGTGACTCAGATGACTTCAAAGCCCCATAAAAGAGGCTTATTTAATTTAAAAATGAGTCTTGAAATAGTAGGGCTTTATTTTCTAATGAAAATATTTTTATAAAAAAATGGCTACATTTTTTAGATTTCCACTACTGTTGGAATAGTGTTCTTTAGCTAATTCTAACTCTTTTGATATTCTGTAATTCATCTGTGTGGATTGCAGCGTATTTAATGAGAAATGCAGTGTTGATCGTTTTATTTTTCATCCCCTTTTGTTATAGTCAACAGATAAGGCAGACTTTTTCAATGATCAAAGAGTTCAAATTTGTAGAATTATTTTGGCTGCTTCTGCAACCTGAATGCCTGATTTTATCCAGAAATAATCACACAGAAAAGAGAAGTAGAATATAATAATTTATAAAGTGTCTGTCTCTTGTGTCTTTTGAATGTAACTGCTACCCTTGAATCAGAAAAAATGATAATGTCCATAAGAAGAAATAATCTATTACCACAACATTCATTGGTTTGATTAACATATCCTACCTTTGGAGATGACTGTGTCTGGAGTATTTAAGGAATTAACTGATAAAGATACAAGTTTTACAAAAGAATTCTGAAATTTGCAAGATTTAGATTTTTGCAAGACTCCCTTCCTGATCTATTCCTTTAAAGACTTGCTGAGAATATTTGAGCTGGGACCTTCAGTGCTAGCAGCAATCAGCTCACTGATCATAGATAAGGTGGGTGTAAGAGACTGAAATGTCAAATGATTGTCTCAAAGCTTGTTTGTGTGTGTGCTTTGAGTCACTGGGTGATGTCAGTAATGCCTCAGCATTCATCAAGGACCAGCTCTGGCCTTTGTAATTACTCTGAGGAATGTAACCCATTCCTCTGTAGTTGTATTGATAAACTCCTTAGTTAAGCCTCAAAGAGGCGGACTGTGTGAAACCAGGATTTCTCATCAAGCACAAGGACCGCTGATCACTGGCTCCATTGTGTAAGCCCAATACTTTGCGGCTCTATTGTGTACGCCAGATGCCATGCATACCTTGTAAACGACTTTGCGACTTCACCAGTGAGGAGGTGGTAAGAACTGATAAGAGGTGATTATTTTTGCCCCAGAAGAGGATGATTGCTCAAGAAGCATGAGGTCAGCAGATCTGTGGGAACTGAGGCAAAAACAAAAGTGGGCAGGGTGAGCATGACCACCGGCTCAATTGCTCACGGAAATGAGTTTGTGGAATACCTGCCTCTCTTTGTCTAGTATGCAAATCAGCTGATAAAATGAGCTTAAAAGGTGACAGAGAACTTTGGTGTGAGTGCACCCACCACTGAAGAACTGAAGATTGAGGACTAATGGGATGCAGCTGGATCCATGGTGGTGACTATTGTTGTGACTCTATTCTGGATGTTTGCTTGATTTCTGTCTTTTCCTTCCATTCTGTTGTATCGCTACTACTCTCCATTATTGATAATAAAAGTTGTTGTGGGTGTATGGCATTTGAACTCGTTTATGTCTTAATCTCGCTCTTGGGATGATATCAAAACCTCCCCTGACATTGGATTGGGACAGTGGGTCACCAGGCTACCATTGTCCTGTCTTTCTGTGGGTTTGTATCAGCATTTGTAACAGCTCTATTAATAAATGGAAGGTAGTGATTTACAGAAACAGACTCTACAACTCAGAGAGTTATAAAGCAGGTATGTTTACTCCGGCCGGGGTGCAAGGGGATTTCTCCACAAAGCTTGCACACCAACAGCACATTTTACCAAAAACTTATAGAGTGTGGATATACATATTTATTGGATTACATAACATAAATATACATATGCATGAGTAAGGCTGGGTTAGTTCAAAAGGCTGGTGTCAGCAGTTTATGTTATCTTTGCACCTGCGCATTGCCTCCTGGTGGTCGTCTTTGGGGGTCTTTGGGAGGAAGGCTTGTAGTCTTTCTCACCTTGTTTTTTTCCCGGAGCATGAGCAGATTCTCTCGGCCAGTTTCTTGAACAACAAAAATGTCTTTCAGCTGGTTTACTCATCCTATCTTATTTAAGGGAACCAATGAAACTTCTACAATCCATATATGGCTATCTTTACTCATTACCGAGGCCCAACTAGTTAGAGCACGCCTGTTCCTCAAGGACAAAAACATGATATTTTGCTGAACACTGCAGTTCTTGGTAGATTTTCACAGTAAATTTCTTTGTTTTGATGGACACGGTAGTTCTTGGTAAAATTCCACAGAACAGTCTGGGCAAGCAGGATTCTTAGCAATATTAAAAAAAACTATAAGTAATACTATAACTTGCTATAAGTAAGCAAATAAGTTGTTAAGCGGTTTTCTATAAGTAAATAAGTCTTAAAACAAGTAATCATTTCTCTGTATCAGGGTGCAACAGGATTTCTCCATAAAAGTTGCATACCCCCAAGCACATTTTACCAAAAACTTATAGAGTGTGGATATACATATTCATTGGATTACATAACACAAATATACATATGGATGAGTAAGGCTGGGTTAGTTCAGAAGGCTGGTGTCAGCAGTTTATGTTATCTTTGCGCCTGCACATTGCCTCCTGGTGGTTGTCTTTGGGGGTCTTTTGGAGGAAGGCTCGTAGTCTTCCTCACCTTGTACTTTTCCTCGGATCATGCACAGATTCTCTTAGCCAATTTCTTGAACAACAAGAGTGGTTTCAGCTGGTTTACTCATTCTATCTTATCTAAAAATACCAGTGTATCAATTTTACTGTCCATATATGACTACCTATTCATTACAAAGACTAAACTAGTTAGAGCACATCTGCTTTCCAAGGACAAGAAACATATTTTTGTCGATCATAGTAATTCTTGGTAAATTTCCACAGAAAACTGCTTGTTTTGATGAACACAGTAGTCCTTGGTAAACTTCCACAGAACAGTCAGGGCAAGCAGGATTATTAAGCAATATTCAGAAATCAATATAAGTTGCTATAAGTAAATAAGTTGCAAAGTAGATGATCATTTCCTTGTATCAGTAGAATACACTGAGCACCACCATAATGGTTGGTCCCAATCTGTGAAAGTGTTGTTGTGTTAGGCAGACATCTGCTCCAAGCTGCTTAGAGATCAAAATGAACTGACTAGGAAAATATCAAAGCAAATGGAAATAGAAATCCCGTTTCTAAAAATAAGACTTTTTTTTTTAAAAAAAAGTTTTCAAATCAAGAAGACTCTGCTGTTGTCTGTTTTATTGCTAACATAAAAATCATAGGGCAACTCGTGAGTCTAGATTCAGGTAGTTGATGGGAGATGATGAAGAAAAGTCTGCAAAAACATTCTTGACCTCATCATAGTAAAAGTAGAACTTCTTGTTTTCCATAGAACCATAATTTTTCCTTTAACATATTTTTCATAGGGGTTCCAAACTGGCTAATTTCAAATGTTGGTTTTTTGGGTTGTTTCGTTTTGTTTGTTTGTTTTTTTTTTAATCTTCTCTTAATAATACACAATGTTTAAAATAGAAAAAAATACTCTGGCAAGGATGGAGAAAATTAGATTGCTGTTGATCAGCAGGAAAAAGAAATATCAAGACTCTGCGTGTCCATTCAAGCATATCAATATGCACCAACCAGCTCTGTGAATTCACAACCCAAACCTCCTCAGTTAAGTATGTGCTCACTGACCTTGCTAAAAGTGTTTTTACTACAGTTGATTCCTCTACAGATAATATAACATACAGTATCAAGAGGCAAATAGTCCAACACAGCCAGCATCAATTAAGTATCAGGGTCTTAGGTCTAAGAACTGAAAATAACAGTGAAGAATGAAAAAAAAACCCCAACAACCACAAACTAAAAAACAACAAACCAACCACTAAATGATCTACAGCTCCATGGAGCATACAAAATTAGGAAGCATATCCCAAAAAGTCAACTTTTGTCCTTTAGTTTCTGTAATTTTCAAAAACAATTGTTTGTTTATGATAAAGTTTATAAGAACATGTTTTTTATTTAAATACATCAAAAGCTATTAGAGAACTTCCATTGCATTGAATGTCACTGAAGCAGATTTGTGAACATTTATAGACTTTTATTTTTATTTTGACCAGAATAATGGAAGGGATGCAGTTTTGAGCTATAAATTAAAGAGTTGTTTCAGGGAATAGAGCCAATAATTTGTTTTTTTTTTAATTTCTAGAAAGAGCAGTGGGTTAATTAATTGTTTCTAATCAACTGTGCACTGATGCCATTAACTTGTCGTTGAATATTTACCAGTTATTGACACCTGATATTTATGAAAATTAAAGTAATATCAATTTACAGCTTAGGTATTTTATTACCAGCTTCATCAAGTCCATAATTACATATTTTCATGCATTCATTAAGCTATACCTTGACTTAAAATGAGACAAATAAATGTCTGAACATAATATTTGATAAGATAGCTCTTAAAGACTGTCAATAAATGAACAGACTAAGCCTGATGGTGTGATTGTAGAAGCCAAAGAAAACTAGTTCACTCCGTCTCTCAAGAAGGAATGAAAAAAGGCCCAGGAAGAAAATAAGTCTGAGCTACTGGCTTCATCATTAAAAACAGAATTGAGAAATTGAAGAATCTCACATGGGAACACAGAGAAGTTTTCTGAATAAAGATGTAGCTTAAGTAGGAAATGACTTATGAATATTTTATTATTTCATCCATGTCCCTTTTTTCTCTTTCATCTGAGATAGAGGGTGATATACATTACAAAAATCTGGTTATATTTCTTTCAAAATCCTGATGGGTAAATAACATTTGCTGTTTGAAAATCTGGGAAATAACATGTTTAAAGCATGGAATTTTTAGCACTACATTTGGAGGTTCCACTGCACATCAGTCTTCTCTCACAGTCCTGCTGGTCAAATTCACTTGTGTTAAATTCTAAAAAGGGAATACTCTGGGAAAGCCACTCCCTTGACTGAAAGCAGAGCTATATTCACCTTCTTTTAAAAAAAGAGATGAAACTAAATTTATGGGAATCATATGCTATATCTGCTGTAGAAAATAAGACAAGGCCAGCAGACATGGAACAATATGTTTTTGCACTATTAAACTCATTAACTTTTCTACTGGGAAAGATTTCTGGCATATGTTAGCTCCTAAACCATGTCTGGGAATTGCTTGGGAAAGTATAGTCTGGTACAGATGTAAACCATACAAAGGACTGTTCTATTAATTTAACAATACAGATGAGTGTGTCCCAGCTTCTGAGTGTTCCCAGGGACTGGTTAGTTTACTAGTATAGGCATTGTCAGAACATGAATAGAATAATAATTCCAAATGGGTTGTTATTGCAGGAAGTAAATAAGAGTGCAACAGTTATTTATATACAGACATTGATACACTCCCAACCTAAACTCCTAAAGACATATATAAAAAACAATATTTTTTACTCTTGACAAGAGAATAATTCTAGAAGAGTTGTCTTATGACAAATATATTTCTATGCTGGATGTGTTAGCAGAGTGGTGTGGCAGGTGACCTTAGAAGATGAGAATACAAAATTCAACATCCCTGTAGGGAGTCACTGTGCAAACTGTCAGCTCAGGTATAGCCAGGAGCCAAGGTGTTATACTAAAAAATATAGAATTCTGATAGTATACAGGATATTGAGGTGTGGGAAAATAACAGAAGGACATCACTTTTTGGAATGAAAAACAGCTGCCAAGCCAAATCTTTATAAGCACAAATTTAAATTCCAAGCAATGGTAATAAAAATGGAAAATTGAAATAAAATGCTTAAGAAAGAAAGAACATGATGTTTAGATGACATTCTAGTCATGACTACAGTACACTGCTAAGCTGCTGTGGAAGGTTCCTTCTCTAAAGGAGGTTCACAATCAGAGATCGACTCCCCATTCACACCAGAGTCCTACTGGCTGCCTCCAGGCTGCTCACCCATGCCCACATAGTACCCCGTGCTGGAGTGTCACTCATCCTTCAGGGCTCTCCTGTGACAAAGCCACCCTGCTTTGGCTCTACCTGACCTCCCTGCACCGGTCCTACCCCACAATCTCACCTACAATGTGACGTTGTGTCCTGCCTTCTTTGGTCCTTCAATTTCCTTTCTTACATCCACATATGATTTGACTGTAATGAGAGACCAGTAATGCACTAGTTGCTTTTGCTCCCAGAGAACGCAAAAAGAGCATTACATTTCATTAAATTTATTTGTATTCCTATGTCCTTAACAGTTGTACATGCTTCTTTTCTCAGCTTTAAGGAATTGGTATAAAGTAATCCATTGTGTATGTTTTGACCACTGCTACAATTTAACTTGATCTGCTCTATTAGAAAGGTTGTTTTGCTGCAAAGTGCTGCAGCAGGGTTAAACTTTCACCACTGAAAGTCTCTATGGAGGAAGGAAAATTCAGAAGAGTTGGAATCCTAGTACACACTTTTGTATTCTGAACTGGAAATCTGTTTTCAGCTTTACTGTAAATCTATACAGGCATGAAAGTAGTTATTCTGCTTTGCATTACGGCCTCTGACCTCTTAGGTGGTACTTTTTAACAACAGTTAGACTATCTAGAACTGCAAAACTGAAAGGTACAGCTCTTGTTATGCAAAGCTTTATCTTTTATAACATAGAAGTGTTTCTGGAAAGTTAATAATGACTCACAAATCAATGACAAATGCATAGTCTAGGCTTCTCCCTCTTCACAGTTTGTGGCTTTCCAGACTGTAATTAAACCCTGCACTTTCTTTTAGTCTCCCACTAGAGCAGCTCGTCATTTGCTGTACAGTTTCGACACAATTACCATTTCTGCTGCATTGCCAATATCACCCTGTCCCTCAGGAAATGGTCTGTGTACAGAGGCGTAAGCTTCAAAGAACAGACTAGATCTGGAAACATCACCACAACCACTGCTCAATATTACTCCAGAGTCCCACAGAATACTAATACTGGTTCAGTAGCATAATGAATAATTAAACACAACTGGCATTGTTTCAAACATTTTTCCAATGTCTTCAAATCATGGTGGAAAGGCAAGTATTTCAGAGGCATGCATCTCTGAAGGACCTGTATCATGATGAATGTTAGCTGAAAATCACATACTAGAAATATGACATGTGAAAAATCCCCCAGGTTTACAGGATAGAATTAATCTGTGTATATTGTTAGACTGTATAAGTATTTTAGTTTCTTCTAGTAACATTCTTGTATTTTAGCTTGTTGCTTGGCAACAGTATTTTTAGATATTCAAGTAATGTGTATCTTTGCAAATTAATCTCTGAAACACGGTTGCTGAATCCTTTCTAAATAGCCCCTTTTCATGATGCTCAAATACAAATCAATATAATAGCCATCTCTCTAGCATTTGAAAATGATGAGTAGAATGAAAAAACCCCAACAATGAAAACACACATTTTATAAATCTGCTCTGGGGCATCATTATCTACATGTCACAACACATAAAAATTTAGAACCATAGAACTGTAAAACTAGTTTAAGGGTCATGTATTAAGACTGCTCAATGTGCTGAACAGTTGCTGAGGATTCTTAGATAAATTAACAAATGAAAATTTTTCCTGTAACTGTGGATGAAATATATGACCAGAACATCTCCAAAATTTCCAAATGCATAATCACTGGCAATAATATATGTCCATGGAAAACTTTTTGAACTATTATTTTGTAGATGCACATTTTAAAACTAGCCAGGATTTTATTTCATTTGGATTCTTTTTGGTGGAACAATGCCCATGAAATAAAATGCAAGCTAAGACAAAATAAATGCTGGATCAGAAAGTGTTAATTTCAAAAAAGTTTGAATGGGAATATAAAAAAAGAAATAATTTGGATTTTTTTATTTTGAGAATAACAGTCTATTTATTTTGATTTACTTTCTTTTAATTTTCATGTACATATTCATGTAATTAATTCTATGCTGTATTTTAGACAGTTACAGCCAAGATTTGGGTGTTACATCATTTTTATCTATGGAAAAAAATATTTACCTTAAAAACACAATTTGTTCAAATGATTCATAGAATATTTACAGAACACATGTTTTAGAATTTCTGTTTTCTGGGAAGCAGCTAGTACTAGTCAGTATATTTAAAATGCAAGAATAAAAATTGTATGAGTAATGTTATTGTTATATTATGAATTATGTTTTAAATTTCCTTTAGAACGTTGATAATAGAAATGTCAGACCTTGTGATCCTCAGTTAAAAATCTTAGTTAATTTAGGCTTCAGTTGCACAATATAATTTCCAAGAAATCAGTGAAAATGAAGCACATCCCTGGCATACTGTTAACATATAAAAACTATCAATCCCATCTTGTTTTACACTTTTGTGATCTCTTCACCACAATAATTGAAAAAACCACAAATTGTAATTTTCTTAAAACACAGAGAAATTTCTTATAAGAAACACTTCCACATATGAATACATAAGAGATTTTCTTCTTTTAATTCTAATAATGCACATAGCCCATTTTTCTTTTTCTGTTCTGGAGTGCAGGCATGTTCTCTCCACAATGGAAAAAGCAGGAGTCACATAGAAGTTTACTTTGCATTAAATTCACAGTATGTACATACAGGGAGCAACAGATTAGACAGAAGCTGGCCATATACTTCTAACTTAACATATCTGACACAACAAATAAATTGCTTTCTTGTTGAAAAATTTACATAATCTTCCAAATGAAAATTTGATCTTCTTTTCATAGAGATAATGGTGCTACTAGAACTTGAATTCTTATATTAAAATATAACAAAGAATGTTCTAGGGATGTTTTCTATCCTTTACTGTTATTTTTGCTGTCTTCCTATTGGGACAACGGGTGCAAAGTCCACTTTGAAAGGTATAGTATATGTGTAGAAATTCAAATCAAGTCTTTTTTGCAGCTCTTAAAATTAAGATACAGAGAATAAGAAGCAAGAGGAGAATAGAAATGTGAATGCGAGAGATATTGTAAAATACCATTGAGAACAATATGAGTGTTTTGGTAGAAAGTAATTAGAATGATCAGCTAAAGCACAAAACATAACCCCCTCCCTGTTTTCTCAAAGAGTTGCCCAGGACAATCAGCATCTTCACATGCACTCACTCAGATAACTGAATCTTTCGATAACTTCTGTTCAACTGGGATTAAAAATATAACATGTTTGATGAGTATATCTCATTCACAAGGAACCTTTAAACAGTGGAATATCAGTATTCGTTGAACTTAATAAAGTTATAAACTGTCATGAAGGGTGGAGCACATTAAAACGTATTTCCCATCTCTCTTATGAAAACAAAACAAAACAAAATGAAACAATCCTTGGGAAGGGAATAGTAAACAGCTTCTTTTTAAGATAGATGAAAATTTTGTGTGCTCCTGCTCTTTCTCAATAGGTAAAAATGCTCTGGAGATCAAAGATCTCAAGCAATCAACTAGCAGACTCAAAACAACTTAATCACTTGTTTCAGCAAACATGCTATTGTGATATTCCCTATAAATTTCTTGCTCTTTCTTTCTTATTTGCATAAAATGATCCATCACTACATATAAGACCATGTTGTATGGGTCTTGTGGGAAAGGTGATAATTTTTCTTTTTTTTTCAGAGTTGCTTCAAAGTGTGAACGTTGTTCAAGATGAAAGATCCCAAAAGAATGCATTGCCTGCTAGAAGGCGCAGGGTGGCAGTTTTTCTCACTCAGAAATCACAACTCTGTGTGTGTGTGTGTGTGTGTGTGTTTATTTATTAATTTTCACATGAAAGCAAGAGAATATTAATTTCTCCAAAAACTGGTACTGTAGAGTAGTTATTCTTATATATAAATTTCATAGCTTTTCAAGGGTCCCACTATCATTAATATAGTGGATTATCAAGAGCAGCAACTCCTTACTTCGCTAAATCTCATTTTTCAGGCATTAACAAAATATTGCAATATCCAGAACTCTGTTAAAAAATAATTTTTTAATTGCTGCATTTGGGTGTTTTTAGCTCTAGATAGTCATTATTGTCTCTACAACAGTTTCTGTTGTAGCGATTATAAAAACCATGTGAAACTCACAAAAATACTGATTTGTTATTGTCCTGGTTTTGGCCAGAATAGGGTTAACTTTCCTTGGGCTGAGGGGGAGCACAGCTAGAGGGCAGGGCCCAGATCGATCATTGGAGTATTCCATATCACGTGACATCATATTCAGTATATAAGGGGACACGTGCTCTCTCATTTTCCTTTTCCTTTTCCTGGTCGGCGTGGTGGGATTTCTGGTGTGGTCGGAATTGCTGCTAGGGGCGGGCTGGGGGTAGACTGCATACTCGTTGGTGAGCCACTGCTGTATTTTACTCATTTAGACTTACTATTGTTACTGTTGTTTTGTTACTATTACTAAATACTTTTTCTTTATTCAACCTATGAATTTCTTTTTTTTTGTCCATCCCCTATTTCACCAGGGGGAAGCAAATGACTAGCCATGTGGTGATTGGCTACTGGCCAAGTTCAAACCACGACAGTTATATTTCCCATATTTTTCATGTTTTTGATATTCAGGATGACATATCTTATCAAATCCATGACTCTCTCTACGTTCTTACTACATAAAATACTCAAACATGCTGTGTGTGTACATTTTTCTAATACTGTTAAATATTTGTACTGTGAAATATTTGTACTCAAGAACAACAGAAACACAAGATAAAAGGAGAGTCTTGTATATCACCTATGATCTTGAAAATTACCCTGAATGTATGATAAATTATAGATTTGCCCCGTTTACACTACTATTCTTCTTGAGTCTATATATCTTCCAAAACTCTGAATAGGATTGAGGTGGAGGGCCTACTAGTCTTTAGTATGGAGAATATTTTTCCTTCCACTTAAGGTGCAATGATAAATGGAACCAGAAACTGATATAACATATGAATAATAAATATGACACAACAAGCGCTGCATCTCAAAAGAAATAAAACCTGAACTCCAGAACCAGATAAAATTGTACATTTTATTGCAATAAGTATGCTTTCTCCTGAGATCTACTGGGTGCCGCATTAAATGTTTCACCTTGCACATAAACAGAATTGTTAAAAAATTTTTACTTTTTCCTTTTTACAAGTGTGGCTTTTATCTCAGATGACAATAACTCAAATCCTTGTAGGGGAAATAACAAGAGTAAGAGAACAGCAGTTTGATAACAGACCTTCAGAGCACCTTCAGAGTAATGTCTTCATAAAGGTATTAAATGCTATACACTCACAGTTTTTTTAAAAAAAAGAACAATCTAACTTTTTTTTTTTTAACATGTCAACAAGTACAACTAGAGAAAGAACCTAACTTTATTTTTGGCCTTGAATTAAAAAAATTCCTTTAACAATTAAAAAGATAACATGGCAACTTTTGCAAGTTGGAATTCCAAATTAAGTCACTATGAGAGAAAGAAAAAATGAAAGCATCTTTCTCAGAAAGGCTCTCTCATATAACTATCACCGTCAGCATCAAGAGTAGAATAATCTCACATTAGCAGAAAGATTTAGATGACTCTCAGGTCAGAGTCATGTTATGGGACTGAGTAAGATGTTCTCAAGACTATTTCAGTTGGTACAAAGTGACCTAGTCCCACAGAGGGGAACTTGCTGTTTGCTACAGGGCAGTCACATTCCTTGTTTGCATTTTATGATTAGGAGAAAGTGCTGCTTAGCTGGCTACAGCCATTCCTCTTAACATTTCTCCACACTAGAGAAATCTGGAGACCTAATTCTGGGTTGGTGTGTTCTTCAAGTGGAGATAACATATGACATCGAGTCTGCACCTCAATTACTGTGTTCAGTTTTGGGTCCCTCACTACAAAAAGGACATTGAATTACTCGAGTGTGTCCAAAGAAGGGCAACGAAGCTGGTGAAGGGTCTGGAGGACAGGTCTTATGAGGAGCGGCTGAGGGAACTGGTGTTGTTTAGTCTGGAGAAGAGGAGGCTGAGGGGAGACCTCATCACCCTCTACAACTACCTGAAAGGAAGTTGCAGAGAGCTGGGGAAGAGTGTCCTTAACCAAGTAACAAGCGATAGGACAAGAGGTAATTGGCCTCAAGTTGCACCAGGGAAGGTTTAGACTGGATATTAGGAATTATTTCTTTACAGAACGGGTTGTTAGGCATTGGAATGGGCTGCCCAGGGAGGTGGTGGAGTCCCCATCCCTGGAGGTGTTTAAGAATGGGCTGCCCAGGGATATGGTGGAGTCACCATTCCTGGAGGTGTTTAAGAGTCAGGTTGTCATAGCACTTAGGGGTATGGTGCAGTTGAGAATGGTCAGTGTTAGGTTCATGGTTGGACTAGATGATCTTCAAGGTCTTTTCCAACCTAGATGATTCTGTGATTCTGTGACATAAGCCAACATATGTCAGAGACCTCATTAATTTATAATTAATAGCAAAGGGATGGTGTTTTCAAGGAATTTTGCCACCCAGAACAGTATTAAGAGTTCTGCTACATTTCACTCATACATTTGGACCATTTCCTACCTAATGCCTTTCAGCAACTATGACTGCATGCTTCTTCAAACCAACTGGATAATTTTTGGGTGACATGTTGATAGTTAGGCATATTTGATCATTTGGGATAAGTCTTGGCTGTGCTATAATACTGTCAAGTTAGATTACAAACCTGACATGGGAATCTGTGCTGGTGTGGTTTCACTTTGGCCAAGGCTGCCATACTAAAGCTAGCTCTGTTTAAGATTGTGATAACATCTGGAGATACAATATAGATTTACATTAGGACATCTGTAAATGTTCAGAAGCACACACAAAGGCAGTGCGGTGAAACCTAGCAAAACTGAGGGTCTGACCTAAGCATATTTTTCTCTTCCTCGTCCTTTGACTCCGTAATTGCTTTATATTTATATATTTCTTTCTGAGGAAAGCGTTTACAAAATGAGCTTAGTTCAGACAGAAAATTAGCAAGCATCTCTCAAAACAACCACCACTGTCTCTAAGGAGCCAAGATAACATCCTCAGACATGGAATAACTTTTCTAGGTGGCTCCTGCCTCTTCTGCTGACATTGCTGGTGTATGGGGTTAAACCTGGCTGGATGCCAGGTGCCCACCAAAGCCACTTCCCCTCCTCAGCTGGACAGGGGACAGAAAATATAATGAAAAGGTCATGGGTCGAGATAAGGACAGGAAGATCACTCACCCATTACCATCACGGGCAAAACATACTCGGGGAAATTAGTTGAATTTATTACCAATCAAATTAGAGTAGGATAATGAGAAATAAAATCATATCTTAAAAACTCTTCTCGCCCTGCGCCCCCCCCCCCCCCCCCCCTCTACTCAGGCTCAACTTTACTCATGATTTTCTCCCCACTAACAACACAGGGGAACAGGGACTGGGGGTTGCAGTCAGTTCATCACACGTCATCTCTGCCACTCCTTCCTCCTCAGGGGGAGAATTCCTCACACTCTTCCCCTGCTCCAGCATGGGGTCCCTCTCACAGGAGACAGTCCTCCATGAACTTCTCGAACATAAGTCCTTCCCACAGGCTGCAGTTCTTCACGAACTGCTCCAATGTGGATCCCTTCCACAGGGTACAGTCCCTCAGGAACAGACTGCCCCAGTGTGGGTCCCCCTCGGGGTCACAAGTCCTGTCAGCAAACCTGCTCCAGCGTGGGCTCCTCTCTCCATGGGGCCACAGGTCCTGCCAGGAGCCTGCTTCCATGTGGGCTTCCCATTGGGTCACAGCCTCCTTCAGGCGCACCCACCTGCCCTGATGTGGGGTCCTCCACGGGCTGTAGGTGGAGATCTGCTCCACCATGGACCTCCATGGGCTTCAGGGCACAGCCTGCCTCACCATGGGCTGCACCATGGGCTGCAGGGGAATCTCTACTCCAGCACCTGGAGCACCTCCTCCCCCTCCTTCTTCACTGACTGTGGTGTCTGCAGAGCTGTTTCTCTCACATATTCTCACTCTTGTCTTCTGACTGCTGCTGGTGTTGCACAGTTATTTTTCCCCTCTTAAATATGTTATCACAGAGGTGCTGCCACTATTGCTGATGGGTTCGGCCTTGGTTAGCGGCAGGACTGTCTTAGACCCAGCTGGCATTTGTTCTATTTGCCATAGAGGAAGCTTCTAGCAGCTTCTCACAGAAGCCACCCCTGTAATGCCCCCCCCGCTGCCAAAACCTTGCCATGTAAACCCAATACAACTGGGAATCCAAAAGAAAGTATAATCTTAATATTGATGAGTTTCTGATAGCTTTTCAGTCTTTCTTGACCATTCCTACAGAATTTTCCAAATGTAGATGGAAAACAAATGAAAGAAATTTAGGAATCAGGCCCCAGTAAGAATGTCTGGAGGGACCATATTTCAGGTAAAGATGATTAATGTTTCTGTGACTCCAGCGTGGTACCTTTGAGAAGATAGAAAATACGGAAGAGTTTTAACATTTTCCTCATTTTGTAAACATTTATAGGTGGGACACTAAAAGTTTGCATATGTACAGGTAATATTACACTTTTCTAAGTCAAAACAATCAAAACAGCCATATGCTCAATCAAAACAAAGTAGTAAAGGAATGATAAGAGGTAAACAGAGTTATTAAATTGTCAGTGACTTGATTGATCACCCACTGCAAGAAGCTGAAACTGAAATGGTATTCCATACAAATAATCAATTGTGTAATAGCAACAAATGTTGAGGAATTGTTGCATGTATCATATATGGTTAAGGATTAAATGATGAGTGAAAATTTTCTGAGCCTAATTGCAGTAGATGTAGTCTAAGCAATATGCATGTCAGATAATTTATTCTGAAATAAGATAAGACAGAATTTGTGAGCAATATGCTTATACTCATGACAGAAAATGCATCAGCCTAATTTTGCTAGGATCTGCTCGCAGTGGTGAGGTTGCTTCATCTTTTGAATAACTATGGTCTTGTGTTAAAATAGTTGTAGCTCTGCAAATGTTAGAAGTGTTCTAAAATATTCTTCCAATAAACTTGTGCCTGAGCTCTGTTTTTGAGTCCTCAGCATTAACTTCTTTGCTGAATAGTAAATTAAGGCATCTGTAGTCAGCAACATCTTTTACTGACAGTGGAGGGAATCAGTGACAAATGTCCGTACAGCCTTTCTCTCAGGATCCACTTTATTTAGTTCTGTTCAGCAGTGGTGGTTACCTGGTTTTTGTTATAATTACATAGTAGCTAGAAAATCCATGTAAGGAGAATCAATATGTTGTTCTGTTATCTAAACTCTTAGTGCCATTTGACATTCCTTAGGACATCTAAGACATCTACATGGGGCTGGATGTACAGGAGACCAGACTCTGGAGCAGCAGACAGAGGCCAGGTGACATACCCCTCAAGGAACAACACTAGCATGAGATTTCTCAGTTTAAACAAGAGGCCATTCTCAGATGTAAAATCTCTGTTTCCTATGTATCCTGAATAAGAATATTTTCCCTCTACTTGAAAATGGCTTACTGGGTAGCCAGGAACACCACAAGCATGTGATCAGCTGGAGCACAGGCAAGAGGAAATGGCTGGTATTCCCCTGGCAAACATGGTGGAGACAGTGAAGTAAAGGTATATGACACAGACTTTTTTTTTTTTTTGTTGAGAACATCAATGAATTGATGTTGGTGGATGATGTGGTGGTTGGAGGCCGACTAGAGTACAGCGATGATGAAATAATAGAGTTCTCTATTCTTAGAAAGGCCAGGAGAGGTGGCAGCAGAACTGCCATCGTGGACTTCCAAAGGCCTGACTTTGTCTTGTTTAGGCAACTGCTTGACAGAATCCCTTGGGAGATGGTCCTGAAGGGTATAGGGATCCAGGAAGACTGGACACTCTTTAAGAAGGAAGTCTTAATGGCACAGGAGCAGGCTGTCCCCAGGTGCTGTAAGAGAAGCTGGCGGCGGAGAAGACCATCCTGGCTGAACAGGGAGCTTTGGCTGCCACTCAGGGAGAAAAGGAGAGCTTACAGCCTTTGGAAGAAGGGGCTAGTCACTCACAATGATTACAAAGATGCTGTGAGGCTATGCAGGGTGGAAATCAAGAGGTCTAAAACCCAGCTAGGAACTAATCTAGCTACAGCAGTCAAGGATAACAAGAAATGTTTCTATAAGTACATCAACAGCAAAAGACAGACCAGGGAGAGCCTCCATCCCCTGCTAGACACAGGAGGAAACAGGGCAATGAGTAATGAAGAAAAAGCTGAGGTGCTTAATGCCTTCTTTGCCTCAGTTTTTAATAAGAAGACTAGTTATACTGAGGGAATCCAGCTAGAAGACAGAGACTGGGAGAACAACTGCCCCGCAATCCAGGAGATAGTCAGTGACCTACTGCATCACATAGACATACACAAGTCTATGAGACCGGATGGGATACACCCAAGGGTGCTGAAGGAGCTGGCTGGGGTGCTCGCCAAGGCACTTTCCATCATTTACCAGCAGTCCTGGCTGACCGGGGAGGTCCCGACTCGTTGGAAATTGGCCAATGTGATGTCCATATATAAGAAGGGTTGGAAAGATGATCCGGGAAATTACAGGCTTGTCAGCTTGACTTCGGTGCCCAGGAAACTGATGGAACAGCTCATCCTGAGTACCATCATACCACACATGTGGGACAACCAGATGATCAGGCCCAGTCAGCATGGGTTTATGAAAGGCAGGTCCTGCTTGACAAACCTGATGTCCTTCTATGACAGGGTGACCTGCTTATTGGATGAGGGAAAGGCTGTGGATGTTGTTTACCTTGACTTTAGTAAGGCCTTTGATACCATTTCCCACAGCATTCTCCTGGCAAAACTGGTTGCTCGTGGCTTGGATGGGCACATACTTCACTGGGTAAAAAACTGGCTGGATGGCCGGGCCCAAAGAGTTGTGGTGAATGGAGTTAAATCCAGTTGGCGGCCGGTCACGGGTGGTGTCCCCAAGGGCCCAGTTTTGGGGACACTCCTGTTTAACATCTTTATTGATGATCTAGATGAGGGGATCGAGTGCACCCTCAGTAAGTTTGCAGATGACACCAAGCTGGGTGGGAGTGTTGATCTGCTCGAGGTAGGGAGGCTCTGCAGAGAGACCTGGACAGGCTGGAGCGATGGGCTAAGGCCAACTGTATGAGGTTCAATAAGGCCAAATGCCGGGTGCTGCACTTCGGCCAAAACAACCCCCAGCAGCGCTACAGGCTTGGGGAGGAGTGGCTGGAGAGCTGCCGGTCAGAGAGGGACCTGGGGGTGTTGATTGACAGCCGGCTGAACATGAGCCAGCAGTGTGCCCAGGTGGCCAAGAAGGTCAATGGTATCCTGTCTTGCATCAGAAATAACGTGGCCAGCAGGGACAGGGAAGTGATCTTACCCCTGTACTTGGCACTGGTGAGGCCACACCTCGATTACTGTGTTCAGTTTTGGGCCCCTCACTACAAAAAGGACATTGAATTACTTGAGCGTGTCCAAAAGGTATTGAAGCTGGTGAAGGGTCTGGAGCACAGGTCTTATGTGGAGCGGCTGAGGGAACTGGTGTTGTTTAGTCTGGAGAAGAGGAGGCTGAGGGGAGACCTCATCGCCCTCTACAACTACCTGAAAGGAGGTTGCAGAGAATTGGGGATGAGTCTCTTTAACCAAGTAATAAGCGATAGGACAAGAGGTAATTGGCCTCAAGTTGCACCAGGGAAGGTTTAGATGGGATATCAGGAAACATTTCTTTGCAGAATGGGTTGTTAGGCGTTGGAATGGGCTGCCCAGGGCAGTGGTGGAGTCCCCATCCCTGGAGGTGTTTAAGAGTCGGGTTGACATAGCGCTGAGGGATATGGTGTAGTTGGGATCTGTCAGTGCTCGGTTAACGGTTGGACTAGATGATCTTCAAGGTCCCTTCCAACCTAGATGATTCTGTGATTCTGTGAATCTTATGGCTTCCATATGTGAAATAGATTTAACTAAAGGAAACTCTGTGTCTGCTTCGGTATTGGAATGAATAGCAATGTTATTCATTCCTGTAGAAGTTGTTCTTAAGCAGTATCTACCTCTTCTGCTAAATATAGGTAGTAGAGGTTCATAAATCCATATTTTGTGTGTAATCCAACTAATTAACCTTTCTTGAGTTGAATAAATAGCATGGGGATAACAATTGTGTTTAGCACTGAATGTCAATCATGTTCTTACATTGACATTAAAGAATACAAGGAGGAAAACCCATCCTACAAAGACTGTTAACAGCTTGAGTATTTTTCAGTCTATATATATTTTTCAATAGAGGAGAAATATAGACATTCAGAAAAGGTAAAAATATAAAATATCATGAATTTCTATTATATTACTTTTTTTGAGTGCAAGTAAATTTTGCCCATAATTTACAGGCTGAGCATGTCTTACTTATATTTGCTTTATCTAATGAGCAGCAATGGATCTGTCTGCATAGAAAAATGAATTTATGCTCTGGGTAAAACTTCTTGACAAATTCATTTGGGGAGCCTCTGCTAGAGCTAGTCATTGAATAAGCATTTTTTTTTGAAAGAAAAAGGTTTACAATAGACACTAAAGTCATAGGTCTAAAGAGATTAATTAAAATCCTTTACTGGAAAGTTTAAAGTTCTTATTAGCATAACATCTGACCTTTGTCTTGAACTTTATTAGACTAATGAGAAAAATTTCTATGATCATGTTTTCTTTCTCCTTGTTGTTTTTCCTAGGGAAGAATGCAAAGAAGTTTTGATTAATCATTTATGTGAAAAAGATTTACATTGGGCAAAGAGTTAAAATTTGTTTGATCAGTAAAATTAATTTTCATTATGAGTTTAAAACAGTAGTTTAAGAATGTTAAGATTTTACAATCTGTATCTAAATACTATACTCGGTGTTTATGATGTACGTTCTATTGCAAAGCTCAGTTATCGATTTTTTTTAGCATTAAATAATAGTAAACAGTTCATTTACAAACTGTGGAACACAATTGTGCTCCTCTCACCCAGTGTTTTACAAATAAGCTAGGTGATATTTTAACAGTTTGGAAGAATCCAGCTTATTACTGTCAGTCCCAGTTATCTGAAAATAGTCCAAAAAAAAAAAAATCTTTAAACTTTTTTTTTTCTTGTGGGTTTTTCTTGTTTTTAAATGACAATGTGAAAATATGAGGGCTAATTATGTGCTTTTTTGGGTTTTGGTTCATATGACACACAGAACAGTTTTCAAGCTTTCTTTTACTGTCTTGAGAAGTAGAACTTTTACAAAATATAAGTCAGAGTATTCTTTCAGATAGTGTGACTCCAGAAGCTGGTGCTTCAGATCAGAATTAATGAAGCCTGAATCTCTATGATATTTTCTAGACTCTAAGATGCTGAAAGTTCCTTTTTTATCTTTTTGCAGGGTCAGTGTATTCATTTTAACCATTTGGTGCTAATCTCAGGGAAATCTAACAATAAATCCTTTTCTATACCATGGTCATTAATTACATAAATCTGAGTAAAATGCCCATTTAGCCATCTAATTTTCACAAAATTTGTAGATATTTGATATCTTAGAGGCCTCTGATTTTCTGCCAGATTTGCTTAAAGAAAACAATCTTTCAAAATTATTCAGGAAGGGCACACAGACAGACACAGACACACCCACAGAGGAAACCTAAAGTGTGTTTCACTTCTTTCGAATTCTGAACAGTTTGCACAAAACGTATATGAAACACCTGTGAAGGAAGGAAGAATGAAAACCTCGATTTCAGATAAATTGCCAGCAGGAAAAAGAGATTGCTACTTAATACTCAGGAAGCACCTGTCTCTCAACTTTGCTCAGTTGGTTCAATGGGAAAGGATGTTCAGTTGTAGCACTGCAGTTATTTCCAGACCATCCAGCTTTACCTGCTACACAGCTGATGATATGTGACTGAGTATAGTTCTGCCACAGTGACTTAACGGCTTAACCTGGCTTACTGCTCTTATCAATTGTACAAATAGAAGCAAAATCTGTGTCCATAAAATATTTGTTACATCAGTGAAGGAAAAGTTTTACTATTGAGTATAGCACTTCCCCCCACCCCCATCTGTCTTTCCGAGGTGGAAGAAAGATCTTGAGTTGTTGCTCAATACCATCACTATTCTGGTCAGGTTCACGTTCAACCTTGATTAAAGCAGACTGTTCTCAAGGCATGGATCTTTTGCCATTTTCTCAGTTATTCTAAAACATTGCACAAGAAAGCTTAGCAAAGAATGAATAGCCTGCCTTTGAAATGCAGGTTTTGGTGATGTTTGTGAATCAGTACAGCATTTCATTAAAGTTGACAAAGATCTATTGGATCATCAGGTCAACCTTTTTGAATCAGCAGTATATTTCTCTGAAATAAAGGATCTATCTTAGTCTGAAACTTTAGTTTCAGTTTAATGACACTAGTGCAGGAGGCGAATCATTAGGAAGCCTTGTCTGAGAGCGACAATTACCCTGAATCCATTCATATTCCCAGTGGAAGGAATCCATCTAGTTAAAACAGCAACAGATCTTTTCCTATTCTAGTTAATGAGTTGAGGGGTTCAGTCAAACAGCAATCAATTATCTATAATTTAAAATTCATCTGCACAAAAAGATGAGTGGCAGCTTTAAAGAAGTTGACATGCTTGGCAATTTGTCAATGTAACCTACAGCATGGTCATACTCACAGGGAAATACAAAGGCACTTCATGCTGTTTTTCTCCCAGCAGGGACACATCCTGTGATGAAAGACTTTACTCTGAGTTTGAGCACTCCCTAGCCAGAAAGATTATGACTTCAGCTGATAGTCAGGCATGGCTTTCTGCTTTGTGGTATCTTCTGGCTTTCATAGTGTAACACAAGATTTCAAGATGTATTTAGTAGTACAGAAAATAATGAAAAAGGGCTTTCTTTACTCTTTTATTTCCAATTATTTTCTTTCCCTCTTGCTATCTCTTTTCCTAATTTTTCCAAAGGGTTTATCTTTCTTGGCATTTAGGCAACCACTTCATAACATCAATAGTAACAACAAAGTCCCAGTGAAGGTAGTGAGTCCCTTGAAAATTTTTGCTTTATGGACTAGATTCTGTTTAGGGTATTAATAGGTTTATTTATTTCCAAGTTTTAAGTTCATTTCAGGGCTTCCAGTGTATTTATATAACTTTATGAGAGTCATAGAGTGGATGGTATTGCTGTCTGTTTTTTGATACAGTACAAAAACTAGTTGAAAGACTTTCTTTTGAATCTCCAAAACCAGTCAAATCCTGGATTCTTTTCATTTTTTTCTAGGAATCTCAATGCCCCTAACAAAATGTTTTGTCCCTAATTATACTGCTTACCCAAATATTTGCAAATATTTGTTGCAAATGCTTCTTGATCCAACATGTATTAAACCAGTTAAAATAATTCTTTAGCTGTGTTCCCACACTTACAATGCCCATATAAACACTTAGTCTTAAGATTTGACCTGTTATTAGGTGTGAGAGTTACCATAGGAAGAAAAGTCTTTGGGAGCCATTTCTACCCTTTAGAGCTAGTAATTGCATGCTTTATTTATATAGCAGATACAGCCATGGCCCTTATGATCTTTACTGCAGAGACTGGAGCTCTGCACCAGTCTGATAAGTTGTGAGAATCAACCATTTTTCTGAAATGGTTATTAAACAAGTGGCAGTAGATTCTTAATCAGCAGAAAGAGAGATAGAGACAAAGAGAAAACTGAGGGTGACAACTGATTATGCTAGTATTGATGGTTTAAATGGAGTGATGAGGTAAAAAGGTTCAGATAATGCTATCAGAATTCTGGAAATAGCTTCAGCTTTTATTTCAACACTGTACACAGAGTATGACCTGTGGTACCTTAAAGAGAGGCTCATCTATTAACGACTATTTTTATATCATATATATCCTGCATTTTATGGCTCTTGCTCTCATTCTGGGTTTTTCCATTCACAGTTTAAAAAAAGCACATGTCCTCAAGCTTACACAAATAAATATGTTGTAGAGAGAAAAAAAAACCCTCAATAAAATTAGTGAAGCTGACTAATTTATTAAAGCTAGTTTTCTTTAGTATACCATTTCCATGATAGTATACAATATTTTCTTTAATGACCTTAGAGTTTTTGCCTCAACAATCTTGCCTGGGAGGCTTGATCTACACTTTAATAATTCTCTGTATGAAAAAGCATTTCTTGACATCTGTTTAAACATTATTTGTCTTTATATTCCCTTTAACCTCTTTGTCCTCCTGGTAGTCAAAACTGGAGAAAACAGCAAAATAAATAAATAATATGAGTATACAGTTCCTTATTTTTACAGAGAGCTTTAATAAGATTCCATTTATTTGTATTATGCAGTTTAAAAATAAACACAGATTTACAGTACCTTCTTTTGGGCTTATACTACATGACTTGGCTTAATCTTATCACTCTCATTTTTCCACAGAGTTATATATAATCTTTTCATTTAAATTAGCAGGGAAAAATAGAAAAGCAAAATAACAATAAAAGCAAATGTGAAATCCAACAAAAACCCCTCAGTCCTCAAATTTCTCTTTATAATCCAGATACTCTGTGAGGTTCTGCATTTTGCTATATCTAGAAGAGTGTCTATGGTCTTTTTTCAGTTCACTTGCATTTAATTTCTACTTAAACTTTTTTTTTAGGAGACAGTACATTTCTACTGTCAATAATGTGTAATTTCACTTTACGAAAGTCAGTCCTTTCTTGGTATATTCACATTATTTTTGTAATGAGCCAGAACTGTTTATATTCACCGGTGCGTCACGGACTTGCAAAGACACAGACTTGTATAATTTGTGTGTTTTGGTGGGATGACCAGAAGAAGTGGCTTAAACTATCATTGTTAGAAAAACAGTTTAATCTTTTAGGTGGAGATATTTAAGAAAGAGCTGTTGTATCAATATATAGATATTAAACCTCCCTTCTGTTTTCTTTTGCCATGCTTCTCTGTGAGACGGTTTGAAACCATTAGCACCGCAGAGGAGCAGCACTGTGCTACCTCTCTTTCTCATGAAGATAGAGCCTAGGTCCTCATGTTATTTAACCATGTAAGTCTCAGAAATGTTTTCTCAGAAGACGCTTGAGAGATGTGAAGAATCTCCCTATGTACATCTGACTTCCAACTATATTTTCAATTTAAGAAGCCATTTTGGCTTCCATAAAGGGCTTTTATTTGATGTTTCAGGTGCAAGGTGGCTGTTGAATTTCTCCCATGAGACATCTGTATTTCAGAATTGAGTCACTGCTCTGTACAGTCAGGAGAGGACTTTAGGATCTTCTTGGCCTAAAAACATCATATAAGAATAATGAACTGCATTACTATTTATTGATCCTTTTGTTTTTATTTTATGCTATCAGTTGATCTATCTTATAGCAAGCAAATGTAAGCCTTGACCTTGTCTTGAGAATTGGTACAGCAGGACAATCAGTCAAGCCCAAACTTCCCACATGGTGTCACTGATGGGAGAAAGATGGAACACCTTTTGGAATGAAATGGCCATTAAAGTTTCAGGTTCATTAAACAAGGGCAAAAGAACTGACCTCACAGAAGAGACTGCTAGCACATTTAGCCTGCTCTCCTGTCCCTTTATGTTATGACACTACGGTCATAACAGAAATGCAAAATAAACACCTAACAACAGTATTGGCCCCAAACCTACATTTAAATCTAGACTTCCTATTACCATAGTTTTCTAGGAGGCTGAGATTTTTAGGGAATTGTTCTTAGTGTTACTTTTAGGGAGATTCAAATAATTTCTACAAAGGAATCAAAACTGAGCTAAATTCACTTCTGGGTACATGATGGACTACAGGTAGGATAACAAAATGGATAGAGCAGACATGAGGCATGGCTTTTGGATCCAATGTTGAATTAGTAAGTTTTTTTTAAACTAAGGAAATGCTGTTTATTAATGGACTTAGACAAAATTTCTATGGTCAACATAGCTGATATGTGGAATAAATCACCACCACCAGCAGAAAAACTAACAAATATAAATAAATTAATGAAAAAATAGGAAAACTATTGAATAAAAACTAAGTTTTTTGAGAGTATATGCTGAAAGAGCTTGGAAAACAGTTCACCTGATTCTGAACATTATTTGGAATTATTTGCTGGGACTTTAGCAAGGCCAAGTAATAATAGCTAATTACTTAGATACTACTCATTGTCATCTGTAAATCTTGAGGTGGAACCATTTCTTGACTTCAATATTTAGGTCTCCTATGACAGCTACTTTACAGCCTTATTTTTATACTCACCAAAATGAGATTTTCAACTAATAGATATATTAATATTAGTTGACCTAAGCTCAAACATACAGCAATAGTGTTTCCAGAGAAACTGTATTCTTTGTTAGACTATGGGAAGGAACAGTTTTACAAAAGCATTACCGATTTCAAAGATGCACTGCCAATAAAGCTCTTTTGTTAGAATTCTTAAGATACATAGAGTATCAAAGCCCTGATTTCAAAATTTAGGTACCATCAAGATTCTGTTGTGCTGTTATGCTGTCACATGGATTCTTAACCACCCCTTCACTATCAAGTCATCCCAAATAAATTTTTTATTTGAGTTATGAAAAAGAAAACCTGACAGTATGTCAGCTTGTTGATACCTAGCAATGAGAGGATGATAGAGAATTATTGTTCTGCAAACCCTTCCTTACTGAAGACGTTTAAGTCTATCCCTGTATCTATTGACACAGGGATACAAGAAAGTAATCCTTCTAGTTTATTTAAATAGCAGTTAAAGACAGTTCAGCTGGAGACATGAATATACAAGAGGGATATTCTAAAGAGACTCACCTACTTTTCCATTTGATCCTGTCATTACCTCAGTTTCCCTTCTTCATTAACCAAGACCTCAAGGCTGATATTTTGTAATTGGTATCCCTCATCATTCTGGGACTACTGTTTTTTTGTTTGTTTGGTTTTTTTTTTGTTTTTTTTTTTTTTTTTTTTGTTTTTTTTGTTGTTATTTTTTTTTATATATAACAGATCAACAGAAACAAAGATCAACCTTTTTTACTTTTTTTTTTTTTTTTTTTTTTTTTCCTGGCACTTCTTCTACTTGCGTTAATTGAATGTGTCTTTTTAACTCAGAACAGGTTACAATGTTTCTTTATATCAACTTTCAAGCCCCTGCTGAAAAGACAAGGTTACATGATTTCAAATTGTAAATCTAAAAAGGATGTGGCTCTGAAAGTTTCCCACTTGCCACTATCCCTTAGGCCACACTGAAGATGGGTTTCTTCTTCTGTCATTTTTTCCTTTTGAGCTGTGAGTCATTCATAAGAGGCTCCTCGCTATTTCTTTAGTAGGGAAAGGAAAAGGGAAAAGGGAAAGCTTGATGTTCAAAAAGACCTCTATATTAAAGAAATATTAAATAATCTGCTACCAGAAAGGGACTTAAAAAATGGGCATCAGTTCAGATATAACCATTTTGGAGACCCAGTGGTACCCGATGATTATATTAAGATATTTAAATGGGTTCTTTTTAATGCAAAGTTCATTATATATATTACTAAAATATCTTTTGGACTGCAGTAATAATTCAATAATGCTCCTTGGAAGACTGAGGCACTTCCACAAAAATAAAAAAAAAATTGCCAGACACAACGGTCAAGGCAGAATCATAGCTAAAAGAATGCAGTTATGTGAAGGAACAGCAGTATCTGCCTTGACACATGTGAGGGTATATAAAAATGCATTATCATATTCCTCACTGAACATACCACCTCATCAATTCCAGAACATTTCAGTCCTGGGATTGGAGATAACCTGCAAAAAGCAGGAAGTAACTTTAGTGTCTTCCACTTCACATGAAAGTTGCTGCAGTACAATATTTAGTATATTTACTATACTTAGTAATTTTCAATCTGATTTTTACACCCTCATGTCTTAGGTCAAAAGGTTGGAACAGGCCTTTCTTGTCCCAAGAAGAAACAATATTCCCCTGAAACAAATTTTTACTTTGAATCACACTTTTTGTTCAGTAGCATTGTTAAATCTTAGATCACAAACTTTTGTGTATCTAAATAAACACAGTTCTATTAATTTACCAATACAACTACTTAAAATTTGGACTTCAGAGTTACTATTTATCCATTCTACTACACAGAAATATTATTTTAGATTTTTGTCTAATCCATTCAGTCTGGTTATATGTGGAATCTAATATAAGAATATAGCTTACTTATCCTTGGAAGATGTAGGTTTCTTCACATAAGCTACAAAGTTGTTTATGGCCACTTAGACCCATAATATTAAGAGGTTCTTGCAACTACTCTGCCCTAAAAGGCCTAGCAACCACATGATATACATACACGACTGAAACTTTTTCACAGTCTGTTAGTTGCAGAATGAAAGTATAAGTAATAATTGAAAATAGCAGACATAAAGCACAACCAGTGCAGAATGGAAGGGTTTGCATTTACTTTGCATAGCTGTAACTAGAAGCACTAGTCACAGGCAAAAGAGAATCATGCCCAGAAACTGTATATACTAGTCCCTCAACAAATATAGATTTTCCCAAATCCATTGATTTCAATGGAGGCAGACAAATTTACAACAGTGAAAGCTCTAGGTCATTTTATTGCCCAGATTCGTTTCTGCACATATCCTGTGTGCAGCAAAGATGGATATCATAGACTCTGGTTCAGCTCTGACCCTGTAGAAGATGAGTTTGTTCCCAGACAGTTTTAATGTGTTTTACTAATAAAGTATGAGTGGCAGCAGGACTGTTGCAGAACAGGGACATTTCATCCATTCAAATGTTTTACATTCTCACCTCATCTGCATTTGTGTGGTACAGGTGGTGGAGACCAGTATATAAGCAGAGGCATGAGCAGCACATACTTCTTGAAGAGAAAAATCATCTGCATGGCCTCTGGGAGTCTAAGAAGCTGTGAAAATCCAGCCTCTACTTGCTATTACATAGTTTTGATTGATGGGATTAAAAAGCAGTTTAAAAATCTTGGGGCACTATTCTGCATAGGTTTGCATGTCATATCACATAAGGACAATTTTCTCATAAATTATTAATTTTAATTCATAATTTAAATGAGAAAGTTGTAAAACATGGCTGTAGCTGAAGTTGTGAAAAATCAGTATTCTCCAGCATCCCTTGTTTAATTCTCTGCACCATGAATCTGACAAAGGTAGAGGAAACTTAAAGGGAGGGAAGTTTTTTGCCAGAAAAAAAAAAGGTACAACCAAACAAAATAATGTGAGTTTGTGCCTAAGAGTCACATTCTTTAAAAGCAAGTAAACAGCCTTTGTTTGTCAAAATATGCTGGTAGCCAAATGAAGGGCCTGGAAACAAATTCATGACAATCCAGGAAGTGTGTGACAAACTCAGCTACACACCAGCCCAACAGCCCTTGGCAGTGTATTTTTAATTGACTGTGTGGTGCAAGGTGGGCAAGTGCAATGAAGCAGAACATGTAGAAATATTTAGGAATACATTTAAAGAGTTACGAGTGACAATATAGGAAACAGTTAAAGGTACAGAAAAGGCAATTAATGAACTCCTCTTAACCTCTTCTTATTACAGAAATACAAAAGGATATTGAGTAAAACTACAAGATGGGAAAGTAAAAAACATCATTATTTTGCACAACATATAATTAGCCTGCAATACTCATTACCCCCCACATCAGCAATAATAAGGGCAACAGCTGATAAAGCAATCAGGTGCTTAAAAATGCATCTCCATTGCAACAGGATTTGCAAAAGGAACACAGAAATTATGTAGTAAATCCCCACTGGTTTTGTTTACACTCCTCTGAAACTATGATATCTGGAAAACAGCTTTACAAATGGTGTGTTGTGTTACCTATCTGGCTCCAATCTATTTTACACAGACACAGAAAATACACAGACTGCTGGTGAGACACCCCAGTGTATCTGGCAATACACAAGCACCCCAGGTGTGATCCAGCACAAGGGATCCCATTTTTTAAGGGTGTTCTCTGGTCAGTATGAACACCCAGTTTGAATGCTCAGTCAGCAGCCATTGGAGTGGGCTCATATCTACATCAAACAGTTGGATGGCTTTTGAGCATTTCAGTAGATACTAGACATCATTATTCTAAGGCATTTTAGCACTTTTGTGAATCAGACCCCATGACCTCAGGAGGATTTGAAAATCAGACTTTTTTATAGTTAGCTGAGGTAAGAAGAGAGTGAAATATCTAAACCAAAATAAAATTAAAAAAATAATAATTAAAAAAAAAGCACTTCGGAAGGAATAGAAATCTTTTTGATTTAAGACATGAGCCATTTTCTAGCATTGGGTAATAAAGGGAAGCTTTGAGGTGAGAGGGCTTTTCCGTAGATGGTGTCTGGAGTGTTTTCTGTACATGGTTCAGGAATAGGAGGTAGTGCCAGTGTCAGTAAACAGGGTTGTATAATCTGCTGATGTGAGTGAGTGCGGCCACAGCTATATTCATATGAGCAAAAGCCAGGATCTGCTAGTTAGCTGTTAACAAGGCTCAGTCCCTTTTCTAATGGGAGCCTTTTCACCTGTAAAACCACTGTATTTTACCATATTTTCTTTTGTTCCATTTTAAACCTCTCTCATCATCTTCACTTTCTCATATAATTTTTTCCCACTCTGGAAAGATATGCAAGAGAAAGGACTTTAAAGTAATTTTTTAGAAGTACTTAATGTAGGTAGTGCATGAGGGCAGACAGAATTCAATTTGGTTAAATGTAAGCTAATGCATACTTGCAAAAAACTGTCTGAATTTCTTGTGTGTTCTCAAAGGCTCTGACGTCCTCATTCAATGAGTGCTTGAGTGTTCCTGAGAAAATAAAGCCCCTTAATTTCCTTGTCAGGAGTTAAGGGTTCTCTTTCTACGCAATCAGAATGGAAAGACCTTAGCATTGAACTTTGATCCCTCTTAAGAAGAGTCTAAGTGATTGTTGTTCAATGAAGAGAGCTTCTTGGCATATTTCAGCAAAAAGGTTGCTTGGATGAATAACAGGGAATGAAAAATGGCATATAAATACCATAATCCTGTTATATGAAGCAGTGCTACAAGCTGGGTAGGTGCCGAGTCCTACATTCATAGGATCACTTCAAAAGATTTAATACTAGAATTTTGGAGAAGGTTAATGAAGGGAGTAAATGATATGCTAGAATTTGCAGGAAACAAGTCATCACAAAGAGCAAGGTGCTCAGTTCCAGCCTCACTGTGGCTTTTTTATGATGGCAGCAAAATAGTCGAACTGACCATTACCCAGGAGAGAGAAAATTTAAAGTCAGTAAGGAGATTTTATTGCATTGCACTCTGCAGTCTTCAGGATTTCTAGAGTGCTGTTGGAATCTGACCTGGAAAAGGAAGAAAAGAGAAAGATGCTAGAACTAGATTGGCAGCCCAGTGGGGTCTGTGAACAGCCACTCTCAGCAGAACCCTTCTTAGCAGAAAAGAGGCAGGAGCTGCCCTCTCTTGGTGCTTCAAAAAACAAGTTTACCTCCTTCTCCGTCTTTGCTCCTTGGTAATGGCAAGTATGGATTACTGAAATACAAGTAGATAGGCAAGATATTGAGTTTAGCCAAAATTCTGACTTCTTATCTAAGTTCTTTCATTTCCTACATATTCCAGCATAGAATGAAGCACTGATGAAACTCCTTTTGACCTTTACACATCCATTTTACTAGCTACAGATATTTCTGCAAAATGTTTCTCCCTGGCTGAACATGGCAAATGAAATTTCACCATCTTCAGACATATACATTCACATTATGAATGAAAAGTTGCATATCTATACATTTATTTCAGAATTTTTAAATGATTTCAGAGTTCTGAGTGTATAGAAAAAATATAATTATGACATTATTAGACATATCAAAGATTCAAGACTTTTTGCTGGGATTTCAATTGAATTTAGTTTCTTAACACTTATAGAGAGGTTGTTACGGTTTTAAATGAGATCTGTTGCTAATGGCAACTGTTTCAGTAATTGTAAAATCTATAAAATAGACAAGGCTATTTAAGCTGCTTAAAAATTTATAGCATATTAGATTTAATTAATACATTCAAATATGAGAAGGCATTAATGATTTAAAATTTGAATCAATAATTTTCTATATGTGTATGTTTTGTATTAAAAATAATACATGCAATTCTCTCAATAGAATTAGAATAGACAATTTGTCTAAGATTGTGTAGTGACTTACTCCACTAATGAATTTCTTGATCTCTGTATGCCACAATTGAAATCTGGATAAGGTAGGAAGGAATTACTGTTGAAGATTCAACAGAGTTCCTTGCTAGCAGATGAAAAACAGGGTTTATAGCAGGGTTGTAGTTGCATAGTCATTGCGGTGTTTATAGTGCATTCAGCTCCAGGTGTAATTACCATAACTAACCTCACACATATTAATTGGTTTTATTATAAACTACCTTTCCCGTCCTAATAAATAAAATTCACAGTTATTATATTTCCTTTAGCATAATTATGTTTTTAAAGTGTTATAATAATATATAGAGAACTCTCATGTGCTACTTAAAGTGATAGTTTCAAAGCTACTTGAGGTCACCAGATAAATGGAGCTTAGTAAGTACAAAATTATTATTATTATTACTATTACACAGAAAGTGTAGGCAAGACTGCAAATACAGTATGTATATGCATATATGTCTATATATTTGTACTAGTGGTGTCTGAAGTACTTGTAATTACATCTCAGGGTTATTTCATTCTACTATAAAGACAAATAGAAGCCTATTCTTTTCCTAAACCACATTTCACTTGAAAGCTGTCTTCCTTAACTATAAAAAAAAAGAGCTAATCTCTAAAGGAGTGAGTTCGTTCTAGCAAGACATGGCATGAAAACTTAAAGCTGTAGTATTTCACTGAGTTTCACCTGAGAAAGATTTGCAGGAAAATTCTGTAGGGTTTCCCTTGTTAATATTTCTCCAAAACCTCCTGTGTTGAGTAAAGGATGGGATATATTTTTCTCAGAGACTCAACAGTGTTAGCCACACATTTCATAATGGAAGATGACTGGAGATTTATATCAGTCTCCACCTTAGACTGTCTCCAAGAAGATCCAGGACCAGAAGGGCAGAGTCTTTGTTTGATCACTTCCTCTGCTGTAATTCCAGGTTAATCAGAGAATTTCTATCCTAAGATGCTCCCTGAACTTCTAAAGAGAGATATTTTTTATCATCATGGAAATGATACTCTTGCTTCTCTTGGACTCAGTGGGATGAATTTAAAAGATACGCGAAGAACTGTAAATCTGTGGGAGCATAACAGGCTGTATCTTACAGAATTTCTGCAATGTCTGCAGTTTGTACAGGACTAACTTTAAACTAGACATTTCTAGCCATGTAGCATGTTACAACACACATTTCAGCAACTGACTAAATACAGAAGGATTTTCCAGCTTGTGTTGAATGCCTTGTCATAACTGCGTTGCTGCAAGTAGCTACAGTAGCTACGTTAAAACAGAATCACAGAATCACAGAATCATCTAGGTTGGAAGGGACCTTGGAGATCATCTAGTCCAACCGTTAACCTAGCACTGACAGATCCCAACTACACCATATCCCTCAGCGCTATGTCAACCTGACTCTTGAACACCTCCAGGGATGGGAACTCCACCACCTCCCTGGGCAGCCCATTCCAACGCCTAACAACCCGTTCTGTAAAGAAATGCTTCCTAATATCTAGTCTAAACCTTCCCCGGTGCAACTTGAGGCCAATTACCTCTTGTCCTATCGCTTGTTACTTGGTTAAAGAGACTCATCCCCAGTTCTCTGCAACCTCCTTTCAGGTAGTTGTAGAGGACGATGAGGTCTCCCCTCAGCCTCCTCTTCTCCAGACTAAACAACCCCAGTTCCCTCAGCCGCTCCTCGTACGACATGTGCTCCAGACCCTTCACCAGCTTCGTTGCCCTTCTCTGGACACGCTCGAGTAATTCAATGTCCTTTTTGTAGTGAGGGGCCCAAAACTGAACACAGTAATCGAGGTGTGGCCTCACCAGTGCCGAGTACAGGGGCAAGATCAGTTCCCTGTCCCTGCTGGCCACGCTGTTTCTGATGCAAGCCAGGATGCCATTGGCCTTCTTGGCCACCTGGGTACACTGCTGCCTCCTGTTCAGCCAGCTGTCAATCAACACCCCCAGGTCCCTCTCTGACCGGCAGCTCTCCAGCCACTCCTCCCCAAGCCTGTAGCGCTGCTGGGGGTTGTTGTGGCCGAAGTGCAGCACCTGGCATTTGGCCTTATTGACGCTGATACAGTTGACCTTAGCCCAAAAAAACCTAGGGAGCATGTTTACAGAAGCAGCAGTACCATCATGCGTAATCACACAGTGTGTACACACAGATTGATCTGATCTTGTTGCAGATGAATACGAGGTAAACATACACCTCTAAGCTAATTACTGCTCTCAATGGAGAAAATAGACACATGGAGAAATTAATTGATTTGACTGAATTACTGACTAAAAGATACCAGCCATAAAGGATAGCAGCCTACACACCTACCTTAAACTCAGGACATCTAACTTCTGGTGCTTCATTAGACCAGACAAATCCCATTCACAATGCTTAATGGATAAGAAAAAGATAAAGTACATTCCACTTAAGATTCATTACTTAGAATTTCACACCAAACCCAAAGATAAATGAGATAAAATGTCAGGTAAAGGTTGGACGTCTTGAGACAACAGGTTTTCCTGAAAATAGTAAGATGTCTGAAATCAAGCCTATTGAAGGAAACATTAGGACATAGAACAGATAATATAGCTTTGTACCTAAGGAATTTCATAGGACAGGATAAATACCTGACTGGAAAGGGTTTACACAATCTCCATATAAATCTCTAAGCATAAGAATATAAATATGCTATTTGTCTTTCCAGCCTCTAGGTCACTGAAAGGAAATTGAGTGTTCAGCTTGGAGGGAGATCTAAGGAGGGAACTAAATTTAACAGAATAGCAATAGATGACTGTGACTGTTTGCATAGATGCTGGTGAAATGTTACAGGGAGGAAAAGGAGGGAGACATTATCTCAACACTTCAGATATTTCCACTTAGAAAATCAGTCTATATCACATAACAGAAGGTCATAGTCTCAAATTCTGGTTAAATAAGATGAAAAAACTGCTTCAAGAATACCTATAATTGGCAGATTGATGCAACACAAACTCAAAGCAAGTTTATCTGTGAAATCTCATCTGAATAATTTTTGAATTTTCATTTTAAGTGATAGTCTTCTGTTCTTCAACTGATTGAACTAGAGAAGCAGTTTTCTCTGTTTCTGTGGAGTAAGCCTTCCAACTTTAAGGCAGCCCAACTATATTGTATACAAAAGATCACCTCCTCATTAATAAAAGGAGAAACAAGAGTTCAGATGGCAGAACCTGCAGTACTTAGTGACCTCCCACCAAGATTAAACATGACAGCATGTTAACTTGAGCATATTTATGAATAGCAGATTCTTATAAAGAATTGAATAGATATGATTATTTATTTATTTATTGGAAAAGGACCCTCCCAGGACTCAACAAGCAAGCCATGTTCCAAAACCACAGTGGGGCATAGACTCCATACAGCTGAACGTGTCTCCAGAAGTGATAGGCAGCATTCCATACAGCCAGAAGACAAAATTCCCTGCCCAAGTGGTGGAATTTAATGAGTTGAAAATGGAGTTTCTAGTAGAATATAGCTACTAGTTCTCAGTAGACATGATTAACCTTTTGAATTTACTTTCCTGCGTATATGATCTGAATGTGTACAGCCTGTTGGTTTGCCTGTGTGATTCCACAATAACACTTATGAATGTTTTGGTTAACTTCAATCAGCTTTGTCATAGAGGCAGATGTTTCAAAAATAAATAATGTCTGAAGATAACAGATGATGAGGCAGAAGAGAGAAATCTGAGTAGCTTCTCTAGGGAAAAATAAATTAAAAATCAGGAGAGCACAGTGTTTAGACTAGATAGAAAATTATTCAAGGATCAGGGTTTTTGGTCTATTACATATTCCATGTGATTTTGAACATCTCTTTAAGCATTTTTGTCTTCCCAAAAATCTATGAAGCTTGCAGACACAAACCTTTTGGGAATTATTGTTGTCTTAGATCAGTGCTGGTGTAGCCAAATAGCAATACATATATTAAGTGAAAGATAGCCAAAAATTCATTCTTATTAGCTAGATGTTGTCAGCTTATGGCCAATAATTATATGTTAATTAATAATGAGTATCTCTGTAATAATTTTACGGCAAAGTAATCTTTGATTGTCTTGACAGAGAGCATGTATGCTTTGCATGTAGTCTACACACTGCAGTAATCCTCTGGCTTTGCGTACATTGTTCTGTTAAATTGCTTCAAAATATTTTCACAACAAAAACAATTGGTAGAGCTCCATCAGCAGTTTAGTGCAGAAATTTAATGCATCTTCAGAGAACTGCCTTTTCACCCATATTACACTGTACACTGACAAAATCTTAGCATCACTTGTCCCATAAGTCCTGCCAGCATGCCTCCCAAAGCCTTTCCAGTACTTTTGAAAACTCCATCCTTCACCCACTCACTCATCATCTAAACTGTCTTTTGTCCCTGCTTTTCCCCTGCATACATGTGTTGAAACAGTCCAGGTCTTGAATTTAGGTCAGAACAACCTCTAAAAAAAGAAAAAAATCCCCAACCAGGAAATAACAACACCACAACAATAAAATATACCCAGAGGGGTACTTCAGGTGTTACAGAAGTACTAAAGATAGGAGGTAAAATTGTGTTACGGTACAGATCAAATGCTGTGGGAGAAGCAGATGTCTTACCAAGCACCTAAGAAGAACTGATGAGTAGGAATACTTTGCCCTCCAGAAACTACATGTGCATGGTGTCATGCTTTGAACTCAGCCAGTAGCCAATCACCACATGACCAGTCATTTACTTTCCCCCATGCTCTCCACCTGCCCTGGTGAGGGACAAAAAAATTAGTAGGTTGAATAAAAAAAAGTTAGTAATAGTTATAAAACAACAGTAACAATAGCAAGTCCAAATGGGTAATACACAATGCAGTTGCTCATTGACTGGTGACTGGTATGCAGTCTGCCTCCAGCAGTGGTCCCAACAGCACCAAAAATCCCATCGCGCTGACCAGAAAATGGAAACACGGAAATGAGAGAGCACCCATCCCCTTATATACTGAGCATGACGTCACATGATATGGAATAGTCCACTGACTGATCCAGGCCCTGCCCTCTAACTGTCCTCCCTCTCAGGAAAGTTAACTCTATCCTGGCCGAAACCAGGATGCATGATGAAGGACTTCTGTTAGTCACTTCTGAGTTTAAAAAGTACCTACAATTTTAGGTACTTCTCTGTGTGGAGATACTGTAACTAGAGGAAGATATGGTAAGATACATGCTGAAGTGTACTGCTGGATTGCAGTCACATTGTTCAGTATCTCTCATTCTTGTGCATTGTATCCATTGCTGCAATAAAAAAAGAAAAAAGAACTGACTGAGCAGATAAAAACAGACACTTGCTTTTTAAATCTCCAAATTGTGTATAATTTCTTAATGAAATACACCACATAATTCCTGTCAGTCCATTATTCTTATTGGTCTCTACCAGGCACAGGGTGCAATGGAAACAAGGAAAGACATTTATATGCTACCTCTTGATCCTAGAAACAACTGGGTTGATGGACCAATTTCTTTAAACTGTATTTGGCTCATTGAGTGCAGCCTCAGTAGCAAATCACTAAAACATTCCACAACAGAACTCTTTTTTCCTTACTCTGAAGCATCTAGTGTTTTCCACAACCAGAGGTCTGATACTGGATTTAGCAGACCAGGGAACTTCTTCAGGTTGTCACTTCCTCTGTTAGAATAAGTAAGTGCCAAGCTGCCTCCTGAAGTTGTATTAATCATCCTGCTGGTTCTCTTTAGTCAGAAGAGGTTGAAATAAAAGTATGTTAATTGACTGAGCAAAAGAAAAAAAGTTTAACATTTTCTGGTATCTTAGCCTTTGAGACTCTCTCATCATGCTTTTCTTATCCTTTCGTGAAAGTGATAGAAGTTCTTATTTCAGATCTGATTCTCATTACTGACATAATGTCAGGTGCTTAAAGGTAACAGCTGGGAGAAGAAAGGCATTTATTACATTTGCATTCAGACTATCATCAGGGTTGTAGAAATCTGAAACACTTCAGGGCTAATTTCTGCAGCACTGTTAACTAAATTCAGAAGCAGGTTTGTGAAATTTCCATGACAATTTTGTAGCAGTAAATGCTGCATAATTTATAACAGCAGGAAATATAATACATGTATTTTAAAGCATTTTATTATTATTTGGTTTTACTTCCAAGTAATAAATCATGCAATGAAGACTGGTTGGGCTAACGGGGAAACATCTAACAAACTTAATATTTGCTATGCCATCTCACAAAAGACGCATTTTTCCTGATGGCAGCATGTGGTAACAAGCTATTTCCCTCAAAGCAGGATAAATTTATTCTTTTCACTGCAGTTATTGTTTTGTTTGGATGTTTTTATTCATGTATGTGTATATTCCATTATTTACGTATATGTATATTAGAAGTCACCACAAGAATTTGACAGAAAATTATTCCTGCCAGAAAATGCAAATTGTCAAAAATGAAAAATGGAAACAAAAATATTAGCAGTGTTATAACAAAATACTTCAATGTTAACAAAATGGAAAAGAAATAATATCTAAATTCAGTTTCAGTGAATTCAACCAAAGGCTTCAACTGAAGTGTTTCAAGTTGATATTGTTGTGTGTCATATTTGTATTTTTTACTCTGTGACACTAACATATGAAATATTAAACCATCAACAGCTGATTAAAAAAATCTTTCAAATAAAAAAATTTAAATATTTTTAGAAATTTAAAAAAAATATTTTCTTCTAGGATGTCTGAACTACTTAATTACCCAATACTTAGTCTTACATGCTCAAACACTTATTTCTTAGCTATGGAAAATCAAGTACTGAAAACATTTACATGAAAAATGCTCCATAAAATAGAGATATGGAGCATCTGTTGTTTTTCCCTGGTAGTAAGTGAAATAAGGATGGAATAACAAGGGGGTTTTCTGTGTTACTTCATTTTACTGCTTGCACTGAGACAGCTTATTCCTTTTCATGTATTTAACCAAATTAGCAAACAAGATAAGCAATTAGATAGTGAACAAGGACCTACAAAGGCATCCAGAACACTTGCAATAGGACTTACAAATAGAGAGCATCAGATCTTTGGACTTTTCTTAAACTGAAGGAGGGAAGAATGCCCTCAAGCTCTGTATCACCCAAAACCAAAGAAACCAGGTGACTAAGGAAACTACTGTTTGTCCTGGTTTTGGCCAGGATAGAGACACATGATTCCATATCATGTGACATCATGCTCAGCATATAGGCGGACAAGTACTTTCTCATGGCCCGTTTCGGTTTCGGTTTCCCGGTTGGTGCGGTGGGATATCTGGTGCGGTCGGGATCGCTGCTGGGGGCGGGCTGTGTGCTGGTCGGTGAGCCACTGCTGTATTTTACTCGTTTGGACTTAATATTGTTACTGTTGTTTTGTTACTATTACTATTTTTTTTTTTTTTATTGAACCTACGGATTTCTTTTTTTTTTTGTCCCTCCCTGTACTGGGTCTGGCTGAGCTGGAATTGGTTTTCCCCTATAGAAGCCCTCATGGTGCTGTGTTTTATGCTGGGAGCTGGCAGGGTGTTGATAGCACCCTGGTGTTGTGGCTACTGCTGAGTGGTGCTTACACAGCACCAAGGCTCTTTCCGACATTTCCCCCCCCACAGTGGGACCGGGTGGGCAAGATCTTGGGAGGGGACACAACCAGGACAGCTGACCCGAACTGACCAAAGGGATATTCCATACCATATGACGTCTGCTCAGTATAAAGCTGGGAGAAAGGAGGAAGGGGGTGGGGTCACCCTTGGTCCTCCAAGGCAACCGCTACGCGTATTGGAGCCCTGCTTCCTGAGAAGGCCCGACATCGCCTGTTAATAGGAAGTAGAGAACAAATCTGTTTTCTTTTTTTTTGCTTCCATGTGTGGACCTTTGCTTCGCTTTGCTTATATTAAAACTGCTTTTGTTTTACCCACAAGGGTTGTGTTTTTTTTTTTTTTTTCCTATCTTATTTTCTTTCCCCTCTTTGCCCTGTTGAGAAAATAGGGGAAGGGGGGGAAGTGATAGAGTGACTTAGTGGGTACCAGGCATTTAGCCAAGGTCAAACCACCACACTCCCCTATTTCACTGGGGAGTGGGGGGGAAGTAAATGACTGGCCATGTAGTGATTGGATACTGGCTGAGTTCAAACCACAACACAGATTAACTTGGTAATTCTTTGTACTGTATTGAATTTGTTGCCCAAATCATATGTTCTATACTGATAAGTAAACAGTCTTGTCTCTTGATATGGGAAAAAGTCACACCAAAGCTCCTAACTGATGTTAGCTGATGACAACCAATGTTGTCAAACTGCTGCAGCCTGATATAAATGAATTGTGTCAATATGTCCCACAGAAGCAAAATTCTGCCTCTTGACAGGTCTATGTAGGTTTCTTACAGTAAATAGCAACAGATTCAAGAAAATTACCTGATTACAAAGAAAATGGAATTAATTTTACTACATGTCTGTGGTTGCAGTGGTAATCAAACACAGCATACAAACACACAGATACAAAGTTATTAAGAGTGCAGTTAATTGTCACTTGTGTACATAATAATTGTTACTTTTACCTTTATATTTCATCCTTATTCATAACATAATTTTAAAACATCAAATCTTGGGAAAAATTACTTTCCAAATAACCTCCAGTGAAGACATTGCTCAGGCCTTTTGAAAACAAGATGTAGCATGTCTGACAGTTCTTCCACGCTTCCACACAAAATTTGGTAAGTATGATTTTCCTTTGAAAAAGCTACCTTGTTTCTGCCACGTTTTCTTATAGTTTCAAACCAGTGCTTCTGGCCTGAAGCCAAACTTTCTTCTCTGCTATTCTACCAAATTCCCTCTGATACCTTTTACAAGTTAGGTCCAGATTTACTATCCTCCTTTTGTGTGTCAAATTACCTGTTCTTACTGAGAGAAGGCATATCTTCAGTAGTCACTCAGCCATGTCATTTTACCAGTTCATCTAATTTATGTACTATTCTTTTTAGGTTAGAAAATCTCTCAAAAACTTGTATTGTTTTAAACCTGTAATTCAGTGGTAGTGACCTCATGCTGTTTGTGAATAGATGCTGGCCAAAAGTAAAGACATTTCCTTGCTGATGTATGTAAACTAGGAAAACAGTCTTTGCAGATTTGATCAACAATTTGCTAAAAAGACTCTTGCATCAGGGACAATATAAACCATATGTAAACTGGACAATCTTATGGCCCAGCATTATCTGCATGTTGATTCATTAGACAGCATAACACATTTTATTTTAAAATACTGTTAGTAGGACAAACACCACAGAAACTGTTGATAGACAAAGGAAACTAAACTTTTCATTCGGTTAATTGTTTTATAGTGTTTACAGAATCAAGTCTGTGATAACTGTATGACACAAGCATATCAAGAACTATTTTCAAGCAGTTTCTTGTGTATCTGTCTATTATTTCCTGGGTTCAATGTAATAAATTTTAATTACTTTTCACATTTCTAAAGTGAATTTGGTGTTTCTGTGTTGGCAAACATGCATGATTAAAATCCCCCATCAAACTAGACAATATATAGAACTAAGGGAGCAGTTTTGCAAGCTTTTAGGTCCTACCAGTAGCACTGTGACACTACTGACTTGAATAGGAGGCAAATGTAGCTGTCTCCGAGCCTATTTTCTCCCTTGTCACCCTTTCCAGAGGGCCACCCAACAGAATTGTTTATTATGAGGGTACTTTTAGTGTAGTGAATACCTCTCTTAAAGGGCACAGCCTCTAAGTCACTTTGGATGTGTCATTAAAACTCCATCAGAGCATTAGAGTAAATAGGTTTTTTGTCCTTGCTCTATCTATGGAATTTGTAGGACATGCACACGGTCGTGAAGAGCATTTAACTTTGTGACTTTGCACATTGCTGTGAGTACCTCAGTTTGCATTCATTCATGAATAAAATTGTCATGCAGAAATAAGACATTTTTTCACCTTAGTCCCCTAAGTTGCTAAATTTTTAGAGTACATTTGAAACACATCAAAACAAGTGGTATTAGACTCCACAGAAAATGCAGCTATTTCTACCTTTTCCTTAAAAGCAGATCTGGCAGTGGATATACTGATGGTTATCTTCTTACAAGAGCCTACTTGCTTACATACCAATTCAGGAAGTTAAATATCTACTTCTTGAAGATTTCAACTTGCATTTACATAAAACATGCCCTAGCACACAGGCTATTAAGCAGATGTGTTACTGATTGTTACTGATTTGTTGTTAATTTGAGTTGATGATTTTTGGTAATTTTGATAAGGAATGATTAGGACTAATCAATTAAATGGAATCTCACAGAAATATCGGTTTTTATAAAAGACAGTGGTGTAATGTTTTAAGTAGTCATAGAGATGTTGTATTCAGTTTAAAGTAACCATACAACCAGTTATGCTGCTAGACGAGGTACCATCGTTAGACTGTCTGGTAAGGACGATTTATTGCCCTGTAGACTAGCTATTCTAAAAGTTGCATTGTGAAAGGGCCTCGAAGCATGTTCAAATTGCAATGTGAGGCAAAGTCCTTGAGTCAAGGACATTGGAGGGTCTTTCTTTTAGGTCAGCAGTCCATGGTGGTCGCAAAAGCAGCCCCCTGACTCATTTCAGGACTCGAAGTGTGCAACGCTGGAAAGAGGTGGGAATAAGAAAATGAGTTATGGGAGTTAACATGTTTATGTATGAGAACTTGATTAATATGTATTACTGTATCCTATATAATCAGCATGCTACACGAGTTAGGTGTGCACTGTTGGTGAGACAACTCCCCTGTGCACCTGGCCATTAATAAAGGAGTGTCTGCTTATCTACATCACATTGGTGTCGATAAGTTCTTTTATCCCGTTTTGGTGACAGATATGGCAACAGCCTCCATTCATCTTTCTTAGAAATCTATTTTATGCCCAAAATTTAGATGAATAAGTTACATGAAATTAATCTTACCCTACCATTTTACTTGTTTCTGGATATTCTGTCACTTCATATATATATATTTTTACCAGTTAACTTGCCTATTAAAAAAAATTACTTTCAGCTGTCTAGAAAGAATGATTAATTCTCAAAAATTGCAGATTAACTACTAGGGAAATAATTATTCATGATTCTTGGTTTAGATTCTTGCTATTGGTAGGTAAGAACTGGTAAGTAATTTGACATGTATTGTAGCCTGTGTAATAAAATGAAGATATTTGTCACCAAATCATGAGCATTCATGCTGATTTCATGGCAAATAATGTTTAATTTGGTTTCATATTGCCAGTTTATGTGATCAAAAGTTCATTTCCACCAAACCAAAGGAGCTCAGAGGAACAATGACTAGCAAGGGAACCTCAGCAACCTCATCTGAGCAAAAGGAGCCCCTGAGGTGGCTCCTCCTCAAGCGATCCCAAAGAAGCTTCCTCAGCCCGTGGCCCTGGGATGGCACACACCAAACTCAGCCAGTGGGAGAGGCTCTCCCATTCACCTTACTGCTTGACAAGGGGGCTTACTACCCCTGGGGATATGACATTCAATATGGGATGCCAGGAAGATCCTTTTGGGATTGAGCCTGACTTATTCAGAGCAGGCACTAAAGGCACAGAAAGAGGAGTGGACTGGGGAGATACAAGTGTGGGAAGAAGGGATTGAAAAGAACCAGTTGTGTATAGGCAGGGTCCTGGACAACATGCTTGTCTGGCATGACCTGCACCTGATACCCACAGTCTGTCCTGTCTTCTCATTACCTCCATTTCTAACTCTATTCCTGGCTGCGAAGATCTCTGTCCTGTGTGCACGTGTGTGCCTGGGGATTTGAGTGCAGCAGCTGGAGTGGGACCAGGGATCTCATGGACCTGCATGTCTGTGGTAGGAGCAATTACAGAGACCAGAGCATGTGTGCATTGTGTGCAGGTGTTTATGTCAGTGTGTCATCACTGGTGTGCATCAAGCTGGGCTAGCTGGTGGGTAGGGTGGGTAGGAAAAGAGGCTTGGCAGACAGGTATTGGAGTGGCCACAGGTCTGGGCTGAATCCTGAAGAGACCAAGGGGTTCTGGAGTTGGGTACTGGAGGGACCAGGAGGTCCATGCCAGGTACTGAAGAGACCATAGGGTCTGAGGGTGGGCTACTGGAAGATTCCTAGATCTGAACCAGCTACTGATGTGACCCATGGCTGCATGTGTGTCTGTGCATGAGGCAGCTGGGAGACCAGGGGGACCAGGGCCAGCTACTGAACAGACTGCATGTGTTAGCATATCTATATGTATAAATGTGTGTAAAGATGTATACATTTTTCACTAACAGGCTTTCATCCTGAACAGTCAGAGAAGATAACTGGAGTTGGGCTTGCCGTGCACAGATGTGTCATGTGTACATGCCCATTGGGAATAAATAATTTAGACAACTAAGGCGTCTAAAATCAAGGGGATGAATCTAGACTTGATGTCTAGATGTTAATCTGTATAAATACATATACATTGTAAATATGTGAGCTGAGAAGATAACCATTTATATCTCCACATCAATAAGGTACATTTGTAGTACTGTTTTCTAGAAAACTGAAAGTCAGGGGTGCACCAAGATCATAAAATATAATAAACTGTGGAACTGTCAGGCTTGGAGAAATAAATATACACTATTCTGGATGTAATTTATTTGGCAGCAGCAAGTAATCTAAAAGACAATATAGCCTAAATGATTCATGTGTACTGAGAAAGCAAGTCTAATTCATCTCAGGAAAAGCTGTCTCAGTCACAGTCATTGAGCCAGGCTGAGTTCAGCCTTGTATGCTTCTAGTACAGCTGTACATCTACTGTGCTTCAAACTCTGTCTCAGTTTGAAGATTACCAAGTAACAAAGAGCCTGTCCGGAAAGGCTGTTCTTTGGTACATGTTATCAGCATCTTTATATCCTACTTCTTTTCCGAGGGCTTTCAGTCACAGTGAGGTACAGTAGTTATTCTGGGACCCCTGGTACCTGTGTATGTCAAGTACACACTGTCAGCCTACATTTTGCATATGTCTTGGCTTTATTTTCTGGCAGCATTTTCTTTCACAAAAATGGGGGATGTCAACAAGCAATGGAACCATCTTTGTTCGTGGTGTGCCTGCACTCTGCTTAATTGCTCTCTCCCTTTGATGAGGAAGCAATAAAGCCTATCTTTTAATCCTTCATGTTTCCAGCATTTTAGAAATGAAAATTAAAAAAACCTAAATAAATATACTCAGATTAAAATATACTAGGATGGACCTCAGTGCCAAACCATTCAAGCTGCTAGAAGAAAATAAATTAATTGCCACAGCTGTTTTTTCAGTAGTTGAGACCATTTTCCTTCTCTGAATGGGATACTTGGAACAACTAGCTCATCCTTTGAGCCCTGAAGGTAAATTTTAAAATATCAGTCTAGTACTTTAGAATCCAGTTTGGGCTGGATGTTTTTACTTGGAAATTAGGACTGTCTGTTAGATCCTAAGAGATAACTTGAATTGTGTAATTGCTTGATGGGACTTCATGTTTTACAGGAGATCTCTGCTGAGAGTTCTTATCTCATTTCAAAATTATTAGACCTCTGATCACCATCTGTGCTTGTGACACAGATTGGAGCTGATAGTGCTGTGATCAGCAATGTCACAAAGCAGTTAGCAATGATCAGGCTGTTCTGCCCACCAGATGCACCAGTAAGGGAAATTGTGAAGAACAAATGTATGTGATGGAGTTTTGATTTATTCCAAGACTGAGCAATGATGAGACATGTCTTCCACATTCTTTTTGTTCCCCTTCGTTCCTCTTGAACAATTCTATACCTATTCTTATAAGAGTTAAGCAAAGTGGTAGGTGATACTCTGCAAATCTGGATGAGAAGAAACAGAGTAAGTGGAATACCTAAGTTATAGTGGTCATTGCAACTGGAAGATGATACTGTCCATTGATAAAAATACTATCTATGCAAAAATAAAATAATCAGTGAGGGAATATTTGGACCTTATAAACCCTATTCGATTTAAATTAATGAATTACAGGTATGATGACATATGTAGTAGATTTTTTTTTTGTTTTGTGCACAATAAAGTCTATATTTCCATAGGGTGCACTGGGGAACAGAGCATACAAACATACATATATGAAAGCTTCCATTTTGAAATACAGAAACCATGTATAAGGTTTGTTTTGATCTGTCATCTTGATAACAGTATAAACAACATAACAATACAATCATAAATGCTGACCGAGGTTTGATGTAAATGGCATTATTTTAATCAATCTTTATCAGTTAGTCTATTGCATTTACCAAAATGCTTTAGGAAATGTTTGGAAGATAGCATACATAAAGCTAATATTCAAGATTAAAGGATTGTTCAAAGAGACCTTTTTTTTCAGTTTTTCTCACATATTGTTTATAGACTCTTCAGTTGTCCTGCTTTGCTAAGAAGCTTTAAGGGACAGAAGCAGAGTTGCAACTATGACCATACATAAAGCCTGAAATAGGTCTTGCTGCATAACTTGGTCCTGTGCTTTGATGAAAAACAAATGCTTGATTTACTAATAACGAATACTAACCTATGCATCAATTTATGTTGTATGATGTAACAGTTTCAGTGTGACTGATCAGCGACAAACTAAGTAAGAGTGAAGGATTCATTCAAACCTGAGCTGATTGCTACTATAATGGAGGTAGCGGAGTGGTGACTGGAGATGGGGTACAGTGAAAGTGCAGAGAAATTTGGAGACAGTCAAGAAGAGACAAGGCATGTCTTTTATTCGTGTTCTCATTTGACTGGAGACAAACATACCTGAGATGAACATTTGACCCTGCTCTTGGTTGAACTTCATTAACAGACCATTAGTTTGATGATGCTTCTGGAAGAAGTGGGTGGATGCTCTTCAGAGCTGGGGTGTTTATTCAGTTGAAGCACAGAACTTTTACCCAAAATGCTATGGGACTGGACATGCTCTTGGTACATTGATGTTACTTTGTTTTTCTGTCAAAATATTTGGTTCCCTTTGACCAGAAGTTTCTTTTATATCGAACAAAATTTTTAATTACAAGTGGGAGAAGTATGGACTTTTGAGAGTATGCAATGAAGACACTTAGTTTTCCAAAGACTCTGGGTGGGAGCTCAAACCGGTTTGTTTTGTAATTTTGCAAAGAAATTCTAGATTTTTGAGCTGGCTGCTGTCACCACCAACTTTGGCTGGCAGAAAAGTTACTCTGGCACTGTGAAATGGAGCAAGAAAAGAGAATGAACTTTTAAGACAGCTGTTTTGTTCAGTGTACTTTGGTGGTGGAGGTTCTTTAGCTTCTGAAAATAATGTTTAAAAACTATTGAAAATCTTCTATAAGGGGAACACGCATTTCACTTTTACTCAGCTTTATCCATGTTAAAAGTTTCATACCTGAATGTTCACTAGTATGGAACTATTTCTGCCAAATTCTGATCTCTTTTTGAGTGCTGCTGAAAAACCCGAGTTCCCACTGAGATGCATGTGAGCTGAAGCTCCTCTGTGCCAACAGAAGATGCTCAGTTCATCTTGCAAGTTCAGATCCTATGTCAGGTGTTTCCTTAAAATACAAAGCATATTATCCCTTGATGCTCCTCCTTTTAATCACGGTATTTCTGGCATTCTGGCATTGTATTTGTCACTTTTTCTATTTATCATCCTCATTTATTACTTATTGGAGGAATTATTTTTACTTCCACTGTAAGTGGGGGGAAAATAATTAGACTACCATGGGGGATATTAATTTCTTCTAATCTTTTCCCTCAAACTTTAATCTCTAAATTTTAATGAGGATCTGTTTGATCCCTTTCAAACTGGAATGTTATATTAAAGTTTTACTGCTTCTAATCTAATTGGTCATTTGGTTATATTGTGTGTGCAGTGATTTTATATTCATTTAAAATGACCTACTAATAATAAAACCATCAAGGGAAAATTAAGAAGAGAGATGACACAATCCTATCTGAGACTATCTGAGGGATAATGCAATTTTGCAGTTGTACTTTAAGACTGTCCTGTGAGACTTGGATTTGTCATGCTGGTCTCATTCATTGAAGCAAATCATGTCCAGACATCTTTTTTTCCTGCCCAATCATTACAAAATGCTGAGTTTGTGACACTTATTATGGCATTTATTAAGCTATCACTAAATGTAATATCATCTAGAGAAAGTTTCTTAATAAAAACTGGCAGGGTATAAAATCTGAACATGAGGAGGGTAAAAAAAAATGCAAGCTGAAATTGGAACCTTTATTTAAAGTTTGTGTCATGGAAATACAAAGGAAGATGCACCTATTACTAGTGGGACTAAACATAGACTGGAAAATGGATCCTTAGTGTAGTTGTTGTACGAAGAACAATTTTAACTTCCTTGTAAGATACAGAATAAAGCATACTTAGCATACTTAGTTTACATAGAGGCAAATACGGGGACAAATGACAGAATTTTGACAAAATATTTCTTTCACTAAAATTTCAGAGTAGTCATCATCTCAGTGTAAATTGTAGTGCAGTAGGTAAGGCTGATGCTTGAATTAGCAGAAGAATTTTATTACTTTGTCAGAATGAAGCAGTATTCAAGACAGGTTGATAAACTATCAGAGGTAAGGTTGTTAAAAGCAGCCATGAACCACCACAGAGGTCCAGCCAGGAGCACTGAAACAGGTATACCACTGTTCTCCAGTGGTACAGGCTCCTTGGATGGGGAGATGGCAGTTAAAGTTTTCCTGAAGCCAATTTAACAAGGCGCAATATAATGTCTTGTATTGAAAAGGGTAGCTGGTTGTTTCTGGGTTTCCTTATGCCTTGTTGCTCTCTGGCAGATATTCAGGATATGCTAATTTATTCTGGGGTAAACCCCAGTGCACAAATGGCTCTACAAATTTTGCAACTTGATCATTCTAACTTGATCTAAGACTCCACCCAAAAGCCAAAGATTTCTAAATAACCAAAATCAGGAGAAAATCAGGCCCACAGGCTGTAAGCAGGATTGAAAGGTATCTCATGAGGGTCCTGCAAAAGGAACCAAAGTCAAATAAAAAAAAACAAACAACAACAAAACAAACCAAGAAAATATTTAGTTTCTGGTATGCTTGACTGGAATTACTGGAAAAGTTAGATCTTTGTTGCTGTTGTTGGAAATTTAAAGTGTTTTTGGCTTTCTGTACAAATTATGTTAATGAGAAATTTGCTATGTGTATTTGTTTTGTGTATTTATATATACTGGATATAATTTCATAAACACTTAAGTCCGATAATTCAGTATTTGATTTACTGTAATTTGGGCTTTTATTTATATTTAATAAGTTAATATAATTTATAAGGGTACTTATCAAAGATTAAACTGCCATTCTTAAACTGTTTAAAGCCCAGAAGATTTGCAAGTGCTTAGAAAGGAATTGCAAAAACGCTTCAGAATTTCAGAAGTGAAAATACTTAGTAAGTGGCAATACCACTGGGTAGGTGCTGTGGCATTTGGAAGATGATAAGATGTGGAGAAAACAGCTGGAGCACAATCCTTTAAAACATAGCCTTTGGTTTCTTTTAAGTATCCTTGTAAAGAAAATCTGAACTCAGAAAATGTGAGTTGTCAGATTAACTGAGCACTCAGATTAAATATGGACTTCATTTAGATTTGGGGCTGTACAAATAAGACCTCTAAAGTGTCAGAAACTGAAAAGTGAAGATCTCACTAGTGGAATTCAGCTCACTGAACTATTTCTGTCCAAAAAGTATCTAGGGTTAGCTGTCTGCCTAGTTTGGCTCTTCAATCAAGAAATAGGCAAGAAATAGGCATTTCCAAGGGCAATTAATTCCATCTTCAGAGATCTGACCTCAGCCAAAGCTAACTGGGTTTTTTTGTTTTTGTTTTTGTTTGGTTTTTTTTTTTTTTTGTGGGTTTTTTTTTTTGTTTTTTTGGGGGGGGAGGGGGGCGGGTGTTTTTTGTTTTGTTTTGTTTTGTTGTTTTCTGTCCTGAAGCTTATGTAAATCTGATATTTAAAAGTTCCAAGGTGTGTTCTGAATTCTAATTCTTCCCTGTGCCAAAAATATACCATTTTCTGCCCTGAATGTATACTAAAAAACCAAACTGGGGGGAAAACATGCCTAACACATTGTGCCTGTGTGTTACATATAAGTGATTTCTTAGCGTTAAATAGACATCTGTATATTTAGTTCCATATCTACAGTTATGAAGCAAAAAGAGGTTTTGAGAAAGACATATAACTTGTTTCTGTATCTTAAAGTTTGAAAATTAAACTACCACAGGAAAGGTAAAATATATAATTATGCTAGACTGTTAGATAGTTTTTCCAAATAAATGCACTGTTATGTCATATTTTGTCATGAACATTAAATAAAGTATTCAGAAACATTCCTGGAGGCTATTACTGGAGACTACTGGAAAGCATTTTAGGGGACATCATTGTATTCTGTTTTTAAATGCACAATGTATAAATTTCTGTGAAATCACCATAGATTTGAGAATCAAAGTAATTACTGAATTTTTCTATTTATAGCTGGTCAGTATTATTGCTGGGAAATAAAGAATATCTTACTTTCTATGCTATCTCTGTACCTGTTCAAAGCAGTGATGTTGATGGTATTACCTCTTTAACTGTGGAAGGCCTAACTTTCAAATAACAATATATACAAGATATTCCACTGAAATATTACACAAGAATATCTTGTCTATCTATTCAAGTTAATGTTACTATAATGAATAGTGTTATATAAGATAAAAATTAGTGTTAACTGGTGTTGAAGTGGAAGGAAATGAATGGTGAAGTTGAGATATTGGCTCCTAGGGGCTGTGATAGTGGGGGCTGTACATTATAGCACAAAATATATTTACCTTGTTGCCACTGAAAAAGTCTGGTGTAGCGCATGTAGAGTTATGAGATATGCTTTAAATTTTCCAATGTTATTCATGTGGTAACAATTAAGGGTCATATTGCCACTGAAGAGGAAGTAAATTTATGAGAAATACAAAGAGAAGTCCCCCTGCGTAGGTTCTGAAAGTAGAAGCATAATGGAAAACAAGATTTTTTTAAAAAATTCTATTCACAAAATATCTTGCTGGTTTAGGCAGTGTGATACAAAATTAAGTGTGTGTTACTAGGAGATAACACTCACCTCTGGGGTTGTTGCAAAGTTATTGGTGTTACAGTTAGAAAACTTCAAAATACCTAACTAGGATTTTGGGGATGGAATTAATGAACTATTTTAAGAAAAAGAATCCGTGCTTGTTAGAGCAGTGGTAGGTATTTCCACTTATTCAAAAAAGAGAAAAAATAATGGATGACTAAATGCATTTTCTTTCAAATGTGCACATAAGTATGACTTTTTAAATATACAAAAAGAACATCAAGATTTCAAAGAGGCAAGCACTCAAAAGCCAGGCTACTATAGTAACTTTAATTTACTCCTTGTGCTCATGTCTTAGACTTTCTGTCTCAGTTTAAGATAATTACTTATTTCATCTGTAGTGGAACAGTTTTTTATTATCTTCTTTGCAGTGATACATTTGAAGACAGTTGTTCCCTCCAGTTAGCTCCTATTCACACTAACCAGACTCAGTGAGACAATTTCTCCTCTCCAGTCTTTCTAGTTTTTGAACCATTCTTACTGTTTACCTCTGAACCTCTTTTATCTTTCTTTTTAAAAATGTGTGGTAGCATTCAGAGCTGGAAAAAAATGAGCGCGTGCACCAGCAGAAGCCGGTTGATGTTGAGAAGAGTGGGCTTCACGTACCTTATAAATGAACTCCTATTTACACGTTCCAGTACAATAATAGTTTCATTTCTTCTGGCAATCATATGACATTGTTGGCTTGTACTCAGCATCTTCTCCCAGAGAATTCCTACATAATCCTGTGCAAAACCACTGTTCTGTGCAAACCTGATTATTTCCCACCTTGTTTCTGCAGGTGATTAATCCTGCCCTAGTAGGTAGAATATGAAACTTTGCAATATGTATTCCTGACCAGAGCACTTTCTGAGATGAGACAAGTCCTCTCCAGGGTTCTAGCTGTGGAATATCATCTGTACTCATCACATCAATTTAATTCACATCTGGCCTTTACTAATGCTCGTTGAGGATTTCAATGTTTTGTAGAAAGTTATTTGTGAGAAATATAAGCTTTTTCATTTGAATTAATTTAACTATTTTTTTTTTCTTTAGCACAAATATTGAGACTGTTTTATGGGAAGAGTCCAACTAGCTGGAGATACCAAGGTTTTCTTTGATAAACTGCAGTTGTGGGCACTCTCAGTTGCAGAAGTCATCCCATAGCAGCTCTTGGCACTTGACAGCATATCAATGTATTTCTCCCAGTGTTCTTCCTGACATTGAGGTGTCAGGGTCATGACTGGCTCATCAATATTTTATGCTAGTCAGCTGAGAAGTTATAAGCAGGTGTAGGTCACATCCAAAGAAAAAGATTTTCCAAATAACAGTATCTTTCTGGCTTTCATTGTGTAACTAGATCTATTAACACTTAGCAAAGTTAACTTAATATTGCTCCCCATTGCAATGATTCAAAGGACTAAAAGGAAGAGATAATAAACAATGACTCAGTCTGAAAAGAATGGAAATTAAATAAAGCATGTCTCATCTGAGGCCCCCCAATCTTTGCAGATTGACCATTCACAGAAATATACCAACCAGCAACTTCATCCGACTGAGAGGTTACATTAGTGCCTGTGTCTATACTTGTCTGTATTGCCAATGAAGCCAAAAGGCAGGATGTTTGTCTTCAATTGTACTGAACAAAATTTAGTCCAAAATGATGAACAATAGGTTAACTACTAATTACTGTAATCATGCCAACGTCAAAGTGAATATGGCTAAATAAAGAAACAGTTTTAAGTATCTGACCTACAGTTAAATGGGGCAATTTGAAAATCAAACACATAACATATCCAGAAAAATGCATATATATGTTTGTCAAGTTTTATTCAAGTGTCATAGTTTTGGTAGAATAACATGACCTTCTATTTATTTTAATAGGGTTTGGTTGGTTGGTTGGTTTGGTTTGGGTTTTTTTTGTCTGGCAAAAAGCTGCTTTTGATCAATTAAAAAAGTAGGTAAAAGTTTGAAATATCTAAACCTATTATTTTCAGGCTTTCTACTGATATTATTGTGGATGTATAGATGAAATACTAGAATACATACAGGTACAATCAAATCTGAAAAAAACAAACAGAGAAAATTGTAAGAAATGCACATATAAAATGCTCCTTTTTTTAGCCATGCTAAGCAAGTGAATAAAATGTGAGAAAACACAATTTACTCTGCAGGTGTGTCCTGAATGACAGGTTGACAAGAAGAGGGATAAGCACTGTTTATCTGGGAAAGTCATTATCTAAACTATAAAACCTTTGAAGACTGTTTAAAAACTTAAATAAATTTTGGGTTATTTTGTCTTTTAAAAATCAAGAAGCAAAGTAATATGTAAATTGCAGGAAAATATATTTCCTTCATTATATTAACTACAGCGTATTTTAGTCTTTCTTATTAAGCTATTCTAGAAAAAATAAATCATTAACTCTGATAAGAGTTGGTTAAAATTTAGCATGCATTATGCGTTTGAACCTTTTGGCTGCTCCTGAGATAATGTTTACATTACTGCATACAGCTGGCAGCAGATGCTGGTAAGGACCATAAGAGAAAAGAAGAATAAAATACATTACAAAAAGCATTTTTGTTAGCAATTTGGAGAAAATGTTCTTACTGTGACAACTGTAGGTTTTCTCTGTTTTAGTCAAGAGCAAACTCACATTAACAAGTTTAGTAAAATTTCCTGTTTTGTTCTTGAGGCAAAGTTGTGTGAATTCCAGAGCTGGGTATGCTGTTCAAAAAAGATGAGCTAGCATTGATAACAGTTACAGAATTTCAGACTCCTTTCATTGTTGTAAATAGGAGGAATTTTGTCCAATATTATAGACTACCTGAGGACCCTGGAAGAGTCAAAAGCTGTTTGTGCTATATAATCCTCAAGCAATATTTTCCACACTCGTTTTTAAGATAGAAAGGAAATGGCAGGAAATGGCATGCCTCCTTACACAGGAAAGCTGGTAAATTGAGTCTTCCAAACAATAAAGATAAAATGCCATGAAGCAGGTTAACAGCATCACAACACTTAAACTACTATTTCTATTCAGTGCTACATGTTGCTTGAATAAAATCCTCCACAATGTAAAATCTATTATTACTATATAAGACTGGAATCTATGGGCTCAGATGTACTTCACTCATTGCTAGATGAAGGAAAACAAACGAGATTTTCAGAGATAAATGTGTCAATTTATTTTTAAATATACTTCTGATTTGATGGGTGCAATTGACCTGTTTGACTTTGAGGACATTTGTGAATACAGGAGAAGTATGTGAATATACAAATACCTCACCCCAAATCAAAATGTCATGTTCAGTAATTTATACTCTGGTTCCATAAATTATACTTATTTCAGGTAAAGTTAATGATTTATCACCTGCATTTCAGTGCTGGTTAAACACAAAACTCACAAAGCATACAAATAATCTATGTTATACACCAGTTATAATAACCCCAGCACTGGCAAACCTGTATAGATTTGCATATCTTAGTATATAATTCATTAGCTTGGCATCATACAATGTACTGCTTTCTAGTTCACCGAGCACAAGATGTAAAGTTTATAAGGTGCAGGATAAGAGACTGTCCAAAAGGTCATTGCCTTCTTGGCAATGAAACAAATGAAAGATATGTCTTAATGTGTGGCCATTAACAAGCCTGCCAATTTGCTGAAGTAGTAACTGCTCAGTGGGAAGGTCTTATGGGATTCACTAATAATTTTTTAATTGCTAGGTATGAGTGCCACATAAAACAACTGAAAATTTAGATGAGGAGAATCTTATCCAAAAGAAGTGTTTTTCATTAATTGAATATGCATCAACCAGGTGAGAGTCCCTTTTAAGAAGACAGCATAGGCAGCACAAAAGGTAAATGTATATGTGTATCCTAAATGAGCGATTATGTTTTTTCACAGAGGAAATCTATTCCTGTCTCTATATTTAACCCCTGCTGGGTTATCCTGTTAGCCTTACAGATTTTCAAAATATTTTCCTAACACATTTAAAAATTGTTTCTTATAGGTGAAACAGTGACGTTCTAGTTTGCAAAAATTCTTCCAGATAATTGGAACAATGGAATTTTTTCCCATGGTCTTCTGTCCTAGCATCCTGGGGTTGGAATTTATCTCACCTAACTTTAGACATCTAAAATTTATACATATAAGTATGAGATAGTCACCTGAGATGAGATGAGATGTTACATTGACGGTCAATAGAGAGAAACATGCACGTCCAGAGGGAGATTCATCTAACCTCTCTTATACGGTTATAGCAGCACAAGACAAACAGCTCTCTGATGCCTATTTCTCTTCATTGACTCTAAAAAGAGACTTATGTGAGTACAACAGACTTAGATGTATAACTTTTAGATGCTTAAGCTAAGGCAGATGTATCCAACTCTAGGTTTGCAGTTAGTTCCTTTATTTGTCTTTATATTTGTTTATTCAAAATCAGATGGTTTCAGCTGAAAAGGCTGAGAAAGACCCGTTATAGAAAACCATACTAGATTTGTGCTCTTCTGGAAGGTGCGCATTGACATTCTCGTCATTAAGAGAACAAGCTGAACTCGGATCTCCTGACTGCCAGGGTAGTTTCTACCTAGTGGTTCCCTGAATATAAGGCATTTTATTATCTGACTGACTCATCTCTGAAGACTACATTGATAAAGGGATTGATGACTGTGATTTCAAAAACAGGAAGATTGAGCAGGGCAAGAAGTTCTGGGACAATAACATTTCCTACGAGGAACCTGTGGAAACTTACTGACCTAGTAGGGTCCTGGATTTTCTTGAGTTTTACTACAATTCATTGAACACTGTGGTCTAAAAAGTGATTTTGTGAATCTAGCTTTTTATAGATTAGCATCAAATGATTTTAGTTGCTTTTCCTTGAAATGTGTTACTGAAAAAAATAGTAACTCCCATTCTGAGTTTCAGATTGATACTGAATATTGCAACCATGAACTTTCCATGTGCTCAAGTATCTTTACTAAGAAAATTTTCTTCTGTTATTAAATACTTAATTATACTCATGGCTATATATTTTTTTCTTAACAGCTATTCCCTTGCTCATAAACTGGAAGGAATAACATCATGATTAAATATAAACAAACCTACAGCTCCTAATAAAATAATCACAGTTGTCAGTAGCAATTTGGAGTAGTGCAATGACTTATGTTTCCTCTGATGGTGAAAAGTCTTAATGACATAAATCAGTAGTCCATCAGGAACAGATAAGTTTTCCTATTCAGATTTTTCAATTGGCTTCTGTTTAGCAGGCAATTGATAGTTCAATATTTTGTCATCCTGGTCCTTGAGTGATTTGGCATCCTAGAACATTTGGAAAAATTCAACTTCAACAAATCATCAAATTAAACATGGGCAAGAATGGGACCATTAGTCAAGTATGCTTTTAATGTAATTTAAGTTTTAGCTGTATATGAAGCTAACATTTAACTTGCTTTCATTTACTTGTGAATATTGAGAATGAGTAATGATGTGTTCACTTTATGAAATACACTCATTATATTTCATGACCCATGATCACTTTAGAGCCACATAAAAGACAGATTTTTATCATAGAGATGACACCTGAAACAAGGAAAAAACCTATTGACTATATTAGATAAGGCACTTGTAGAAATTGCAAGTGATTGACTATTAACATGCTGTCATAAAATTCAGCCTTAACAACTGAAGAATTCACTATTTTAATCAGAGAGGGAAAATGAAAGAAGAATAAGGCTGTCGGTATCTACAGCAGCATAAATCACTTCAAAGTAACAAATTAAGCAGAAATAATTGCTAATCTTTGTTCAAGCTGTTTTTACTGGTGATCTAAATTAGTTTAGATATATTTTTTAAGCTTCTTGGGTTGTTTCACACTGTAATTTTAGAAATCCCTCATTCAACCTTCTCAAGGAGATTTACTTCTCCTAGAGGAAGTCACAGTTTTGATATTCAGTTCAATACTCAGGGACATTATTCAAGCCATCAGATGCCTTTTCATAAATGTTCTTTCCAGCCTCAACACTACAACTTGGCTGCCACTAGTTCTTAGATAAATGATGCATGCAATGTGTATCTGTGTTGCCACAGAAATACTGAGCAGACATTTGCTGAGGTCTGGCTGCCCCAATTAAAGGAAAGATGAAATAATTGTTAATGCTGTAAGCTCTTAGTGTTACTCTGGGCCCTAAGGGTTTTTACACTAGATAAATCCTCTTTCCTCTCTTTCAGTATCTTTGAAACAAAGTACCTATGTAGAGCATATTCATATTATCTGTTTCAAAAGATGGCACATCCCTGCAGAAAGGAATTAAGGAATTAAAGTCTATAAGAAGCATTTATTTCTAATCACTATGAGATAATTTTCTTTTGCCCACTGTGCCAAGCACCTGGCAAACACATGTTCAGACTTGGCTTGACAACTTACAGCACAGTTGTGTGGCTCTGTTCGGTTTTCAGTTATCACAGAGCTTTGAGTTTGCCCTTACTAGAATGAGTGGAAGTCTATGTTTAGGTACCCACTGGGCGCTACAGTTCAAAAATAAAGGTGTCATACAGTTTTAGTGTTCCCACTTGTGTTGGTACATAAAAGAATATGTCTCTACAGAGGAAAGGTCCAAACTCAGGTTATTTGAGAAAGAAATCTAAATTAGAATTAATTTGGTCTGGATCTATTGCCATATATTCTTGCAGAAACTTTACTTCTATATTAAAGTGGTATAATGTCTTTAATAATAGAAACACTTACAAAAGAAAGTATGTTTTTCTAAAGGTAATTTTTGAAGTTACCAGATATCTCTGGGTTTACAATATAACTTTAACAGGATATAACTCTTACTTAGTCTGGAGTTAGACATCAAAGAACTTTTGTGGATCTAACTCTCTGTCTCTAGAATTCAAGCTAAGATAAGTAGAAAAATGTATTGACTGAGATGAAATGGAAAGATTTGTAGGAATTTATCATGGACTTTTCCTTTGACATAAGACATTGATTTACAAATGAGATGCTACTTCATAAACCTGATGATAAAGTACATCAAACAAAGTAGATTTTTATCAAAGTATGATAATTCAGCTTTTTTCAATACAGTACCGTAAAAAAGAATGCGATTTCCTCTCTGAGGAAGATTGCTCTACTCATTCATATAAGCTAAGGTAGGCATCTTGATGCAAACTCATTTGTAGCTCAATGCTTAGAAAATTAATAATATATTCCATGTCCTGTAATTTCATTACAGATTTAGACTTTGAGAAAGAGAATTTATAGAGTTTCAAAGGTAAAAGCCAATAGAAGATACATCAGTTAGTGCTCAGGTACCTTATGTACTTTTTGTTTGGTTGCTGGTAAAATTAACAGGAAAAGAGAGATTAAAAAAATAGAAGAGAAGGAGGCTAAAAGAAGCACAGTCATCTTGGTTTGCTATAATCCATCCTTTAATTTTTAAGTAGACATGTGAATAAAATCCACTATATAGGGTCCATTTTACTTAGTAAAAATTGTGCAGTCAGTTGAAATAACAGCTGGTGACATTGTAGTCAATGCTCTCCAAAAGCTAATTGAGAATGATAGGAAAAAAATCTGATGTAATATATAGTTGCACAGATTTCCATCTCACACCAGACACTCATTACACACATCTGTTCTTCATTCCCAATGAACAACACAATTCCTCTGAGCTTCTCCAAAGAAACTCATCAGCAACCCAGAAGACAAAGAGGGATACTTAAAACACATGTTGAATTTTTTCCACCCTGGATAAACAGTTGCTCTAATCATTATCAACTTCCAATGTAATTTGAAGTATATCATCAATGTACATTTTTTCATTAAATTTAGAAACATTTGTGTGACTTGTGTTATTGTGGTGTTTATAACATGAAAAACTGTGTTCATAAATACAAGGAAATTGTTGCAATGAAATCGTCTACAGTCTAAAAGGTAAAGCAAATAGAATCACAGAATCACAGAATTACAGAATCAACTAGGTTGGAAAGGACCTTGAAGATCATCTAGTCCAACCATTAATGTAACACTGACAGTTCCCAACTACACCATATCTCTCAGCGCTATGTCGACCCGACTCTTAAACACCTCCAGGGATGGGGACTCCACCACCTCCCTGGGCAGCCCATTCCAATGCCTAATAACCCGTTCTGTAAAGAAATACTTCCTGACATCTAGTCTAAACCTTCCCTGGCGCAACTTGAGGCCAATTACCTCTTGTCCTATCGCTTGTTACTTGGTTAAAGAGACTCATCCCCAGCTCTCTGCAACTTCCTTTCAGACAGCTGTAGAGGGCGATGAGGTCTCCCCTCAGCCTCCTCTTCTCCAGACTAAACAACCCCAGTTCCCTCAGCCGCTCCTCATACGACATGTGCTCCAGACCCTTCACCAGCTTCGTTGCCCTTCTCTGGACACGCTCGAGTAATTCAATGTCCTTTTTGTAGTGAGGGGCCCAAAACTGAACACAGTAATCGAGGTGCGGCCTCACCAGTGCCGAGTACAGGGGTAAGATCACTTCCCTGTCCCTGCTGGCCACTCTGATACAGGCCAGGAGGCCATTGGCCTTCTTGGCCACCTGGGCACACTGCTGGCTCCTGTTCAGCCGGCTGTCAATCAACACCCCCAGGTCCCTCTCTGACTGGCAGCTCTCCAGCCACTCCTCCCCAAGCCTGTAGCGCTGCTGGGGGTTGTTGTGGCCCAAGTGCAGCACCCGGCATTTGGCCTTATTGAACCTCATACAGATGGCCTTAGCCCATCGCTCCAGCCTGTCCAGGTCTCTCTGCAGAGCCTCCCTACCCTTGAGCAGATCAACACTCCCACCCAGCTTGGTGTCGTCTGCAAACTTACTGAGGGTGCATTTGATCCCCTCATCTAGGTCATCAATAAAGATGTTAAACAAGAGTGGCCCCAAAACCGAGCCCTGGGGGACACCACTTGTAACCGGCCTCCAACTGGATTTAACTCCGTTCACCACAACTCTTTGGGCCCGGCCATCCAGCCAGTTTTTTACCCAGCAAAGCATGTGATCATCTAAGCCTCGAGCAGCCAGTTTTGCCAGGAGAATGCTGTGGGAAACGGTGTCAAAGGCCTTACTAAAGTCAAGGTAAACTACATCCACAGCCTTTCCCTCATCCAATAAGCAGGTCGCCCTGTTGTAGGAGGAGATCAGCTTTGTCAGGCAGGACCTGCCTTTCATAAACCCATGCTGACTGGGCCTGATCCCCTGGTTGTCCTGCATGTGTTGTAAGATGGTACTCAGGATGAGCTGCTCCATCAGCTTCCCGGGTACCGAAGTCAAGCTGACAGGCCTGTAATTTCCTGGATCATCCTTCTGACCCTTCTTATAGATGGGCATCACACTGGCCAATTCCCGGTCATCCAGGACTTCTGGTAAATGATGGAAAGCGGCTTGGCGAGCACCCCAGCCAGCTCCTTCAGCACTCTTGGGTGTATCCCATCCGGTCCCATAGACCTGTGTGTGTCTATGTGATGCAGCAGGTCACTGACTCTCTCCTGGATTGCAGGGGGGTCGTTCTCCCAGTCTCTATCGTCTGTCTGAGGGGGCTGGATTCCCTCAATACAACTAGTCTTGTTATTAAAGACTGAGGCAAAGAAGGCATTAAGTACCTCAGCCTTCCCCTCATCACTTGCTACCAAGTTTCCTTCAGCATCTAGCAGGGGATGGAGACTCTCCCTGGTCTTTCTTTTGCTATTGACATACTTATAGAAACATTTCTTGTTATCTTTGATTGCTGAAGCCAGATTAATTTCCAGCTGGGCTTTGGACCTCCTGATTTCTGCCCTGCATAGCCTCACAGCCTCTTTGTAATCACTGTGAGTGGCTAGCCCCTTCCTCCAAAGGCTGTAAACTCTCCTTTTCTCCCTGAGCTGCAGCCAAAACTCCCTGTTCAGCCAGGGTGGTCTTCTCTGCCGCCTGCTCCTCTTAGAGTACCTGGGGACTGCCTGCTCCTGAGCCATAAACACTTCCTTCTTAAAGAGCGCCCAGCCTTCCTGGACCCCTATACCCTTCAGGACCATCTCCCAAGGGATCCTGTCAAGCAGGTGCCTAAACAAGACAAAGTCAGCCCTTTGGAAGTCCAGGATGTCAGTCCTGCTTAGCCCTTTCCTGGCCTCTCTAAGAATAGACAACTCTATTATTTCATGATCGCTGTGCCCTAGAATGTTGATTCAAACCTATGTTTTGAAAGAAAAAGTCCATTTTGATAAATTGGTGGGGTTCTAAAGGTTGATGCCTTTTTCCTGAATATTTTCAGATGTTTAAATTCTCACAAAGTATTTTATACTAGTTGGGATATTAAATCAAGCAGTATGTAAAAAATTAAGAAAAAAATAAATACTATCACTTCTTACATTTTCTCAAAGGTCATAAGTACTGAGTATTAATTTATCATTTGGTTGTTAATCTATAGTAGATGGCTTTAAGGATTCAACAAGTTATGTTCTACTAATAGCACCCTTAATGCACTGTTAATTGTATTTTTTGTCATCTGATATTAAAAGTCAAGTTTTCTGCTTGTACGCAGTCACGGGGTCCTATCTAGATTGATTTAACACCATTTTATGCATGCTGAGAATCTGACCCACAGACATGGAAATTACTTTTTCATTTATATATCCATTTTTTTGTGGTGTAACGGGAAGTATCACAGCATTCTTTTCTGGATTCACACCTCTTCGTGACTAAGCATGTCAGCTGAAATGGAGTGCAGAAATTGAAGGAGTCTTGTTTCCAAACGCTCATCTCTGCCATCAGACTGTCAGTAATTGGGATTAATTGTAATGGGAAAGTCTTCCTGCATGTAGTTGTTGGAGGCACTAGAGCTCAAAGATGCAGAGCCGTCCTGTCTCTCATACTGAACGTGACATAGAATTGTCTCCCATCTCCTACTCCTTCATAGCTGGGCCTGCACCATACCTGTTTGCACTGCTGCATCATCTCCCTGAGATTCTATAGTCTCACGTCTGACATAGCTTAATAGACCTATTCTGCAATTTACCATTCATTCTGGGAACGCTGTTAGTCACAGATATGGAGCAGAGGCTTGCAGTTACAGGGCAGAGGCTTAGCGTGTCACTTTGCAGCTTTGAGTGTGCTTACTGAGTAGGATCCACATTCAAATGAGTGCTGTTATAATTCACACTTCTAATTTCTGTTTAGTGCCTCAGCCTCTTCCCAGTCAAAAGAACTGTCTGTAACAACTTTATCCTTTTATTCTTTCTATAAAATGACATAATGCATGGGTTCTTGTCTTTTGGGATGAAAGAAACTTGAGAAGTCTGCAGAAGAGTTGTGCACATACTATATGACATTAACAAGACAGTAGTTAAACTCCTTCAGGCATGTGTAGAGGAGCATATGCCCACTATTGGATATTTACCATCACCACTGCACCATAATAAGAAATGATGCTCTGAAAAGGAGGCCCAGAGGAGTAATCCCATGTCAAAAAGTGATGAGAACTCTTATTCCAAATACCAGAAAGACCTCTGAGACTTAATTTTTCCTCCAATGTAATGTGAGAGGCTAGTTAATGTGTTATATTTATCATTGCAACCATGTGTTTTTATACTGCCTTACACAGAAAATCTTTGAACAAACTCCTTAGAGGGATAAAAATCACCAGAATTAGTAAATTACAGATTGCTTCACTGGGAAATGCAGATGTGAGCAGTGTTTCCAAAGCATACAGATAATGACACTGGTGTTCTATACATCAAAGAAAGTGTTTTATATGTGTATGGCTCTTTCTACTTACATGTTAAATCTGTAGAAAAGTACAGAATCAAAATCTTTATCTCTGCAGTCATACAGTTGAAGTTAAACGAATAAACCCAAACCCTATGTTGTCCTAAGGATTTTCAGTCATTTAAAGATGAGTTAATTATCCTAGCTAATTCAGTAGGGCCCTAAAATTCTGAAGAGACTGCAGTACTTACAGTGAATGCTCATTAACTAACACCTACAGACACTCTTCTAATCCAGTCTACTAGTGATAATTATGTTGGACTGAAAAGACAGAGCAATGTTGTCCATTTTGTCTGGTAAACATAAAGAAGAACACAGACTTTTGAAGGAAGGCAGCTCTATTTCTCCCTTGGGTAGATAGCATCATCAACGAGCAGTCTCACAATGCCCCTGGAGAGGATAAAACTTAACACCCTTATTTTACAAGCAAGTCCTCCTGCGATAATATCATTCTGTCCTATTGCTAGGAACATTGAAAATGTTACCCCACTGTTTGACATATCATCTTTATTCTGTTGTACTCTTCAACATATTCTGCTGAGAGGCAGAATGATAAACTTCTAATGTGAAAATCACTTAACCTTATGAGGTTATAATTTTATGTTTAAAGCTTCCACCACCTGTCATCAAGTGTGGCTGTTGCTTGGTAATCTTGGTTTTCGCATTCTGTTGTCTTTTTGATAATTTCCATGTTACTTGGGGAATGGTAAATAAAAGAAATCCTGAACTTTTCCTTGTTCTGAATTACCAGCTCTCTCCCATAGACCATCAGTTCTCACTTCATACAGAGTAGAAGAAGGGTCTTCCTCCTTGTCTCTTTTTTTTTTTTTTTTTTTTTTTTATTAGTTCTTTGACCATATTGTTGTGAGGTCCATGAGGAAAATTAGGCAAAGATTTCAGCAGAACCGCTGAACATAAGAGAAGCTTTGGCTACGTCACTAGGTTTGCAAGCCTGTAGAAAAAACAGGACAGGCTCTGGCTGTGTCAGGCCTAACCAAGATAACTTTATTATGTGGCTGACAAGGGGCAGACAATTCAGACTACAGCTCTCCCTAACAGAGTACCAAACTCAAATACCACAATGGCAACTAAAGCTTAAACTGCTGTTAGTCTGCTAACTAAGCCCACTGCATATCTTACAGGCAGCAATATGGTTGTATAGTGATGGGCTTGGGAGCCTGCCAAGCCTTAATTACAGCCTGGACTGTGGGATCTCTGTAACAAATAAATTAGCAAAGCTTCTTTCTAACTTTCAGTTCTCTGGCCATCCATAATCTCTCTACAACATATTATTAGAGTAATGGCTATAACATCTTTCTCAGTGGAGACATCCACCAGTCGTCTCATTCCTTCAGATTTCTTGTTTGGAAGTTGTCTAATGCTTGAAACAGGATACAATTCTCTTGCTTTTAGGAGCAACCTTGTTCTTCAAATGACAAATGTACAGTAGAATATTTGCTGATAAACACTTAGGGTAGGATTCAGTTCCCAAAACATGGGTTTCTTAAATCTCTTTAGGTGTCTCAAGTATCTGCATGGGGCTGTAGAATATGACACAAGGATCTTCAAGCAGACTCTCGATTTTCTGGAGCAAAAGCTGTTGGCCAGATGAGAAGATGCAGACCAGCTCCAATTGTAGGAACTCTTATATTCAGACAATTATATCCCTGCTCCAATGTGTGATCCCTGCTTCTGAATCCATGGAAACTGATAAAAGGCAATCCTTCATATGCTCCCAATCTGAGAGGTGATCATCAACACACTTCTATTATAATCTGTTTCCTTCTTTCCCTCTGCTATTTTTAGAGATAGCAGTGTCTCAGACAGATGGGAAGCCTCTTGCTTTGGCCAAGCCTGTTTTGGAAAATATTCTGAGTGTAACCAGTTGGGTCATAAAGATGTTTGAATAGTAAGCTTTCTGAAGGACTTTCCAATAAATTATCTCAAGTTTTTGGCTTCTACTGGGCTAATGCATGCATATTCTGCTTGAAAACACACCAACAGCCTACTTGACCAAAAGGAAGGCTAATACTCTTTCAGATACAGCTGGGAAAATTCCATTCTTAAGCACTGATTTCATCATCTATCTACATTTTATGAAAGACAATACCTATATTGGATAGTTTATCTCTTTCCCAAGATCCTGCTAGGAGGTATATCAGATGGACCCTAATTTAACTGTGATGTCTTTCTGGACATCTTTCTTTGGGCTTCCAGCTGAAATGTCAAAGCATTGGGATAAGAAAGTCCTCTTGCTTCCCACTAACTGCTGCAATTCCATTATTCTGCAGTTCCAATGGGGCTGCATCACTGTAGCTGACAGTGGGTTGTGTTCTTTATTTATGGACTTCCAGATACAAACCATTACATTTTATATATATATTTTTTTAACCTAAAAGAAATAAAACATAACTATAAAAAGCTAATTTAGAAACTATATGAAGATGGCCCAACTGTCAATTCCCTTCCTCTTGCTTCCAAGATTTGATAAGGGGTAGCAAAACCTTCAGAACTCAGCAAATGTAAGCCTCTGAATTCACCTTCCATCCAGATTTCAACCAGCTGCAGAGACCAATCTGTACCTCTACAGACTTGCAAACCTCCCTTAAGGAAGTAAGGATGACAAAATTTTGCTGTCCTCATTGGACAAACTCTTGCAAGAATTTGCTCTATCTTCCAACAGAAAAGAATGGTTTGTATATTCACTCTGCTTTCTATGGAGTAAATAAAGATTTTAGGATTTGCAAGTTCACAGTCAACATGTGAGCTGTGAAGAATTGTCCCTATGTCCGACAGCACAGTTGAACACAAAGCTGGTGTAGATTTTGTTACAATAGAAACATTTTCTGTAACTTCAGAGAGTCTAATTACCAATTTAACTGAATGAGTTTCAACTCAATAAATTGCCTAAATACATATTTTTCTCTGGAGGCAAACCAGCAGCACCGATGTAAATTGAAAGCCAACCTACTCCTCCTTTAGATTAAGAAGAAATAAAAAAAAAAAAATTAGAAACAATGTGTAACAGCCCAGAAACAAAAACAATGCAAATCTTCAAAGTTCTGGGTACAAGAAGTATGTTTTCTTCTTAGATATAAAAGAGATATCAGAGAACAGATATTGGTTTGAGCTTGCTTCTCAAATAGGTCAACTACTTATGGTCTTAACTTTGAATACTTTGGAAAAATATTTGTTCATTCTAATCGAGGATAAATGTCCTATTATTTACTTACTTTCCGTAAAGTAAAATGAGGCCTTAAAAAAATGAGAAGAGGACCTTAAGACAATAATATTGAATTTCTAGATTAGAAAATGCCCGTCCAGGGTTTTTTGCTAAATTAATATAATGGGGTTTAAACAAAGTGAAACAATTTTCTGTATTGAATACACTCTGAGAACATTTGACACCACAGATCTGCTAGTTCCTGAAAATTAGGTATACTGCTGTGAATGAGTAATTAGATATAATTGGATAGCAAATTAATGAGCTGAAGAGCTTAAAAGTAATGAAGAAAAGACATGGCCCAAATGAATTACAGTCAGATGGCAAAATGAGGTATGCAATACTTAATAATTTGCAAATATTTTATGACACAATTAAAAATATTTTATTCCTATAGAATGTTCTTTTATTTACTTAGTAAGTAATACTTATGATTTTTGAACTGCTATAGTATTCTTTGCAGGCATCTTAGCTGAAAGTAAGTCTACTCTATCTCTCTGTGTGACATGCATGATAACTGCAGGATATTTCTTGCAAATGCTAGAACACACGTCTCTGTGTGGCTGTGCACATGCATGCGCTCACATGCATATGCAATCACTTGGATTTCTGTGTTGTGTTTCCTCCAACGCCCATAGATACACTCCAAATTCAACCTTCCTAAATAATGTCTACATTGCTCTGACAAAATTACTGTGCATCTATTGCTATTTTACTCGGTGAAGATTACTCATATGTGCTGCATACTGATTCAGGAAGCATTTGCCATTGGTGGTGAATGAGTAATCTATTTCAAGCTTTTTTTCTCTCACTGTAAATCCAAAATGTTTTACTAATGTTTTCTGCTAGATAAGAAGGCATTCCTTTCATGTAAATTTCTCTTCCATTTTTCTTTTTTTTGCACATTTTTTCAAATGCCAGTAAATAGAGTGATAATGCCTTGAGATATTGCAAAATTTCCTGGAAGCTTAATGTTGTACCTTTCACAACAGACTGTTTATTAATAGAAAATAAAAAATAAATAGTACACAGTGCTGAGATACAGGAAGATGTATAGTATCCAAAATCAATGTGTACAGATATGGGTTATTAGGCTGATCCATGTCAACACTGCCTTTCCCGTTGACTGAACAGTACCAATACTCTAATCTAATACCAATTTGGCGATAGTATTTGGAAGTGCAAAATAAATGTGATACCAAGAAGGGACATTCATTTACACACATATATTCATGTTCATACATGAGTAGAGTAGGATATATTTTTAATTTTCATACTCCATGGGTATCCTTCCACTGAGTTACCTTTTATCGTCTTCATCACAGGAGGGGTTGGTGTTTCTCACAAGCTTCACCTTTCCATCTCCTTTCTAGATAGTGATTTATTCACCTGCATGTTGTTGTTTGCTAGAACCATGGTTGTCATTACTCCTGGATGCAGTGCAAATAAATACATTCATTTTGGACAATATCTCTCTCCCTTGTGTTAACTAGCACCAGCTTAGGGGTCTCACCTTTTCTTTAGAAAGAAGGTCTTGGATTTTGTATATGTGACAGAGGAAGTCCTTTTATCTTACCTCTTTATACTCTTAGCTTTTACCTTTATGTTGTAGAAGCATATTGATTCCTCTACCATGCAGTGTGCCTTCTTTTGAATTTACTTGCAGGTTTTAAAGTATAATAAATGAACTGGCATGACTCTTCCTTGTATGTTGCTAAAAAGGAAGGAAGACCATAAATGTAGGTGTCATGTATATATATCACTTTTTTTTTCTTGTTTACTGTAGCCAAAAGTATTTAAATCCAAACTGTTTGCCCAACAAAGACCCATCAGCTCATCAGACCTGATCATTAAGTGTGGAGGCAGATATAGACTGGTATGTGTGTGCACTTGTGAATGTATGTCAGAGTTTCATGGATCAATCTGTAAACCGACATTTATGTCATTCTTTTCATTGGATAGAAGTTTTCTGGGTCATTCCTCTTAAGCTAAATGAGACAGAAATGTTAGATTGAATAAAGGCTTTTTAAAAGTGGATTAATATTTTCTGCCATATGGCTGCATAAGGTGATTCACTAAACAAAGGTGTGTATCTTCAAGCATTAGACATTGTGGTGGTTTGATCTTGGCTAAATGCCTGGTACCCACCAAGTCACTCTATCACTTCCCCCCCTTCCCCTTTTTTTCTCAATAGGGCAAAAAGGGGAAAGAAAATAAGATAGGAAAAAAAACAACCAACCCTTGTGGGTAAAACAAAAGCAGTTTTAATATAAGCAAAGCGAAACAAACGTCCATGTGCAGAAGCAAAAAGAAAACAGATTTATTCTCTACTTCCCATTAACAGGCGATGTCAGACCTTCTCAGGAAGCAGGGCTCCAATACGCGTAGTGGTTGCCTCGGAGGACCAAGGGTGACCCCACCCCCTTCCTCCTTTCTCCCAGCTTTATACTGAGCAGACGTCATACGGTATGGAATATCCCTTTGGTCAGTTCGGGTCAGCTGTCCTGGTTGTGTCCCCTCCCAAGATCTTGCCCACCCCGTCCCACTGGGGGGGGGGAAATGTCGGAAAGAGCCTTGGTGCTGTGTAAGCACCACTCAGCAGTAGCCACAACACCAGTGTGCTATCAACACCCTGCCAGCTCCCAACAAAAACCACAGCACCATGAGGGCTTCTACAGGGGAAAACCAATTCCAGCTCAGCCAGACCCAGTACAGACGTTCTCATCAGTACCTGAATATCAAAACAACAATGTAGCTGACATGTTTATGTTTTTGAACTTGTGGACTAGTTAAAAGAGTCTAAAGTTATTTTATTTTGACATCACACTCATTCATATCACCTATTAATAAAAACAGCTGACAAATACATAGTTTAAAGCAGTTAAAGGGAATAATAAACCAATATATGTTACACAGGTTGGGTCCAGTTTCTGGATGCATATTTCAAAAAAAAGAAGTCACTAACATAGGTTGAAGACAAATACTCTCAACTTGACATCTTTTGGCAGATAAGGCTCATCAGAATGTGCTCTGCAGGGAAGATGCACAAAGGCATCAGGCAGAGATTGTTATTTCCCACGGGCAAATATTCTCTTAAAATCTCATCTGGTCCCACCATGGAAGCATGTCCGGCTCTGATAGGTTTCCCCAAGCTACATGAAATTATTTTCCTCTGTCATTATAGAGGGTAAGTCCAGTGGGTGAGATCTTTAGGAGATTTGAAATGTACAAATGAAAAGTTTAAGGTTGATAGAGCAAATGATTCTTTGGACATTTAGGTACTGACAATACTGCAAGGACACTTGGTATCCTTGAAAGCAGAACTATTACATGAATGAACTATTACACTGATGTTTGAAATTGATAAATAAAGCTTCTCACCATATGTGAAAATGGTTTGACGCTATTACAGAATTCTGCCAGAAAGATCATTGTGAAAGATAAATTGTTCTTAAATTTTGTGTCTGGGCCTAGTTGTATGGCAAGAATATTTTCCATTTATGTACTATAAATGATTCTCATTCAGCATTTTCTTAAAAGACAGCAACAACAACTCCCCTTTGGGAGAATTTTCTAAAACATAATCCTGAGGTATAAAAATGAAATATGGTTTTAACAGGGTCATATAGGAAAGGTGTAACATAGCATTCCAGAATTCTGAATTCTGGGGTTATGTCTAGACCAGAAATTCTGCAGTTGTAATTTGGAAAACAAAATAAACTAAAATATTACTATGCCTGTGGATTAATTGTTCTTCGAATAAGAAAGAAACATTAGGATTTCAAAAGTATAACTATTTATTTTTCTCAAGGGAAAAATGATTAAATGATGCAAGATGTTCTTTCATAATCTATTATTCATTGGAACATATTTGTAGTTCCTATTATTGCCCTCAGATATTGAAACAGAATCAACATTTATAGGAAATGTTTTGCATTTTATGTTAAAGTTTAATTACTGGGCAGCATAGCAGTAGTGATACACATACTGTTTTACAATACCTTCTGAATGGCCCACCTCAAGTTTATTCTGGTTCATGGTCATTTTTCACTATTGCAGTGGGGCTAAACATTTAAACCCTAGCCTAAGAAAGCAAACAACTTAGGGGCAGTTAAATGCTTAAATGCTTTCCATCACAAGTTTAAACTGCTCAAAGATATTTCACTAATTTGGACACCTGTTGTTCACTAATGAAAATACTCAAAATTACTTTGGGGCAATATTGCTCTATCAGAGCACAGATCATTACTGAGGTGAGAGAAGGCCTCTTGGTACAAAGCTGAGGGAATGACATGGACATTGCTTGTTATTTCAAAGGTAGCCAGTCTGTTAAGCTCTCTGAGTGTTCTGATATTAGCTATTTCTAACAAGAGGATTGTCACCTTTAACTCTTTATCCAGCTAACCAGATACTTACTCTGAAAGTCAGATAAGATTTATTTCCAAAGAGGACTCAAACTGACACAGAGTATTTTTTCCTTTTGTGAGTCATCTAGTTTCTAGAATATTTAAATCATGTTTCTGAAATGGTGATGGGACTCATATTTTCAAGGTAGCTAAAATGTAGTGGGGGGAAATGTCCTCGGTAGGTGTGACAAGTTATACCATCTTTGGGATGTTTTTCTTTGATTTCCTGCAGAACTGACATTTCAGGCATTTCCATTATGCATGTGTTTGTTTGTAAGCATTACTTGTATGTTTCTGAATCTGCTTAGGTGCTTAGGTACTTTTTCCAAGTCTCCAAAAACATGGAAAAATTCAATGAATTTGACAGACAGGAAGTGTCATGAATTCACCTAAGAAGCTGACAAAGGAATAGAGAAAAAGATAGAAGCCCTATAAATTTAATGAAAAGTATTATATATGTATGTATATGAAATGTATATAAAGGTCCTCAATTCATTCAGATACTAGTAGTATCATACAGCAATACAGAATACACAAACAACCCAATTTCAGTAAGATTGAAGCAAACTAGATTTTTTGTAGAAGTCCTAATCTTCCTCTATAGTCAATGGTAAAGAACAAACTTCTCCCAGGAGCAATTCAGATTGGAGGAATTTAAGTTGCTGTGGAGCCAGGTCTTTCTACATAGGCTAAAGATGGAGCCAGGGGCAACTAAACTTCTAAGTGTTCAGGTTCATTAGAATGAATTCAGTCATTATTTGAACTCTCAGAAGAATATCTTCTTTCAAAACAAACCCACAAGATTATTTTGACTGTCTAGTAGAAACATTGCTCTAGATTAGAAAGTAATTTTGTTTATTACAATAAGTTGATACTAATAAATTGGCAAAGATCAAAGCAAATAGATTAAGTTTGAATGTAGCAAACGTCTTTTCAAAAATGTAGAAGAAAGAAAGAAATTAGATCCTATTAGATGATCATAGAATCATAGAATGGTTTGGATTGAACAGGATCTTAAAATTAATCTTGTTCCAACCTCCCCTGCCATGGACAGGAACACTTTCCACTAGATCAGGTCGCTCAAAGCCCCATCCAACCTGGCCTTGAACACTTCCAGGGAGGGGGCACCCACAACTTCCCTGGGCAACCTGTTCCAGTGCCTCACCACCCTCATAGTGAAGAATTCCTTCCTTATATATAATCTGATTCTATGCTCTTTCAGTTTAAAGCCATTATTCCTCATGATATTGCTACACTTCCTGATAAAGAGTCCCTCCCCATCTTTCCTGTAGGCCTCCTTTAAGTACTGGAAAGGTCCCTATAAGGTCTCCCTGGAGCCTTCTGTTCTCCAGGCTGAACAACCCCAATTCTCTCAAACTGTCCTCATAAGGGAGCTTCTCCAGCCCATTTATCATCTTTGTGGCTCTCCTCTGGACCTGATCCAACAAGTCTATGTCCTTCTTGTATTGGGGGCCCCAGAGCTGAACACAATACTCCAGGTGGGGTCTCACGAAAGTGGAGTAGAGAGGAAGAATCACCTCCCTCAATCTGCTAGCCACACTTATCTTGATGCAGCCCAGGACACGGTTGGCTTTCTGGGTTGCAAGCACATGTTGCTGGTTCATAGTTCTCCATCCACTAGTACGCCTAAGTCCTTCTCCATAGGGCTGCTCTCAATCCACTCATCACCCAGCCCATATTTGTGCATGGGATTTCCCTGACCCATGTTCAGGACCTTGCACCTGGGCTTGTTAAACTTAATGAGGTTTGCACAGGCCCACCTTTCAAGCCTGTCATGGTCCCTCTGGATGACACCCCTTCCCTCCAGTGCATTGATCGCATGACACACCTTGGTGTCATTTTTCTTCGTTTTCACGAGCTCAGTCCCATCGTCCATGTCACCAACAAAGATGTTAAACAGCACCAGTCCCAATACCAGTCTTTGAGGAACACCACTCATCATTGCTCTCCACTTGAATATCGAGCCATTCACCACAACTCTTTGTGTGCGACCATCCAGCCAGTTCCTGATCAACTTAGTGGTCCATCCATCAAATCCATGTCTCTCCAATTTAGAGACAAGGGTGTCACACAGGACAGTGTCAAACACTTTTCACAAGTCTGGTAGACGATGCCAATTGCTCTTCCCTTAACTATCAACAGTGTAAGCCTGTGAAAGATGGCCACCAAATTTGTCAGGCATGATTTTCCTTAGTAAAGCCATGTTGGCTATCGTCAAACACCTCCTTATTTTCCATGCACCCTAGCAGTTTCCAGGAGGATCTGCTCCATGATCTTGCCAGGCACAGAGGTGAGACTGACTGGCCTGTAGTTCCCTGAGTTTTCCTTTTTTCCCTTTTTAAAAATGGTCTTATGTTTCCCTTTTTCCAGCCAGTGGGAACTTCACGGACTGCTAGGACTTCTCAAATATGATGGGTAGTGACTTAGCCACTTTATCTGCCAGTTCCCTCAGGACCTGTGGGTGCATTTCACCAGGTTCCATGGGCTTGTTCACCTTCAGGTTCCTTAGATGGTCTTGAACCTGATCTTCTACAGTGAGTGGTACTTCCTTCTCCTAGTTCCTGCTTTTGCCTCCTGCAACTTGGACAGTGTGGCTGGAGCCCTTGCCGGTGAAGACTGAGGGAAAAAAGCCATTGAGTACCTCAGCTTTCTCCATGTCCTGGGTAACCAGGTTTCCCACTTTCTTCTGTAAAGAGCCCACATTTTCCTTAGTCTTCTTTTTATCACCGATGCACCTATAGAAGCTTTTCTTGTTGCTACTGATGTCCCTGGACAGATTTACTTCTGTCTTAACCTGTTCCCTGGGTGCTCAGACAATTTATTTTTATTCCTCCCAGGTTGCCTGTCTTTTCTTACACCCTCTGCAGGCTTCCTTTTTGTGCTTGAGATTGTCCAGGAGCTCCTTATTCATGCAGGCCTCAGCGGTTTTGCCTGACTTTCTCTTTGTTGGGATGCATCACCTCTGATCTTGGAGGAGGTGATTTTTGAATATTAACCAGTTTTCTTGGGCTTCTCCTCCAACCAGGGCTTTATTCCATGCTACTCTACCAAGCAGATCCCTGAAGAGGCTAAAGTCTGTGCTCCTGAAGTCCAAGATAATGAGGTTGCTGTGTACCCTCCTCATTGCCCTAAGGATCTTGAACTCCACCATTTCATGGTCACTGCACCAAGGCTGCCCTTGAGCTTCACATTCCCCACCAGCTCCTCCTTGTTGGTGAGAACAAGATCCAGCATAGCACATCTCTTCATTGGCTCCTCTATCACTTGCAGAAGGAAGTTATCATCAACGCATTCCAGGAACCTCCTGGATTGCTTATGCCCTGCTGTGTTGTCCCTCCAGCAGATATCAGGGTGGCTGAAGTCCGCCATGAGGACCAGGGCTTGTGAACATGAGGCTGCTCCTATCTGTCTATAGAGGCCCTCATCCACTTGGTCTTCCTGGTCAGATGACCTGTAGCAGACCCCCACCATAATGTCACCTGTCCCTGCCTTCCCTTTAATCCTGATCCATAAACTCTCAGTCAGCATCTCATCTATCCCCAGGCAGAGCTCCATGCACTCCAGCTGGTCATTGGCATAGAGGGGGACAGCCCCTCCTTGTCTCCCCTGCCTGTCCTTCCATTTCAACTGCTTATAGAAATCACCTTGAACAATACTACTTAATTGACTGAAGGGAATGTTTTCATCATTATCTGCTATGTGTTAAACTGGCTTCTCTTCAAAATGGGAAAATTCTGTGTTGTCCCAAAAGTATGGAGGAAGTATTTGGTTTCTGTTGCACAGTGAATTGGAATGTATTTCAGAGTCAGTGAAGAGCTGCTGAAATATGAATAAAGGATCCTTTAAAAGTATTCTGCCTCATCCAGACATTAGACTTTACAGGAGTAAAATAGAAAAATGGATTGACTTGCTTTGCTTCCACAAATCCATCAACTTTGAACCTATCAGACTGCCACATTGCTTTTCTTTAAGACTCAAATGGAAATTCAGGTAGGAGGTTTCTTTATTATAGTAGTATCTACAGATGTCATTGGTGCGTTAGAACAGGTTGCCTTTGACTTTCTGATTTAGTTCCACCATCCATCTTCCTCTTTCATGAAAACACACAGAAAAGGACATTTGTGGATGACTGGTGAAATGAATTTAAGGATATATTGCAAACGGAAATACTGTCATGAGTGCATTGTTTTGCACTGATGATGCAGAAGGGGATCTAAGCATCTGTTTAAGACATATAAGCATGTTGTCAGACTGTTGTATATAAGCACAAAGAGAGATTTTTGCATTTTATTTGCTCTTTGGTGGTACACAGTTTTATTTTTTAAATGCTGAGTACAGAATTTTCTCTGTTTCAGAGACAATCCCCACCATTTCAAGTACATTAGTGTTATGTACTTCACCATTGTCCATCTCTGTCACTCCCCACCCCACTCCAAATCCAGACACTGACACATTGTCAGATGTCTGCTAAGAAAGTTTGAATAGCTCAGAAAAATGCCACCCTTTCTCTAAATAAAATTGGGATTAAACTGAAAATTAAGAATAAGAATATGCCTCTTTCTGGTTTTGTTTTTGATTTGTTTGGTTTCCCCTCTTAGGAACAGACTTCTGTTTGTGGAAGTTTAATACTACATATTCAGATGAGTCTTTCCAAGGAAAATGCAAATATGAAAGACAAAAAAAAATTCTTCCTAGAATCACTGTTCTGCCAGAAGGCTCATGTGAGCTCATCAGAAACCCTGATCACCTCTCCAGATGTATATGATCTTCCCTGGCAAAGTTGTGGGATTGCTAAAATCACTACAAGCCTATCATATATGCTGCACAAACTGATGAATTAACCTATAGGCTGGACTAAGACCAGGTTACTAGCACATAAAGGGTGATATACAGATGTCAAGAAAGAAAAATTATTTTCTCTCAGATCCTTTTTCTTTTTTTTTTTTTTTTTTTGTTTAATTTTTAGTTCATCACATTTTATGTAATGTTCACTGCTTACTTGGGCCATTAGCAAACTTTAGATACCTTTCAATAACTTGTATCCATATGGCAACACACAACTATACTGTTTGTGACTAAAGAATCTAATCATTCATAACTCACATCTGCTCGCTAGAAGATGTAAAAGATACAAATGTAAAAGCACTCCCTAAGTTACTGAGACGTAATATTGTCCCTGTTTCTCAGTAAGTAATGTCAAATGTAACTCTTGCAGACAGAAGCAATTTAGTGTAAACAATAACACAGGAAGTCAGCTTGCCCATCACCTCTAAATTAGGTCTTTGTTGGTGAGTTTAAGGAAATCAAAATGAGACAGGAAAGATTAAATCAGGGAGAGAGTTTAAACAGTGTAACATGTATAGTAAGTGGCTTATAAAAAACATGTAAATATGCTAATTTGCATTTTTCAGTAGTTTTGCTTAGAATTGTTTGGGTTCATATATAAGTCCATCTATGAATTTGATCACTGTGGCTAATGCATTAGTTTTCATTTCATACTTGAAATTTTGCTTTATAGCAATTGATGCTAATGGAACAGGGTCATTTATCTTGTTCTTTTTCTACAGAATAAAATGAGGGATCAATTCTGGGGAAAGCAATGCAAGTTTTAATCTCAGAATAGCCATAAAGGGATAGCAGTGTGGATTAACATGTATATCAGTATGGTAATTTGTCACAATGCTTCTGAATCAGTCTTTCATTTAGTGGGGATTATATATCTGGTTAGAAAACATGAGCTCCTAACCTTTTATTTTCTGATAAGAGATTCTGCAGTAATGGGGTCACTCTGATTGCATTATGAATTAGGATCAGTGTGTCGTGTTAGTGAATACTTTAGTTTGAATAATAGCCTTCACTTGTCAACAAATTGCTAGATGAAGCTAGCAGTTTTTTAATGAACTGCTTCTTTATGCTGGAGTGTTATACATATCCATTTCTACAGGACCAATTCAGAAACTCCTGAAAGTCATCTTAGAAAACGTTTAGCTCATTCTTTCCTTCTGCAAGGTAGAACTATTCAGTGTTTATGGGTCTGTCTCCATCACCTAAGTTCACCAACGGTTTTACTCTTTGGCACAAATAAACAAAAAATTATTTTATTTACCAGCATTTCCATTTAAATCATTAAAGTGGTCAAGATAACAAATTGTAGTTCAACTGAGTAGTTAAATGCTGACAAAAGTTCAATAGTTAAAGTGTCCTGGGATGCTGGTTCTAATGTTTTGTGTCATTAGGACTCAAAATATTTTAAAAAGAATAATGCTGAGATCTAATGGTACAAAAAGTGTACATAATTACAAAACAACTCTTAAGTCTAATTCTTAAACTGTAGTAGCTGATCCTACAGTGAGATTTATTCCATAATCATGGAAGGCAATGGCATTTACAACTAGAATAAATTAAAGTAAATGAGGAGGAAAATTGTATTCTGTGTAACATTTAGTTCATTATAAGCTTAAACAACTATGCCAATTCACGTTCATCAATATAAGTTATGATGCTCACAGACATAATTAAATAAAAACGTTATCACCAAGAAACAGTTCATGTCACACAAGCATAGAAATTGTTACATTATAAGAGATTTGCAGTTTTTAAAGATTTTATTGGCAGTGCTCAAGAATACGAGTAGTAGACAATAGTATAGAAATTTTTTTGTGTGTTTTGTTTTTTTTTTTCACTTGTGGCCATAATATATGAAATTATAGCCTTTTCTGCACTCTGATGCTGGGTCTTACTCCCTACTGTGCTGATGCTTTATTCCATACCTCATTAAGTGCCTCCGAGGCTCTCTATTTGTTCACTTAAGGTCTCACTGAAGTTCATTAAACCATATTATACATCACTGACATTCCTGAGGGAATTGCAGCATGACATGTACAAGAGCCTAAAAGGGAATTCTGGAATTTTGCGAGGTAAATTTGCATTACAAGCAAGGAAGTCCATAATGTGTGGGGCAAAATGTGTTTCAGGTTTTCTATATATCAGGTTCTTGTATATCTTCACAGAATATTGAAACAAGCAAACCATGCAGACTTAAAAGCTTCTTCTGTGATATCATAAATGTTCCATTGAATTCTTCATTTCCTGCAATTTACAAAGATGGAAATTTAAATAGCTTTTCAATGTTTGCATATACCATCAAGTGGAATGAGGCTCAAATAAAATAAACAAACAACTTAAAATCAATACTGACCTGTAGATAAGAAATGGGTTCATATTCTTTTCTAGTAGTCCTAGTAGCATTGAGTATATGAGACATATTCTGATGTTCTGGTAAGATACAGAAAAAAAGTCTTTAATTTGGTGGTGTCACATCTTTCTGTGAAGTGCAACAACTGAGAACAATTATTTATACCAGCACTATTTTAAAAAGAATTTAATAGTGAATGACAATAATAAACTATCTACTTACCTGAATATTAAAATATTGTCCAGTCAAGTGGTTTGAACATGCTTGTAGGAGAGATGAGCTCAAAAGCTTCTCAGGTAGAGACAAAAATTGAAGTACAGTTCTATTCTTGATGAATATCCTTAGACACTGTGCTTCGGAATAAAAGGAAAATTAGTCATTTTGCTCTTCAGTGACACTAAAGATTTCTTTTATTTATTTCTTTTACAAGTACCTAGTATGGTATTTTTGTTTCAGATCAGAATTACTTGTTTTATGTTGAAGTAAATAGTCATTCCTTTACAATTATTTATTTTGGAAAAAAGAAAAAAAGGACAGCAAATTGAAAGTTTGGTTAATTTTAATGCAGTTTCCTTCTCCAGTTTTTTGGTTTTTTTGTTTTTGTTTTTGGTTTTTGTTTTTTTTTTTATGAATTACAGAAAAAACAAGTTATACCTCAAATCGTAGAGATGCCATGAATGATATGATTGGTTTTACAGGGAATGGAAGTGCAGTCATAGCAGTGCAGTATAGTACCAAAGATTTTATCAATTTGTTAGTGTTGATAATAAATAACAAAAACTCTTGTGATGCAGGCAGGTTCTTTTATAGAAAAGACAAAGAAAGCACTGCATAACCCCAAAGCATCATGCTGCACGTTTCACGAACTATTTCAGAACTGCATGAGGGAATTATATCCATGTGAGTTTAATCTCAACCAGCCTACAGAAAATTTTGTGAAGGTAAAGATTTTATATATTTTCTTCCAAATATCTGTATGATCTGTCTCCCAGATCTGATTTAATCTCTCATTAAGTATAATTATCTTATAAGCCAGCTGCAATAATATAGTTTTTGACTGATATTTGGTTATTTACCCAGCTCTTAAAAAGCAATCATTCTAATAGAGAGATATACTGAATAGTAATAAAAATTAGAAAAAGATTAAAAAAGACACCATATCTGATAGCATTAATAAGAAAACGGTTACACCAATATATTAATGATTAGATCATGGCTTAATTCCCTTCTCTTCACTGAGTTTAAAAATGCATAATTACTTATTTTCTATATGAGTAGTTTAATAATTTTTTTGGTAAGTAATTCATATACAAATACAAAACCATGTTGTAGATGGTACCCACCATCCTGACTTTGCTGCTTTAATTATTAAAATGTAATGGTTTAAAAATTATTTAATTTCATTAATTTATTCCAAATAAATATATATTTAATCTTAAAAGTATAAATAAAAGAAATAAACCTCAATATACAACCTCATTCCACTATTTTTCAGCACAAAAATAAAGGATATTGAATTAAACTGAAAGTCAGTAATTTTTAAAAATCATAATTAATGTGAGGAACACACTGCAACAAGACTTTGTCACTAAAATGAATAATGAGAATTTATGCATTTGTATTAGGATAAAAATAGATGGAAAAATCTTAATACTTAAGGCACAAAACAACTACTAACAGAAGGAATTTTGAATAAACTTCCCCTTTGGAAGGTCAATGAAAGTAAAGAAACTCACATAACTATGCCCTGATGTCAGCAAAACTGATGCTTATCTACACCAGCTGCAGCACAAAGACATTGTTGAAAGACAAAAAAAAAATAATTATTGAATGCAAAAACTAGAGAAGAATCATACTACTACAACAAAGTAATTGACAAAATGAAACCATGCATAAGAGACTTAATGGATGCCAAGTTCAGAGATGGACAAAATAAATTTGGTCCCTGGGGGAATCTGTGTACACTGGATACTCACATCAAAGAAAATAATAGAAATATACATAGAAGAGGTCCAACTCACCATCAGTTTCATTGATTTTCTCAAGACGTGTTTGCTCAGGCATACAGTGTGGTCTACTCTTATCATCAGCCTGCTAAGTGAACAGCCTGCAGTATCTATCTATGAGGACATCATCTATCATGATTCCCAGGATACACATACCAAACTTTAGTTGGTGCTGGAAGGTAGAATTTCCAGACTGCATTGATTTTCTCTCTAAATTTGAATTTAGGTATTCTGGATCTTGTCCCACGAATTTATTGAAAATACAAAAATAGACCACATGGCTGGTTTATATTAGTAATGGTGGGGATAGTAGGGTTTTTTGGGGTTTTTTCCTATTTGTTTTTATCATAATTTAACAAACAAATTATTTCAGGATAAGTAACACTGATATAGCTTATTCCTTAGTTATGACAGAGGATGAAGCTAAGACTGAACTTTGTCCCATTCATTTGACAGGAGTTTCAGATTAATATAGTTTTTGCATCTTTTTATTCAGTGGCAACTGGTTGAGCACTATGGTAGATGCTGAGGGCTGGAGCATCTCTTCTATGATGACAGGCTGAGAGAGTTGGGATTGTTCAGCCTGGAGAACTGAAAGCTCCAAGGACACCTTATTGCAGCCTTCCAGTAACTAAAGGGTTCCTACAAGAAAGCTGGAGAGTTACTTTTTACAAGAGTGATAGGACAAAGGGTAGTGGCTTTCAGTTGAAAGAGGGTAGATTTAGATTAGATGTAAGGAAGAAATTCTTTACTGTGAGGGTGGTGAGGTGCTGGAACAAGTTGCCCAGAGAGGTTGTGGGTGCCCCCTCCCTGGCAGTGTTCAAGGCCAGGTTGGACGGGGCTTTGAGCAACCTGGTCTAGTGGAAGGTGTCCCTGCCCATGGCAGAGGGGTTGGAACTGGATGATCTTTAATGTCCCTTCAACAGAAACCATTCTATGATTCTATTATTCTATATAAATCAATATGATAGCATGATTTTTAAACTAACTTGCATAAGAAAAGTAAATATGTTTTTTAAGCAGTGGTGATTGCTTAACTCTTTCATATCTGATTTCCTGATCAAGGGGTCACTGAAGAAATAAAGAGATTTAAAACAATATTTATTCTTTTTCTATGCAATATGTTCCATAACCTAGAGAATTTCAGATAACTCATGAAGAGTCATCTATCTGGTGATTTTAAACATTACACATCTCAAAAATACTTTCTTCTGGTGTTCAATTCATTTGCTCTGTTACAGATTTCAACAGAATAATTAAAAAACAGAGGATATAACAGAACTTTGGCTAACTGCAATTTGTTAGATTGCATTACACTGTTAGAACTAAAAAAGGCAAATTTTTACTTTCATAAGTCTCATTTCATTGTCATTTGAAATGAAGGTAGAATACTGCAATGATAATTTATCAAGGATGGTTTTAATCCAAAATATTGAGCAATGCTAAACTTGTAAACTTTAGAGGAGTAGCAATGAGAAAACTACCTCACTGAGAGATACATAAACTTCTAATCTGTGCAGTGTAAAAGCTAGATGTCAAAGAGATGAGAATCATAGAGGATCTTCATTCAGAAATGCAGGTGGTGCATGAAAAATATACTAGAACAACCCTACTAAAAATAAGAGTTTGGATCTCTATATCTAAGCAGTAAGCATGTAACAATTTTTTGATGAGTTATGACTACTCATTTAAGAAAAACAAAAGAGGGATAGCAGTTTAAACTTTATAGAAGAAGACAAAAAGCAATTAAACCTTTTTAAGTTTAAGATATTGGAGCTGTACATTCTCAAAGCCAAATTAGGCATGACTACTAAACATAAGGAACGCCAGCTGAAGAGTTTTCTTGACTGGAAATAATCTGAAATTTTTAAAATCCATGACTGAGAAGCAGATAAATGTAAATTAAGCAGTTAATTATATAAAACATAAGCAACGGAAACTCTAGCCATTCAAACATGTCTGTCATTAAATTGTAAAGGTTCCACCTCTTAATTGCAGCCAGGAAAAGACCTGCATGCCATAGATCTATTGTGAGGGTCTGTCATGGCTTAACCCCAGGTGGCAACTAAGCACCACCGAGCTGCTCACACACTCCTCCCCAGTGGGATGAGGGAGAGAATCAGAACAGTAAAAGTAAGAAAATTCTTGGGTTGAGATAAAGACAGTTTAATAGGTAAAACAAAAGCCACACACACAAGGAAAGCAAAACAAAGAATTCATTCACCACCTCCCATTGGCAGGCAGGTGTTGAGCCATCTCCAGGAAAGCAAGGCTCCATCACTCATAACAGTTACTTGGGAAGACAAATGCCATCACTCCAAATGTCCCCCCCTTCCTTCTTCTTCCCCCAGCTTTATATGCTGAGCATGATGTCATATGGTATGGTATATCCCCTTGGTCAGTTGGGGTCAAGTGTCCTGGCTGTGTTTTCTCCCAACTTCTTGTGTACCTCCAGCCTCCTTGCTGGTGGGGTGGGGTGAGAGGTAGAGAAGGCCTTGAGTCTGTGTAAGCACTGCTGAACAATAATAATAACACCCTTGTGTTATCAACACTCTTTTTCAGCACAAATCCAAACCATAACCCCATACTAGTTACTGTGAAGAAAATTAACTCTATCCCAGCCAAAACAAGAACATGGTCACATACAGAGGACACCTCACGGTAACAGAGTCTCCCTTCTCATGAGTCCTGAGACAGTGTTCCAGTGCATTTTAATTTGACTCAGCTCGGAATCATGTGTTGCGGTTATAATAAGAATAGCAGAAGCAATAAGTCTTGCTTGCATTCATTGCCAGGCTTATAGTGTTATATTTAAAAAAAAAAAAAAAAAGTATACCTAATAAGTATTCTATAGAAAGCTTTTACAAAATGGGTGGTTGGTAACCAAAATATGATATTGAACTTCATGTTGTAACTGGAAAGAGATGAAGTTTATCAAAGAGTATAAACATATTAAATATTGTTTAGCCTTTCTTGTTCTGTGCAAGCTTTCAATTCAAGTACACTTTTTTCTAAATTTTCATTTTAATCATGTGAAGTATTCATAACCTATTTAGAAAAAAATGTGTTCATAATATGAATTGCACAATCTCCTATTACTGAAAAATGAGTTAATTTTCTAGAAACCTGTAAAAACCTATGTAAATCTAAAACTAAACGGGTTAAAATTTTTATTAAGTTCAAGATTTTTGTCATACGTTAATTACAGTACCTAACATACGAAATAAAATTTTGTTAAAACAGTAGCAATAGTAAAACATTGTTAATATTTTGACTAAATATAATTTTCATTGTGCAAAGGATGGGTAACATTTGATCTACTGAATATTTTTTTTTAAAGTTTCATTTATGTGTCCCTCAAAACACCACCTTGAATAATTTAAAAAATTGAAATACCACATATATTGGTGGATACCATAATTTTCTTTGTGTTTATGATTTTTTAAAAATAATAAGTAATTAAATCATAATAAATTTTTGTGATCATGAACACATATTTTCCAATAAAACCACACTCAATTTATTCAAAATCTAATCTGATATATCGTTTTCCTATTAGTATAGCAGTACTTTAAATTTACATACTTTGTTATTACATCTGCCAAAATATTCTCAAAGTGCATTAACAACAATAAAAATTGGGAATGGAGAAAAAATAAGAATCATATAAAAAGTTCAGAGCAAACATTTTCATCATGGCTCCACTGTCACTTCACAGCTTTCAATGTTGCAACCTTACTAAAATCCTCAAGAAAGCAAAAGACTTTGTTAATGAATGCTTTATGCACATATACTAAAAAGTTACTGTAATCATCTAATCTGATCTCTTGCATAAAAAGGGCCAAAAGATTCAACTTATTAAACCCAAAATTTCTATTTGAAACTTTTTCTCAGAAATGTGTCCAATCTTGATACAAATACTTCAAGTGATGCAAAGTCCAGTGAAAAAAAACAAACCTTATCCCTCAGTATCTCCAGAGAGTCATTATCATTAATAAAAGCCAACAAACCCAAAAAGCCCACTATACCTTATTTTAATTCTTAGCTGACATGCTTAATATTTCTCTTCACTTTGCCTCCTTATGTCTCTCTATATCATTTACTGCCCATTTGAAGAGCAGTGTTAGAAATCTCTTTCCAGTGTGCACATTAACAATTCTAGCTGCCCTCCACTCTTTTATAGGGTAAATTATGCAGGCTAAGCATAGTGTTACATAAATTAGTTTACAGTATGATGCAGTTTCCAGGACCCAGATCACTATTGTTAATACTCTTTTTTGAATTCATTCCAGCTTTTCAAAAATCACAAAATAGCTCCATTAGACTGCTTAACACTGTTAATACCACCTCCACACTCATGAGTAGTGCTCTGCATATATATACACATAAAGTAAGCATTTGTGGTATGGTGTCACAACACAGAACCAACATCTGCCACCTGGGAGCATCACCAAAGGCTGCAGAGCCTTATGGGATCAGAGACTTCCCTCCCCTCCCTTCCCTGTGGATATTTTTTGTTTTCCTGAATATGAAATGAATAATTTTTCCTACAATAAATATCATGTCATATATACCCATTCACAGCACATAAACCATAAATTTTTTAGTTCTTCTAATTTTTTATGCTACTGTAGTTTACAGCAGTGCTTGCTTTCAGTTTTTGGAGAAAATAATTTAATATTTGAATAAATTCCATGAAATATTCCTTAAAACCAGAAAGTAATATCCAACTTGACAGATTTCAATCTATTTCAAATACTGGTAAAGACATTATAAAATCATTGCATTCTTATTCTCCTTTTTTTGTGACTGAGTCATGAGTCTGGTTTTATATTTTTTTTGACAGTGATATTGCAGATTTCAGTTAGTACCTTTAACCAGTTCTCTTTGCTGCAGATTATAATAAATTTTGGCTGACCTACAGGATCTCTGAGCCGGAATGCTTTTTTCATTTCTCCCATTTCTGTAGTTTGAGATTTCTTGTTGTGTAATGTTCAGCTGTCTGATTCTTAACAGAATGTAATAGGTGTGGATGCCTAAATAATTAAAAATCTCCAGTATAGGTGGTCATCAGATATTGATTTAAACCTTTTTAAGAAACTGTCATACAATAGACTAAGAGGACCCAGCATCCTTGCCTCCCCATTCTTATGATGTCACATTTATCATCTGTTTTATTCTGACAATGACTGCTCAAATCCCTTCAAAAATATTAATTCAAAAAGATTCCACTGGAACTAACACAGTATAAGCAATACATTATTTTAATATGTTAATACATTATTTTAATATGATGGTATTAAGATTACAATTCTTCAAGGTTCATGTAGATATAACGTTGAATTTCTATGGCTTGACTGTAACAATGATAAAGTCTGGATTTTCTCAGCTCGTTTTGTACACTGGTTTTAAAATTCCCAAAGTACATGAGATACCATTTAAAATAATATAGTGTGCTTCCTTTAAATTTCATCATACTAAACTAATGAGAAAAGTCTATTTGGAAGTGTGAGGGGAGATGTCACTCAGCCGTGGAGATTGCCATTCCCACCCTGTGCTGTCTTGAACTGAGACAATGTTGGATTTCAGGTTCAAGGTAAATTTTACGTTCGTGGCAAGGATAAACCAAGGGGTGGGAAGTGCCACCATTAGTTTACCACTGAGCTCCTTGCTATTCTACCATTTCCCCTGTGGCATATCTTTGATTATTGTCTTTTCTTGTCCTCTATCATTAAAACTGTTACATCTCTCACAAGTGAATCTCTTTTCTGTATCTTAGTCTCTAGACACTCAACATTTCATATCGATCAGATATTGCTTTCATTTTCACTCCTGATTTCAGCAATCACAAAATATTTTGGGAGGGGAGAAGGATTACTGGCAAGGAAATTGTACAACTTGGTAAAGCACAGAGACACCTCAGTAAGTGCAGAGATCTGCTTCAGGATCCAGGAAGAATATGTGACATGGACCAAGCTTATCAGTTCAGATGAGAAGCAAAGTGTATAAGCTTGTCAAGCACTATATCAATGTGAATACGCTGTTGTAGAATCCCAAACTACCTTGACCGACAACAGCTGAGATAACTGTATAAGGCCCTGAAGTTCCCAGATGTCATGGAGAGGTTAGTTTCTTGTCCAGTTCTCTCCCCTAAACTCTCTTCTGGTTTCTTCCCTGTTACATCATGAACAAAACATCTGTTTTTTTTTCAAAACTCTGTTACCTCTTACAGATGGCTTCTTTCAAACAGTGGTAGTCTCCCACTTCAAGCCACAAACTTCTTCCTGTTTCTGACATAAAAATTCATACAAAGAGAACATCATGATGCTCACATCCCTGAGGCTGCCTGTGACGGATGCACTAGACTCCCCTTAACCAAACTTGCAGTGGTTTTGTACAGGCTTCAAAGGAGGTAAAGGCCTGAGCTGTAGCCAGGTCAAGAACTCCTCAGGAAAGTCCACAAAGGAGCAGAGTGACCCAGTAAGTACGGATGCATACGAGCTTGGATCACAAATCATGTGATTAACACATGAAAAGCAGGTGGTTTTTCCAAGACTTATTTATCAAGGAACAAAGAAAGTTGTGGTTACAAGGAGATTTATGCATACCTTCTCCATTGTATCCAGTTTTACTACCAGACAACGACTTTACCCCATAAATATGAGTGAGCCTAAGTGAGCCTTCTTTGACCTCTCTCTGTTAGCCAGTGTGGCTGCATGGCCACTCTCCCAGTGAGCTGAGATGCCTCTCAAGGCTGCTCCTTGAGGCAGAGAGACCTTTTACCAATGATAGATCATTGGATGAGCCCAATTTGAGTTCTCCCTGAATTGCAACTGGACTACATGTCAGGCGACTCTGCCCTTGAGCAGGGATGCCTTTCAAGTTTTGAGATTCCTTACCTGAGACTAAGGGATTCTTCCTTACCAAAGTGGAGAGACTCCTTATTCACAACAGATCCTTGGTGACTGACAGCATGCTGAATTAATACTAATGAAATCCATGTATCTAATTCCATTAGGCATAAACCGTTGACCAGATCTGGGACTGAGTCTGGGTCCAGCCACACCTAGACTCCTCTCTGAGAAGGAGTTTAGAAAGCAGAGGGATCCACTCTGAACTTCGTGACTCAATGGGAGGATTTCCTTATCCTTTGTATTAATTCCATTAGACATATACTGTTGATCAGGTCTGAGACTAAGATTGGATCTAGCTGCATCTAAGCTCCATCAGGAGTTTAGAAAGCAAGGGGGTCCACTCTGAAGCTCGTGACTCAATGGGAGGGTCTCACTTATGTTTTTGTATCTCCAGTCTCTGTGTGAATCATTCTAAATTGATTCTAATTTGATTTTCCTTCGTATGTTTCTTCCATGCAATAAGAGAGTGAACCTTGCCATCAAACTTTGTTAAATTGCACTTTTACAAATTAATATTAAAATCACTTTTACCAATACCTTTGATGGTTATTCTTTAAGTGATCTAGTACACTCATGCATGACACTGTCTGAAAAACCTACAAGCTCTTTAAATTCCTCCTTAGGACCTAAATCCTGTCCTTCCTACAGCAAACAGATTTCTTAAATTTTCTACATAATTATTTTACTTAATTAACTGACTGAATATCTTTTTTCTATTTTTCTTTTTCAGAGAGTAAGGAGTACAGGTAATGACAGATGATTTTAAAGAACAGAAACTAGGAATTAGTGGAACAAGACTGGAGTGATTATATTTCAGAACACCCAGTCAGTCAGTTATTTGAAGAGCAGTTATGTTGGTCTTACTGAGCGCAGAAAATGTTTCTAGAAGACTCTAGGAGGACTTTGTTACTTCATTACATTTACAGCTGTGCAAAATGGGGCAATTTCAGTAGATATTGTTTTCTATTTCTTTATTTTCCCTCTCAATATTTCTTGGTTTACTCACATTTTCCTATCCAGTTCAAAGAAACCCCAAAAGGCTTTTGATATCCAACTACATTTGAAACAAATGAAGCTGAATCAGCTGAAATGTGGAAAAAGTTATTCTGAGACACAGTGTAGACTGTAGAACATAAGAACAAGGTCACCGAAAGACATGCTGACCCTACTGTATCTGGCCTAATATGTACTACAGCTCCATGATCAGGTAAACCTTACTTGTTTCAGGGTTCCACCACTGAATATCAAAACATTTCTGATTAGAGAAATAATCTGTTTCTCTGGTGTCTACATACCAGCTGATTCATGCAAGTGTAGTGTATGTGTAACCTTATTAAAAATAAGACCTGCAGTAGCTTTTTTTTAGAGATAAATAAATCTGCTGCTTAAAGTCTTTTAATATAAAAGAAGACAAGAAGTTTTCATTTGAAGGTTTATGGTTAATTGCTTACAATTTCTTAAAATTATGTCTCAAGTAGATCAAGCAAGCATCTAAAATCTGTAAAAAGAACTTTCTGGTTTTGGATTACAATGTCAAATAATATGGTTTAATCAATTTAAATAAGCCTTTTAGGAACAAATTGCAACCAGGTTGACAACTTGTAAACTGAGTTCCATTCTAGTGGGAATTAAATTCACTGAGTCATAAACTCTTGAAAAACAAGGATTATCATAGAACTGTGCTAGTAGGCATAGCTATAATTACTCTTCAAAAAATGACAACGACAAAATAAAATAACAGGTTTAACACACTTCTCCAGTGAAAAGGGAAACCCAGCTTCTCTGTGCCTAGTGGTGATGAGCAAATTAAACATTGAAAAAGGACTAAATGTCATTTTTTTCAGTACCTAGATGTCGCAGCATCTTGGTTACTCTGTACTTACTTCCTGCTGCCAGTGATGTTGGGTAGTTCACCATTGGAAAAAAAGGAAATACTAGCATTATCCAGAGCATAAAACTCACTTTTAAAAATTTGTATTTCAGTTACTGGTTCCTTTTCTTGCTATTTTATATATTATATTTGTTCTTCATTGAGGTAACCAGAATGAGGGATCCTACTGCAGTGCTAGTTAATATTTGATGACTTCCTATTGTTTCTATTAGTTTTTCAGTAAAGATGTGGAAAGGCAACAATATCAATGTCAGAAAAGACATTAGATAAAGACATGACTGCTTAATCTTTTCTGGGAAAGCTACTTTATTTATTACAAAAAAACCCCAGTCTTCACATAATTACAGAATGCTTGAGGTTGGAAAGGACCTCTGGAGCTTGTCTGGTCCAAAATCCCTGCTAAAGCAGGGCCACCTACAGCCAGTTGCCCAGGACCACGTCCAGAGCTTCTGAATACCTCCAAAGATGGAACCTCCCTGGGAAACCTGTTCAGTGCTCAGTCACACTCACTTGATGTTCAGACAGATCCTCCCATGTTTTAGCATGTACCCATTGCCTCTTATCCTGTCACTAGGTTCCACTGAAAAGAGTATGGCTGTCCTCTTTTCACCCTCCCTTCAGATATCTGTACACATTGATGAGATCAACCCTGAGCCTCCTCTTCCCCAGGCTTAACGGTCCTAGCTCACTCAGCTTTCTGTCATGAGAGATGTTCCAGTCCCTTAATCATCTTAGTGGCCCTTAGTTGAACTGTCTTTCCAGTAACTTCACATCTCTCTTGTTCCAGGGAACCCAGAACTGGACACAGCACTCTAGGTGTGGCCTCACCAGTGCTGAGTAGAGGGGAAGCATCATCTCCTTTGACCTGCTGGCAACATTCTTCTTAATGCAGCCCAGGATACAGGTGGGGTGAAGAGTCAATTGAGAGCAGCCCTGTGGAGAAGGGCTTGGGTGTACTAGTGGATGTAAAACTGAGTACGAGTTAGCAATGTGCACTCGCAGTCCAGAAAGCCAACTGTATCCTGGGCTGCATCAAAAGAGGTGTGGCTAGCAGGTTAAGGGAGCTGATTCTCCCCCTCTACTCCATGCTCATGAGACCCCACCTGGAGTACTGTGTTCAGCTCTGGGGCCCGCAACAGAAGAAGGACATAGACATACTGGAGTGACTTCAGAGGAGGCCACAAAGATGATCAGGGGGCTGGAGCAGCTCCCTTATGAGCACAGGCTGAGAGAGTTGGGGTTGTTCATCCTAGAGAAGAGAAAAGAAGGCTCCGGGAAGACCTTATAGCAGCCTTCCACTACTTAAAGGGGGTCTACAGGAAAGATGGGGAGGGACTCTTCATCAGGAAGTGTAGCAATAACATGAGGAGTAATGGTTTTAAACTGAAAGAGGGTAGATTCAGATTAGATACAAGGAAGGAATTCTTTACTGTGAGGGTGGTGAGGATGCCCCCTCCCTGGAAGTGTTCATGGCCAGGTTGGATGGGGCTTTGAACAACCTGGTCTAGTGGAAGGTGTCCTGCCTATGGCAGGGGAGTTGGAGCAAGATGATTTTTAAGGTCCCTTCCAATCCAAACCATTCTATGATTCTATGATTGTATGATACCATTCATCCTTTTTGCCAAAAGGGCATGTTACTGGCTCATGTTTAGCTTGGTCCACCAGGACCCCTCGGTCCTTTTCTGTAAAGCTGCTTTCCCAGACAGCTTGCTCCCAGCATGTGCTGGTGCATGGGGTTGTTCTTCCCTATGTGCAGGATTTTTCACTTCCCTTTGTTGAACATCATGAGGTTCCTGTCAGCCTATTTCTCTAGCCTGTAGTGTCCCTCAGGACGGCAGCACAACCTTCTACTGTATCAGCTTTGGAAGGACAGCAGTTACTGTCCTCTCTAAACAGATCAAAAAGTAAGTTAACATCTGAGATGAGAAATTAATTTCCATTATTAATCTTGCTCGAGTTGGCTAGATTTGAGTTTTGTTCCTTCTTCCAAGGATTAGAATCTGCTATTGCACAACCTAGCAGAGTGGGACAGTTGGCAGAATGGTTGAGGTGTCTCACTATGACTTCTGATGTGCAAGTTTCAGCCTTGTTTTTCATTTATGTGAAGATACTCTGCATTTGACATTGCAGCAGCAGATGTTGCCAAGTCAGTGTGACTACATAACACGTAAAACTTTACCAGTTTGCATATGAAGAGAGGGATTTATTTCTGAGAAGGCAATGATTTTCTCCTTCTAACAAATATACATAGGAAAAGTATGCCAGAATCTGATTTGACTGCAAATATTTTAGGCTTAACCATTGGATTTAGCCAAGCATCCAAGCCTTGAACTTTATTTAGACTTTTAACCTGTGGAATGTTAGGGTTTCTTAGTTCTGAGAAAACAAAAAGGAGAAGTGGTACGTTGTCTCTATCTCTCTATATCACACTTATCCATGTAATGATAACTGATAGAATTTTTTCTGAAGAATACCCATGTAATGATTAATCAAAAAAAAAAATCATCAAAGTATCACCTGTTAAATCTATACATAAAACCCCCCAACACTTTTATCTTTTTTATCCCTACAAATATCCACCAACTTCTTCATGTAGATTCATGTAGGTAAGAACAAAGAGTTGTATCACACTTGCTATTTTACCTAAAATTATTTAGTGTAAAAAAAATACGTATTTCGTTGGACAGGTTCTTTCAAAAGCAGGGGAAGAGTTGCCATCCATTTATATTCTACCCATTCTAAACTGCTGAAAATATAATGTCATTACCACAGCATAAGTTAGCATTTTGGAAGTATTTGTAAGGCATTCTATTGGGCTACCAAGACTGAGAACAAACATTTCTATCAGTATGCCATGCTTATAACCTATATTTGATTCAACTTTGTTTCATAACAGATCTTTTGGGGAATTATTAAATACAAGAAATTAATATTGTTTCCTGAAGATCAACAGTGAAAATTCTTACTCTGTTCTGTAATATAATGACATGAAAAAAGTTGCAGCAAGTGTAAGAAACATTAGACCAGAACTAATAGTCAAGTAATAACAAAAGCCTCTATGGTATATTGATAAAATGTTTTGGAAGCAGTCAAATACTGGTAATCATTCTTAGGCACATCTTTTAAAATAAATTTTGAACCTGAAAGAAAGCATTACTCTTTTGAATGTTAAATAGATTCTTTGGAGAATAACTTTGACACCACAATCTTTTCTAACTTTAACTTTGGTGATAAATGTTATTTGACAAATAAGGAAAATTGATCTCTCTCGGTTACATTCTAAAAGTAACAAATATGGTCTAAAAATAGCTTTTAATAGAGAAAGTGAATAGTCATATGGGGATTGATTAATGTATAATACAAATATACAGATTACAGTTCCCTATAAGCATCTTTTCTGAGAAGCTATCTCAGTGGTGAACTTACAGAACTTACATAGGCAGTTACTAAATTATTTGAGCTCTTCTGATAATGACCAATTTTAACAATACCTCTGTGGCTCTTCAAGATGTCATCAAAAAATGCAGGTAGAAATTTAAGGATTTACAAGAGCAGAATCCTAGATCCTGTCTGTTTGACTTTTAAGAAACAAAATAAGCATAGGAACTTGATATTAACTAAATAATCAGTATCCAAATAAGATACTAATCCTGGCATTGGACTGCAAATGCTTTCCTTTGCAAGCCAAAGGAGACATGAAATAGAACAAGACTCACACAAAGGGACTTACAAATGCTAAGAAGAATGTCATGCATAGTGACTCAAAGTAAAACTATGCAAAAATAGTTGTAAAATTTTAATTTACTATATAAATACTACCTTGCATAAAACCAGCTGTAAAGAAGTAATAGTGAAACAGGTGTTAAAAGAAAGCAATAGTTCATACATTTGTCAAGTGATATAGTAATAAAAGAAGGTAGTAAGATTTGAGGATTCCTAAAGGTAGTCAATACATAGGGTAGTCAAGTTAGGCACGGTTATTCTTTATAGTATCAGTAAACCTTCACTTTTTTACATCCTCCTGTTCAAGATATATCACCATCAACAGGGCACTGATAAACTGGGGAAATGGCAGAATTTATGGAGGAAAACAGCAGATCTTCTCACAGTCAAAGACTATAAAAAATTCCTCCTTTCAGTTTGCCAGTCTTACAGTTGTTTTTTCTTAATTAAGATACAAGTGATACTTTCAGCCCATTGACAAGCACATGTCTGGTTTGGGTTCCTGCTTCTCTTAATGGCATTATCCCACGATATGCCAACAATTTACATTTGCATGAAACAGCCTCACATTAGCCCCTGATGCATTTCTAATACAGAGTATTCTTAGAATGTAGAATTTCACCACAACTGACAATAACATCTCATACAACAGGAAGTAGACACTACTATAAATAGCCATACCATGAAGAAAACAAAACTGGCATTTATTTTCAAACTGTAGTTAAAACAGCTTAATCAAGGTTAGACAAGTTTTTTATTTCCTAAATGAGCACTTATAAATGTTACACTGTTAAATCATTTACTTTTTTTCTAAATATGGTAAAAATTCCTTTATTCTCCACTGAACATAATAGTCTCTAGCAGCTGGTGACAGCTGATCTGTGCATGAGTCATATTGGATATAAAGCACAATTCATGTTAAGAATGAATTATAGAATTAAGCACGCCGTGCTTCTTTAAGAGTGAGCTGAATGAGCTTCAAGGTGACTTTTCCAGTCAAAGTTAACTCTAAGCACAGACAGGCCAAATGACAGACAGCCCTGGAAAAGAGGGTGTTTATTTGGGGTGTTATAGTGGAAAAGTGAAATATGACCTGAAGATCAATTTTCAGTTAATTCAGTAGCTAGTTCCTGGTAACAAAGCCGGTACAAAAATCCGGGAAGATTTGAAAAGCCCTGAAACAAATGACAGTGCTGTAAGAAATAAGGTCCATAGCCATGGAGAGGGCAACTAAATTTAAAAGTACGGATCTATTTGATTTTCATACTATTTGGCTTCAAAATATTGTTGTGTTACCAGAGTAGGTAACCTGGTAAATAATATTCGTATATAATATGTATGCCGTTATATGCAATTTGAATACAACATAGATACAATTTGTATGTAATACATATACTAATATAAATATCTACTATATTCACACAAAAAACCCAAAGCAACAAAAGGAAGGGAAATCACAATAGTCCTTTTGACATTGCTGTTGTAGGACAGGTCTTTCTCCAAGGTGTGCAGGAAAGCCTGCAACATATAAGGGGATATGGATTGTTAAAGCATTCAACAGGGAGAATGAAATGTTCACCCAGGCTTACTATGAGCTTGCCAAGAGCTCCTTAAAGTATTTTGCATAAATACCTAAAGAACAATATCTCTGTTCTTTCTCATTCACCATTGTTTATGAAGTAAGATAGATTTCTCAGACTCAATGTGTTGCTAGCCTTGATCAAATAGCCTAGTAGAAGGAAATGTCAGCTTTTGAATGCTCATTTTGACTCTGCTACGTCATTTGCCATTGATGAGTAACAACTGACCCTAGTTAAATAGCCCTGTCTTCTGTTCCCTGATTGTTTGACTGAAATCTTTAAGAGAAAAAAATAGTGAAATTACTTGGTGAATAGAAAATAGGGGATATTTTATCTCTGAGACAAATTTACTGGAAAATGGCTGTGTATTGTGAATAAAATCACATATTTCACCCATGTGTAAGACTCATAACTAATGAAGGATAAAATCTGATAGTCAGGAGGGAGGTGACACTGCCTTATCATTGTTAGATGTATTCACAAAATCTGAGATTGGTAGAAGAAGGTAATTTCTCCCACATTCCTTGTGAGGAATGACCAAGTAAACCAGGACTCTCCAGGCTGAGAAAAAATAAACTGAATAACAGTATAATAAAGAGCAAGCAAGACAGAGAGTGAACAGAAAGCTATTGTTCTCGCTTTTCATCTAATAAAATTCTAGAATTGATCACATCAAAATGACAGCTGACATTTAAACAAGCAAAAGGAGATGCTTCACTTATTTATTTATGTTTTAGGACTTCTTGCTATAGGGTGTGAATCATTTACACGGACACAAAAAAACAGCTGGACAATCAGGGAAAAAAAAGTCTCTGAGACTAATAAATAAAAGCTCTGAACTGGGAAGTTCTTGAGATAGCAATGGCAGGGAGCTGGGTGAGGGCACTGCAAAGTACCACATTGTCCTGCAGACTCTGACTCATCCCTCTTCCACAGGCATCCTCTACTGCTTGCTTCTGGAGGTGGCATGCTGGAGATGGTGATCTCTTGGTATGACCTGAAATAACTGTTCTTTTTAAGCTCCAGCAGAGTCTTGTCTTTCTTCAAGATTCAACATTTCCCCTTTCATCTATTATCCAAATGCTTGTGTAATTCCATTTCTTCATTCATTTCAAATTGAGGAACTGATTTCAAAAATTATAAGTCCAAAAAGTCTATTTCTGTCCTGATCTTCTTTATCTATTACCTCATCTATTTAATTACAGTGCATGATCTATTGCAATTGGAGCTGCATTAGGGACACCAAATATTTCAAACTATTAAAGTGTTACAATACTGTAGGTTTTATGTCATTATTTCTCACAGAGCTTTTATGTTCCCATACTGTTATTTTTAACATCTTAGAACTGTTCTCAAGATGAACTGAATCATGTCAACATTTTGCTGAATGAACAACATATTCACTATGACAATTCAAATAATATTTAATGTGAATTTTTTTCCCCACAATTAAGAATGATAGAATGCATCCCCTGTGATCCCATTATTTCATTATAAACAATGTCCATATAGATAAAATCCTGTCTGAGTTGCTTTGAGTTAGCTTAGCAAACTTCTTCCTTCCGACTTCTGTAGACGTTGTGCTGAGAGGCACAAGCCCTCCAGCAATTCTTTTAAAGTTTGTGATTTTATAGAGAAATCTGGCTCATGAAAGACATAGATTTCTTGTATTCCTAGTGTTCAGAGAATAACACAAATGATTAAAGAGCTCAGTGATAACAAATAGAAAAAAACTGCATAAGTTCCATACTTACAGCACTGAACAAGTAAAGCAGGAGCATCTGAAAGATATTTTTACTCTCTACGTGATTCACTGTGGTTCTACTCACAAACTTTCTCAGCCCCCTCATTATGGTTTCTGGATTTATTTTTTTAAAAAAATGAGAGGAGAGAGACTTGTGTTAAAAGAAATACAAAAACTTACAGACATACACAGTTGGGAAAACGATCATAGTAATCTGACAGCTTGGAACAAATAATTCATTTGATGGATTTCACCTTTTATTCTGTTTGGGTATGGTTCTTGAACATATCACATTTTTCTCAACTTTTTTTCATTATTTGAAATTACAGAGCCAACATAGTGAGTGATCTATACTTGGGCTGCTTCATGAACAATTTATTTTAAATATCTGACACTGTAGGTAGGTACATTTACTGACCTCCAACACCCCAGAATTTTCCAGACTAATGCAGTTCTGCTTGTCCTCATCAATACTGTCATGATTTTTCCCCAGGTTGCTGTCCCTGAAAGATGTTCACTCAAGATGACTGCACAGCACACTGGAAACTTTGCATTTGTTATTTTTATTCATTTATTTGTGCAGACACCATGCTGATTACCCAGGATGATAAGGCATTTATAGCATCTCAGTTTTTGATGAATCTTCCAAAGTGTGGATGTCTGATCTCATAAAGCTCCTTGTGATGAGACATCATACAAGCAACCAAACCTCAGAGCTGGGGTCACACATGTAAGTACATTAACTCTTGGTAAGTGGAATCCATATGCATAAGTGTTTCAAAGGGAAACACTCAAAGCTATAAGCAGACAATTTGTAGTAACAAACATTTCAATAACCCAAGCTAATCCTCTGCTTACTTCCATACTCAGTGCAGATAAGCCTCCCCATATGCAGGTGGAATGTAAGTGGTAAATGAAGGGCATTTATTTCATATTCCCAGAATTCTTACTGAAAAATCTTGAGATTAAACCTGGGGCTGTAAGATAAGGGGGTAAGAACAGGTTGCCTTTTCCAGATGTGTCAATCAGTCAGTTCCTAGCAAAGGCTGGAAGAAATTATTGCTTAAACTAGCACCAACAGCAAATGAGAGTTTCTGTTCAGGGGCAGAAAACACATGAACCTATTTAGGTGCAACTTGGATTTAAACTTGGAATTTGCCTTTTTTGCTTCATCCCTTTATTCAGTTAGACTGAAAACCCTCTTCTACTCTACATGCTTAGATTAATTGTCTTGATGACTATGAGTTCTCTCAACAAGTGAATTGTTAATATGAGATTAATATGGTGAAATGGCTGGTTTTTTTCCCTTTTGACTTAACTCATCCACTCACACACAGACAAGAGTCCAGTATAACTGTATTGTTTTTAGTTGATTTAACTTACCATTACTACATAATAATTTTATGTATTGAATTAATATTGACTCAAATTCTGCTTCAGATTTGTAGACATAGTTCTTAGTGGGTTTAGTAGGCAGTTTAGTTACATGTCTTTACACATAATTTTGCACTTAGTAATGATTCATTACCACACATCATTAAATATAAATGGTGGAATAAACTAACATTTACATTTCATGCTTTTGTATTCTAGGTATTTCTACATTCTAATAAATTGCAATTCTGAGTAGTCCAGTATGAATCTTCTCAGTGTCAATCATGTAAATAGATAATGAATCTTAAGCCTTTTTAGATATTTGAAGAACTTTTCTGAATTTTTGGTATGCCTATACATGTCTAGACATCTTTGAAATATAGACTCTCTTAGGATTTGTTTTGGAGGAGATGATACTCTATTTTTAGAACACTATTAGTACCAGTATGCTAGAATGTAAAAACAAGCTTAAAACTTGGGAGTAAACACTAGTTACATTCTGAGACCAAATCACATTACCAAGGTGGAATGTTTGAAACTCTACTCATTGACAAAATGTTTCTATGCTAAAACTATCCTACCTCTCAACAGTGTATGCAAATCTCCATATCGGAATATTTTTTCACTGATTTTCATAGGCAAATGTACAATTTCATTATATTAAGTCCTTGTTTAAATCCTCTGTGCTTATAGTAACTTAGCAGTGTAATTTCTTCTTTGTTTTTTAAGGAATAGATTTTATGCTTAGACAATTCTAATAAAAGTGTAACCATTTGTGTGCAGGCACGTGTGGAAACACATATTTAATAAAGATTTATTTTTTCTTACAAGTACATTTTCAGCATTTATTCTACATTGTTTCACTGGTTTTATGATCATGTCATTTTCCTTGATATGTGATAATCATCATCATAAAAAGATTTAATCTTTTTTCCCCACACATGTCAGATCACAAGCCATATAGTTAAATATTAAATAATATTTTTACACAGGTATCATACAAATATCTTGAAGAGGTGAAGAAAAGAAAACTATTTTAAACTCTTGATCTGCTGGTATCTGAGATACCCTAAATGCAATTATATATGCTTCAGGCAAAGGGAAAATGGGTGAAAAATTTTCCTCCTATTAAAATGAGAGCTTCCTTTCTGAAATATTATCAAATCAAAAGCATATAGAGGTTTAAAACCATTCAATAAAAAATTCCATTTGGTGTACTTATTTTAAAGTACAAGATAGAAGACAATCCTTCACATAAGGAGTAGTTAGAATAAGAGTGTTCACTAACAAGGATATAATTTATAATGTTCAGTAGACCTCATAACACTTTTGTCTATCTTACTTTCAGAAGCAGTCAAAATTTTTGGTAAAGATGGAGACAAAGGAGTTCATCCATATCAAGAATGTAAAGGGGTCAGTATTGCATTGCTTATAGACACTTATGAAAAAAAAGAAGACCAAAATTTAAATACATCCTTGGAAGGTACTGCAGTTCTACAGGGGGTTCCAAATGGTATGAGACATTGAGAGACAAACAAAGAAAAAAATATTATTTTGATGTCTAGAATAATGTCATGAATGAAAGTTATTCATTATAAGAAACTGAAAAGGATTACCATTTTCTCTTAAAATTACTTACATGGAAAAATTACCTCTTATTAAAATATTAACTATTTTATCATTATAATATATATTTACAATCCTTGTAATGTACTGCTTATAACCTTGTAGACATAATTTCAGAAATAATAAAGAAAACCATAATTTACTGGAAATACTCTGCTCCACTATGAATCAGCTTCAGGGTGAAATCACCAAACTGCCTTTTCCAGACCTTTGTAATAAAACTCAGTCTTGTGAATCCAAACAGTTAATCAACTAATTATATATGAACTTAAAAATCATGAAGTTTGAACCCTAAAATGTTCTAGAGCTCTTGTGAAAGTCCGAGGACAGCTTCTTCAGCTTGCTTTCTTACTGTTGTACCAGAAGTATGGCCAGCCTGTAAAACTGTGAGAATTACATTCTACAAAGAACACAAAGAACATATTTGTTTGGGGTCTTTTCAGTTCTTTCCCAACCTCTTTTTTGGCTGTCAGTACGATTTCCCTCCTTTACTTCCATTTTGGATGGGCTTAATCTGAAATATTTCAGGTGAAATCTTGGATCTATTATTTCAGTGAGGCAAGAATTTTGCATCTGTGTTCAAGAAGAAATGCATGAAACATACCTTTAAATGACCTTGCCCTATAATGTCTGAAATTCCCATTACTTAGCATGCCTGCAGAATTCCTTTAGTCAAAAAGCCCAACAGATAATATATACTTCTGTCTCTCTGGAAGATACTTACACAATGCAGAGCAACGTCATTCAATGAAAATGAACGATTGATATTTTAAAATTTCACAGAGTTTTCACTTGAAGTATTTGACCCACATGTCCTTCAGAGACACACAGGGCAGGAACAGAATCCATTTTACTTCTCTTTGCATTTCCTTACACTATAATATATATAATTTCATAATTTTACTGTAATTTACAGCTAAATCCTGCAGTTCCATATCAGTTGTGACTTTAGTAAAACTCCTCTTACAGCCAACAGAAATATTACTTTAATGACAACTCTAAGATTGGATTCTCCAATTTGTTCAGAAGATTCTAGAAGTGAAGAATTTAGCTTTCTTATTTACCTAGGGAAATATATATCCCTGAAACATGTTCCAGAACATTAATTTTACTAAAACACTGGTTTAAATTTACATTACTTTTTTGTGCAGTAGATATAGAAATATGCATACATCTTTACATAACATGAATTTGTGGCAGGGGCACCTGCCTGATGAAAATAAGGTTTCTTGGCTGCTGAAGTGTAGCAACTATTGATATCTTTTTTTCTGTCCTCTTGTTCTCAGGTCTTCACGGTAGTTGGGGGCCTTTGGCCAATAGGAGCCGCTGTTGATCACAGATCATATTCGGCTCGGATAACAATGGAGTCCCTTGGGGGAGCCATTTTTACTTGTCCCCTGGAGCAGCATGCTGCGGTCAAGGACTCTCCCCTTGGGTTGGGATGCTATCCAAGAAAACTCATTGAGATTACTTGGGTCAGGACACTGCCCTGAGAAGTTCCTCGAGGTTGAGAGCCCTCACTTGTTAGGTGAATGATAAAGAATTCTGGGCTGTTGTTAAACCCTAGGAAGTGATAGGGCATTTTGGGTTGTTGTTAAACCCAAGGTTGTTCTGTGATAGAGTGTTTTGGGTTGTCATTAAACCCTAGAAACTGATGTTTTGCAGAGGGCTAGTTGTTTATTTGAGAGCCTCCATAACAGAAGTGGATAACAGTTAAATCTTCCTAAAAATCCAGGAAAGTTAGCATTACTGATAAATTAATAAGTTGTATGATTTTTCCATACTTATCTCTGGGAAGCACTACAAATCCTAGTCGTGGGAATATAATGCTTTGATACCTGAATTTGGACTCATCAGGTCTAACTTAGGTATTTAATGCCCACCTGGTTGCCCTACATGCACTTTCAAGTTAGTGGAGGGAAATAGACACCTGAAGGAGTGATGATCCAATTCCTGCCAAGATAGGTGTCTATGAAAATTAACTTACCTTCAGGGGTGGTCTTTTTTTCTTAATTTACCATAAAAGGAGCCTGAAGTGTCTTGTTTGGATGGGAAAAATCCCACGCTACTTGTAAGTGTAAGACATCAGTGGCCTATGGCAGACCTGACACACTCTCCAGATTTCTAGAAGGTAGTCTCTTCTGGTTTGTTTTTAATAAAAAGGGGAAAAAAAAAAAAAAAGTCTATAGCTAGATTGTTTTCTAGGCAGTCCATATAATATTGTTTAAAGTTTTATGGTACTGAATCCTTTTTCATTGAATCCTGAAATCTCCTGATAAAGAGTAAGGTTTTTTGAACATTCTCCAGCCAATGAAGGTTGAAGAAGGCAACTGAAAGACTATACCTAAGTAAGCTAGTTGTCTAAGTGATGGAGTGCATGAGCAGCCAGTTGTTTAGCAGTTTCCCACAGCGTGCTTGCTTGGTTAGAAATTTTTGATGACTCGTTTCCTTTCCTAATGATATAATTTTACCAAAACCAAATTTTTAAAATGGAGATAGAATATGTGTATGCTAACATAGTGCTTATAAAACACTGGAAAACCAAATTTCAGTTCCCTCTTTCACTCATCACTTATGTGTGTACTTTGTGGAATAAGCCTGGCTTTCTGAGTATTTAACGATGCCTAGTAAGACTTTCACAAGAATTACCTTTTAACCTTTCAAACTAGCTCATGGATTTTCAATTTAGGATGCCAGGGTTCAACTCATTGCCTTCAGAAAGGGCTGGGAGATAACACTGATCTCTTTTTCCGCTGTTTTCCAACCCACATCCACATCCCAAACACATGCAAATTCCATTCAAATAACTCAATAAACATTTCATTGAAATTTTTGCCCTTTGGATGGGCCTGATCATTTTTCACCTTTTTTCTTGACCTTTTTTTCCACAAACCTACCCTCCCTAAACTTGCACAAAGAACAAACAAAGTGTCCAATTAATTAATATTTTTTAGTATATATAATGAATTGTTGTAGAAGACAAGAAAATGGAGAACAAAATTCAAAACATTTCTGGAATTAATCTTTTATATACCCAGGGATTCACTAGTTACAATATTCACTCAGGATGTGCAAAACTACTACAACATATCATTTTAACAAATACATGATTTGTCTCCAAATGTCACAGTTTTCAATTCTAAGTGCCTGTCACTTTATCAAATTATCAAGAATGTGTATAATTCCATTAACATGCAAATATTATCTAGATTTTGTTCTGATCAATAAACAAATGTGCAATTGTGAGAACTTCCACATTTTTCAGAAAATTGAATTCTTGTTCTCCAGTTAGCCTGTTTCAAATATCAAATGATACCAGTGATTTATAATATAATAATAGGTGTGGATTGTCCCATGCCTCCTATTTAGAAAGTGGTTTGGAGCAAAAGACAATCAGTGATGATGCTCTCTAATAAGTGCTCAGTTTAGCTGTTGTTTTAAAATCTAAAATGGAGAAATATTAGTTTTCTGCCCATATCTTAATTTATTTCATTATATGCATTTGATAAAGGTATTCATTTAGTCACTATTCTTTAAGTATTCACATTAAACTCAGGATTAGATACAACTGTGATGAAAGTAGGTTTATTTTACAGCTCAGTTCTTGCCCATTCACTCTAAAAGCCAGAGCCATTCCTTTCCATTTCACCTACATCCTTCCAAAAAAACCCACCCCTAAATCTGTTATTAAAAAGGCAGCTGAATCAGAGGCTCTAGACATTTCCACAGTCATCTCCATCCATAACTACGTACTTTGATATCTCTGGATGTATTTTACCCCTAAACCCAGTTCTAAATGAATTAGCTATTTAGAAATCCACAGCTGGGCAAATAGAATAAAGGAATCTGAATCTTTGAATGCACTCCAAATAGCTCATGGCAAAAAAACCACTATGGCAAATAAAGGTCAATTCCCTTTTCTTTAAATATCATATTACACCTTTGTAAATACAATACCAGTTCTTTAGCTTAATATCTTCATTTTTATTGTATTTTCATCTCAGGAATTAAGCGACCAGTCCTCAAAATCCTTCAGCATAATCAGTTTTGAATCAACTCAGATCATATGTTCAACATTCAGAGAATCATATGATCTCTTTCTCTACTTTGAATCAGATCATGAACAGAGCTGCAATTAGTGAATACAGTCATGATAATCTTATGCTGCCAGGAAATGAATTTCTCCCAGTTCTTCACTCCATAAAGGATTTTACATTCTGTTTAGCTGTTCTTAAATCATAGTTCATGGTTTGTAGCTCACATTTGTATTTATAGAAGTAAATCTGTCAGAGCAGAAACAATAATATATTTTAGAGGTTAGATCTGGACTTAAATTAACCTTTTTTCATTCCTTCCAGCTTTCTAAATTAGTAACAGACAGATGATACAAAATAACAGATTGTTTTAAATTGGTGGAGTCACTTCAGATTACATCGCTTACATTTTATGATGTTGCTAGTTATTATCACATGATGTAATGCAATTTGTCAAAATGACATATCAGTAACATGACAGAAACACCAGATGTCATAGGAATGTAAGAACTGCCAGCCCAATTAAGCTAATTTGTCCTTTCTAGCCAACCCATCGTTAATAGTGGCCAGTACCAGATGCCTCAGAAGAAGTCTTGTACAGTGAAAAAGATTTTAAAAATCAGTGTAGGGGAGCATTTTCTTTCTAAATTCTACTCAGCAAATGATTGACTAATTTCCTGCAATATAAGGATAGAAATTTCTTCTGCTTTTGTAAACAGAACTATAATTCTTAATGTAACTGTTAATTTATTTCCTTAGCTGTATCATCATTAGCCCTCTCTGAATTCTGTTAAAAAATGTGACCCCTGGAGTTCCCTGTCATATCCATGACAAGAAATTCCATGATGAATTTGAACACTTGATTCCTCCCAATTATTACTTCTTTCCTATTAATTGAAATATGTACCACTTCAATTTCATTGACTTTCTCTTTTTTTTTTTCATTGAGAGAAAAAAAAGAAACAGTAGCCTTACCTTTTCTAGAAACCAGTGCTAAATTATTTAAAAAATGGGCACTCATTAGAGATTAATAAATCATAAAAGGTTATCTTTATTCAGCTGAGTAAAACTGCCACATACATGAGTGCTTCTCTGGAGCACTAAGTCTTACATTCCTCAAGTCTCCCCAAAGTCTTCAGTTCCCTCTAATTTTATGTTCTTCATTCTCACTTCCATGTCATTCTCAGCTTCTTTACTCCACATCTCAACTGGTTTACTCTGTCTCATTTAGAATGTGATTCAGCAAAACAAACAGAAGAAACATTTGTTCAGGTAACCACATACACATTGATTAATTGCATATATAAAGAAATGAACTATATTAATGTGTTCTCTGAAAAGGTAACACTTTATATGAAAAAAAAAAGGAAAGCCTTTCATAAAAATAAAGTTTTTTTAAAAAATCTCATTTTGAGAGTATCAAAATTATCTTTTCCTCCAGACTGCATTCACCTGGGGAGTCTCTTACATCATCTGCCATGTGAATAGATGATAAGAGTTAAAGTGATCTGCTTGATTATATTTTGTCAAAAGTTCAGATGACCTTTGTATAAGGAAGTTTTTGACCAACTTGAGACAAAGGAATGTAGTCAAATTGCCTTTTCCCACAGACAGAGTTAGAGAAACTTCAGGAATACGTGTGTTAGTAAGAACATAGACTTCCCATCCTTCCTTATCTGAACCAGTTTGCTAATTCCTAGTTTCCACCACCTACTTAAGCAGAATACAGTCACAGTATAGTAAACTGTAATTTGTCTGTGAAAATTAATTATTTACTGACATTTTGTTAAGTTAGATAGCAAAGTTCAATTACGTGACTTCTGGTAGGGAGTGAGTGATCTTCATTTCACATCATGGATTCGTGCGACAGTATCCATATATTTCAGGGAGGCTGGTCCTCAGTGTTTGTGGCCTTTACAGAAACAGGAGTCATTATTTTCTTAAAGCAGCTTTTCCCATTTGCTAGTTTTTGTGTGCACTACCTACACTTCCATAATGGACTTACTAGTGGTCCTGCTTCAAATTCTCAGACGCTGCAGAAAAAACCATGTTTATTTCCCACTGATGAGTGCTACCAAGCAATGACATGCCTACATAATTGAGAAACAGTACATATACAGAAAGCACCATGCAGGAGATACATGGATGAAACAGATACAAAGGACGAAAATTTTATTGAGAATGTAGCTGGATTATATCCTCTCCCAACAACAATTTAATTTCAAAGAAGAAATGAGATTAAAAAAACAGCTTTTTGTCCCTAAAAATTGTATTAGTTGCAGGATGATTCAATTTACTGAAGCAGCACTGCTAGACAGTGAATGACTGACAGTCTGAGAAATGAACTTCCTCAGGGGCATCTAAACATAGGGCTTCATAGCAACCCAAATGCAGTAACGAACCTCTAAGCTATAAACTATTTACTTTGCTGCATTTTGTTAGGCTTCAGTCCCAGAACCCCAAACTATTTAGGGGAAAAAGAAGGGCAATATCATATACTGCAGTTCAGTCACACTTGATCACATCTTTCTTATAACTAGATGAAGCTTGACCTTGACTTTGATGTTTATAGGTTAAAGAAAAGGTACAGCACAGAGCTGAAAAGGAGCAAGCAGGCAGGGAAAAGCAGAGAAACTCTATATTTCTTTATCAACACAGAATATTTTATTTCAGGTTTTAAAATTTCCCTTTCTCTTATTTCCTGACAGGTATATAGGGGGATTCTATTGTGCCATAAGCTCAAATCAAGCATAGTGGACTGAGGGTTAACATTGACCTGCTGCACTTCTACTGCTAAATTTATAGAGAAAGGAAAGATTTATTTTTAGCAAAAATGAGTTTTCCTTATTAATGACTCTGTGATACACTATTAGGTTATAAGTGGAGACACAGGAAATGATGCACACTATGTCATTTTTCTCTTTCTGCTCCTCATAAATATATTTTTTAATCGGTCTTTAGTTTTAAGACTAAGCTGGAATGTAAACTCCAATTTTTTCCTGCAGAGGTAGGTCTAAAGTCAGGTCCATTCATTCTGGTACAGACTTCCTGCTCAAGAATGGAGTTCTGTTACTAGAGATAAGATTGTGTGTACATGCATGGACTTGCAGAGGCATAAGGGAGAAACTGCAGGGACATAGGATGTTATTATTGATTTGATGTGGTGGGATGACCTGAGCCAGCTGTTAAGCCCCCACACAGCCAGCTGATTAGCCTGCCCCACCCCAGAAGACAAGGGAAAGAATAGGAAAAAGAAAAACAAGAAAACTTGTGGGTTAAGAGAAAGATAGTTTAATATGTGAAGGAAAGATAAAAAACCCCAGCAGCTTCAAGTTCCTGACGGATTTCTAAGGAAGTTCTAAAGATGAATACTGTTGAGATAATGAGATTAAAAAAATCATTCTTACCAAACTGGTTGTCAACTCCTACTTCCACAGTGTCATAAACGCCCCAGACTCTATTTGTTGTCTCAGTCCAAGGACTCTTCTACTCTCATAAAGATTTTTTCTGACTTCACCCACACTATTTCAGTTCTAGAAACACTTGAGTTGGGTGACCGAAAAATGTGTTCTTAGAAGCTATCATAAACCCACCTTGGACTAGAGCCTATTTTTTTTTAATATCAGGACACATAATATGAAATATTTTGACTGTGTTCACCCCATTAGAAACCCCCCGTTCTCTCAAAGAGAGACTAAATTAAGTACTATAGTTTTATCGCTTATAGACAATATCATTAACAAAAGTCTTCAGGTTTCTTAGCCAAGATTATTTGTAAAGGACTATGTAGAATGCCTCACACTTATCGACTAGATAACCATTAAATTATCTTCCTATTACAAAAGATCCTGTAGAGGAAAAAGCACTTCTCTGCATGATTTACCTTTCTGTGAATATGGACATAGATAGGACTTTTGTGATTTTAGCACACCTTCGCTTTGGTAGGGAAGCCATACTTTGGTATATCTTAATTACTTGTAAACAGAAAAGTTAAAAAAATAATTCAGAACTGTGTATAGTACAGCTGTTTTTTCAGTAAGAGGACTATTAACATACCACAAATGACCACTGAACATGACAGCTGGATAATTTTAATTTCAGTCTAATCAAAACCTTAGGGAAAGCAGAAAAAATATAAAAAAAATGGATTCTGTAGGAAACAGATCTTAGCACTACGCATGTAGTTTTTTTCTTCAAGAAGTTTTTAAATGCTAGTTTGAGTACTGGGGTTATGAAGCAAGTTATAAATTACTCTGTAGACAATTAAATAATCCTTCTGGGAATTAAATAGGAACAATGGGAAGAAAACCACTATAAGACATTTTTCTAAAGAAATCAAAATGAATTAATGGGTCTTCAACATTTTGAAATTAAGCCCAAGTGAATTACAATTGTTGGATATGGTATGAGGACTTATGTAGTATTTTCTCATTTTATTAAAATTAAATAAAAGATGCCAAGCCTTAATGAATTTAAATACTGATGTAATACAGTTTCTGTGAGAAGAAAGGCACTCATTGAACATTCCCCTTGTTTACTTTAGCTGAAAATTCTCATGTCTAATGAGATGAACGAAACGTCCATATGTCTTTTACAACACTGTAATGGTGAGGATGGCACTCTAAAGTACCAAAATCTTGAAACTCTGTCAATAAACTGATTAAAAAGCATAACAGTGTGTATAATAAGGCAACAGTAAATTTATAACACGTTCTTAGATACAGTAGCATATTGACTTTAAGCAATAATCAGCTATTATTTCTGATTCATCAAAGAAAAATGGGTATTTTTTTTTTAATGTTAATGATGTGTCATGTACTTACACATTTATCCACTTCTGAGTTTTATTTTATTGTTCCAGAGATAATAATCTCAGCTACAATTATGAACTTATCAAGGGAGTCAATTGTTTCTGTGAACTGAAAAAAGAAGACAAGAAGGAGACTAGTTCCCTAGATCCTTGCATCACCGATACTTCCACATGCCTACTCCTTTCATCCACGCATTGGTTTCACGGGGTTGGAACCTCACCTGGTGATTCTCTTGTGCAGGTGAGGTTCACCTGGAGAAATCAATAGCCACAGACTGCCTAGGTAATACATCATTAGTGATGTTAATTTACAAAGGGATCTCTACTGACTGGGAGAAAATCTAGGTTCAATCTAGTGTTCTCCACAAACTTCATTTATCTTTATTACCATGTTAATTGCCATCTTCATAGAATTTCCAGGATATGGTCCAAAGATGAGGCATATTTGAAGTTCCAAGCTTGTTTTTTCTGCATTTTCATGTTCTTTCCTCAGCCTCCTTCTTAATTCACACTACTGAAGAGAACATGTTTAAAACAATTTCAGGAAGGTGAATTTCAAAATCCTTATTCAAAGATACAGCCCTGATTCCCTTGTCTAATTTTTATTTGGGTGCTTCTCTTAAAACAGTAGGAGGTTTTGTAATTGGAAATGGAATGGAGGCCTTATAATGCACGTTCACATCTCCAGAAAAGAACAAATGTTGTTATGAATTTCAGTGTGTGTATTCTGTGGAGTTATAATATGCTGTGTAGAAACATATTTGTATTGTAGTCCTGTCAATAATCCATCAGCTATTCATTGTCCCTTTCTCATGTTCAATCTTTAAGCATCTTTGAATTTTTCATTTTTGTTAAGAGAAACTATGGAAAGCTTTAAAAATGCTATAGTGTCTGAATTAAAAGAAGAATTTGTCACAAAATCTTTAGCTCAGAAACCGTGCTATTAATTCATAATAAATATGCTCTCTGCTATTTGAAAATTTGAATTAATGTACTTAGTTTTATAAAGTAATATATCCATCCATGTTCCTGCTTTGTATTATATATACAGGGATAGGGATTTTCCCAAATGAAAGGAGAATACTAACTGGCACAAACCAAGTGAACAGAGGATCTATATTCATTATAGATTTAAGCAGTAACATATAACAAACAGTCTGTGCTTAACAAGGCAGATAATTATTATCAGATATTGGTTGTATAGTTCAGCTGAATGGCACAACTAACCCAAATAATATATTTTTCATGGCATATAGCAAGACATTTTAATATTTACTGTTTTTTTTCACCAGTACTCTTCTATTAAAAAGGATAAAGTTCTAACCTGAATGCTCTATGAAACTAATTGTGTCAGCAGGATTATATCCAGGATACACATAGGCTTTATTTTAAAAGTTATTTATTAAACTTGTTTAAACAGTTTCAGACACTTAAAATTTCGACATCTGTATGAAAGCTGTGTCAGAGTTTCTGCTGTAGCAAATGGAGACCTGTTTGGTTAGGAGTACAGAGAGTTTTTCAGCTCACTCGTAATGAAGGTCTGTCTCTGGACTTCACTGACTGTACTGACTAGGTATCCATTGAGCAAGCTCTCATTATAGACAGGGCAGCATTAAATTGTCTGCACATAAAACTTGAATGTAATTTCAATTACCTTAGGACATCTGAGACTTCTACAAGATCTGTCAGATATCACACAGTTTCCAGTGAAGACACATTTCTCTCTGGGGTGGCAGCTGGAGAACATACAGGATACTCCGGAGGATCTAAATGCCACTAGATACTACCTTTTAAGCAATTCAGTAGAGCTTCTAGCTTACATGTAGATCTATGTATAGGTATACCTAGGTGTCTTAATATGCAGTGAATCACACCTGTAATGACACAGTAACTTAGAATCTATACTGGAGAGTGTTAATGAAGAATATAGTGTGTTTAAATCTCCCACTTCTCCATTTAAAACACATGTTCACAGGCTCTTACAGAGCTTGCCCAATTATTTCAGGTTTGTTAATTACAGGAAAACGTGTATTTATACCAATTTAGTCAGGTTGAACTCTTTCATAGTAAAAAATGACATAGCTTAATGGAATTCAGAGACTTCAACAAGAATGGCCTTATTTTACCTAACCTATAAACTTTTTGTTGATACTGTCCACTGGCACATACCCTGTATAAGAGAGAGGACTGTATTTCTTCTATATCTTCTCTGAAGTTGCAAAAGTAGGCACCTAGTATCTTTTAGAGCTAGAAGCACTGGGCAGATTTTCCTTCCACAAATTTGTGTATACATTTTTTCCATGTAAAACTCCGGCTACAACAATATCATGTGGGAACACATTCCAGTACCTGAAAATACTCATTGCTTTGTTTTGAGTTTATGCCTGATCATTAAATATTGTATCACTAGCCCTTGTACTGACATAAATATTTTAGTATGTGTATTGTTTCTGCCTCTTTCTGAATGGTTGCATTTTCATTGTACTCATCACCTTTCTCAGATGAATCAGGATTTATCAAGTCAGTCAGTAGTAAAAGGCAGAGAAGTGGGGTAATTTTCAAGTGTCCAGTTTCACAGATGAATTGGTTAACATTTGCCAGAACAGTGATGCTTTCCAAAGAGCCACAGAAGTTCAGCCTCCAGAAAGAATCTCTTCCAGCTGATGAACCTACTCCTGCCTCTCCATTGTGGGGATTCCAAAGGATTTCCTGTGAGGAAATCAGCATGTGAGCAATCCTGCATATGAGAAAGAGTGGCAAAGCCTCAGCTTCTGCGAGGATGTGACGAGGAGATGACCCCGGAAGAATGAGGAAGAACCCAGGAAGTTAAACAACTCCAGGGTGTTGGTCTGGGCAGAGAAGTTTGTACAATGTCGATGTGGCAGTTCTCAGCCAATCAGAAGAGAGCTTAAGGAGTATGTGCAAAGCTAACCGTCCAATCAGAAAGAATTGTACCATGTGATTGTACCTTGTGATTTTCACCTGCATTATAAAAGGCGTGTCCACCATAATAAAGTAGGCATTGCTTAATCACTGTGTGATCATGTGCATAGCTCCCGCACTCCATCCTCCTCATCCTACTGCCATGGATGAGACACAGTAAATGACAACCCCTAGTGGATTTGGATCTTACTTAAGAACCAGCTAGATTAGAGCTTTTAACTTACTTGATTATCGCAGATCCTCATTCGTTCATGCCCTCCCGACCCCCAGTGCTTGCTCTTGACTTCCCTTCCCCACAGAGGGATTGCACCTGGCCCAGAAAATCCATATTGGGCAGAAAGTCATGTCAGTTTGTGTTGTACACGTGCTTAAATTTACCAGTCTTGGTCATTAATGGTCAAGGTTTCTGGGCATCCTCCAGCATTTGTCTCCACTCAGCTCTCTGATCTCCTTAATTTTCTCCCATTTCCCGGATCTTTCCTTCACTCAGGATCTTCACCTTCTTCTTTCTAAGCCTCCTTCCTTCTAGGACCACTTCTTTTTGGGAAACCTTCTTCCTTCTGGGTTGAAACCCCATGGGTTTTCCAATCTAAACCATGTATGTGCAGAAGCACAACACATGATCAGCCTTCTAACTGTAGGTAGTGCTGTCTCATGCCTCTTTATTAATTAAAGGATTCAGGACAAGTTACTTTTGCTTAATCAAGGTGTTACCAAAATTTACAACCAGTCACTCAGTAGCAGTTGCAGCCAGCAAGTAGCGGGCCTCTGTTTGGGAGTTCAAAAGTTCAATTTTGGACTCCCCCTCCACACACGCACACACACACACACACACACACACACACACACACACACATCCAACTCTCTTGCTGCCTGTTAGCACACACAATTTAAACTATTTTTCACCTCAAACACATACATACAGTCCTTGTGTGCATTTCTTAAGTCCCTGCACACCTACCCATCCATTCAATTAAATTAATCTTTATGGAAAATGTTACTTTGTTGTCTGGTGAATTGTTAAACACCATACTTATCACTCTCAATGGATATAGGTCCATGAGTATATTATGGGAATAATAATTCTCTTTTTAGTTTTATCATGGCACTTGATTGTAGCAGCTGCCTCAATGTTACTAAACAATGTCATTCAACAGGAGCAGAACCATAAAGTGAAATGGTTGGTGCTGAGCGTTAAGATATGCAGCCCAGGCATGAGGTTTAGCTATCTGAGCAGACTGAGAAACTACAGAACGTGACATGAGAAATTGCTGAACCCAACAAATAACACAGTGAGAAGCTGGCAAAAGTTACAGCTAGTGCTGTGAGGAATGGCTGGATTGCACAGATGGCTAAGAGTGAGTTATATGAGAAATGGCCAAGATTCACAGATAACCATTGGGAGTATTGGGGATCTCTGGGGGAGAAGCACCTAGGTAACCATATTGGTAATATGAGGTAAGGCTGAGATGACCTAGGTAACGGCATCAGAAATATCAAATTTGGGTAAGGGTGTAGCAAGACTGAGACCACTGGAGAAAAAATAATTACATGTGAGTTGTTTAGTTGGGAGGAGAGAAGGGTGAAGAAAGGAAAAATTAAGTTTGGTCAGGAAGAAGTGCAATTATAGGAAGATGAAGTGGAGGGGAGGAGTCCTATTATATACAAGCAGGTGGCTGGTCAGTACACTTGTCTGACTGACCGTCACTACTTTTGCTTTGTAATGTCACTCTCTTTTCTATGTGTGTTGAGTTGGAAAGTGTAAGTGACATCAACTAAAGACTGGGTTGTGAACTTCACACGTAGTGAACTTCAGTCCTCTGTGTGCGTGTGTGTGTGCGTGTGTGCATGCATGCGTATCTGCCCCTCTGAAATACATGTTCAGCCCTGCTGCTGACTAGAGCTGTAAACAGGAACAGCAGCAGCTTTGGTAAATGTGGCAAAATGAGGGAAATAGTGATAAACAAGAGTTCAACTTCAAAAGTACACTCTAAATCAGAACTAAGACAACAGTGTAGTCACATACAATGTTACTTCATACATTCTCATTTAGTTTTTGCTTTTCTAAGGCTTATGGGTCATTCTAGGCTAATGGTCACGATGATTCCTTCTGATTCCACACCTTTGGTCATCCATCACAATCCTCTGCAAACTTTCGAGTTGTCTTTATATCTTTTTAGGGGAAGGATGACAAAGGAAGAGTTTCTGCACAACATCAAGCTGTGATGGAGAACTGATGAATATCATCATCATGCCGACGTCTTCCATTTTGTGGTCTATTCCTTATCCTTAAGATTTTTTTTAATGTTGGCTGAAGAATTTCAAAACAATTTTATGGTGTAAATTACAAAAGACATCAAATTAACAGATATAGCCTTTCCCTGATTTGACACCAAATTGGAAGGTAGCAGAAAAAATATTCTGAAGGAGAAACAGAGTTTGAGATCTGATCTGAGGTCAGCTTTCCTGGGTGGTGCTTTATGGCTGGAACTTTCAGAAGTAGGGAACCTAAGCATAGAGAGATTTATGCAGACCCTGTTAAACTTGAGATGTACTATGCTGGGTGCTGGCAATGATATATATGAATGTATAATCATTAAGATCTATCTGATAACTAGGCATGGGAGCAGAGACATTCACCACAACAGTAGAAGGCACAGCTAGACAATGAATCTTCAAACAGAAGACCCTATGGAATATTTCTATGATGGAAAAAAAAATCAAAATATACCTGGAACAAAGGCTTCTACTATATTTCTTAAGATGTCTGCTTTGTTGTCTCAGGTGAATGATCTCAGCAAATAACATCTTAAGGTTAATAGCAACCATTACTGCAGTACCAAGAAGGAAAGAACATAAGGGCTGATACAGATCACTGAAGGAGAGCAAATAGTATGCTTGCAATGAAATGCATCTTAGTTCAGTTCTTCATCTTCCTGGGATAAATTAAGCTGTTTCATTCAACAGGAACATGAAACAAACAAATAAATAAATAAAAAACAATTTTAAAAATTCAAGAAGCTGAATTTCTTCAGCAAAGAATAAAGCAGTATTAGAATATCAGCAGGGATCCCTTTCTTTTGGATAAACTCAATCCTTTAATTTAATTGAGTCCTTAATAATCAGATATACGTTCTGTTTAAGTCCTTACATGCAAGTGAAATACTAGAAATTTATCACGGTGAAGATCTGACTAGCTCTGAGTCTTTATCACCGAAAATAAAAACTGCAACAATGTTGCAAGTTCTTCCTTGTGCAAGCTTACTTTATGTTTGTATTTATTGACCATTATTAGCATGAAAATTTGACAGGAAATGTCACTCTAGAACTATCTACTTGCTGTATACTTTTATCCTTCATCAGTTATTACTGATTTCCTAAGTTTAGATGCTAAAACAAAGTGTTTCCAGCCTCTTCCACTGATACAAGAAAAAGTCAAGCTTTGCCTCTTGGTTCATATATCAACCCACACATTACCAAGGATCTTATTTCAGAGTGTCGCTGGTGAGACGGACACGAGAAACACCAAATTGTGCAAAATGGCTACTTTACTGTTCTAACAAGCCTTTTTATAACTTTATTAAGAGTATGTGTCCATATGATTGGTTTAATTAGAGACTAACAGTTCATGACTGGATGACCTCTTCTCTGTTGCAAGCTTGATAATCTTCCTTTCCTTGCGGTCAGGCAGTTCCAGTCTGGTAGTTCCTTAATCTTGTTTACTCAGCTCTTCTCGGGACTTTCAAGCCTCTTAAGGGTACATGGTTATCTGCTCAAGGTCAATATCAAACTTACATTCTGATCCCTCGGACCAGCCGAGGTCTCCCATACCATTTGCAATTTTACTGCATAAAGAAAGCTAAATTTACCATAGCTTGCTTTCATAGGCTGTGAGGTAACAGCTGTGCAATATTGGCAGTGATTTGCTTGTATAGTAAACTCCACATCTGATCATTATCTTCTCCAATACATTGGATCCAGTTCTGAACATTGATGCAGAACACATCTTTTTAGTGGGTTGAAGTAAAATTGAATTTCAAAATGTTGGCAGAAATACCTATCAGTATGGTAATGTGTGCTCAGACTTCTTAAAATCGGCTAACAGAGACATATAATAACATAGAGAAGGTACTATTTTTCACAGGCTACCTCACAGGACTGTCTACTAGCTCCAGGGCTCAACTGCAGATTCTTGCTGAATCCAAACTGTGTGCCAGGATGAGATAGGCAATATTTCCCCCAAGCTTTGGTTTACCTTGAAATGAAACTGGGCCTGTAGGAAAAAGGCCCTTGACTATAGAGAACTGGTGGAGCTGATCATGGAGAATGAATACCCCTCAGTTCAGAGGCTTCCATAGAGACCTCTTTCCTGATCCCAAGATCATTCTGCTTCAAAATTTGCTGACTAGGACTCACATACTACAGTGAAAAATTTCCCATATATTCCAGTTTCCAATGTTTGGCCTGGAAATTATTATTTTTCTGAATAACAATGATTTATATATATATATATGTTCCTTCCAGGGGGTAGTGTGTCATGACTGAATACTAACAGACTGAATTCTGACAGTAGTCCTGAAGTCCTGACAGGTTTTGAATTCTCTAGCTTCAGAAATAAACTAAGCTCTTGTTCTGGAGTTGGAGGAATGTGGAAGGTTAAGGTTTGATTTGTAGCTTCAGGGGCAATTTATCCTTTTGCCTTTTTAGAGGCAGTCCACATAACTCACCAAAACTGAATTTTTTGGGTCAGTTACAAGAATGCTTGATTATTTTGCTTGATCCACTGCGCTGAAGGTGGTTGCATTTAGTTTCTGACGTGCAGTTTCTCTATGTCATTTCAAGACAGGTTTGAGATGGACCATACAAAAACCCAAGCTGATATTAAATTCTTGCTGCAGTGTTTGGAGATATGCAGGAGACTGTGTTTTTATACAAATATTAGGAACAGACATTTATATTCATCTTCCCTTCACAATGTATGTCTAATTCTTCTGATAGTTGAAAATTCTTATCAGCTCAGTCAGCAACATGTCCATCCCTTTTCTAATAATTTTCACTGCTTGTTCATGCACAAGTCTTGCTTGCAAATGGCATTTCTGTCTTTTGGAAACAAACGGTGTCAAAAGACCATTTTAAATATAGAAAAGTGCAAAAGGATTCTTCCACTGAAAGATAAGACTTTGTATAGAAAAAAAAAAAGTTAAACATGTCTTAATGAAAAATATGAATGCATAATTTGTTGTGAACATGTCCCTTGTTATTCTCTCACAGCCCAAAAAACCTGATCTGGTATCAATATAATAGCTGTTTCTAAAGATACCTCTCATTTTCCTCAGTAAGACATACCAAATCCCAAAGCATTGTTTCAAGATCGCATGATACAAGACAAAAGTTATTTTTAATTATTATGTATCTGTAGCCACCCAGCTTAATACTTCCACAATGACAATATCTCTCTGACTCATTCTTAAGAAGAAAAGGTTCTTGAGAAAAGGTTTTCTTTCAACAAGTCTAGTCTCACAGACTTTTAGATCATTTCTTACATAAGGAATGAAGGGCTGATTAATTCTATCAATAGTTCAGAATTATAATCTATAAGCTTTCCTCCTGTGTAAAACTATGCGTATGCAAATTGTTATGGTTGTTATGAAGCACAGATAGCAACTATGCAACTATTTTATTCTCGGTATTTCACAACTAGATTTATGCTTTTTTTTACAGCATATGTAAAGAGGTACTCAAGTTTTTAGTCCAAATCTTGGGATCCACTTGCAGCAACACAGTAAAATCTCATAGATATTATTGGTAGGCCTGCAGAGAAGACCTGAACGACACTAGCTGACTGTTATTTCTTTTTGTATTATATTGAAAATGGTGCTTCAGGGTTTTCATCCAGAATTTTTGTCAAAGGCAATAAACAGTATGACCCACAAAGCATTCTGTCTTGGAAGATCTGTCTAACTGTATTTGCATTGATTAAAACATTATTTTTGAACCAATAACCAGTGACAAGAGTAACATATCTGAGCTATTCTTTCATAAAGGGCTGTGTAAGACTTCAGATTCTGCTCCAGTTTTCAACAAACTGCTATGTAATTGTCCAGAAAAGAAGTTTCCTGTTTAACAAAAATCACAACTAAGCTGGTAACAAGAGAAAGACAAAGGGAGATCTGACAATGAATGAAGCTTTTACACTTTATTACAGAATTAATGTAGATTTCCAGATTTAACTAGGGTTTTTTGATTGTATCATCAAACCCTTGTCAAAGTAGTCTAGTGAGACTCCATTGTTTTTCTCTATGAATTCTAAATTTTAATGACAATAAATTGCTCTAGGCATTGTGCATTTCAGGTCCATTATTATACTTCACCATAGGCTAGAATCACTTGGGTCTTCAGTCTAATGTTTTATTCCATACCCAAGGTGTACTAAAACTGGCCCAAAATGCACAGCTTTTTATGTCTAAATGTTTAAGGAATTTGATTATTCCCAGTAGGTGCAATTCAATGCCTGTTTAAAATGTTGGATATATGCTTGTTTGAAATTTATACTTCTTGTTTATTTACTACCTTATCATAAAACAAAAATTGCTTGTGGAAATCAATGCCCAGCTGCACATTCTCACATGAGAATCTCTGGAATTAGAAACTACATTCATTTTCAGATTTGGAGAATAGATAAAGAGTTGATGACTGGTTTTTAAAGAGTTTATTAATTATTTTTGTAAGCAATTTAACATTCTGTTTCCAAGTAATTTTCTGTTGAATGCCTTTTTTTATGTGCTGTATATGAAAAAAATTACAAAATATTTAGATTATGATAAAGGATTTTTTTTATTATTCTATTATTTTCATGTGAGCTTGAGAATCTAAAGAAACCTGGAGTGATTAGAGATAAGTCAGAGGCACACTTGCTTCTTCTCTTGAGATATCTTTATTGGAATTGAAGTAATAGGCAAATTACTTATTACACCAGCTTGGTAGATACAGTGCTGTTTGTCTTGATGTTATAAAACAAAAAGCAATATAATCCCAGATGTGTCACTCTGGGAAGTTCTGTACTCAGAAGTCTGTTTCTCTTTCTTTCCCCTCCCTCATTTCTAAGTTTTCAGTGTTTTTTTTTTTTGTTCCTAAGAATCAAGAGATTCTTTTCATCAGTACCACTGTAGTCAGAAACTTCTCTAAAGCCAGAAACTTTGACTCTTATGGCCATTCAAGTGGTCCATGAAACTGTATGACTCTCAGCTGTGCTATTCATAATGACAGAGAAGAACATTCCTGGAGGCCCAGAAAGGTTGCACCTCTCCGTCTAGACTTAAGCAAGCTGCTACTGCCCCAAGACCTTCTCCCACATCCACATAATGAGGACCTGCAAAAGATGTGTGTCTGAGACAGTTCTCTTCCCAATATTTGCATGGGAGGAAATACATCAGTCTCTGTGATCTAGGTCTGATTAGACATGTTGAATAGACCTGGGTGTCAACCTGTATTTCTTGATGTTTTCTTATGTCTTTTCCATAACACAGGCTTTTAGCATGCTCTTGAGAGTTCATTATGGTTGTTGGTACACTACTGGCATGATTAAGGTTTGTGTTTGTCTTGCAGATTGGTAGTTTAATTGAGAAGATAAAGCAAGCACTCAGTACTAGTTTTGGTAGCAGCTGGTTTAAATATTTGGTAAAATTAGTCCAAACCAACACACTGCAAAAGGTAGAATGACATAAAGTATGTTCTAAAATTATATAACTGAGTAACAGAAAATAACCAACACTTGTTATAAGAGATAAGAAACAAATAAAAAACAATGAGTAATTAATAATTTGAGACATATTAGCACATACCTGACATAATTTTGCAAACTATTTCAGACATGCTGTGAAACACCGATATAAGAATAAGGTATAATAAATTTTGGATTTAAATTTCAGATTTTCTTATTTTTCTAAAGAAAACAGCATTTTAAAACTGTGCTCATCTTTCCTGGGATTCTAAAATTCAACTGAAAACTAAATATTGTGATTCTTCAAAACAAGCACACCAAAAATCAGCATCAGAAAACTCCTAGCAACTCCATTTTACATATAAAAAGAAAGATCTTAAAAATGTGATAAGCATTCCTCTGTAGTGCAAATGGCTCAGGTGCTAAACTTTGTACTAACTAGTTAATCTCTATTGTCATTAATATCTTTATTACAATGAGGGAATAAACTTCATAACAGGGGCAGTTGCATGGAGTTTGCTAAGTAAGCTTCAAGTTTTGGTCAGATGGATGGAAAAGGGGAGTTATAAAGACTGATTATTATAGGAGTTGCAGAGGGGACTGTCTTAAATCCATTTTTCTTTTCCCCTAAAGCTGAGTTTATTTAGATGATTAATGAACCCTGATTCTGCAGTTGGCTTAATGTGAGTAACTTTTAATGGCATCACATATGGAAGTCAGAAATGGGATTTGTGTCTTAGAATTCTAGGACATTTGTTTCTAGAGGGAGAGATGGTTAACATAACATGCAATCTAAACATAAAATTATACACAACTTAACCCTTTACTGAACATTAAAGTGAATGTATGACAGTCTTGGGAGATCAAAATACATAAGTACATTTTATTTGATGATAATTTCATTACTTTCATGCATCACTAATAGTAAATGTTGTAAAAGAATAGGAATTATTTTAAAAATATTTCAGCTTCCAAAAGAAAAGTCAGAAATGTCTATTATTGTAGACTCCAAAAATTGTCCCATAATGTGACCAACGTATTTAATATGTGGAGCAAACATAATAAATGACTACTCTAAGAGACTTATTCTGATATAACCCTGTACATAGTAAAACAATATTCAATACTAAACAGCTTGTGGAGATATCAAAAGATGGAAAAATCATACTCATTTGTGGTAGAGAGGAGTGTAACCTGTGTCATGATAAAGAAGACCTTGTAAGTTTCAACCAAAATGTATGAGATTTTAGAAAGGGCAAAATCCTTCCAAATCTTTTCACTATTCTGAATATTTTGCTATTTTTCTCTGTATGATGGGCAGTAGTACAGGTACCACTGATAAATCAGGCAAGAAGTGATGGTGTCTCGTCCCCAGCTTCTGGTAGAAACCTCAACCCCCTCCCAGCAGCCTCATGGGCCATTTGCCCCAGAAGTCCCTTCCGCTCCTCCACTTATGTCTATTGTGGTTGCCTGGCAGGGCCAGCCGCCCCTACCACTTTACCCAGAACACCAGACCCAGAAGGCCCTTCCTCTACCTACAGGGATGACCATTTTAGGTTGGCCACCATTTTATGACAGGACACTGCCGTTTTACCGCAGGGAGCTGCCATTATGTTAAAAAACATTACCCATGTTTTCATACTGCTCTGTGATTGGCTGAACTCCATTTCGTGAATATATTGTATACAAATATATTTTTTTATATATATAAACAATTAAAATTTAAAGCAGTCGCCTTCCTGTATTCAGTGATTAGGCACAGTGCTAGGGTCAGCTAGTCCTGCCAGTCAATCACAGGACTACCTGAGAACATGTGTGTATGACATGTGTGTATATTGAAGGTTAATGGTTGGACTAGATGATCTTCAAGGTCTTTTCCAACCTAGATGATTCTGTGATTCTGTGACAGTGTCAAGAAATGGCCATTAGACTAGGATGTATATGTATAAATGAATTTATACATTAGAGTATAGTCCATCTAATTGATGTTTTGGGAAGAGATGTCTACATAGTAGTAAAAGATAAGATTTAAGGTGGACTGTGCAAGATGGGTAAAGTATATAAAGAGATAAGCATGAAGGAATGAAGTCAGGCAGAAATACTCAGAATCAATTAACACTAAAAGGCACTTAGTTCCTGGGAAGAGGCATTCTTTTCCATAACTTCTGCTGCAATGCAAACACATGGTATGAACTACACAACTGGGCAGGAAGCAGTTTTCCTTTTTACTTTTTTTTTTTTTTTTTTTTTTTTTTCTGCTTATATTCTGTACTGAATGTATTTATTTTTACAGCTGAAACTTGAATGAGTGACTTTCTTCAGAGGCCTGCTGTATGATTTTTGAAAGATGATTAATGGAGGTCTGGTGAAATTCTGTTGAAACAACTAGTCATGGGCACGAACTAGCATATCCATTCAACAACATTTTCTTTTTACATTAGCTGAACCCCTTTCAGAGCATGCAGAACACTGGTAAAAGTTCGGTTAAAAAAGAGGAACATTTTTGAAAGGTTCAGTATAAGGCAGTCATCTTGATTATTTATCCATTCTCAAACCTCTATTAGAATCCTTCCATTCAAGAAAGCCTGGTATGTGCTAGGTTTGAAGACTACTCTTCCCTTTCTTCAGCCATGGATTCCACAGAATTTGTGAGCTCCTGCCAACACAGAATGTAAGACTGACCCTGTGTTCAGGATCTGGGTTCTTTTCTTGTAGATAAACTGTTTCTTTCTTCTAGGAGAACTTCAGAGATAAATATTAATAATGAATTATCCTTCTCTAACAGTACAGGCAATTTCTGCAGGACAGGGGAAAAGCATTAAGAAAAACATTAGTAAAAGAACTTGAGAAAAGTAATATTTCATCCATGTGCTCTCTGCTTAATTTGTTAATAAACAGAAGGTTATATAGTTTCTGGAGATTTTATTGCATTTGAAAAACACAATGTTTCCACATTTCTTAGAAATCTAACCTAGGAAACCACAAAATGCTAACAGTTGTTGTATTACCTTATCTAATAAAGCTGAAAATTTTCAACCACAGTAAATCAGGATCTATGAAAGAAATTTTTATAGGCTATTGGCAGGAGAATTAAATTACATGTAAAATAGTCAAGAAATGAGTCTGTTCTCCCTACTGATGCATGTGATTGTGTGTTTTCATGTGATGCATAGTAGGAGTGTAACTGATTAACAGGAAGATGTATCCCCACTGATACAGGGTGGAGCCAGCTGTAGAGTATTAAAAATTCACCTGTACTCAGGTTGCATCTTTCAATATTCAGAACTTAAACCTATTCTAAATGTTGCATTTTTGAGCTCACTAATGTGTTTCAGTTCCTGTTGCCTTCACTGGGAGTTATTAATACACAACAGCCTGCAAGATCAAGTGCTCTGAGCACTTCAAAACCGTGAATCTGTATGATAGCAGGCTATTTTACACTGGAGCTAGAGAAGTTAATTCTCTCACATGAAGAAGGCTAATTGTCTGAAAATACAATTATTCCACCCTTTTACTCAGCCTGGCAACTATTGCATCACTATCTAGCATCAATATTCATGAAGTAAAGTTGTTTTAGATTCTTAGAGAAGGAAAAGATTGGAAAGGGAGGATGTGTGTATGTAAAGAAAGGTTGTCAGCTAGACAAGCACGTGCAAATATGATCCCGAGGTTAAGTTAACGTGGTTGCCACTGCCCTCTGCTCTGCAAACATAATCAGCATACAAAATTTTAAACCAATATTTATTTGAGCAGGCAGGCAATGAAATAAAAGTACTATTAACTGGCTATAAGCACAGGTTGAGTTTCACGGTTCACCACAGGCCATGATGCAGTCAAAGACTGATGAATATGAAAGAGCTATTCCTCTTGCCCTTAATTTGTCCATTCAGATAACAAGTCTTCAGCTGCTCCCCTCCTTGCTGCTTAAGATAGGAGAACCACAAGCTGTGTAAGAATCACAGTATGACCTTCCATCATAATAGCAGGCCAAAGCAGCCAAATCCACATTTTTCAACTGACCAGAAGTACTGGATTTACCCATTTCAGTATACTGTTCTTAGCAGACATCTCTGATATTGGAATATAGCTGCAATCACTCATGCAAACAGTTTGTCCATTTTCCTGCATATGTATAGTTTACTGTGGCTCCCAAACTTTGTCTTCAGCTTTGCACTCTTTATGCAGCAAACTCATGCAATCCTCAGCCATATTTTATCTCTATTAAACAAGAAGAATTGATCCCATCCCAATAACACTTCTACCACTCAGTGAAGGGAAAGCTCCACGAGGTCCAGGAGCAGTACCATCTTCTTCAGGTACTGCTCAGAATGAAATAGTGGCTGATAAGAGAGTTGAAAAAATAAAAGTAGCACCCTCCCAGTGAAAACAAAGGTGTGTGGCAGTGGGTCACATGTGCCACTGTGCTTTACTGAGATCTCTCTCCCTAGCCCAAGTAGAGTTCTCTGTGCATGGTACCTCAGATAGTAAGCATAACATTAGCCAACTGCTATAGTGATCATTTTGCTTTCTTTTTTTTAAACTTATCTTGTAAGCTTCTTGAAGCAATTGTATCCTGAGCTCATGATCTGCAGCCCCACCCTGATCTCTGTTGGAACTTCTAAATACACCACAATGTAAATAAATAATATTACATAATTAATTGTAATATTAGCAGTCTCTTCTAAGCAGATGCTTAGGTGGGGATTTTTGGCTTATCATTAGCTTGATGGAAGAATACACCACTTACTGTTAGTCTCTTTTTCTGTCTTCTTCTCTCTATTCTTAACAGTTATAACAGGAAGCCAGAGAAAGGCAGACTCAGTAAGTTCTGAGGGAAAAAAAACCCTCTTCACTGATACGGAGACTTCAGAAAACTAAGAGAGCAAGTTCCAGAGTAATCTTATTTTGCTTATTATTTCTTGTTCAGCATTAAAAAAGAACAGCTGTTCCTGTGCATTTTTATTTTTAACTATTTGACACAGGTGATCCTGTCTTGCTTTTATGGAAATAAACTAATGAAAGAATAGAAAAGAGGTGAACTCTTCTGAGCTCAAGAATACAGAGAGCAAGGTAACTTCCTTTGCAGCTCCACAGAGCTTATTCCTCTGTACCCAAGCAATAGTCTGTGTTCTCACCTCGATCTGTGTTGCCAGAAATTCCACAAATAAGTTGTGTCTCCAGAGCTACAATTACCCAGTACTAGTCTTCTGTCTAATCTGTTGTATAAAGCCATAGCAGCAAAACTGTAATCCTAGCTCTAATACTCACATGAGGAAAAAGAACATTAAAAAAATCAGACATGCAGCTTTGCACTTTTAAAGTCACTGTAGTAATAAACAGTGATGGACAGTGGATCTGAAGCTTATTCAGATTTCCCCAACCTTCTTAGTCGAGGAGGTCAGAGTCCTCTAACAGTGTTGCCAACAGAGAGTTTTAATCTTCCATTCTCATATTTTCTTAACTCTAAACCTTTTCTTCTGGTGTCAAGTGGAAAAAAATTTAAAAGCACCTCATCTTTTACTTTTTTTAAAAATAAGAGAGATTTGGCTCCCAATATTCGAGAGAAATCTTTGGATATTGGAACTCCACACAGCAAAAAATAACAATTAAATTAAGTCAGCGTTGTGCCTTTTTTAGGCTAGTAAAGGCCATCCCTCACAATAGGCTCTATACTTCTGGTAAAGGCTGGGGACTATATGAATTAAGTGTGCCAGACACTACAATGTTACATGTGTAGTTCTTAGGAGATTAGTTCAGATGAGGGAGGAAAGCAAGGGAGGAAAGTAAGGGAGGGTGCACTTTCCTGGTCTGCCACTCCCTTCCCCTCCATTCCTGTTATCACCATACTTGCAGCTGTCTTTGGGAAGAACTGTAAGGATTTCACGTGTTTTCTCGAAGTTCCCAGACTCATGAATCTATAGCCATGACATTAAAGCTAATACAGGTAACTTCTAATGACAGCTGAATAAAAGCCAAAATATTTTTACATTACAGTGTGATAAAAAAAACCTTTCCAAAATATGTGGGGCTCAAAAGTCTGGCTTCACAGATTGCAAAATCAAGCAATGACTGGCTCCTATCTCTAAATAATTGTGTTGCAAAAAATACAGCAAAGTCTATCACATGGACTGTGATGATATATTAATTTTAACTCTATTTTGGTCTAGAAAGAAATTATGCAGTAGCCTTACAAAATGGTGACTTCTGCATTCTTGAACGACTTATTATTTTTCTGTTTATTCAATGCACTTTATGGTGTGATTGTACTACATGTGAAGGCAAGAAAAGCAAATGTGAGAAAGAAATGCTTAGGTCTGCAGCTCATAACTTCGGAGCTGGTTTCAAAATTCTGAGATAGATAGATTTTGGGGTATTTTAAAAGTTAGCAAATATTAGGAAGGAAATAAAAGATACGAATCAAATGGAACATCTGAGTGCTGGAAAACTTGTTTGGTAAAATAAGCAATACATAAAGGAACTGTGTTTAACTACTTTCCTTCTGTAACACTTCAGCATGAATCAATCTAGGAGGTGTATCACTTTCTTTTGAGTAGAATCAGAAGGCCAACCAGCCCCAAATCGATCTGTATATTTGTCATGAACAGTTCATAAACAAGGAACTGTTTGTAAAGAGGATGTCTCAAACAACTCAAGTGGAGCTCCCTATGGGGGAGAAGTGGAGTGAACTCTGTGGAAGTGGGGCAGTGGGCTGTTTCTCTCCCCGAGACAGAACTTGCCTAAACTGCGTGGGTACAAGTCAGAGAAAATGAGAACCTTCTGGAAAAACCTACTGTGCATGCGTAAGAAAGACTAGATAAAGGCAATACCCCACATGTGTCTTGGGCAACCCACCACCTACGGACCAAGCTCTGTGACAACATGGGATCCAAGGGTGGTGATTTCCCCTTTTCCTATCCTCTCCTCCTCTCTTTTCTCTTTTCTCTTTCTGCTCTCTCTTTTTCTTATGTATATTCATGTGTATAAGTTTTGTAGGAATTGAATTGGGATCAGTTGATCATTGATGGGTTATTAGGAAAATAGTTTCATCACCAAAGTGCCTTTATTTCCCTGAACAATTATATATATTGCATTGTCCCTGGACAATGATTGTTGCCAAATTATCTCCATTCATTCACTAAAGTGGTCAGTTAATAAAGTCACCAGCACAACTGTTCCTCTGAGTCACTGTGGTGACTCAGCCTGCCCTGTGGCTCTGCCATGCAGAAACTGGCTCTTCCACCAGCACGCAGGCTCTTGGGGAATTCAAAAGATTCACCGACCTCATAACCCACCTCGTGGGATGAGACAATATTATGCGATGTAGATTGTAAAAAAGAACACTCTAGGACTTTTATCATAGACCTCTGAGTAATAAGTAGAGAAATAAGGAATCATTTATTTTGATAGGCTTAAACAAATGGGGATTTGAACTATTTTAAAGAAGACGTCACTAATAATGTGCAAATGTGTTGGCAAAAAATAAACCCCACCCCTTCCACTCATGAGTATTTCTTGTTTGTCTGATAAATACGAATAGAGTTGATATTTTAGTTCAGATTATTTATTCTCCAAAATACTGGAGAACGTGTAGATCTGTACTGTACCAGGTAAAGTTTCATCCAGGAGTATCAGGCACAGACAACAGAGACCTGGATTAGGAAGAGGTATGAAGAAGACTAGGGAGAAAAATGATTGTGTTTAGAAAAACTTTAAATGGATTTCAGAGAAAGATTTTTAGTGTAAACCAAAATGTCTTGTTAATAATTTCTTTTTCCTCTTTGGCTTGCTTTTTGTCTTGTTAAATATTTTTTACTGAGAATGAAGTAGTTCAATGTCAATGTAGTTTCTGGAATGTGCAGCTGAAGGTTGGTGTTTTTGTGAAGAAGAAAGGCGTTCGAAGACAAGACAGTAATAAATAAGACAGTTGGGACCTATTCTTGAAGATAACAGGAACAAGGTTGGGACAAATTAAATCAGCTCAAGATATGACACAGCTGCACAACACCTCCTGAACAGACCTTGTGAGCATGTGTGAACACTGTGGTCAATCAGCAGACACAGTGAGGAAGACTACCAACAACCACCAGGAACCCCTCAAGACCACCACCCAGCAAGAAAGCGCATGCATAATTAGAATGCAGATATTGTAATTAGTTCCAGGAAATCTAATGCATATGTAACTCATTTCTCAGAAAAATTATGAGTATGTATAATCTCACTGTATATTAGCTGCCACTTATAGATATGGGGGCGTGCTCACCTTTGCGAAGCTATTCATGTGTGCTCCCAGTGCTGCAATAAAGAATGCCTGCTTTCTAAAACTCCAAAACAAGTCTTAGAGAGTTCCTCTGCCAGCTTTTACGGTAGGAGAAGATATCTGAGAGAAAATGAAATTACAAGTTGTAGGAATAAAGGCTCACTATTCTTCAAATAAGGCTAACATTTTATTTATAAATAAGGCAAAACCTATATTACCAGATTTATTGAATAGATAGTAGACAGTAATTTACACTCTTTTTTCTACATCATATCATCCTTGACTAGATGTTACTTGATCACACTGATCTTTTCATATGTTATTTAATATATTCTTTTATAAAAAATGATGTCTTATTTTTACTCATTAATTTCCAATCTCCCTCCATTATCCTCTTTACCTTAACAGTATGTGTGTGCTAGTTCAAGTCTATTCTAGTGAGTCTATGTTGTATATTTCTTTCTCCTAAAGGTGGTCACTTGTATTTTCTTGTTTATTGCCACTCTCATTTCTATTCTCCATCTGGCATGTGTTTCTAGAACTCTCTTACCTCCATTTAGTTGAAGGTGATTTCTGTGACCTTGTGATTTCTTTTCCATCAAGGAGAGGGATAGGTTCTTTGCTTAGAGTATTCAGCTGAACAAAAGATTGGAAACTGGATGGGAAAGATTTATCACTGTAATATCTGGTATTGCTTATGAAATAATATGTATGGCTCATTAGGAATCTTCAAAGGTATGCATTAAGAAGCTGAGCTAAGTTGCTTAGTTGTGACTGGCCAACTGCAATCACACTGTATGATGTCTGATCCCCCATTACAGAAGCATGACTCTTTAATTAGGAGAAAAGTGTCCAGGAGACTTGTAAGGATTTATGTCTGTCGTAGAGAAAAATTAGCATGGGAAGTTGTGGCAGGCTGAAAAGCTAGTGGGAATCTTACCACTAGACTTACCTAAAGTAACATGTCTGAAATGATTGGATTCATTTTTTCTGGGTGCAGGAAGAGTGTATATTTCATTCTCTCTCTCCACATTCATGAAGTGTAGTTGCACATACTTTCACCAGCCTACTTATCCTGATTCATTTAATCACTCCTATGCTGGTATTATAGGGAAACCTGTCCTCTGTTTTCTGAAGTGGTTTACCATTCCAGTATATAAAATGTACTCACATAAAAATTTGCAATAGCCTAAATTAAAATGTACTTTCTGCAAATATCCATCCAAGGCACACAAACCTCTATTGGAAGGAAACATAAGAAAGAGCATGACAGGGAAGAAACTCGTTCAAGCTCAGGTAAACACTCCTAGAAATATATTTTGTTGTATTCACCAACCTCAAGTGAGTGGCATACAATGCAGGCAGGAAGAGATGGAAGTAGACACCCTGTCAGCCCTGTTTCCCTTAAAGTTTCAAACCAAGTGCCAGGTCTATTGGACAGCAAGTGGAGCTCTCAATAACAATACTGAAAAATTTCTAGTAAAAGACCATCTTGTTATTATTTTGTTTACTTATGTATATAATATTTTTATCCAAGAAGAACTTTTCAAGAACAGCAGTGGTTCATTATTCAGCTATGCCACATGACAGCTTGGTATAAACAATGTCACAAGACTACACATATTACAGTCCTTCATAGATTGGCAGGCATTCTAAACTAGGTACTTCTTTTTGTAGTATATAACAAAGAAATCCTTTTGCAGCAATAGATTTCAGTTGTCTTCTTAAATGATGACAATAATTTGTCTCTATTTACATATTAATGACCAAGAATTTTATGCCATTAATCAAAATAAGCTAAATTCTACAAGTAGTCTGTTGAGGTATGACATCTTAGCATAGGCAAGAATGTCTTACAACGGCTCTTTCTCAGGTATAAGCTATGAGCTATCATTTGCAATTTCAAGCATGCCAATAAACACTGACTAAAATTATGCCAGAGTGGAACTTACTTGAAACTTTAAAACCAGACTGAATGCTTTGCAAACACAACTTTTTCACATCATAAAATTCTGCATAATTCTGAAAATTCAGTTCTCAAATTAAAATTAAATACCAAAGAATTTCATTAAGACCCCAAATTGAACTGGGAAATTAATACGCATCAAACATAGATTTTATTGAAGCATGACAAACATGTTCTTTGCAAGCTGCTTAAATAAGTGTTAATTCCTTATTCAAGACTATATTTCTATCAAACATGCTGTGATCATTTGGAAACAAGAAGTATTTTTAGTATTTTTTCTCTAAACTATTTAAAAATCAATTATATTTTTGCCTGAAGAAACAAATCTCAGAAGTATTTCTCTTCATGACAGGATTTTCCATGGATTTTGCAGAAGCTATAATGGTCTGCAGCAGTATTTTAACAGTTCATAACCAGCATGACATTTGATACTTTTGTACTTTGTTTGACTGTTGCAGGATAATCAAACGGCTAAAATGTAAAACATATATTGTCTGTTATTAAGAAATAGATAATTTTCTAATGTATCATTGCATGTTCCAGTGATGTCCCTCACTATCTTGACAGTTTACTTGATAAATGAAATTATTAAATAGCCAGATGACTAATGCTTTCCTTGCTTTAGCTGCAGTGGTGTTAAAATCAGCAAAATGCTCAGTAGAAAACCTCCTCACCAGAGGATCAGAAGAAGGATGCTGCCCCCATTTCTCCCTTCTACTCACATCCTCTTATAACTGTGCCCTTATGTGTCAGAAAATACAGAGGGGAAGGGGTATATCTAACAGTGCCAGAGGGAAGAGAAACATACCTGCTGCAGTCAGAAGGCTTGCTGGCATTGACAGCTTCAGCATGGGACCAAGTTATCCTGCCTGTCTGCTGGCCAATAGATTTAGGCTGTATAAAGGGTCTTCCTCGAAGTCTTGGAAAACTTTTGACTGAGACAGCTTTCTTGTCTCCCTCAGTGCACATCTTTCTGTAACTTTCCCAAATCTTTCTGGGGATATAGTGCTGTATGTTTATTTTGTAATTTCAATATTGATATATACATGATACAGGGGTGGAATTGGTGTGAAACGGGGGTCATACCCACGATGACACTGTTTATTATGACAGTGAATGTTCTCAGTGCCACAAGATAGTACCATGGCTACACAACTAGGTGATCGACCTCTCTGTTTAGCTCAGTTTTACAGCTGTTCCTTCAAGTTAAGTAATAACAAGAAATAAAACAGAGAAATGATTTCTCTCCTCCCCCATGTTTTAATCTACATTTCTCTACTTCTATTGTATTTAAACCAGCAGATAAATGCTAAGGAAAAAAGCAGAAACTCTGTCAAGCTGAATAAATTCTATAAAGAGAACAGAAAAGTCTGAGGGTAATGCAAGTGTTCTAAAACTCCTGTTAATGTGTTAGACTTCAGAGATAATATTGAACTGTATGATGGGATTTATTTTCTAAGAATGTATTTAATTTCTAGGACTGTAGGCAAGAGCGGTTTGATCATAGATTCAAAGACCATGTATACATCTATTCACCTTGTATTTTAGCTGATCTTTTTAACAGCAGCGTAATTACTTATACCATGTAGTTTATACATATTCTATAGCAAACACAAGTCAGGAGACCCGAACTCTTTTTTGCACTCTTCTAATGAGCAGCTTTTCATCTAGACTTTACTATGCACCATGTGGGGATAATTATTACACAGGGACATTTAGTAAAGTGACTAGAGATTTTTGCTTCTGCTTTCAAAGCCCAGAAAGCACTATATATTTTCATCATTAAAACAGAACTATTCATGCCAAATATACATTTAATCTCATTTAACAAACAAAGAAATTGAAATTCATGCTCTTGAACCTACCAGGATGGCGTTCTAATTATATATAGAAAGCAATACAGATGAACATGATTAACTCCCCAGATATTCTAGTAAATATTTCTCTTCTGCATATGATACAAAGGTGTAAGATCTAGCCTCCATTCTATATAATATTGGAAGGAAGCACACAACTCAACCTGTAAAACTGTTGTATAATATAGTCAAATGTAGAAAAAAATACATCCAGAAACAAAGAATACATGTTTAGAAACACAGAATAGAAAATCCTAGGACAGCACTTACCTAGACAAGAAATTAGTGAGCACAGTTTATTATTGACCCAAATAAAATCTTCTAGTGCAGGGCTGTAGGAAAAAGAACTAGTGAGGTCTTTGAAGATAAAGAACGGGAATGTCCAGTAGAAGCCAGGGAATTATCTTGCCACTTTGTAGAGCAGGCTTCTCAGATTTTGTGTCCTTGTTTCATAAGAGATGAATTAGTAAATCTAGTTATAAGAATGACCATAAAATGATTAAGGAATTACAAATTGAGTAATTCACCCTGAAGTTTAAGAAGCTCTGGTTTTTTCCAACTTATAGTAAGGCTGAGAGATGGCTCCATCATTATATTTTAGTACTTACAGATCAAAAGGATATCTGATGTGCAGTGAGGCTTTTTTTCTAACAAAATTATAAAAAAAAGAAGTGACATGTAATTAAACTGACAGAAATTCACCAGCATAACAGGATGTAAATAAGCGATTAATCAAAACTGGAACAGATTATCAAGGAAGGTGTTGAACTCATCCTCACTTGAAATGTTAAGAGAAAGCCTTTTTTGTATAAGATCATAATATATTCAGAACCTAAAAGGTGAAAAAGTCAATATCTGAATCCAGACCATTGGGCTGTTTCATCATGGTAATCTCTTCTGATTTTACTTGGAATTAGTAATTATGTTTCCCATGCATTTACTTAACTTTCCGAGTGGGGATGGAATTATAGGAGTTAGAGAACTCAAATGGTACAAAGCTAAAGCAAGGGAAGAATCAGAGAGAGCAGGAAAGAAAAATTTGAATAGAATTATCATTTAAAAAAAAAAAAAGAAGAAAAGAAAATAATTTTGACCTATAAAAAGAGTGATCTTGTTGATTGCATAGTTGAATATTATTATGTAATGAGCATCTCTTTGTCTCACTTGGACAAGATTTGTTTTGTAACTGCAAGACAAATTTTAATCCAAGAGCTGAGTTTACATCACTGTGTAGTTCACATTAGACATTGCCACTAACTAAATGAATTATCAAGGCCTGGTGTTCAGAACCGTGGAGTCTTCAAAACAGTGACTGAAAGCACTGGAAGCTGAGGTCCTCAACCTCTCCAAACTGCAGGAGTTACTTTCATCCTTATTAGCTTCACATCACTGAACTAGATCCAGTCATCATACTTAAATACTACTGTCTCTATTGACTTTAGGGGGGCAGAAAATAGGGTCTGCACAACACAATTACATTTAGATTATTGCATTTCCACAGCAATGAACAAATGCTTGGCTTACAGTAATTATGCATTTATTATATGTACAAAACTAAATCCATATTAGCACAAATCACCTACTGCGGCACTCATGCATGTACAAACATTGAGGAAATCATCATTGTAGTTCAAATAGAAAATCATTCAATAATATATAAAAGAAAGTTTTAATCAGTTGTTGGCCCACAACTGTTACCATATTTTTTACGTTTATATAGGAAACCATGCTATTGACTCTCAATGATTTAACATTTGTGGGCAACAGTTTCTATTTTGTTTTAAATTGTTGTATAACCTCTAATGCTGCGGAGTTGTAGTCTAAAGTTCTGCTTAAGAATTTCTATTTTTCAAATTTCTTACCTCCCATGACTTTCAGAAATGTTCAATGTCTGGTTTTGAGTTGTGGAAGAATGAGGAAGAAAAAACCAAAATAACATCTTAAAGAAAAGGATAAATGCTGTGGGTTTTTTTTTTTTTTCATGAGTGACTAAAAACTACATAAAATGGAGCTAGCATTCCATGAGACTCCATCTGGCTAAGAGCTCCTGTTCCCCTTGCTGTCTGCATCACAAGCAGCCTAGAGAAAAAAAATCAGGGTTTTGGCCAAACAAATGCAAAGCAGTTTTGATGTTGTGGCATTCTGCCTTCATTTAATCATTCAGAAGCCTTCCTCCAGATACTGAAAAACCATTGATTGGATTCATGTGGGTACATTAAAACCAACAAAAATGAAATTATGGGCAAGACCATGGTATGAGATGTCCCTGATTTGACAGCTTTATGTTGTTAGTCAAAAGAAGCAATGACTTGTATGTGGCCCTTCTCTATGATCTGAATCGTTGCAGTGCAATAATGGAGCCTCTTAGCAGCACATCTGAAACTGTGATTTAGAGGTGATGCCAGGTGGTAATATGAAAGCAAACGTATGGTAGCAGTTTTGCATGTGTGTTCCTCTGCTACTGCATATTATCAAGGATCCATTGCAGTTTTATGTAGCATGAGGGACTTCAAAATTGTGTAGCTGAATGATGAGTATCATTCATGGGAGCCAAGAACAAAGAGGGTGTAACTTGTAACAGAAGTTTGAATAACTTCATGCTATCCTCCGCATCACTGAGCAAGAGGTTCAGAGCTTGTAGAGTGGTAGAGTCAAGAGAAATAGTAATCAGATAAATCTTTTGATCAGCTACTGCAAATGACTTGAGCATTCTCTGCTGGGATTCAAAATCAACCAAGTGAAAGCTTGCTTTTCTTGTGGTTTTACCAAGGAATTTTGGAAAATTGCGCATTCTCTCTGCAATCTATGTGGGGGTGCTGCTAATCTTGACATGTTGTTGAGACAATTTGTATCTGAATTTGCATTTGAAACACACGAAAGAAAATCCTGCAGAAGGCCTGCCTAAAAAAGATACAGGAGAAAAATAATTAACTCAAAATAACTGAAGACCCCACATTGTCTCATTTTAACATATCCTGAACCATCTAATATTTTTGCAAAACATTTGAAAAAATACACATATATGCATAAGTATGTATACATACATAGGTTCGATGATACGTTTCATTATATTCTTCTGTGCTTACATAAATATATGTAATATGGACATAAACCATTATACATATTCTACTCGCTTTTTACACTTGCTTTTTAATATTGTTCCAACATTTCTTTGTGTCCATGTGAAAAATTTATCTCATGTAATATGTCCTATGCCACAGTCTAGCCCGCAAGAATTAAATAATACTTGCTACCTGACAGATGTGTTAGGAGACTTTCATAGTCATTTCAGTGCCGATGTTAAAACTTCCAGTCTTTCATGGGAACTGAATTTGTGATGAACTTCTTAATGAGTGTGCCATAAAATTATTTGACATCCTAAACACTATGAAAGTGCTTAGTTTTATTTATTTATTTATCTGTTAAATCACAAATATTATAGAAGTGCACAGAAAATTAATTACTTTTCCTATGAGAAGCTTATCTCTTGGATTCTTAAATTGTGTTTACGTAAATGTGTAGTCAGACTACTACATTCATGCAGGATTTTTTGTCTGTTTTATTTATAAGAAACATAGCTAAGCTATAAAATATATGTTATATATTAATAAACTGATACACATTATAAGGCAAAGCACCAAACAGAATCTTCCAGGAGAATAAGAGGGTGTTGTTCCCTAGCTTTTGCTTGTAATTTGATTTCAGGATAAAGTGATTTAGAAGCACGGTGGCAGGGTATTACAGTTAAAAGGCTGTAGAAATAATGCGGGAGACAGAATATAGCATAACACAGCATGATCACATAGCAACCAAGCCAGATTTACGATTTCATAAAGCTGAACATAATGCAAAGAAAGAATACATAAAGCATATTATGCAAAATACTAATGTTAGAGGTAATTACATGTGAGAATAAAATAAGATACATCTTCAAAAATTTTATAAGGAAAAAATACTGAACCCAAATCACATAAAATGAATACAGAAAAGAGCAGAAATAACCCTGGCCACAAGAAAATTAATCTTAATGTCTTTCTTCCGCATCCTAAATACTAAGTGGATATGTCCTTAGTACTGCTAGTTAAAGCCCAAAGCTTTTCTCATTCTGTGTGTCTGGAGAGCACATATGATTCACTCTGTAATAACCTAAGAAAAATATCCCTATACAAAGGGTCAGATACGTTAGTGATTAGAAACAGGCAATGTGTGCATCCTTCCTGTCTCTGGTCATGGACTCAGAGACTCTGGCATCCTTATTTAAATTACATTTGTCCTAAGTGCTGTATTTTCTGCTGCTGATGTACAATTCTCATTAAATTGGTTTATAGATTGGTTTATTTATATTTTACAAGAAGCTTGAGTTTTTGCCACTTACACTTATTTGCAAGCTGATCTCCTACAACCTGACTGTGCTAGGACCTTCAGAATAGACGTTCTCTACAGAACAAGAGAGAAATGTTCGTAGGTCTGGATATGTATTCTACCCTTATTCATATGTACCTATTTGACCTGCTGCTTTGCAATTTAATTCCCAGAACTACAGTGACTGGACAGTGGTGATTCCCAGAAACATATTTCAAGGCAAGGCAAATCAATGACTTGATGGCTGAAATCTAATTTCTAGTAGTTGTGTGTAGCATAGGACCAGAGCCATATGCCCAAGAATGACAATGCAATACCAAAAAAAAGAAAAGGGGGGTGGGGAGGCAGAATTTTTTTTCAGACAGCACATGGTAATGTAAATAGCAAAATTAAACATGAATTCCACTTTCCAGATTTAAAACTCCCTTAATCTAACTCTGCATTTTGGATACCTGAAATTCCACTTATTCTAATAAAAGGTTTCTAAAATGTTTTTTCAGCTATTATACTCATGAATTTCAATATTAAAACTTAGAAAGACATAATCTAAGTGTATGATAACATTATTTATTTTCTGAAACTACCTTAAAAATTCACATTTGCAATCATTCTGTGCCATTATGTAATCTCAAAAAAGCTGTTTTATGTTAACAGGATAGTAGTCTCACAAGACATTTCTGACACTGTAGAAATTATGTTTATGAAATTATGTTTAATCAGAAAATTTATCTATGTCTAACATTTATAAATACATTTTTCCTCCCCAAAACTAAAACAAACTTCTTGCTACCCCAAAATACTGTTATTCTGGCATGAAAATGAATACTTCAACCATCCAATTTTAGTATAATGAAATTCAGTGTCTCAAATCATTAAAACAAATTGAATAAACCTCACATTTTGTTTTCAAATTGATCTGCGAATAGACTTGCACAGTATGCTGATTTTAAACAAAGGTGATATTCATTGAAACATAATTGTAATGATTCAGAATTTTTCTGGGATTAGTGCATATTTTAAAGGCATAACTAGAATTTTGAAAAGCATTCAATAACCTTGACACCTTTTACATCATTACAATTGTGTCTTTGTTCAGGTTTATCACACTCTTCATTTCACAATAACTATCTATCCCCTGTCTTCATTAACATCATACAATAGTTTTTATTTTGGAAACATGTTCAGCGTCTTTATGACAGAAGGAACCATAATGGCATGATTTAAAATTAGCATTTTTATTATATTAAATCAAATCTTCAGTTTTTGAAATATAATTGAGCTGTATATTTGGGCAATCACTCCTAGAATCTGTGTTCCCAAGCAACTCTGAAATTCTCCTTAGCTATTTTCCTAGGGACATTTTTCAGTGCTTATGACATTTCTAGAGATTGAATTTTCTGCTTTTGTTTTTTTTGTCTCAGGTTTATCTTCAAAATACACTGCCAGCAGAACCACTGCATAGTGATAGTCCACTGTGTCTAGAAATCTCACTAGTTTTGTTCAGTAAGGAGTAGCTTCAGAAGGCACATGCTTTAACTCAACAGGGATACCTTGACACGACCAGGCCAATATATGTGAAATGTCTGGGGGGGGGGGTGGGGGGGGGGTGGGGGGGGGTGAGGGGTGAAGCATTAGCTTTTACCTGGTTTTGTCATGGATGACCTAAAAAATGTGGTGATGGGAACTATCCACCAAAGAATAAGCAGAAGCTGTTGCATTTCAGGTGCTGAACAGTGTACAAAGAATGATTACCTTTTACTATTATACCAGAATATGTCAATAGTACCAAAAATTCTGGAATTTGGGAGCAGGTCCCAAAAAGCTGATAAACTATTCAGGCATTCTGTAGGAAACATGCCATTACTATCCTGACTGATTTGTAGAAAGAAATAAACCTTCCATTAAACCTCTGGGCATAGTCGAAAATCAGAAGACCAACAAAACAAGTGTCTGAGCATTCTGGAAAGAAACTACTCTTCATGCAGTAGTACCAAGGAAATTGTTCTTTCCAGAAGATTTATCTCCATGTCACCCTTACAAAGACCTATATAAATGTTACAGAAACCGTCCTTTAAAACGTTATTACAAAGAAGGAAGACTAGAAGAAAGAAAGTTGAAGCAGGAATACCTCATATTCACAATTGCTACTACTACTCATAGTAGCAGTCAAATAATGATACTATTACTACTATTTGCTAACGGATGCCACTCAGAGGGCCAAATTTTTCAACAGAATGTCCAAAGAGGTAAAGATATGAAATAACTCATCTCCTACATGACTTCAGGCAAATAAGTTGATCAGGGCTAGAAGATGGTGTTCATGAAGTTCTGCTTAAGAAGTTGTGCAGTGGACACTGTGCTAGTCAAGTTTAGAGATATCATCAGAAGTTCTCCATGACTAAATATTTCTTCAATTTCCTGGACTAGGAAAATATTTTGGGGTCTTCCTAAAACGTTTTTTTTTCTTCATTTTACTGGTGAAAGGGGAGGTGGGAGAACGAACAGTGGATCATAGATTGAATAATTAAGATATTTATGTTTTGACTAGAATATTTAGCTTGGTCAGACCCCAAATAGTTCATTTCACTATTTAAGAGCTGAGATAGATGAAAAATTGAGTAAATTAATTCTAAAATTATTTTTCCTTTTAAACTGGGTATTTAAGGATTTTAATTTGGAAGCTATTTGACATGATTTTGCAGATAGTATTATTTTACAGGAGTCAATGGAAAAATGAATTTGATTAATATGATACATTGTTATTAATTTATTTATTTTCCGAAAAAGGTTTTTAGTTAAATAGAGTATCATGGCCATTATCTCATCTTTCCCTTGGTACCTTTTTTATTTATGATTTATTTGTCTCAGAACACTGGAACATAACCTAATGAATAAAATCTTGCAGAGATTAGGATCTAATGCCTCACCAGCAGATGATGTGCTGTTGTACCTTCTAAAAATTGCAAGTAGACTATAGGAAGGACCATTAAAATGCTACCATTTTTTTTAATGGAAACACAATCAAACCTCATTCAGGAATTTTCATATTATCATTTTATATGAGTGTCCTAATGCTGTTTTAATTTTGCAATGTTGATTTCAAATGATAGTGTGAAAAAAAACCCCACAAACAATAATGGGTCTTATATTGTCATTGTAAGAACTTCTATTCCACCATTACAGAGATCATCTTCTGGCAGTGCTTTTGCATATTAACAGTGCTTCACTGGATGAAATATACGCTGTAAAATTCCAACCACCCATTAATATATTAATCTTTCTCTAAGATACTATATAGCAAGAACTTTATGTATTAATTCTGTACTTTTTTTACTGGGTTCTTCAGAGTCAATATATTAATATTGAAACTGTTTTGATAAAACAGTGCACTTTTACTTTCCCATTGAAATATATTTATTAAAACAATGTCCTTATTACTATATTGGCCATAAAATTCTAGTTGTCATATGACACTTTAATTAGATTTAATATATGAAAGAAAAATAAAAACACCTATGCACTGTTCTAGATATTTCAGCAGAATTAATTCATAGTACATTAAATTAGAACATATTGAATAATAATTTCACACAGGACCTCAAACATTTCAGAAACTCCCCTCCTGAATATTTAAATGAATGATAGTATAAATAAATACTGACTTTTATGCCTGAGGGTTCTACATAAATATTTCAGTCTATTTATCCAAAGTGTTACAATGTCTGTTTAACAAGAACAATAAGAGAGAGTACAGTAAGACTAGAAATCTTTTCTCTACTCTGATTCATATATAGCAGACCTTTTAATAGCATACATATATGCTTAGTTATTGATATGCTTAACTAAAGTAATTGCTTTTGAAATTATTATTTCAGGTCCAGAATTTTGTGAATAGTGATCTGGGTACTCTTAAAAAACCCTATAAAACCAAAGAAAAACAATATTTACTCACTCTGAACCTTACTCAGCATTAACCTAGAAATATAAATACATGTACCTTTAAATCCACATTTTAAATATTTACATGAAAAAGACTGTACAATCATACAGCTGCTATATGTCATTGTCTTTGATTACATTCAATGTTTTGAAGATATCACTGAACAGACTATATTATATTTGAAATTCCAGGTCTTCAAAAACCATAGGCAAAGTGAACAGTTTTTAGTACTTAACCTGCTTCCTGGATGACAGCATTTGCTATAAAGAAATTAGTCCTTCACATTATGAATGTGTTAGAAAAGAAGAGTCTTCAACTAGAATAATTATATAGTCAAAGCATCCTCCTGGTACTTTTTGGATTAATTCTTTCTATCAAACAGATTGATGAGATGAAGACAAAATAAAGTGATAATCAGTGACTTAATACAGAAAAGTTATAGGGATAGTTTTCATGATGTCGGTGTGCCATCTTACTCTTCTTTGATCAAGTAATGCTAACGTGCTTGATCTTGGTGTTTAATTCAGCTGCCCTTTGTCCTGCCACAACCCATTACCAACACCATTTGTACTGCAACCCTATAGAAATGTATTTGGTTTCCCTTGAGTAGCCATTCACAACCTTTGATTTCACACTCTATCAGCTTTAGATCAGATATATTTCCCTGAGTATGGGACTGCCTTTTTGATAGATAACTCCTGCCTTGGAAAGTCTTCGTTCCTGAATCAAAGCCTGACAGCTGGGTTAGGGCCAGTTCTTTCATTGCTGTATATGTTACTGGAAGAAATTCAGGGTCACTTGTCAAACTACCATTCCTTAGGGTAAAAGAGTGGTTGACCATCAGCTTTCTGCTGTAAATGGATTGTTTAAAGCCATTTAATAGTAATGGTAGGGAGAATGCACTGAACAGATGGGCTGGATGTTTGTGCTAGAGTAAAATTGAAGATAAAAGCAAGAGCTTCTTTCTGTTAGACAAAGTGTAATGTATAAACATATACATAAACATATAAACTTATACGTAAACATATACATGTCTGTCAAAGCATAAATTCCCATGTTAATGTTTTGTGTGACCTATTAAAAACCAATGTCATCATTTAACCTAAAATTTGTCAACTTGCCAAACAGATAAACAAAACGGAAACTCAGCTGAAGGCCTGAATCCACTTTTGAGTCCCTGAATCCAGAAATATGTGAAGTGATTGGAGAATGTCTGGTGGAGATAGCATGATCCAAGGTCAAGGAAACATGAACTTTAAGGGAAGATTAAATGGACTGTAGTTGTTCAGAGACAGAAACAAAAGTCAAGAGGCAACATGATTACAGCCTTCAAATGGATCAGTCTTCTGCAAAGAGGAAGGGAACTCTGAAGCTGAAGAACAGATTGTTTGGGAAGTCTCTTCTGGTCTGCAATGAAGGCAACAAGTTCTGAAAGGTAAAAAGAAGTCCCAGGTCATGTATCGGGGAGAAGTGAAATAGATTGCACAAGTACAGTGGGAGGCCTTGGACTGTGGTGTAGTGGGACTGCTTACTGCAGTTCCTAACAGGAAGAGAAGAGATGCAGACAAGTTGGTCTGATGCACAGATGTATCATAAAGCATCAGCCTGACATTTGGTTCTTGTTATCTCAGAAATAAAACCAATTTCTGTCATGATGGGAAAACTTACAAGAGAAGTTGTATCCACCATGCAACAAGCATAAGAAAAGGCAAGTAAAAGAAAAAGGATTATAAATTTCCCAAACTTTACCACTGGGCCATTGCTAACAAAATACAGGCAAATATTTGACAGCAACAACACTTCTGTAGCTGATCATGTCTTTGAGTAGGATATTACCATAGATAAACTTTGGAGGAACCTGCCAGTACTGGGACACAGTGATCATCTAGTCTCGCACAAAAGAGTAGGTTCATAAGCATGACTGATCTTTTTATGTGATGAATTAATCTGATAGAATATGAATTGAGAGTATAAGAGGTCAAAGTGAAAAGTGTATGGATGCTGAAGGTTCCTCCATATGGTACCTTAGACCCTCCTTTTGTCATCTGGAACACAGCTGTCTCTAGCAGTTTTATTTTTGATACTTCAGTTCACTACTTTGCATTTTGACCCTTTCAAAAGGGATGAAAGAATGACCTAGAGCTCAGAAGGTAATGCTCTTAGAAAGCTGGTTAATCCTTCATAGATAAGAACTGCACTTATGATGCACCTGACAACATGACCTCTAAAACATCCATATTCCTGATACCTGCACAAATTTAGCCATTACCTAGAAAGGAAGCAAAGGATTTTACACAGCCACCTAATCTTCTCGTCTGAGTTCATTTAATGATGCATTTTTTATCTTGTATTCAAAATACAAATAGATAATAGTCTGATACCAAGATTTGACTTTCAGATATTACTAATGTAAGAACTACAATGGTAACCCAAACATGGTTTGCAGTAAATTAAGAATGTATATCAAAGAAGGACATGACAGTCTAGGTGGTTTTCAAATCTTGTGTTCATTGCCCGAGGATAATATATTCTCAACATTGTGGAGATTTGTCAAAAAAGAAATTTCACTGGTAGTGAGCAGATCTGCCAATAGCTTCATATGCAGGCTTTGGAATTACTTTGTTTCACACAAGTTTTCCTTGTTGTATTTGGTCTGGCTGGGATGCAGTTAACTTTCCCCGTAGCAGACTTCATAGTGCTGTACTCTGTATCTGTAGCTAGAATGGTGTTGATAATGAACCAGTGTTTTGGCTACTGCTGAGCAGTGCTTGCAGAGCATCAAGGATGTCTCTCCAAACCACACCCACCCCGAAAAAGGCTGGGGGTGAGTGTGAGGTTGGGAGGGGGCATAGCCAGGAGAGATGACCCAAACTGACCAAAGGAATATTCCATACCATATGACATTGTGCTCAACAAAAAAAAAGGTAAGAAAAAGAAGGAGAGGGAGAGGCATTTGTTATTAAGCTGTTTGTCTTCTGAAGCTGTGTGTGTACTGAGATCCTACTTCCCAGAAAGTGGTTGAACATCACCTGCTTATGGAAAGTAGGGAATAAGTCTTTTTGTTTTCCTTTGCTTCTGAACATGGCCTTTGCTTTGTTTTCTTAAACAGCCTTTATCTCAACCCAGGAACTTTTTTGTCTTATTTTCTCTCCCTGTCCTGCTGAAGGAGAGTGACTTAGTGAGCACCTGGCAGTCAGCTAAGGTCAATCCACCACAGTTGGCTTTGGCACTCAATGTGGAGCTTTCAAGGAATTTGAGGTAAGGATAGGAATTGGGAGAAGTAATGGACAAAATGTGGACTGAACATTGTGGGAAATTTTTGTTATTGCAAAGTAGTGAAGGGACGAGTGATGGAGTATGCATAAATCGTCCGCCTTTATTGGTGTTGTGATGCTGTTATTTTGATTCTGATGTAGGGAATTCTTTTGTTGATGTATGTGAAGTTTGTGAAGATTATAGACTGCAATGAATGTATATTTTAATGATAATTCGTAAATATGTTATTCACAAAGGTGAGGAATGGAATGTATTGAGTTTATGTGGAAATATTTTTGTAGTGGAATGGGCTTCAGGTGTGGCTTCTGTGAGGAGACACCAGAAGCTGCCTCCATGCTGGACAGAGACAGTTCCAGCCAGCTCTCAGATTTCTGTGTAGGTTACTGGAATCAGCACTTTGAACATTTGCTTTTTTGGATGGGCTATTCCATCCACCCAAGATAAAGGAATTATTGTTCTGATGCTGGTAAGAGAGATCCACGGCTAGGCTACTGAATTTTGAAGCTTAATTCCCAGCAGTGTCAGCTCTGCTTAGTGCCTCCAAGACACATACTGAAGATGTATTCTGTGAGCAATTTACACTTTGTATCATGATTTCTTGACCCAAGAATTTCTGGAAGTAAGAGAGGATGTGCTTCAGTTTTCCTTTTTTCTTTCTCTATGCATGCTTTATTAGCAACAGTTGGATGCAGGATGCTGGTCAAGAAGAGTTTTTGATTCAACCTCTAGAGCCATTCCTGTTAGGTCTGCTGCTGCCACAGAACCTCCTTCTGTATCTTCTCAGTCTTCAGAGAGGAAGGTGTGAGCATCAGAGCCAAACCACATTGCAAATGTAAGGGAGAAATTTGGAAGACAGCTCTCACCTTACTCCAATTTTGTTTTGCCTTAGACAAGACTCTATTAGCTCACATATTTAGACTTCAATAATAGTTAAAGTGTCTTCAGTTCAGGCACACTCAGGGCCATTCAGTCATCCAGGTCTCAGGGATAATATTGTTTTATTGTATTGTATTCTGTTTTAATAAAAATGTAAACACTGGCACATGACTGAAACACTAATGTATCTGCCTATCCACTCTATTTCTCTCCCTGATTGAAAAATGTCATAGGAGACTTCTCTTTTGTAAATTATTTCTACCAGTTATAATCTCTAAGCAGATCTGGATTATTTTTCTCCCTGTTTGCTAAAAAGGATGAATAATTAACTCTCAACTTTCTTAGGGTTTCAATCACTGAGTTTAAAAAAAAAAATTTAGAAAGTTATTTCATACATTTACAGGACAATTGTGAAGGATAACATTCAGAGAAGATGTGTACATATGACACCAACACATCATTTTCCCTTGGGACAACTATAACTACTGGTTACTACCGTTTCAAAGGTAAAATATGTTTTATTTCTGTAACTGAAACATTTAATATGGAAATTGTCAGATGCATTCATTCCATTTTCTGCACCACTCTTCAAAGTGGAACTTCATTTTAGATGTAGTGCTTTGCACAAATTATATGAAATTATGAATGAATGAATGATTATGAATGAAATACCAGTGCCATTGTAATTGGTGGAACAAAAATTGTTCCTTACCAATCATACGTAAAAGTTCATTACAATAAAAATTTGGTTAAATACTGCTTCTAACTTATCTTTTTTATTTAATGTTTTTATAGTACAGTGTTCCCATGAAAATGAAAGACACTGGCTTAGTTTCTAATGAATATTTTTAGATAATAGGAGATTCCATCTGATATTAAAATTGATTAAAAAGAACCTAATCAGAGGATCTATGCTCACCTATTGATCAGAAGCAATACTAACCATATTACTACTGTTGGTCAGTACAGAGAATGTTGTAGATAGGAGCTTCAGGATTTCTCTGCAGACAGGATCTTCCAAGAAATCATGGACAGACTGATGGTAAATTATTTTGTGCTGAAAAATAACTTCAGACAAAATATTTTAATTATTTATTGAAGAATTATTTTTGTATTACATAGTGTGAACCAGTTCAACCTCACAGTGTTCACCAAGCACCAACAATATTAAAAATAGATAGCCTGACATGAGAATTAACATTGAAAAATATTTTTTCCCATGTCCATAAGGAAAAAATAACCCAGTTAAACTGATTTGACTTAGACTATCACATTTCTTAAAAAATAAGTATAATTTGTTTCTGTATATTCATTTAGTTTAGCCTATTTCAAGGTTACATTGATTAAATTAATAGGAGCCTTTAACGTCTGTGTTTAATGAAAACACATTACCATTCTAAATTAATATCTTTTTATTTATGTAACACACAATTAAAAATAATTCAAAACAGGAAGGTTCCTGAAGGGGTTCTCTTTTATTTAACTTAACCCACTGTTTCAAATCTCTGTGTGAAAAACCTCTGTAACAGAAATTGTGTACTGCAACAGAAAAAATCAGGCTGTGTTTCTGCCTTGTTCCTTATCTAGAGTAATTGTACTGATGTTAAGAGTGTAATTCTGTATTCAGACAGGGCAGAAATGTCTTTGTTTGAATAATGGATGATTTTCGTTTCTTTTAAACTAATTTAGAATCTCATGTATTCTCAACCATTGCAATATGATCCTCAGATCAATAGTATACTTTCTTGTATTTATCACTGCAAACCTTTTAAAGTCACAAACAGTTCATAAGAAAAATAAACATCACATTTAACCCTATAATGCTTTTCTTCTTCATACTTTCTGGTCAGAAACCCTTATGTCTATTTTTACAGCAGTCAGATATTAAACTTTTCTTTGAAATACTTCCATATACTTTCTCTGCCTCTTCATAAAAATTCACAATATTATCACTTCATAAAATTGCTCCTAAAAAATCTGATATTTAAATTTGAAATGTGTCTTCTGTAAGGATGATTTCCACTATAGGTACATATAGGGATGCTCAAAAGTCCTTGAAAAACAATAAAATGTTCCCATTTATTTGCATTATCTTCAGATCAAAGCTCAAGTCTTTAGGAAACAAAACTGAGATTGTATGTTTTGGTCCTTATCCTCACTTCAGTACAATCAATATGTTTGCTAAGCAAAGGACCAAACTAGTGTCATAAACTCTAACTTTTAATGGATAAAGAGCATTACAGGTTACATTTTAAATCTTGTCTTGGAAAGCTGATTCTTTTTACAGCCTTATGATCTCCTATTTGATCATCAGTTGAATAGACTTATGGAGACTCTCTCGAGTTAACAAGATTTGTCTCTATGTTTTTTCTTTATTGTTAATATTAGACCCTTATTATTTTTCTTCACAAGAGTTAATGAAATAGCAAAAACTCTTGGCAATATTACTGCTAATATATATACTGAATTATTTGGACTTTGATGTGGCGATTTTCCCTACACTCATCTGAGAGTATGCAGAGAAGTGGCAGATATTAGCAAAAATGTTTGCAAATTGTAAAGATACACCAGATTACAGCTGAAATAATTAGCTTTTTGAAAACTCATACTGATAAATACATCACTCACTGTCTTTTATTCTACTATTTAAAATGCTTCAACCATCAACCAGAGAGCAGAACTACTGTGTTTGACTTTGCATGGCTACATAGAAAACATAGCTAGTCATTCACAGCCAACTTGTCATGGAAACTATTTATTGAAACTATTCAAGGAATAACTAAACCCAACAATTTCCAAATGAACATTGCTGTCACTTCACAGTCAGTTTGGTAACAGAGAATGATTATGACAGATATTAATTAACCTTGACTATCTCTGCTATCAAAATTTTATTCCACTGGAGTTAGTTTCCTGCAGCATTAATTTTATTAAATTAGGAAAAGAAAATAAGATATGATCTGAAATTCTCTTGAAAGTCAACTGTAATAAACAGTGAGTAACAGTTTATCCTATTATTTCCAAGAGCACCAATAACAATGAGGTAATATTTTGTCATCTCACCTGCAGATTATTAATATAACTGAGTTATACTCTTACTGAGATTTTGAACAGCTCATTTTATTTCCTAAACAACTTTCCTTTAGTTCCACTAATTATATACCCAATCCCAAATTTTTGCTCCTAATCTCGAAACACATCTATTTTGTAGGATAGATGGGCAGAAGCCTTTCTTTAGATCATCTGATATCTGAAATTAAAACCTGAGAATTAGGTTTAATCTAGAAATTGAACCTAAAATTCCCTTAAGTTTTGGGCTATTGAGTATTTTACATATCCGGGCACATGTTGCTTCCAAGAACCAGCCCCAAACCCCCAAAACTTCAGACACAAATCTGTATGCTTGAATGAATCTTATATCTATGTGCTGATGAGTAATAGGCTATGATAAGCACCAAGTACATCATTTACAGATAATGAACTTTGACCAGTGCCACTGAGCTCCTAATATAATTTGCAAAACTTTTTTTAATAGTATAGGGAAAGCTGTTTGTCTCAAAGTACTAAGCAAGTTTGTGAGATTGGTATTTACAGATTTTTTTATTTATGTGTTGAAAATTGTCAGAGGACTGAAGTGTAGAATTGCTAGATATCACAGTGCTGAAGTTGTGGAAGCCTGGCTTTCAGTCTGAATCTTAGTCTGCAAAAGTGCTTTTTAAAAGTTCAGTGATAAGAAAAGTTAACTGATAAGAAATGTTAAATATAGTGGTTTCTTTGTTCTTTAGATCATCTCCAGACCTGTGGTGCCTAGACTCTAGAGGGTTTCTGTCCATTTAGGAGACAAATCTCTTTTTTTTGTGTGTTGTTGGACAGGGTTTTCTTCTAAGAGAACCTGTGGTTCCTGAGGGACCTTATCTGAAAAATTGGGTCAGGCATAGCAGGTGTGTCTGTGCTCTATCAGTGCCCAACAGTCATCTTTTCATTTGTGAGTGTTTATTATCTAACACAGAAACAGTCCTGGAAGCAGAATGCAGTATTTTTAACTAAAAATGTTAGATGACAGAAGCAGGATTCTTCAATTAGAAGAATGATTTAATGAACTTTGACCTTATGAACTTTGTTCAACTTCACCAGAAGAAGGGTGGTTAGCAAGCAGCACTATCTACCTTGCTCCCCCACTACATACAAATAGTTTCAATTTGTTTAAGGCCATTCCAATTATAAAGGTGTAGGTTTGAGTCTCTAAAGTTAGGAAGACAACTCAGCTTGTGTTTCTTACTTCATGGGTATGATACAATAATGGTGTTTTGTGAATGGTGTCTAACTGCAATTTTTATACAGTACTTACAACTTCATACTCTAACTTATCTTGGCTATGCTCTGGGCACACTTCTTGCATGGGTCCCTTAATGGACACAGATGCTGCTCTTCGATGTTTCTGATTCTAGCAGTGTTTAGGCAGGATTTAGGTACCTATCTTCCTACAATAAGGTGAATCTGGGTCAAGATTAACAAACAATGCTGAAGATACCTAAAAATTCTTGAAGTACATAATTGAGTGCAGAAACCCATTGAGTAGCTCTTCTGTTCTACATTGTGTGTAATTCATTATATAGATCTGGCTCTAGATACTTTTGCTTTTGAAACTTATGAGAGACAAATCATGATAATAACCTCTTTGCCATTTTTATAGTCAATTAAATCATTCATGAATTTAACACCATCAGCAGTACTAAGGGCTGAGCTGGCTCCTGACTTGAACCTCACCTAACATTTTGTCAGAATGTGAACACAGTTATATTTTCAGCCAAAATGACTGGCTCCTGGAAGTGTGCTCACTGGAGGCTGCTTCTAACACTGAGAACTAGCACGTCTTACCAAATTGGCTGTGACATGGATGTGGAAGGAAACAAGGAACTGTACAGCAGTAGGGTTGCTACTGCATTACATGACAAGGATTCTGCATGCCACATTATACCCAGCTAACAAAGGTCAGGGAGAGACTCAAGTTCCCTTAACTCTCTGATAAACTCCTTGTTCTCCCCATCCTGAAACAAATGGTTGAAATATAAATGGAAGAAAAAAAAAGATGTAGGGATATATATGAAAGTAAATAAAAGTCTGGATAAACATCCAAACAGGTAAAAAATATACAGTTTGAAATGACAGTAAAAAAAGTTTATATTAATTACATTGAGCAGATAGTCTGTGGAGAGTTTGATAGCTTACAAGGAAATTACAGCTTGTACTTAATTAAAATGTTTTTTAGGTGGATGAAGAAAATGAAATTTTTGTAGTTAATAAAGAAATGGGTAACAACATACTCTGACTCACCTTATCAGACAAAGAATGTCCTTGTTCTTTTAGAGATGCTTAAATGACAGTACTTATAGAAGAACCTTATCCTTATATTAGACTCTCTGCCAATGTTTGATGATAAGCTCAGGGGAGCTCTCCTCCAAATAACAAGGTGCAGAAAGGCTTTTCTAAATCAATTCATAAAACTTATAATGTGTAAACCAAACTTTGACATAACTATTTGGCCCAGTGTAACACTGTCTATTTTAAGGGGTTTTTTTTTCTTTGTTATATACAGATAATGGGGGGAAAAAAGTACAAAGAAAAACAAAACTTAGTAATAAATATCTAGAACTTTATGGAGCTTGTTACTGATGTTCTCTGAAAAAAAAGCTTGACATCATAAAAAAGTTTAGGGTTCAGATGAACACCAAAATTTTTATCCAGTAAAATTAAAGTTCTCATATGAAATATTCAGTTGGAAATCTCACACAGAAAAGCCTTCTTACAGAGTTTTGTAGCAATTGTGTTTATAAGCCCAGTTGCAAATAGAGTGCTGAAAGAATAAATATCACAAATGTCTGTAAAATTCTACTTCCCCAGCCACCTGAGGCAAATAAAAAATTCATGAGCACAAGTAATATAATATAATTAGGAGTTTGTTTTCTTTTTCATTATTAGTATCACTGTAGTACAGGGCAAACAAGAAAAATTTTAGTTCAAACTGTTGTTTTCATAAACTTTGAAAAATACTCACTATTTCAGCACTTCCGGGATCTAAAATTTTAGCTTGTGCTAAGCTACTTGCCTGTATTTGGGGATATTTAAATACTGTTCACATACTATAGTGTTGCTTAAACTGATGAAGAATTCTTCTCAGATATAGAAAACAGAATCAGAGTGCAATTGCTAAATGATTATGTGCCTTGTGTCACTAAACTGCAAATTCCACCTCACCCACATTTGTCCCAAGCTAACCTCTTGTGGTGGCCCATCCTGCCTTCTTGTTTCTACTCTGTTCCCATGTGTAGGCAGTGCTCTGCTCCATCCCCAAAGGTGAAGGCTCTTGCTCTTCTGCTGGCTTCTATTCTAGTCATGAGAGAGGGTGAAGACTGCAGGTCCCCAGGACATACAGAGGCTGAGGATTTATGCAGTTCAGTAACATCTAAATGTCTCTCTCTGAGAAAGAGAGGCAGCATCAAAAGTTTAGGTATTAATAACTGCCCAGACTCATGAGGTAAGGTAACCTGGATTTCTCTTGGAAAAAAAGCATGATGAGAAAACCTTGTAGTCTCTGAGGAACTCTGAGGACTGGCTTCAGCAGTCAAAGATAACAAGAAATGTTTCTATAAGTACGTCAACAGCAAAATAAAGACCAGGGAGAGCATCCATCCCCTGCTACATGTAGGAGAAAACATGACAACGAGCGATGAGGAAAAAGGTTGAGGTGTTTAACGTCTTCTTTGTCTCAGTCTTTAATAACAAGACTAGTTGTATTGGGGGAATCCAGCCTCCTCAGCCAGAAGACAGAGACTGGGAAAATGACCCCCTCACAATCCAGGAGGAGATAGTGACATACTGCATCACATAGACATACACAGGTCTATGGGACCGGATGGGATACAACCAAGGGTGCTGAAGGAGCTGGCTGGGGTGCTCACCAAGCCACTTTCCATCATTTACCAGCAGTCCTGGATAACTAGGGAGGTCCTGACAGATTGGAAATTGGCCAATGTGATGCCCATATATAAGAAGGGTCGGAAGGATAATCTGGGAAATTACAGGCCTGTCAGCTTGACTTCAGTGTCCAGGAAGCTGATGGAGCAGCTCATCCTGAGTACCATCATACAACACATGTGGGACAAACAGATGATCAGTCCCAGTCAGCATGGGTTTATGAAAAGCAGGTCCTGCTTGACAAAACTGATCTCCTTCTACAACAGGGTGACCTGCTTATTGGATGAGGGAAAGGCTGTGGATGTTGTCTACCTTGACTTCAGTAAGGTCTTTAACACCATTTCCCACAGCATTCTCCTGGTGAAACTGGCTGCTCGTGGCTTGGATGGGCACACGCTTCACTGAGTGAAAAACTGGCTGGATGGCCGGGCCCAAAGAGTTGTGGTGAACGGAGTTAAATCCAGTTGGCGGCCAGTCACAAGTGGTGTCCCCCAGAGCTCGGTTTTGGGGCCACTCCTGTTTAACATCTGTACTGTTGATCTAAATGAGGGGATCTCGTTTGCAGGTGACACCAAGTTGGGTGGGAGTGTTGATCTGCTGGAGGGTAGGGAGGCTCTGCAGAGAGATCTGGACAGGCTGGAGCGATGGGCTAAGGCCAACTGTAGGAGTTTCAATAAGGCCAAATGCCGGGTGCTGCACTTGGGCCACAACAACCCCCAGCAGCGCTACAGGCTTGGGGAGCAGTGGCTGGAGAGCTGCCAGTCAGAGAGGGACCTGGAGGTGTTGATTGACAGCCAGCTGAACATGAGCCAGCAGTGTGCCCAGGTGGCCAAGAAGCCCAATGGTATCCTGGCTTGTATCAGAAGTAGCGTGGCCAGCAAGGACAGGGAAGTGATCTTACCCCTGTACTCGGCACTGGTGAGGCCGCACCTCGATTCCTGTGTTCAGTTTTGGGCCCCTCACTACAAAAAGGACATTGAATTACTCGAGCGTGTCCAAAGAAGGACAACGAAGCTGGTGAAGGGTCTGGAGCACATGTCGTATGAGGAGCAGCTGAGGGAACTGGGGTTGTTTAGACTGGAGAAGAGGAGGCTGAGGGGAGACCTCATCGCCCTCTACAACTACCTGAAAGGAGGTTGCAGAGAAGTGGGGATGAGTCTCTTTAACCAAATAATAAACGATAGGACAAGAGGTAATGGCCTCAAGTTTCGCCAGGGAAGGTTTAGACTAGATATTAGGAAGTATTTCTTTACAGAACGGGTTGTTAGGCATTGGAATGGGCTGCCCAGAGAGGTGGTGGTGTCCCCATCCTTGGAGGTGTTTAAGAGTCGGGTTGACATAGCGTTTAGGGATATGGTGTAGTTGGGAATTGTCAGTGTTACATTAATGGTTGGACTAGATGATCTTCAAGGTCTTTTCCAACCTAGATGATTATGTGATTCTGTGATTCTAAAATCTATGGTTTTGGCAGGTTTGCCTAGCTTAGCATTAGAAAAGCACATCATTTTTTTCTGAAGCAAAGTATACCACAAGATGAATTACATTCATGAGAAAGCTCAGTGTGTGTCCAACAGTGCTGTACCATTGTTGTGGTTTAGCCCCAGTCAGCAACTAAGCCCCACCTAGACACTCACTCACTCCCTCCCGCACCATGGTGAGATGGGGAAGAGAATCAGAATGATAAAAGGGAGAAAACTCATGGGTTGAGATAGACAGTTGAATAAGTGAAGCAAAAGCTGCACACACAAGCAAAGCAAAACAAGGAATTCATTCACCACTCCCCATCGGCAGGCAGGTGTTCAGCCATCTCCAGGAAAGCAGGGCTCCATTACACATAATGGTTACACCATCAATCCGAATGTCCTCCCCTTCCTTCTTCATCCCCCAGATTTATATGCTGAGCATGACGTCATATGGTATGGAATATCCCTTTGGTCAGTTGGGGTTGTCATCAAATAGGATAAAAGAACTTATCAACACCAATGGGATGTAGATAAGCAGACACTCCTTTACTAACGGCCGGGTGCATAGGTGAGTTGTCTCACTAACAACACACACCTAACTCATGTAGCATGCTGATTATATAGGATACAGTAATACACGATAAACAAGTTCTTATACATGAACATGATAATTCCTGTAACACATTTTCATATTCCCACCCCTTTCCGATCATGCACACTTGAGTCCTGAAATGAGTCAGAGGGGTGCTTTTGCAACCACCACGAACTACCATCCTAAAAGACCCTTCAATGTCCTTGTCTGAAGGACTTTGACTTACATTGCAATTTTATCATGCTTCGAGGCCCTTTCACAATGTATCTATTAGAACATCCTGGTCTACAGGGCAATAAATCATCCTTACTGAACAGCCTAACAATAGTACCTGGTCATGAGTCTTGTTCTCTGAATAGAAACCTGGTTAATGATTATTACCAGCCTATACGTCCTTAGCCTGGGACTTTACAAAGGACTTTGTAGAAGCATAACTTGTTGTACGGTTACTCTAAATCACTCCTTATTTAAATCCAAATCACCAAAAATCATTAAAATCAGCTCAAATTAATAACAAATCAGTAACAGGGTCAGTTGTCCCAGCTGTGTTTCCTCCCAGCTTCTTGTGCACCCCCAGCCTCCCCACTGGTGGGGTGGGGTGAGAAGCAAAAAAGCCTTGACTCTGTGTAAGCACTGCTCAGCAGTACTGAAAACATCCCTGTGTTATCTACATTGTTTTCATCATAAATCCAAACCATAACCCCATACTAGCTACTGTGAAGAAAATTAACTCTATCCCAGCCAAAACCAGCACAACCGTTCAGAACTACAGCAAAGGCAAGCAAGTTCATTGAAAGCATAGCTGCTGATACCTTTCACTAGTAATGTCTGGAGGTCCTCATACTTGAACTTTGCTCAATATCTTTTGTTCTGCTGAAGGATGAGTTTAAATGACAACGGAGACTGTATAAAAGAAAAAAAATAAAAGAAAAGATACCACAGATATACTGGTCAGAAGTGTCCCCTTGTCCCTCCCCCCATTCTTCTTCTAATGAAGAAATATTTGTAATTATGATATATTGTATAATATTTTTCAGAAACTACTAATTGTTAAACTGTTTGTAATCTAGACTTTTTTTTTTTTTCCTCAGTCTTCTTGGTCAAGGATTTTGGTAAATAGGCAAAAATGTTAATATTGCAATTAACTGTCACCACTAATTTAATTCTGAAGAAGAGATGACAAACAAAAATAATTCCTTCATATTCTGTGGGTATAGCTAATGTTAAATAAGCAATATCTGAAATGAAATGTTCATAAAAAAACTGGATTTTGTGGTGTCTGCATTTCCCATACAATTGAATTAATCAATACTTCTGATTAATTGAAGTTTAATTTCAGTTATCAGATTCCAAAACTTGGAATTTAATATAAAATAGATTCATTCTCAGGGCAATCTGAATTAATAATTTTGGTCTTCATATAGTGGGACTGTAAAAATAAAAAGGATGTTCTTAAAAAAAAAAGTAAAAAGCTTTTTCATCAGTTTCTAAGAATAACAGTTTCCCTTTCAATTAGCTCATTCTTGAACAGCAAGAAAAAACACAGAAGTAGCAGGGGGTTGGTCGGCACATGGAAGATTAAAGATAAAAAAATGCACTGGTCATTTTACACAGAATTGTTGAAAGAACTCAAATGCTCAAACACAAAGAAGCTGGATAGTAACAAAGAACAACTGAAAAAATACACAAGGAAAACAAGCCAAAACTTGTGGTCAAATTGAAGGTTAGATTGGCAGATTAAGCATCACGTGATTACGTCTAGGTGATAGTTCAGAAAGGCGTGTTATGGGAAGAGTTGTCTTGCTCATCAGTACAACCTGATGGTGAAAGATGGTCTGCGTTTAACAGTGGTGTGCTTAGGGTTTTAACTGCTGTTAGTGTATCTGAACTGGCTTTAATCTACTTATTGTTGAGTAAAAGAATATGTGGTAGAATTGTAACAAAATTTAATGTAGTTTTCTCATGTAGGTGAACTCTCAATGTAGATCTCTAAATCTGACCCACAACAATTTGCTATAGGGTTGCTTTTATATGGAATCTACTGAATATGAGATATCTGTTTATCTACTTCTGTTTCTCCCTGACATTTTTTTCCTGCATCTCTTTCCTATTTTTTCATGAAAAGCAGTTCACTTTTCAAACTATTCAGTGTTTTCTATAAGTTAATACTGCTGTTCTGCAACCTATTTCCTGTAATACATTTTTTTCCTCTGATGCTTAGAAATACTTTTAGAGGCTTTATTTTAAAATACAAAGGATATACAATTACATAAGATATTAAAGGAAGTCTTGTGCATACAGAAAATGAAAACTTCAGTGATCAGACTCTGCCTTTCACATCCAGAAGCAGAACATTCCCTGCAGTGCTTAATGCTTTACAGTAAATTCCAGATTTAGTACCTTTTCTTTCTACTGTTTCTAACATATTAGAAATTTTTTAGGTTCCATAACTATTTTTCTTTTTTATTCTTTTTCCTTTTCTGATTTGTACTTGTACTAAAATTCATGAAGAAATTGAAGAAGGTTGCTGGCACTTGCTGCATGGCAAGAGGGAATTAACTTAGAAATTTAACATGAGCAAGTGTCAGATTCTGCACCTGGGACAGGGTAATCCTGGTTGTAAGTACAAACTGGGGGACAAGAGGCTGGATAGCAGCCTCGCAGAAAGAGATCTGAGGTTTGCATTGATGGCAAGTTGAATATGAGTCAACAGCATGCACTGCTGACCAGTGATAACACATAAGGAAATGGAGTGAAGCTGAGTCAGGGGAAGTTCAGATTGGACATTAGAAAAGGTTCTTCACTGAGAGGGTTGTCAGCCACCAGAACAGGCTTCCCAGGAAAATGGTCACGCCACTAAGCCTGTCAGAGTTCAGGGAGCCTCTGGACATCACTCTTAGTCATATAGATATTCCTAAGTAGTACTGCAAGGAGCAGGGAGCTGGACTGAAAGTTCCTTATGAGTCCCTTCCAACGAGATATTCTATGATTCTATGAACTGTTTATCTTCACTTGGGTGTTACCAGTGTGTAGTAGTGGGCAGGCTGTTTGGAATGGTAAATGAAGAAGGTTTTAAAACACTTACCTTGCTTTGCCTAACCAGGGCAGAAGGTTTTATTGTCCTCTGGGTGTCATTGCTTGAGGTTTTTGGTGGTTGCTTCTCTCAGGTACTACAGCCATGACACTGGAGCATTGCAGAAGAAGACCTTCAACTTGAAAAAATGATTTCAGCATCCTGGATATCAACTTTGGATGAGTTCAGTTTTATGATTTCATTGTTTTGTTTTTAATTTCTTTGCTGTTTGAATTGTATAGTTACCATGAGTACTGTGAACTGTACAATTCTTTTGTTAACAAAGTAAATGACGATACTGCTTTCATTCATAATAAAAATTTTAGTAAATATTTTCTATCAGCACTTACAGTTTAAAACATTTTTCTTGCAAAATTGATGACTCTACTTAAATCTTTCAATCTTATATCTTTATTAAAAAGGAATACAAAAATTAAGTGTTTTGTCTACTAAGTAAAAAAAGATGGGTTGGATTAATACTAACCTGACCACATTAAGTGAAAATATGAATAAATAATTTAAATATTTTCTGTGCTACATTTATCATAATTTCAGGTGTTTATTAAGATTCTTCTAGTTGATGGTTTTCAGAAGCACTTGAATTCCCTGTAATTATGCTTATTTAAAAAAATATGTGTAGCTTATAACTCCATAAAAAGCTCTACTCCATATTTATTCTCCTAAACTACCTATTTTTCTTAGCAACTTTGGCTGGATGCTTGCACTCAAAGAGTTGCAGTCAATGGCTTGATGTCCAAGTGGACACCAGTGAGACATGGCGTTCCTCAGGGTTTGGTGTTGGGACTGGTGCTGTTTCACATCTTTGCTGGCGACATGGACAATGGGATTGAGTACACCTTCAACAAGTTCACCGATGACACCAAGCTGTGTGGTGCAGTTGACACGCTGGAGGGAAGGGATGCCATCCAGAGAGACTGACAGGCTTGAGAGGTGGGCCCGTGGAAACGTCATGAAGTTTAACAAGCCCAGGAATAAGGTCCTGCACATGGGTCAGGGGAATCCCAAGCACAAATACAGGCTGGGTGATGAGTAGATTGAGAGCAGCCCTGAGGAGAAGGATTTGGGGGTACCAGTGGATGGAGAACTGACTATGAGCCAGCAATGTGTGCTCCCAGCCCAGAAAGCCAGCCATATCCTGGGCTGCATCAAGTGTGGCTAGGAGGTCAAGGGAGGTGATTGACCCCCTCTACTCTGGTCTCGTGAGACCCCACCTGGAGTACTGTGTTCAGCTCTGGGCCCCCAGGATAAGGAAGACACAGACCTGCTCAAGCAGGTCCAGAAGAGGGCCACGAAGATGTTGAGTGGGCTGGAGCAGCTCCCTTAAGAGAACAGTCTGAGACAGTTGGGGTTGTTCAGCCTAGATAAGAGAAGGTTCCAGGGAGACCTTATAGGGACCTTTCCAGTACTTAAAGGGAGCTTTAAATGAAAAATGGGGAAGGACTCTTTATCAGGGAGTGTAGCAATACGACAATGGGTAGTGGCTTTAAACTGAAAGAGGGTAGATTCAGATTAGATATAAGGAAGAAATTCTTTACTGTGAGGGTGGTGAGGTGCTGGAACAAGTTGCCCAGAGAGGTTGTGGATGCCCCCTCCCTGGAAGTGTTCAAGGCCAGGTTGGACAGGGCTTTGAGCAACCTGATCTAGTGAAAGGTGTCCCTGCCCATGGCAGGAGGGTTGGAACTACATGATCTTTAAGGTCCCTTCCAACCCAAACCATTCTATGATTCTATGATTTTATCTTCTTTCTAAACCGTTTCCCAATTCACCAGTGTTTCTTTACTCAATATGCAATGTTTTTTCCCAACTTAAAACTCATATTTTATTTTTTGATAATATGTAGCAAGTTTACTAAATACTTTCAGCTATTGAAATGTTTATTGTATGTTAACAAATAAGAAACCTTCATAGTTCTTTCAATAACTCTATTGAATTAACATTTTCTAATTTGTTGGACTTCGATAATTTTTTATTTTAGTAGTATGTTTTTAAGTTAAGATTTGTCTCTGAACTTATGAAAAGAACGTCTTTGCAAAACATGTGCTTTGGAAGGATGGGGAAGCCTGCCTGAGTGCTATGGGAATGTGAGAAGTTTGGTTTAACATACAGTCACACTGATCACCTTGCATTGCCATATAGGTGCCTTATTTTATTGGTTTGTGAAGGTAGTCACAGCTCCCCTAGACAACAGCAAAAAATAATTTACCTATTGATTGGGCAGTTCCAGGAGCACTTTTAAATACTGTTTGGGTAGAGCAAAGGAGCATTAGAGGTGTCTTATGACTTGAATGGATCTCAGTGATCCAATTTTTTAAAAGATGTTGCTGACCATTTTATTTTCTACAATAATTACAAAGCAAAAGATGTTAGTGAGAGGATACATGTAACATACGATCATAAAAGAATCTTTGCTGTGGTGCAGCTCAAAGAAGCACATCTAGATAGTTTGCCATAATCACACAATGAATTACACTGTATTAATCTGTTGCTATGAAGTGATGGAAATTTTAAACAAATGGTTCTTAAGGCTGATACTTATTTGGAAGGGTATGTGTCTGTTTTGAAAGGCAAAGTAAAGAAATTGTTATGTTCACAAAATAAAAATTTATTCAGGAGTAATGAACATAATGAAAAGAATTATGAAAAGTAACTATTACAGCAAATAAAACCGAGTAAAGCATATATTAATTTTTTTGTACATAAAAGATATGTAAACCAACAAATAGATATTTTGATATATTAACTTTCTCTTTAGATCATTTGAAGACAAAAAGAATACAGCTTTTTTTTCTAAGTTATGAAAAGAAATTATTTTGTCAAAATGAAAGAGAAGATAAAGCTTCATTCAGATGTTTCCTTTGATGGTATCTGATTTGGGTTTAGATTGTTCTTTTTTTTTTCAACTACAGATCAAAGAATAAGCAGTGCCACCATCTTTCAGTGCCTATAGATACAGATCAAATTGTCTGTATCTATAAGCTGTATCTATAGACAATTAATTGTCTGTAATTTTGTACAAAGTGTTATGAAGAATACTTGAAATGAAATTTTGATCAAGATTATATCAAACAGCAAATGGAAGTCCATAAGAAGACCAGCCACAATCTGTACTATCACTTCTGTTCAGTTCCAGGCAAAAAAAAACCCCAAACCCAAAGCATCCTTAGCCAGAAGCAAATCACTTTTATACCTTTCCACAACTGGGTTTATGTACTGAAATCTGGCTATGAAAATAACATTTTCTGAGGAAGGATCTTGGACTGCAAAATCAAGGCATATTACTTATGAATACATTAGATGCACTGGTTTTTTTCCTAAAAGTCTTATAGTTTGGATGACCAGTTACTAGATGGTTCACTTCAAATTTCCTATGTATCTTCTTTAAAAGCTTTTATATTGGGTACACTGTGTATAATTTATGTTTGTAATGCACAGATTTATGTTGCTATAAATTCTATCTGCACTGCAAAAAGTCTGCATTTGGGAATATTATTTACTTGTTTATATTTTTCTCCTTTTTGTGAATGTGCCTTTGACAGATAGTGCACATATTGTTAAAGTAAAATTCTACTTCAAATGACAATTCATTTCTCTCAGCCTACAGGCATCCATGGTATCTTTAGAGGGGAAGGTCTTATAAAAAGGATGTGCAAAGGGAAGTTGCATGATCTCTAAAGAAAGCAATGATGTAAAACATATACTGTATTGCCTTTTTTTTTAGTAGAACTTATTTGGATGGCATTAATTTTGGAACATATCTGGACTCCTGAGAAAGCAGCCACTCTCACTTGGTGGGATTTTCATTACTACATATATCTAGACCATTTATTCTTCACATCTGGTATCATGTACGTAGCTTCTACTAACTTTTGGGGTGTGTCTCTAATCAAGGAGGTTTGTACCTCTATGGTACTTATACCAATGACTTCAGGCATTTGGTTGTTTTCTTTCTTTCTTTGGCAGTTCATCCCATATTGCTACTTAAGTGCGTTGTACCTCAGCTTTCAGATTAGTAAATGAAGTAGGAACAAAATTAGCAACACTAAGTGTTTCTTACAAGTAATGCAACATTCATGTGGGCTTTATTCCGTGGTTATTTATCATAAAACAAAACAGTTGAACAAGACCAGTAAATTTTCATACCATACTCCATGTTGCATTGCAATACACAGAAAATGGTGCTGTTTTATCAGTAAAACAGGTTTAATCATTTCCCTCTTACTCTGGTGGACAATATCTTTCCATATGACTGTCCTTCCCTCTGACACTATCACTGTTGCATAGAGGTAAAAAACTGCTTCCTTTCCTCTGTTTGCTCTCCTCTACTTTCTCTATGTGACCACAGAGAAAAACCATAACATAACCATAAGGTATATATGCTCTTAAATGTCTATCCTACACTGGTACATTCAGCTGTTCCCTTAAGTCAGCAATGATACTTTCAAGAGTAACTGAGTTGCATTTAACTAAAAATTAAATATAGATATATACACAAATATATCTAAATAATATCTCACAGATATATATTTATATACATGCACATATATATTTTTATATACCTGAGAGTTGATTTATACCAGCCAAGTAATTTTTATATGCATGAGCAATACAACTTGAGAATTTGTACACAGTTGGTTGTGTGGCAAGTAACTTTCAATCTGTTTTAGAATTATGGACTACAAGATCATCAATGAGCATTTTAATAAGACAAATCAGGAGAAATTAAAATGCAACAATATTCAATACAATTTAAATAATATTTAATAATATCACATTGATAGTGAATGTTGCAAAAATACAAACCGTTATTCATGGAGATATATTCTAGAATTTCCCACCATTTAACCTATTTTGCTTAGGATTGAACCTGTGTCATCTATTTCCCAAGTGCTTTGGTGTCAATGAATAGTGGTTGATGTTGATGTTAATTAATGTTTGGTGTTGATGAATGATCAGAAACAACATAACATCTCTCCACTGCAAAAGGCAGGGCTCAATTTCTGTACTTCTCCAGCAAGTAATCTAACCACCTGGTCCTCCTCACAGTCTCCCTCTTTCCTTCTCTTGGGATATTCAGATGCATGTTGGTAACTCTCCAGAGATCTATGATGCACAGTATGAATCAGAGGGAAGGATAAGCCAGTAAAGGAAAATGGGAATGGTATCATAAAGGGCTGTAAACCATCAACTCTCATTACAGACTCAATTCCCATGTCCTATATAAAAAGTCTATAGGACAATAATTTTATTGTTATTTATCTCATGGTCTCCCTCTTCCAGTTGTGGATGTGGGAACCCATTCCTCTGCCAGCACTGTGAAAAGAGAGCTCTGTCTGTGAGTCCTGCATCCAGTCACAGTATGTGAGGTTGAACGTATAATGTACTACTTGCCTTGGTATCAAGGAAGAACAACACTGCTTTTCTCTCATGTGGGACTGTTTCAGTATTAGTAGTCAAGCTTTGTGACCATGGGATTTACACTGAGGGCTGCAGGATGAATTTGGTAACATTCACACTGCACAGCTGTCTGGCTCTCATTGCAGAGCTGAACCTCCATACTTGGTACACTCATGCCACTGCCCAGCCAACAGACTGAGCAGGTGGGCAGAGCCCCAGGTGACTGCTGCCTGAATCATCTGGGCAATCCAACATAGTATAGCTAGCTACTGGGCAGGTTAGCTCTTTTCCTTTTCACTCAGACCCTGAAAATCATTACTTCAGCTGTGGTTTGGGGTTCTTCTCTGGTGCAGATCCAGTGTGACGGCTTCTATTTTTTCACTTTTGTGATCTAAGGAACACATGCACATGTTCCTAGTCTGTAAGACAAAATTTTAAATCAATAAAACATTTCCTGGAATGGTCCAAACTCATCATTTTACAAGCATCAACTTTATTAATACCTGAACACATTTTTTCATGACTTCAACAAAACTCAGATTTCCTTTCTCCAAATTTTGTTGAGTTTCCTCCAGTTAGCTCTGAGCTTCTTTCAGAGACTGCTCCTTGTTTTCACAGGGAACAGGTTCTAGACCATGTCCACAGAAAGAATGCCAAATAAAATTACAGATACAAAAGCACATAATCTTATATTTTTATTACCTTTTTTCTGGGCTGATTCTGGAGAATCAGGTAGTTGGTGTATATTCCATTGTCTGAGCTACAAGCTGCTGGAATTCCCGACTTCAAATGAGTGTTGTGATTGGTCTTGTCTTTCTTCTCTCCCTTTGTGGCTCGAGGGCTCTTTGACTGCTCTACACTTGGTTTCCACAAAGCCATCACAGTTTTCAAATGTAATATTTCCATCTCAGTTGGCAGCTTTCCTCACTCCAGCCTATGATGAATCACCTCTCATGGCAGGTATAGAAATATTGGTCATCTCTTCTTTCATGGGCAGCTGCATAATGGAGGGAAGGAAAAGTAGAAAAATGAATAAAAAGGTGTTTTTATCTTTTCATTTGACTTTTCCAGTGTTGGAAATGACTAATGAAGACCAGGGGTCAGCAATACATGGTCAAGCAGATATCATAAAACTAGTTTGAGATGGACAACTAATGTGGCTCTCCTTCAGCCACTGCTCTACTGACTTCACATTTGAAAATGTCTTTTTCAGTAACATCATTCAGTCCATGATATCCAGTTCTTAATAAGGTAAGGACTGCTTTTGTTTGAGTGAATGTTTGCAGAAGACTATGATCCTATAAATATGTGAATGGTTTGAACTGTTGATTCATACTAAACATATGTTCTTGACAATTTCTTCTTTTGGAACTCTCTTAAACAATTATTACTCCTGTAATCCAAGAAACAGAGTAATCCAGTACTGTACAACACAGATGATCAGTTATATCAATACTTCCATTCTATAATTGCTACAACAAATATCCAGTGAGAAATTCACACACATATCTAGAATGTTTGTAAAACTCTTGAGAGAGCACAACTTAAAATCAGTACCTAAATAAGGAGTTCAGCCTGTCTTCAAATAACTTGTAACAGGAAAGGGACAAAACTCTAAATTTGTAAGGTTTCCAAGAGGAAATATAATAGAAGAATACAAAATTCTGCCTGAATGTTTTCATTATAAGCAGCTGGTTTGGTTTCAAATTATTCAGTGTTTCTGTATGAAAATGAAAATAAGTAGAACTACCAAGAAAGAATAAATATAGCTACCATCTTTCAGTGCTCAAAAAATAATAATACAAAAATAATGTATCGAGTTTTATGTTTTATTTTTTGATCAAAACATTTTTTACCAAAATTGAGAGGTGATTTTTTTAGTCAATCTGTGCAGTTAATCAAAATTGAAATGGAGAAAAAAAATAGGAGCTATTTATTAGTATTTTCATTTTCCTCTGGCTGTTTTTATTTCATTTGCCCAGATTACTTCAGGCACTTGTACTTATCTTGTGTCTCAGTATAATCCTTCAGTGGATTACTGTGAAATGGTAAGCACAGCTCTATATTTGCAGTTTCATAAATACATTCAAATACCAAAAGCTCTTTTCATTTAAAGTGGAATGTATATTGTTTCTCACTGGAAGCCATTAGATACTCTCTATAGCACACAAAAGTGAGAGGGTCTACTACCTTGGAAATGGAAAACACCTTTCTCAATAGATGTATTTGTCTTGTGGAGATATCCTAAAAAGTCTGACACACTGGAACTTCTAGAAAATGTATTTCTTTCTGTTAACTATTAAGTAATAAGCAGGATGACCAGACAGATAGATCTATATAGGATAGATATATAAAATACAGTTCATTTTCGCTTGTAGCTATACCAGGTAATTATATGGAGAAATTAAATTCTACTGAATTTAATAGAGTTATTTCAGATTCAGGGTGATTTAGAGTTGAATTTGTCTTAGAGAAGGCATATACACTCTGCAACAGTAACATGGTCTTATACTAGGATGATGATCAATATGTGAGGCATTGATTACCTTTCATTTTGCAAAGTAATATTCATACAAACTGCTCCAGTGGCATCATACTTCATTCATAACTGTTCATCTTGCAGCTGACAGTGAAACACAGGCAACAGTTTCATACTGGAGAAGGTCGAGGACAAGAACAAGTTAAAAGACCAAATATTGACATAACTATCAAGTATCCATATTTGAAATAAGTGCTGTGATTAGCCAGCAGAGAGACTCTCACATTCAATTATCTGGTGAAAATCTTTAAGAGACTACTGTTAGCATGATCAGAATCTGCCATTGCTCATTTTCCTTTTAGTTTTCTTTTGTACGATGCGTTGCAGCATTATTCAGAAGGACACTACTAGAAAATCCAGCCAAAATTAATTCTTTCCACTTACTCGCCTTCACTGTGGAATAGAGGGAAGTAAATACATAATAACCTTTGGGAGATATGTGAGATATGGTGATACTGTTGCCTGCCTAACTGATGAGGACTGAGATACCAGGCATCTCCAAAGAACAAATAGACCCATAATATCATTAATCCCTAAAAAATTCCTTTGTGCCTTGGCCAGTATTCCTACTGCAAAGTTTCTTTTCCTTTTTAAAGAACATGAAAGATATGTATCGTTATATATTTGCAGGCAAAACACTTTGTGTTTACAGGTACTTTTCAGCATTCCTCTAGAATATTAAGACCTCTTGCATTAGTGTCTGCTTTGTATGGCTTTTTACCCTTGAAGTGCTAAGGCTTGAACAATAAGCCCAAGCCAGAGTTGACGTATAGATGAATCCTGTATGTTTTATAATTGACAAGCATTGTATCAATAGGTATTGTACTAAAATTATAACAAACCACCTGTCCGGATGTAAAAGGTGGGAATATTGAAATCTGAACAATAGGTCTTGAACCGAAATTACTAACTCAGTATGTAGTCATTAGTGAAATATGTATAGAAAATGTAACTTAAACATCATAAAACATGTATCTTTCTTTGTGTGTGTAAACAAGGTAACAAGGCCACAATAACAGGGCCACAAAGACAATTGTCTAGCCCTGTGACCTGGTGTGTGACCTTGCTCATAAATCACCTAGATAAGCTGGGAAAACTCCCTTAGTTTTTTCCCTGAGCCCCGGCCTGGCTCTGGGAAAATCTAACGTGAGACTGACTCCAGATATTTCCGCTTAAAACAAAAGGTATCAGCTATTCTGGCTTACTGATTTCAGGTATATAAGGCTGGGCCCGCTCACAGTGACTTTGGATGCCTCACCAACGGGTGGACGCACTGCGTAGGATTTCCCACTTGCCAGGACAGGCTCTCCAAATCCTCGCTGTAACCGGGGCTCCCCAGCGACTGCGGATCTGGATGATGGTGAAGTATGCAAGTGGTGATGTATTTTTCTTAATCACTATTCTCTCTCTCTTGTAGTAATGATTTGATGCATTACCCTGTATTTTCCTATTTGTTTAAGCACGCTACTTTGTCTTTTCTTACTGTATGTTTTCTATATTATTCTGTTATATTATTTAGTTATTTCTAGTAAATATGCCTGCTCTTTTCACTCTGGTGTCTGAGTTTAATTGATATCCCTGATCAGCAAAACAACCCTGGACCAAAGCTGTGAATTAGTTTATATTGTTCTACCTGAAAATTCTTCAGAACTTATTGCATTACTCATCTGAACCAGATTTCTTTTTTTAGTTCCATGCTATTGTCTGCATAGCTAAAAATGATCTGATGTCAATGATGTTAATACGTAAATTGTAGATAGATGGGCTTAGAGATAAACTTACACAGAGATATGTTACACAGGCTTCCAAAATGCTGTAAGTAAATCTTCAAAATATGAGTGCGCTTGGCTCAATGATAGCTTGGAGTATTGATAAATAGATTTGTTTGAAAACTCAAGCAAGCAATATCCATAACATTGCAATATTTAAAGAATATCCTCATTCATGATCAGTGATATTAGTGAAAGTTAAAAGTTAGTGTGATGCTATTTCTAAAAACAGACACCTTTTTGAACTTCTTCAAAGTGTGATATGTGTTTAGATCCCTACTGACATCAGATTTGTTCTATAGATACCTGAGGATGCACCAATTACTTAGGATGGTATTTGCAAACACACAGGTACACATCAGAAATAAATACAGAGAGTTTGTTGCAAGAGTGAATGCAACCTCACAAAAGAAATCCACTTTTTCCTGCAGCTAATCTGGTATAGGGTAACTAAGGCTTCTGCTGTCAGTGCAGTACCCAGAGTAGCTGTATTTTGGAGTCCTTACCTTGAGGAATTATTGAAGTAATTAACCATAATATAACAGGGCAGATCCACGAGTAAGTGTAGTGCTGGGGTTTTTTTATCACCTTGGGTCTCTAATTTCCGTATTGTATTTTAAGTTCTACAATAAGAATAGCTGATCACTCAAAAGTTTCTGTGACTCTGGGGTTATTCATTATGTGGTAGGGCATTTCATGCAGTTCACTGGTTTCATGAGACAATTCTTTAAAAAAAATTAAAATGCCTACAGGCTCATAGTTTGGAAAGAAAAACTGTATGTGAATTCTCAAATATGTCTCCATTAGCTTCTTTCTGTTCAGCATGCAAATAGATACTGTCTGTAATCAAAACCAGCTAACTTTCATTCCTAAATCATACACATTGTGAAAATAATAATTTAAAATATCCTCATTCTACTCTTGTCCAAATGAGATTTCTATTGCAACTCCTATAAAAGCAGGGATTAGCCGAAGAGAACACAACTGTTAGTAGAGCCAGCAGCTGTTTGTTTCTTGTGGTTTTCCACTATGTCAGTACTGCAAAGTAGGTAATTTGAGTGAGAAATGGTGGTCTGAAAGAGGGAAACTAGGGCTGCATGAAAACAGGAATTTTCACTTTGGGGAAATTCTTTGTCTATTTATAGGTATAACTAAACATCTTTAGGTACTAAAATAAAAATTGGTTATTTTGAAGTATCTTGAATATTAGGAGGCATTCAATCCTTGTATTATCAAAAGTGAAACTACTGTTGTCCTGGTTTTGACCAGGATGGAGTTAATTTTCATTGGAGTATTTCATACCATGTGCTGTCATGCCCAGGGATTGAGGTGGGCGGGCTCTCTCGCTCTCTCTCGGCTTTTCACCCCAGGCTTGCGCGGGCAGTCTGCTCGTCGGGCTGTGTTGTTGCTGGGGGGTGGTGGTCGACGCACTCGGTAGGCCACTGCTGCATTTTACCCGTTTTCTTTTTGGACTCACTATTGTTACTGTTGTTCTCTTGTTATATTTAGTAAATTCTTTCTTTTTATTCAACCTACGAATTCTCTTCTTTTTGTCCCTCCCCTATTTCACCAGAGGGGGGAGGGGGAGGTGAATGGCCACGTGGGGTCTGGGTGCCGGCTCAGTTCAAACCTCCACAACTGTCCATTTTAACATTTTTCCTTACAAAACACGATGAATTGTCCTGACTGCCCAGGTCTCTTTGTCAGTCTAATGAGTTACAGGCACAAGAATTCTAAAAGCCCTTACAACTCCCAAATCTCAGATCCCTTTCTCCTTGAAATGGACACTTGTTTAAGACAAAACTCCTTAGTTCCAAAAATGTCTTCTAACTCTAACTTTGCAGCAGATACAACTGCTTGTTTTGACATAAAGAAATCTGCATTTTCCAGTGGAAAAATGTCATATCAAAAATGTCTTGGTTGCCTTTAGCAGGCAGTTGATGCACTACATGTAGCCGAATGACTTGAGAATTCAGCTGAAGTATGGGAAAAATAAAGTGGATTTCCAATAGATGTTGTTCCATGCTGTTGCCGTGCAGTTATGCCCATCTACCATATGACGGAAGACTAAAACAGTGATTTTCAACTCTCAGCTTCCAGTGCTGTTATTGTAGTCAAATAAATCTTATATATTTTGCAGAAACCGACAGAAATAAGAATGGTGGGCAGTTATAAATGTAATGGTCAGCATCTAACCTTAATATGAACAGCAATTCACTATAAAGAGAGCATTCCACTCACATCATAAATACGGAGTCATCTGATTTCCTGATCTCCTTAAACTCTTCTCTTATGTGGTGAAGAGTATATTTAAACATTTTCCAGTAGAGAATGCTAACTGCTGACTCTACAGTGTACATATCATAACCTCGAATTATTACTGAATGTGGACATCATTTTGCCTACCTTTGTCTCGTTGTCTGTCTCTTTATAGTTTTATATATGTCTGTGTACTCTTATGTGATTATACTTTGCTTTGTATGTGTACCACTTTACTCTCAGATATCTTAATGTCATTTTTTTATCTTCCTGATGCCCATTCTGCATTCTAAATGTCTGAGACTGCAAATAAAGAGATCGTGCATGTTTTATATGGATTACGTCTTTTTTTTTTTTTTTTACATTTGTACATCAGTGTTGGCAGAAAGTTTAAGAGAAGATAATGTGAGGTCACAGAAAGTAAGACTATCATGGAATCTATAAAAATATCAACAAATGATACTATTAACTGGAAAGATAATAATGAGCTTGCAAGCAGAGAAAGACCTAATTATAGTAGCAGAAATATCACGATAAGAAGAGAGAAATATTTTCATAAGAGATTGAAGTACAAAAGGATCTGGAAAATGAAAAGACAGTCAATGTATATTGTAAGGAATTGGAGCTAGAAAAGGGAAGGTAATGATGGTTGCCTGCATCTGAATGCATGAAAGCATTTTCACTCAGCAAGACAGTAAGGACAGAAGTGATGTTGAGAGCTTTGAACTCTATTGCATCTCCCATGAATTCCCATGTTATATCAGATCTCTCGTTTGTTTGGCTGGGTATCTTGTCTAAAGTTGTCCATACTGCCTCTTCTGAGAAAAGTATATGCACAGTAGACAGAGGTAACGTAGTCTGCCTTTCATCTTAGGTCTTTTCTCAATTATTAGAGTATTGTATAAACCCTAAAGCACAGGATTTAATATGCATTCTTAAGGTGTTGTCATTGCCACAATAATGTCGTAGGAAAAATCACACACTGTATCATTTATATACATTGAGTTTGGAAAGTTCTTGACCTCAAGAACTGTGGCAATAAGTTTCAAAGCCAAATCACACACTGTGTGAAAAGGAGTTTCTTTACAGGTACAATTTTCCAAATTTATTTGAATGTTCACTTTTCTTTCACTATGAAACAGGTGAAGAAGTAATTTCTGACAACTGGGATATCCTTGATGTCCATGTTCTTTACCCTAGTTAATGTTGTTAACTTCCTCTTCTCTGAACAAATATGTTAGTAAATGTTGCTTCCCTATAGAACATTTTTTTTTGAGCAAGTACATTTTTTTTGCATTCCTTTTCATTAGTCAAATGAACTTCATTTTCCTAATGCTATTAAAGTTGCTGCTAGTCTGTCAGGGTCTACTGCTTCTGAGTAACTAAAACATTTTGCCACATCTTAGCCTGCTTCCACTTTCATGTCAACTATAAGTACAAGTACAATAAATAATCTGGGATTTTCTACGGAAACTTAAGCTACCCAAGGATTTGCATTATGCCATGATAAAAACTGGAACAAGTCCTACAGAGAGAGTTAAAATCCATTATAAGTCCACCTAGAAAAAACAGTCATACTTTCTAGAACACAAACCAGATCCAAAACAGCTGTATGGAGCATATATGCTTCTCTACTCTACTGAAATATGATACTGAACATCTATATCTGATTTTTCACCTCCTCAGCTACACTGATTAGTATAATAAAATATATTGCTTTTTCCTGAAAAGCTTGCCTTGTTACTGCCCCACTGAGACAGCACAACATATATTTAATTCTACATTTTCCATTGGCTCTCCTAGGATTTTTATTAATGTAAGTTATTTACTGATCATCCCATGGCTGCTTAACCTCTTTATCACTTTTTGGACATTTTAAAGAATCTGTTGGAAACATAAATACATCCCCGTCTATCCCCAGTTTTTCTTTACTTTTCTGGTTATTCATAGTAATGACATACATCTTTTCACTAGTCCTTGCCCACATATATAAACACATTATTCTATTGAACATCAAGATCCATATCATTAATTGCTCTTCAACTCATATCTTTATCAAAGGCTTAAGAGAAAAAAAAAATGAGCTTTGTCACATGCCCTGTAAATTTTTTTTTTTTTTAAAAAAAGGAGGGGGGAAGGTGTGTGGAAATTGAGTAAAGAACTCATTACAGTCTTTTCCTGGCTGGGCAGAGAATCTTCTTTCCCCCTAAAAGGCAGAAGATGAAATCATGTTAGCATATTTAAAAGATTATGAAAAGATATCTTTACGCATGGGACAGAAAAGAATAATAGTAGTGAAGAAGTTAATTAAGGCTGTTTGATGTGATGATATTGAATATAATAGTAAGTATTTTTGGAAAGGAAATGTATGAAAAAAGCAACCTGGAAAATATGAAGATATATGTATTAGCAAGGATGAGCAAAATAGGTGCTTTTTAGGTGACAGGACTAACTGAAAGATGTTGAAGAATAGTGAGAAAGGCTGTTAAAGCTAAGAATTATACTCATAAGCCAGTAGAAGACATATACCACAGTTATGTTACAAAACTATTGACTGAAGTTTAAGACACTAATCAAAGAAATGGAGTCTTAAAACAATTCTAAAATGAAGAACACAAAAAATATGTTTTCCATTAAGATTTTTCTCCTCTAGAATAACTTGTATTTACATATAATATTAGTTCATTTCTTATTGCTTGCATATTTTCCTTGTAAGAATGATCGAAGACCAGATTTATCATAGTTTATTTAACAAATACTCTGTTGTCTAATTAGAGGTCATTACTTCCTAGCTGCTTGTGCCTATCACTTCACCCTAGCTGACTTTTCTTTTGTCATTACTAATTGCATGAATTGAAGTTCTTTCTTAATCAGTTGGACAGTTTAATATTTCCCTTTTTCTTAATAAAGGTATATATCACTTTTTATGGTTAACTCTCAAAACTGCATAATCATAGTTCCAATGACTGCATTTAATATGATGCAGACAGAAAGTTGACATGAGTTTTCTCTAATTTTCTAAGATGTGATGGAAAACATCATCCTTATGCTATTGTCCTCAGTTCCAGACTTACAAAAAAATCCCCCCAATAGAAAAACACCATTGAAAAGAAATCACGGTAAGTCATATTAGTCAACACATTGCAGGGGATCTAATAGCAGAGCTGTGTAATTTATACCTTTGACTTGTCAAAAAAATTAAAAAACTGCAGGAAAGACTGATTCTGGACAACATGACCGTAACATTTTTCAGAAATGTATTAAATCAGGAAAAATGGTCTGAGTTATGTAAACATTTCAGTTAACCAGAAATGAAATGTTTTTACATATTTTGGAGCATCCTGCATCACTTGCAAAATATCATGCTAGAAATGAAGAGGTATTACTAAAAATATGTGCTTCAGTTGTTAAAGTATACATTAGGTAAGGGAGAATCTAGGTGCAGCTCTGTTGTCTGATCTGCTACAGAAATTTGAATTTAATCTGCTGTATTCAAGAAAATACTCTGAACAAAGAGCATTGAGATAATATGGTATGAAGAATCTCTCAATAAACCTACTTCTGCTTGAATGCAGTCTCTAGTGATGAGTGAAAAAAAGTTTCTTAATGATCTGCAATAAATTGAAACATTTTGCTATTGAAATATAAATCTTCTCCCTCTTATGTTCTACAATACATATTGTCAAATTAACAGGAAGGACTGTGTCCTTCACGAAATTAAAAGTCAGCTGAATTGCACTCTGTCCTATAGCATCCCTTAAACTTCTTGTAATATGTTCTTTCTCCCCAATAGTTGAAAGAAGTAACTTGTACAGGCTACATTTAGACTGTGTGCTAAATCTGGGTTTGTAGTCTGGGATTTGGCATCTCCTTTGGGATATTTTAGCGTGATGTCCAGCACACTGCTCCATCACCAGAGTCCTGGAGGTAGCAACCGACCCTAGAAGGCACATCTTCGTCTTCCAACTTGTGATATCTGACCTTAACAGTCCGTGGGAGTTTTATAGGGTCACATACTATTATAATTTACATTACTATGGATCTGTGGCAGTCACTAAGGGGTCTGCTGGTGAGAAATGGGGGAATGATGACTGATACAATCAGTGAAGCAAGAAGCAATATGAGACATGAACTTAAGACAGAGACTTGTAGTGAGATTAAGGAAATCTGCATAAAGGAGAGGAACATGGCTAACTAAATAACATTATTAAGCTCTGCTGTATTGCTTTAAATATAGGGTGGCAAGAAAAAAAAAAAATCAAACATTTCCTGTTCTATCTGTATTCAGGCAACAGAGGCCATAGGTATTCAGCCTCAAATGGCTGCAATACTTGTTTCATTTGCTTTTATAAATGTAATATAGTACACCTTTTATTCATGCTTTGGAAACCCTTCTTTGTAGATAACCAATAGCTAACCATTACAACCTTTAAAACTAAGAGTATGTAGAAAAAGGAATGTGATGCCATTTAGTGATTAACAGTCTAGACATTCATGATATCATGTTATGTGTTAATACTTTCAATAGAAAGTAAACACAAATCAAGTAAGATAACTGTTCATTTATTATTTCTCATTGTACATATAAACCTTACCATTGTACCTCAAAAGTCTGCAACAGAGACATAGAGACTAGAACTGAGAATGTGTTAAGATACAGAATGGAAAATTTAATCAAAGAACCTCAGTTAGGAAGTGGAAAAAGGAACATAATCTCCTCAGAGTGCCACATGATACAAAAAATCTAATCACAATAAAGAAGCAAGGAATTTTTCTTAGGTCACAGTTAGAAGTAAGATGAGCCCATCCTGCAAGAAGCGTCCTAGCTTTCTATGCATTTGGGAGGGAAAATGGAGAAGGAGGAGCCAGTAGCCACATTAGACAAGTAAACTCTGTTGTAAATCAGTAGTGGAAGATGCTGGGGAGAACACCTGAAAGCTGGGAGATTTTGTGATGGTTGGTGAATGTATGGACTAGTTGCTCTCCCATCTCCAGTCATTGGATTCCGCTGAAAGGACACACTTATCATACCCTACCTCGAGACTGCAGCTCAGCAGCAGACAGGGCTAGAGAAGGTTTGAACATTGGCAAATAAAAATTGTCATTCAAGAGATAGCAGAACCTCCCTCCATGGAATGGTAGTGGAAAAATTATTTCCATTCTCTGACATGAACAGATAATTATTATCTGCACTTGTCTGAGTACCTTCCTGGGAATAATCTGGTTTGCTGCTCTAGGGAACATAATAGAGAAGAGCACTTCATGCCTAAAAGTAAACTAGCTCCATATTCAGCACAGAGTCAGACTCTTACAGCTTAAATATTTCAGGAACAACTTGCTAAACTACCTCGTAAATTTAAAATGGCATCCATTTAAACAAAAACTTTGATGGGGGAGAATAATTTGCCTCTCACATTTGATACTCCATGGATGCTTCTGGGCAAGAAAACTAATTAATGCATGATTCCAAATTCTGATCAGGTTCAATATACAGTGTAAGTGTACCTAAAAGTATGCTACCTACTTAAAAAACTACTAGAAAGTATACAGTGATTTTTCAGCTCAGCGAGTATAATCTCTACCAGAACTCCAGCAAACACAAGCACGGGAAATGTTATGATACACTCATTCAGAGGGGAGGAAGTGCACAAAACCTTACTCTTCCCACTTCCCACCAGGTACTCTTTGAGAGCTTGGAAACAACAATTTCCCAGAGCAACTACCTTGAGTGAGAATATTTGCATCTGTGGATGCTCACACAGTCTAGGGCACAGGTAAAATATTTTTACTGGAATCACAATTTTAAAATGTGTAGTTTTTACTGGCATCACATTTAAAAAAAAAAAATTTGTTTAAATTTAAATCTGAAACTTCACTGAATAAATTACAACATCTAACTCTGATGTAAGGTTAAGAAATTTCAAAATAAACATCCCTTCAGAAGCTCTTGATGTAAGTTTTTCAAGAATTAAATTCATGGTTCATAAATTCTCTAATTCATTTATTTTTTTAGCATCCTCCATGAAATCCAGGCCTGCTGTCTCTCAGATCAATGTATTCATGCTGTCTGTCTCCAGAGCCCTAAATATTTTGATGGTTTAGCTGACATCAGTTCATTGCTTTTCATTTAACTTTAAAACTATTCTCTGTACATATTTAAGTAACAATGCCTTAAAAGAAAGTAGGCAAAAAGAACACACATCTCTTTTCCATATTCAGTATTCTAAGTCACTGTTTTCTTTGTGAGTTTTAAATGACATTAAAAGTAACAAATTTTGCTTTTCTGAAAGATTCAATAAACCAAGGGAACAATAAACAAATTTATAAAAGATAAATCATATAGTTCTTTACCTAACTTGTCAGATACTTTCTCAGTTATTTTTATCTGGACTCTTAAGAAAATACATGGGATCCAGTATGTCGAAACAAAACTACATAGGTCTGATAACACACACCTCCATCCCCTGTATATGAACCCTGTAAGGAGCTTTAATGATATTCTTCTGTTATTAGAAAATGAGAAGATATATAGTACAACTGACTTCATAGCAGAGTTAATTCTGAGATTATAAGGAACTGTCTTACTCAAGCTATGTTGCACTCATTTTTGTGCAGCTCATAGTCCTCAAAATTATGTAGTTGATATTGTGCTCATTGCCAATTATTTACACCAGATTGCTCTATGTTACTTCTAGGTCAAATGATGCTAAGAGCAAATAACTCCCATGTAGTTTTATGCCATTCAGTGATATTCAGATTCTAAATCAACTGATCATGAGGAAAATTTTCTATAGTCCCTCTTTGTATAGTCCTACTAACCAGGATTTTCTGATTCTCTCAGAGCTGGCAACACCATTGTTTTGAAATGTTAAATCTTACCCATTTTTATAAAGTTCTTGGCTGTATTCCATCCTATCCCTTATGAGAAAATTTGATATTCAGATCAGTTTTGAGGGATAATAATAATGATCTAAAGATACCAAGGTTCCAGCTGCTGAATTTGTAGAATCTAACATAAGACCTACGATTGCACAGTACAGAATCAGGTGCAGCAGGATAAGCTGTGTAACCCAAACACTGGAGCTGACTGGACTGTCCTTGTACACATGGAAAATGCAAGGAGAAGGAATGGCAAGGAGAGGGAAAAGGCAAAGGCTGTCTGTCAGGCAGAATAATGCTAGTTATTGAGGATTAGATTTGCCTCTTAGGGTATGCCTTTGTGATACTACTACCTCAAGACCTTTGCTAAGTTTTAGGCCAAACCTTCCTACCATTCACACGCAAGGCTGTTATCCAGATTTGTATTTGCTTTAAACATTATATTGGGTGTCCCTGGCAAGGTTTTGATAGTGAGGGGGCTTCAGGGGTGGCCTTTGTGAGGAGAGGCTGGGGCTGTCCTGTGTTGGACATGGCTTATTCCAGACATGGACAACCACGGTAGAGCAGGTATCTGCACTGCAGCCCCTGGAGGACTCCATGCTGGAGCAGGTTGAAGTGCCCTGAAAGGAGCTGCAGCCCGTGGAGACCTGACACTGGAGTAGTCTCCTGAGAGGAACTGAAGTCCATGGAGAGGAGCCCATGCAGGAGCACATTTTCTGGCAGGAACTTCTGCCTGAGGGGGACCCACACTGGAGTAGTCTGTTCCTGAAAGACCATACTCCATGGATAGGATCTGTGCTGGGGCACTTTTTGAATAACTGCAGCCTGTGGAAGGTAGAAGTGTTGGGAATGAAGGAGTGAAGTTGAGCCTTGGAAGAAGGGGGTGGGACAAAAATGGGGTTTTTTTTGTTCATTATTATTCTACTCCTTTTTCTTTTTTTTTTTTCTTTTTTTTTTTGTTGTTTGTTTTGGTTTGGTTTTTTTTTTAATATAAATTAAATTACTTTTGTCCAAGTCAAATCCATTTTACCAGTGATGGTGATTGATAAGCAGCCTTCCTGTCCTTATCTCTATCCATGAGCTTTTCTATCTTATTTTCTCCCCCTGCTCTGCTGAAGAAGGGGAGTGAGAGGGCAGCTTGGTGGACACCTGCCAGCCAGCCAAGGTCAACCCACCATAAACTTGTATTAGTATATCTGGCTGGAAATGTAGGTTAGAGCTCATGTTTGATTTTTATTCAAATGTTACTGCAAGGGTAGGTATTAAATCATTTTTGGGCTCATAATTCTCCAGTGTCTTTCCATTGTTCCTCAAAGAAAATAGGGAACCATTTCTTCTTACAAATGACACAAAAGGATAAGCAAGCACTGTGTGTGTTTTCTTGAATCAGAAAACATAGGATGTGGCAGTAGTCAAATAGAAGGGATGATAAAATCTGCAAGGACACACTGATGCATTTTTCTGTCAAGTCCAGTGAAGTTCACCTGGCCTAGATTCATATAACTATTTCTTTCAGATTGTCAGATATCTGGGGTAACTTCTCAGTGAGGAAATGTCATTACTTTTTATATATAATTTCTCAAATGCATATATCAAGAAAAGTGAGCATTGGAGCATGTTTTTTTTTCTTCCTAAAGGTATTTTAGATTAAGTTTCAAAAGGCAAAAGAAGTATTTGAAATGATCTGCTTCATGAGAATATGACTTTCAGCAAGAAGCTGTCAACAACATAGTGAGATAGTCAGAATTATTAACTGGACCCCAGAGAACTCAATTGTAAGCAGTTCTGTGAGGTTTGAGTGTTAGAGTATACAAATCAGACAGTGGAACCTTTAACTTTGCTAATGATAACCATTACTCTAGATTTATAATCTTCTGGATAGTTTTCAGCTGATTCATCTTTGTTCTGTGACAAAGACATAGATTCCAGTGATTCATTACCCAGTGGAATATTCACTCACCCTCGGGGCTTGTGTGAGGACAATCCACTATAAGAAGAAAACATTTCAGTTTGTGCCAGATTTTTTTATAAATACTTTAATTATTTTGACTTTGGATAAATATATATTAAAAAAAGACACTCTCTCATGCCTGTTATTCTCAATTAAGGTCTGAAACAATAGATAAAAACCACAACACAAACTAGGCTGAGTAGTCAGGCAGTAATGCAGACTATACATGTCATGCATGGCATTCTGAGGTTGTAATTTAAAAAGCAGGCAATGATTTGGTCTACAAGCACATGGCAGTCATTAATACACTTTCTCGGGAGATGGTGTTCTGGCCAGGACTATGGAAGTTGCAGCCACTATTTTTCATTTCCTTTTGCACCATGATAAATGGGAAAGATCTGGATTGCCCAGACTTGGTACCTGCATTTGCTATTTCTGCACTGTCTCTGTTTCAGGCAGTATTAACTTCCGAATCAATCTGATAATAATGGTTCTGTTTTAGAGGGACTGATATTTCTGACCCGATGAAATCATCTGACCATCTAGATTCTCTATATAGTCAATAGAGAAAATAGGCACTTTCTGACTTGTGTGACTTCCTAGATCAGGTGATTTATATGCTGAAATTCCTTATTTATCTCCCTGCCTGTAAGAAATACTTGGTTTGTTAGTTCTGGCTACCTGGATAATCCAGTTCAGTTTTTCAAGGATTTAGGTTAGACCAGATCTAATCATTTGCTCTTATTAACTTAGGAATCTTAATTAAATACTTAAACTTAGGTGAAATGAATCCACACTTTCAGGGGACTGTTCAGGGACTAACTACTAGAAGTCTAACTATTGCCAAAATTAGGAGACTTCACTGTCTTCCAGACAAGTCTCTCTAGGTCACCTATCACACTGGGAGCTTGCGCACTTAAGTCAGTTGATTTTAGACATCACTGTGAATAAACTTCTTCAGTCCTCATGTCTTCAGGCAGCCTTTCCTCACAGTTTATCACATATCCTTCACACACACACACACAAGGTTCTTTTATCATAAAGAGCTATGCTAATTCTTCAAGAATAATGAATTTTTAATATTAGTATTGTTACGAAGCGTTTATCCTGCCTAGACATGTGACACTAAACAGAAGCAATCCCTCTTTCACCCAAACACTGTAATGTAAAGGGCTAGATTTTCAGTCTACACACGACTTCCATCTGGCAGCTACTCAAATTAAGATGAGATATGGAGACTCAAAATGATAGCAGTCAATGGAAAATCTATCTCTGTGAATGGCAGCAATAATAATTCAGAGAATATTGTTGTGATCAAGCCTCATGTTACTCCATTTTCTGCCAACAACTGAAGTACCATTTGTTAGAGTTTATAGCTATACGACTGCATACATATATTTCATCAAGGTCTCCCATGAATACACTATATGCTGGAATAACTTTAATTTTTCTCCCCTCCCTATCAAATCTAATTTTAGTCAAATATATTTTCAAAAGAGTTAGACTGTGTTAACAATGTTTTTATTGTTCCTACTATTAATACTCCAAAACATTACAAGGCAATGTCCTTTCAGTAAAATGCAAAATTCATCACATCACACCTTTTTAAGTTTGTTGCATTCTAAGTAACAAGGAGCAGTAAATTCACCCTAAAATTAAAAAATAGAAAAAGTCATATATTTTTCCATTTTATGACAGTATTTATTGACACCATACTTCCTACTAATAAGCACTATCAAAGTAATTCTAAATAAGAAAACAGTTTGCAGTGACTATTTTTTTTTTTTTTTTCAAATTTTGAGGACAGATGATTCAGTTCTGCATCTAAGATGTTCATTTTAACTGCCTAATAATGTGAATAATAACTGTAGCATTCTTGGAGTCTCTCCTCTAGTGTTGGTCTGTCATGCCTGATTGTGTTCTTCTCACCATAATCAGTCATCATGATATTGGGAAAGGTGGTGAATATGTATCATTTAATTGCATGTCCCATTTACCTAAAAAAGAATCAAAGGATATGATCTTGAGGTAACATAAATAAATTTAACTCCATTATCTTTAATAAAGCTGTAAGGTTCCAGTCTGTAGCATGAAGATGCTTACCTGTGGCTTCCATTAATGACCTGGTCATATAAGAAAAAGTTCATTTAAAGTGCTTAAAGTTGAGAAAGTAGGTTGCACATGGAGATTTGTAAGTTTGTTCAATACTTAACTTGGAAGCCATTATTGTTCCGCTTTTACTTTCCTCAACCTTCTGTTAATTGCCATTCCTACCTCTGGGCATGTACCCAACAGAAGCATACTGGTTCTTGATACAGTCTTTCAGTACCTCTGCAGGATTCCAGGAATGGGATTCCTCCCACATAAATTAAGTAATCTGACATGAGCAGATCATATTAGGCCCCTCTGGTAGTTAATGAAGAAAAATAAGTACAATAAGGGGTAATAAAATGCAGTACATCTGACCTTTGGTCAGATTTATTCCAAACTACTCCCATTGACTGTAAAGGAGAGTTAGTGTCACCTGCTGAGACATAAAAGTAGATGCCTCCTTCTAGCCAAAATACCCATTGAATTTGACAATAATTTGCACAAAATGATAAGGTTATAAACAGACTTGTGAAAGAGGACAAATATTCCAACAATTAAACAGTTACATACTTAGATAATTAAATAATGACTTAATCTAAACCTATTATACCTAATGCAATCTCTTCTGCTGAAGAAGCATTTCCCAGAAGATTAACAAATTCACATCTGTTAATCTCTGAAGGGTAAAAATATTGTGCCAACAATTTTTTTCCTCATAAAGAATGGTATTTAACCTGAAGAAACTCTGCTGGCCTTCTTAGAAGTATTATGCTGGAAAAATGGTAAACCTCCAGAGAAAATACTAGATATTAAACCATTCTTACAACTAAAACATTGATAATAATAATTATGAGAATGTAGAAAATATTTATATAATATATTTATGCTCAGTACTTTCAATTGTCTAGTTAGGTTTCCTATATTTATCCATCTACTCTAACATTCTGAAGCTGAATTTTGAAAGTAAATTATATGGTATATTTCACATTTCATATTTCTTTAATAGACAATGTTTAAATACAGAAAAAATGGATACTAGAGGACAGTTAGTTTTCTGAAAAGTAATATTAATCATTTAGTTAATTTATAGTATTGAATCACACTACCAAATCACCCAGGTTTTCAAATCCATAGAGAAGAAAAACAGGTTAATTTCCATCTGACAGGTTTGAGGTTGTATTTAGTAAACTATATTTTGTTAAGATTTTTTTTTTGTGGACTCTATTCAGATTTGGATTCTTATACATGTCTCATTTGTTTTAAGAAAAAAGAAAGGTCTCTCATGTGAATATACGGGGATATGTACTCATGTCAGGATCTGTTAACCTAATCTTAGTTTCAAAAGTTCCATCGTGGGTATCTTAAAACTGAGTCAATTCTAACTCTGCAATATCAAAGTTCCTTATTAATTGCAGAATCTTTGAGGTACCTTATCATACATTCGGAACTTACCTTATATGTGGGTAGGTTAGAGCACATATTATTGTTCTTAAGAACATTCACTTTAAGATGCCAACTGATTATTAACATGATTTATCACACCATACGTTACCTCACAATTTGAAGCAGTGAACACAAGTTACTAGAAAAATTTTCCTGTTTTTTTTTAGTTACAATCACTTTTAGAAAAGAAATTATTTGTCCAAAGGCGGTGTTTGATCAATCATATTAGCATGTAGAAATTAGGTGAAGGTAAACTTGATTTAATTTTGTGGTCCAAAATCCATGTCATATACTGAATCTATCTAGTAAAGGTGATGTCATATATGTTTGACCCTGTTTTATCTAACTTTTTTTAAAACAAAATAAAACAGATTCTTTTTCACTTGGCAATGACCAGGCAAATAAGTAGAGGAAGAGAGGGAAAGAAAAAGATTCTGAAAGTTTAGTAATGATTCACTTAGATGTAATGCATCTGAACAATACTTGGGAGGGTTTTCTATCCTTAGTTACATTTTTGAAATTACTGGAATTTGCCTGGGTTCACTTTTCTTCACAGAGTTCACTCCATCTGTTCCCTGTACTATATAAAATATTGCCACATTTATTCAAATTAAAATTACTTGAGAATATAATTCTCCTCTGCCTTCCTAACCTTGCCCTGAACAGTCAAGAACCATGCTTCCAGTTTTACTTAGCAGAAGATAAAGGGCAAACCAATTTGGCTTTTAATACCTAAACTAATAGTTTGGTATAAAGGTTGCACATTTGTAATTGCATCAGTTTGGTTTATCTAATACTTTTAAAGATTTCCTAGGTGAAATATTCAAACAAAGGCTCAGAATAAAATAATATATACCTAGTGGCTACTGGGTCTAGTCACACATAAAGATATTTGGTGGTTATATTTTTGTATGTATTGTAGGTATTGTGTAACTTGAAGTGTCTTTTTTTATTGTTTGCTAATTTAAATTTTTAGACAGCATGCTCTACATCATCTTGAAAAAATATTAAAAATGTAAGAAAGTGTTCTTAGTTTACTTTTCTGTTGTTTCAATCAGCTTTATGGCTAGCAAAAAAATCTGATTTGTACTTCTAACTCCTCTTCTCACAAGTCACCGGGGCATATGATTTTTCTGTCATATGAACCAGAATAAACAACCAGGGAAAGAATGAATGTTCCAGCACTGCATTCTCTATTTGTGTACTACTAGATCCTGAGACACTTGATTAATTCACTGGGTCTGTAGCTTTCAGATCTGGCTCGTGCAAAGTTTATCAATGACTCTGTAATATTAGCTCTGCTATGAGGACCTTTGTGAAAGAAAAAAATATCAGACGTCCATTTCACTGCTTTATCAAAAGCACTATCAATGAAAAGATCCCAAACAGTGGAGTGTATTTTGGGTTTGGCTGGCTACACTTATAGGCACGTTCATACGGCAAGTGAATGGCTAAATATTATTGCAATGTTGCCAAAGCAGTTTCATCTCCTTGGATGCTGATAACTAAAAGTCATCTTTCTAAGACTGGGATGGTGGCTCTGTACTGCTGTTCTATGACATTTCTGGGTTCTGTCCTGTTGCAGCTAATATTATTAAGTATTTCCTTCATGCACTGAGTATGTTGATGAAATAAATCCAGCTGAGAAGAAGCACCTGGTATTATAACTTCCTATGCCTATACTGAAAATGTAAATCAAATTTAACCTCAGCAGTTTTCTGTTTTCCTTAACTAAAAATGTATGCAAGCCAGTGAGAACATCATCAAGTCAATGTATTTTCATAACACACTTTTAATGCCATGGTATTGCGACAGAGGAGAATTCTAAAGGTTCGTGTGTACCAGTTTGGAATGTTATTATGAAAGGATATTCTGTGCATTTTCAAATATTTATGAAGTAGTACATATTTGGTTACTTCTATAGAATAACTGCAAAAATACATCAAGTGGGTAAAATATTTAGAAGGGTGTCTAGCTTTACAGAGTCTGGAAAATTTATATTGCTGCATACTGTGCTGTTCATATAGGCTCTGTCTGCATTATTTAGAAATTTTCTGTGTCATAGTCTTCACTGCAATTTCACACACCATGTTACAGTTATCTAAATTCTGTCTTCAGGCAACAGGTATCAAAACTGCATGTAACACTCATTGAGGAAAGTGAAGCAGTGGGAGGTTATCATTGTACTGAGAAGTCAAGGACAGACAAGTACTTTACTATCCTGACAGACCACTGACAGAGTGGCTTGTCAGCTAAGCAGCATTCTTCCTAACTTCCAACTGTTTTAATTTAAAAACAGAACAACAAAACAGTTGTAATGGAAAATGAGCAGTCTCACATCAAAGTGGAGATAACTGATCATAATGAGCTGTAGCCTCTAACTTTGTTCATTTACCATTTCAATGTAACATAAAGTCCAGACAAGTTGTATGAGTGGCATCAAATCTTTGAATCTTCCTCTGTTATGACTTGTTCTATCATTTATATGGGACAGAGGAGGACCTAGGTCACTTTCTTTATATCAAGCAGTTGAATACTTCAGACATTTCAAATATGAACTGTGATGTCTATGGAAGTAATCTTAACACCAGGTTTCATTCTGTAGATCTGAGATCATAAGTCCTTTGGTTCCTGAAACGTGATGTTACACAAATTTTTTCATTGTCTTAGACTGAAAATTCTTGCCCTTTTTCTCATCAGAAATGGCAGGAGCCATGTAAGGATTGAGAAGCAGAGCACAGTGGGTGATAAACTGGCAGATGTTCATTGTCCATTTAAGTGAACTCTGAGCTGTGACTGGTGCAGCTGAGAAACAGCACACTGCTTTCCATTACATCTTTTTCAGAACTGATAGTCTCCCACAGATAGCCTGGATGGGCAGCTGTGGAAGCACCTTCTTAAGTAGCTGCACTTGGAGCTGCAAGATTTTAATTGCAACAGACCTGACAGAGCCTGCTAATTTCCGAAACATTTGAATTCTCTGAGTAGGTTAATATTTGAATTGTCAGTAGAATTCACATTGCTCCTACAAGATGTCTTAAATCTGAAAAACAAGAAGAAAGAGTAGAAAGCCCACACTTTGATGTCAGCACTCAGCTTCATCAGCTGCCAAATTTTTCCAAATCTGACTTGTTTGGCCTAAAATTTCCCTATACATCTGTATATATGCTCTTATCTGGAGACTTGAAGTCTGAACTTCATTGGGGGGGGGCTGATATATTAGACACCAGCCAGATATCCCCTCTATAGTCCTGACTGCACAATGACTTAGATGTTTACAGCAGGGATGATATATCCTCTCAAGAAGTTCAAAAAGTCCTCCAAAAAGTAACAGGATGCATCTGAATCATTTCTGGCTGACACTTGAAGTGAACGTTAATTCCCAGCTTTGGGGAAGACTGCTTAAATTCCATGGGTTTTTTTACAAAATCAGAGCCCCAAGGCTACTTCTCTCATTTTAAAAAGAGTGAGCCTTGTTCAGTTAGGTACTTATGCATCTTGGCTTCCAAGTGATTCAAGAGCTTAAAGTTCAAGTCTTAAGTCAGTCATCAAAGCTGTTGGAAGATTCTGTAGTTCTCAGTCACTGCTATATTTTCTACCTGCTCTGAGTGGCTCTCCATTATCACACAGATTTTGTGGATTACCTTTCTAAGGAATTTAACTTCTCTATCAAATTAATAGGGAATGAATGTACCTGTTTGTGGTTCTGTGAATTATCATGCTGGGCTGTATCTAATTCTGACACACTGTGAAACCACTTAACCTACATCAGCTGATGATGAACCAAAATGAAAGCAGAATCCGTTCAGGTCAACAATGTCAAGTTACTATATATCAGTGCAATCTCAAGACTGAAATATAAAGTTGTAGTTTTAGGTATGCTCAAGTTACATGGATGAAGGTACAAGCAAAATTGCCTGGGATTGTGAAGAATTTTCTCCCTTGAAATACAGTTCCAGTCAAAACTGTGCAATGGTCAAAGTCATTGAAAGGTTGGAGCTGTCATGTAGCACATCAGGAAATATCACTAACACAAGGGAGTATTGCCTTTCAGTGAAGAAAAAAAATGTAAGTGGAAAGGCACAGAAGTCAAAAATACTGAAAGACAAAGTTGTTAGGCCAAAAGGTTGACAATGTCATGTTGATATAACACAAATCCTGAAATGAATTAAAGTGACATATTTAATTTTTTTAATACTGAGAGTAAAAATGCGGTGAAATGACTCATTTACCACTTTTTCATTTTATGAAAGAAATCCCAATGATGGTGGTTTTTTTCTTTTTTCAGGGGTTATCATATTTTAATTCAAAAGGATGGCTTTTTATACCTCTTTTGACAATAGAGGCAGGCTAGCCTGCTAACTCCAAGGTTCGAAATGACAGCTCTTAAGTTTGCACCCTATCAGGCACGTGCTGTTCTTGGTGTCATGATTAAGAGATCATGTATTGATGTTTCAAGCAGCTCAGGAAGTGAAAACAAGTAAGACTTTTCCTTCTAACATGCAAGCTCTCCTGAGTGGTTTTCATTTACTCCTTTTTCAGGTCATTTAGTTTCTTTTTTTAGCTGTTATTCATTAAATATTAAATTTAAAGCATTTGATCAGGACACTCAGCTGGCAATGAGTCAGATCTAAACATTATATCTTACTGATTCTGTCTGTCATTGTAATTTCTCGCTTACTACTAAATGAATTATAGGAGACCACTGTAACACAGAAAAGACCCTCTCAAACTAACCCATGAAAAAGTGGCATAAATCAATGGGAAAGAAATGGCAAAAACAAGTTTTTTATCTCCATTCTAAATCAGTAGGATAAGACACATTTAAATTCAAATAATGTACACTGGAATAAGCAATTTTTGGCAGAGTTCAGAATCTCATGCCACCATTTTGTATTCTAGATTGCTTCTCTTTTCATAGATTTTCTAGCACCTATTGATACAAGAGAAAGCTATGAAATCTATATGAAATGTGAATCAAGCATTCTGAAACAATCCTTTTAAGATGGTGAACTTCCCTTTTTAGGATCCAAACTGCTGCTGGATACTACATCTGAGAAACTCAGAATTTTTCTAAAGTGTTAAAAATCTCTTATTTTTTGCCTCAGATTTTACTATAGCTACTATTTTGCCTACATTACAATACAACTATTGCCTATAGACTATAGGCAAGCATTTAATATCCCATTTTCTGTCTTACTGCTCTACTAAGATTAACTGGAAGGTGACCTTTTGTCTCCAGGTCTCCCAGTGCAAGGCAGAAAAATGAGTTGCAATACACATTTCCTGTGCAGCTTTAGGTCCCCCTGCAACCAAGATTTCTGGTAAACTGGACTGACTAGGGAAAGTGAACTGGGACAACGGGGTTTTTTTCTTCCCCTGACACACTGTACGGTGGCGGTCAGGGGGGGTGGGGTGGGTGGGAGGGGTGGTTGGTTCTGAACTGGGCTAGACAGTGACTTAGGAGCCCAGACTCTGAGATATCAGACAACTTAAACAGAACCGCAACAAATATTCCCATCCTGCCTCTCCTAATAATCAGTACCATAAGATACTGACAAAATGTGCTTCAATGAACCACAGCTGTATGAGCTATAAAGTATTTTGCCACTTGTATCTATTTTCTAAACAATTTGCATTTGCTTCTTCTCTCTGTACCCTCTTTCTGTATGTCCCAGTTTGAATATTCCTTAAGAGAAAGACCAGCTCCTCCTCAGCTCACAGTTAAATTCTCCACTGACATAATTCAAATTGTACTGGACTTACCCAAGAGCTGATTAAGGCCCAATGCCTGGATTTAAATTAAAGACATTTATGTCATTTAAAAATTCTATATGTGCAAAGAAGTATTTTATAGAAAATCTGCCTGTCTGCACAATGCAAAATGTCCAACACCTTAGAATGGTTTTTTGTCTCCAGGTTTTTCACAGGGAGTAGTACAGGAGCAGTTACACTCTAATTGTAGACCAGCTAGGCTAAAATGGTCACAGAATTTCACATTAAGGGCATAGCTCAAAAAGAAAAGGCATATTCCAGTGTTGTTTTCCAGGTATAGATTCCTCACCACTTTTTGTTTTGCTGATTAGGGATATCAATTAAACTCAAACACCAGAGTGAAAAGAGCAGGCGTATTTTACTAGAAATAACTAAATAATATAACAGAATAATACAGAAAACATACAGTAAGAAAAGACAGAATAGTGCACTCAAACAAATAGGAAAATACAGGGTAATGCATCACATAACTATCTGAGAGAGAGAATAGCGATTAACAAAGATCCATCACCACTTGCATACGTTACCATCATCCAGATCCGCAGTCACTGGGGAGCCCCGGTTACAGCGAGGATTTGGAGAGCCTGTCCCGGCAAGTGGGAAATCCTATGCGATGCGTCCACCTGTAGGTGAGGCTTCCAACATCGCTGTGAGCGGGTCCAGCCTTATATACTAGAGATCGGCAAGCAAGAATAGCTGGCACCTTTGTTTTAAGTGGAAATATCTGGTTTAAATTTCACATTAGGTCCCCCCCAGAGCCTGGCCAGGGCTCAAGGAAGAAACTAAGGGAATTTCTCTGCTTATCTGATCGGATTATGCGCAAGGTCTCACATCAGGTCTCGAGGACAGGCACCTGTCTCCATGACTCTGTTATTCTATTTATATACAAAAGAAGGGAAAGATACTTTCATCACATCAGGTCTCGGAGACAGACACCTGCCTCCGTGACTCTGTTGTTCTATTCACATACAAAGGAAGGGAAAGATACATCAAGATAGCTACATCTTCCATGCATATTTCATTAGGGATTACATACTGAGTTAACAGTTTCGGTTCAGGGCCTGTTGCTCAGGCTTCAACACTTCCAGCTTTTACATCAGAATAGGTGGTTTGTTATAACTTAGTACAATACCTACTAGCGCAATGGTTATCAGTTATAAAATATACAGGATTCATCTATAGGTCAACTCTGGCTTGGGCCTATTGTCCAAGACTTTGCACTTCACTTTTTCATTTGACTTTACTCATGCCATCAATTGATCTGATTTTTAAAGACAAAGTAGAGTTGTGTATTTATAGAGATCATTTTAGTAGTGTTGATCTAACGCAGGATATTGAGGCTGCTGCTAGTGAAAATGCAAAACTGATAAGACCATTACACTCAGTCTGATACATTCAGACTAATTACCATTCATTCAGAGAAATAACTGTTCCAGTTCTAGGGTACTTAATACCCATACCTTTGGAGTAGTTCAATAAGTTCATGGTTCTGCACAGCTTTAAGAAACAGGTTCTCCATCTATTAAATTTCCTGCAGCAGACTGCAACAAATCGGTTCCTGCCCTAACGAGATATTCCAGCACAGTTTTAATGTATAATAAATGGAAAGACTTGTTTTTATTAATAAAACAAAAAAGATCTATTTTTTATTATTGGTTCTAACTTATAAGCTTCTGGACGTATCAGAACATACAGGAAATGGCTTCAAGTGCCTAACACTATAATAATTACTGTTATTCATCAGCTCTCAAAAGACAAATATGCACTGTGTTTTTGTCTACAAAAGTATCTGCTATTGGTACACCTCTACTATACTATTAAGTAAAAATTCAGAGGAAAGACCCTCAATGCTAATATGTGGAATGAAAGCAGAAGCTTTTCAGGTGTCTAACTAGAGACCAAAACATGGAAGGCATTTTAGCAGCTTGAGAGCTGAACAAATTGGACCTTATTGCATTTCCTTGCACAAATTACTTCTAAGTCCTCTATGCCTCTGTATTCCTCCAAAGAAATAATACCTTTTAGAGCCAGTAGGCTAATGAACCCTGATACCAATAGAGCTGGGGTTTTGCAGAATTTTAGCTTGTTTCAGTGACTTTTTAACTGATGTATACTAAAATTTTCTTTTCTTTTACGTAATATACCTATTACCCTCTCCAGCATAACAATTTGAGGGTGAGTTGTGAGTTGTAGAATTTAACAGACTGGCATCAAAAGTTGTTAAGGAAAAAACTGTGAGTACTCCTACGCTAATCTCCCTCTAGCCCTGTAGGTGTTTTGGTTGGGTTTTTTTGCTTTTTTATTAACACTTACAGGGAGTAATTATCTGGAAGACATACAGACCTCCAACCAATTTCTTAGAAGTAAAACAATGGATTATTAGAGGAGGATAAACACAAAGTCATGTGATCTCTTAAGATTTGTTTCTGTAGGACAAAGGACTAATAAAATAGGTACAAAACCTGAAAATTTTTCAATACTGTTTGCAGCAATATGAGAATAAGTGGGCTAAAAGAAATGTACCTGCCGAGTGGATAGAAAGCACAAATGAGTTTTGTAGGGCCAGCTGAGGCAAAAATTGCTGTTGGGCAGGAGGACACTAGCTAAACCTCAGCTGAATCCTAATCATGCTTCCTTAACTCTCAGAAGTCATTGTTGCTTGGGTTAGAGATGAAATTGCCAGGGCTTTCTGAGGTCTCCCATTGGAAATCAATCCTTCTTAAAGAGCTGACAGTTTACTAGTGGAAGCTCAGGCAAGTCTGAAACCTCCTTATTAGCACACTGTAGCATGTACATACCAGATCCTATGATATGATGATTTTGCAGAATTGCACTGTCCTCCACCCTATCTTCTCAACCTCCAGAATGCTCATGGGATTTCATAAGAGAAATTAATTTCTGTGTAAATGACACTTCACTCTTTCATTTCTTGCTTACATAGATAAATTCAAATGTGAAATATTGTACCTGAAATTAATGGCAATACGATTGCATGATTTCAATTGTTTAGTATTTGACCATGGGAAAGTCACTATTACTGTTCAGTGTCTTGTTTCCTGATTCCCAGACCAAGGGACAGAAAGCACAATGTTTTTATGAACAGTCATTTGAAACAAATTCAGTCTTTCACATGCATTCACATCTGTTTTTTTCATTGTGTTCTTCATCTTTTCTTGCAAATGAGTTTACGGTCATGATCATTTGCTGAAAGAGTGCATTTTAAACTGATATTGCAGGATATGAAAGGCAGACAAATTTTATGTCTTTAATCATTCCTATTAATGCTGTGAATCTCCAATTCTTAGAGATACAGTCATAGAACTACAAAATACCTTGTTTCTATACATTCATTCAAATATTTCTGTATTTAAAGAAAATACTTTACAACAAACTGCTCTAACAAAGAATGTTTTCCACAAATTATTCTAGGAAATATTTTAGTATAATAAGTATGTTTGACAAAATAGTGATTGTGAAGTAAGATTTTTTTTAATATATATAACAACGTAACAAAAAATAATTTATTAACTATGAAATATGATTATTGGACTCTTGGCTTTCCATACTAACTTATGGTAATGCTCTGCCTCAAGTAAGCAGTAGTAAGCAGTAACTCATGTCAGAAGACACATTGGCTGAATTACAGATTCAGACAATACTCTGAGAATTCAGAGTTTATATACATAATGACAGATTAAAGATAAGAACCAAAACTACTATGTGCACTTTTGACTGGGCAAGAGAAAGTAACTGTCTACTTTCTGTTTTAGAATACCTAACAATAAAAATGTTCAGCTTCTCTCAGCCTGATTCATTGCGGGGGGGGGGGGGGGGGGGGGGGGGAAGAAGAAATCAAGTGAATTAGAGCCCTTTGCTATTGGTAAGCATTTGTTTTCTTATAAGCTGTTTCTTTTTTCTGCCTGATCAGAAACTGTATGAGCTATAGTCAAAGAGATTCAATTGTCCCCTTAAAATGGTGGATTATCAAGCTTCAAAACAGAGCCTAACAAAGCAATGTACAATAGGTACAGACAGCCAAGCTGGTATTATGAGGAACCAGCTCATTTCTATAGGATTTATTAGATCAGGCATAATCCTCAATCTGAGAATTCAAGCTAAAGCAAAATAGTTATATTATCATGGCCTTGATCCTAAGCTAATAAACCTTGTCAAACTTGATTTGGCTCCAGAGAAAACAACCTCAGATATCTTGGCATGATCAGTTCTGGGAAGACTCATTTGTTCAGTCAGAGCACCACATGGCCATGGCAGTCTTCATCTATGCAGTTTCATGGTACTCTGTCAAATCTCATAGCCTCTTGAGGAGTGGGGAGATGTGCTGCAAAGCTTCTCAGACTGGTTCCATGGACACAAGCTCAGATCCACCCCCTGGAATACAGCGGGTTTATATGGTCTGGGATGACCAAACGGTACATATACCAGCATCAGTTTTCTGGTAAGCAAGATCTTTGGCAGTAAAGGCAAAACTCAGAGGACTGAAAGTAATAATATTTTCTTGTAAAAAAACAGTATTGAATTACTGCTCTGTCATTCTTAAGAGAGGGTCTGGAAATATATATGGATATCAAAATATTAAAGCTGAAGGAAGCAAAACTTATAATACATGGTCAAAGAGTGGTAGGAGATATGCCAGTCAGATGGGCTATATCCCCTTTTTTTGGGATACAGACATGCCTCTTTGTAGCAACTCTGCTTTTGTGCTCCAGCTGAACAAGCACATACTTAAATCTGTCCATGTTCAGCAAAGGGCTATAGTTCATTTTTAATGATAAACATTTTAACTGCTTACGGATGTAATCAGTGTGAATTAAGCATGTGCTTAATTGCTTTGATGAACAAAACCAGAGTGCTGACCTGGGTCTCATGGAACCCAAGAGGAGAGAAGTCATTCCAATTAGGATTCTTTCTCCACTTAACAGATTTTCTCTACAACATCAACACCACTTACACTGAACATTAACTCTCTCCTATAACCTTTACATTTCTCAAAGGCTGATGTGTGATCCACAAACCCTAAAAATTTAGGTTTCACAAGCAACATTTTTTAGGAGTTTTCTCTCTTTTTTTGGATGGTGGTGGTGTTTGTTTTGTTTACATTAATCTCTCTGCTATAATAACCTAAAGAATACTTGGCTAATACTTTCATGGAAGTTCTCATCTTTGTGTGTATTTGTGTATGTGCTACTGATGCCAAATTTACCATTGCCAAAGGAAATTAAGTTTTTAGAATGTCAAGAATGTGTCTGAGATTTTTCTATTGCTTACAGATTTTTGAGAGTCAGATTTGCTCTTTCTATATTCAAGATTGTATCTGCAAACACGAAGATCACTTAGGATTCAATTTTTTCAATAGTGACATTCTCAGTAAAAAATATAGCTATATATTTCTGTTCTTCACTGTTTGTACAGGTTTTCAGTCTATGGCCATTATCATAACGTCCAAGTACTGCCTCTAGATAAGCTTTTCAAGGAATTAATCTTTTGTGATCTTTGGCAAGATCCCTCTGACTTCTGCCTTGAGCAGTCTTCCATCATTGGCCTCTCCCTGTCATAAAACCTCAGTCTGAGGGAAAGGTCTAGATAAAGTTTTTAGTGTTTTTGTTCTTTATTTTAGCATCAGTACACTGTTATTCTTCCCTTGATGAGTAACATAGAATTGACTAAAGGAGTTTGTGCTTACAATGAATTATAAAGTCTTCACAGCACAAAGTTATCTACTACATTATATTTGTACAGAGTCTGTGACAATGACTTCAGTCTTGATTTTGGCCTACAGAAGTGTGTTGCGTGTCTATGGTGAGGTCTGGTAGTGAGAGGGCTGCAGGGCAGCCTCTGTGAGGAGAGGCCGGGCCTGTCCTGTGCTGAACATGACCAGTCCCAGCCAGCTCCAACCATTCCACTGCAGGGTACAGCTGAGCCCGTCAGCCAAGATGATGGCACCTTTGTGATAACGTATTTGAGAAAGGGCAAAAAAAACCACAGAGAGAGAGAGAAAGAAGGAGGAGCATACAAAAAGAGTGAGAAAAAGCAGAGGGAGCACCAAGGCCAAAGAGGAGGTGTCCCAGGAACTTGAACAGAGATTCCCCTGCAGCCCATGGAGGACCACACCAGAGCAGATACCCACACTGCAGCCCATGGACTACCTCATGCCAGAGCAAGTGGATATTCCCTAAAAGACCTGCAGCCAATAGGGACCCCATGCTTGAACAAGTTTATCCTGAAGGACTGCAGCCCATGGAAAGACCCATGCTGTAGCAGGGAAGAAGTGCAAGGAGGAAGAAGCAGCATAGAGCTGCTGACTGAAACTGACTGAAACTCTCCATTCCCCATCTTTTCCATGCTGCTAGGGGCTAGAGGGGGAGGAGGTGGTAGAGAAGTTGGGAATGAAGGAGTAAAGTTAAGCCTGATAAAAAGGGGTGTAGGTGGATATAAGGTGTTTTCATTTTTCCTGAATCTGTTTTGCCTGTGACAGTAATTGGCAAGTAATTTTCTTGTCTTTATCTCAGCCCATGATCATTTTTGTCTTATTTTCTTCACCTGTCCTGTTGAGGAGGGGGAGTGAGAGAGCAGCTGGGTGGTCTGGCAGCCAGCCAAGGTCAACCCGCCTCAAGCATCTTAATTATGTTTTAGTAATCTCAAGAAAATAAGGTAAATGTGTTAATTGGACAGTATGACACAAAGAACAGAGAGGGATGTTTAAGGTATAGTGTACTATGAAAATGAAAGAACATATGGCTTCACATTGACCATGAAATTATTTTGGAAATTAAACATTATATATCACTGATAGGGGAGATGTATCAGAACCTTTTCACAAGGAAGTACATGGACAAAAGAAATAAGTGAATTAAGATCATGCTGGATATTGCTGTGATCAGGGAACTGCTTGTGATGATTCTGACAATTCTGTGTTCATTCTCTTCCTCATTGCTCTCATACCACTACCTAAAAAGCCTTAGTAAATTTGGCTCTTGGAAGACATCTTATTGCAACACCACCTTGATCTCTATGTATTTTGCTGATTGTATGTTAAGGTAAAAGATTGTCAAGTGACAAACTGGATTACTAATCTGTGAGATTCTGATATATATTAAGTAATAATAACAACAATGTAGGGAATGACACAGTCAATTACAGAGCTGACTTATCTCATACAGTTTAGACTTTCTTGGATGCAAATCATGGTTTGAGACAGTTAACCAGTACCAGAGTAGGCCATATTTTCTGCTGGGATATTTTCTTTATTTCTTTATGGTATATTTCATAGATAACATAGTAATGTGCCTAGAGTTTATTTTTATAGAATAACATAATACTTTGTTTAATAATTTTAAAAACTTCTGTATTCATTTTTCAATCCCTCTTAAAAGATCACTGTTTTTATCAGTTTGTGCATGTATGATAAATATTTGATATTAGTTTGGTTTTTTACAACCCCAGCTAGAGAAATTTCCAGGTTTCTCACAACATTGTCCTTATTTCCTAGTGGAAGTGCTGTTTTACTTTCTCTTGTGTAAACTTGAAATCCTTTTTCTCTTCCATATTTCTCCTTTGCCATTTGATGTGTTTTGCTATTTGGAGAAAAAAAAAGCCACAGTTGCATTTTGGACTGTATCTTCATAATCCCCATTCCCTTTTAAATGTGTTACCCTGAGATGCTGTTTGCATGTCTATAAGGGACTGTGTTGGACTGCATCTGTCTCAACATTGCTGTAGCACCACCACCATTTCCTGGCCTCGGCACCCCGTTGCCATGGAGGAGTACGTTCTGAAGGAGACGAAGGGTCCCCGACAAAACCACAACATCTGCCCGAAGCTAAATCGGGGTGCGGAAGACACACGGGCCGGCATGACCAGCACGAGCGCCTGGGCATCCGCGCATGGAGGACCACGGGATCATGAGCCCCATGATCTGGGTAAGACGTGCAGGCTGGCACGAAATGGGTGGACTCTTTGGAAAGGTCGAAGGGACTGAGACAATAAAAGGACTGTGTACTCCTCCCTTGGTGCGCACCTTCCTCGACACCTGTTACTTGGAGCCGGGACCTCAGCAGAGCTTGGAGCACCATCACCTGCACCGAGCCCGAGCCAACGGAACATCGCTGGATCCCTGATGGTGGTGGTAATTAGCTGCATACCTACCGTCTTTCTTGCTTAGGGTTTCTGACTTTCCCCTCCTTTTCCTCTCTGTCCTATCGCTATTACTAATTGTTACAGCAAATAAAGTTCTGACCTCGTTTGTGTCTTAATCTCGCTCTTGGGATCGTTTAAGAACCCGCCCCGATATTGGATCAGGACATTTTAAATTGGCGTCATGGACAGGATCCCTTGAGATGAGAGTGCTGTACTACCTTGCTGTGTTGGATGCAAACCTCTCAGGATGAAATAACCCCCTTTGTGTTACATTAAGTTGTGACCTCCTGAGAGTGAACAGGGGGAAGAGTGGACAGTGATATTACATTTGTGTTTGGGTTAAGTTGTGACCTCTTGAGACTGAACAGGGGATACTTGCATACCCAGGTGTGGCCCTCTCAGGACGATAATCCCCTTTGCATTGTTTTGGTGTTAAATTCAGATCTGGTCTCCTGGGAGAGAAAAGGGGAAATTTGACATTAAGGTGTGACCCTCTCAGGACGATAATCCCCTTTGAATTAGGAAAAAGAAAAAGCCCCGAAACTGAGATAAGGAAAGGTTTAATACAACAGAACAACAGCAACACAACAAACAGCAATAATAAGAATAACAGTGATAACAATGAACAGAGCAAAGTATATCTACCAATACAGGAGTGAGAGGAGCAGATGTATAAAACCACGTGCCCCGCGCTCCCGCGCCAAGATGTGACGCGCCAGGATGTGATATGATATTCATGGTATCTGAATAACCTGGCTAGAGCTCCCCCCCCACTGCTGGGGAAACTTAACCCTATCCTGGTTAAACCAGGACAAACATTATTCTAAATTCATATATACGGCAAACAGTTTAAACAGATACAATGAATATCTGGTTTATATTTTTAATTCAAGTTATATTGAGTTTGCATGGCAAGGTTTTGGTAGCTGGGGGGGTTATAGGGCTTCTGTGAGAAGCTGTTAGAAGTTTCCCTTATGGCAAATACAGCCAGTGAGAGCCGGCTCCACTGGACAAAGCTGAGCCCATCAGCAACGGTAGTGGTGCCTCTGTGGTAACATATTTAAGAAGGGAAAAAAAACTGCTGCACAACAGCAACCAGAAGAGAAGAGAGAATATGTGAGAGAAACAACTCTGCAGACACCAAGATCAGTGAAGAAGGAGGGAGAGGAGGTGCTCCAGGCTCTGGAGTAGAGATTCCCTACAGCTCATGATGAAAACCATGGTGAAGAAGGCTGTCCACCTGTAGCCCATGGAGGTCCATTGTGGAGCAGATATCCACCTGCAGCCTGTGGAAGAACCCACGCCAGAGCAGATGGATGCACCCAAAGAAGTTGTGACCCTGTGGAGAGCCCATACTGGAGTAGTCTGTTCCTGAAGGACTGCACCCTGTGGAAAAGACACATGGAAAGGACCCACACTGGAGCAGTTTGTGAAAAACTGCAGCCTGTGGGAAGGACTCATGTTGAAGTTTATGGAGGACTGTGTCCCATGGGAGGGACCTCACACTGGAGCAGGGGAAGAGAGCAAGGAGGAAGGAGTGGCAGACGCAACATGATGAACTGACTGTAACCCCCATTCCCTGTCCCCCTGTGCCACTTGGGGGGTGGGGACCTAGAGAAAATTGGGAGTGAAGTTGATCCCAGGAAGAAGGGAGAGTTGGGGTGAAGGTGATTTAAGATTTGGTTTTATTTCTCATTTTCCTACTCTGATATTATTGGTAATAAATTAAATTAATTTCCCCAAGACAAGCCTCTTTGCCCATGATGGTAATTGGTAAGTGATCTCTCCCTGTCCTTGTCTCAGCCCACGAGCCTTTCATCTTAATTTCTCCCCCTGCCCAGTTGAGGATGGGGAGTGGTAGAATGGCTTGGTGGGCACCTGGCATCCAACCAAGGTCAACCCACCACACAAGTATAATCAAGTGTATATAATTATTTTTAATGTAATAATTTATATTTAATCAAATAAAAATAGCATAGGAACTAAGCTATGCATCTTATCTGAGGAAATTTTTTTAGACATTAGCATTTTCAAGAAAAAAATGTAATTTTTTTTCTTACTTAAAGTACACATTTTTTTCTGTAATTCCCCTTAGCAGGATTAGGAATTTCTTAAAAGAAAACAGTCTGCATTTAAGTCTTCTATGAGAAAAGAAGAAATACTAGCTCTATATATTTGACTACATCTGTTCTGCTTGCTATGTATGTTCTTTGGATGCATGCTAAAATGAACAGGCCTTAACTGACTAATGATGACCCTTACCAATCTTACAGCACTGACTTCAGTATTATGACTTATACAGAATGAATATACTTCTTTTTCAATTTCTAAAGTAGCTCTTTTTCCTTGAGACTATAAGTTATTTGAAGGATAAACTAAATTTTGATAGTTATCTAGAAGGAATCTCTTTAAATGTTAATATAATGCCCAAAAATATCATGGTCATTTTGTAACTTGCATCATATTTCATAGCACTTGATACTGTTCACTGAGGAAAACAGAAAGTAGAATACATGAATCTTTTCTGGAGAAAAACAAAAAAAAAGAAAACAAAGAGAATAAGGTAAAACGTTTTGTGTTCAGAAAACTTAAGTCGTGAACCTGTTTCGGGGAGTTTTTCCATAATAAGGAAACCTGTTGTTAATATTGCACTGAGTCTGATGCAGCACCTTTAACTTTTTCCTTTCCAGGAGTTATCATTCACTCTCAGTATGAATACCACCTGTATGGCTTTACAATAAATAAGTTAGATTTCTAAAACAGAAGACACTATACCCAGTTCAATCTAATCAATACTTTTTTTCATCCAAAATGAAGCATTAACTTTTGTAGGAACTTTCTAGATCTCTTTCCCAAAGAAAACATTCTGGTTTTGTACTCTTTGCTAATATCATGATGTTATATTTAATGTATCTAATTTCTGTATAGTTCTGTCATAGAAAGCATTTATCAACTTCAGAATTTGAATCTCTGTATAGCATATTCTCCAGAATTATGTTATTCTTTATCCTCTTTGTGTTTTGTTGAAACTAGTATTTTCCCTTGAAGGAGAGCAGCACAGTCAGCACTAGATCTTAAAAAAATAATTGCGATAGTAAAATTCAAAAAAATGGTGACTTACAATACGGTAACTCTCTAGTGATTGTCTGACAGCACCAAATTAATGGGATAATAATGGCTTCACTGACATTTTTTGGTATATTTATAAAATTATGTCATGTAAACTTTTTATTTTCAGCTAAGACATTTTATTCCTGTCTGGTGGGGTTTTTCTTATTCAGAGAACAAGTATGAAATATAACAAGATTCTCTCTTCTGCTTGACATTTGAACTACATTATTCCTTATATTTTAAATCCACCGACTCAACCTTCATAGTTCCTTATATTTCTTCTGCTTCTACTTATTTTTCCAATTTTAGTATAGCACCTTTTTCATCATCACTCCGCAAGAGGTGTCTGACTTTCATTTTATGTCCCATGAGTGGCTTAGGGTGTACAAGGTACTTTTCACTTAGCACACAGATGATCAAAATGGCCAGTTTCTCCCTCAGACTTCCCTTACACTGGAATAATGCCATAAATAATGCCAAGATTACATTTATTTGCACATACACACAATGTGAAATAAATAAAATTGAATATGTCAGTCCTAATTAAGAATCCCACTGGGAAATAATCCCTTCATGCTCTTTGTGTAGTCTATTGGCAACTGAGGGTGCAGCAACCCAAAATCAGAAGCAGATGCTGTCTCTTCCCACTGAAAATGGAGGGAGCTTATGGCAACTTCTCTTTGATCATAGGCACATTAGGTCTAAAGTTAGGTGAGGCTAAGCTAGACCAGTGTGTAAGACATCCTCCTATATCTGACCCTCTTCTTCCCTCAACAGTGGTCTCTCGTCTTAGGTTTTAAGTCCTTTGCAAGAGGAACTATACATTAAAGGACAGGACCTTTTGAGGCTTCTAAACATTTTTGCATTGTAAAATATTGCTTGAAAAATGGGAAGTTTCTACAGGAAGAACCATGATTCAAGAAGGAATGATCAAGGGACCTAGGTACAGAAAGTCAATTGGGGTAAGGTTTGATCGTTAACATCTTCTGTAAAGCCCATTCTAAAATAGTCTAATGTTTTAATTTCCTCACTGCATCATTATTTTATGGTCTCTCATAATAACAGCTACAGTAATTATAATAACAGTTATTATTGTTAATCATAATTTAAACCCTAAGTCTTTAGGCAATTTATTCTGGGCCTATTTCTGATACCCTATCAATAGTAAATCCACATCCTTAAACCTTTACATTCCAATCACATGTTGTTTGTATCAACTGACTTAAAAGTCATTTTACAGTCTTTCAAGTATCAGAAGTGTCCCTCAGAAATGTATTTAAATTCTCTCATTTTCATTCAAATTGTACTTTCCTTTCACTTTTAAATTATTTGGTTTTAAAAGTAGTGTTTATATGACCCACATCACTTGGCAGGAAAGAAAAAAAAAAGACTGATATGAATTAAAAGGAAATATGTGGTGATGTAGGTCTGAAAAATGTTGCTACTAAACATGTAGTTTACATTCACAACTTATTCCTTCTGTTTGTTTCTGATAGGTTGTGGTTTTGGTTTTTCACTTTTCACATAGAACTATAATGCATTTTTATTCATGTACAGATTTGTTTATTCTATTTGGAAAGAAGTGAATTAATTCTCTCTGACATATGTTCAGGTTTGCCTCTTACGTAATAGAGTTCCTTTCAAAGTTTGAATTAGCATTCTGCCTAGACAAGATCTGAAAATGATTCCAGCTTTATTGACATACAGAAGAAGAAATACAATATTGAACATGATTGTTTGAAACCTAGATGATATCACATCATCACAAGTATTGAAGTATTGGCAAACAAAGGTTAAGAGAAGGTTTGTTGTAAAAATTACCTTTAGAATAGACTGACATTTTAACAATATTGATGCTAATACTGTAAATGCTGCTCTGAGAGGTATGTGAAATATAAGTATTTATATGTTTCAGCATTAGAAAAGTAATCCAGAAATGCAAACTGATTCTGATCTTTTGGGTCATTAATCCCATATAATATAAAGAGTCACACTATGGCAAAAGGAGAGGTAGGGACAGGATTGAAGAGATGTCTATTTTGAGGAACCAGGCTTAGTTCCCCTGTCTGGATACACACAACAGTCATCATGCTCCAACTATGTGGTGAAATAAATCCAGGGAATGTATCATTCCCTCTTTCTCCAACCTCATGCCCTGATCTCAACTAGAGCAAAATCTATCTGGGTCAGAAGGGGTTCCAACAGCTGCCCAGTCTTGCCGCTTGAGGGTCTAGGACTGTGATGTACTCTATGGTGCACGCTCAGCCATGCTATAAATCACATAGCTGAGACTATCTGGAGACTAAGCCATTATTCTGTCTGAATAGAAATCATTAGAAGATGCTTCTCAGGGGACAATAGAAGTCCATCTGCTGCCCTAGAACAGAATTGGGTTAGAAGTGAAATACAATATTTCTAATATCTTAGGCAATACAACTTGCAAGTATAAGATAATATATTCATAGTCTGAACTCAGAAATATCAGTAGCTTGGAGTCTCTTTGGATATAGATATATACATATAAACAAAAGTCACTGACTTATTTTCATGATGTTTTTCCTGGAAGTGGTCCCATCTCTCCTTTTTCTTTCATCTGTATTTTTATTTAGATTAGCTATTTGTCATTCTGTAATTCAAAGCTTCAATTTAAAGTTTTACTACATCTCCATTATTAATTTAATACTGAGTTAATTATAAAGATAATGTAGAAAGGCTCTTTAATTTCCAAAGACGATTTTCTACTTATAAACCATATCTGAAATGGGACTGATGAAATGTACAAGGGTTTTTTTAAATATTGTGAATTATGCTGCTTAATGTGGAAATATAAGCTTAATTAAACTTGAAAAAAAACCCTAAAGTTAACTAGAATTAATAATGAATCTTATTGTAATGGAACTGCTTGCCCATCACCTGAGTTAAAGTACAGATTTTTAAAAAAGTTATTCCACTGATTAAAATCTGATGGATGCCCGAGAAGCTGAAAGTTATTTCTTGGAAATCACCGAATCACATAATCATCTAGATTGGAAAAGACCTGGAAGATCATCTCGTCCGACCATAAACCTAACACTGACAGTTCTCAACTACACCATATCCCTCAGTGCTATGTTGACTCTACTCTTAAACACCTCCAAGGATGGGGACTCCACCACCTCCCTGGGCAGCCCATTCCAATGCCTAACAACCCGTTCTGTAAAGAAATACTTCCTAATATCTAGTCTAAACCTTCCCTGGCACAACTTGAGGCCATTACCTCTTGTCCTATCGCTTATTACCTGGTTAAAAAGACTCATCCCCAATTCTCTGCAACCTCCTTTCAGGTAGTTGTAGAGGGCGATGAGGTCTCCCCTCAGCCTCCTCCTCTCCAGACTAAACAACCCCAGTTCCCTCAGCTGCTCCTCGTACCACATGTGCTCCAGATCCTTCACCAGCTTCGTTGCCCTTCTCTGGACACGCTTGAGTAATTCAATGTCCTTTTTGTAGTGAGGGATCCAAAACTGAACACAGTAATTGAGGTGCGGCCTCACCAGTGCTGAGTACAGGGGTAAGATCACTTCCCTGTCCCTGCTGGCCACGCTACTTCTGATGCAAGCCAGGTTGCCATTGGCCTTCTTGGCCACCTGGGCACACTGCTGGCTCATGTTCAGCCGGCTGTCAATCAACACCCCCAGGTTCCTCTCTGACTGTCAGCTCTCCAGCCACTCCTCCCCAAGCCTGTAGCGCTGCTGGGGGTTGTTGTGGCCCAAGTGCAGCACCCGGCATTTGGCCTTACTGAAACTCCTACAGTTGGCCTTAGCCCGTTGCTCCAGCCTGTCCAGATCTCTCTACAGAGCCTCCCTACCCTCGAGCCGATCAACACTCCCACCCAACTTGGTGTCATCTGCAAACTTACTGACGGTGCACTCGATCCCCTCATCTAGATCATCAATAAAGATTTTAAAGAGGAGTGGTCCCAAAACTGAGCCCTGGGGGACACCACCCGCCACCGGATTTAACTCCTTTCACCACTACTCTTTGGGCCCGGCCATCCAGCCAGTTTTTTACCCAGCAAAGTGTGTGCTCATCCAAGCCGTGAGCAGCCAGTTTCACCAGGAGAATGCTGTGGGAAATGGTGTCAAAGGCCTTACTGAAGTCAAGGTAAACAACATCCAAAACCTTTACCTCATCCAATAAGCAGGCCGCCCTGTCATAGAAGGAGATCAGGTTTGTCAAGCAGGACCTGCCTTTCATAAACCCATGCTGACTGGGCCTGATCATCTGGTTGTCCCACATGTGTTTTATGATGGTACTCAGGATGAGCTGTTCCATCAGCTTCCCAGGCACCAAAGTCAAGCTGACAGGCCTGTAATTTCCCAGATCAGCCTTCTGACCCTTCTTATATATGGGCATCACATTGGCCAATTTCCAATCTGTCAGGACCTCCCCGGTCAGCCAGGACTGCTGGTAAATGATGGAAAGCGGCTTGGCGAGCACCCCAGCCAGCTCCTTCAGCACCCTCGGGTGTATCCCATCTGGTCCCATAGACTTTTGTGTGTCTATGTGATGTAGTAGGTCACTGACTATCTCCTCCTGGAATGCAGGGGGGGGGGGTTGTGTGTGTCATTCTCCCAGTCTCTGTCTTCTATCTAGAAATCTAGAGCTGCCTTCAAGAGTTGACACTACTAAGTATGAAAGTAAATTATCTGCCTCAAAATGGATCACTCACTGAAGAGTTTACCACATGGCAATTCAATTGGTTAATCAGTGTTTTACTCATGTCATATGTGTTTTCAAAGCCTCTGAAGGTTAAATCCCAGAAGTTAAAATAAGTAAGCTTTTAGAAAGTGTTCACTCTGCAAAATTATTTTCCAATAATTTGAATGCCTAAAGAGTATGTTTGAAAAAAATGGCTGCAAGTAATTGCACTTAATAATTCACAATTCAATAATAAATTCACATGTGCACACACAAAAAAGCCTTGCTTACATGAGTCATTAGTGACAGAATTTACCACGTCTGCTGTCTACTTATAGTTTCAGAGCGTATTTGATGTTCCATTTTGGAAGAAATGTGTAATCTCTGATTCAAATACTCTCCACTATGGCTCAGGATTTCAGCTTATCATCAGTGTTGCATTATTTCACTGTGCAGTGGAACACCAGCATATTGGTTCAATTCCCAGTTATACATATTTGAGGTTAGCAGAGGAAAAAAATTAATTTTGTCAGTGTCATAAAATCTCAGTTACCTTTGGAAAGTTTCCAAAAACAAGACTCTTGAAATATTTTTGCTTCGTGCTAAGAAGAAAACTTTTTACTTTTTTCCCTTGTTCCTAATGGGACTAAAAGCAGCTTTGAAAAGGTGGAATTCCATATATATATATAGTAAAAAAAGAACAATTGGACTAAATTATATCACTTGAATCTGAACTGAATGAAAAAATAGTCAAATCCTGTCATCACATTAAAATAGTTACATTAAAATATATCCGACAAAAGGAACATGGCAAACCTTGTAGTGGCTTGTTTTCTGTTCTTTTCCTAACTTAGAATAATTAATGGTCTTGTTTTCCTTGCTCTATAACATACAGGAAGTCTGTGATAAAGGCAACAGATAACCTGACTGAACTGAATGCTTAGAAGTCAGCATGGGTTTCTCAATATCTCCAAAAATCAGGTTACAATATAGGAAACAGTGGTTAGCTTCAGTCTTTTGCATCTGAAAATGTTGACCTCATTTCCTTATTCTTGTTCCTCTGTCTCCATCAATTGAGTTAGGACAATCTCTGAATTACCGATGTGTTAGTTTTAGTGGTATTAATATTTCCTTTATGCTTCTTAGGACTATTATTGTTAGAAGTCTGCAAAATACAAAGTATTACATTGGGAAAGAACTAAGACAGCTTTTAGCTGAAAAACAGTCTAAAATAATAACCATCTTCCTTTTAAAGTTAGAGTCTGTTTCTTGATTTTTTTTTTCTATGCAAGCAATTGTATTTCTTCTTGACATAAAGCATATGCATAAGCATAATTTGAGTAAACCTGGGTCAAAACCTGCAACATGAAGGCAAAGAGAGATTTAGCAGTGAACCAAGCAGAGCTAGATTCTCAAAACAAAATTTTGGTACTTATCCTACTTCAGACTAAGTATATAGACTATAATTGTGGAAGGAGGTCTATTGAGTTCAGAGGGATGGCTCATGATATATTTCATCACACTATGTCATCTTCAGTATAAAATGTAATGAAGATTAATTTTTCTATTTAGCTGCTAATCATCACAGAACTGATATTTCATTACCTGCTATCACGACCACCTCAACAAAAACACTGTACATTTTACATGATTCAGAAATCTACTTTTTTTTCCTTTTTTTTCTCCCTTTAATTCATAAGCATTGTTAATTGTGCTTGCTTGAAAAGTTCCTTGTTATTCAGTAGTTTGTATAAAATCTTACAAGCTGACATCCAGGAACATTAAATTTATTAAAAAAAAAAATCCCTGTTGTTATTATTCTGGAGGTATTTTACTTTGTCTTGATAAATTGCTAACATTTCAAAGACTGCTGGAAGTTCTTGTCCTCCAGAAACTAAAGAAAGTTTCAAGATAATTTTCATGCTATTCTTTTCTTGCTGTTATTTTCTTCTTAAATTGCATATCATCTTGTGCATTCTTTTCAGAGGAAATCCTAGACTTATTTAGGCTAGAAATCACTATTCTTTCCTAACAGAACCGCACTTCCCAAAGTAAACAGTGACTTCTATACAGTGGTGTTAATTTTTTTAATGCTTGTTTTGATTTGATAAAAACATGATGCAAATTCTTATTTGATGTAAAAAAGGAAGTTTATAATTAGGAATGATCTAAATAGTGTAGTACAAGTTATCACAGTAGTTATTCTTACCTGTTGTAAGAAAGGGGGTTGATTATTAAGAATAATGTAAGTGCTATAGTTCAACAGTTAGTTATTATAGTTATAATCCAAGTTAGATTTGTGACAGAACTGAGTCAATTTAAAATCTTTTTTTAATAATTTTTCTTCAACATCTATTTCTTACAGTACTATTGTACCGACAAGATGCAGACTTTGGCAACATTAGCCATTGTCCTAGAGTAACTTAGACAATTTGCAAACTTCGGTATATTCTAGCAGATGGAGGAATGACTGTTCTACTTGTTTTTTTCCATTTAGTTGCACATAATGTTTTCATGCTTGTATTTTCAAATATATTCTTCAGGTCTGCCCTATGTTTATAATTTTTTTTTTTTTAATTCAAAATGTAGATTTCAGAGAAGGTAAAGACACATTAGGAAAAGGGGAAAAAAAACCCCAAGCCAAAACAACAAAGAAACAAATTCTGAAAGGTACAGTATTCATGTCATTGAAAAGGGGGAAACTTTAGAAGGCTTTTTTTCCTTTTTCATAGAGCTGTCAATAAAAAATGAAATTCATCAGGCCCTTGTTGTCAAAGGTTTCCCAATTGTTCTTATCAAAAACTAGCTGTACATTGGAGGTCCATATAATAAAAATACAAGCAGTTGGCAATATTTGCTGAGAGACTGGAAACTCTGAAAAGATCTCCCCATGGAATTCATGTCTATTTGAGTCCTTGTCAACCTGACAAAACCACATAAAGTAGGGCAAATATTCCATCATCTTATACACTCCTTTGTAATACACAACAATGAGACTCTACAACCTACTTAAAACTTTATGCACTCACCTTGTTTTACACACCGTGTTAATGGATGTTATAGAAGTGAAAAGTAGGTACCAACAGTTAAGGATAAGATACAGCTCAAAGTATGATGTTTACATTTATGTTATAAACATAACCTAAGTTTCCATCACAACCCATAGAGATCAAGTTAATACCACTACTGGAGCCAAGATGGTGATTCAGATCCAAAAGCAGTTGTCCATGGCATCATTCAGTTTGTTAAGCACATGTATTTATTGTCATTTGAGATTCCTCGAAACATCTTCAACTTCTGATGTGGGAAAGCGTGATTCTTCCACAGCTTGTGGGCTGTATCTTCTAGTCCTCTGGGGATGTCTCAAGCATCCTAAGGCTTCTCAGATGACACTAGACTCCATTTAGGTACCTGAATCCTCCCTCCGTTGGCTATAATAGGAAAGCTAGCCAGTTAACATACATGTACAGACACACAAATTTAGGTTATTTAGTCTTGATTACTTATCCTCCTATCCTAGAGGCCCCAGACAGTAAGCAACTCCAAAATCTTTTTATTAGACAGACAGAAGAATCAGCCTCACTACCTGGCAGTATTATAGAACAAATCATTATGGAAGTTATTTCTAGGCATGTGAAGGGGAAAAAAAAGGTGATTTGGTATAGTTTCTTGAGGGCAAATTGTGTATACCTTGTTCTGAATAAATGACTCGCTCTGTGGCTGAAAGGTGTGCAGTCAGCTGTATTTATCTTGATTATATTAATGTTTCCTGTCCTGGTTTAACCAGGATAGGGTTAAGTTTTCCCAGCAGTGTGTGTGGGGGGGAGCTCTAGCTGGATTATTCAGATACCATGCGGATGTCACATCCTGGTGCATCACATCCTGGCGTGGGAGAGCAGGGCGCGTGGTTTTATACATCTGCTCCTCTCACTCCTGTATTGGTAGATATACTTTGCTCTGTTCATTGTTATCACTGTTATTCTTATTGTTGCTGTTTGTTGTGTTGCTGTTGCTCTGTTGTATTAAACCTTTCCTTATCTCAGTCTCGGGGCTTTGTATTTCACTCCCTTTGTGGGGGAGGGGCAGTGGCTGCGTGGTCTCAGACCCCAGCAGGGGCTAAACCATAACATTTCCATATGGTCTTCTACAGAGTCCTGGTAGCCAAACTGAAGAAATAAAGACTAGATGAGTGAACTACAGGTTGGATGAAAAAACTGTCTGTACAGTAAGACTCAGAGTAGTGGGCAATGAGTCAAAGTGTACTTAGTGATCAATTATAAGTCGTGTTTCTCAGGAACTGTTAAAGGAGATGATATTATTTAAAAAAATTTGACAGTGACCTTGATAAGAATTCACCTTTATCAGGTTCTTAGATGACTTCAAATTGGGAGTCATGGTTGATATGCTGGAGAGCTGAGCTGTTCTTGTTGAGGAACCTCAACAAGTTGGAAAAATGAGCTAATAAGAATCTCATAAAGTTCAAGAAAAACAAACACAAAGTCTTATACATGAGATGCAACAAATCCTCAGTCCAGGCTAGGGACAGACTGGCTGGGTAGCATGTCTTTGGGAAAGGACCTGGGATCCTACAGCACAAGAAGATACTTTTCCAGCAATGAAGACTAAACACCTACTGGGCTGTATTAGCAAGATTGTAGTTAGCAGATTGAGGAAAATGGTTATTCTTCTCCATTCAGTGACTGTGAATTCAGTGTGTGCATCTGAAGTACTGTGTCTTGTTTTGGACCTCTGGTAAAAGACAGATATCAGAAAACAGATTCTAGCGAAGAATCACGAAGATGGTCGGAGAGACTGAAGAACACGACTTATCAGGAGAGGCTGAAGAAACATTGTTTGCTTAGCATGGAGAAAACAAGAGTGACTAAGGAAGAATATAATTTCAGTCTTTCATTACCTAGAAGGGAGTTATAGAGAAGACAGAAAGAGATTTCTCTCTTGGATATGTACAGTGAAAGATCAAAAACTAGTAGCCACAGTCAGCATGAAGAGAAATTCTCATTTGGTATATTATTCACTGTGACAGGGGTCAAGGACTGGAAGAGGCTGTGCACAGAGCAGCAGAATCTCCCTCCCTGGTGATTTCCAAAATTCAACTGGTCAAGCCCCTGGGCTGTCCTGCTTTTAGCAGGAGGTTGAATAGACCTGAGTCACTTGCCCTCCTGCAGTTTCCCCCTTACAGTAAAAATGAAAATAACTGACAAACCTTTTCACCAAAAACACACACCAAAACCATTTTATGTTATTCTTCTCCCTCTCATTTCTGATATATTTTTACTATGTCAAAGCTGAATCTCTTAAGCTGCTGTCCAATGATAAGGTAGTCTCATGCATTTACAAATCCTGATTAGGCAGCAAATTACAATTTTCAGTATGCCCTCCACAAGTCCAAATGCAGCCCCTGACTTACAGAATTGTCACTGAAGAGCCAGGAGGAAACAAGAAGAGAATCTTTAATCAAAAAGATAGCCTATTTCCAAACTAAGAGTGTAAATTGATTTCCAAACCTCCTCAAGGTATTTCACTGTCAAAAAGAAAGAGAATGATGTTTTAATATTTTTCTCAAACTTCTAAAAAATGTCAGACAACAGATTTATTTTCTTCGTGTCCTTTTTATTTTCTTCCTTTTTAGAGTGGAGAGATTCAATTTACAGAAGAGTGCAAGCAAATGAATAGTGAGACTTATCTGTAATACTACCAAGCTAACACTATAACATGCTTCTGAGTGTTTTCAATACAACTATTTCGCCTTGTTTGATTGTATTATGACATTAGTATTCAGCCCACATTGGAAGAAAGAAAAAAGGGCAATGTTACAGTTTCCATTGTGCTTGTTTGTGAATTGAAGCATAAGCTGACATCCTGTAGTAGAATCAAAGAATGCAAGCAGCACAGTTCATAAACGTGCTTTTCTCAGGTTTCACCGTGTTAGAATATAAATGTTCGAGGCATATTTTACTCAGTAGGACATTCTACTCCAGTTTTGCTCTCAAGAAAAAAAACAACTTACCTAATTTTATTTGCTATTTTAAATATTATATTAATATTGGAGTTGTAATTTTACTGCCATAGCACTGGATGAAGAAGAGTGTAAACAGATGCACACAGCATGTTAGAAATAACATACCTCAGACAGTTACAGTTGAAATAAGAGAATAAGCAAGTGCAGCATAACCAGTAAATATGGTTGTACTATTCACCCTGGATATAAGAGGCAGAAGTTCAAATACTGCTGCTTTCAGATTTAGATTGGGGATTTGAACTTGAATATGGCTGGATAATTGTGCTAATCACCTAATCACTTTTGAACACTTTTTCCCTTTCCTTCCCATTTAGGGAACTGTAATATTTTCCATCAGATAAAAGTGGAAGACTGTGATTTTATCAGTTCTAAAATTTAATGACAAAGCTTCTGTCCCTGAATATAAGGCCTTTGTTTGGTGCTAGTGAACAGTTTTTGTCTCCTGAAGATTGTAGTTGAAACATAATTCAGATATCTCCATCAATCCATCTCTAATTTGTCAGTATCTAACATTGAAGTCAAAATTGGTAATCACTTGGACTGCAGTATACCTAATTCCAGATCTCAGTACAAGGCACTGACAACAAGTTAATTACCTCAACATCATCATGATGTTTATATAGCACAACTTCCTCCTGCTGTGTGCCAAGACAAACCACAGAGTTTAGCAAGCAATGCAGCATTAGAGTACAATGGCTTCAGGTTCTTCAGATCTTGAAGATCCAAGATCTTCAGAAACACTCTAGCCTTTGGATCCCAATGTTCACCTTCACTCTTGAGATCAGTGTGGGGATACAGTATGAGTCTGCTTGAGGCTTACAAATGGTTCGGCTTCAGTTCCCATGCCAAAGCAGTGCCCTATTCCTGGCAGCAGGGCTGTGCTGGAAAGCAGGCTGTTGGCAGTCCAAGCCCAGTAGAATGGCACTTACTGAGAATGAACTTGCTAGTTTTCAAAGCTCACTCATACACCCAACTAAACCCTGTGATCGGCCACTGAGAAATGGAGGCAGCCCCTGTCATCTCCTACTTGTGACATGTCCCCTGAACACTTCCTCCCTTATGAAGAGCTTATGAAGTCTTTGGTATGCACATTTTGTCTAATGGAAGATATGGATCTGTGGTCCATAGTGTCTAGAAGACTTTTCACTACTATAGTAAACTATTAAACTATTTCTCAGGAACACTTTTCCTTGGCTGCTGATCTATACTTTGTTGTGTATCATTCCACTGTGGTCTTGCAATTGAAATTAACCTTTAAAATTTAGACTACAGCTGAGAACCTTCTTTCTGGCTCACAATATTTTAGAGCTATATACACTAGAACAGAAAAAGGTATCTGTGACATATGGGTGAAAAAGTAAGTATGTTTGATGATTCAGGAAAACCAGAAAACTTAAATATGCCTTTTGAGTCTTAGCTCTTAGAAAAAAATAAACCCTCAAACTTCTCAGAAAATGACGAGAGCTTCAGTGGTCATTGTCACAGTTATAGATGTTCTGAGCATTAGAAGTAATTCATGTCTAAGCCTGCCTTCTTTTTAATACACTTTTTAATATTTTTTTTTTAAATTTTGAAGATGAAAATTATATTAAGTAACACCACATGTCTTAGAATACTGCTAGGGAAATATTTGCTTTTCGATAATCACTGTCTTGAAATAGAGAATTTCTGAAGTTCTGCTTCACAGTCTGTGCATGTAGAAAAGATGGTATTAACAGTCTGGCATGTAGGCAAATGATGATGAGCTACTGATACAACAATCTTGTTGCTAGACCAAGAGAGTCTATCATGGTTTTTTTTTTCTGTTATAATCAAAATTCTTTATTTTAGATAGTTCTTTAGAACAATGTTTTTAGGGATAATAAAAATGTTTTTTAAGGCATCTTCTAGTTAGTTTGCTAGGTACTCATAGTATATTTTATTCAGCTGATGAGTTCTTGTGCATGCCTTATACTGCCACTTAACGTACAGAAAATTTTAAATTTTAACTTTTTGTTGGCTTTTCTCTCTGGAAATTTTTCCATGGTAACTCCACAGAGATCTATTCAAATTTTCTAGCTTCTATATTGAAACATCACATATGTTATGGGTAAACTGACAACATAGTTAGTGATCTTCAATTCAGTTCATGAATTAACTTATGTGCTTTGTTATATTTACCCCGAATAATGCCCAGCTCAGCAGACTTCTACCTCTATGGACATTAGACTTTCCACCACTAAAACATCCTGTGTGCTTGCATTTGTGTTGTTCTGCATCTATTTTACAACCAGAGTCCTGAAGGGCATTTAGGTAACCCAGGTCCTTCCAGATTTCCACATTTGACAATCCCTTTACCTATTCTTCTTTCTAAGAATATCCATCATCCAAACCCTCTCCAGTTATTAAAGTAGCCCACTGGTTCTTACATTCCTCTGCAGTTGTACGACACTTGTCTTCATGTCCATCCTAGACTCACCTTAATGTGTACCTCTCTTCTATCCAATTTAAAGCTGGACTTTGAAATAACAGTCTGTTATAATAAGAGTACCCTAACCATTGTTTCATAAGAATTTCTGGAAGCTCTCAAGAGTTTCTGAGCTTTCTCTCAGTGTTTCCACTTGACGTTACTCCATTTTCCATAACTTAAACATTCACCAGGGCAGGCAAATACTGCAATTCAGTAGTGATTATGCATCCATGTGATATAATTAAAGTCCGTGTTCCAAATCAATATTTAAATTATTGTACATGGTGGACCAGGTTCAGCACAAGAAAATGAGAAATGCTGCAGTTTTGTAGGAGACTGGATAGCTACTGGAGTCTAATTCCTGCTCAAATTCAGTAAAAGAATGAATTGTGCAAGGGTCACCCATATTTCAGGCACTCCCAGACCACTTTAGTATCAGGGAAGCTGAGAAATCACTGCTTCCTCCTTTATTTGCTGTGAATTCAGTCACTGAGCTTTAGAATACAGTTAATTTCCATCAAACTTGAGTGGCCACAAGCATGTCTCTGCAGCCCAAGCTAGGTCTGATAGTTCGATTCTCCCCTCTCCTAGGAATTTCCTACTGGTTGCACTAAATCACTCCAAACAAAATAGGAAGTACTTATTATTACAAAAACCCCCACATTCTACAAGAAGAAATATCAGCAGGATATCAGCTGGAATACAGACATTTCAGTAAACAACCACTTGGAAAAAAAAAAAAAGTATTCAAAGTACTCAGCTCTCAAGGAGTTTCTTGTAAGAAACCGCATTTATTCTGTTACTGAAGCAATTGACATTTAAGTCAGGTAGATGAATGCTCTTTTCTTTTACAAATCAGTACAGCAGCAATATGAACAGTGACATTTTTAACCATCAGCATTACTAAAACAGAACCAGTGACATCACAGACCAGTTGGGCACCTGAGAAAAGGGGACAATGACACTCAGACGTGTCATCTAGGATCATTACAGTGTGCCTACAGCTTTTCTGCAGACATTTTATACAAGCTAATAGGTAGTTTACTAAGTGGTACAGTAAAGCTAGAACCTGAAAAAGGAGGAGCTTGTTTCTGATAATAAAACCTTTGCCAGCAGTCAAGCAAAAGTATAGCTCACTTTCCACCAAGGTGTTCCATATGAGATACAAGACAAAAAGACACTTGCATACAGTTTTTGCAAAGAGCAAAATATTTGTGCTCTTCCGCTTTGTACTGCCTACAGACGTGTTGCTTTAAGAGCTGAACCAGCCGCTGGCTTAAATGGTACTTACACAGCAAAATGTGAGAACTACAACACCAAGAAAGAAATATATACATAAAAAAAGAAAATTTAGGAATACCTACTTGATACTCTACCAAAGTCTCAACGTTTTTTGTATTATGAGAGTACAAATCATTAATATCTTCTGAAATGATCAGACAGTCTCACATTTCTCACATTTGTCATGGTTTAATTGTAAGCAAAGTTTAGTGTTGTTCTGCTGTACATAGTATTTTACTATGACTAGAATGACTAACAATGACTAGGATCCCACTGGCCTGCAGATATATTACATATAAGGGTAGGTGAATAAAAAAGTGGCTGGTCACCTCATCTATACAATCAAGACACACTTGAGCCCAGATCACCTATCTCTGTATTTTGGATCACATTCTAGTTCTGATTCAGAGTAAACCAAAGGTGGGCCCTCTCTGGAAGGAAAAGGAAGACTTGGTCACCCAGTATATGGAGAAGGCTGAAGTATTCAATGATTTTTTGCCTCAGTCTTCACCAGCAAGGGCTCCAGCCACACCACCCAAGACACAGAAGACAAAGGCAGGGACTGAAAGTAGGAAGAACCACTCACTGTAGGACAAGATCAGGTCTGAGACCATCTAAGCCACCAGAAGGTACACAAGTCCATGGGACCTGATGAGATTCATCTGCAAGTCCTGAGGGAACTGGCAGATGAAGTGGCTAAGTCACTATCCATCATATTTGAGAAGTTGTGGCAGTCCAGTGAAGTTCCCACTGACTGGAAAAGGGGAAACATAACCCCCATTTTTAAAAAGGGAAATAAATAATACCCAGGGAACTACAGGCCAGTCAGTCTCACCTCTGTGCGCAGCAAGATTATGGACTAGATCCTCCTGGAAACTATGCTAGGGCACATGTGAAATAAGGAGATGATTGGTGACAGCCAGCATGGCTTCACTAAGGTCAAATCATACCTGAAGAATTTGGTGGTTTTCTACAATGGGGTTACAACATTGTGGATAAGGGAAGAGCAACTGATGTCATCTACCTAGACTTGTGCAAAGCTTTTGGCATTGTCCTGCACAACATCTTTGTCCCTGTATTGGAGAGACATGGATTTGATGGATGGACCACTTGGTAGATAAGAAATTGACTGGATGGCCATGCTCAAAGAGTTGTGGCTAAAAGTTTGATGTCCAAGTGGAAGGGTGTTACGAGTGGTGTACCTTAGGGTTTGGTATTGGGACCAGTGTTGTTTAACATCTTTGTTGGCGACATGGACTGTGGGATTGAGTGCACCCTCAGCAAGTTCACCATTGACACCAAGCTGTGTGATGTGGTCAGTACCCTGGAGGGAAGGGATGCCATCCAGAGGGACCTTGACAGGCTTGCGAGGTGGGCCCAAGCAAACCTCATGAAGTTCAACAAGGCCAAATGCAAGGTCCTGCACATGGGTCAGGGTAATCCCATGCACAAATATGGGCTGGACGATGAGTGGATGAGAGGACAAGGACTTGGGAGAGTAGTCATGGGATGGAAAACTGCCTATGACCCAGCAGTGTGTGCTTGCAGCCCAGAAAGCCATGTGTCCTGGACTGCATCAAGAGAAGTGTGGCTATCAGGCTGAAGGACATGATTCTCCCACTCTAATCCATTCTCATGAGATCCCACCTGGAGTACTGTGTTCAGCTCTGGGCTCCCAGCAAAAGAAGGACATAGACTTGTAGGAGCAAGTCCAGAGGAGGGTTACGAAGATGATCAGTGGGCTGGAGCACCTCCCTTATGAGGACAGATTGAGAGAGTTGGGGCTGTTCAGCCTTGAGAAGAGAAGGCTCCAGGGACATCTTATAGCAGCTCTTGAGTACTTAAAGAGGGCTTACAGGAAAGGTGGGGAGGGTCTCTTTATCAGGGAGTGTAGTAATAGGACGAGGGGTAATGTTTTTAAACTGAAAGAGGGTAGATTTAGATTATATATAAGGAAGGAATTCTTTACTCTGGGGGTGGTGAGACACTGGAACAGGTTGCCCAGGGAGGTTGTGGATGTCCCCTCCTTGGAAGTGTTCAAGGCCAGGTTGGACGGAACTTTGAGCAACCTGGTCAGTGGAAGGTGTCCCTGCCCATGGCAGGGGGTTGGAACTAGATGATCTTTAAGGTCCCTTCCAACACAAATCATTCTATGATTCTACGATTCTCTGATTTTGTGAGGACAGTCAGGCCTACTCAGGCTCCAAAGGGGACTGCCTCACGGTCAGTGCTATATCTCTACTGGCAGTATAGATGAAACCAACTTGAGACACTTGACTTTGGTAACCTGAGTATAGACACTGGTAGCATTACTGCTGTAGCCAGTAGGAACAATTAAACCAAATTTACTTTTAAGGCTGGTATATACAAAGATGAATGAAACAGTTACAACATGAAGAAAGGAAGCAAACAGTAAATACCTAGGGATTGTTTAAGGTTACCTGACAAATTAATTAATATTCTAGTCTAAACTATGTTGCACATTCATTACCAAAAAATATAATATTCATTATTATGGAAAGCACAGTTTGGAAACTAAAAGTTATCATGCTGCTGTCAGTTTTTCAGGTCTTTCTGCAAATATGTCTCTTAACCTGATAAAACTTCATATTGGTTTTTATACACTGCAATACACAATGACATTGCCTGCTTAGGGTAAATAGCCTGTGGAAATATTAGTTCCACCAATATGATAAATAACATAGGATCAGGGACCACTAGTCCAGAAGCCAAGTGGAATAGCCTAGCTGCATCTAATTTGCACAAGATGACCTTGGATTTCCTCTTAGTTACAGGTAGTTCTCACACATTAATATAATTTTGCTTACGTTTTTCTTTTTGAGTGTGGAAATGGATAGTGCTGAATGATTACACAAAACAGAGGAAAAAAACCCACTATAGACCTATCCATGCTGCCTGTCGTGAATCATCTTTGTCACATGCTATTCCCAAAATCATGCTTCTTGGAAAGTTCCAGTAAACCCAACAAAGTTAAAATTTAGGTAGTATGGACAACCAATGCTCCAAAGCTGAAACATGTTCCCTTTTTCTTTTTAGCAGTATAGATTTGATCATTGAAATCACGGCTTTAATACTTATCTAGCAGTGGAATTAAGCATATTGAAATTGCCAGAAATCTAGTTTCCATCACATCCACATTTTTAAAATTTCATCTATAATGTCGCCCTATATTTGCAGCCAAGTCCTTCAATCTTTTGTCAGACAACATTCGTATTGCAATCTTGAAGAAATTAAAAGGTAAGATCTAATAGCATAAGTAGCTACGGGACAGAAGTTCTGGGATTCATCCATGACTATTCTGCATTGATTTTCTACCCATTTTAAAAGCTGGATGAGGAAAAATTACATTAATGGTAGCCTGTTCTTGTTTTGCAATCACTCTTACCTTGGTGTCGTGGGTTAACACTGGCTGGCAGCTAAGACCCCATCAACTCACTCGTTCACCCCCCTCAGTGGAATGTGAGAGAATTAGAAAAGCAAAAATCAAGGAAACTCATGGGTCAAGATAAGGACAGTTTAGTAAGGGGTGGGGGGTGGGGAGACAGGGAAGAAAAATATACAAGTAATGCAAAAGCAATCAATCACCACCAGTAGACCAATGCCCATCCAGTCCCCAAGCAATGGTTATCTTTTGAAAAAGTTCCCCTTCCCTGTTTTATTTCTGAGCATGATGTCATATGGCACAGAGTATTTCTTTAGCCAGTTTTGGTCAGCTGTCCCACCTGTGTCTACTCCCAACCCCTTGCCCACTTCCAGCCTTCTCGTTGAAGGGCGGTGAGAAACAGAAAACCTTGACACTGTGCAAGGACTGTTCAGCAATAGCTAAAACATTGTTGTGTTATCAATGTTGTTTTGGTCACCAGTCTAAACAGCACCATATGGACTGATGTGAAGAAAATTAACTCCATTCCAGCCAAACTCAGTACATTTGGTGTTCATACCCTTCAGTTTGCTGGGGTTTTTTTTACTTTCATTTACTCCCATCTTAGTTATTGTCCTGGCAACCTAAATATATGATGCAGTGCTGCAGCATTTTATAACAATTACTAATTTAGAGCTGGAATTTTTCATCTTTTCACATAATCTGTTTCTCACATCTCTGTATTCATTTTTCTATATTGATTTGAATTATGATAATTCTGATTGTAAAACTTCAGACACCATCAAAATTTTTAGAGACTGATTGCATTGATATGGGTCAGACAAGTGAATAGGTAGATAACACAGACTAAACACATAATCAAAAGGATCAATAAACTTCCCCTGGTTATAGAAATCACAGTATTACAAAAAGGAACTTATTGCTAAAAAAATATAATGTAATTATTTTGGCAACAAATTTCTTAGAACTCAGATAATTGATTCCTTTTGTCAGCTATACTTTCCTTCTGGAAACAAAACCCCTTAAAAATTCAAAGTTTGTAAAGGAAATTGCTTTTCTTCTTTGCCTTTTGTCTGTCTAACTACTGAAATGAAAAGTGACATAACTGACATCATGTAAAAAAACTTTTTCTGAACAGGTGGCTTGGAAATTGTACTAACGCTATTCTTATTAGCACTGAACATAATACTTTCAGTAAATTTACTGTTAATAATTGCACTGTAATTTTCAAAATATTCCTTTTTTACCCCCACAAAATAACTGTTCAACTTCAGGAACATCACATCCTTGTTAGAAAAATCATACATAAATGTATGACACTGTCTTTTTTCTAAGCAGGGGCTACAGTATAGCATAATTGTTTAAATGGTTCCTGTCAATCATATACTTTCTGAGCAAGAGCTGAAACGTAGGTAATAGTTTTAGACAATCTACAGCTCTATGACTATTACCATCTCTCAGTGCAATGTATTAGGTAATTAATGTTCAATGTTTTGAAATGGTATTATTACCTTAATATTAGGATTTAAATGTCTCACTAAACATACTCTTCATTCTCTTGGATACTGCAGCTGGGAATTCCTTTTCTTTTCCTTACTGCAAGCTCTAGTTCCATAGCTTTGTCTATGAAGCAAATAACTTAATCCATGCATAACTTCATTAAAATCTGAGAACTCCATAAAGAAACAGTATTCTTGCTTAAGAAATGAAATTGCAAAGTCAGAATCAAAGTTCTTGCTCGGCCATGTTTAGAATCTTGTCTAGATCACCATGATTAATATTTTACATTTCAGGCTCAGGGAAAACAATAGATATCCTTATAGTAAAAGGCAAAAGAATGTTTAAAATTATTAGTTTTCATATTGAAGATTTCCTCTCAGATAATAAGCTACAAGCAATTGTTCCTTCCTTTCTGTAAGTTTTGGGTTTTTTGTTTTAAATTCCTATTATGTCATGTAAATTTCTCTTTTTCTGAGAACAGCTGCCTATTGAATTCAGAACTTCAGCTATTGTTCCATTCTTCAAAAAAAAGCTTTGTGATACAGCAGTATTATCTAACCATAGGCTTATTACTCAATTATCTCTGTTGTTAAGTCATGGAACAGAAGTTTTTTAATTACTTGCAATATTTTTTTGAGAAATGTTAGTGTCACTTTAGGGAAAAGTATAGGACAAAAGTACAGGACAAACTTTATGTTCTTTATAATTCAGTAAAAATGCCTTTTATCTTAATAAAATGGACCTAAAGTTAATTGAGTTCTTTAATGATACAAAGTGTTCTGCATAGGTCAATGGAAATTTTAGTAGTGATGTAATTGGTTAGTTGAAATAGAAGAGTAGACCTTTAGGCCCAAATCTTCCAATTTGCAGCCAACACCTGTGTCCCTGTAAAGCCTTCTGACTTCATCAATTTTTATAATTTTTACTTTTATTAGAAATTAAGTAAGCTCTGCTTCTTCTTGCAGAATTTCAAGGGTACATTTAAGGTGTGTGCTCTGAAGAGGATGTCAGCAGTATCCAAGAACAGTTCCTCAAGGTGTTGAAGGTTTAAAAGGCTGATGGATTCACATCAGCCTGCAGATATCAAATGCAAGACCATGAGACCTTTATAAAACAAGTATGGTTTTAATTAATAAAATAAATCAAACTAAGTGCTGTTTTATGACCTTTAACCACTATTCAGGGAAAGCTAATGCTGTTGGTTGACAACAAGCCAATCTTTCCTGTAATGGCAGTTATTAAATCCATGAGGAATCAAGTCATTATCTAATTCATACCAATTAATCTGATACCTTGGCTAAACGGAACTAATATCCTACTTTGTTACTGGGACCCATAGTAAAACATAATAGCTGTACTATAGGGATCAGTTTAGTAGTAAACCCAAGGTTTTACACCCAAATTTCTTTGCTTTTTATTTGTGTTCCAACCTGGTTTTAATTAAAATCAACTTTCCTGTTCTGGTTTTGTGATATATATAACAGTTTGCAAAAAATATGAAGCGAATATGTTGTGGTCTTTTAAAGCATCTGACATTAGTGAATGGCAAAACTGCAAAACGAGAAGGCAGAAGCCCAGGGAAGAGGGAGACCCTCAAGTTGCCTCCCCCCTGAGCGGGAAGAGTGAGCTGCGAACGAGGGCAGAGGGGACTCAGAGTGGGCAGAGACTGAAGTAGACATCCCACGTCCTTCACGTGCAAGAGCAGCCCCCAGGGACTGCGAACGACCAGAAGTGCGGCAACAGGGAGGGCAAACAGGGCATGGCACATCAGAAGGGTGAGGCGCGTCGGTTGGCGCAGGCAGGGTGAGCGGACAGGACACAGTCCATCTCTGGGGTCTAGATCTTATCTTAGCTAGTTGTTATCTTATCGTCCTCCACGAGCAGACTGAACCATGGTCTCCACTCGCATCAAAACCACCACCACAAAGAACGTGGTGACCCAGACAGAGCTGTTACGCAAACATGCGGCAGTCCAGGTCCCGGGCTGCAGGGAGTGCCTGAGCCTGTCAACCCTGTCGGAGGGCAGCAGTGACAACACCTGTGTGCGCTGTGATAAGCTGGATGACCTTCTCAGCCTGGTGGCAGAACTCAAAGAGGTCACAAGATTAAGAATTATTAGGGAGTGTGAAAGGGAGATTGATTGGTGGAGTAGCACCTTAGCACCTGTGAAGCAACAGGAGCAAATGGAGGCTCCAAACAAGGCAGGCAATGCCTCATCCTCCTGCTACCAGGCAGGAGGGGACTTAAGAGATGGGGAAGGCTGGAAACAGGTCACTGCTCAGGGAGGCAGGAAAATCCTCTCCTGACCTCCCTCACCCTCCATGGTGTCCCTTCACAATAGATTTGGGGCCCTGGAACTTTTGAATGAAGAAGAGGAGGAAGAAAATGAGACAAACAAGGAGGAAGACCAAGGCCGGGTCATCCTGGACCAGGTATTAAAACCAGTTCTAAAAAAAACCCCAGAAGAGTCATTATAGCGGGTGACTCCATTCTGAGGGGTGTCGAAGTCCCACACACAGACCGGACCCGCTTCATAGGGAAGTTTGCTGCCTCGCTGGGGCCCGGGTCAAGGACCTCACGGCTAAACTCCCCGCTCTAGTGAGACCCCAGGACTACTACCCTCTCTCGGTTTTTCAGGTAGGTAGTGACGACATTACCAGGAGAAGGCCTAAAGCAATGAAGAGAGATTTCAGGTCCTTGGGGAAACTGATTAAGGGGTTGGGGGCACAAATTGTGTTCTCCTCCATCCCTTCAGTTGGGGGGATGGATGAAGAAGAATACCAGAGAACTCAAAAGATGAACTTGTGGCTCCAAGACTGGTGTTACCGACAGGGCTTTGGATTTTTCAATCATGGGTTGGTATACAAGACCCCAGACCTTTTGTCATTAGAGGGGAAACACCTGTCCCAGAGAGGGAAAAGAATCTTGGGGCAGGAGTTAGCTGGGCTCATTAACAGAGCTTTAAACTAGATTTGAAGGGGGGAAGGGGGCAAAACATCAGCCCATCTGAAGTGCATGTATACCAATGCACACAGCATGGGTAACAAACATGAGGAGCTTGAAGCCATGATGAAACAGGAAAATTATGATGTTGTGGCTATCACAGAAATATGGTGGGATGCCTCCCATGACTGGAGCGTGCCAGTTGATTCTATAGGCATTTAGGTGAAATCTCACAATTGCTTGCCCTTGTTCTTGTGGGAGACTTTAACTTCCCAGACATCTGCTGGGAATACAACACAGCAGAGCGGGACCAGTCCCGGAGATTCCTGGAATATGTGGCAGATAACTTCCTGACGCAGCTGGTGAGTGAACCTACCAGAGAAGGTGCCCTACTGGATCTCCTCTTTGTGAACAGAGAAGGACTGGTGGATGATGTGGTGGTTGGAGGCCGACTAGGGCACAGCGATCATGAAATAATAGAGTTCTCTATTCTTAGGGAGGCCAGGAGAGGGGGAAGCAGAACTGACATCCTGGACTTCCAAAGGGCTGACTTTGTCTTGTTTGGGCATCTGCTTGACAGAATCCCTTGGGAGATGGTCCTGAAGGGTATAGGGGTCCAGGAAGGCTGAACACTCCTTAAGAAGAAAGTCTTAATGGTTCAGGAGAAGGCGGTCCCCCGGTGCTGTAAGAGAAGCCGGCAACACAGAAAACCACCCCGGCTAAACAGGGAGCTTTGGCTGCAACTCAGGGAGAAAAGGAGAGTTTACGGCCTTTGGAAGAAGGGGCTAGCCACTCACAATGATTACAACGATGCTGTGAGTCTATGCAGGGTGGAAATCAGGAGGTCTAAAGCCCAGCTGGAAATTAATCTGGCTTCAGCAATCAAGGACAAAAAGAAATGTTTCTATAAGTATGTCAGCAGCAAAAGAAAGACCAGGGAGAGCCTCCATCCCTTGCTAGACTCAGGAAGAAACATGGTAACAAGTGATGAGGAAAAGGCTGAGGTGCTTAATGCCTTCTTTGCCTCAGTCTTTAATAACAAGAGTAGTTATACTGAGGGAATCCAGCCCCCTCAGCCAGAAGACAGATAAGGGAGAATGACCCCCCCGCATTCCAGGAGGAGATAGTCAGTGACCTACTGCATCACATAGACATACACAAGTCTACGGGACCGGATGGGCTACACCTGAGGTTGCTAAAGGAGCTGGCTGGGGTGCTCGCCAAGCCGCTTTCCATCATTTACCAGCAGTCCTGGCTGACCGGGGAGGTCCTGACAGATTGGAAATTGGCCAATGTGATGCCCATATATAAGAAGGGTCAGAAGGCTGATCTGGGAAATTACAGGCCTGTCAGCTTGACTTTGGTGCCTGGGAAGCTGATGGAACAGCTCATCCTGAGTACCATCATAAAACACATGTGGGACAACCAGATGATCAGGCCCAGTCAGCATGGGTTTATGAAAGGCAGGTCCTGCTTGACAAACCTGATCTCCTTCTATGACAGGGCGGCCTGCTTATTGGATGAGGGAAAGGCTGTGGATGTTGTTTAGCTTGACTTCAGTAAGTCCTTTAACACCATTTCCCACAGCATTCTCCTGGCAAAACTGGCTGCTCACGGCTTCGATGGGCACACACTTTTCTGGGTAAAAAACTGGCTGGATGGCCGGGCCCAAAGAGTTGTGGTGAATGGAATTAAATCCACTTGGCGGCCGGTCACGAGTGGTGTCCCCCAGGGCTCAGTTTTGGGACCACTCCTCTTTAAAATCCTTATTGATGATCTAGATGAGGGGATCGAGTGCACCGTCAGTAAGTTTGCAGATGACACCAAGTTGGGTGGGAGTGTTGATCGGCTTGAGGTTAGGGAGGCTCTGCAGAGAGACCTGGACAGGCTGGAGCGATGGGCTAAGGCCAACTGTAGGAGTTTCAATAAGGCCAAGTGCCAGGTGCTGCACTTGGGCCACAACAACCCCCAGCAGCGCTACAGTTTTGGGGAGGAGTGGCTGGAGAGCTGCCAGTCAGAGAGGGACCTGGGGGTGTTGATTGACAGTTGGCTGAACATGAGCCAGCAGTGTGCCCAGGTGGCCAAGAAGGCCAATGGTATCCTGGTTTGTATCAGAAATAGCGTGGCCAGCAGGGATGGGGAAGTGATCTTGCCCCTGTACTCGGCACTAGTGAGCCCACACCTCGATTACTGTGTTCAGTTTTGGATCCCTCACTACAAAAAGGACATTGAATTACTCGAGCGTGTCCAGAGAAGGGCAATGAAGCTGGTGAAGGGTCTGGAGGACAGGTCTTATGTGGAGCGGCTGAGGGAACTGGGGTTGTTTAGTCTGGAGAAGAGGAGGCTGAGGGGAGACCTCATCGCCCTCTACAACTACCTGAAAGGAGGTTGCAGAGAATTGGGGATGAGTCTCTTCAGCCAAGTAATAAGCGATAGGACAAGAGGTAATGGCCTCAAGTTGTGCCAGGGAAGGTTTAGACTAGATATTAGGAAGCATTTCTTTACAGAACGGGTTGTTAGGCATTGGAATGGGCTGCCCAGGGAGGTGGTGGAGTCCCCATCCCTGGAGGTTTTTAAGAGTAGAGTCGACTGAGCGCTGAGAGATCTGGTGTAGTTGGGAACTGTTAATGTTGGGTTGATGGTTGGAGTGGATGATCTTCAAGGTCTTTTCCAACCTAGAGAATTCTGTGATTCTGTGAATATTATACAGCAAATTCTCTGGAAATAAAACATCAGCTGAGAAGGAAATGTATAATGGATAAATTGCTTCAGAATCTATTTCTTTGTCATATCAAGGCAAATATGTAGATTATAATGATGTATTTCTGAAGGAAGGAGGAGTATTTCAGTGAGGAGAAAATGAAGAAGAATCCAGACAGCAAACCAAAGTGTTACTTTATATCTTAGGGCAATTAACTTCACCCTGCCAAAGATGTTCTCTTTAAAGAAGTTGTTTAAATATCTTGTGACATTCACTATAAGGAATCCTCATAAGGGAGGTTAGTGAAAGTCATACTAGATCTTAGTTGAATTTGCACTGAACAATATTAAATTATTTTAATATGTTTATAATATTATATAGCTAAAATAACAAAATATCCATCATCCTTTAGATATTCAAATATCCATCATCCTTTAGATATTCAAATATCCATTCTATTTCTCTCACCATCTGATGGGTTAGTGGCACCCACTGGCTACCTCATGAAAGTTATAACATTTTGCCAATATATGACTATATAGAATGATTTTAGTCATATATAGCTTTGTCAGGCTTTCATCCTGACATAAGTTATGGAAAGAACAGACCAACATCCAGGTCTCTAGGGCTATGTCAGTAGTCCAAAGTCTTCCCATGGGTTTAGACTTTTGGTTCATATATTACTGTCCATTTTTCTCAGACTGCAACACTGATGAGTGTTAACAAAGGGGACATCAGCTTTTAGTGGCAGAAGACATGTGACTCCCTGATGAATATCTAAAGATCCAAGAATTGAATGAGAATACTAAAGATGAAAAGCTTTACTGAGCAGATGGGCAGGAGAAGGATAGTGTGGGTGTATACAAGATTGTCTACATCATGTGGAAACTATGCAGAATCAATCCCTAACATTCCCAAAGGACTGAGTACGCATGGTACCACTCTTGTGAGTGACCACTCTAGGGGCATATTTTGTAAGGAACTTTCTTTCCTGCTTCTTTACCACAGCATGGACACTTTCCTGGTAAACCTTGTAGAAAACTTCATAAACAGTAAAACACGTCTCTCCAATCTAACTGATCTCAGCAGAACATAACTGAGATAAACTTCTATACAGAATAAAATAGTATATTCTTTGCCTATATGATGTATTTGAACTATTCCACAGTGACAGAAGGAAAACAAGACAAAAATCACAGGAAGCAGCTGTAAATTAGGCAAAGATTAAAATCTCACGAATTCTCTTATCATTTAAGACAATCAAAATGGGATCCAGTGGGAACAAAAAGTAGACTTCACTATGAAGGGCACTGGTGGAAATCTGTGTAATGAAAAATGTGGTTTCAAATTCTTTTTTTCTTAAATGGTGCATGCAATTGCACATGCAATTTTCCTCCCATGAGAGCCAATTGTGAAACTGCTATTTCAACAGGAGGAACCTTAAAACACAATATGATTCAGCAAAAACTTAAAGTTCCTGCTTAAACACCAAGAAATTCTTGCTAATTGTTTAGAGATGTGTGAGTGTATGCAGGTATATCCTATCAATATTAGCTCTAAGGTGCTTGTAAGCATAGAACCATAGAATCATGGAATCATATAATGGGTTGGGTTGGAAGGGACCTTTGAAGATCACCTAGTTCCAAATCCCCTGCTGTGAGCAGGGCATTCTTTCACTATATCAGGTGATGGGGCAGCCACAACTTCTCTGGGTAACTTATTCCGGTGTCTCACTGCCCTCATCATAAAAAATTTCTTCCTTATATCCAATCTAAATCGACTCTCTTTCAGTTTAAAACCATTGCCCCTTGTCCTGTCACTACAGCCCTTGGTAAGAAAACTTTCTCCATCTTTCTTATCAGCCCCCTTTATATATTGAAAGGCTGCAATAAGGTCTCCCCAAAGCCTTCTCTTCACCAGGCTGAACAATCCCAACTGTTTCAGCCTTTCTTCATAGGAGAAGTATTCCAGCCCTCTGACCATTTGTGTGACCCTCCTCTGGACCTGCTCTAACAGGTCCATGTCTTTATTATACTGAGGACCCCCAAGCTGAATGCAGTACTCCAAGTGGGGTCTCACAAGATCAGAGAGGAGGGGAAAATCACCCCCCTTGATGTGATGACCACTCTTCTTTTAAGTTCTCATGCTGGCTGATATATAATTTTTCATTTACTAATACACCCAAGTCCTTCTCCACATGGCGGCTCTCAAGCAATTAATCTCCCAGCCTGTATTGATACTGGTGATTGCCCTGACCCAGGTGCAGGACCTTGAACTTGACCTTGTTCAACTTCACAAGGTTCACATGAGTCCACTTCTCAAACGTGTCAAGGTCTAGCTGGATGGCCTCCCTTCCCTCCATATCAACTACACCACTCAGTTTGAAGCAAATTTACTGAAAGTACATGCAATCCCACTGTCTATGTTATTAATAAAGATATTGAGCAGTACCAGTCCCAGTACAGATCCCTAAGGAACGCCACTTGTTACTGATCTCCATTTGGACATTGAGCTGTTGACAGCAACTCTCTAGATACAGTAATCCAGCCAATTCCTTATCCATTGAAAAGTCCATCTCCAATTAAACAACAACAATGTTGTGGGGGACCATGTCAAAGGCCTTACATAAGTGAAGATAGATGACTATCAGTTGTTCTTCCCTTATTCATCAATGCAGTCACTCCATTGTAGAAGGCCACTGGATTAGTCAGGTACCATTCACCCTTGGTGAAGCCATGTTGGCTGTCTATAATCACTTCCTTGTCATCCATATGCCTTGACACAGCTTCCAGGAGGATCTGTTCCATTATTTTACTGGACACAGAGTGGAAGCTGGCTGGTTGGTAGTTCCTAGGGTTTTCCTTTTATCCTTTTTAAAAATCAGTGTGATATTTCCCCTTTTCCAGTCACTGGGCGCTTCACCTGATTGTGATTACTTTTCAAATATGATGGAGAATGGCTTAACATCTACATCGGTCAAGTCCCTCATGACCCTGGGATGCATCTCATCTGGTCCCCTGGACTTGTGTATAGTCAAGTTCCTCAGATGGTCTCAAACTTGATCTACAATGGGTAGGACTTCATTTCCCGAGTCCCTGCCTTGAGATTCAGGGACTCAAGAGATGTGGGAAGAACAATTGCCAATTAAAACTGAAGCAAAAATGTTCTTAAGTACCTCAGCCTTCCTCATGTCAGTTGTCACCAGATCCTCTGTCTCATTTATTGGGGGGAAGAGGTGTACCATTTTTTTTTGTCTTCCTTTTCTAGCATACATGTAGAAGCCCTTTTCTTCATATACCTTGTCAAATTTACCTCCAGCTGTGCCTCAGCTTTCCTCATTTCATCCTACACTCTTGGGCAGTATCCCTACATTCTTCCCAGGATGTGTGTCCCTGCTTCCACTGCCTATGCATTACCCTCTTGTGTTTCAGTTTGATTAGGAGATCCTTACTCAGCCTTGCTTGTCTCCTGCCTTCCTTGCCTGATTTCTTGCACAGGAATTGATAATTCCTGTGCTCTAAGAAAATGTCTTTAAATAGCTGCCAGCTCTCTTCTGCTCCTTTATCCCTGAGGGAAGTTTCCCAGGCTGTCCCATTCACCAGAACCTTTAAAAACCTGAAAGTTCGCTTTACCAAAGTTTAGGGTCTTGACTATACTATTCACCCGACCTATATCCCTTGAGACCATTAATTTCACCAGGGCAGGATCATTGCAGCCTGGGATACCACCAATCTTGACTTCTCCAATAAGTGCCTCTGTATTGGTGAGCATCAGATCTAGTAATACATCTCTTCTGGTTGCATTCCAAGTCACCTAGACTGCTTTCAGCTTGCTGTGCTGTTTTTCCAGCAAATGTAAGGGTGGCTAAATTCCCCTACCAGGATCAGGGCCTGCAAGTATGATACTTCCTGTAGCTGAAATAAGAACATCCTCCCATTGATCAGGCAGCCTTTACTAAATGCCAACTGTGATGTTTCCTTTGTTGTCTTGGTCTCTAATTTTCACTCTTAAACTCCTGACCTGTGCATTGTTGCTTTTCAATGAAATCTCTGTGCAATCAATCCATTATTTTCTGTAGAGGGCAACCCCACACCTTTCCTTCCTTGGCTGTTCCTCCTGAACAGTTTATAGCCATCAACTGGACAACTCCAATCATGTGATTCATTCCACCAAGTTTCAGTGACAGTGATCAGATCATAGCTTTCCACCTGCACAGTGACTTCCGACTCCTCTGTTTTGTTACCCGTGGTGTGTGCACTGGTATAGAGATGCAGTTCGCTGGACTGTTGACTGTCTCACCTTTTTGGTGGAACCTTTTTGGAGGGTTGGGGGACATTCCTCACTATTCTGGTAGGTGCACTCATCCACTCTGTTGCTTGTGAGTACACAAGTGTCATGACTTTGGACCCCACACCCCAAGTTCAGTAGTTTAAAGCAAAATTCACTAAGTCAACCAGTCTTCCAGCAAAGATTCTCCCTCCTCTTCTAGATAGGTGGATCCCATCTTTCCCCAGTAATATGTATTCATCAAAAAAGGTCCCATGATCATAGAAGCCAGAGTTCTGGTGATAAGATCAGCCACAAAACCTGGTGTTGATCTGCATGATGTGTAACTCTGTCTGCACCTGTGTCTCTGTCAAGATAAAGAAGATCATTTGGGCCCCTGTACCCTTCACATGTGCCACCAGGGCTCTGAAGTCCTGATTGATCTTACCCAGGTTATGTTTTACCATGCCATTGGTGCCCGCATAGAAAAAGCGTAGGGAATAGTAGACTGTGCTTTTAACCCATTGTGGCAGTCTCCTTGTGACATCCATCAGGATCTCAGTTCCTGGCCAAGCAGCAAACTTCCTTTGACTGTGTATCAGGCCGGCAGATGGGTGCCTCAGTGCCTCTCAGCAGAGGGTCACCCACTACTAGCACTCTCCACTGCCTTTTGCATCTTTTAGTGTGTGCAACCACTGAGAGCCTATGCCTGAATGACTCCACCAGAGCACACCTTGTGAAGGAAAGCTGCTACAAGTATACTTGAAATTGCTAATGTACAGGGACCTGTAAAATAAGACATTTAGTTTTAATGTTAGACATCACTTATGTTTTACTAGCTTTTATTTTCATTTTTATTTTTATTTTTATTTCATTTATACTTTTTCCTAACTACCCTCTGTAGTTGTTACCCAGTTACCCACTTATAAGATGTTTTAAAACCTTTAACTCCTTGCCTAGTAAAGATAAGACAGACCTTGGACAGTCTGAAAAACTCCCTGAGTACATTCCTAATAGCAGGAACCTAAAGAAAACAAGGACCTAAAAAGACGCCAGTGTCGAGATAAGTGCTGAAAGCTGGAACAGGAGCTGAAGGAGGATGAAGTAACTCTATGACCATAATCGGACACTAGAGACCTAAAGTTCACTAACGGACAGTGTGAGAAAGGCTGTGTGGACCCTAAGGAGGGGAGAAGATCCTCACTCTATTTTTACTATACATGCTCATACTATGTAAATGAATTCTAAGAACCTATTAGCATAAGACTGCCTTTTCTAAGAAATCTAATACATATGTATGCTTTTTGTGTATATTAGTCAGAGAGTTTTGTTAGTAAGTGCGGCACTTATGATGGAGTGATCCCCAGTGCTGCCCAGTGCTGCGAATAAAGAATACCTGCTTAACAGTTATACTCAATCCTGACTGTTGAGTGAAGCTCTTTGTTTCACTTGCACAGGTGGAGCTTGCACTCTCCTCCACCCAGGACTGTGGGGTAGTTTGCAGTCCTCGACCTGGGAAACAGGTTACTTGATAGGAAACTTTGTTTGGTTGGCCACCTCCACTTGTCTCAGGTAGCCTGGCTAGGTAAATGGCTGCCAGTTGCTGCAGATCACAGCCCTTGCCTTGGTCTCTATCCCCACACTTCCAAAGATCTCAAAGCACTGCCTAATGAGCCCTTCCAATTCCCTGCAAACCTCAAGTTCCTGGGTAGGTTTGCACAGGCCAGCGGCTAGCTGGGGTGACTGTCAGGGCTGCAGCTTAAGCCTGCAGGAGAACAGAGCAGGCAGCAGCCAGACAACTGACAGAGTGTGCTGCACTTCTTGCACAAACTGCTAAGCAAACTGCAGTGCCTTCCTCTCAGATGCTGTGAGAGACAGAAGTGTCAAATGATTGTCTCAAAGCTTGCTTGTGTGTGTGCTGTGAGTCACGGGGTGGTGTCAGTAATGCCTAGACTATTCATCAAGGACCAGCTGTGGCCTTTGTAATTAATCTAAGGAATACCACCCAAGGAAGCAGGAGTGTATAGAAGGATGCACCCTCCCACTCCCTTACAGATGTATTGGCAAACTCCTTAATAAGCCTCAAAGAGGTGGACTGAGTGAAATCAGATGTTTCTCATCAAGCACAAGGACCACTGATCACAGGCCGTTGTATAAGCATGATACTTTGTGACTCTATTGTACTGCTAATAACTTTGTGCCTTTGCCATTGAACTGATAAGAGGTGAGGGTTGATGCACCAGAAACTGGATGATTTCTCAAGAAGCATGAAGTCAGCAAAAACCTAAGGGAACAGAAGAAAAGCTAAAGGTGGGGAGATATGCTAATCAGCTGATAAGACAAATTTAAAAGGTGACCAAGAGTTTTGCTCTGTGTGTACTCACCACTGAAGAACTGAAGACCAACAGGATGCAGCTGGATCCATGATGGTGACTACTCTTGCAACTCTGTTCCAGATGCTTTCTTGATTTCTGTCTTTTCCTTCCATTCTGTCCTATGGCTACCCCTCTTCACTTTTAATAATAAAAACTGGTTTGGGTGTACAGCACTTGACTTTTGTGTCTTAATCTCGCTCTTGGGATCATATCAAAACCTCCCTCGACAGTGGATCAGGACAGATGTCTCTCCCTGTTTGCACGACCCATTCATGGTGCTCCTGGTCACTAACACTCCCCAGGGGCCAGTTATATGCAGCTTCCCATGGTTTGAATGGGCTGCAGGAACAGCCAAACTCCAGAGACCTCACAAGCCTCGCACACTTCTCAGCCTGTGGCAACAGCCGCTGCTGCTAGCAGGGAACTAAAGCATAAAACAGTAGATATTGTGGAGCTGGAAGTACTTGATTTAAACTATTTTTGCAACAGTTACTTATGGGAAATATCAGCAGTAAAATGAAATTAAATTATACTGGTTATTTTTAACAATGGCAAGACACACCAGAAATGTCTCAAAGTGCAAAATTATTGTAATGTAAATATGTGATTAGGTTCTTTTTAAACTAAAATAAACAACCACTGAAACAAATAGTATTAATACTTGTAAACAACTCAGAGATCCCATAGGATAAAAGCAACTATCAAACGCAAAATATTATGCTTGCCACAATTCTGGTTAACATAAATACTGTGCAGAATGCTACTAGTAAGGCATTTTTAATATAACTATGATAACTTCTTAAAAAATAAAAAAAATTATCATACACACTTAGTCAATGAGGACTTTGGACAAAACAGCTATTACCTGTATCCTAAAATGTGTGTTTTAGAATACATAAGTCTTCCAATAAATGATCCATTATACAAGTCTTGCAGTTAAGCATAAGGCTCTCTACAGTCACAACAGGAGAACCACCCCATAGCTACTGTTGTGCCACATAATGGAGAAGGCATACTCAGAGCCAGGCAGGGCTGCTGAAGTGAGGGAGATGTGTGTTTTAGCTTTCTTAAACAACTATCTGCTATCTTCCATTAGGAAAAACTGTACCTGAATCAGTCATTAATTTCTATACATTCTTCTTCAAATAGCAGCATTTTAAAAAGATGCCCATGGTTCTGCTATAGCTGTCTCTACACCTACATAAAGACTCAGCCCAATCTTTTAATCTTACCTCAGTTGACTTTAAAATGCACTTAAAGTGGAATCACACATGCTTTACTGACTTAAGCACAGATACACTGATACATACACAAAGCTTCACTTACTCTCAGTTACCATTGGCTAAAACCAACATTTCACTCTTACCGTATGTGCTCTAAGCACATTTTGGCTAGAAAAAGCCAGACCACACTGACTGTATTATAGCTTGTTTCTAAACCTCTGTATTTAATAAGGTTAAATATTTTGCTGGCAAAATTGCATAAGAAAGCTAAGCTTCAGTGCAAAACAAACCCAACAAAACCTCCCAGCATGTACAGCTGAGTTATAAGCCTGTGGAAGTATGGAGTTACAATAGAAATGCTGACTCGGTCTTAACCGTAGCTATGTGAACACAGCAAACTGTAATTGCTCCCATTATTAAAGACTTGAACTGGCTGTGTGTTTCACAGAACGGATTCTGCAATCTGGTTGTAACTTGTTTCTTAACTACTGTTTCAAAATGTTACTGATTACAGAAAAAGGTTCTTTGTGTTTTGTTTTGTTTTTCTAATGTATCTAGCAGTCACATGTTCCCTATGGTACAGCTTGATCTGTTATCAGTGCTTGAAATTATTTCACTGTTAATATTACAGATTGCTACCTCTTCTCTTTGAGTACACAACAGTGTAATTGCACTAATAAATTTATCTCCTGCCACATTTGAGCTTCAGGTTCCTTGGTCACTTCTAGCTGAGACACAATTCATGTCCACCTTTTTCACCTACTAAAGGATGCAAGAACTTGTGTACACCTCCTTTCCTCCCCAGCACCTCCTGCTTACAATATGAGCAGCCAAGTGGAGGAAAAGTAGTCATCCTGAAACCATGACTTATGCATATATGCAAGTGGTTAAAGAGGTGAAGAAAAGGGACAGAAATGAATAGAACTGAGTATAAACACCAGCACAGATTCTGTGATACTCTTTTGAGCAATCTTACTGAGCAAAGTATAAAGCAAACACAGATTATTTCTCCCCTCTTTCTGCAGCAAAGAGAAAGTAGATTCTGTGTGCAAGAATTATAACCTGCTTCTTGCTTTCCACCTCAGGAAACACAGCTATGTACAGCCAAGAGTTCTGGCAGAGTCAGAAGTAGCTCCTTACTGTGTGGAAACATCAGTTTCTTTGATTTGTGAAATATCTGAGACGACACATCTAGGATGACCTTTTTCTCACACCAGTGAGTGCTCACTTAAGAGTGTCCTAGGAGTGCCCACAAAGATGATGCTGAATTATCCAGTTTGCTGAAGCAGTAATTTCTGTATTTTACTTTGGTATAAAATAGAAACTATGTGTTCTTCTTCTAAAATATTGGTGTTAAATTATTCTTGGGAACATTTTAGTTGTAAAATATTTTCAGCTCATTTCTTATGTTACAGTCATATTTTATCACTAGACATAGCTCCCAGCATATTATCAAGAGTATTTTCCTTTCCTGTTTGTGATAGAGAGTTGATCCAACTCCCATTACACTTAATGGGCATCTGTCAGATTTAATTTGAGTTGATTCAAATCTGTAAACAGCAGTCCTGGTCACTGCTGTCCAGCACTACATTGTATGCAAACAAATAATTTTAATTTAGATGAGCAACAACCATGCAACACTATTGCAAACCTTTACATGTAACATGAAAAAGTAGTGTAACATGTTTTGAAATTATGTAATATCATCTGTGAAGTAAACTGAGGAATGATAATCTACCAGCTAAAATATGACCCAAATTGTTCTTCAATAACTCTATGCACTGAGGAATTATTCATACCTTTATCATAAAATGCCAGAAATTTTGTCTGACAGGTCAGGTCACCTCCCCTAAACATTTTCCCCAGCAAGTATCCTTCTGTTTATTTTATGCTGTGAAAGCTAAGTATGTACCTGCCTGGCCTTTTTATCAATGGGTACACTTCATCCAAAATAAAAGAATTGTGGAAATGATGAAGTGTTTCTCAACTAAAAAATTTCCAGTGGAGGTGGTGTCTCCACTAGAAATGTCACCTGTCTAAGTAGCAGAATAGCCTAAACAAGCTTGTGTTTCTTAGTTACCTTTTGTGGAGCCCCTCAAAGTCATCCAGGTTTAAAAATAACACCAGCCTTTAACTCAGATTACTAATGTGAGTTTGGCGGTGTACCAACTGCTACTATAGTACAGGGTTTAGAGAACCACAGAGCAAGCTTGAGCCTGATTGTAAAATACCGGGGTGCCGTATTTTAGAAATGCAACACAAAACCATGAAATTGATTGGAAGATCTAGAAATCTTGCTAAAACACTTTATGACATGATTATTATCACAGAAATTCTGGAGAACACATTTTTTATTTGGAGTACTGATATTCCAGGAAAGACATGTAAGGAAAGAAATATTGTGCATATTCATCATGTTTATGTCTAGAGTTTACTAGGAGTTGAGAGGTTAATATTCCCTGTCCTGGTAAAAGAGAAAACAAAGAGAATAGAACAATGGCAGTAATCCACACAGACATTTGTTGAAGAGTTCAATGAAGCATTTCTTAGCCTATTCAAAAGTTAAAATGTGGTGGCAGCAGAGAATTTTAACCAAATATTTGCTGAAGAAAAATTATGACAGGCTATAGACTAAGAATCGTGCCCATGCAATGTGCTGGGAACAAACTTTAGGAGGTTAGAAGGGAACCAGCTAATTAAGATTTAGTTCTGCCTAACAGGGAGAATTGATTGAGATGCCAAAGGTGCATTGTAGTATGGGGTGAAAGTAATCAAAAAATGATAAAGTGATCTATCCTAAGGGAAACAAGTGTGACAGAAGATCTGAAAATAACATACTTTAAGAAGTCAAGCTTTGATAGGGACCTCAGGAAACTCATATGATAGATCATTTGGGAAGATAGTTTGAGAGATAAAGGAATGCAGCAAATGTGGTAGTTACTGAAAGAAACCATATTAATGCACAGTAGCAAACTAGCTAATGCAAAAAGAAGATGGAAAGCATGGCTAGGGACCATTTTATTTACATCAGGGTATCCTCAGTGACCTGAAAAGCAAAAAGCAATTATAAAAGGGTCCTATGTCTATGGGTCATATAACTGAGTAAGATTAGAAAAGAAGAGCCTGTACTTGTAAAGATAAATCTAGAAATGCAACAGAGTATACTAGCTTCAATTAGCAAGAGAAATAAAAGAAAAATTGGTCAGGTTCTAAAACTGCATAAGAGGAAAACTAAAAGAAATACAGGTCCAAGACTGATTGGAAAAGAACAAATAACAGCAGAAGGTTTCCATTCTTTCTTTTTTGAAGTCTAAGTTAAAACTAGATTACAAAATTTATGTTTAACAAGAAGATGGTGGTGCAGGTCTGACTGTGGAAAGAACAAGTCAAAGAATAGTTTGGTGAGATAGTTGTATTTAAGTTACAAATGCTTATTAAAATCACCTTACAGTGTTTATGGTATTGTGTGAAGAATTTGAAACATTAATGGTACTTTTAGAAAATGTGATAAGTAGGAAAAGCCTTAGAAGATTGGAAATGGAGAAAAAAAATCATAATCTTATCTTTGAAAGTGCGAAAAATAGAGGGACAATAAACCTGTAAACTAGTCAGCTTTGATACCAGATGAGGTCTAGAATATATCATTAACTAGTTGCTACATCCAGATCGTGAAAAAGTTGTTAAGAAAATATTTAAATATTCAAGTCCTAACTTAAATTATCTGTAAAAGTACATTTACACTAAAGCAAAGAAATCTGTACATGTGAAAGGCTAAGGTGTGGACACAGTGTACCCTACTGTTGACCATAATGGGGCAGTGGAGCGAAGCAGACAACTGGTTGCCAAACACTGTTTGACAGAGCTTTTCTCTCAAGCCTCTACAACAGGGAAATCAATTATTCAGGTCTACTTAGCACTGGTAATCCTTGGTTGCAATGTTACAGTCGGTTTTAGGCACCACACTTTAAGAAAGAAAAAGAGTCTACAAGAGGATAACATATATGGCAAGCATGTTAGTGTATGAAGCAAAAAATAATCAAATTGTCTTTGCTGGTGGCAGGAAGTGGGAAGATATAGTCTTCTAACTATAAAGGATACAGTTGTACAATTTTGTTTCCCTTTCATTTTTTGTTAATATGAGTGGAGTACATTTTGTATCTAGACTACGATAAACAGCATCAGATATTTTTATGCAATATATTTTATGCTACTGCTAACATTTCATTAGTGACTGGTTACTGCAGAGATACAATATATTTAAAAAACAGTCTTCAAAACAGAGAAGTGGAGAGTCTCTTCATTAAACAATAATTATAGAATTATACAGACATAATTGTACCCAGATTTTAAAAAAGCATTTCACCTATACCTTTTCTAAGCATCAGACATTTGTTGCTACGTTTACTTTTTAATTTGTGGTGCAATCAGATTCAGAAATGTTCTACATGGTAATTGTTTCAGCCTGATGATAAAGACAGCATGTTTTTGTACTGCATACTAAATTATACTTTTAAAAAGTTCTTTTGAGTTAACTATATTAGGGGTTGTGTTGTCAGAAATTCAAATACATGATTATGCAAGGCAGCTGAATGATTAACACTGGGACCTTAATGAAAAGTGTGCAAAGCTTATAAAATTCTGAACTACTACAGCACAACCATGTGACATGTTCTCTTGTAGTTACGGATCAGCATTTTACTAGTGCTAAACCAAACATAAAAATTAAAGTCCAACATATTACTGTCTTTAAACAAGTAGTTTTAAAGCCCTTGTAAGTCTAGGCTCAAATCCATTACACGGACAATTATATTCTTATATCAGAGGATTATCTTCCCAATTAAAAGGAAAAGAAAAAGGTCAGGGTATTTTTAGAAATCTGGTTAATTGATTAAACTGCTGGCTGACTGCTACAGTCTTACTCAGCTCCCTCCAGTAACGCTATCAAATTTTAATCACAACTCATTTATTTGAAGAGTTAATAAACAACTAGCTTTACAATGTTATTCCTTGTAACTGATTTCATGTGCTGACACTTGTTGGCTGCAACTGCATTCTGAGATAACACCAAAGGTGTTCAAAAATCAGCTGAAAACTGACTTTTGTGATACTAGTGGGAAAAAATGGCATTTCTTAATTCAGATTAACATAATGAACTGTAAAAAAGCGTAGCTCTTCATAAATGTAGCCTGAAGACAGGTGGTAGGTTTCCTATTCAGAGAAAAAAATCTGGGTATCTAGGTATCTACATATTTAACAGGAGTCTAAGTATAGTAAATAAAAATTTGAGGGGAAGAGAGTGGTGCAGTTGGCGGAACATAGGTGTCAGTACTGTTTTATATGCCATAAAGTATGCTCCTAGCCTCCAGCTGTGGCTGGAGTTTAATATTTCTACATTAACATGGTGATATTATTACTTCTTAAAGTTACATTTGTACCTGATAAATAAAATGTTTATCCAGACACAGGTTTTTCTTCTTCTTTAATAAGATTTGATTCACCTTCAAATCCTTTTTCGTATTTTTCCAACTGTTCAGAGAACTTTGGTGTTTTGGCTTTTTTAAAAGGAATGTATATGTTAAATATCTGTTACGTGAAGTAAATTAATTGGCTTTGAATAGCCGTGCTGAGACTCAACAGAGAACTGAAGACATACTATTGACTTCATGTGCAAAAAAAAGAATTTGGAAACTTACTTAACAAAAAGCTCTTTTTTGTTTTCAATTGTCATTTGAAAGAAAAAGAGAAATTATAAATATTTCTCTCTGAATAAAAAAATATTGACCTTTTAATGAGAAACCCTCTCTAACAGTGATTATATTTTGGCTAGATTTTAAAATTATATTTTAAATATTTAACCTAAAAAAATCTGTACCAGCAAAAGCCATCAAAAATTCTATGTGATATTTCTAAAGTTCCCTTAAAAACGTTAAAGCAAATTGATCACATTTACTGAAAGTTCTGTACCTAATTTATTTACAAGTCCTGCAACTCAGAGGGGGAGTATTGCCAGAGTATGCTTTATAGGGCTCTTTAAGAACCATAGAAATTTGATTGAGTTAAAAGAAAAAATAAAATATGATAGGTATGTTCATCACTTTACCTGGCAAAAATATGTGTGGACTTAGCAGGAAGGGGGAATTGGATAGTTTATAATCTCAAGTAAGAATATAATTTCATTGAAAGATCAACTATTAAGTAACTTTCTGTAGGCAGTATATGCATTCAGGATCCACCCTTTAGATGTAAGATCTGATATAGAGGAAAACCAAATTTTCCCATTCCTTCTGAAAGCTCCAACTTTATGAACTTTTGAAAGACATTTCTTAAATCCATTGTGAATAATATGAGTGTGACCTTCTATTAATTTCTGCATTTGAGTTTTACCTGAAAAAACTGTGCTACTGGGTCATTCATTGATATGACTATGAACATGAACAAGTGGCAAGACAAGGGCTCATGACATGATGTGTTATTGTTAGTTATTTGACTGCACTAATGAAGAGACTAAGGTCCCTCAGGAAACCCAAGGCTGAGTACACTGTACCAACTAAGTAGACATCAAAACAACTTCTCTATTTTTAGACCTCTACCTTAAATTTTGTCAGTTTATCAGCTTTGTGGATCATACTTAGTTCTTGGGAGGGGGACTATCCCCTTTTCTCCATGTGAAGAACAGCCAGTATATGCAATAGTATATAGTAATAAACAACATATATAAAAATTACAAGAAGCTGAGGGATTCCAGCTTATTTGACATAGTATTAATTTCAAAGAGATGGCTGACATCATATTTGCAGCTTGGATCAAAGCTGCTGGCAGCTCTTTCTTTCAGAAGGAACTGTGGATATGGTGTGTTAGAGAAGGTAGGTCCTGCTGTACCTACATGCAAGATTGTCTGCCTTCACCATGCATCGCTGCAAACCTTAAAACCTCAAGTTCCTCTTCAGTAATCATGTGCTGGAAATCAACTACTTGCATATTTATGTTGGCTGATGGGGAATTTTCCATTGTCAAGAAATATGAATAAGGATGTTAATCAATAGAGGTGCCTGATAATTTGTGGTGGAATTTTGTGAAGAGGAAAAATAGTGTTAGTCATTCAAATCTATATAAGATTGCTGAAAAAAATAATATTTACATTTCTATGCCTCTGTATACCTCAGTATCTCAAGAGATGGTGAATATAGCCATACACGGATCAGAAAGAAAGTATTTAGAATTACAATTTAATAGTTACTTCAGATGTCTTTTTTTTTTCCTCCAAAATCTTCCATCGGTTTGCTGATTTCAATTTCTATGCAATATATTTTTTAATTTTAAATATTTTTTTAAAATTGATTAGTAAAATTTTAAATTTCTAAAAGGTTGTAAAACTCTTGTGGATCAGTTTGAGTTAATTTGCATTTAGAAGAAAAAAAATGCCAGTCTATTCCACTGCACAGTAAAATTATCATAGCTGGGAGTCCCCAAATCAGTTCCAAGCATGAAACAATTTCTCCCCCTTCAGGCCCACATGCACAACTGAGCCATTCCCCTCTCCCTCCTACTTCCATCAATTTGCTTTCCTTGAAAGAATAATAAAGGAGTAAGATGGAGATTAGTCTGAAACTTCCCAAATGTTATTTTCTTTCAAGTTGGTGTATAAACAGTTTTTTGCCATTTGACACTAATCGGAACTTCAGTCCTATGTAAATCTGAGAGACAGGCAGATCCATTTAATTGTGAGGGCAGAAAACAGAATTTTGAAATGTAATTGTTCATGTTGTATAAGGCCACTTAGAAGTAAATGAACATGAAATCTTGACATATGTCTCAAAAGTAAAGTTCACAGACTTTCTGGAATTCACAGACTTTCTAGCAGAGCAAGGTACACATTTACCTGCTTCATCTGTAATTAAAAAACCTTACTTTTGAAACATTAAACTGTCATAATCAGGGCAGACTCAAATCACAGATCTTGATTGCTGTACTTAATACTTCTTTTCATTTGCTCCAGTTTATCTTTGTGTATCCTATTTTGTGTGATTAAATACTCTTGATCACTCATGAGGTCGTGCTGAGCTGTATCATCTCACACGACGCATCACAGGGTAAAGCTACTCACAGAGAAAGCATCTGCCCCAAATTTATCTTTTTTTATTATATCTGGACCTCTGGAGGCAACATGTTTTCAAATCAAGACATAAAAAGATATTTTTTTTTAGCTAGCACTAGCAATTTATAGAAACAAGCACAATGTTCATTCTGAAAATATTTCAGTGCAATGTCAAAGGTCAGGAAGGGAGGTTTAACCTTCTTTTGTAGCTAAAAAGTTATATTCTTATACTTCTCACTTACCTTGATTTCATTCTTTCTCAGTGTGAAAGAAGGTCAAGAAGCAGTAAGTTCACAAAAGAAGCCAGAGGATTTTGTGAAAATATACTTTGAAGGGAGATCTTGGTTTATTATTGTAGTGAAAAACCAAAGGTTTTTGGTTTTTGTGTTTGTTTGGTTTTGTTGTGGTAAATTTTTTTTAATACAAGTGCCTTTCTTTGAATATCTATTATTCATTTATGTATTTAATGTCATGCAAGCATTAATAGAAGTGGTGCATGAAATGTAAATGGAAGAAGACCCAAAGTTTAGGGCAACCTGTGTCCGCTAAACCTGGTCACCCATGGTTGGTCATGTGGCTTTTGCGTTTCTGCCAGATATCAGGATAGTTTTCTCAGGAGAGGTGGAAAGCGTCAGGACTCCTTCTTCACTGGAAGAATTTTCTCCACCCCTGGACATGTCACCTCAGGTGTGACAACTCTGACTTCACAGAGAGGTGAGGAAACCTAGGGTGTTACCTGCCAAATTACAGAATCACAGAATCATCTAGGTTGGAAAAGACCTTGAAGATCATCCAGTCCAACCATTAATGTAACACTGACATTTCCCAACTACACCATATCCCTAAGTGCTATGTCAACCCAACTCTTAAACACCTCCAGGGATGGGGACTCCACCACCTCCCTGGGCAGCCCATTCCAATGCCTAACAACCCGTTCTGTAAAGAAATACTTCCTAACATCTAGTCTAAACCTTCCCTGGCACAACTTGAGGCCATTACCTCTTGTCCTATCGCTTATTACCTGGTTAAAAAGACTCATCCCCATCTCTCTGCAACCTCCTTTCAGGTAGTTGTAGAGGGCGATGAGGTCTCCCCTCAGCCTCCTCCTCTCCAGACTAAACAACACCAGTTCCCTCAGCTGCTCCTCGAACGACATGTGCTCCAGACCCTTCACCAGCTTTGTTGCCCTTCTCTGGACACGCTCGAGTAATTCAATGTCCTTTTTGTAGTGAGGGATCCAAAACTGAACACAGTAATCGAGGTGCGGCCTCACCAGTGCCTAGTACAGGGGCAAGATCACTTCCCTGTCCCTGCTGGCCACACTATTTCTGATACAAGCCAGGATGCCATTGGCCTTCTTGGCCACCTGGGCACACTGCTGGCTCATGTTCAGCCAGCTGTCAATCAACACCCCCAGGTCCCTCTCTGACTGGCAGCTCTCCAGCCACTCCTCCCCAAAACTGTAGCGCTGCTGGGGGTTGTTGTGGCCAAAGTGCAGCACCTGGCACTTGGCCTTATTGAAACTCCTACAGTTGGCCTTAGCCCATCGCTCCAGCCTGTCCAGATCTCTCTGCAGAGCCTCCCTACCCTCGAGCAGATCAACACTCCCACCCAACTTGGTGTCATCTGCAAACTTACTGATGGTGCACTTGATCCCCTCGTCCAGATCATCAATAAAGATGTTAAACAGGAGTGGTCCCAAAACCGAGCCCTGGGGGACACCACTCGTGACCGGCTGCCAACCGGATTTAACTCCATTCACCACAACTCTTTGGGCCCGGCCATCCAGCCAGTTTTTTACCCAGTGAAGCATATGCCCATCCAAGCCATGAGCAGCCAGTTTCTCCAGGAGAATGCTGTGGGAAATGGTGTCAAAGGTCTTACTAATGTTAAGGTAGACAACATCTGTAGTCTTTTAGTAGGTGGGCAGTGAAGACCAGCTCTTATTCTCTCTTCCTGTGGTCTTGAATTAGTCTGGTTTTATCACTCTGCTTAGGTGTGCACTCTTTTGTGGGTGATTTGGGTAGAAAAGTGCCCAAATAGATAAATGGATCATAGCTTATATTTCTGGACCAGAATTCCTCTGTTATGTTTTCAGCACCTCACACTATTACACTAGGGATATTGCTACTCTTTTGGGGTTAGACACTTTTGGAGAATGAGCTGTGTAGATCACACTCTCAGATATGTGTTTTGATACTGTTAAGACTCATTTTTGATACTGATAAGGCTCAGGGTTTTAGTTGTTTGGATCATAACTTTATCATTGTTGTGCCTCCAATTCCTAACAGTAAAGTAGGGGTAGATATAACACTTTGATACCTTATGTATTTAGACTGTAAACTACTTAGGAGAGTGACTCTCTCATACTCCCAAAGTGTACACTTACATTGACATTCTAAAAGTGAACACAAGAAAGCCCAATAAATATTGTCTGGTTTTAGTACCTTATTGTTTTCGTCTGCTTCCCATGCTACAATTGAACTCATGGTGACTGCTGCTACAATTTCTTTTTCCAGCAAATCAGTTGCTGTTCAAATATTTATGCCAGCTTGTGCCATATGATGCTCCCAGGAGACTGGACTGGTTTCCCAATTTTCTGGACAAAGTGAGTTTTATTTAAATGACTACATTTCCTTGACTCCATTAAATTAAGAAGCTTCTCCTGAATAACCACTTTTCTTCATGTGGTGAAAGAAAAAATTCTAGCTAAACTTAGTAGGAGTAGCACCAATTAATTTTACTGTTCCACAACTATTTTCACTAGAGCAGGAAAGAATAACCTTGAATATTTGTTTCCATTTTAGGATCTAAAGTGCTTAAGTATGTTAGTCAATATTTTCTCCATGAAACATGTTCCTTTACCATAGATCTTTTTATAGTTTTCCTGTGTTAAACAGCATTGTAACAGCAATTTTTAATAATTTAATTTTCTAACATCACTTGCCTAAAATGAGACACCTGCTCTCCATATCTATTTCCATTCCTCTTCATTAGGTTTTTTCCTGCATGCCTTTCCTATACCGTTACTAAAAACACCTTCTTTACCAAGACTTTTCAGTTTTAAAATAAAACTCAAATATTACTGTTAGAATTCTTGTAGTAGGTATACATTTTCCTTACAGAAAATATCTTAAAAACCTCAATTTTTGCTTTAAGTTTTTTGAAAATAGTTTTTTTTTCTTTTTTTTGAAAATAGTGCAACTGTTATATTGAAAACTATTTTTCATAATTTGTTCTCTGATTCAAAATCTATTTTTAATATGTTTATAAACTCCTTTTTCTCAGACTTCTAGTTTCTCTTTCACTAATTTAGGATTAAAATCTTCATTTTCATTTGCTGATGAAAAATGAGCACAGAAACAGATGTTTTCTTTTTAATATGAAACTTTATCATGAGTGGCCCTTGTAGTGGAGAGATGATATAATATTAACAGGCTTTTTGGTTTTCTTTACATTGATATGATTTTCATCCAGACACATTTCCTCATTGTTATAACTGAAAAAGTGATTTTTCAGTGATCACACAATGCTCCTCACTATTGTTTGGTACCAATAAATACATGGTTATAGATTACAATACTGATAATTTGATCAAGTATTAGAAATATCCAGATAATGTAATTTAGACTTAGATTTCTGAAGCAACCTATAAAACTTTCTCTACCTGTAAGGCAGATCTGAGAATTTAAACCTTAATACATACTTGTACTTTTCCCTATTTAAATTTTAAAAAATTATTCTTCAAACCTTTGAAAACTATTTTTATGTCAAACTTATGGGTCAAAAAATCGCAGTCCCACTCATTTAAATTGAAACCCTACAAGCTCCCCTTTCAAATTTAGTTTTTGTTTGTTTCACTTTAAACAAAGTATATAAAATGAAAATATATGGGCCATTTCCTTTGGATAAAACTGACCATAAAAACACTGGTGCAAAGCCACAGATATGTTTAAACTGTAAACTAATGTCACTGGTGTTGACTTGAGGGATTATAATAATAAATTCAAGCTACAGTACAATGTGAGCCTGCACTGATTCTTGCAGCATGATAAATAGAGATTGATTGAAACCAGGGAATTTCCACATGAATTAAAACCACTACAGGTTTCAGAGTATTTCAAACCGGGGCTAGGATCTTATCAGTGAGAATTTACAGTTCTACCTTCTGCATTCCCATTGCATTTGAATTAAATATACAGAAATGTAATAGCCCATGATGTGAAATAGAAACTGATAAACATTTTTCAAATTCCTTTTCTGACTTGAGTCTCATAGATCCCATAATCTATGTAACAGACTGAAAACAACCTGCATTTCTGCAGAAGAATTAGCTATCTATATTCCAAAAATGTGGATGTTTGAATCTCATCCAACTCACAATCTTCTGATATTTTAATCACAATTTAGATATTTAGTTTATATAATCTGGGAGTTGAACCAAAAATCATGGTTTGAGTTTATTTTGTCTTCAGTCTCCTGTTGGAAGAAATATCTTTCCAGCTTAGTCAAACTGCATTCTGTTGATAAGGGGGAATATAAATGACATGAAATATTATGTCTCGGTGGAATCTTATATGAACAAAGGAAAAAAATATGTTTTGTTGAGATATTAACAAAAAGATCAAAATTAAATCTATGACAATCCTTAGTTGTAAAACCTGACTATCTGCAATATTATACATGGAACCTTGTATATAAGGATACTCAGACATCCTATAAACCCATTTCATGTCTGTAATCTGAGTTTCTGAAAGAAGTGTATAGTTCATTAAACCAAAGACCCCAGGGAAACAAATATTTATACCTGCCTATATGGATTTATCCCTGTATGTATATACATGTTAAAACATAAATAGCTAGACAACTAAAAGGTCCATTTGTAATTAAAAAGTTCTGTTTCTAGTTTTCCTGGTCTCCTAGGTACTGTGTAGCATGACAAGGATATATGTCATTAAAGAAAGAGAAAGATGGAGGAATGATTAGATAAAAGACTGACAAAAAAAGAAGCAGCTCTATTTGTCAACAAAAGGAATAATGTGTATGGAACTGGGGTAGAAATATAATTAAATGTTAGCTGAAAGATAGATATTTAAGTGGACACTGCTAGAAAAGGAATGTTCTATATATTGTAAACAGAATCAAAGTGATGCTATCTATGCACTAAAATAAGTTGCTTGAGTATTGATATATTTTTCTTAGTAAGATTAACAGTTTAGACACTGATATAACTTTCCAAACACAAAAATGTTTCATGTATCTATGTTAAAAATGTTACTTTAAACAGCATGTTCTGGCTAAAAAGAAACACCGTCTGTGTTATGAACCCATCACCAGAGAAAATGGTCATGAGAATCCAAAAATAACATGGACTAAATACTGACATTTTCTTACCCAGTTGTGGTTTCCTAACTGGTGGAAATAAAAAAGAAAAAAATCCCACAATATTTTTGTCAATGTGAAAAGTACTATGGATTGTATTTTGGTTGTAACTATGAAGCTTTAATAATCCTATCATGAAACATGGACAAAGATATTGAAATTAATATGATTCTTCCTTCACAATCCTATGGCTTACAACTCATAACTCAGTCATTCTCACAGTATAATTTTTACTTGCCAAGCCCCAGCTCTGAGTCTCATGAAGTTTTCCTGTTTCAGTCACTCTGAATTGTGATTACTGTGACTTTCTCAGCCTTTCTGTTGCATGTACCAAAAATATTTGAGTTCAGAATGCAGCACTACATGTACAAGCATACTGATAAGATACTTCCTTCTTTGCCTTTCCCACAGTCTTCATCTGCTCCATATCTTCAAGATTGTGTTTCCATATACACTTTTGAATCTCATGTTTTTCTGTAATTAAATGGTCTCTTCTGGTTGTTGATTTAGTAGTTACTTAGTTCCCAGCTGAAGAATGGAGAAAATAGACACTGAATTCTTACAAATGCTGTGCTATCCATCTCAAATGGTCTACCACAGGGTTTCATCTTATCACATTCCCCTCAACCTTTAAAACATGTCTCATATTCTCTGCTTTATATTTCATATCTAACCAGTAAAATAAATGCTGCTGCCAATTGGAATCGAGAAAGCTCTTTTTCTCTCTATGCTCTATATGTGTTCCTTTGTTGTGTTGCTCTTTATTTTAACCATATGCATCACAGAAGAACTGCGGACATTACACTGCCATCATTTAGCTAAACAATTACACATCTAACATGTAGGCTATCACCTCTGCTTGTATACATTATCTCCTACAATGAAAGATGAGGTGATCCATGTCAAGGTCATGTCCTCTTCAACGTCTGCAGGTCTCAGTATTGCACAGCTCCGTCAAAGCCCACCAGTATCATCCTGAGAATTACGACTGTGTCATTTCTAAGCCAAGCAGAGATGCCAGTCATCAAACTGTTCTGTCCCAGCATGTTTAAAACCTGTGTACTGGTTAAAGAGTGCACTGCCCTACCATTCCCTCTTAGTTGTATCATCGGGACAGAGAAAAAAATCCCACTGATTAATTCTTACTTTAATACTTGAAGCGCTTAATGTAAAAGATTACAACATTGGAGAAAAAGAAAAGCCTTCAAAAATCTAAAGAAAACCCCCTAAGATTCATTACAAGTAAATTGACAAGCCAAACACAGAACCCTGACTACTGAAGGGATTGTCACTTGTATTTATATTTGTCCTATTTTAAAAAAATTATTTAACTGAAAAATTTACCTCATTTATGAAGTTAGTAGAAATCTAAAAATATGCCTGTTAGATTACCAGTGTTTAGCAGCAGTTTATCCACAAGTAAGAAAAATAACCAATATATTCTAGTTTTGCTGATCCAGAGATCATAATTGTGATGTAAATAATGAGGACAACATTATAGTAAGTGGATTGCATCATGGTTGTTTCTTTGTTCAAGATATTACCATATATATAATACTATAAAGATATTTCTATGTTCAAGATTATGAGCAAAAATACCTTTTTTTTTGGCAATACTTGGACATTATTATTAATATTCACCTTTGCTTTATGGTATTATGTTCTTAGAAGACTGCGTTTACTAAGGATACATTTTTTATTCTTTTCTTTTTAACACAGAAAACTGGCAAGCTATCTCCTCTTAGTGGGGATGAATGACAGTAACATTGATAATAGGCTTTTTAATGACAATATAGAACTTAAAACTTTGCATCCTTACAGTGTTTGATACAGTCTTCACTCAGGCAAACTCTTTTTGATGTCAGAGATTTGCCTGAACAGAGAACCATATGCAGTTATGATTTCTAATAGTTTAAGGTTCAATAAGCTCTTCTAAATAAATAGAATTATTTTCATTCCCTTCAACGGGGTTTTGGGCAGACCTGGATGGTTATTTGCATTACCTTGATATGCATTTTGATACTCCCATTGCCATTTTCCCACACTGCTGAGAAACAACAGCTTTAATATCTGCGCAAACCGAAGGACACCTAGAGTGCTTTGCTGAACTTGGCCACCACATGATTTAATTTACAACACAACTTCTTCATTCATGGTGGCAGGATGCATGAGTTTAAAGGCATTATACTTCTGGGCCCTTTACTTCCTTGTGCTCCTGCAGTTCATGAATAGTCAACAAGTAAGCCAAGCCTCGGTGAAATTAAGATGAAAAATACTCCAATAAATAGTGTAGCTCATCTCTGCTAATACTCCATTGTTTTGCAAAGTACATTTACAACCAGAACTTCCATTATACTTTATAAAGTTCTAGCTGACAGTCCTTTCACTTCTTTTGGAAACATGTTTTTGCTGTTCTGACTGAAAAGTGTGCATGTAGTAAGATCTTATATATAATTATTAATGAATTCGTATTTATCCATTATTCCTTTTCCCACAGCTTTCCAAAAGTGTGACAAAATCTCACCTCAAACAGTGCTAGTGTGAATTACTTTCATGGAAACATAGAATCATAGAATGATTTGGGTTGGAAGCGACCTTAAAGACCATCTAGTTCCAGCCCCCTTGGCAGGGGCAGGGACACCTTGGCCCCGTCCAACCTGGCCTTGAACACTTCTAGGGAAGGGGCATCCACAACTTCTCTGGGCAACCTGTTCCAGTGTCTCACCACCTTCACAGTGAAGAATGTGTTCCTTACATCTAATCTAAATCTACCTTCTTTCAGTTTAAATACATTACCTCTTGTCCTATCACTACACTTCCTGTTAAAGAGTCCCTCCTCATCTTTCCTATAGGCTCCCTTTAGGTACTGGAAGGCTGCTATAAGATCTCCCCAGAGTCTTCTCTTCTCTAGGCTGAACAACCCCAACTCTCTCAGCCTGGCTTCATAAGGGAGGTGCTTCAGCCCACTGATGATCTTTCCTAGCTTCCAAGTCTTTTCCTCCCCAGTTCTATAAAACTATCATAACTAAAGAAATTATAAATAAGAAACCAATTCATATTCAAATTGATAAATAAATGATAGAAATATTGAAGTGCAGATGGATGGGAAAATGACACTAGTTTAGGCCATTCTCAGAACATTCCTTGATTATCTCCAAAATTAATTTTGTTAACTCATTTTGGACCAGAATATATTTTTTTCTCCAAGTACACTGCCTGAGCAGTTGCTTTGTTTTCTTTTTCATTTCGCCAAAACATGGAGCAGAGGTCATCTTTTAACATCAAGTGCATGCTTCCAGTGGGACCAATTTCTAGAAACTGAAGGACTTGGGTGTGATGGGGTGCTCTCTCTCTTTCTTTATTGTCAAGTAGTTAATAGCAACTCTCTGCTCTGAGTCAGACAGTTAAACTTTTGCTAACTCTACAGCTGATTCTACGCTTCCCTGCTGTCAGAAAAATTAAGTTCTCTAGAGGAAGGGAGAATAGATCCTGTGCTCTTTTTTTTTATTATTATGATTATTACGTAAGTGTTTAGAAAAAGTAATAGCAGCTTGCTGTTGTTGAAAAATTCTTCAGAACCAAGAGAAAAAAAGATAGTGTTTGCTCTAGATGCACAGCACAACAAAATTAAAGATCAAATACATTGCTTGAGAACCAGCCTTTCTTTTCCATGGTTTGAGAGATTTCATATTTCTTAAATTTCCCATGTTAGTCACAAACACTTAAGCTGACACTTTGGGCTCAATTTATTCCTGTGGATGTCACATAAGAAATATTAGTGCTTGGAGGAAAAACTTGGTTGCACTGGAGTCGCTTCATAGCCTTGCAGTCACCACAAAAATATGCGCACACTTAAAAGTATTACTTTAGAAAACCTTGTCCTATTCTTTGAAACAATTACAAATGTTTTTCTTCCACATTTTTCTCAATGAGTGCCTAGACTTGCAGTATGCTGGAACACCTTAGTGCAAAACAATAGCTGTGCACTTGGCTATGTTTTAAACCTTGAGGGATTTCTCTTTCTATGCTCTTAGATTATTCTCATTTTGATTCCTGGATTTCAGTAACATACATGAATGAATTTGCCATCAAATATTTCTTGAGAATATAGCAAAAGTGCCACTAAAATAATGTTGCTTGAAAAGAAATGCTAAAAAAGAAGTCCTGACACAGAATGATATCCTGGACAGTATGTCGAGATTTCTTTTCCATCTTTCTCCCCTTTCTAACACCAGTTCTTTGTCCTTTTATTTTTGCTGAAGGATGTGACATATTACAATAGTGCATAATTTCATATTTAACAAAAACTGAAAGACTGTTCCTGCTTACATGAAAGTGTAAACTAGCAGTATCCTGGGCTGCACTAGGTGGAAGGACATGATCTTTCCTCTTTGCTCAGCATGTCTCCAAGGAGAGGGAACCATGGCAGCCTCCCTTCTGCTGGGCTGCCACATTCAGCCCAATTCCTCTGATGCTTTTCAGATACTATTTCATGACCAGTTTCTTGGGGTTTGGTGTAATAATCTTTATTTTGGCCACTACTTGGACCATACACTCAACCTGAGTGTGTTTAATGTTACCAGTGATGAAATGAGCTTTGAGTAAGTAATAATTTCTGTCAGTAATACAAACACATTCTGAAGCAGGTGTTCCTGCCCTCATCCTGCGGTGCTGCCTCTCAATTTCACATCTTATTCACATACTTGCCAGTAATCTGTATGTAATGAGGGCTCAAAGTGCTACATTATAATTCCTGTTGGAAATCAGAGCCTCTCTGATATTTAATTATTCTGAACTGAAATTATGCAGGAGATTTGTCCCTTTTTCACTAACTTATTGGAATGCTTTATATTATAAATAAAAATTCAATTTCCCCTTTCTTCTTACTCTCACTTGGACTAAATAATGCTATAAAAGATAAATCAGATTCCAACTTCTCAAGCTTCTTTCTTTGCTTTAGATTTATTTATAATTTCCAAAATACATCATATCTGAACTCAAGCCTCTCTGTCCCTTTGCCACGATTGTTTTGTCCTTCCACACTGCCTCCATCTCAGTAGCAGTGAGGTAAAAAAATATTTCATTTATAGATTTGTCACCATTACTTTTTCCTAAATTCTCCATAGGAGCATGCATTTGCACCCTGATGAACTTAAAATCTTGTCTCTTTTCTTATAAGGAAAAGTCAGACTTTTGTTTAGATTTGTTTAATTTTGCATTTTGAGGAGTAAAGGTCAAGTCAGTAACAGTGGGGAGAAAAATAATGAGAAGAAACATTCAAAAACTGAGAAAAGAAAGGGGAAATTCTGAGGACAGTGAGGACAGTGGAAAGACTCCATGTCTTCAACAGAGGCAAGATATCACCCTAGGTTACTGTTCAGAAAATATCCAGATAGTTTCCTCTGCCTTTTTTCTCTATGACTTTCTATCAGGTCATCCTCAAATAGATTCACTCCTCTATTTTTAGTTCATTCATTATTCCTATTCATCTCCCTCTGTGACGAAGGGACAGGTCTAGTGTCAGTGGAAGCAATTTGAAATGAATAGATGTGCTAACTGACCCCTTCACGGCCACATCACAAGAAAACATTTAGTGCTACTATTTATGGTCTACACAGAGGATTCAAGCTCTTAAATGACTTCAAGATAAAGCTATCATTTGGAGGTTACTACCACAGCTTGTCCTACACAATTAGTCTCTAGGCTAGAAAGTTGTTTGCTAGTCACTAAAAAGTGGATTTTGGTTTTCAATAATTGCCAATTATACATAACAGTAACGTTTGCAAGTGTGATTAACAACAGGTAACTCTTTAGTGCAAGATATTGTCTCAAATTACTTAAAAAAACAATCTAATTCAAATATATATAACCTATATTTTGATAGTTAAATTTAATCTATGAAATGTAACCTAATTAGATTTTTATGATATATAATGCAATAAACTATTATATTAAATATTTAGAAAAGAATAGTCTATTTTTTTCAGTAATTCCACTAGGTCCACAAATCATCTGGACTTATCAACAAATAGAAGTAAAAGTCTGTAAAAGCTCTAAAGTCAATGCAGGTCTTTTAATCCATTGTTCTCAGGGCACATATTCAGAAGGCTCTCCCGGTATTGTATAGTTTACTACTTAGGTAAGGCATGGTCTACTTTTACTGCATTTTTCAAATTGTTTGTCTAGGTTGCTTATTTCTGTACATTTTTTCAATTTGTTTTATTATTTCTTTTATCTTCTCAGAATTCCAGTTCTACTTGTCTATTTTCTATACTTCTCTTACAATGGATTTTACAGTGTATATGTTAGCTTGGATGTGTAACCTTCATATTAGATAGTTCTCACAAAAAAAGCTCAGATGCAAACCGAACTTTGCTCCACCTGACTGTTGGGTAGAAAATTCTCTTATTTTTGATCTGGTTTGCAGCCAGATTGCATTGCTACTGATGAATCATACACAGGTAAGGAGACAAACTTAGAGATAAATACCCCAATAAAGATCTGAGTATCTGAAAGGAGACCCAACCATAATAGGCATGTGGAATAAAAAACTCAGTGAGACCTCAATTTATCTTTTAACATGTAAATGACAATTATCTGAGCAATTTGAAGGATGGCCAAAAAGAATCTGATAAAGAAGCACTGTAATTTGACAAGGTGAATTTGATTGAGAGTTGCAGAATATCAAAAAACACAGCAGAGAACCTGAAAGATGACACAAAGACAGGGAGACAGAAAAGGTACACAATGCCTAAAATCAAAGTTATGTCAGAACCAGGAAATTCTATCTGTCTGAAAATTACACTAAATTTAATCTATATTCAATGAAAGGACACACATCACCACAAAGGGATGCCGATTATTCCATTTAGGCAATGAGATACATGATATGACAGGACAAGTCTCTCTCCAGGTTTGTTTATATCTCTCATTTGACTGTGTAGGAGCTGTCCCTACTATTTCAGATTAAACAGTCATCTGGCTAGATTAAGGTGAGAGGAATCCTACTCACTCTAACAAACAGCACAATCTAGGTAATGTGCAGTGTACAAGAGAGCTTGCAATAAGTGTCATGGATGCCTAATTCCTAAAGATTTCCTGCTCCAGGACAGCGTGCTCAGTGTCATCAAGAAGACCACAATATCACTGGGGAAGGTACCTTGCTCTTTTCCTCGTGTGTCCTCCCCACCCATGAAACAAAAGATTGAATCATAGATTCAGTGAATCATTTAGGTTGGAAAAGACCTTTAATATAATTGAGTCCAACCATAAACCTAATACTGTGAAGTCCATCAATAAACCATGTCCCTGAGTGCCACATCTATGTTGGAACAGAAGACAAATGGACAACTAAACAGAAAGCAATGAGATTTATCAGATTTTAAACTGATCATTGGTGAACATGTGATGTGAGCAGCCATAAAGGTGGCCTGATTAGAAAAGAAAAATTACTGAATGGGAGAAAATGTCTGCTGAAAAATACTGAAAGAGAAATTGCCTGCCAGCCTGGGAGCTGTGAGCCTGGGAACTAGGCCTTCAAACCAGAAATATCCTTGAAAAGTACAGCGGGGGTACCTGGAAACCGGACACATCCTGAGATACTACTGATAATCTCAAAACCAAGAAACTGTAATGGCAATTTGTCATCTGAAAAAGTGGGAACAGTGTGGGAAAATACATTTTTTCTGAAAGAACCAAAAAAAAAAAAATCTATTGTCTCTTACTGGTGAAAAATCAAAACTGACAACATCTATTAGCTGAAATTGTGATGTCCTAAGCCCTCTTATGTCTCTGATATAAAAAGGACTTAAGTTTTATCCAAAATGGAGCCTCTCCCTGTGAGAATTTACCATGCTGCACATACTTTTCCTTTCCTAAACTGGTTGAATTCTCTGTGCAAACTTTCTATGAGATCTTGGACTCTCACCAGAGATGTCTGGCTGACTCTAGATTCTGTGAAGCAGATCACTTCTGAAGTGAGACTCTGTTATCTTATTGGTCCTCCTCTTTTGGAGTTGGTTTGGTTTATCCTCCCACCTCTGGAATGTTTGTGTTCCCTTCTGGGATCGGTTTGTCCTCCCCTTTGGGATGTTTTGGCCCTTTCTGAAATCTGTCTAATTCAGTTGATATCCATATCAAATATCTCTATAAATAATTTATCATATTTGCTGTTACATTGTTGGCAAGTTTTTTCAGTAATGATAACTTTGTAGTAATCTGTAATAGTATATACTTATTTGGTTGTTGCTGTTACTAGTTGCTGCTATACATTTGGTTCCTCTATTAACTGCTCCCATACTGTTTAGTGATACTATATTATTGATTGCTGACAGTAATTTTTAATAGCTTATCATAAATAAGATATATCTATTGATATAGAATAAATAACCTTTCATCTATTAGCTATAGTAGATTATTCATGTTAATCATAGACATGCTTAATAGTAGTGACTTTGTGGTAGTTTTCTTGCTAATGGAGATTTTTGTGGTATTTGTGGTATTCTGTAATAAAATAGAGAAATTTAGAAGATAAAGCCTCTGTGTTCTTGTATATTACTGAGTCTTATGGACCCACAGTCATGATCTCTACACACCTTCAGGCCTGGTATCCCTTTACATCATGACATGTTACTTTGTTAGTAATATTAGAAAGCCAAAGATAAAAAAAGATAAATGCTGGTAGAGCTGAGTTTGTGATCACTTAAGAATCATATGATCTAGGTACATGGGTATATAAAAGATCTGAAGAAATAGGTCCAAATAAAAATATAGATAAGAGAGGATTTCTACTAGCAACAATACAATGCTTGCATTCTAAATTAAAAATGTATCAATTTTTACACAACAGAACTTTTTGTTAGATGGAAAGTTCTCAATAGAGCAGACAGCTATCACCTACAATTCAAGTTACCACTTAATTAATGCCTCTAGTAAGTCTCTTTTTCTCTAAGAAACAGAGTAAACGAAGAGTATGGATAGTATGTTCACTCTGGGAAACTAAGAATTTGTGGAAGACCCAATAATCTAAGATGAATAATATGAACAGCAATCTATGCAGTCATAATTCTATGCCTTAGCAAAGAGCATGACAGTAAGAACCATGGAGGTTCCAGACTCAAGAGACTGGTAGAAAAATGCTAGTGAAAAAAACAGTACAATTATCTGCCTCTGTTTTCTGGGCCTTACTGTCTCTTCATGCAAATGAAGTGCACATCTGCAACAAAGATTGATGTTCACAAATATGAATGAATGACATTATGCTACTCTTCTCATTAAATTCTAACAGCTGATGACCATATTCTTGAAAATTATTGAAAATATTTAATCTTTCACAATGGAAGATAAGTTTGTCATTTTTCCTGGGAAGATCTGTCATCTAACTACTTATAGCATAAACTATACAAGTCCCAAGACTTCAAAGAACTGTAATAATTATACTTACTACTGTCATTTATCAAGAAACATACCGATAATGAAAGACCATTCTGAAGTAACTGAATGGGGGGATTTTCTGGGGTTTTTAAAATTATTTCTTTACTGAGCTGAATAAATGCATTTAAAAATGTATGTCATATAAAATATTTGTTAGATTTGCTTGGAGAAAGAAAGTATAGAATTTGTATCATTAAGTGGTTTCACTTTAAAAAGAAGCAGTCTGGAGCCAGGGATAGGAAGAAATGGAGAGAAGGATCGATAGAAAGCCATATTCCACTAGGTAACTGCAACTGGAATTCAGTCCGTTGTTTAAACCACACAGACTCAAGGCAATTCCTACATACCAAAGCTTACAAGACCTTTGTGCAAGGATTCAGAATTTTGTACTAATTAGGCTAAAACTGGAATTTTTCAAATGTTATTTCTGCACAAATAACCTATGGTTTCTACCACAGTATCTTTCCAGAGACCTCCTTCTATACAGGATGCAGCTTCTCTACTGGGATATATCAGTGTGCAATTTAAATCCCCCAAGAAAAAAGTTATGTAGTCACATTTACAAATCACAGCTCTCTTATTTAATCTTTTCAATAATGCTGTCCTATGGTGCATTTTTTTCTCTCTTTTCTCTTAAAAAACCAACAACAACAAAAAAGGGAATTATTGTCCCAGTCATGTAAAATGGAACTGTATCATGTAACAGTGAAGTGGGACCATATCCAGCTGTGCTTTAAATGTTACACAAATTTTGCATATGCATAATTTGGAGACCCACCTGCTGAGCTACTACAAAGAAAAAAAAGCTTATAGTGCAGAACTCCTAAAGAGCAAATTGTGAGAATAGATTATAGAACATAAAACCGGAAAAGAACAACAGGACGCAAAATTAGTTATTTGAAAAACACACTCAAACAATGTCATAAAATGAGTTAATTAACTGAATGCATTGATTTCATTAAGCCATATTAGGATCAGTCCAACTCCCACTCCCTGATTTTTTAATAGAATACAAATACAAAATGGAAGATGTAAAGACAGCTGTCATGTGGATTCTTGTTCATTTTTTGTTCTGAAATCTGAATATTGCTAGGTAAAGAGTTGATATTATGTAACTATCACACAAAGAACATAACAGTGTTATATTAGTGCATATTTACGTGACTAGATGATCAAATCTTTTTCAGTTTATGGCAACATTCTGGACTTGAATCAAGGTTGTCATATTTTTTCACATTTACAGAACTGCTAACACCTATTCCTGTCTTTCCACCAACCAAGGAAGAGTTTCTGTCTCAGGTGACCTAAATGGAGTAAAAACCACTTTGCCCGTTGAGCAACTGTGAGGATTTGCAAGGTGTGTTTTAAGCAATATTTTACAATACCCTTTTCCTTCTACTGATAATTATTTTTCCTCTCTTTGCCATTCTTCTTCCTTCTTTGCAGTCTTTTATTAAATTGTTTTCTTTTATTTCTTTCCCATAACATTAAAAAATGCAACCTCAGAGAATGGTATTATCACACAGTGAGATAAAGGCAATTTCTTTTGAAACTCCTAAAATATCCAAGATATTCTTCAACTTACTTCATGGTAGTTAGAAAGTTCAAAGCAACCGAAAGATCAGTGAGGGAATTGACAGCTCCTAAAGAAATGGGCCTATAGGATAAAACTGAGAGGATGTTGCAAGATTCTGATGCTTAAATCAATGGAGGAAGAGAGAGTGGTTCTTCTTTTGCTCCATGGATATAATTTTCCTATCATTTACTTTGAGGTGTTGCTTTTCACTCCACGGTGTTACCCTTTTTCAAAATTAGCCTTCCTTGCATGTGCTGGTGTGTCACTGATCTACCTAAGAAACAGAAAGCTGAATTTCTGGATTCTTCTTTTTTAGCAAAATTCTTAAGACAGAGTTTCCATTTAAAAATAAACTAGAATTCACAGGTGTGCAACCCTTATTCATAGAGAAAATCAATGGCTGGAATTAAAACCTTTCATGAGAAGGAACTGTGGTAAGGATTCATGCCTACTAATTTTAGCCTTCAGAAAAAAAAAAAAAAAAGCATCTATTATAAGCTGGTCACCAAGGCTACCTTATAAAACCTGTGGAAAAGGAAAGGATTTGTCAAAAGTTCATTTTTGGCTCTTTAATCCTTCTGAAGCCAATGGAGAGGTAGATGCTCCTCCAGAGCTGAACTTGGATGCTCTGAATCATTTTCTAGAGGAGCCTCTAGCTGTTCATTGAGTATTGTGAAATCTGCTGGGTTATTAGTCTCATTACAGAAGATCCCCTGGGGCACACCTATAGATCACACTGTCATTCCTCTTACCTTAGTGCTGTTTTAAGACAGAATTAATTATCTGCTGGGGTGCCTCTCTTCTGTGAGCATAGGAAGACCTGAGGGCAGCTACCTTAGGCTAGACCCCTGCCTTTAGGTGATCTAAACTTGGAAAGATCAGTCCCACTCCACGGTCTTAAGATACAAATGTTCTAAAGAAAATCTGAACTGGAACTGCATTTAAGTTGACAATTCAGTTTCACGAGTGGGTCTAATTTGTGATTTTAAGCTTCTGTATTAAATCTTCGCTTCATTGCAATATACTTGATACTTCAGAAGAATTTTTGCAATCATTATCTTAATCATTATCTTAGATTTCTCTCCAAAAATTGTCAAACCACAGGGTAAAAGAGAGCTATAAAAGTTGTTTACTGAACATCTGAAACTGTATTTAAATAATGGTTTGTGAAGGACATAAAAAAGTTACAGCAGAAAACCATGCTCATTCTACTGTAACAAGATTGGAGTAGTTAGTATCTAGAATGCTCCACGATCTTTGTTTTCTCATAAGTGAAGTTCCAAACAAATTGAATTCAAAAGGCAACATCTTAATCAGTTTTAATGCAGGTAATAATTTTAATAACTTTATTCCTAGTTATTTTCAAAGGGCAATATACCTATTCAGATGTCTCATTCACAGCCTTTGGGTGTATAAAATCCATAATTTGCCTGCTTTAAGTACAGAAAACAAGTTATTAGAACAACTGGTGTAAGTATTCACAAGTGAGACCTCAATTCTCTTTCTTCATATATTAATCCATATCATTAATTTCTTTCTTATTCAGCTAATGAAACTCTAAGCATGGTACCCTAAAACTGATGTCAGTGATGAATTTTATCTTTAGTACCTCATGGTTCATTAAACAGCTTATTTGTTAAGACTATTACATATTTTATGCCATTTTGATCATCTGCCTTTGCAGATTCCTGTTAAATCTAAATGCATGTGAACTACTACTCTACTCCATTGAATGCTCTGTCTTAACAAGGACTTGGAAAGGAAACTGCCACAGTAGTTTACTTTATGCTTGCCATCCTTTTTATTATATTTTTTTTATTTTTACATTTTGCATATAGTTGTTTACTTTGAATGTAAAATAAAAATTATAAATAATCCTGTTGCTACTAAAATGCATAAATGTGTGTCAGAATGAAAATAAAGAAGATGATATACATTTTAAAAGAAAAAACAGAGAATAACAAATACAAGCTTGCATCTATCAAGACAGAAAACATTCTGAAATAAAGGATTCTATCAAGTGGTCTTCCTGGGACAAAAGTTATTCAGATCTTATAATTATGAATAGTTTAGATTAGATTAGATTAGATTAGATTAGATTAGATTAGATTAGATTAGATTAGATTAGATTAGATGACAGCACGTGAAATAATTACTTCTTTGATTCTTCTATCAATGTCTGCTCCTATAATGGGACATAAAGCCATATTATACTACATTTTGAGGGTTTTTTATCTTATTTAGTTTCCATACTAACTTAGTTACATCCTAAATTATTGCCATTATGATGAAAAGAGACAGTGATTTGTTAACATGCTGATAATGCTTTAGAACCTGTCATTTAGTGCATTTATCCATTGTCCTTCACCAAAAACAAAAGTGCTGCACAATTCAGTGAAACTAAAGTATTACAAAATAAAAATATTTTGCTATTGGATATAGAAATTATGAGATTCAGCTTTCCCAATATGTCAGATAAATTGTATCAATTATTATGAGCTATTAAAAATTGTCTTTTGTATTTATGGCAATACAATAAATCTGCACAATCTGAGTGTTAAGTAAAATGCCTATTGTGTCAATGCTTTCCTCTCACTGGTCCCAAAGAACTGCTCACCACTTCAGTAAGTACCTGATGTTGCACTAAGGTGAGTTAATGGCAAAATTAATTACATATTCATGAAAAATTAATTCATATTTGACATTTGTTACAGTTTGTGACAATGATTCTGTTAAAGTTGGCTAGAAGGTTGAAGCTATGTGGTCATGACCATTGAAGTATTGTGGATAAATGTTAGTTGATATACAATTTCTTGAATTTTACTGTTTTTATCATTTGAACTCTGAAACTCCAACAGTAGAAAACCAGAAAAAAAAAAAAATCCCTAAATCTGAAGCAAGAACTTCTTTGGTTTAACAGTACATTTTTAAAGTGACTCTCCTGATTATGCCCTCTTACCACACTTGGATCATAGAGTCATCTCTGAACATGTGAACCAATATGGAAAGGTGTATCCTAGGAAGTCTACAAATGCAATTTCAGATAAGTGCAGTTTGTACATTCTCAGGCCTTAGATGTGGAAAAAAAATTAGAAATTTTACTCCCTACTTATGTTCAGCTATTGAAACGTTTGACCATATATTATTTAATGCAATGACACCCACATGTTTACATACTCAGATATGACAGGGACAAGGCACAAAGAGTGTTTAGTGAGGTAATGACAATATGGGAAGCATCCTTCTTTTTTGTTCTGTTCTCCTGTTCCCACAAATCTAAATGCAAGGAAAACTCAGTGCAGAATTTGTACTCTAGATAGATCACGATTTTCTGTATCATTAACAGATGAAAGCAATGGGATGATATTCATGAACGGTTAAGCAGGTCAGTTACATCAATCCCAGTCTGTTTTTACTCCAATTAACAAGAGTAGAAAACAAACATATTGTCTTTCCAAATGAAAAAAAAAAAAAAATGCAGCATTAATTGTTTTAACCTACTCTTCATTTAAGAGTATAGATTGCCGTAAAAGTATATTGTATATATAAGAGATGATACCTCTCAAATCGTGGGATTTTGTAGTCAATCTTTATTCCTAAACTAAAAAAGGAGAAAGAAGTAGTTAAGGATTTTTTCTCTAAAATGGAGAAGATTAAAGAACTACTCAGATAAAATCTTCCCTCATTTTCTGTTTTTGCTTCTTTTTTGCCAGAAGAAAAAAATAAGATCGTGATACCTCGACTAAATGTAGAACAATCCTTTAAATCCTCATTACTCTTAAGATTAGAGATTACAAATCCATACAGTATTTCCTGAAAACAGATGCAGAGAAATAACAAGCAAGTATCTAAATAAGCGGCTGAGGATTCTTTCTTTCAAACACTAAAAGAATAAAGGGAAAGACACTTAGCATTAACTCTTTCTGCCATTCTGTCCTCAAAACAGTACGGTAAAGATGAACATGAGTCAGAGAGAAAGGCCTAAAAGGACTTTAAGCAGGCTTCTTAATACAAAATATGCTAATCTGTAGATGACAGATTCAGCTGCACTTTCAAAGGTGCCCTGTATTGAAAACATATAAACCAAAGAGCAGATGGAAGTTAAAAACTTGTTTAGAAAAACAGATGCACAAGTTCTGCATTCTGAACACTCACTTGTTTTAAAATTCTGGCTTTTCTAGTTTTTCTTATTGCAATTTATGATCATTTGAGGTCAGATTCTCCTTTTGTTTCTTGTGGATCTTGGTAATTCATTTACTACAGAGCAACACACCATTATTGCTGTAAAGGATGATTTGTTTCTTTTTCAAAGTTATTTCCAAATTTTGCTTTGAAAAGTGATTTTACAACTAATTCTAGACAGGTTTTCATTTGTCTAACATTCTGCAACATTTATTGAAGTAGTTTGCTTTGGTATTGCACAAAATAGAATGTACAGAACATGTGATAACACTAAGCTGACGAGTTCTTGTTCTCTTACACTCATACTACATTTAGAAGAAAAGGAATTGAAAGCAGTGAAGAAATGATTGTGTATTTTAAAACTAACACATGTACTTTCTAATACAGCCATCAGAAATGCCAGGCCATCCTGCTAAAAATCAACTGTTTCTGGAACATCTGGTCTCTTTCCAAGGAAATTAGCTGAAATGGTGCCAAAGTGCAGGGAATGCGTGGGGTTTTAAAAAAATAAAGTTCACCGGCCTACAAAGAAGTACAAAAAAGCAGTATGATTTGTTACAGTTCTCAAAAAGCAAGTTGTTCTTGGTCTTTTTTTTAGGTTCTTGTTCTGATCAACTGAAAGTTAGAGCCTCACAATGCAAGATGATATTTTGAGGAAGAACTAGCAGTGAAGTATTAATGCCTGATTTATTAAGAAAGTTAAGTATATTGGGTTGCTCTACCTATGTGCCTCCCCATATAATTTAACTGGGCAATTTGTAAACAAATCAAGAGGTACAAATCTTAGATACACAAAATTCTGATATATTTTGTGGAAATTTGGAGGTGAGTAGAAGATGGAGACCGAAATAAGGAAAAGCAGGTATGAATTTGTCCCACTGAATAATTCCAAGAGAAAATCAACTCATATATATCTCTGAGGAACTGATAATACATCCTGACATAGGAACATTAAAAAATAAAAGACAAAGCTAGCCCAGTACTGCAGCAAGGGACTTATTAAGGAGACCTAAACACAGTCTGTAGGAAACCAGCCATTGTTTGTTCTGCAGCTCATGGGAATACCTTGGCTTTAAATAATTTTTCACCTTGAAATTATAAAAAATGTAATCATTCTTCCACTAGATTGACTAGTGCTTTTTCTGAAAAGACTTCTAGTGTTTACGATTGTGTGTCTATTACTATTCATGGCTGCTTTATATATTTACAAAATTGTCATACTACTTAAAATTATTTAAGATTTTAGACATGTCATGTATAAGTCAGTTTGTATTACCCTCTGTTAAGCAATGAGGTAAAAGTTATCAGAAACCTAAAAGTCTTTTTTCCTCTGGTTTAGCTCTGTGTTTTCTTAGAATAAGTGTGGTAAAAGGCTTGATATCTGTTGTCATGATTTAGAGACGTATTGCAAAATTGTTATGTTATAACTTAAAAGTTATATTCTAATAAATTTTCTACTTAGATTACACAACTGGTTCTAATATATGCATATATTACTATATTTCTTTTTTTTTGTAGGTGCTTTTTGTGTATAAAATGTTTTCATATGGGGTATAGAAGGATTTCCACTTATTCTTCTCTGGAGTTGGAAGAGCTTATTAGCAGAGAGCTAATAACAGGACATTATTGCTACCTTTGAAATGTCAGCCTTTGTCTCAATGACTAAGCCAAAAGCTAAAGACAGAGTTGTCTCAGGGAAGATTATAAGGAAGCAATAGAACACCTGCTGAAGGATTTGAAGTCTTTCAAGTCTTTCAAAATAATTAGTTGACTGAGGAATCCAGAACTTTACAATAGGAAAGGCTTCACACTGATACTTATAAAGAGAAAAGAGAGCAGGAACAGAAGGAAAGGGTCTGTATAGGCCCTAAGATCTTTAAAAGACTAAATAAAACTTAAAGAAATGTAGACTTTCTGAGATTGGGTTTTGAGTAGAAGACTTTATTGCTTTTCCAAAAGGCTTATGTACTTCCTTGGCTTATCTGTGAGTTATCTGTGGTTGTTTAGAAATCTTTGGACTACTCTGTTCTTATCTTTATTTCATTGTTGTCTTGTCCCTGAAAGTATTAAAAAAAAAAAAAAATAATCTTCAGAATCATCATTTTGGTGAAGCTATGGAAGCTATAAAGATCTACTTCTCACTTTGTGGGAGAGCTGGCATGAGAGAAGATGAGATCAAGATGTAGATGGCTAACATACGGAGTCCCATACTTTTGAGAAGGGGTGACTGACAGTGATGTTTCAGCCCAGGGTGGTGTCTACGTGCCTACAGATGTCCAGCTCTAGCCAGAATAAAAACACATGGGATTCCGTGATTGAATTTGCATAGGCCAACTTGATGAGGTATGTATTGAGATAGTTTATGTAGTATTGTAATAGTCAAAATTTCATGGTAAATATGTACCATCAATTTTCTCTATAGAAGTTTTAAAAAATCTTTACATTTTACATGAGTAATATCCTTTGAATAAAATACCTGTCTTACTGATTATCTGAATATACTATAAGTATCAGATTTCTTCATACTCCTTCAGACAACATCAGACCTCAATTTAGTGTTACAGCTTAATGCAGAAATTAATTCCAGCACATGCTGCTTCTTCTTGCAGTAACAGGGCCACTGTATGTGTGGATTCCTTAGCAATGATCTGGACAATTAGATCCTTATTTATTTTTTAGATGTATCATAACTACATGTTCTGCTGGAAGGGACTGAAGTGGTTGGTTTGTTTTTTTCAATTTGTATTTAATTATCTTTAATAGAAATTAAAATTTAATTTGGTTTTAGGGGATATTCCCCTAAATATTGGATATTTTTGATATCTTGGACACATACCAAAAATACTGCAATGTGCAGAAAGGTGGTAACAGAACTTAAACAATGACTTTTACCAAAATAGTACAAATTCCATGTTCAGATGAGTATCTCTAATTTAACAGCATAACAGACACTTATTAAAACATATTTCCTTCTTTTTCCTTCCCAGAAGTGAACAAAAAGTCACTACAAAGTACCAAATTGACAGCAGTGGAATTAGTTCTGTCTGCCTAGTAGACAAAGCATAAAAAACAGGTAGGATTCCTTTAAATTATAGTACCTTTGTCAGGCTTGCTTTTTTTTTCCTCTGCTATATGAAAATTGGCTTTTTGTCTGCTGAAATTAATGATATAATTTACATCTACTCCAAAGACTTTTAGTTCAACTCTCAAGCACAAGAGCTAACCACATGTTAATTACTATTTCAGTAACATGTATATATGCTAAAGTATATGTCAAAATAAAAAGAAGCGTAAGAAGTAGAAATGACATTGTTTAAGATTATTGGTTAAGGCAAGTCCCATTCTTGGATCTTCCACTTACTGCTAGTAATTCTAAGTACTTTAGAGCACATTATTTTTGAATAGTGACTATACTAAGAAGTAGGAAGTATAATCCATTAAAAAATAACTTGGGTCTTGCAATAGTCTGTAGAAGAAAGACTAAGTATATTGACATTGAGAATGAAAAGTCTGTGTAAGGGCACCTCTAGTGTAGCTATGAACAGAAAAAGTTTCTAGGATGACAAGTGTCCTATTCTTTCCATTTCTCAGGGAAGGTGTTGAACTATTTTAGATGTGGAAGTGACTCCCTGGAGAGCTATATACTAGCTAAGGGTAATTGGAAGGGAGGTAAAGAAAAAGGGAAATGAGTTCACGTTTTTTCCTAGTCTGAAGTAAAAAAAATATACCCTTCAATAATTTGGAAAGTAAATGAAAAGAGTAATATTTTTTGTAAATTTTATTAGTATTAAGGTATAAATTTTAATTCAATAAAGTGTTAAAATCTAACAAGACTAGCCAATTCCAGATAACTCAGATGCAAACACTCTGCCGGGCTCCACACACACTTTACAGACATTTCCCCCTTTCCATTAAATCCACATGTGGATGGTTCTGCTATACGTGTCTTATGTCTTGTCACATAAATCATTATCATTCATATTTCCAAGATGTGCTGGATTTGTGTGTGTGGTGGGGGTTTTTGGTAGCAGGGGAGGGGGCTACACAGGTGACCCCATTGAGAAGCTTCTTGAAGCTTCCCTGGCTCCAAATCGGACCCGCCTTTGTGCCAAGGCCAAGCCCATTAGCAATGGTGGCTGTGCCTCTGTGATAACACATTTAAGAAGGGGAACCTGAGAGGAGGAATTGGACTTGTGAGGAGAAATTGCGAGGAGAACATCTGTGTGAACACTGAAGTCAGTGGAAGAAAGGAGGAGGAAGGGGGACAGGTGCGCCAGAGCAGAGACCCCTCTGTATCTTGTAGTGAGATAGATGGCAGGGCCTCCCTCCCTGCCACCCATGGAGGCCACCAGTGCAGCAGATGCCAACTGCAGCCTGTGGAGGACACCACACTGGAGCAGGTGGTTGCACCCAAACAAGGCTGGGAGTCTGTGGGAAGAAGCCTCCACTGTTGTAGTTCAGCACTGGGAGGATTGCAACACGTGGGATGGATCCACCCTGGAGTAGCTCAGGAATGGCTGCTGTCCTTGGGAAGCACTCACATTGGAGAAAGTTTTTGAAGGACTGTCTCCTATGAGAGGAACACCACGCTGGAGCAGGGGAAGAATGCAAGAAGTCCCCACCCAAGGAGGAAGAAGTGGCACAACTGACTGTACCCCCCCATTCTCTACCCCCTGAGCCACTGTGAGGGAGGAATTAGAGAAACCTGGAGCAAAGCTGAGCCTGGGAAAGAGGGAGGAGTGGGGGAGGCGTTTTTAAAATGTGGTAATGCTTCTCACTGTCCTACTCTGTCTGCTAAGTGTTGTTGTTGTTAGTGTTTGAATTAAATTGATGGGTTTTTTCTTCCCCTAATGACTGTCTTTTGCCTGTGACCATAATAGGTTGTTCATCCCTCCCTGTCCTTATCTCGATTCCAGAGCCTTTGCTTTATTTTCTCCTTTCCATTCCTGAGAGGGAAGGGGTGACTGAGCAGTTTTGTGGTGCTCAGTTGCCATCTGGGCTCAAACCACGACACAAGGGAATAGAATTAACGTTGTGTGAGCAACTTGTATTTTAGTTTTACCTAATCTGAGCATACTTGATTTATGAAATATTAATGTACTTATAATATGAGGTGTGGGGAATATTTCTTACTACATGTAATCTTTAATTTCTATAATTATCCTCCCTTTTCCTTTCCTCTTACAGAATAGCAAGTATTTGGCCTAAAGCTTATCTGGCAAGATACAAATTGGATGGGTAGTCTGTAAAATGGGTAGGAAATTGGCTAGCAGGTCACATTCAGAGGATGGTGATCAATGGTTTTTACTCAGGCTTGCAGTGTGTCACAAGTGGAGTCCCCCAGGGATAGATACTGGCCTCATGCTGTTCAACTTCTTCAAAAACAACCTGGACTATGGGATTGAAAGCACCTTCACCAGTTTTGCTGATAACACCAAACTAGATGGTGAGGTGAACACATCTGAAAGGAGAGACATCTTACAGAGAGACCTGGACAGGCTGGAAGAGTGGGCTAGCAAGAGCAGTATGAAGTTTAACAAAAACAAGGCCAAAGTCCTGCAGCTGGGATGGAATAACCAAAGAGTCCAGTACAGTCTAGGATCTGTGTGGCTGGGGAGCAGTCTTGCTGAAAGGTATCTATGGGGACAAGCTGAACATGAGTCGGCAGTGCACCGCTGCCACAACAAAGGCAAATTGGATCCTGGGCTGCATTTGCAGGGCATTACTTAGCAGAGATAGACATGCAATCATCCCACTGTACTCAGCACTTGTCAGGCCATACCTGGAGTACTGTGTCCAGTTCTGGTCCCCACAATTCAAGAAAGATACAAACATACTGCAGGGGGTCCAAAGGAGAGCCACAAAGATGGTGAAAGGACTGAAGAACCTACCCTATGAGGAAAGACTGAAGGAGTTAGGTCTTTTCTCCCTGGAAAAGAGATGTCTCAGGGGGGATCTCAGCACATTATTCCAGTACTTAAAGGGTGGCTACAAAGAGGACAAAGGCTCTCTCTTCACAAGACACCACATGAAGAAGATGAGGGACAACAGGTACAAGTTGCACTGGGAGAGATTTTATCTCAACGTGAGGAAGAAATTTTTCACAGTAAGACCAATCACTCACTGGAACAACCTCCCCAGGGATGTAGTAGAGTCCCCACTTCAAGATGTGATTAGACAGTGTGCTAGATAATCTCATCTAGGTTCCCTTTCCCATGAAAGGATGGGCCGAATGATCTTTAAAGGTCCATTCCAACCTGGTCTAATCTATGAATCTGTGATTCTGTGATTTCATGATTCTTTGAAGGTACATGATACAGGTTTTTTTTTCTTCTCCCCGCCCCTCCCCACCCCGCCCCCCCACCCCCCACACCCCACCCCCACCCCCTGCCATCATTTAAATCTCTTGAATACAATGAAAATAACGTGCAAAATTTTCAGGAAGACAAAACAGCTGACACAGTTTCTTGGAACCATGAAACTCTGTCAGACCTGAGATGACATAATGAGCCAATTACCCTGCCAGCAAAATTTGGAGTGGAAGTGACTAAGTGTAATTTTTTTACAAATTTTCCTTTCCCAATTTATAGATGGTTGAAACACTGAAGAAAGATTAGGATCAGAAGCTAATACTCAAGTGTCCTAATCCAATGTCAGGGGAGGTTTCGATATGATCCCAAGAGTGAGATTAAGACACAAACGAGGTCAAATGCCATACACCCAAACCAGTTTTTTATTATTAAAAATTAAAGAGGGGTAGTGATAGGACAGAATGGAAGGAAAAGACAGAAATCAAGCAAGCATGCAGGATAGGGTCGCAAGAATAGTCACCACCATGGATCCAGCTGCGTCCCATTGGTTCTCAGTCTTCAGTTCTTTGGTGGTGAGTGCACATGGGTCTAACTTCAATGGTGAGTGCACACAGAACAAAGTTTTCTGTTGCCTTTTTAAGTTCGTCATATCTGCTGATTAGCATATCTGCTCACCTTTAGTTTTTTTTTTCTCTGGTCCCACAGGTTTTTGCTGCATCCAGCTTCTGGGGCAGAAAGGTTTGCCTCTTATCAGTTCATTAGTAATGCATGCATGGTGTCTGGTGTACACAATAGAGCCACAAATGGCTACACGATGGAGCCAGTGATAAACATTTGGTTTTGCTCAGTCCATGTGTAAGGGACTGTGTTGGACTGTGTTTGTCTCAACATTGCTGCTGCACCACTACCACTTCCTGGCCTCAGCATCCTGTCACCATGGAGAAGTACGCTCTGAAGGAGAAAAATTGTCCCTGAAGAAACCATGATATCCACCTGAAGCTCAGCAGTGCCTACCAAGCTGCACTTGTGCGCGAGCCGGGTGGAGACTGTGAACACCTGGGCATGCACTCATGGAAGAACACAGGGCGGCACGTATTACAAGGAGCTCCATGGAAATGGGCAGACTCTCGGAGAAATCTTGGGGACTGGAACAATAAAAAGGACTGCATACTCCTCTCTCGTAATCTTGATCTTGATCTTCTTAACCTTGATCTTAATCTTCATCTTGATCTTCTTGGAGCTGGGACTTTGGCGGAGCTTGAAGCAAAGACTCCATCACCTGCACCGAGACCGAACCAACAGAACATCGCTGGATTCTTGGTGGTGGTAATTAATCTTGCTGCATCTCTACTGTTTGCTTAGGTATTCTGACTTTTTCTTTCTCCTCTCTGTCCTATCACTGTTATCAGTTGTTACGGGAAATAAAGTTTACAAGGTTATACGGCATCTGACCTCGTTTGTGTCTTAATTTCACTCCTGGGATCGTTTAAGAACCCTCCCCCATATTGGATCGGGACACCATGTCTGCCCCTTTGAGGCTTATCTAAGGAGTTTGACAATGCAACTGCAAAGGACTAGGGGGTACATCCTTCAATACACTCCTGCTTCCTGGTGACATTCTTTAGACTATTCCAAAGGTCCTTGAGGTTTGCACAGACACAAGCAAACTTTGAGACGGTCATTTGACATTTCAGTCTCTCACATCAAGTTGCACTCATTTATCCAACTGATGACTATTTTTATCTGACTTGATATTCTGATGAAGCAATATTTTGCTGGATGCTGAAATGACTGAAGTATTTTTCATACTTGGTTATACACATTCTTTTCAATTTCTAGTCTTGGTGAGATTGGTTTACAGAAGTTTAACTACATCATCTCCCTGAGCAGACTCGCAGGATTGCATGTAAAAGCATGTTGACTGAAAAAAATTTTTTCTTCTCTGATAGGTCATTGGAAGAAGCTTGTCAGTAATACTTGCCACAGAGATATACTGACAGAATGAAAGTCAAAAATTGAGCCATTCTGCTGATAATAACTTTAAAGTTAGCAAAACCAAACCAAACAAAAGCCTAGATCAAAGTCCATTACTGTGAGTGGATTTCTTCTCCCTGGAGAACAGGTTTTGGATCAGGCTGTAAATGTGACCATAGCAAAGAATAGAAATGAAAATTAATAGCAGGAGTAAGTTGTCTCTTCCAGATAATGAAATCAGGAAAATTTAAGATACAAACAAGAGGCTGTGAGAAGTAAAATCCAAATCAAGCCTTTCGGGTTATTTTTCTTACAAAATATTAGAAAAATAAGCTTTTGAGACCTATTTAACTTATAAAATGCTACATGCTTAATAAGACTCTGATTGACTGTCAGTTTGGCAGTCTTAAGATCATTTAATATTTTCTGATTTGGAGCTTATAATATTAATTTTTACATTACAATGTGAACATATGTAATATAAAGAGATAGATACTAATTTCTATTAATTGAATGTATGATTTTATCTGAGAAAAAAATAACCACTTTGACCAGCCAGTTTCACATAGAGCCCACAGAATTTCTTTCTGTACTGTTCGTCCTTTTCATTCTTGGATTCAAGAGCCTTATATCATCCATATTAGTATTTTGCTTGGGATAATGTCAGAATCATAGGAGTTGAGGTACTCCAGCAGGCTTAAAATCATAGACTCATAGAATGATTTGGACTGGAAAGGACCTTTGAAGATCATCTAATTCCAACCCCACTTCCATGGGCATGGATATCATTCACTAGACCATGTTGCTCAAAGCTCCGTCCAACCTTATCTTGAAGACTTCCGGGGAGGGGGCATCCACAACTTCTCAGGGCAACTTGTTGCAGTGTCTCATCACCCTCATCATAAAGAATTTCTTCCTTATGTCTAAACTAAATCAACTCTTCATCAGTGTAAAACCATTGCTCCTTGTCCTGTCACTACACCCCTTGGTAAGAAAACTTTCTCCATCTTTCTTATAAGAGCCCTTTATATATAGAAAGGCCACAATAAGGTCTCTTGTTCTCCAGGCTGAAGAACCCCAAATCTCAGATTTTCTTCATAGGAGAGGTATTCCATCCCTCTGACCCTTTTTGTGGCTTTACTCTGGACCCACTCTAATAGGTCCATGTCTTTCTCATGCTGGGGATCCCAGAGCTGGATGCAGTATTCCAAGTGGGGTCTCACAAGAGTAGAGGCTTCTCAGTCACATGTTTTAAACTGTTGAGTGAAAGACACTGGACTCATCAAATAAGAGAATAAATAAAACCAGTTTGAAAGATGTCAAAGAGAGACATTGAACAAAAAGAGTGTGTTTTTGTTTTAAATATGGAATGTGTATCTTTACAGTTGAGTAAAACCTACATTACTGTTGATGCTACTTTTTTTTGTGTTGGTCTTATGCACAAGCAGACAATATAATTGTTTAAGGTCCCATACTTCTGAGACTCCTTAGTTACTCATCACTTCTATTTTTCCTTCAAGCTGGTTGCAGTAACTGAATGCCAAATGCTCAGCATTGAACACACATATGTAAGTACTATGCACATGGAAAACTACATGAGGACAACAGCTGATACACTGAATTTCACAGAATCATAGAATATCTTGAATTGGAAGGCACACATAAGGATCATAAAGTCCAACTCCCAGGACCCCAGGAATTTAATTCCTGAGAGAAGCTATAGTCTCTGTGTCTCAAAAACCCTGGCCCATGACTAAGCTCGTTCTTTGAGTTGAAGGTCCATGATAGAGGACTGATGGAAGGATAAAAAAAGTGTAGGGAGTGCCAGACTAGGGAATAACACTTGGCATGAAAGCATGGGGTTGGGGCTGCAGCTTGATGATTGTAAGAAGTATATTAGGATGATATGAACACCAAAAAATATTGAGCTGAGGTCCTGCTTTGAGGAAATAGACATAGAGGAGGAGGAGGAGGAGGAAGGCAGATAGATGTAGGGTATATAGGCATTTGGAAGTGTAATGGAGCCAGAAGATGAACTTTCAAGGATAGTACCCTGCAATGTATAAGGCCATCCCTGAAGGACAGATAGATAGATGTACAGAGATATGTCTGTCCAGGTTTGAATTGACAGTTCAAGAAGAGTGTGGAGAAACTGGAGACAGTCCAAAGGCAGGATATTGACATTAGCACATGAGCTATGAGAAGAGTCTAAGACAACTGAGTCTGCTGGTAGAAAGTCTCAGAGAGGCTGTAATGGCAATTTACAATTACTTGAGGGGAAGTTACAGAGGTGGTGTATTCAAACTCTTCTTGGTTGTACCAGATGATGTAATAAGGAGAAATGGCTACGAATGCAAAGTTGGGAGGTTCAGACTGCACATACAAGGAAAAATAATTAACTAGGAAAGTAATAGAAACTGAATAAGTCACCTAGAAAGGCTGGGTAATCTCCATTTAGAGTGGCTTTGAAAAATCAACCAGTCAAAAAGCCATAGCCAACCTGATCCAATATGATGACAGATCTGCTTCAACGGGGAGGTTGAACTGGAAAACATCATTCTAGCTAACGTTTCTTTGATGTCTATGTCCATGTATATTTTCCCATTAAATTAGTTTGTAGCACCTATACCTGATTTTTGTATGAATTTCACACTGCAAGGATAAAGTATGGAACCAATTATACTGGTAAAAATGAGAGAAAAAAATAATGTAAAAAAGTTAACATAACCCTGCAATCTTAAACCAATAGCCATTACAAGACAGTGCAGTCTCTATGAGATTCAATGGAAGTTGCACTACAATAAAACTATATTTACTACTCATAGAGCACCAAATTTAGGTGAATTACACTTGCTTAGCAAACCCAGTAACAGTTGTATTGGTGTAAGATAAGTTATTTCACTAGAATACATATATTAACTTCATTATTTAAACTACTGCTGAACTTGATCTTGCATACAGCATCTATCTTTTCTTCTTCAACACAGCTTCCAAAAAAATTGTCTTTCAGATATGATTAAACTCAATATTAAGTTAGGTGAAAGATTCATAGAACTGTAAATAAATGTACAACAAACCTAGTAAATTACTGTATCCCTTCACAGCTCTAAATTCCATCATTGTCAAAGACATTTATTTGCCTTTATTTCACTGAGCCCCTAGTGAGCTGTTTTGAGAACGCTGTTGAAGATTTACATACTGAAATACTCAAAAGGACTCTATAGAATGTCTGAGGAACTTGCATTTACCTTGGACTCTTTTAAATGACGTGTAAAATAGCAATTGAAATCACAACTTACACTCTGTATTATGACATTTGTGGTAATCTCAATAATCTAAGAACCAGTGAAGTAAACCAAGGTGTCTCTCTGAGCAAAAATATAGGTTTAAATGTAAAAGTGAAACATTTTGGTAGGACACCAACAGCAAAAAAGCTATTTATATTGAGGCTGAAAAATGGGAAATGTGTATCTCAAAGATTCTGAAAACAATAAATACAAAATTTTATTTCAGTGAGTTTTCTTAATGGATAAACCTAAGCCTTTGGGCTATATTTTCTGTTACAGTATGGTACTTTGACAAAAAATTAACAGGTCCATTGTGTTTGGGGGGGTTGGGAAGATTTGGTTTTGAATGAAGATGATACACGGGCTTTCAAATCTGTCCAAACCCAGAAGCTGAATATGCAAATTAATTTTGCACAATGGCATGTTTCCCCTCTACAACACCTCCCCCAGCTAGAGCACCTGCTTTTTAATGCCAAAGGCAGCCACAGTCTCTTGGGGGTAGACAATCTTCAGTGCTTTGATGAAGACAGATGGGACTGGAGGTGGTGGAATGGGATTCCTCCAGGGCCATGAAGGCAGGTAAATTCTCCAGCCTAAAGATTTCACGTCCCCCCTTATGTAAACCAACTTACTTGCAGCTATTGACAGTGTACTCCCTTCTTCAGGCATATTATTTTGACAAACCAGTGTGGTGGGTTAGCCTGGACTAGCAGCCAGACTCCCACTTGCTCACCCCATATAGGTAAAATAGGAAGAAGGGGAGTGAGAAAGTTCATAGGTTAAGATAAAGAAAAGAAAACTGCTTAAAAATTACTGTTGTGGGCAAAAAAATATTTCACTTGGGAAAATTAATTTAATTTATTCTCAGTTAAAGTAAATACTTAATTACTGATTCGATTAGTGGGAAATAAAAAGACAAACATTGAAACAAACCCTTGCCTCCCCTCATTCTCAGGTTTAATTTCACTCCTTCACTCCAGACTCCTGTTTATCACCACAGGTTACACTCAGTCCCTTCAGTGTGCAAAAAAATGGGGAAAGGAACTGTATGATCAGTACTTAGTAGTTTCTCTCTGTCATTCCCTTCTTCTCACACCTTTCCTCTGCTCCAGCATGAGTTCTTCCATTGGTTGCAGTGCTTCAGGAAAACTTCTCTAGTGCAGATCTTCCATGGATGGTAGGGAATATCTGGTCTGCCATGGAGTGGCTCCGACTCCTACTCTTCTGACTTTGGTGTTTCTTCTGTTGTTTCGCACTGCTTTTGTTTCTTCCTCATCTCTGTCTGCTGTTTTGCCCTTTCTCAAATGCATTTTCCCAGAGGCCACCATCTTGGCCGAGGGGCTCAGCCGTGCCCTGTGGTGGGTCAGTTGGAGCTGGCTGGAAGCAGCCGTGTCTGGCACGGGGCAGCCTCGGCCTCTCCTCATAGAGGCTGCCAGGCAGCACCCACTGCCAGCACCTGGGCACCAGTACAGTCAGATAGACAATGTTCTTGTGAAAGTACACCAAGCCTTGCCTGGCAATTCTGGGATATTAAAAATTCAATAACCAATTATCTATTCCTTTAAATATATATGAATAAAAGAAAATAGGTTTGACAGAGATTTAATGTATTTTATTTACAGATATGATATATTATATCTGTATTGTCATGAACAATAAAAAAATGAGTTTATTATGGCTGTGTGTAACAACCCACTGAACTTGACACACCCACTGAAATTAGACAATGGGAAGTTGGTGGTGTTCACTGAGAAAATTCTTTCTGAACATGTAAGGAAAACACTCAAACACAGATTTCTTTGCAAGCATACCTATTCAGATTTGTATAAAATCTGACACGTAACCAAGTCAACAAAATATTTTTTTCAGAGAGGGGAGCTGAGCAAAATAGAGAAGATAGATATCAGCTAATATCTCTACTTTAAATGTAATGCTGAGCAAGGGCTTGAAAAATGAGGCAATTAAGATTTGTTTATGCACAATAAGCTGTGATACAATGGGATCATGAACTGCTCAGATGAGTCAAAAAAATAAATTAGGTACATGTATACAGTATATAAGAATAATATTAGATTTTTAAACCAAAGAAGGATAATTATGTAGGAATTTATCCTGAAAAATCAGAATATTCTTCTGTGATATAAGAATATACTTATGTGATAAGGGTAACATGAAAAATAACTGGAATCTGCATCAATTATGAAGAATGAATAAATACATTTTCAGATTAAGCCTAGGTTTTGGGTTTTCAGCCAATAAGGAAAATAAGAATATGTCAAATACCTGATATTGAAACTTTTCACTGGAATATTTGGAATTCAGTCACATTTTCCCTAACAAAAGTTTCTCAGTTTCTGAGGGAATTCAAAGAATAGATTCCCAGAAGTTTAATGGTTAGGCACTTTATGGAATATGAAACATCTATAATCAGGTCCCAGCACCACCTCATCTATAATTGGATCTGGACCTATGACATCCCTTGTAAAGTCTAATCACTAGGCTAGTGATGATACTGCAAAGATGACTGAGTCTTCTCCTTCTCTGCATGTAGCATAGTAACTTTTTTAATCTCAACAAACCTAAAATTACTATTTAATAATAATACAGAGATAATAAACAGAGATAAATCATAGAATAATAGAATTATAGTATCATAGAAAGGTTTGGGCTGGAAGGCACCTTAAAGATCATCTAGTTCCAACCCCCCTGCTATGGGCAGGGACACCTTCCACTAGACCAGGTTGCTCAAAGCCCCATCCAACCTGGCCTTGAACACTTCCAGGGAGGGGGCATCTCTAAGCAACCTCTTCCAGTGCCTCATCACCCTCACAGTAAAGAACTTCTTTACATCTAATCTAAATCTACCCTCTGTCAGTTTGAAACCTTTACCTCTTATCCTATCCCTACATTCCCTGCTAGAGTCCCTCCTCATTTTTCCTGTAGGCCCCCTTTAAGTACTGGAAGGCCGTTATAAGGTCTCCCCAGAGCCTTCTCTTCTCCAGGCTGAACAACCCCAACTGTCTCAGCCTGTCCTCATAGGAGAGGTGCTCCAACTCTCTGATCATGTTCGTGGCCTTCTGGACTCACGCCAACAGATCTATGTCCTTCTTATTTTGGAGGCCCCAGAGCTGAACACAGTACTCCTGGTGGGGTCTCATGAGAATCACAGAATCACAGAATCATTCAGGTTGGAAAAGACCCTTGGGATCATCGAGTCCAACCATCAGCCCTACTCTACAAAGTTCTCCCCTACACCATATCCCCCAACATCTCATCTAAACGACCCTTAAACTCATCTAGGGATGGTGACTCCACCACCTCCCTGGGAAGCCTATTCCACTGTCTGACCACTCTTTCTGTGAAAAATTTTTTCCTAATGTCCAGTCTGAACGTCCCCTGTTGCAGTTTAAAACCATTCCCTCTTGTTCTATCACTAATTACCTGTGAGAAGAGACCATCACGCACCTCTCTACAATGTCCTTTCAGGTAGTTGTAGAGAGTGATGAGGTCTCCCCTTAGCCTTCTCTTCCTCAAACTAAAAAGTCCCAGCTCCTTCAATTGCTCCTCATAGGATTTGTTCTCCAGGCCCTTCACTGGCTTCGTTGCCCTCCTCTGCACTTGCTCCAACACCTCGATATCTCTCTCGTATTGAGGTGCCCAAAACTGGACACAATACTCCAGGTGTGGCCTCACCAGTGCAGAGTACAGGGGGACTATCACCTCCCTACTTCTGCTGGTCACACTATTTCCAATACAAGCCAGGATGCTGTTGGCTTTCTTGGCCACCTGGGCACACTGCTGGCTCATGTTCAGCTGCTTGTCAATTAGAACCCCCAGATCCTTTTTTTCCAGACAGCTCTCCAGCCACACCTCCCCAAGCCTGTAGTGATGCATGGAGTTGTGGCCCAAGTGCAGGACCTGGCACTTGGCCTTGTTGAAGCTCATCCCATTAACGTTGGCCCACTGATCCAATCTATCCAAGTCTCTCTGTAGAGCCTCCCTATCTTCATGCAGATCGACACTCCCGCTTAACTTGGTGTCGTCTGCAAACTTACAGATGATACACTCTATGTCCTTATCAAGATCATCAATAAAGATGTTGAACAGAAATGGTCCCAACACTGAGCCCTGAGGAACACCACTTGTGACCAGCCACCAGCTGGATTTAACTCCATTGACTGGAATAGAGTAGAATGGATTAGAAGGGCAGAATCACCTCCCTCAACCTGCTGATCACACTTCTTTTGATGTAGCCCAGGATATACAAGTCTAGGTAGATTACATCAGTTGCTCTTCCCTTATCCATAATGTTGTAATCCCATTGTAGAAAACCACCAAATTCTTCAGGTATGATTTGACCTTAGTGAAGCCGTGCTGGCTGTCATGAATCACCTCCTTATTTTCCATGTGCCCTACTATACTTTCCAGGAGGATCTAGCTGGGCACAGAGGTGAGACTGACTGGCCTGTAGTTCCCTAGGTGTTATTTATTTCCCCTTTTAAAAATGGGGGTTATTATATTTCCCCTTTTCCAGTCAGTGGGAACTTCACTGGACTGCCACAACTTCTCAAATATGATGGATAGTGACTTAGCCACTTCATCTGCCAGTTCCCTCAGGACTTGCAGATGCATCTCTTCAGGTCCCATGGACTTGTGTACCTTCTGGTTGCTTAGATGGTCTCAAACCTGATCTTGTCCTACAGTGAGTGGTACTTCCTACACTCAGTCCCTGCTTTTGCCTTCTGTGTCTTCGGTGGTGTGTCTGGAGCCCTTGCTGGTGAAGACTGAGGCAAAAAATCATTGAGTACCTCAGCCTTCTCCATATTCCAGGTAACAGATTCTCCTGCTTCCTTCTGGAGAGGGCCTACATTTTCCTTAGTCTTTCTTTTATCGCTGATGTACCTATAGAAGTTTTCCTTGTTGCCATTGATGTCCTTGGCCAAATTTAATTCTATAGGGGCTTTAGTTTTCCTAACCTGATCCCTCGCTGCTCAGACAGTTTCTCTGTATTTCTCCCAGGCTACCTGTCCTTGCTTCCATGCTCTGTAGGTTTCCTTTTTGTGTTTGAGTTTGTCTAGGAGCTCCTTGTTCATCCATGCAGGCCTCTTGGTGTTTTTGCCTGACTTCCTTTTTATTGGGATGCATTACTGCTGAGCTTGGAGGAGGTGATCCTGAAATACTAACCAGCTTTCCTGAGCCTCTCTTCCATTCAGGGCTTTATACCATTGTACTCTGCCAAGCAGCTCCCTGAAGAGGCCAAAGTCTGCTCTCTTGAAGTCCAGGGTAGCGAGCTTGCTGTGAGTCCTCTTCACTGCACTAAGGATCTTGAACTCCACCATTTCATGGTCACTGTAGCCAAGGCTGCCCTTGAGCTTCACATTCCTACTAGCCCCTCCTTGTTGGTGAGAACAAGGTCCACTGTAGCACCTCTCCTCATTGGCTTCTCGATCACTTGGAGAAGGAAGTTACTGTCACTGCATTCCAGGAACCTTCTGGATAGCTTATACCCTGTTGTATTGTCTCTCCAACAGATAGCGAGGTGATTGAAGTCACCCATGAGGACCAGGGCTCGTGAATGTGAAGCTGCTCCTCTCTGTGCTCCTATCTGAAGACCTCATTTATTCAGTCTTCCTGGTTGGGTTGGTCTGTAACAGACCCCCACAATAATGTCACCTGTCCCTACCTTCCCTTTAATGCTGACCCATAAGCTTTTGGTCAGCTCCTCATCCATCCCCAAGCAGAGCTCCATGCACTCCAGCTGGTCATTGACATACAGGGCAACATCCCCTCCTTTTCTCCACTGCCTGTCCTTCCTAAGAACCTGTATCCTTCCATTCCAACAATCCACTCAAAGAAGTCATCCCTCCATGTCTCCATGAAACCAATAAGATCGTAGACCTATAGTGATGTGTACGTCTCTAACTCCTCTTGTTTATTCCCCATGCTACATGCATTTGCACAGAGGCAAAGTTGGGCCCCTGATGAAGATGACTTGTTGGCTGGAGTGGCTGAAATTCCTTAGTGCTGCTCTTCAAGTGCTCTCTTGCTGACCTGTCACCCGTGTCCAGGCTCTGGTCATCTATTGCTGGCACTGGCATCAAACTGGTAGGAGTGGGATGGATTGAGGTTCCCCTCTCCCAGCAACTTTATTTTAAAGCCCCCTTCACCAGCTTGGCAAGACTATGACTGAAGTTGCTCTTCTTCTTCTCTGACAGATGGAGCCCATCAGCCCTGGTAGACCAGGTTTCTCAAAACGACTCCCATGGTCTAAGTAGCTAAACCCCTGGCTATGTCACCAGTTCCATAATCATTTGTTAATTTGCCAGATTCAGCTGGACTTTTCAAAACCCTTCCCTTTGACCAAGACAATTGATGAAAAAACTACCTGGACTCCAGGGTCCCTTACCACGTCTCCCAGGGCTCTGTAATCCTTCTTGATACGCCTCAGACTGTTCCTGGCTGTATAACTAGTGCACACATGAAACACTTTAGGGACCTTGTCAACAACGGACTCTCAATTGCTGAGTCCACATTACTGTCTGATTAGAAATCTAGCGAGGACTGGGGGCTGATTTGGCACAATCTGTTACAGTTTTAGGATCATTTGTCCACACTGCATCTTTACTACAAATGACATTTATGCATAAGCTGACACCTAACTGTTGGAGGACCTTGGGTCCACTTGGCACCCAACTGAGTGATCTGCTTTCTGATTTCACAAAAGGGAAACCACTTGGAGCACCTCATTAGTGTCCCTGAGTTAGTATTGCAATACTCCAATAAAGACATAAGAAAACCATGCAGCTGAAAAGAATGTCTCCAGCATCCTAAATCACTATATAGATGCACCCAATGCCATCACTAAGATGAGACAAAAATTTTTACCCCTTTCATTTCTCTGTGGTTTAAAGGGAATGAACTATTGAGCTCAGGGTGTGGCAAAGAAGCTCACAGAAGCTGCAATTCTCAGAAGGCAGCCTTTAAACTATGGATGGGAACATACCTTGTTTAAAAATTCCTTTAAAAAAAAAAAAGAAGAAAGAAAAATCCTTTCAGCTATCTTGATTTTCTCCTTTTTCCTCTTTTGTCCTACATTTCAGGTCTTTTTGTCCTTTTGTTCTACTTTCATATTTTCTCTTAATTTCTTCCAGTCACCCATTTATTCCTGAAAGCACTTGATGCCCCAGTCTCATCCTCTGCTACACAAGGTGATATTAAGTAATGTGAAGAACAAAAAACCAGTGTGTGATGTCCACTTTGGATAAAACAAAACAAAACAAAACAAAACAAAACAAAACAAAACAAAACAAAACAATATGCAGAAAGGAGAAAAGAAAGCATTTAAGGCCTGCCACTGATTTATAACGGGCAAAATCAGGCCTTTAGCCTTCAGTTAAACAGAGGTAGCCAGAGGTCTAGAGCCGGTGTTTCCCTTGCAGCATTACCCAGTGTACCGCTGGATTTTATTTCTTCACTTAACAAATTTCAGTATTTTGTACAATCTGAATTACTGTAATACAAGGGCTTTCACTAATTCTGAAATTTGATTGTACCTGCAACCAGCTTGTTCTGAGTAGCCCACCTTCTATACACATGACATACATCCAGAAAAAAATCAGTAGGGAACCATGATTATTTCCCTTAGAAAATGAGTTTGATAAGTTGATGTTAAAGGATAGTTAAGAGCATTTTTATAGATAAGAATTGGTGCACCAAATAGGCTTCATAAAGGAAGGTCTTGTTTAAGTAGGCCTTTGTTAACACTTTATTTCTCAGGGGTAATTTGAAGTGAGACGGTACTGGCATTTCAAGGCTATCTCAATGATTATGTTAGCAAAGACTCCAGAAATCCTTGAAGGCCATATCTTTTTGAATCTGTCAAAAGCCCTTACCAGTAGTTTGCAGAAGCAGACATGAAACATGTGGGATGGTTTTAAGGACTTCCCTGGAAGGAAGTTCTTAGTTATGCCAGACTGTTGAGACATCATCGGTCTCTGTTCACACAGCTCTGTAAAGGTGTTTGGGTGTACAAAACCACCAATTTCATTTGAATGTATCTGCTACTGCAATAATACACTATTCCTTGAGCTCTTGTTACAGCACTAGTTCGCTCAGGCTTCCAAATTTTTGTGACATCCTTGAGATCTGAGTTTGGTCAGAGAATTCCATGTAGTCTCTGTTCTTCTCATATAATTTATTGTGATAACAGCATATACAAATTAAAACAGTGGTACAAATGATCAAAGCAATATTTCAGTTGCAGTGTGATATATCATTAAGAATTTTCCTTTATCTACTGGGAAAAAAAATTCAATCTAATGATACACATTTGTTCAACAACAATGTATTTCAAAATACTAGAAGTAGACTAGCAAATTATCTGACTTTTACTTAAATTTATTAAATCTGTGCAACATCAAAAAAATAGCATGGAAAATTTAGCAACATCTAATTTTTCAGTAGCAAAATTCAAAGAAAAAAAGCTATTGGTTTTCTCATTCAATAAAAAATCACTATAAGTCAAACTGACATGCAGCTGAAAAATGAACTAAATGAAGGACTGTTTCTCTCCCTCCTTGCATTACAAAGGCACAGACGGTCTTTAAGATGGGCTTGAAAGAAACAGATGATATGTTTTTGTTGGGTGCCAAGTAATAGTTGGTTCCAAAAATTACTGGTCTAGAAAAATAAGGAACAAAATAAATTTTAACAGCTCTCGTTAATGCAAATCCAGGGTTGAGGCACCATTATTTTAGCTACATTAAGTTCTTTTCTTTGCCTTAGGGGACATCACGGTTAGATGAGCAATGTAACCACAATTAACAGACTTATTAAAAAGAAAAACAATTTAAACAAACAAGCAATAAACAACATTATTTCATTACAGTGTTTTCCTTATGTGTTTTTTTTGCAGGGACCTTTTAAAAGGAATTTCAGCATTGAGAACTGCTAGAGGAAAATATATTATTTTGGATCGAACAGCCTGAGAGGCGAAGCTGCATCCCCTCCCTGTCCCGAGGTCCAAACAGCAGCAAGGCTGAAGATGTGTTCCCAGAACATGTGCACACACAGAACACATATACATACCTATATACCTATGTACTGATATACCTACATATGTACATATATACATATGTATGTATATATGCATATATACATATATACATACACATACACATGACCAGCCACAGATCAGACAGATATGCAGAGCACCCACATAAATACAGGAAACACTGATGGCCTCATCCTGCTCCCCTCTCTGTCTGGGCAGGATAGAGGTCCAGTAGTGTGTATATATATATATACACACATATGTACAATATGGGTCCCTCAAGCAGCTGCATTTACTCAGATTGTCCAATAACTACCCCTGGATCCCAGTCTCTCCAGTTGCTGGCACGTGGACATACAGGCCCCCGATTCTGCTGCCCCAGTCCCATCGCTGGTACAGACACTCACACAAACACAGCTGGCCTAAATGAATTTATTAGCACAACAGCAATCTTACAACAAGACTGGTGAACTCTGTTGGTTACAGGCAACCTTAAACAGTTTATATGTAGGAAAAAGTAAGTAAAAGGTAAATTATTTTCACTAAAGGTTACACACAATATGAATTTTAAAATTTAATTGTAATTATAAACACAAACTGCAAACCAGAAAACCTTTGTTCAGCTGCCATCAGCTCCAAGCTTCCCATGTCAATAGTCAGAATTGCCCCTCTGTGCACAGCATAACAATTTACCTCACACCTAAACCTGATCAGAATTAGATCCACATACTAGGGTTTCATGCTCCAGGTTTCTTGGGGATATTGACCTGTTGAACAGTCTTTGAGCACAAGTAGTAAACATGGATTAAATTGCAGCCAGTACTTTTCATAAAAATTGTTTGTATGGCATCAGCCTTTCATAGGTGACTGTGGCTAGTTCATCTCCCCAAGAAACAGAAAACTCAGCTTTTCTTCCCAAGAAAGAAAATTCAAAGTCCAGTCCTTTCCTATAGCTATGATAAAAAGATTAAACATGATTTCTCCTTTGCAATTCCATAATCAAAGAAATGAATTTAAAATTCACTGAGCCAGAGATAGTATGAGTTGGTAAACAAGTAGTTCAAATTTTCTCTAAGGGATAGTGAAGCATAGATCCTAATTCCTACCTAACCTTGTTTGTGGATTTTATACAGTAACTTGTTAACATAAAATATAACAGTCCTAGGGCTGGGAGTTAAGAGGTGGATTTTAGCTCCTCTAAAAGTCTTCATTATATCCAGCTGTTAGTTCTCTGAATAAAAGAATATCTCAATTAATTTTCCAAAGAATGTTTTGAGACATGAGTCCACAGAGACATTCCAGAAAGCTTTTGATCTTGTTATCTGTTTTTCTAAATTATCATCTGCACTGTACTCTAGCAGTCTATTTTCTAGTGATTACAGCATTTGTTGACAGACTTGACATGTGTTGCACTACACTAAGCCTAGCAATCGCCTCTCACCTGTGTGAGGCAAGATAGAACTCTCCACAACCGTATGATGGTGTCAGATTTCCTATCCATTTCTCATTACTTCTAAGGACTTTGTGATTAAAAATCTAAAACATCTATCTTTGCCTACTATTTCTTATTTTGAACAGAAGAATATTTTTATATGGCACTCCCTGAGGTATTGCTCAAATTCCGTGTCTTTGAATAATAACATTTAAGTTTTGTTAATCTTGTCATGACACTGCTAACATTTTCATTTATAATTAACATTCTCAGGGGTGCACTGGTTGCATCATGTATACATAAAATGATGGTACCTGTTTTGAAACAGTTTGCTTGCAAACTCTTTCTGGATAGCAATTTTGAAGGAAATAACATTGTGCCATACTCTTCTCAGTTATGGAATCTCTGCCCTTGGATAAATCTTTTGCTTTTTTTGAACTTCTGTCTCCCACCACCCACTGTTGTCAGGGAGGTAGTTTTGCATCAGATTCTAAATGTATCTGTTCTGGGTGTTGATTTATTTCCTTAATGGAAGTAAAGATGAAATTAAAACTGTATTTAATAATTTTGCAATTTTCAGTTGTAACATGAGAGATAAAAATGTGGTGCCAATCTGTTAAAAGCAAAAAAAGAAGGATATGGGTATTTATAAACCCATAGCTGAACTTCAATTCCTAGAAAAAGTACTGGCGTAAATAATCAGTTTGGTAAACACCTACAAGAACACAGGGTGATGAATAAGAGCATTGTGGTGGTTCAATTCTCACCCCTCCTTGTTGGGCCACTTGGTGCTAGGTGTGATTCCACCTACCTCCCCTGAGCTATACACCAGTCTGTGGAGATAAGGACTGCTAACGGCAGTGAATCAGAACGTTAAGGTGCCCCTTTAACAAGCCTGGCTCCCGCCCTCCCGATTGCTCAGAAACGGTTATAACAGCCCATCATCTCCTAAGGGCCTGGCACACCTGTGTCTGAGATGTGGTCAAATGGGAACAATAACAGACTTTCACATTCATCAAGTTCTTGTACAACTGCTGGAAGACACCAGAATACTTCGTTGTTCAAGCTGGGACTGAGAAAAAAGTAACTGACAAAAGTCAATTTTCTTGGACCCTATAACTTGTGACCACAAGGGAGACCCTTTGAGCTCTCCTGGATCGCAGCGGGCCCGTGACCAGCATCTCCCCTGAGCTGGGACGCCTCTCAGGTAGCAAAACCCTTAAGGTGTCGTCTGCTGCCAGAGCTGACGGAAAGCCAGGGCGAAATCTACCCACTCAAGTCTCAATTATTGCCTGTTGAGGAATGCCAAAGCATTGTGAGTATTTACTCTAAACTTGAGAGGAGGGAAATTTTACTTTGAGCTAGTTTCTCTTTCACCCACTCTTCTTCTGCTTACTGGTATGTGTGTGGGTACATACTTCATTCTACTGGATCCGAATACTTTTGTCTCTGTGTGTATTTGTACGTTTTGTGTTTGTGTATGCACATGTACATATGTATAGATTTAAGATACCATAAAGTAAGTTAGTGTGAATCTTGTCATCTTAGAATCTGTAGATAAGTCTCTATTTCTATAACATTTTCTGAATTATTTTGTAATGCTCAGACCAATCTTACTTGCTTTTATGACAGGGTAACAGGCATTGTGAATACAAGAACAGTGGATGTCAAATATCTTGATGTTAGTAAGGCTTTTGACATTGTTTCACATGACATTTCATAAACAAACAGGAAACAGGGTTTAGTTTTCAGAAAGAATGGGTGCAAAGCCGGTAGGAAAGCTACATTCATACAGTGATTATCTATAAGAATGGCAGGTTTCCACGGTGTGCTGGTTTTGGCTGGGATAGAGTTAATTTTCTTCACAGTATCTAGTATGGGGCTATGGTTTGGCTTTGTGCTGAAAACAGTGTTGATAACACAGGGATGTTTTCAGTACAGCTGAGCAGTGTTTACACAGAGCCAAGTCCTCTTCTGCCTCTCACCCCACCCCACCAGTGAGGAGGCTGGGGGTGCACAAGGAGTTGGGAGGGGACACAGCCGGGACAGCTGACCCCAACTGACCAAAGGGATAGTCCATACCGTATGACGTCATGCTCAGCATATAAAGCTGGGGGAAGAAGAAGGAAGGGGAAGACGTTCAGAGAGATGGTGCTTGTCTTCCCAAGTAACTGTTACACATGCTAGAGCCCTGCTTTCCTGGAGGTGACTGAACACCTGCCTGCCGATGGGAAGTGGTGAATGAATTCCTTGGGTTTTTTTGCTGGGATGCACAGCTTTTGCTTTATGTATTATACTGCCTGGATGTCCACTCATGAGTTTTCTCACTTTTACTCTTCCAATTCTCTCTCCCATCCCACTGGGGAGGAGTGAGCAAGTGGCTGGGCAGTGTTTAGTTGTCAGCTGAGGTTAAACTACAGCACGCAGGAATCTGGTCTGATGCTCTACTTTTCAGTAATATTTTTCAATATCTAAGTTTTAGATAACAAGAAATTAAGAAGAGAGGCAAGCATGTTGTAGAACACTAGTAAGATAACAAGAGTACTAGAGAATAGGCTGGAATCCAAAATATTTTTTAAAAACTGGAGATATGGTCTAAAAAATATTTGATGCCGTTCAAATAAGGACAAGCATAAGATCATTTGCAATTAACAAAGAACAAATCTGGGTATGTTGGTAGATCAGAATGTGAAAAAGAAAAAGACAAAAGATGTCATGGACAGCATCCAGAAAAGACAATTTTAGAAGAGACAAATGAAAAAATATGTTTATATAAAAAGCATTAGTGATGTATACAGAACTGGCCACCCATGTTTGCAAAAGATTTATTCATACTGAAGTAGATTCGACACAATAATCCTTCTAGGAACATGTGGGGAATAGGATGCCTGTTCTGAAGAAGAAAAATGGGTTTCCTTCTTTTGCCTGCAAACCAAAGTGTAAGAGAAGATACAACTGAAGAGATAAATCACTTTCCCACAAACTACATTACATACATAAACTTCAGGGAGAAAAAAAAAAAGCCTGATTTAAGGTAAAGGGCGATGTTGACACAAGAACATGATGAATATAAACTGTCCATAAATTAAATTAGCTTGTAAATTATAACACTTCTAACCATCAGAGGAGTGACACTCTGGGGAGGGGGCATGGAAATTCAAACCTAATAAACTGATTAAGCTCTATCTTGAAACTTGTTAAAGGAATTATGATGAAGCAGTTTCCTGTTATATCAGCTGAGGCTGGTCTTCATGCTTCAGGAGAGCCCTTCCAGTTCCAAATTCTTCATCTTAAATCTAAATTTGAAGTAAATATATATAGTGATTGAAATACTTCCTTTAACAGTATGTACCTATATGCCCTCAGTAATAAAAATCTATATACTCTGCCACTACCTGGCACTTCCCTGGGACTGCAGTCTGGGTTCAGGCCTCTGACGTGCCATAGATGGCAGGGAATAACATTCCCTCCTGCAAAGGATACCATACCTTGGCACCTCACCACCATCCCTGCACTGACTTCAGCAGCCTTGAGTAGCAGCTCTGGGCCCCTGTGCATCCCCTCCCATGCCTATCCCCACATCAATTGCCTTGCATTAGTTTGCATGTCCTGATGGCAGCACCTGATCACTTGTGCTCCATGGGCATGTGTTAAATAGGAAGCCAGACACGGATCTGCTAGTGCTACCTGTGTTTTCCTGCACAGCATGTAACTTCTCACATTATGTTTTGGTTCCCAATTACAGCTGACTGGGTCCACCTTCTGCTCCTTCCTCCCGTGCTGTGTGCCAAATGTTCCTGAGTGTGCCTTCCTAGGATTAAATTACACTCCACTGAGATCTGTTTTACTGCAGTTAGACTGGTTTTTGTGAGCAGGATACACAAGAGTTAAGGTGAGAAAGTGAGGGGTGTCATATAGGAAGCTGCTTATTAGTACTGTGATCTGATCTTCTCAGTTAACATCTCTGCCGTGGAATTAGCTGAACTTTTGAGAGGGTTGGAACAAGTGTTGCCATTGCAATTAGGGAAGAGCTCCTTCAGCTGTTCCTTCAGTTCAGAAATTTATACTCAAGTTTTTGTTCCTTTTTTTATAATTATGAGGAGAGAAACTTGTGTAATGAATTTTTTTATATGTTCAGTCTCAAGAGGCATTAGAAAGTTCTAGGAGAGGTGACACTTTTGAAGTTTGAGAAGTTTCTGAACATTAATGAATAATTAGTTTCTCAATTAATATCCATTTTTAATAAATTTGGATGTTAGGTTGCTACAGTAAAGAAAATATTAACTTTCCTTGCTATACTAATACGCAAAACTTCTTGCTAGATACGTAAATTGCAAATGTAGAACTCAAAAATATATTCTTAAGAGTGTAAGGAACAAATAAAATGCAAACACATTGGTCATAACCAAAACATTTTCAATCTACTCATGCTATCTTTAAAAACAAATACATTTAAGTCAGAAACTATTTTAGTAGAATATTCTTGAAATCTTTTGCAGGAATTTAAACTAAGATAATGCAAAGTATAAGACTCTATTGCTTCTGAGACTACACTTAGGAATTATTCATTCTATATTCTATACTTCAAGCCCTTTAAAGTCTCAGCTCCAGATTTATCACCATTCCATGCAAAGTTACTCCCAGTAATGAAAAAGTATGTATATGTACACACACACACTAATATATATATACTTATATATATGTATTTAAAACCATGGTATAAGTGGAAATGATAAAGAATCTTTAAACAAAACTGTTGTTCTAGACCTGTATTTCTGAGGTTCTATAACTAGGAATTCTTTTTCTTGATATTCTGAGACTCTGCCATATTGACAGAAAATGGAAGGCTCCAGAAAATATCTGCAATTAAATAAGGAACTAAAATAATCATTAAAAGTACCATATTCTTTGAGAAGCATACATGTATACATTCATGAAGAGAGAAAGAAATATTTTTTAAAACTGTCAGTAAAGGCAAACTGAATGTTGCAATATACAATACCGTAAAACATCAGATGAATAAATAATTTGATTTTCCATGTTTAGATTTACTCTCTACTGATATACTGAACCATGCCAACACATTTGAGGATTGTTTGGTCACTGGAACAGACTTCCCAGGGAAGTGGTCACGGCACCAAGCCTGTCACATTTCAAGCAGCATCTGGACAATGCTCTTAGTCATATGGTTTAATTTTAGGTAGTCCTGCAAGAAGCATAGTGTTGTACTCAATGATCCCTAGGAGTCCCTTCCAACTTGAGATATTCTATGATTCAGTAATAAATTCTCAGGTTTTCCAGAGAAGGAACAGAAATGATTTTTTAATCTTTGCTGTACACAAGTTGATGACATTCTCCAATCTATTCTTTAGTGCTGATAAAAGCAAGCAAAAGAAAATATATAGTTTAGAACATCTGAGAACAGTAGTAGTATACATATGGCATAAACACAGTATGAATAATACCAGCCTTCTTGTTAATACCACAGATAAGTAAAGCTCCTGTTATTAACTTGTCCTGTTTAAATAGTATACACATTTGTCAATTAGTTAATAGAAAACATTTGGGAACTGATTCTTTCCTCATATATGCTGGTATAAATCAAGAATTATTCTGTTATATACATCTCGTAAAATAGGCGTGAGAGGACAATAAGGTCAAAAATAGCGTAACACAACAGGGTGTAAGTGTGAGACTGCACGTTTTCAACAGGTGGTAGATTTTCAAAGACGGATGTTTTTTTATTTTAAAAAAAAAAAAAAAAGTAGTTTGAAAAATTATTCTGTTCTCAAAATGTTAATCTCTTAAGACTTCCCTGGCTGTAAACCTCTCCTATTGAAACTAATGATAAATTTCCCATGCATTCAACAGTGCATTAAGAGTTTTAGCAAATCCCACTTGGAATACACTCTTCTCAGACGTTACTGTGAGGAGCTCCCTAATCAGGCAGCTGGACAGAGGGAAGCTGCTACAGCTCCATGCTCTCCAGCTTCCCAATAGGCACACATGCACACAGGTCATGCACACGTGCACACAGGATATCCACATATGTATATACCACTGGCCACATAGATCAACACAGACAGAAAACACAGCTCTCATGAAAACATAAACGGCATAAATGGACTCATCCTGTTCCTCTCTCTGGCTAATCAGGATGAAAGTCCATTAATGGAAAAGGTACACACATAGCTTGGATCCCTCCAGCAGCTGGGCTCAGGCACTCAGGCTGCCCCTGCAGCTGTCCTGGATCCCAGCCTTCCCAGTTGTTGGCAGCTGGACATAGGAACCTCCGAGGAACCCAGTTGCTGGTACTCTAGCCTGCATGCACATATGTGCACACACGTTTTCCCACACACTATAGATCCCTCCAGTAACCATCCTCGCACACTCTGCTTGTTCAGTAGCTGGCCCTGGATGCCCTGGTCTCCCAGCTGCCTCATGCATAGACACGTGCACACATGCAACACATGCTCTGTTAGCTGGTTCATATCTATGAACCCTCCAGTAGCCCACCCCAGACCCCATGGTCTCTCCAGTACCTGGCACGAATCCCCTGGTCCCTCCAGTACCCAACTCTCAGACCTCCTGGTCTCTCCAGGACCCAGCCCAGACTTATAGTATATATACCCAGCTGCTGAGCCTCTTGTCCTACTCACGAGCTAGCCCAGCTTGATGCACACCAGTGATGACACACTGACATAAACACCTGCACACAATGCACACATGCTCTGGTCTCTCTAATTGCTCCCACTACAGACATGCAGGTCCATGAGACCCCTGGTCCCACTCCAGCTGCTGCACTCAAATCCCCAGGCACACACGTGCACACAGGACAGAGATCCCTGCAGCCAGGAATAGAGTTAAAAATGGAGTGTAATGAGAAGACAGGACAGACTGCAATGATCAGGTCTAGGGAATGGCCAGACAACCATGCTGACCAGCCCACTGCACACATGACTGATCCTTTCTATCCCTCTTTCCCTCTGTTTTCCCTTGCTTTTCCTCACCAGCCCTCTCTGATCCCTCTCCTTCTTTGCCTTTTCCTCACCAGCCTTCTGATCCCTCCTTTTCCTTGCCTGTGATCCTTTCGCTGAACATCCCACAATAAATCTTGCACAATTGCAGAAGGCTCTTCCCGAGATCCTGTAATGACTCCTACATCTCCAAAGGCAGTAATCACCTCCCATTGGTTGACTGAGGGATCAGGTTGGTGGGTGCCACCATGGGGCCATGGGCTGAAGCTCCCTGGGACTGCCCAGGGAGGAGCAACCTTGGGGGATCCCTGTGCTCTGATGAGGTTGTTGGAGTTCTCCCAACTGTCATTGTCCCCCCGGGCTCCTTTGGGTTCATGGAGATGAGCCTGTGTTCACATAAACTAACTGTTACATGCCCGCCTCTAATCTCTGATATATACCCTTCAGTTTTCAACACAAATAACTACTTAAGGGATTCCCCAATGAGAAATATTTCTCTTTAGAAAATCACATTTTGAAAGAAATTGAAAGTTAAGGAAGATAGTACTATGAGGGAAAATAATGGATAGGAAAGATATATTGAAAAATGGCATTATATCAGAAGCTACAAGCAAAATTCATGCTAGTTACTGAAAAGAAGAGGGATGTAGTGTATCAAAATGTAATATTCCTAAATAAGCAGGTAAAAGGTATTTAAGGTAGTGAATCTGTGTGACTAATGCAAACGTATTGAGAGGAAAGAGGACAAGGGAAAACAAGCAAAGAGGTTGTAGGAAAAAACTGTGGAAGGAAAGTGAGGGAAAAAGAAAAAAAATCAGCACACTTGGAAGATATTTCAAATAAATACATTAAAAACAAAAAATAAAAGAACACACAAGGCAAGTTAAAACTATTGAAATGATGTATTCACATTGTATTAGAATCTGACAAGGAAATAAAAAAGAACGTCGCTGTGGAAGGTACTAAAATAGATACATAGCCAAAGATAGATATCAGAGCTCACTGTTTGTTTATGTTAGGGTACAACAGGATAACAAGAGTAAGGATAACACTGTAGAGAGGAAGGATTACTAGAACCAAGTTAAGAATTATTGAGTAGTTACCATAAATGAGATTTCTTCCTGAGTAGGTATGGTAACATAGAAACAGGTAATTAGAAGTAAAGTCCTGTGGGGTAGATTCACTGGTCTGGTGCCTGTAAGGAGTAGGTATATGCTACTGAATATGAGCAAACTTCATCTGAAAACAACTGAAATCTTCAATAGCTGCCATTGGCCAGTCCTGAAGCCTTCATTGTGGACAGGTGGGACTTTACCAATGGACAAGAGAGTTAAATCCCTTCTTCCTCAGTTTCTGCCCTAAAAGCTCAGTGTCACTGAGCACGAGCATGCCCCAAGGCAGTGCTGTGTCGTGTGAGCCACCTGCTATGCCAGGCCTGTGCTATAGCACACCAGGAACAAGACACCTTGACCAAGAGATATGAAGGCAGCAATGGGAACCACAAGGCTGCTGGCAACTTGTGTCAGGCAGTTAGACACCCAGCTGTGACCTGTTACCTGAACCAAACCAGACTTCATATAAATCCTGCTGTAAAAATAAACTGTTTTGGAAATTAAGCATACAGTTTAGAAAGATGCTGCAACTGTGTGGGCTTCCTGGTGCTTGTCATTGTCTCTTTCTTTGTACAATCCACACTTTTCCCTCCAAGTTTTGTTTATGTTGCTAGACGTGTTCATTCAAGGCTAAGATTAGTTCTCCTGCAGTTGACAGTGAGCTTCTAGTATCCTCAGTAACAGAGACACTTACTTCAACAGGTAAAGTTGCAGGAATGGGTATGTAGATGAGAAGCTGTAGAAACCAGCCCAGTATAGTTCCGTTACATTCACTATGAAAGCATTCTAGTAAAAAGCTACAAAACAAATTCCCATGAAGAAACTTACTGATCAGAAAATGAAGGGGACTTTATGAATTATTTACACAGTGATGAACGTACATTGGACTATATCAGGAATATTTAAAGCTATAATGGGAAGGAGATACTTTGCAGACTATAGAAAAGCAGTAAGCCTCCCAGATATTACTGGTATAGGACAGCTAGGACCTGCTTGCTTAACTTCAACTGCATTGAAGGCCAACACTAGTTGCTCTAGTCAGCTCTTCTGTCACTACATATAACCAATATTTTCACAAGGTGAATACATCCTATGTCTGATAATGTTTATCATTTAACCATTTTCTGTGGTAGGTCTAAAATCCCAACTTTCTTCCCTTCTCTGTCTCTGAAAGGTAAAACTCTTCCTCAATAATGGAGGAAAGAAAATTGACTTTTGAACAAAAGAAAAATTCAATCAAAGGTGCAAAACTGCTTCAAATCAATAGAGCATTGCACATGGACATTTCACATGTGAAAATGGGATAGAAACAATTAACTGACTTTCACTTAATGCAGTAGAGACTGATGAGGAAAACTGACCTAGAAACATCTTTAAACAAATCATAGAGATTAAGGTGTAGCTGTAAGGGAGTTTCAAGTGCTGAGTATGCTCACTTAAATAAATTTGAAAAGCAAATTTAAAACTAGATTAATTAAAATTACAGTAGTATTAATTCTGAAATGGCCACACTAGAAAAATCTTGAAACATTTCTGCCATTGGCAGCAGCACTCTAGCTCAAACTCCACTAACATTCTCTTTATTAATATTCCTTTGAATGACGTTAGTATTTCTGCAGCTTCAGACTTCATGAGACTGAAATTTAGCCTGTCATTTGAGGAAATTTAAATAGCTCTATTTAGCTATTTGTCAGTTTGATTTAGTAATTGGCACAACATTAAATTTTTGAGATTTCGAGCACTTTTATGGCATCTTCATTTTGAAAAGTGAAATTTAGTAGACAGACTCTAAAGCTTCAGTTGCTTTTATTAATTGTATTACTTTTCTAAACTGTGCAGCTGTACAAGAGGCTTCAAAAGAATTCTTCAACATGCAGTTGAAGCTGCTTAGCATAACATTTGTCCACTGTATCTTTGAAGCATCATTACTGTGCTTAAATGTTAATAGGCAGAATATGTATTTTCATAACTCCTGGGGGTATTTTTGCCAGTCTACTGCCTGTCTAAAATGATTATACAACACTGGAACATTTTAATAGGTTCGTTTGAGGTAAATGTTGGAGCTGTTGTTACAACTTTGCCCATATTAACTTGGTGTATGCTGTTGTGGTATTCTGTGCAGTGACCTGATTAGTCCAGCATTGGCAGAACAGTGAGGGGAAATTGTAGTGGGAAGCAGTAATTTCTATTAGATTTTTTAAGTGCACAAGATACATTACCAGCTATAGATATGGTGGGAACAACAAAGAAAAGTACTTTTTTGCCATCCTGTCAACTTGATTCAAGAGCAACCACAAAAAAGTTCAAGTGTTTTCCATGATATATGAATTTTCTTTTTGAGCAGCTTTGCACAACTCTGTGCTGAGGGTTATGTTTGAGAGGATTTTATGAACATCACATGGAATTGGTTGGTTTGTTGTGTAGCTTCTGACATAACACAGGGTCGATTTTTATTTAAGAGTTTACAACTGATTTTGTGGAGTTCGCCTTCTAAAGAGTCCAAACCTCTGTCAGATACCACGAGTCTGAGGCTGTCCTGAACATTGTCTAGAAATAAATTAAAATGAGAGAGAAATAAGGAAGATCATTAAGGCCCATCAGAGTTGAAACACTCTTTAAATAAAGAGGGTATGTGAAGAAGTTTTAAGCAGTTCATTTTTTTCTCTGCAAGTGAAAGTTACCAACACAAGGGTTATTAGAAGTTATCTTCATGTCTGACAATAACTGGTTCTGAAGTACTTGGTCTAAAATGCATTTATATTCGCAAGAGTAGAACCCAGGACACCTTCATTAGTAGCCTAATCTCTGGTGTATGCAGCATATCTTTCTTGCTTGATGCCTCATTCTTCAATGTGCTGGCATGCTGGGATACCCTTCTAAGGCACCAGCTCTTCCTGGGCAGCATGTGTTCTTTGCTGCAGAGTAACACAGATTCAACAGAAGTGTTGAAAGAGTAGAAGTCTGATAGAGAGTGCATTTTCTCAACAAATGAGATAGAAGTTTGAACACCTAAAAAGCAGATAAACTATGGGATCTGTGTCTCAGTAATAATGCAAAAAGTGAGATTGTATTTTCTTCATGTTAGGATCTCTCCCACTTTTTACAGGTTCTCAGATTTAGGAGGATTTATGGATACTGTACCTCAAGAGGATAGAGGCACCCAAGACCTTTTCAGATAAACCCCAACTCTAAGCATTTCCTTCAGGGAATCTCTAGGCAGCTCCTCACCAGTGAGCTGATGCTCTGAGGAATCATTCAGAGAGCCCCAACTCTTCATATGCACTAGACAGATGAAAGTTTGGTATTTAACTTAATATTTTATTCTGGGTGCCTTCTTCAGAAGCCCTGTGGCCATGATACATAAGTATTTAGGAAGCTATGTATACAACTAATTTCTCTTGAAAGGATTAGGAGTTAAGCTTAGCAAAGCTATGGATCTTAAAACTTGTATCATGAAGCCTCCCATAAATTAATCAATATGAACCTTGGCACTCCCAAGACTTCTCCTGCTTACTTACAAAGAACCTTGTAATGCTGCTGATACTTGATTCTCTGAATTCCATCTCACTTTTGGTTCTGCACAAAAGCTTATGCCGTTGCTTACCGTTTGTTGTCTCTATTTACATCTAAACTTGGATTTTTTATGCCACTCTTTATGCCAGCAAGAGATTTGTAACAAACCTCCCCCAAAACTTAATTGAACATATTCTAGAAAATATTTCAGATTAGGGACTACACACCATTTTGCTATTATTGTGTGAAACTACTATCTATTAATATGTTCAGCTGCTAAATCTAACAGGAAGACTAGAGGTGTATAACTGGATTTATTTTCCTCACTGCAATTTTGAAAATGTCTGCTGAACTACCAGTTTAAGGATTAATTCAAAGTAACCCTTAAGGACTTTGAATCATTCAGAGACATTTATTTCTTTATTTTAGTTATGGTCATTAGATAAACTAAGAAATCTGAAAAGTCAGATAAACTGAAAAAATCCTCTTCTTCCTGTGTTTCTATAGAGCTATGGACCTCTAGAGAAGTCCAAAAACACAAAAGAAGTGATAATGCAATTTGGAAGAATCCTCAGATCTGGAAAAACATCCACAAACATTTTGAGTCCTTAATTACTTATTGCGATGATTGTCAATGACATTGAAGTAAAGAATTTTATCTACAAGTAATGTACCAGCAGTTTGGAGAGGTCTTGAATATAGAAGTTCCATTCTAAGAGTATGTATCAAACATGCAAAGTTAAAGGGGCTTCAATATACATTTGAGCATCTTCCATCAATCCTGGCAATTACTTTCCTCTAACATTACGAGATTTGAATAGTGCTGGTACTGCTGCAAAATCGTATCAGCACTTATTTCACTATCAGGACTGTAATTTTCTGCCACTATGCACTGGTTCAATTAGATCCCCACTACATGTAATGACAACCTCTACACAAATGAGAAGCATCAGGGAAACTAAGTGTAGGGACCATATCCTTTGATGGTTGCATCGCAATTTACTGATTGTTGAGCAGGGCTTGGTTTAGCACTTAGCATTTGGAATTAGATTTAGCTAGTGAGGGAGTATTACGCTTGGTGAAATCTGAATGAAGAAGCAATCAGCCATATTTTAAAATAGAAAGTCACTAAGCTAAGTTTTGCAAGGAACAAAAGCCTGCAGGCACTTTTTTTTCCCCATCAGACCAAAATGAAGCAAACCCCACTGTGTTTCAGCCACACTTCTGAGCCAGACAATAAATATTCTGTGAAGGGATATTCTTTACATTTTTCCATGTTGAGGAAAAGTCTTTTAAGTCTTTGTAATGCCATAAAAGAGAGAACTATGAATTCCAAATGAAAGGCAGCAATGTACGTCACCTGTATCTCTGTTCACTCATAGGCCTGAAATGGACATCGGACAAGAAAGTTCTGCAGGTGTTAGTCCATGAACCATTGAAATGCTGCTGATTTCAATGGTTCATGGACTAAGGCAGCTTGCTTTGGAGCTACTTTAGCACTACTCTGAAGCATTTCGCTGAAGCAATACAGGTCAACTCCTTTGTAAATATATTCTTCATGTTAGATTTTGAATAAATGCAACAGTTTGCCTGCAGTTTGCCATTTTTATGGATTCACTGTTCTTGTTATTTCATATCCTTCCTACTCCTTCTCTCTTACTTATTTCATCTTGTTCTGTTCTCTCCCCTCATGACTCTTAAAGTCTGACAGTGTTATTCAATAATCATTTACTGAGTGGGCATTTACCTTTACATCTCATTTCAAGACTGTTAGAAGGGGTTTTATGTAATTATGAAAGAAAAGCTTTACCACAAAAGATACTTATTTTATATGCATATTTATATAAAATAAATTTATCTATATTACAGCAATGTACTGGACATAAATGGCAAGGTGTTGGCAGTGGTAGGGCTGCACATGTGGCCTCTGTCAGAGGAAGCCAGGGGTTGTCCTGTGCAGATACAACTGGTTCCAGCCAGTTTCAATGGACACACCACAGGACACAGCTGAGCCTGTCTGCCAAACTAGTAGCACTTCTATGGAAACATATTTAGAAAAGGAGAGAAAACACCAAGGAAAATGAACAGTGCAGCCAAAGTAGTAGGATCCACAGTGGAACTGGTAACACCCCAAGAGAGACTTTGGCCGGTGGATAAGCCCATGCTGGAACAGGTACAAACCCCAGAGGGACCATGGCCCATGGAGAAGCTCTAAAGGAACTACAGCCTATGAAGGACCTATCCCAGAGCAGAGGAAACAAGTAAGAAGGAAGGAAACAAGTAAGAAGGAAGGAGCAGTGGAACAACAGTATGAGAAATGACAAGAAACAGGAAGAAACCACCACACTCTTACACAACCTCCTGCACCACCTTTCACTTCAAAAAAGGGACTGAATGTAGCTTGCAGTGATAACAAGGGAGTGGAGACTAGGAAGGGGGAAAGAAAGGTGTCTGAGTGAAGTTTAGACTGGGAAAGGGGGAGAAAAAATGTTTTCCCTAAGTGTTTAAATGTTTGTCTTCTTTGCTTCCTTTACCTGAATCAGTGACTAAATGTTTATGTTAATTGACAGTAAATTAAGTCAAATTCCCCAAGCTGAGTATGTTTGGCCCATGACAGCAATATGTGAGTGATTTCCCTGTCTTTATCTTGACCCATGAGCGTTCTTGCTCCTACTTTCTTCCCATCATGCAGGGCTGGGGGGTGGGTTGGAGGGAAGAGAACGAGTGGCTGTGTGGGTTCTTGGCTGCCAGCCAGCAACAACTCACCAAGTAAATCATGCATTTATGAATGCCGATATGCTTTCTTCTCTTAAGTTATCATCTGGTTGAATTATGTTCATTGTATTTATCAGTCACTTTTAAGTGCCCTCATTCTTTAAAAAAATCCATGATTACTATATAAAAGAGGTTAAAAACAAGTCCATTAAAAATGCTCATACTCTCCTCAGCCCCATTTTTTTATTCACAGCTAACTTATGAGTGCAATTTGAACTGCTTAAACTTTCTATCTAGCTCTACCATTCTCACTGGGTAAGTAAATCCCACTGTACAAAAAGAGGAAAAAAAAAAAAGGTATTGGGGGATTAAATTTATTTGTGTTAAGTTACAACCTTAAAGGAGGTGAAAACAAAAGCCTTCAAGATTTGGCTTTTGGGCATGTACACTGAAATTGTCCAGCTGCCTACCAGATAAAGGCACCATCATAACGTAGGACTAGTGGGATAATTATGACTGCAAGAGTATTGGGTAGATGGATACATGTTTCACTGAAGATTTGTTTGGGAAAGATTCAGATGCAAAGAATAGATCCAAGCCGTTCTTGTCTATTTTTTTATCCAATTAGAAATGCCTGGCTGTAATAGTAATGCAAAGCATATTTTTAAACAGGGAAAAAATTTCAATGTCAAATGTAACCTATGACTTCTGGTCATTTTCAGTGCACATTTTTAAAATCTGTCTCTTACTTAACTTAATCAAGAATGATCATATAATTTAAAATAGCAAGTGAATGTTATGGTATTCTGGAGGTGTTTCTGTCTTTTTCTCTTTTTACAATGTCAATCATACTGCTCTTGATATCATATATATATAACAATCTGAGTCAGAGAGATTCAATTTATAGAGAAAGAGTTATTCTCCCAGTGTTAGTCTTTTCTCTCAATCAGACTCCTTGCCCTTCCCTGTTCCTGTGAAGTTCAATCTTTATTAGAAAACTGGGGGAATGAAAAAGGCAAAATGTCCTGTAAGAATGTATTTATGCAGATGAAAGAACATCAGACTAATATTTCTGAACTTAAACCCTGGCTGCTTGGTGCTTAATGAGACAACTATGCTCAAAGATTTTATCTCATTCACTATTCAGACTTTGAAGAAAGTTTTCTGGGTTAGATCCGAAAAAAGGATCTGAAGTGGGGCTTGGTGAAATTTAACAATGAAGTCTAAAACAGCAACTGAAAAGCCCCCGTTTGGCTGCTGTATAACCTCCATGGGTTTGTATGTTTTCTCGGGTGTCCCTCTGGCCACAGAAGCAAGGGTCTCCTTCCAGAAAGGAGTCAGCTAATCTTCTACCCTGAATTATCTCTGAAGGAAATTCTCTTTCCATTGACTTTGTCAGAAACCTACACAGGTCCAGAAAACTGAGGTTAGCTTTTGTGCCTAGAAGATATGGCTTTGTGCGTGCTCTGAACTTTTTGTATCACTGCAGTTCAGCTTTAGTTCAAACATAAATTTTCTCTATCTATAATCCCCAAAAGCTGGTGCCTATGGCTGGAATCACAGAATCACAGAATTATTTAGGTTGGAAGGCACCTCTTGAGATCACCTAGCTCAATCCCCTGCTCAAGAGAGGTCATCTGGACAGGTTAACCAGTACCATGTCCAGTCAGGTTTTGAATATCTCCATGAATGGTGACTCCACAACCTCCAATGTATGCCCAGTTTAAATACTCCTTTTGCCCTTTTCCACTGAAGGTAAGGCTTTTTTGCTCTAGAATTCTGATCTCAGGTGCCTTGGATTCCTGAATGTCTTACCAGTAAAGGTTGAGGCAAAAAAAGGCATTGAGTACCTTGGCATTTTCCCTGTCATTTGTCACCAAATCCCCTTCCCCATTCTGCAGGGGAACTACGTTTTCCTTAGTCTTCCTTTTGCTATTTATGTACTTGTAGAATCCTTTCTTGTTGATTTTGCCAGATTCAACTCCAGGTTATCCTTGGCTTTCCTAACCCTATCCCTACAAGACTGCAAGATTGCACAGCAACTGTATACTCCTTCTGGGTCACCTGCCCCTGTGTTCACCTATGATATGTTTCCTTTTTTTAATCTAAGTTCAGCTAAGAGCTCCTTGCTCATCCATGCAGTCCACATGCTGCCTTTGCTTTATTTCCTTCTAGTCAGTATAACTCTTTCTTGATCTTGGAGGAAGTGATCCTTGAATATCAACCAGCTCTCCTGCACCCCCCTTCTTTCTCAGGCTATATCCCATGGGATTCTTCCAAGCAGGTCCCTGAAGAGACCAAAGTCTGCTCTCCTGAAAACCAGGATTGCAGTCCTGCTTTTTGCCCTACTCCCTCTTTTTAGGATCTTGAACACCACCACTGTAGTCAAAGCCGTCTCCCACTTTCACATTCCAAACAGTTCTTTCTTGTTTGTAAATATCAGGTTCAGGAGAGATCCTTTCCTTGTTGGCTCCTCAATCACATGTGCCAGGAATAAAAATAGGCTAATATACACTAAACAACTCATCCTATTGTTGTTCTTTTCTAGAAAACAATGATATGCATCTGATACAGAATAACCTTGAGAACCTGGATTCAATTTTTTTTTTAATCTGAGGGTTTTCAAAGAACTCATCCAATCTAACCAGTTACATACCTAACTGCTAGACTATTTAAAAAAAAAAAAAAAAAAAGATTATATCATCATGATGTAATTTCTTTCTCCCTCTTTTCAAAGAACAAACTTTATTTCAGTATTTGAAAGGATATCTGGAAGCCGCTATCCCATGGAAAGGAGTAGTCTCAGGAGAGGGTCAGTCAAAGAACATTTATAAATTCAAACTCTATTCTATGCCCATTTATGTCTTTAATTAGGCTATGAAATTGCCTACTGAAATTCTTTCTTCCCCTATATCAGGTCTGGAATTAACACAATGACCATTCTTAAACAGACAGTCAATAAATTAAATGTAATTAACTAACATTATTGTACAAAGTAAAGCTAAGATAAAAGTTAATAAAAAATAATGTTGAAGGTAAAAAATAAGATCCATAGGTTTTTTTCTTGAAAAGAATGAGGGAAACAAGCTTTGTCAGGTTTGGAAAAAGAGGAATGCTTCACATTTTCTATATCTGAGCCAGTCACCCAACATGCTTAACAGACAAGAGAGAGGTATAGCAATTTTTAAGGTGTGATTCATCTGACCTAATTTGGGAATCTACATTGAAAGGTGGTGAGCTGCATTCTAGAAACACTTGTGTCCTGATCCAATGTTGGGGGAGGTTTCGATATGATCCCAAGAGTGAGATTAAGACACAAACAAGGTCAAATGTCATATACCCAAAACAGGTTTTTATTATTATTATTAAAAAAGTGAAGAGGGGTAGCGATAGGACAGAATGGAAGGAAAAGACGAAAATAAAGCAAAGATGTGGGATAGGGTCACAAGAATAGTCACCACCATGGATCCAGCTGCGTCCCATTGGTTCTCAGTCTTCAGTTCTTTGGTGGTGGGTGCACACGGATCTGGCTTCGATGGTAGATGCACCCCAAGCAAAATTTTCTGTTGCCTTTTTAAGTTCATCATATCCGCTGATTAGCATATCTGCTCACCTTTAGTTTTTTTTCTCTGGTCCCACAGGTTTTGTTGCATCCAGCTTCTGGGCAGAGACATTTGCCTCTCATCAGTTCATTAGCAATGCATGCATGGGGTCTGGCCTACACAATAGAGCCACAAATGGCTACACGATGGGGCCAGTGATAAACATTTGGTTTTGCTTAGTCCATGTCTGCCCCTTTGAGGTTTATCTAAAGAGTCTGACAATGCAACTGCAAAGGAGTGGGGGGGTGCATCCTTCAACACACTCCTGCTTCCCTGGGCAACACTCCTCAGACCAACCCACAGGCCGCAGCAGCTTTTCCCTGAGGACACAAGCACAGACACAAGCAAGCTTTGAGACAGTCATATGATATTTCAGTCTCTCACAACTTGTTTCTCTCCATTGGCTATAAAGGGAATATCCACTGCTGGCTCAGGCATAGACATCTGTATTGCAGAAGCCTACCTCAGATCAGATGAATCCCATGCTGGATGTATGAATAAGGTACTTTCAGCAAGTCAAGCAACTCTTAAAATAACTAAAGAATATAACCTATATCCTTGTGCTGTTATGATCTAATGAAGGTTGATAAACTTTGATGATACTCAGAGCTTCTACTGTGTAATGGTAGAAAAAACACCTAAAGAAAATATAATAATAGGAGTTATGATAAAAGATGCCACTTAAGTCTCCATGGAAGATGGAGATAAACAATGGCACCTGTTTTCTCAGAGTATTCTATCTGTCTGTGCAGGAAGGACAGAACTGGTACAAAAAACCCACTCAAATCATGTGGTGAATTTGATTTTCTGGAAGTGTCTAAATAAGATGAAGTGTAAAATGACCACTTTTAAGTAGCTGTAATAGCTAAATGTTATAAAACCAGCACTAGGTCACCTCCTTTACTAATTGCATTATTATGTAAAATAATCTCATTGATTTGAGGATTATTCCTGCCAGTCCTTTCCGTACCAAACACATACTCCACGGGAATTTGCAAACTGTGTAAAAGACAAAGAAGAAAAGAACAGAATAAATTACTCTCAGTTATATTAGGATTACTGAACTCAAAATACAGCCTCAAAATTGCCTTACTCTCAGTTAATCTCTTTTCTATTATTTTCCTTTTTCAGGCATTTTAATATCCAAGCACTTCATTATTTAAGTATTTGTTATTCTTCCCTGTCATTCCCACAGCACTTGACTGTCTGTAAACCTGCATGACTTCACAGACAAGGCAGCTTTGTGATGATAGCAAGACCTCACTCCAGTTTTTCACTATGTCTATAACATTTTTCCAAGCTTTCTTAAAAGAGATAGTAACAGGGTAAGAAGACCTGTATTCCAATGAAATATTGCATTCCAGTGGAAAGGTCTTTTTGGTGTTGGTTGGGTTTTTGGTTTTGGGGTTTTTCTGAGAAACTGTCATTGCCATTTCCAGTGACATATAACTTGTTGTTACAGGGGAAGCTGTTCTAGAACACTGAGTACCACAAATGAAGTGTAAGAAATATTTATAGTGACCACTGAGTGATTGGGAAATAATCTCAAATGACAGTGCAGAATCACTGCTGCTATAAGCTATAACAAGCCATAGTAAATCTTCAGTTAAATAATCAATCTCTTCTTATTATGCTATCTGCACTTCTGTTACTAAACCATATTTTACAGACAGGTAGAGAAAGAGTCTAAAATCAGTTGGCATAATGCCACCAAGCTGGTTAATTTGCAACAAGAATAACATTTTTGGTGGGATCTGTCAACAATTCATGTGGAAAATGTGTATCGGAGACAAAAAAAAATGGTTTTCAGAGTCTGAGTTTTAAGCCCAACATCACAGCTTTTTCCATTGCACAGTTATTCCAACCTTTTTTTTTTACGCTTTGTTTTTAACAATATACCAAGCTGTTGACCTATAACCTTAACAAATGAATCATGAACATTATACAAGTACATGAAAAAAAGAGTCTGTACCTTCAGTCATCTAGCCACTTAGAGAAACATGTTGCATTCTTTTTAAGATTAGTATTACTACTTAATTACAATGTGTTATTTATATTTCTTTTATGGTCTTTTTGCTTACAGCTGAAGACAGCAGAAGGCATACATAGGTATATGTATACAAGGAAATCCACACACATACTGACAAGTTGTTTTTATAGTTTGCTCATTTATAATCAGCTGAATGTGAAAAAAATGATGCTCTGGTGTTTTGGGGTTTTTTAAATCTCTTCTTGATTGCTGCTGTCCAAGAAAGTCTATAATGGTGTGTGAATACTGCTTTAAAAAATTAAAGCTATATTTATGAACAAAAAGTAGTAAATTCTGTCATAAAATATTTGTGTAAAGCAGAAAGGTAGAATCATACTTGCAAGACACAAGTAAACGTGAGCACAATATTCTATACCTTGAGCTATCATATCTTCAATAACTGTTTGCAAACACCTGCAGTGGGATAATGCATTCCTTAAAAAAATAGCAAGTAAGTTCATTGTCAGCTTTTTAGCTAAGGAATAAAAGGCCTCATGGGCTACTCTGCAGTCTCCTAGACCTTTTATGTGAATGCAAAGTCCCACTGTAATTATGGCTAGTAATCTAGGTTCCAAAACATTCTCACATTTTGTTAATTTTTGCTACATTGTAAACACTCTAACAGATTGCTTCTTCATAAATATTAAAAATAAACTGAAATAATGTCATTTATCAACTCTTGATCCCAAAAATCTAATCATAACTGTTTGTTATGTTTCTTTTCCTGAAATTGCCTGCAATAGAAGTGTTAATTTATCAAGGGTTCATCTCAGCTGAAAAAGAAAGAAGAAAAAAAAAAAAGGAAAAGCCTTTTTGCAGAAAAAACTGCAGGATAATGAATAGAACACTTTCTTTTGTGATTCAAAGAATGGACATTCATTGCAGGCAATATTTTGGTTCAAAATAACATCCAAATCAGAGAAGAAAAAATAAATTTATTCAATATTTAAACTATATCAAAGTTGAAAATAATAAATCAAAAGTGCCAAGTGTACCAACAAAATGCATAAAAGACAATCTGCAAATTGGATATTTGTATTATAATAAATGTTGCAAAGCAGAAGAAAACTTGTACCACAGAAGAAACTACTTCATTATTAGATGTTGTCAGTGCACCCATCAGTAAAGGAATTATAAAGAGCTGGGAAAAGGTACTTCTGATTTCAACATACGGTCAGACAATTGGCTTATCAGGTCTGTCACGGTCCACTCGGTGGACTCGTGATGGTTCGTTTGCTACGATCTCGAAAGTGCAAAATTAAGGTGACCAACACCAAAGGGGATAGCAGTAATCAAACAGTGAAACTTTATTGTTTTGCCCGTGAAGAGGCACGCAATAGTTAGAGATGGATGAAAGAAAGGAGAAAAGTAAAGTTAAGTTTAGAGAGAGGAGGGAGAGTGGTTATAGTTACCACCGCTGATCTCACGACGTCCTAACGGTCCTGGGTCCAGCTGACGCTGCGTCGTCGATTGTCGTGGTCCTTGGTGGGGAAGCTTCCTATTTTCGTTGTCCAGAAGTCATCTTTGATGCTCAGTAACACACCTTGCTCCACCTCTGCCTCAGGGGTCTCTGCCCTTCTCAGAATTCAATTATATCTCCGCCCTTCTCGAGTGAGGCCATCGCATGTGCCAAGGGGGAGTGTCTGAGGTGTGGTCAGTCTTGGAGGTGGGTAACCTTCAACCAGGAGGTGTGTTTTGGTATTATAATGAAGCAAAGTTCATCTGAGGTTCATGATTTCTTCATCGATGTTATGGCAACAGTCGCGATCCATCTTTTTTGACAATGGCTATGCAATTATCTCTAACAGCTCCGGCTAGGCCCAGGTACTGAACAATAGCACAACACTCTTTGTACTACACAGCTCAGGCACCAAAGAACAGCACTGCACTGCCTGCACCACACGGGTCAGTACTCAGGAGAACAGCACAGCACTAGCTGTGCCACACAGTTCTGCATTCAGGAGCCTTTGCACCACGTTCCATTCCAGGGGTCGGCAACTGCACTCCAAACAGGCCATTGTCGGGTACCTCACTGTCCATGTCCCTGATGACAATGTTGAGACAATGCTGATCTTCTGACCGACTCTTACAGGTGTCAGATATCAAAACACAGACCCACACACATATTGAAGGTATGAATGATTCTCACTGTATAGCATTACTGGAGAAAGGCTTCAACAGCGGCTCTCTAAGAGATTAGGTCCATGGGCAGAGAGAGCCTGGTAGGTGGACAGTTGTGTATTCACAAATGTAATGTTTACAAGGGAGGGAAGTTTTGTCTAGATGCTCCTCACAGTCAAGGACAAAGGATGGACTCCTGGAGAAAGTTGAGGGCAGGTGTCTAGCCTAAGTGTTGTGAGTCATCTGGCAAAATTAATCTTTTGCTATTTTTTGTAGATAGAGACTAGGGAAAGCTGGTGAGGGAGGAATTATGTTTTATATTTTCGTGTTTGCAGTTTACTGTCTATGTTATTTCAGAAAGATTGTGGGCAGCTGAAGAGAAGGACAGTTTTATCTTGCCTTATGCATAATGGGTTAATTGTGCCCTTTCGAGGAGGTACTTAAAGGTGTCCTACAGGTAAGGTGTAGAGGGACTCTTTGTCAGGGAATGTAGTAATAGGGTGAGGTGTAGTGGTTTTAAACTGAAAGAGGGTAGATTTAGATTATGTATAAGGAAGAAATTCTTTACTGTGAGAGTGCTGAGGCACTGGAACAGGTTCCCCAGAGAAGCTGTGGATGCCCTCTTCCTGAAAGCGTTCACGGCCAGGTTGGACGGGGCTTTGAGCAACCTGGTCTAGTGGAAGGTGTCCCTGCCCATGGCAAGGGGGTTGGAACTAGATGATAACCTGAGTATAGACACTGGTAGCATTACTGTTCCCTAATCACCTAACTTCTTCACTGGAGCCTAAAGTTATGGAGCATCAAGCCATGAGCTTGACATTTTGTAATTTTTAGCTTGTTCTCACACAAATGTTTTTCCTGCATGGATATTCATTGTATATGGCTCTATATATTTTAAAACTTGGCTAACGTTATCCTGATGTACAAGTATTTGTGCTGAGTTGTATCTTGTGGGCTAGAAGAAACAGCAAAGCATGAAATCCCAATTTGCATACAAGTTTAACATCTTTGGTGTTTTTGCTCACATAAAATGCAATGATATTTCTTTAAACTTGCATTCTGCTCCCCAAACTATAATTCTCAGTTTTAGTCTTTAAGTACCTAGGGAAAGAAAGTTATACAATCATTGAAAACCTACTGACTACACTAAATAGTATGTCCTGATATATTTAGTGAATATAGTGCATATTTATTAAGTATTTTTACCTTTTACATCCTTACAAGCAAATGGAAGTTCTGAATGCTCAAGCATATATTAAATGATAATGTTCTTTGCACATACTGTGATCCTGGAACTGTTCTTATTAAAGTAAATGAAAACAATATTATTCTTCAAATATTTTTGAATGGCTATAATATTTCTGATAGCATATACCAAAAGAACCTCAACTAACCAACCTATGAGGAAGATTCAAATAAATAAATAAATAAATAAATAAATGTTATTTATGGAGGTTTTCTTGGCCTTTACAGTGCATTCCTTCTTTTCCCGTATCATAAGGCCTGAATTTGGAAAGTTGAGAAAAACAGAAAACAAGATTTTAAATTGTTACATAATCACAAATGTCTGCTACGTCTGACAATATAATTAACTTGTGTCCCTAGAATTACCTCTCATCAATTTATGGTATATACTGCTGATCAATGCAAGTATAGGAAGATATAGTAGTTGGGTGTCTCAGAAAGTTCCCAGTTAAAAGGTTTTAATTCTGTTCAAGTCTGTTTCTAGACTATTAAGTTAAAGACATAAAGGGAAAGGTATGCTCTGCATAGTCCACACCATCTACATACTGTGAGATGAGAGAACGTAAAATCTGAGATTAAGGCAAGATGTTTACAGAAGGAAATTGATTGTCTTACATGACAGGTTTGTGAGCAGAATCTGTAAGAGAAATTATAAAATAGTACAGCTATTATATAAAACCCCATCCACTCAGTAGATAGTCAAAATAGTCTCATACATGTATTTGAGAGATGAAACACTGCTGTACAGATTAAGAGAGTTTGCTTTTAGGTAGTGAAAAAAAAGTATGTTGAATCTTGATTTGCTGTGTTTCATTTGGTTTATGTTTTTCTCTTATCCTTTAGAGTAATAGAGTAAGGAATAGAAGTATGTACTTCCAAGTGCAGGTATTTTTCCTTATTTGTTTTCTGTTTTTCAGGACCTTTCTACAAAAACTGCTGGTGAAAAACTATCAAGTTATGAAATTACCTCCTTGAAATGTACTTCACATGAGTGCTTTGCTAGTTTGGTGTTAAAGGTTGCAGTTTTGTGTGAAAACTTATCCAGTCCTACAGATTTTTATAGACAAATGTAAGCAAAAAGTGTTTTGGAACTTCTTACAATGCTCAAAAAATCAGTTTAAAATGTGGTTTTGAATATAAATTCAAATAACTTGAGGTCCTTGCCTAAATTCTTTATATTCACCCACCTCTTAGAGCAAGCATGCAATCTGAACAAACATGACACTATCTCCTCTCACAAATCAATGGCAAATGGAGCTCAAGTTAGGACTGCATGGTGGAAAAACACAAACAGCATATCTATGTAGCTTGGCTCTTATTCATAGTAACATTTGTTCCTTTGGTCATATATAGGATTCAAAGGTCACAACATAATTTTGAAACTTAAAAATGACCTTGAATCTTCCTGATATTTCTAGTGGTCAGACAGTCTTTCTCTGGAAAGTTGAACAAGAAAGGCTGTGATGTTAGAGTTGGAGTTACAGCACTGCCATTAACAAGAACTGGTCAACCAAATGTACTATAGAACAACTTTTCAAAAAAGTTCCCTTTCTTATTACTTTATCCTTTCGTCTTCTCCTGTACATATAAATATCTCTTCAAGGATCTGTCCCTCTTTTCCTGCTTTTCAGGTATTTAAACCTTACTCTCAACTCTACAGTTCCAAATGAGAAAGCACTCAGTCCCCTGATACTCTCCCCCTTCTTACCTCTTTCTTCTTCTTTCTCTTTGTCACTTTGACAGCTCAGAGACTTTTGACTGACTGGCTGTATGCTGGAGGCAATGATAGAACTTTCACAACTAAAGCACTGTGCTTTTTCTCATCCAAGTTTTTTTTAAAAAAAAAAGAAGAAAAGAAAGCTTTTTGATCCCTAAAAGAGTCAGGAATTTTCAAGTTAAAAAATGTTCCCCAAACTGGATATACCTTGCCATGTTTTTGTTTAAATTGTGTTAAAACCATTTCTGAATTAAAAAATGCGCCCACTTTTGTGACACAATTATAAGGCATTTTTGACAGAGGCTTCCTTAGACAGCTAGAGATGAATTAGGTGGACCTAACTTCACTCATCTAATTTTATGTCTTTAGCTGGGCTGCCTAAGTTAGGAATCTGTTCACCTTGGACTCCCTCTATCATTAGTGCAAAAAGACACTCATTTCCAAAAAAATGAGTCAGCTTGTGGAAGCTATGAATCATTCTGTCAAGATGTCTATAAGTCTCCATAAGAGAAGCTTTCAGTAACTAGGCTTCTAATTTAATTGTCTCCATTAAGTACCTAAGAGAAGGTGGGATGAACTCAGGTCATTGATTTTAGAATTTTAGCAAAAAAAAAGAGGGAAGATAACATCCCACCCTCTGCACATTTAGGCCTTGAGATTGAATTCTCACACCTGTAACATACTTATATATATAGTTATATGCCTATATAGATATATGTTTTTTTTATATAGCCTTAAGCAAAATGGACTAAAATACTGCCATCGTAGTAGTACTGCTGTTACATCTAACAACAGTAGCAATAAGAAAGACAATCACAAAACATTTACAATGCAAAAATTTATGGAAATACAAGACTGGATGAAAATCAGGGTGTACAGGTCTGAAGAAATCCTGCCTGACAAGTAAAATTGCCTGCTTTTGTTGAAGAAAACTGCTTAATAACAAGAGCCATACTTAAAAGTTCTTTTAATAAATTGTTGGTCAATATAATGGAACTTAAAATTTCAGACAACAGTGACAGTATCCTGAGTCACTGGGGACTAAACTAAGTAGAATAAAAACAACCAGCCAGCCTGGGAGTGCTGTATATAATCATGTCTTAGTCAAGTTCTCCTGAGGAATTCAGCTTGTCTCAGAGAGTAACTTCTCTGCTGAGCTGCTGCTTCACATTCTCCAGAGAACATAGAATTCTTGTGGCTACTGATGTAATTATTTATCAGTATAATTAAAGAGAAAAATCTCAATCTCCCAGACAATTACTTCAAGGTACCAGTACCTTGCAACAACCTTCATCCTACCTTCACTAAATATTGTATTTCACAATTTTAAGGCACTGGATTTATTTTACTGCATGAGACTAAAACTGAAAAGAGTAAAATAATTTAATTCATCTCATCAGTGATGTCTTTTAGCACAAAAATAAATGAAGCCCAGTGCAGGTATAGCATCATATTTTAAATGAATAGTAGAAGGCAAGTCCCTGAAATTTTCCTCCATCAGACAAACATGGGAGAAATATCTTTGAATGATTAATGAATTTTCAAGTTAAATGTCTTATGTCCCTTACATAAAAAGGACAGCTAATATAATCTACATGCTCATCTTAGAAATTAAGCATATCTTACAAGATTTGCTTTCATATGGCTGCAATTGGAAGTTTTCTGTGAAGACAGCTGTAATATGTGTTGAAATTTTGTTTCAGTATTATAGGAAAAATATTCATATCCACAATTCAGATGCAGAGTGCTACAAATTATTAAGAAATCAAAGACATTGTTAAGATTTTTTTCGTGGTTTTGGTATGGCACCAAGCTTGAACAGGGTGTTTGTTGAGAGCATTTATCTTCTTTTCAATAAGATTCAAGTTTTTCTCCATGGACCTTAATGCTTGATTACTACTTTTTTATCTAGTTACTAATGTTTGGCAAAGTTCTCTGAAGAAAATGAAAATTGAAACACCCATAAGCATATAAAGCACAAAATGATATATTGTCCTCTAAGACACAACCTTCTCTCTGGGTTCTGGCACAGGAAGGGTAAGACAGATATTCATTTAGTCTCTGCATGGGTCTCACGCTTATTGGGTACCAGGTTGAAGAAAATCTGCTATAGAATGAAATATAACCAAAAGAGGAGAACTAAGGTATCAATAAACCTTTGATTGTTGCTTTATCTCAGTGTCTGTTAGGTCTGAGGTGTATTACCAGAGAGTCCTTTTGTTATTGAAGCTCATATATGGTTTTAAAGAGTAGATTTTTCCCCTTGAGTTATACCCAGTATAAATTGTTTTCTAACTCTTTTTGGGAGGAAAACAACCTCAGAAAATCCTTTTTACCATTATTCATTTTCTTAACCTATTCTTTCACTTCCAATATCTTTAAATTTATCATTCAAGCAACATAAACTGCATGCTGCGCTCTCTGTCTTTACTCAGGATATTTTTCAGTATCAAAGTTGATACATTTTCAGAAAGTAGTTGAATTCTGTTTTTCTGTTTCTTTGGTTTTGGAGCCAAAAACATTTTTATCTTAATAGTAAAGAAATTGTATTTTCTGGACCCTCATCAACTCTGTTGATATATATATATACAAATAAGTGCAAGAGGACTTGTCATTAGATAACTGCTACTATCGTACTGAGATCAGCTTGTTAAAGAACTAGAAGCAAATCAATGAAGCTGTTGCTTTGTACATGCTATAGAAACAGGCTTCTAGTAGTTGAGGAAGAGGTAAAATAAAACCTCAGAGAAACACTGCATGTTTCTAGGGTATATATGCAGAGATTGTGTTTGGATTATGTTTCAAGGGTCAATACCCTACGATTTTCAGAATTTCTTACAACCTCAGGATCATGTTAAAGCGAGCATTGCTCATGGACTCACCAATACAAATCTTGAAATATCAATCCATTTTCATTCTATGCCAGACATGTAAATGATACAAAGTCAATATTATAGTATCTAAGATTTTAGATTGTCATTTACAATTGAAAAATGAAGCTAATCCTCTTGAGTGATTACTTTACAATTGTCACTTTATGTTTTAAATATTAAACTGATTTCTATATTACACTCACATTAGAACTACCATAGAATACCACAAGAGATTTTTTTTTAGGGCAGAATAAAGATGCTAATCTTCTGAAAGGTGTGGGTTGCTTTAAGCACCCATATCCAGATCTGTGCTCAGTTTAGGCATTCATACTGCAGTCATATATCTGGATGGGCAATAAGAGCAGTCACTGATGTTCCAATATCTGAATGACAGGACTAATCATTGACATTTTAGTAATTTCTTCAAATTGTCAGTCTTCAGGTATCCAGGGTATTTCCATGTCAACTTCCTCTGCAATCAGCAAGAGCTCAAAATATAACATCAGGACCATTGTTTTGGTTTTGGCTGGCATAGAGTTAATTTTCTTCACAGTATCTAGTATGGGGCTATGTTTTAGATTTGTGCTGAAAACAGTGTTGATAACACAGGGATGTTTTCAGTACAGCTGAGCAGTGCTTACACAGAGTCAAGGCCTTTTCTTCTTCTCACCCCACCCCACCAGTGGAGAGGCTGGGGTTGCACAAGAAGTTGGGAGGGGACACAGCCGGGACAGCTGACCCCAACTGACCAAAGGGATATTCCATACCGTATGATGCCATGCTCAGCATATAAAGCTGGGGGAAGAAGAAGGAAGGGGAAGACATTCAGAGTGATGATGTTTGTCTTCCCAAGTAACCATTACACATGCTGGAGCCCTGCTTTCCTGGAGATGTCTGAACACCTGCCTGCCGATGGGAAGTGGTGAATGAATTCCTTGTTTTGCTTTGCTTGCATGCGCAGCTTTTGTTTTATGTATTATACTGTCTTGATCTCAACCTATGAGTATTCTCAATTTTACTCTTCCAATTCTCTTCCCCATCCCACTGGGGAGGAGTGAGCAAGTGGTTGTGTGATGCTCAGCTGCTGGATAGGGTTAAACCACAACAATCATTTATTTTGTGTTGATTATGAGTATCTGTTTGTACCTACTACTTGATTTAATCACTGCCCTGAATCACATGATTGCCTTCAGAAAGATGACATGGAAATGAGTTAATTAATATAAATGTCTATGGACTTTGTAGTTGTTCTAGAATATTAAATGAGCAAGCTGGTATAAAATACCAACTGGCAGCTTTGTTAAAGCTTCTCTAAGGCTATTTTGAACTCTCCTTGATGTTTATTTTTCTAGTTGATGGATTATGTCTTTGCCCATTGCAGTGAGTAATGATGGATACGGTGATAACTATTTGAATGTGGTGCCTGGCAATTTGTCACAGAATTACACATTTTGAGTTTCTATTGCTTTCAAAATTCTCTCATCTTATTTGAACAGGAACATAAGTAAATTCTAGGATAAATTTTTTGAGAGAATCTAGCTCTCTTTAAGTGGCTGATTTTCAGTATCTTGAACTCCCGCATCAGTCTCACACAAGTGAAGATGCTGTCACTTTTATTCTGTTTAGGACATGTGAAATGTGTGTGGTTTTGTCCTATTTTGCATAAAAGCTGTGGTTTAGGGATTTGATTGTTCAATCTCTGCTCTCTATGAAACTCTAATTCTATATCAGTATAGGTATTAACATTAAAAGCTATATAGAAACTCCATTTTATAGTCTCTGAGTCAGTCAAAATATAACTTTGGCTTTATAATACAAAAAAGTCTGGGTCAGTCTGGCTGCTGACAGACTTCCACCATTGTATCAGCAGGTGGTAATCCTGACTGTCTTTAGAGAGCTCCTCTGTGTTCTCTAGAATATACAGATATACATGGGATAGTGGAAAACAAATGGGCATTCATTAGCAAGGCTCTGGAAGAACAAACTGCTCAAAACTCAGCTCAGTGCGTAGTATCAAGAAGTAGTATGTCCAACTCATTTTCTGTCCTTTCTTGTAGTTAGCAGGCCTGCTTTTTGCAAGTAATTAATGACACATGTTATCATGGGATTTTAACCCATGGTCTCTGGGAACTCTGGCACTTTGAGCAGATCAGATTTTTCAAGAGAAAATGACCCACCTTGTTATAATTAATAGACTCATGGAAGGTGGGCTCTCAGGCCACACATTAGCAGAGTTACAAAAGGTTTAAATATCAAAACAAAGATCAGATGTGTTTAAGTATCAATTCTATTGTTTACTCTGATTTTTTTTTTTTTTTTGAGCCAGGGGAAGATATTTACAATATTTATGAAGTGTATTTTAAGTGGGATAGTTGGATCAGTCAGCTTTATGGTCTTTCAGAATTTCTTGAGGTAAAAAATATAGAAGCAACCAAACTATTCTGAAAATTCATTACAAATCTCTGAAATTAATTTCCTAAATCCCGAACAGAATTTTACTCAATTTCTTTGAAATTAAATTGTAAAGATTAATATTTTTTCAACTTGTAACATACTATATGTAGGATTATTCCATTACAATTTCAAGCTTTTCTGTAAGCAGATCATTTATAATTTGTACAGTAAAGAACAATTTACATATTTTGCAGATTATGGGTTTTTACCCCAGAAAATGAATTAATATCCAAAGTGATTTTATGTGCTGAAAAGTATGTTAACTGTCACTACTCATATTATTTCTGTGTTCTTCAGAACATTTCTACTTATCAAAGTATCATATTAAATCACTGGTAAAGTCTAGGAAAAGAAAATTTCATTTAACATGGAAAACTGGTTCTTAGCTGTGTTCAAATATCCATCACAAAACAGTTTGCTTTAATACTGAGGTTCACATAAAGTCACCTCTCATTTTCTTTTTTCCCTCACATGATTTATTCTTCCTTATAAAAGGCAGAACACCATGGACAGAAACTAATATTCCATGCTGCACTTCTTTCAGAGCTATCATCCTGAATACAGCCTCTCTCTGAAGCAAGCATGAATGTCTGGGAAATAAAACCTTGTAAAAAGGCCAATATTCAAACAAGTGATCCATGAAATAATTCTTCCAGTAAAAAACAAAAGCTCTGCACTTAAGACAAACAGGGTTTTCTAGTCTCTCATCCATTCTGTTAGTCTAGATTTCTAGTATTTTCACTGAAATCTTGCAGTAAACTCAGATTGTCTCTCAGCTAGATAGAATCATATAATCATTTAGTTTGGAAAAGACCTTTAAGATCATCAAGTCCAGCTGCAAACCTAACACTGCCAAGTCCACCACTAAACCATGTCCCTAAGCAAAGCACCACATCTACACATCCTCTAAACACCTCCAGGGATGGTGACTCCATCACTTCCCTGGGAAGACTGTTCCAATGCTTGACAACTATTTTTGTGAAGAAATTTTTATTAATATGCAATCTAAACATCCCCTGCTGCAACTTGAGGTTGTTTCATCCTATCACTTGTTACTTCAGAAAAGCGACTGACACCCACCCTCACTACAACCTCTTTTCAGGTAGTTGTAGAGTGCTGTCTTCCCTCAGCCTCCTGTTCTCTGGGCTAAAAAACCCCAGTTCCCTCAGCCATGCCTCGTAGGAACTGTGCTCTAGACCCTTCACCAGCTTTGATGCCCTTCTTTAGAATGGTCCAGCATCTCAATGTCTTTCTTGAAGTAAGGGGCCCAAAACTGAACAGAGTATTCAAGACCTCACCAGTGACAATTATAGTAGGACAATCACTTCCCTAGTTCTGCTGGCCACACTATTTCTGATACAGGATGCTATTGACCTTCTTGGCCACCTGGGCACACTGCTGGCTCATATTCAGCCGGCTGTTGACCAACACCCCCAGGTCCTTTTCTGCCAGGCAGCTTTCCAGCCACTCTTCCCCAAGCCTGTAGCATTACATGGGGTTGTTGTGACCCAAGTGCAGGACCTGGCACTGAGTCTTGTGGAAACTCATACAATTGGCCTTGGCCCATCAATACAGCCTGTCCAGATCTTTCTCTAGAGTCTTTCTACCCTCCAGCAGATCAACACTCTGGCCCAGCTTGGTGCCATCTGCAAAGTTACTGGGGGTGTATTTGATCCCCTTGTCCAAATCATTCATATAGGTACTAAACAGAACTGGCTCCAATACTGAACCCTGGGGAACACCATTTGTGACTGACCACCAACTGGATTTAACTCCATTCACCACAATTCTTTGGGCCCAGCCATCCAGCCATTTTTACACAGCAAAGAGTATGCCTTCGAGCCTTTACCCATGCCGAAGAGTATGTTCACACTATGTGCAGCGGGTTTCTCCAGGAGGATGCTATGGGAAACAGAGTCAAAGGCTTTATTAAAGTTTGGGTAATCAATATCCACAGACTTTCCCTCATCCGCTAAGCAGGTCACCTTGTTATAGAAGGAGATCAGGTTAGTCAGGTTGGACCTGCCTTTTATAAACCCATGCTGACTGGGCCTGATCACCTGGTTGTCCTGTACGTGCCATGTGGTGGTACTCAAAATGAACTGGTCCATAACCTTCCTCAGCAGCAAGGTCAGACTGACAGGCCTGTAGTTCCTCAGATCCTCCTTCTGACCCTTCTTGTAGATGGATATCACATTTGCTAACTTCCAGACAACTGGGACCTCCCTGCTTAGCCAGGACTGCTGATAAATGATTGAAAGTGGCTTGGTGAGCACTTCCACCAGCTGCCTCAGTACTCTTGGGTGGATCCCATCCAGCCCCATAGACCTGTGTATGTCTAAGTGGTGTAGCAGGTTGCTAATTATTTCCCGTTGGATTATGGAGGTTTCATTCTGCTCCCCATCCCTGACTTCCAGCTCAGGTGGCTGCGTACTCAGAGAACAACTGGTCTTACTATTAAAGACTGAAGCAAAGAAGGCATTAAGTCCCTTAGCCTTTTCCTCATCCTTTGTCACTATGTTTCTCCCTGCATTCAATAAAGGATGGATATTCTCCTTAGCCCTCCTGTTAACGTATTTATGGAAACATTTTTTATAGTCTTTCATGTCAATAGCCAAATTAAGTTCTAGTTGGGCTTTAGTCCTTCTAATTTTTTTTTCATACATATGGCTAATAAGTTTTTACATCTAACATAGAAAAAAATTACTTTTTGTTAATAGTTTTGTCAATAACTACTATGATAGATTTGTATATTAACCTCATTACTGTTCCTGATTCTGTTCTTTAATGACAGTAGTTTCCAGCTTTCAAAAATTGTTTAAGCTATGCACTAAAGTTACAATTATTTGCATGATTTCCTCAAGTATTCAAAGTCACCCTTCAGAAACTGGTCATTATACTTTCTGAAATGCTGATAAGAAAGTCACAGACTGACATCCTCAGAGATGAATACCCATAGTCTTTCCAGGGCAAAGCAAGGTAGTCAGAAGGTAAAATACTTATCAGAATCTACCATTTTCAGTAGAGCTGAATCCAAGCAGTCCATAAGACATGGAAGAGCAAATGAACGCATTATATAGAAAGAAAAACAAAAGGGAAGGCAAGATGTCTTAAAAAAAAAAAAAAAAAGGCAGATTATGAAGTTGGTAGGATTTCCAAAACTTGAGCAGCTGGGTGGCACATATGAAATAATAATGAGATATTTAGGAGGCAGCTGAATGTAAGAGGAATGAGGCACTTTGGAAGAGAATTTCTCAAGGGAAATAGGAAATCGGTAGAACTGCTTGTGAAGTAACACATTCATGAGCATGAAAAAAGAGCAGATTTAGATTCTCTGTGACATTTGCAAAAGTGGAATTTTTCAAAAGTATAAATGGGCTTTTGCTGCAGTGGAATTTCATCAGGTTCTGAGTATGTCATTACTCTGGTTTGTCTTTGAAAAACTGCCCACATTTTTATATAATTTTATACACTTTGCTACAATTTAGTATAGAATTTATATTTGATCATTCTGTTTACATAGCTGTATACAATTTTAACTCTGCTGACTTAAGTGGATTTATTTTTATTGTTATTCTAATGTCATTGAGGAAACAATGACAAGCAGTGTTTTTATCTCATGGTTTGTCAGAAGTGTACTCAGCCATCTTTACTATCAGCCCTCTTTTTAAAAATTTGAGGACTAGTGTGTGGGAATTTTAATGAACTGCTGGAAACAATTCTTGAATTAGGGGTTTACTAATGACAGTTGCACAGTAAAAGAAAAACATAAATCACAATAGATTCCCATGGTGTGCACATGCTAGCAGAAGTATCATGCACTCCTAAAAAGGCCAAACACATATAAATATGAGCAAAATTAAAGGAAATGATGGGTGATACATAATAAATGCTTAAAAGTAAAATTTCCAGGCTGTGAAGAAGAAAGACCACATTTGTTTGCATTAAAATAAATAAATACATAAATAAATTCATATCTAAATATCACCCATGTTATTGTGAAATTTCATCTCTGAGGCACATCAATAATTAGAATACAACTAATTTTTATTGCCATCATACACACCAGAAATAGTAGAAAATGTGGTGGAATCAATGTTTTATAATGTACACTTATGTTTTATAAACCTTGAATACTTGTTCTTTAACTCCTGATTTTGTCTTGCCATTTTAACACCTTTATACATTGAATTTAATAGGGTTTTTGCATTTATTTGCCTCTCATTTTTCTTTTGAACACATATTTATCAGTGGTTATATTGTATGTATTTAACAGGCAAAGAACAGGTATGTATGTCTAAAACATGAATTTCCAGACCAAGACGTTCTAGTCAAGTATGTAACACTTGATTTTGTGTTATACTTCTGGTCTTCTATGTTTTGACCAGGTTTGGAAATGGATTTAGTGAAATGCTTCATTTCCCAAATTAGAAACCTCTTGGAAGGTCTTACACTTTTTCAGGAAAATGGAGATTTCCAGCTCTGATTGTCTGGTACAGGGAGACTGGCAGCACTTCATCAGCTTTTGGCTCCAGGATTCTCAGTGTTTTGATGCTCTCTCACCAGCCCAGCATGTTTCTGACACACAGTCTGAACTCATTCTGCCCTGCCCAGGACCTAATCAACAGACATAGCTTGTGTTTCCAGGAGTTTCAGACATGTCTGGACCCATCCACGCCAAAACCACACAATGCTGAATCCTCAGTAAGCTGGCTACAGAGCCAGAAACAAAGTGTTTGCATTAGCAGAGCAGGCAGTTCTGGTTTAAGATAGCCACGATGTTTTCCAGAAGGAGGTGAACGGCCTGCATGGTACTGCAGCATGCCAAATCAACTTGAAGGTTGTTTTGCATCCTACTCCATTGAAGAGCTTAGGTGTGCAATATGCCTCTAATCTCATTTTATGGGCACATGAAAGTGTAGAAAATCACTTGCAAGAATGACATAACTTTGCCAAATGCACAAACATAATTACGACCTTGTTACCAAATCAGTGCTGGTCTGGACAAAACTCTCTTTAAGTCTCTGGTTGAAATTCAGTGAATGCATTGAAAGACACTGGGAAAGGTTCTCTTTTTCTGAAACAATTTATATATAGTTGGGGTAAAGCTGACTTACATTGCCAAAGCAGAACTTCATAGCTGGTGGCACAGCTGGCTCATCAAAAATCCTATGACTTTAACCCTCCAAGGGCTCTTCTTTCTGATTCTGTTACCTCACTGGACCCTCCTATGCAGTACCTGGATCAATTTTTTCAATAACAGGTTAAGGAACTGCCAAGAAAAGAACATATATATGAAAATCTGGCTTAACTTCCCCCCCCCCCCCCCCCCCCAGTACGCATATTTTGTGAAGCTAGTTCTACTAATCTTCTGATGATAATGGATGTGGGGAAAAAAAATCCAGTCTGCTTAGATGACTATGGGTGATGGAGATACTTTATTCATTACATTGGCATTTCTTTAAAACAACATTTAAATAAGACACATAGACTAATGAAATCACAGCCAGTGTGGAAGATTAACACTGGTAGAGCAACAAATATTGTGAAATTTATGGTCTAAAATAAAGATGTGGTTATGGTTGTTGCACATAATTTACCTGTGATGCAACTCATATGTTAGTTTGGAACAAACTATTCTGAATATTGAATACTGTGCGGGTTATCCTGCCTTGAACTACTGCAAATCATCGTTTCATATGAAATATTAAATCCGCTATTTTTGTTGAGATAGGTTTGCCAAGTGTCTGTTATAGATAGTAACAGTTGTACTTTTAACTTGAGCCAATATCTCAGAAAGTTTAAAATATCTAAATTTGGGAGAGTGCCCAATTATAGACCTTTCTTATAACAAGGAGACAATGCCAGGCTTATATTCATAGATATATGATCATTTCCCTCTGGAAATTCTGAGTCAGATACCTAGGTTGTGTTGATTTAAGCAGAACTACAATGATATATGCCAGCTGCTGATCTGGGCCAGTAACTTTAAATAATATTCTGAGTCCTCTGGAACTTGTTACTCAAGATTTTCTTACAGGTTAGTGCATAACTAGTACCAGCATGAAGTGAGGTAATGCTGACAGTTGATGATTAGGGGAGGTAAAAGGAAAAGTATGATTAAGGTGTTTTTCTTTCACTTTCAGAGCTTTCTTTCCCCTCAAAACAGTCTGGAGTACAGTCATTTTCACCTGTGCCATTTTTGTATGTAATGGACAGCTCTCATTGTAATAATCTGGACATTCCGCTTGAACTTTTTTTTTTTAACCTTATTTTTGTCATTTAGGTCTGAATGTATTCTTCATGATGCTGTTAAGTAGTCCCTAAATTGTTCATTGGATTCAAGTTGCCCTTTCACATATTACGAAAACTTCTAATGACTTTCCTTGTTTTGCTATGGTTCTTTATAATTTCATTTGGGAGCTGTTTAGTCCTTTTTGAATATATAAATCAATAATTATTGGCAAACAAAACACATTAAGAATTAGTTCATCATTAAGAGAGCAACTGAAATAGAAAATCTGTACTGTGATCACGCATTTTCAGTAGAGAGGAGAGTTTGACCTGATGATAGGAGTTAAGGTGGTATCTGCATTATAATTAAGTGATATAGCTTTTCTGACCAAAATTTTCTGTGAAAAATTCTCACAAATTACTGTAGTAGGACTGATTCTCATGGGTAAATAAAATTTGACCTCTGATCTACTACCTTATCTTGCTGAACATTCCGTAGTGTTGCCTCGCATTGCTTTATAATGTGACTAACGCAGTATACTGCAGCTACTGAATCATACTCAAACTTCATGCTTGTTTGGCTCAATCACAAGGGTATACTTGTACATATTGCCTATGCTCCCTAGCTATTTGAGTCAGCTTATTTTTGTGTGCCAAGATGTTCTGTTTTCCTATCCTTAGCTTTACATGTCTGGTTTTGGTTATAATGCAAGGACTGTTTGCCATCAGTACCTTCCATTTTGTTATGTTTAACTTAACCTATTTTTTGGTCCCTCTTTCCTTTCTTGTACCTTTCCAGCTTGCCTTTGTTCTTTACAAAATACTCCCAGTGCATTAAAAGGTTGCTGTATTTATCAGGTCTCACTGGGCCATTCAAGCATTTCTTACTGTGAAGTATTCTGTTATTGTAGCATCAAGCAATTTAGAAGAGCATGATAAATGACAGCAGGTTGGCTTTATTAAGGTTAATGGCTTGATGATTTACAAGTGAAGATATATTAGAGTCAAAATTATTGCATTAATTGTTCCATTAAACAATGTGAACTTTGAATATACTGTTTTGGAATGCCCTGGAGATGTGTCATTACTGTTATATTAATTGTGACATGGCATCTATTTCAGATGTGCTAACAATTTAGAAAAAATAAGTAACTTAAAGGTTACTGTCTCCTGTCAGCTATTAATGGTCAATAACAAACTGAAAATTACCTCAGACAAAAAACAGATCTGGGCAATAGCAATGGAGATTGTTGGACCTCCTGTGGCTTTAAGCAATGTTAAAGCCTGCGGTGAATGGGGTTTGGAGGCAGTTGCATGCACCTGTAAGCTACAGTGACACTAGTGATGGGCTGCTGCTACCTTGCCCCTCTGTTGGGTTACAACCAGATAAAAGAATAATCAACACAGTGGTGGGAAGATCATCTGCATTTTATGGGATCAGAAATATTTTTGAAGCAGAACAGATTCCCAAGTGGCACAGTTAATTAAAGGAAAACCTTACTTCTGGAATTAATTCTGAGAGAACAGAATGGGTACTAGGAAGCTAATTCTGGTACAAAGAACATTCTTTTTAATGTTTGTTGATGACACCTTAGAATTTAGCAATCTCATATCAATAATTACAAAGGGATGATAATATTAAGTCATTATTTTACTTACTCAAGAATCATGTTTTGTTTGGCATTATTGTTGTTTTTAATAACAAAACTGTATAGTGAAGGCAGGTGATTAATTTTCTCATACGAATTTTTGATTCACTAGGGGTATATGAAACTGCTATGTTTCAATGTTGTTCTCAGAAAGTTTTTCACAGTAATATTTTGAGTTTCAAGGGAAAAGATGAGTACAATTCAGAGGAGATTTGAAATGGTAACTGATCCCTGAATACTCCTATACTCAGAAATACAGCAATTACTCTTGTCATTAACAAGAGCAAAGGTGCCCAACTCAGCCTTGTTATCTGTAAGCAGGCCTATCTTCAGACACCTCAGTAAAGTTACACATTTTTCCATTCTGACTCTGATTAAGTTGATCAACCCTTCCTCCGTTTCAGCTTCCTTTCCCTTTTGTACATGGCTATAGAATGACAAATGATTCTGCTGTCTGTTTTCAGGACAACTTGGTATAAGATTACTTGCAGCAAGTAAAGTAAAGCAAGTAATAGCAAGCAAATTAGTCTACTTGATTAATAAACCATTTACTTTACTAAGTGATGAGTCACAGCAGGATTTCAGGGGGATGGAAGACACAGGGTTCAATTAGACAGGAAGCATAATATCATTTAGCAGTAACTCTAACTGTAGTTCTTTTTTCCTTTCCTCCCCTTTTCCTTTGCTTTCAGCACTGAAGAACTACTGCTTCTTTGTTCCTTCTGTCTTTCCACCTTCTTCCTGGTGGTTTGGGAAAGAAGAGCAACAATCCAGGCTGAAAACTGTTGCTGCTGCAGATAGGAAGAAAGGACATGGTAATTCAATTCTGCTTAGTAGCAATACATGGGTAAGGCTTTCACATGGTGTTCCACAGGAGTAGCAACTAACAAAAATTCCTATGGAAGACAACCCTAAATTGTTACCTGGATCTTGGAGTGGGGAAAGAGGGCTGGAGGAAGGAAGTAGGGATGAGGAATCATGGCTAATCTTGGTTCTTCAGAGGATGTGTTGCAAAACTGGTAAAGTACAGCGTGGGATTTTATATTTTCCATCCAGAGTAAAGAATGATTTGTACTGGAACTGTAAGAACAGATTCAGGAAATTGTAGTGTGCCTTGTTGGGTAAACTTGGTCTATCTGTGGTTTCTGCAATCCATTAATGTCTGGGCATTAGTCTCAGGCATGATATTGAGTGACGAAGGAGGTCTCATGTTTTGAACATCCCTTCATTAACTTGGACTTGCATGTAAACTGTCTCCACCCCCGAGCCCCAGCTTGTCCACTAGGCGAGGGCTGGAGTGTGAATCCGAGCCGTAAATACTATAATGTACAGACAAAATTTCAGGTGAACACTTGACTGCTAACACACATTCAACATTAATTAGTGTGCTATTTTGACTGCTTAATGCTTCTTAAAATAATCAGAGTTTTCTAACAGGATAGCAGCTTCTTAGCTGCTTAGCTACTTAATGACAACTTTATGGAGTGATGATATTCAATACTGCCTTTAAATTGTTTATGGCACTTATGAACTGAAAATTTATCATTTTACCTTATATTGAGAACTTATTTAATTTCCTTGCTGAGAATCAAGGACTTACATAATGGATTCAGTCCCTGGTTTTACTAAGACTATACCTAGAATAAAGACTGAGTATTCAGATTCAGTGCATTTAGGATGTAAGCAATGGAATCATATGGTTCATTGTGTTGGAATATCCAGATATGACCTGTTTTAGTGCAATGGCCAATTCACAAATTAATGTTGTTGCTGTTTGTTATAAGGGATGACCTCTGAGGTTAATAACTACCAGACACAGCAGGTAAAACAATGCCTTTTCTTTACAATATATATTATTTAGATTTCAATTTCAGAAATATAAAATCTGGTGAAAAATTACTAGGAAGGATTCCATCCTTTCAGGAACATATGGTAATTTTACATTAACTGATATTTTTTGTAAATGTGACAGCAGAAGCATATGTAGAAATGTTTGCATGTGAAAGGGAGCAAAATGTGTTTTGCTGAAAATAAGACTTCAGCAATTGTCACAGTGTATCTGATGGTTAACAGTGTTGATGTGAAAATGTGAAGTGCTAAGGCTTACACAACAGGCCCAAGCACGAATCCTGTATATTTTATAACTGATAACCATTGTGCTAGTAGGTATTGTACTAAGTTATAACAACCCACTTACCCTGATGTAAAAAGTGCTAAAGCATTGAAATACTGAAGCCTGAACAACAGGCCCCAAGCTGAAGCTGCTAACTTAGTATGTAATCATTAACAAAGTATGTAAGCTCACTAGTGAAACATGCAGCTTAGAATATAATCAGTAGTGAGGATGAAATGCTGAGAGAATATATCCAACTTCCCTTGTTTAGCCTTGTTCAAGGCTGAGAACCCACGTATTTGGCCTTGTTAGAAACTCCCTTGGTTTTGCCCCCCCAAGCCCTGGCCAGGCTTTGGGTGGAATCCAACAGGAGAATGAAACCAGAAATTTTCCACTCAAAACAAAGGTGCCAGCTATTCTGGCTTGCCGATCTCTAGTATATAAGGCTGGACCTGCTCACAGCGACTTTGGAAGCCTCACCTACGGATGGACACACTGCGCAGGATTTCCCACTTGCTGGGACAGGCTCTCCAAATCCTCGCTGTAACGGGGCTCCCCAGCGACTGCGGATCTGGATGATGGTAACGTATGCAAGTGGTGATGGATCTTTCTAATCACTATTCTCTCTCTCTCATGTAGTAATGATTTGATGCATTACCCTGTATTTTCCTGTTTGCTGCTTTAGGTGCACTATTCTGCCTTTTCTTGCTGCATGTTTTCTGTGTTACCCTGTTACATTATTGGGTTATCACTAGTAAAATACGCCTACTCTTTTCACTCTGGTGTCTTAGTTTAATTGGTATCCTTAATCAGCAAAACAAAATGATTTGCTGAAAATTGCAGACTGAACACAAGTCCTTTAATACTCAAGCTGAGAAGAAAGACAAAAGAGATGTAAAGTGAACATCTGGGTTTTGTTTTACTATGATGACACCTAGCTCTGTCTGCAGTCCCCAACACTAACATTGCTACACACTGGCAATCTAAAAACTAGTAACACATGTGAACTCTCACTGCTTCCTCCCTATTCATTGATTTTAACAAACATTATTTAAAAACAGTTTGTGGAAAACACTCTTTGAAAATAAGGTGTGAAATTCCCATGTAGAAAGGGCTGGTTTATAATGTTAAGATTGACTGCTTCTTTTTATTTTTGATGAGGTGTCAACAAGCTTTATACATCTGTTCACAGGGAAAATATTCTTCAGCACAAGGAGGCAGATTGTTAAACTAAGGGATGATAATTGTTGCATGCAGCAGATAGGATACCTGTCAGGGAATAAAGAGAAGATAAGAAGGATATTATATTACACATTCTTGCAGTGCAGTAAAAAAGAATAGTTTTATATTAGAAAATAAAGTTGTGATGAAGGTGAGTGTACCTATAAATACATATGGTAAAGGATGAGAAAAAGTTAAAAATTACAGAAGGTTAAATTGAAGAAAATGTCCAGGTAGGGGGAAAAAAGGTGTTCTCCTAGTCTTGGGATGTCTTGTTCTTTCTGTTGTTTTTCATCACTTACTGAAGAGTCAGCTTCAGAAGGCTGAAGATCTTGGTTGTAGTTTTCATATTCAAGAAATATTAAAATACTTGTCCAAAACTTCAAGATTTTCTGCTTTGATTTTGTAAAACTGGTATAAAAATGACAGAAGAATCTTCTTTTAGCAAAGTTTCCAGCAAACTAGTCAAACCAGTCCAAAAATATTACATTTACATTTTCTTGTTTCACGATTTATTCATCTAAACACAAAATAATATTTCATGTTAAAGCCTAAGTTAATTTAACTTTTTGAAACTACATTAAAGTTTCACTCAGATTCATTCAGAAGATTTTATTTTATGCAACTCTTTTTGTCAATATCTTTTGGAGTTAATAATTTAATGCCACAGTAAGACAACTCCACTCTGAAATCATCTCTTGCTGCTGAGTGTTAATATGGAAATATTATTTCCATACGCCTGCAAAACCCTGTCTAGAACTGGGGAAAAAAAAGTTTGTATCCTCTTTTGCCACTCTTAGTTTGTTATAACTGTAGCTCATTTTTTTTCTCAGTCCAGCATTTTTACATGTATTGTACCTAAGAAGACCTCAGATCTTCTAAACACTTTAAAATAGCAAGATTTAAAGACTGCATATTTACAGGTGACTCTGAAATCTCTTTAGTCTTTTTCTGCTTTGTACTGGTAAACCACTCTTCCTGGTGAAAATCCCAAATGCAACTGTGCAGAAGTGGTGATGTCTGGCAAGATCAGTGTTTCCATGATGTGATTCATCCCTGTTTCAATTATAAAAAGTTATTAGAATTCTGTGGGACCAGAAAAGGAATCTGTTGTAGTAATGAACTAGCAAACATGTTCAAATGTAAATTTCCAAGTTTTCTTATAAAATATGTAAGTATATGATCAAGTTGTAATTGGTGTGTGCTGTTACCAATTAATTGTTTTCTGTTAGAAATGGAAAGGCATGCCTGCTCAAAATGCAGATCCCAGACTGCATTTGTATTTTTGTCTCTGAGTGCTTATTTACAGCACAGTTTTTCAATTAGCTCAAGAGCCTGTGTGAGTGCTTGAAAGAAGTGAGGCTGGCGGTGAACAATATGTAGGTTTAAATGTCAAAAGGTGTGACTGCTACATTTAAAAGGAGGTAGTAAAACAAGCAGACTCCTTAACAGAGTGGAGACAAGCAAGACAGACTTTGCAAGGTTGTTTTACAAGACTAAAGCACTTCTGCAAATGCACCACTTGTAACTGTTCCTCTCCTGATCTAAAATGAGTTGCTGCCTTTCATTTCTATCAAAATTTGATCCACGCCGGTGGTAGAGCATGAACATCTGATATCTCACTTCTGCTATTACAAAACAGAGAAGTGCGCATTAGAAGAAGCTCTAAAGATCTCTAGTGCACTCTTAGACTGAATAATGTTAATGGCATTGTCTTTAATGGTATAAAGTTTCCTCCAGTAAAAGTTTGTGAAAAGGCTAATATCCTTATATGTACTTTGATCATTTGGCAGGGGTGGGGTGGAAGCAACCAATAAGAGAACTCTTTTCTGCAAATGTTATACTGAAACCTTTTCTGTAATGTCATAATGACCAGTAAATATTTAACAGAACAGCATCTCACTTCCACAGATTGAGTGACGCCACCTCCCATATTTCTTGTTCATTTTGAAATGCTGAAAACATCTCTGTCATCTTTTTCATTGGCAGCTTTTATCAGATAGCTCAAAAATTATAGAGAACCACCCATCACTGTTACCTGTTTGTTGATTCCAACCATATTCTCAGAGTAAATTTAGGCATCATGAATAACACTCAAATGAGACACACAATCAGTAGCTTGTAGTTTCCAGTAGAGTCTTTTATTTTTCTTCTCAAAAGATACGTTCTACTTTCTGATTTTTCTGTTCAGTTATGAAACTGAGGCTGCTTGCCTCTTATACATTCACTTTATATCAATAAGAGTTTTAATAGTGTAGAGATTCAATTTGAAAGAGAAATGCTTTTGCAGTGTACCTTGATGAGAGAGAGGGACTACATATGTTAACTCATCTATTGTTTTCATGAGCATTTAGGGAAGTAATAAATGAAAATTGGGAAGAATTTTTTAGTTGTATAGGGGATTTGGATTTCAGATTTCATGTGCGTTTGACATTATGAGTGTGATAATGGATTTCAGTAGTTTAATGTGAATTCTGTGATTACCATGCTTAACTTTAAAAAGGGCTACCTAGTCTAGATGGATGGTCCTGTAATCTGTAAATAAAGGTAAATAAATCATTCTGTTGATGATGTCATTTTTATATCAACTTGCTTGTATGCTACGGTAAAATTATACTTCTAAACCATGTCTGAGTTGTTGATGTTTACAGTCTAGCTGGTAGAAAGTGTAAGTGAAGAGAAACAGAATACAAAGCAGAATTATGAAAAATATACTAAAAAGCCTTACAGATAGGGATCCTAACTTCAAAAGTTGGAACCTAAGTTTTCCTATCATTCAGGTTTTTTTCTACATTCTTACTTGTGAAGTCGAATTGGCTAAATTCACTTTGACTATTGATGAGGGGTAAGCATGCATACATAAAGACAGTAAAAACTTACCAGTTTTTTATTATCTGATGACAGCATTCTCAACAAATAAGAAAGTTGTGTGCACTAAGTTGTGTGCTTAGTTACTTCCAGGAGTAATGATTGGTCATATAATCCTGTGGAAGTAGAAACATTTCAGGAATAGAGAATTATATCTTTAAAGTGAATTTTAAACTGTAGTGTTGTCCGTGTGTTTTCAAAAGTACTGAGAGCTGTGGCCTGTGACTGGACTAAGCCTTGATGTGCAAAGGAATTCGCAATACTGAAACCTGCCTGAGCTGTGAGTTAAGTGCCTTTATACAAAGCATAGCAAGAGAAATGTATCCAAAATGGTAATTCAGTGACACTGTTAAAATGGACAAGGAACCTTATAGATTCATAATGAGGAGATGTTTAGGAGAAACACTACAATTCATATCCCCTTTCAAAATTCGTTAACTATATTAATCCTTCCAAGAGGGTATGTGTAGAAATTTCATGTTGAATCTGATCCATTTTGTACAAATAAATACCCCATATATCCTCATAAATGTCTTACCCGTTAGAATCTGGAAGCTCTGTCTTACTCTTGCAAATATGATTTCTACACATCCAAGCCTCTTGAGCAGTGAAAATGCAAAGAAGGACACTCACACCAGAGCAACCAATGACATCTTGGTGAGAAACTACATGCCATTATCTGGGTTGGTTACCTGCATGTTTCAGCCTGGATTGGTCACTGTCAGATATCAAATAATGTAGACATTTGAACTGGAGTCTTCCACATGTTGGGATAATAAAATAACCATTGACTCATCAAGACACCCACAACAGTCTAAAACTTTTGTTCTTTGTAGTCTTTTACACAGGTTGAGACTTTTTGAGCATGTAACTAAAGCAATATAGTCTAAGGAACACCTTCCCAGAAAATCCTGTAACACCTGAAGCAGCTAAATGGCACTGCTGTTTTCCAGCAAAATCTCTTTCACATGCCCATGGAAACTTGTGGCTGTTTTGAGGCATAGGGATTTTTCACATTCAGCAACATAAGCGGTCTGTGAATAACACGGGTGACTGAAGAGGATATTTGGAGCTGCCTCCTAATTATATGGTTCTCCAGAATTCCCTCAGTTTCACAAAAGAGAACTATTTGTGTTCTGTTGATAAAAGATCATGCAGTATGTTTACTTTTTGTTTAATTAAGGTTACATTTACAGGCTTGGCTAAGCAAAATGAGAACCATTAAGAGAACCACAAGACCATGCTGAGATGGTCTTTGACCTGAAGACTTCTCAGTTGTGTCCCAGTTCCACAACAGGTCAGGGTATGAGCATGCACTGTTCTCATAATTTTCCTTTCTGTGCTTCCTGCTCACATTTCTTCTTTTCTATGCAAAGGAAACCCAGGCACACAAGTCCAGAGCAAGTGGTAATATGGCCCAATAGCCTTCTTGATACAGACATTAGCAGCCTGGGTGGCTACTTAGAGTCTTGCAGAAAGAAGCTCTACTTTTGTTAATGCAGTCTGATTTACCCTGTAAGAAGCAGTTCTGTAAGCACTTAGTATTGACATAAAGCTTTCTCCTGGAAGCCATCCCCACTTGACCTCAATAAGCCTGTGGAAATCATTTTCCTCAATATATACTTGTAGGCTAACACCAGAAATTCATTCTGTAATAAATACCTTAATAGCTAACTATCTGCTAACTATTTCCTGCTTCACAAACCTGATCTCCTTCTACAACAGGGCGACCTGCTAATTGGATGAGGAAAAGGCTGTGGATGTTGTTTACCTTGACTTCAGTAAGGCCTTTGACAGCGTTTCCCACAGCATTCTCCTGGCAAAACTGGCTGCTCGTGGCTTGGATGGGCACACTCTTTGCTGGGTAAAAAAACTGGCTGGATGGCTGGGCCCAAAGAGTTGTGGTGAAAGGAGCTAAATCCGGTTGGCGGCCAGTCACGAGTGGTGTCCTCCAGGGCTCGGTTTGGGCGCCACTCCTGTTTAAATCTTTATTGATGATCTAGACGAAGGGATAGAGTGCACCCTCAGTAAGTTTGCAGATGACACCAAGTTGGGTGGGAGTGTTGATCTGCTCAAGGGCAGGGAGGCTCTGCAGAGAGATCTGGACAGGCTGGAGCGATGGGCTAAGGCCAACTGTAGGAGTTTCAATAAGGCCAAATGCCGGGTGCTGCACTTCGGCCACAACAACCCCCAGCAGTGCTACAGGCTTGGGGAGGAGTGGCTGGAGAGCTGCCAGTCAGAGAGGGACCTGGGGGTGTTGATTGACAGCCAGCTGAACATGAGCCAGCAGTGTGCCCAGGTGGCCAAGAAGGCCAATGGCATCCTGGCTTGCATCAGAAATAACGTGGCCAGCAGGTATAGGGAAATGATCTTACCCCTGTACTCGGCACTGGTGAGGCCGCACCTTGATTATTGTGTTCAGTTTTGGTTCCCTCACTACAAAAAGGACATTGAATTACTCGAGCATGTCCAGAGAAGGGCAACGAAGCTGGTGAAGGGTCTGGAGCACATGTGGTACGAGGAGCGGCTGAGGGAACTGGGGTTGTTTAGTCTGGAGAAGATGAGGCTGAGGGGAGACCTCATCGCCCTCTACAACTACCTGAAAGGAGGTTGCAGAGAGCTGGGGATGAGTCTCTTCAACCAAGTAACAAGCGATAGAACAAGAGGTAATGGCCTCAAGTTGTGCCAGGGAAGGTTTAGACTAGATGTTAGGAAGTATTTATTTACAGAACAGGTTGTTAGGTGTTGGAATGGGCTGCCCAGGGCAGTGGTGGAGTCCCCATCCCTGGAGGTGTTTAAGAGTCGGGTCGACATCGTGCTGAGGGATATGGTGTAGTTGGGATCTGTCAGTGTTACATTAATGGTTGGACTAGATGATCTTCAAGGTCTTTTCCAACCTAGACAATTCTATGATTCTGTGATTCTATTTCCCAGTCTGACTTCCTGCAGAAGATTTCCTTAAGAAATGGCTACAGAACCAAGTACCTCCTCTGTATTTGTGAGTACTGGCTCCCATTTTAACCTCTATGTGAATCGGTCTCTGTTCAGTGTGGTAAAACGATCTTCACTCTCTTCATTCACACTTGCTTCTCTAAGAAATTTTTATATATCTTTGCTATTTCAGTCACTATTTCTTCAGCTATTTCTTATAGCTTGTTCAGAATTCAATGGCATGCATGCCATAGTACACAACATATTGTGTGAAAGTTCTCTACAATACAGTCTGTTCCTTTTAAAGTATGTGCCATAATTTTTCATTATAGATCCTGTCAAAACTAAGATAGACAATATACTGTTTGATAAAACATCTTATTTCAAAACATACAAGAATATACAGTTAAAGCCAATGTAAATGGGTCTTGAGGAAGTAGCATTTCCTCCTCATGTTAAGAAGGAGTCAATGTTTTGATATATTTTTGGCAATGAGTTCTAAAAACTAGACCATGAGTGCTAAAGAGCTTGTCAGTTTGGGAGCTAATCCATATGCCAAGGAAGCATTAAACAAATATGTAGCTACTCACTTCAGGGAATGACCAGATATGAAAAAACTTTCACAAGGAAATCAAGCCCAACTACTGGTAAGTGTAAGGTGAAATTTTAAATCACTTTTGACAAGGTGGTAAAGCAGACATGGTCTTAGTGTAACTGCAGTATAATGTGCATGATTAACTTATTGTGGACCAGTTCCCTGGCAGCAGGATTTTACACAGACTGTATTATAGAAATAAACAATCATTGAGAGAAAACATGTAACTCAAAGGCAGAGGCATGCAGAAATTTAAAAAAAAAAAAGTTTGGAAAAAGTGAACAAGCAGTGATTTAATTTTCTAATCACAGGCCTTGGCAGTGTGCTGTTTCCACTTAAAGCCATAGGTCTGTCTTCCCTACTGGAAAATAAGTAGAAGAGCTCAACTATTTCCAAATATACTGTTCAACAGCGAAACTTTTCTCTTCTGCATGGCTGCTGTATTTATTTAAACCTTTAATAGAATCTTAGGTACAGCTCTTCCTAAGTTTTTTGATCAGACTGAATTCTTCACTTCTACCAGTGGATGATACAGTCTCTTAACATATCTAAAGCTCAAATGATCAAAGTGGGGAAAAAAGCCATCTCCTCCTGCTGTTGCTTTCAGTTTTCTCATGCATAGTTAAAACAGTGTATTGAGAAGTAATATTCTACAGGGATGGATGCAGAACTAGCCCCTGCGGTCTCACCAGAGTTTAATGGGTGGTCTGATACTAACAGCATCAGTTTCTGCCATCTGTTCATAAGGGGTCCACTGGCTGTTCAGTGGGCCCCTTTGTTAGTGATGCTAAAAGGAATTTGGATGGATAAAAGTGAATTGTGTGAATACCCACCCCCCCACACCCCTCCCCAGCAAAACCATCAGTGCAGTAAATAACTGAAGATAGGAAAAAAACAAAAATTAGAGCAATAAAATTATTTAAATACTTAAAGGACTAGTTCCATTTTCTCAGCTCTCTTGATTTAAAGAGCTACATGCCAAGTGCTGTAGTAGAGAAAATGTACTTACTCCCTACAAATAAATGGTCCAATAAATTTAGACATGTTTATATAAAACCAATCCTACTTTCACAAATATGTTGTTTTATTTCATAAGTAGTTTAAGAAACATCTGTATAGTTTGAAGAAGCGTATTATCACTTTTAGTTTGTTTTGAACTAATGGTCTTGTGTGTGTCTTTTTCTGTCTAATTTCTGATATATATTTTGTTGTACTATTCCTGATGCCAAACAAGATGGGGGAAAATTATAATACCAGATGATATAAAAGAACCAGTGATAAAACTAAGTGCACATTTATGCTTGTATAAGAGTATACTTGTATGAAAAGCTAATAAGAAAAAAATGTATACAAGAAAAAACATAGTTGTTTAAATATTTATTTTAGAAGCACAATATGGTTGAAAAAATATTTATTTTAAATTCAAATAAATATTTGTACTTACTATGTAGCAATATTTGCCTAGATACAATTTTTTAGAAATGCATTTCAGGAGAGTTCTGCAGGGTATTAAATACAGACATGAAGCATAGATAAGGATTAAAGCCAATCAAAAGCTAAGCATAACAAAAATCAGGGATATTTACACAGATTGTTAATTATCTGACTGTTTAAACATGAATTCTCTGAAGAACAGTCAGCATTAAAGGCATCCCTAAGAAATGTGTCTACAGGAAGGAAAGGCTTTTTACTCTAAAAGTGTTTATTTGGATGTTCTAATTAGCCATTTAAGCATACTTTAGTTTGAAAGCAGCTACAAATTATATTGTTATCAATAAGAACATGCTTTTTCAACAATGACCTTCATTGCTTCCACTTTTTCTTTTCTAATTAGAGTCTAGGGAAACATCTATTCCAGACCAGTTTCCACATCAGTACTGAAGCAAAGTTAAATTGTTTTCAGCTCTCTTTGCAAGAGCTGAACAAGCTCTAGGCTACCGTCTTGCTCCCCCTTCCTGCTTTCATTTATGTCATACTTAATTCCAGCTTATCTTGTCTTCCAGCAATTAAGAATTATATTAGGAAAGTTTGCATGGAAAACTGTGAGTTAGAGTTGAGTAGAAAGATATGTTCAGTTATTGTTTATTCTCATGAGCAAAGTGCTCACTGTACTGAGCTTAAAAGAGGATTTCATGGTGATCTTATATCTGAAATGTATCTGGGTTCAAACTGGCCATCATTTACTCTACAAGTACCTATGGACATGCAAGTACACCTATTGAGTGCCCTGAGTACAGAGATGAAATGTAAAGAGGAAAAACTGCTCATAGGAATAAGGATATAAAGGACTCTACCCTTCCACTGTAAAATTCTGCTTTGGAAAGAGAGGCCATTCATCAAGGGTTAGAATGAGTTTACTCTTCCATTGCATAAAGGATCTGTGATGCCATGAGTCTGACCAGAAATGAAATAACTTAGTTCACAGAGTGATGTAGTTAGATGTATTGGGTTTGTGTGGCAAGGTTTCAGCAGCAGGGGGACCTCAGAGGTGGCCTCTGTAAGAAGACACCAGGAGCAGCCTCCATGTCAGACGGAGACAGTTCCAGTTGGTTCCAAAACATCCGCTGCTGGCCAAAGCTAAGCCTGTCAGCAATTGTGGTGGCACCTTGGGGAAAACATGTATGAGAAAGGATAAAAAACTCTGTACAGTGGCTGTGAGAGAGAGGAGTTAGAAAAATGTGAGAGGAACAGCCCTGCAGACACCACAGTCAGTGAAGAAGAGGAGGAGGTGCTCCAGGAACCGGAGCAGAGATTCCTCTGCAGCCTGTGGAGAGACCATGGTTGTCCCCATGCAGCCTGTGGAGGACCCTATGCCAGAGCAGGTGGACTTGCCCTGAAGGAAGTTACAGTTTATGGAGTGACCATGTAGGAGCAGGCTCCTAGCAAGAGCTGTGGCCATGGAAAGGAACCCACATGGAGCAGGTGTTCTGGTAGGAACTGTGGCACATGGACCCACACTGGAGCAGTCTCTTCCTGAAGGTTTGTACCTCATGGAAAGGACCCGGGCTGGAACAGATCTTGAAGAGCTGCAGTCTGTAAGAAGAACACACAATGCAGTAGTTCATGAAGGACTGTATCCTGTGGGAGGGACTCCACACTGGAGCAGGGGAAGACTGTGAGGAGGGAGTGGCAGAGATGAAGTGCTGTGAACTGACAACAACCCCCATTCTACATCTCCCCTGGACTGCTAGTAGAGCAGGGAAGAGGTAGAAGACCTGGGAACAAAGGAGTGAAGCTGAGGCTGGGAAGAAAGAGTGGCGTGGGGGGAAAGTGTTTTTAGTTTTGTTCTTGTTTCTCTCTATCTTACTTTAAATTTTTTATTTTTTATTTAAATTGGGAATAAACTAAATTAATCTTAAGCAAGTCAGGTCTGTTTTGTCTGCAATGGTGACTGGTGAGTGATCTCCCTGTCCTTATCACAACCCATGACCCTTTCCATCTGATTTTCTCCCCCTGTCCTGCTGAGGAGGGGGAGTGAGAGAGCACCTTGGTGGGCACCTAGCAGTCAGCCAAGGTCAATCCACCACAGAAGTTTACACTTTTGTCACATCAGATGAGTCTCTTCTCCCTCTTCCCAGTTCTGCTGTATTATCTGCCAGATGATGGGGTGGGTGGTATTGATTTCCCTAATGTGCTAATCCAGTCTCTGTCAGTGTCCTTCAAAGCTGATGTCTCTCTCATGCTATGACCGTAAACCACAGACATCCCATGCTTCGACATGGGAAAGTCATTCACATAAACTCTTCTGAAATTGCAAGCTTATTTCTCATCAGTGAGCAAGGATTTTTTTTAGATTAAGTTCCATGTTTAATATTTACATCCAGTTTATTCTGATTTATCTGCAAACAATCACCCAAGACTTTGCACATTCATTTTTCAGGGGGATATCAGTGAATTGCTTATGTAGATTTTTCGCATCTAGAGTTGCAGGTTTTGCAGCCACAAGTTCACATTTTAAAATGTGCCCCTACTAGTACAAATTATACAGTGTTAGCATTAGCTGAAATTTCAAGGCAAAATGATATATGTAATAGCTAAGATTTTAGAAAATGACACAAGCTATAATGGAATTTATAGTATATCAGAAAGTAATGTTGATAACATAAAAGTTAGCAAATGGTTTAGAGAAAGATCCCGATACATCTTGTGTGTATGATGGTAAACTGAAATTTGCATGTAAAGGGCAAAAAATAAAAAATTATAGATTCCAGTGGTATGAAGTGCACCTAATATAGCACTTAGCAGAAGCAGTAGTAACACTTGTAAATTTGAATGTTGGTGAAAAAACAAACTAGAGTATGTACTCTAAAGGCCCTGAAAATAGTATCTCTTTTTTTTTTTTTTTTTCAAACAGTATTTGGCATAGGAATGGTTTCAAGATAAGAGAGGTGATGATTGCTTAGTTATAAAACTTTGCCTAATTGTTCAAAATGTACACAGAGTACCTAAATCACAAGGTACAAGCCTGCAAAGGCTGCTATATGTACAAAAAAGTGCAAGGAAAGATGATGCAACCACACTAATGATGAAAAAGGAACTGCAAATGATAACAGCATGAACATTTACCACAGGCACACTGTCAGGGAGTAGTTTATGAAAACTGTTAGTCTACTGCTCTCTACTCTTACACTCCATTTCACTATACTATGAGGTGTACTGGTTTTGGCTGGGATAGAGTTAATTTTCTTCATGGTAGCTTTTATAAAGCTATGTTTTGGATTTGTGACCAAAACAGTGTTGATAACACACTGATGTTTTAGCTATTGCTGAATGGTGCTTACACATCAAGGCCTTTTTTTTCTGCCTCTCACAACTGCCCTGCCAATGAGTAAGCTGGGGGTACACAAGAATCTGAGAGGGGACACAGCTGGGACAGCTGACTCCAGCTGACCAGAAGAATGTTCCAGACTATATGATGTCATGCTCAGCAAAAAAATCTGCAGGGAAGAAGGATCAAGGGGGATGTCTGGAGTTATGGCATTTGTCTTCCCAAGTAAGCATTTTTCATGATGGAGCCCTGCTCTCCTGGAAATAGCTGAACAGCTGTCAGCCAACAGGGAGTAGTGAATTAATTCCTTATTTTGCATTGGTTTACCTATTAAACTGTCTTTACCTCAACCCACAAGTTTTCTCAATTTTACCCTTCTGATTCACTCCCCCACCCCATGGTGGGGGGGAGTGAACAAGCAGCTCAGTGGTGCTGAGCTGCCGGCCAAGATTAACCTACAACAGTGAGGAAATGAGAAATTTTAAGAAGTGTTCCTCTGCCTGAGGGAGCTGGATGTGTGTCAGCTCACACTCTGTGTACTTGCTGTGGTTTCCAGGTAGAATTGGTTTTGAGACTTGGCCTTGCCCTCCTTATTTAGTAGTGTAAACTTAGACTATGAGTATCTTATGCAGTTACTATTGTAACTAGAGTTAGAGTTTTTCCATCCGTATTGTATTATCTATATTTCTATAGTGTATGGTGCATTTTAGAAAATACAGTAAAGAATGAGTACCCTAGTTTGCTGATTTATGAAAATAAAAATATATTTTTATCATTAAAACATAGGATATGTTTTCTAATACTTTGATGGGATGAAAGTGTGATTGTATTTCAGTTATGGAATCTGATTGTGTTGTTGGAAATATTCAAGGATTAAAAAATACCATTGGTTTTTCTCCTTATAACTTTGGTAAGACTGTATAAGCAATAAAACTCTCTGTCATGAACGTAAGAAACTCCTGCAAAACAGCTTAAGGTCTGCTGCCTCAAGTAGATAAATCTAAGTTCTTGAGATACTGCTTAAAGCCTTCTGTTTTCAAGATGGTGACTTTACTACCTTTGGCCATTTTTATGGTCTTTGGAGAGCAGTCCTCAAGTGTGTGTTATTGAATGTGAGTACCTTTGCATAGCTATTAGTAATCTGAACATTTTGCAGAACTGACTTGCTTATAGCCAAAGTTGTTGCTTTTGAAGTGATTACATCTACAAATCCAACCCATGCAACAGTCAGACATAGGAGTGTGAGTTTGTCAAAGACAGATTACTATCAACAATTAGAAACATTCATTTTGATACTATGGGGTACAATAAGTGTGATGAACTGAAAATGGCTGTGTGCTTATTAAAAATATTCATGATCATGTAAAATGTACCTTTTCAGATATTTCATAATGTCTTTTGTTGGGAGTAGTCAAATAGGTACTTAGTTCATTCTCTTTAGAAGATGTACTAAATCAGTAGTACAAGGAAGACATGGATCTGTTGGAGCGTGTCTAGAGGAGGGCCACAAAAATGATCAGAGGTCTGGAACGCCTCTCCTATCAAGAAAGGCTGAGGGAGCTGAGTTTGTTCAGCCTGGAGAAAAGAAGGATCTGGAGAGACCTTATTGAAGTCGTTCAGCGTATAAAGTGGGAAGGAAGAAAGATGGAGACAGTCTTTTTACCAGGGCCTGTAGTGGTATGACAAGGGATAAAATTTTTGGTTCTTGTTTAATTCAGAATGCACATCATAAAGGTAAAGTTTTTGGCATGGGAACTAGGGTTCAACATCCTTAACAAATCTAAAATTTACAACTTAATAAAATCTAGTTTGTCAATCATGGCTGCTCTTCAGGCAACCTTTGCTAAATACGATGGATATATCGTTTCTCATCTAGATGACTGGGAATTACATGCTAATTCTTAAACAATCATTAAATACCTAAATACTCAATTAGTGCTACATCTAGGATGTCTGTAACTACAGGCATTTGTAAAAAAAAGTACAAGGATTATTGCTATGATATGTAGATGAAATGCACATGTTATTGATCATAACACTGGATAAGTTACAGCTGACAAGAAAGATGTTATTTATAATTATATATTTTATAGTGCTAGACATAAAACTAGCTAACAATAGTAGCTATAGCTTTCAACATAGACTAATAATGCAGATAATAGAAATATGCATTTTTACTTTTTATCCCAGCTTTTTCAAATATTTGAGAACTGGTTTTTAACTTCCAAAGGTCAGTTTTGTAAGAACCTTAATGACTGCTATATGTATGATTTGCAGGAATGCTTCTTTCCTTTTGATGTATCAGTTTGTTTATAACATTGTGATTATGATTTGACCATTTAACTACAAAAAAATATCAATTTGTGTTTTGAGAATAAGAAGCTGATGGTTCTTTGCAATGAGATCACCTTAAGAAAAGCTCCATAATTTCAGCATTACAGAAATATGATTAATTTACCTTCTTTCCTATCAACAAGAGTTTTAAGAATGGATATCTGTTGTGGCATTTTCTGTAGATATATCAGTCTTTCTGTCAGAAAGATTGACTAACCTTATGTCTTAAGTGCAATTTGAACTCAAAGGACAATGCACCAAGGACAAATTTCTTAAGATAAGCAAATAATCAAAAACCTCTGAAACAATCATTTATTTTCCAAAAAATAAAGCAAATACTCCAAATATGGAATAAATGTTTCAGAGCTATGTAAGCTTTCTTAAAAATTGTTGCTGATTTTGATGCCTTTTATGTATTTTTAGATAGAAATAGCATACAACAGTTTCTGATCTTCCCAAGATGATGTCTACTTATTATCCAGAATTCTTGTCCCTTTGACAGTTTACTGTCTTCATACTGTATGTGTCACAGGCAAAATGATGTTAACCATGTTCCCAAATCTTAGTATTGTTCTTCTGAAGAGCAAAATGTCAGCAGTAGATTAATCAAGCCCTGTTTTCTTTTACTTCCCCCCGCCCCCTCCCCGAGGTAAAGAATATTTGTAAATTACTTAATGTGGAGATTCCAGTTTTTATATAGTGTGGTTAGCCCCTGCCGGGGTCTGAGACCACGCGGCCACTGCCCCTCCCCCACAAAGGGAGTGAAATACAAAGCCCCGAGACTGAGATAAGGAGAGGTTTAATACAACAGTGCAACAGCAACACAACAAACAATAACAATAAGAATAATAGTGATAACAATGAACACAGCAAAGTATATACCGATACAACAAAGAGAGAACCGGCTGCGCCAACCCACGCGATCACCGATTCTTCCCACGCTCGCGCCAGGATGTGACGTCAGCATGGTATATGAATAACCCGGCTAGAGCTTCCCCCCCACTGCTGGGGAAACTTAACCCTATCCTGGCTAAACCAGGACATATAGTTTTGTAAAGTTCCTTTATTTCTCATTACCCCATTTTATGGGTGCCTCTCTGCATCCCCACTACTCTTGCTATATATTGAAAAATGAATCCTGTGGTTTTTATTTGCAGAACTGCAATGTTAAAAAAATTGGGGTTTTATTCCTCCTGTTGCTCAACAACAGTGGTTCCAAACTCCAGTCTAAGAATAATAGCTGCTTGTATCAGCTTACAGACTGTAATGTCTCACTGCCCATTAAGAAGAGTATTTCACAAATATACCACCAGACAAAGGTCTTTGAGTTCCTGCAAACAACATATACTTTATAGCTCTGCTGAAAATGTTAATAATGGGAAAACATATAAGCATCTTGACCATTATTCTGTTCTCTGGATTTGGATAGTTTTAAATTTCTAGTACACATTTCAATACCCTAGAAAGTTATCTGCATCAAATATTCAAAAGCTGCTTCCACTGTGCATCTATGTGAGTTCTTTTATTTGCAGTCTTCATAAATGATCCATAGGAGAGGGAAAAAGAACATAAATGAACAAATAATACTAAGGGCTCTACTGTGGGTAAAACTGCCAAGGACAGGCTTTTAGATAACCTATGAGTCCAATAGACATGTGTTAATTGCTTGACACCTGAGTAACAAGGGAACTATTGAAAGCACTTCTTAGATATTAGTGGGATTTAACCTCATTTTCCTAGGTGGTTAAGCTCTGTTCTTGTTCTGTTCTTATTCTCTTTTACCCAGGTTTTACAGCACTCATCAGAACAGCTGAATGCCCTTCAGTAGGACTGCAACATGGCTAAGAAATCATCTGAAATTTATCTTCTTTTTTCTCTTTCCAGGTGGAGAAATGGCTAATTTGAACGAATACTATTGCTTTATGTAAGTTTGTTGCTGTGGATTTCCAGTAAAACAAAAAACAACCAAACCAAACCGAATCAAACCAAACAACCAACCAAACAACAACAACAAAAAACCTTTATAGAAAGATGTTTTCTGTTTGGAGAAGTTGAATTCTGTTAAGGATTTTTGTCTTTGTTGCTGTACTGAGTCTGGCTGAGCTGGAATTGGTTTTCCCCTATAGCAGCCCTCATGGTGCTGTGTTTTATGTTGGGAGCTGGCAGGGTGTTGATAGCACACTGGTGTTGTGGCTACTGCTGAGTGGTGCTTACACAGCACCAAGGCTCTTTCCGACATTTCCCCCCCCACAGTGGGACGGGGTGGGCAAGGTCTTGGGAGGGGACACAACCAGGACAGCTGACCCGAACTGACCAAAGGGATATTCCATACCATATGATGTCGGCTCAAGTATAAAGCTGGGAAAAAGGAGGAAAGGCGGGGGGGGGGGGTCACCCTTGGTCCTCCGAGGCAACCACTACGCGTATTGGAGCCCTGCTTCCTGAGAAGGCCCGACATTGCCTGTTAATGGGAAGTAGAGAATAAATCTGTTTTCTTTTTTTTGCTTCCGCACACGGACATTTGCTTCGCTTTGCTTATATTAAAACTGCTTTTGTTTTACCCACAAGGGTCGGGGTTTTTTCCTATCTTATTTTCTTTCCCCTCTTTGCCCTGTTGAGAAAAAAAGGGGAAGTGGGGGAAAGTGATAAAGTGACTTGGTGGGTACCTGGCATTTAGCCAAGGTCAAACAACCTCAGTTGCAGTTCATTCTATGTTCTCAGATGGTCCTCAAGAACCTTCAGTCAAACTTTAGTTTTCTTGCATATGTTTATTTATATTATAGGAGAAACTTTGTCAACAAGAGACCTGTAAATGGTCTTATCCACGTGCTCACCAAGTGCAGATTTAGTACAAGACTTTGAACATAGTTCTATCTCCTGTAGTATGACAATTTAAAGAGCTATAGATCCTTCTGATGATTTCATGATATCCAGGAATACTGCAAAACCAAGAAGTTCTGCTGATGCTCTGTGAGAGCTTAGGCAGTGCTAATATAGTCTTCTTGCTAGCTACTTTACCTACTGAGAACAGTACTTTGAGAAGAAGAGTAGGACAGTCTGGGAAGAATCCTGTGTTCAAATGGATACGTAATTTAGGTATCTAACGAGGTATGTTAAGACTAAATACCTCAGGGTCCAGTGTAGGTATATCCTTAAGAAGAAGTGAGGAAGTTCTGATCATTTGCAATCTGTGTTGACCTACATGTTAAACTAAAGCCTCAAAGAGCCTCAAATTCTTCAACATGATTTCCAGTGCTCTCGCCTGTTCAGATTTAATCAATAATTACTTTGAGGAGGGGGTTATATGAATAGATTTCTTCCAATCATTTGGTCTCTCATGGTTTAATGATGTGATGATATGTGATGTGGTACAAAAGGAGCTTGTTTTACATGACCTGATGAGCTCTGCTGCTATAAACCACTGTCAATACAGTAAACTTATAATAAGCAAACCTCTGAAAATCAGCACAAGTTATGAAATAAATGCAATTTAAGAGTGAAAAATCAAGGTATTAAAAAAAGGATATTAAAAAATTGAACACATTAAACAATATTTAAGGTAAAATGGAAAAAAATATGAACACATTATTTCATTATCTTTAAAGACCTTTTCTTTCACATAACTTTTCCTTGTTTTCTGAGCAGCCTGGCAAAATGAGAAATTAAACTGTATAATTGTAACATTTTTACTACATAATAAGTATTGAAATTCATAAATTGGTGTGGAGAAAGCTGCCTGACTGATGTCTACAGCTGACCATTTATTTCCCAGGTTAGATTACAGGAATCTAACGTGTATAGGAATATCTAATGTGTATTCCTTTCTTCATTATATGTTTATCTTCTTAGCCACTTTATATTTTTTTTCTCACAAGTCACAGTTCATAAAACAAATATTTAAACTGAGGAAAAGAATTCTGTTAAATATCCTGACAACCAATAATCCACTTGCACAGTTTCAATGCGCAGTTAAAGGAAATCAGTTTTCTCATGTTTTATGATCAGGCATTCCTCCTGGCAAAGGTACTTTAAGAAAATATTTCAGTGGATTAACATTGGAATAAGATATTACTTACGCAAAATGGAGCCAAGATATATCAGTCTAAATGTGTGTTTAAGTGTGTATTCATATGTGTATGCCAATGATAAGGCAAATGACAAGGTGTCTTTTACATCTTTCATGTATGCAACAATTTTGTTCCTTTTACATGAGCAAAGTTTATAAAACAAACTGAGGAAGTCAAAGAGTTTTTGATGGTAGGGCATCTGAGTCCACAGTCTCCCTGTTCATCAATAAGTAAATGATAATTCTCCATCTAATCTTTTAATCTCATCAACGTGTAAATCTTAAAACCAAATTTTAAAAATCACATCTAGGAAGATAAACAGAAATAATTTTCAGGGTAATTTCTGCAGTCTTTTTGAAATACAAACAGTCTCACCAAAACAGGTACCACCACCTCAAGACTATCTTTTAAAACCTTCCAATTATTCTCAAGGAAGTTTACTATTTTAAGAGAAAGGGGCAGAATGTTAGAGTTTATGTCTTTTAAAAAATATTAAGATATTAGAGATATTAAAGATACTGAACTCAGTGTGGCCATAATCTACTGCTGAAAATATGCTGATAAGGATTTTTAGGTATTGTTAGTTCTCTCAGTGATTTCATGTAGATAATTTAGAAGGATAGGGAGAAAACATCTCTGTTTACACAGAATGCACATATGAAAAATTAAGTGGTAGAAGTACACTTCCTGTACAGTCTGCTCTGGTGCTTTCCTTCTTAAAGGACATGAACAACTGTAATCCATCATTCTCAGCCCTAACCTGGTATTTCAGACAACACCATCTCTGTGGATCACTTCTGGAAATGGGACTCAGGCACTTTTGAGGATCTATTCTGAGCCCATTAATGTCTATTTTTGTTTTAAGATGAGAACATCACCTTTGGGATTCCTGAGGAAAAGTCTGGGTTTCTGATCTCTCCCCATAGATATTGGAGGTGGATGCAGACATTCTTGTGCCGAAAAGGGACAAAAACTCCCTATATACATGTATGACTTAGAGCTGTGTGCCTTTCACATGAGACAAAATTATTGCTGGCAGTTGCAAGACTGTATATTTACATGGGCTGAACTTTAAAGTTCAGAAACAATAAAGGAAGGGATGACAGTCAATATATAGGGAAGAGAGTATTACACAATTTATTGAAGGTGACGGCAAGAAACTAAACATTGACCTTGGTAAAAGTTGCAATGGATTTATAGGTATCATTTGATTGTCTATTCTATATTTTAACAGAAATTTGTCAAAAACACATTTTACAGTTTGATCTTTGTATAAGATACATTAGGACTATATAAGGTACAGGTTACAAAGGTGAAAATTATAAGAGCAAGGCAAGAACACAATTGCAAACAAGACAGAAATGTTACCAGAAAAGTTGGAGTCTTATTTCCATTGCTCAGAAGAACAAAGATCAAATCTCCCCCTGAATCCCCACCCAGAGAAAGGGAACAAACCACTCCACAGTTGTACAAATTCTCTATTGTGTAGTGCCAGGTGAAGTGGAGCAATAAAGTCACACAGCTTTAACTGTTCCTGCACAGATTCTGATACACAAGAGAAGATAGCTTTCCCTCACCATATTCATGTGTAATCTCTGTATAATAACTGAAATAATTATTTTTCCCCATGTGTCAGAGTGGCACTTCATTGTTATTTTCCAAGGAGTGCAGCAGTAGGTCATAATTTAAAAATAGTAGACTTTTCAACTTAAAAAAAAAAAAAATCAAACCAAATATTTGCATTTTGGGCCTCAAAAAATATTATTACAACACCATAGAGATGAAAATGATCCTTTTACCATGGTTATTCCCTGAGCTTCTGTTTATTAATACCCACTGTTCTCACAAAATTGCTGTCAATGAACTTTATTCAGAATGACAAAGGTATCTGTGAAATGAGCCTCCAGCTGGAGAACTGAAGGATAGGATACAGTTACATTAAGGAAAAATTATTATATGTAGAGTTTGTGACATTGAGTGTCTTTTACTAAGATTGCTCAACACTTTCCATTCTAAGGCTTTGCTTTCAGTTATTTACAAGGTTACTAAACTTAAATTGTTTGAGTTTTTTTCATGCTAGTATCTGCCTCATGCTAAATTTAATTTATTTATTTTTCTTTGACATGTAAAAATGTGGCCACCCATTTCTGTAAGAAAATATACTATGAGAGCAGGGGCTGGGAATGTGGAAGTGGGGAGTGAACATTATTTGTTCTCATAAGAACTTTCCAAATTATGTTACCAATTACATGGTAATTTCCTAGTAGATGTTTTATAGTGGTTTATTAACTGTTAAAACTGTCAGAGATTTCATATAACCTGAGATTTTCTTTTCACTCCACCTCAGTATCTTGTATTGACCATCTCACTATCTCTTCTGCTTTCAGTAACTCTGCTTAGTTACAGGTACCCAGGAAAAAAGACAAGGGCAGAGGTGATGGAAACTGCCTGAAGATGGGTACTGAAGGGAACTAGTATCCCAGTAAGGAAGATGGAGAGAAGACAGGAAAATAGAGATGAGGAGGATCCCAGGAATCACACAGAGGGGGTTAATCTTAGTAAGTCATGTTTTTAAGAACTTTAACACACTTGCTGTTTTTCTATGAACTCAAATAAGACCAATCTTTCTTGAGTGTCCATGGTACTCCAGATATGGGCTTACTAATTTCTGTATATTTTAGAAGACATGTTTTCCTTTGTATATCTCTGTATATTACTCATAAGAACATGACATTGATAGCACATGTGCAGCTACAGCTTGGGTCTTTTTTTTAGGCAACTGTCTCTCATCCTTTTTGTTGGTAATTGAATACCTTTGCCTTTGAACTTTACCACTTTGACAGTGAAAAATTGACACCTTCTCTCCAAAAGTAGTTTTCTAACCAGTTTCACTCCAACCTTTAACAGTTTCCAGTTTCTTCTAAAAAATATTTCCTTTGGTTGTTTACTAGAATAACACTGAAGAGTGTCAAAAGCCTACAGTTTCTCATCTATATAAGTCTGTTAGCCTGGAATAGAAAGAAGCAATTAGATTAGTCTGACATGATTTGTTCTTGGCAAATCCGTATTGAAGATATATATATATATATTGTTTATCTTCCAGATGGTTTTCTAGTCTGCTTCCTCCCTTTCCTACTGCATGACAGCCTATTCCCAATTTCAGTTACTTCATAAACTTAAACAAGGAAGGTCTGCATATAGGACCTAAAGGTTCTGAGTATGTTGATGCTAATATGATGACATTTATTGGTATATTAACTTTTGCACTTCATTTTTGAAAATCTGGAATATTCCTTCAAAACACAAACAGAAGATTCTAAACTAAACAAAACAAGCGGTCACAATATAAGAAATGGAAAAAGTGAGATTCTTTGTCTTATCCTAATCTTCCTGTTCAAGCATAATCATACAAACATTAACATGGTGGTAAAATTATATTTTATGAGAATAAAATATAATTGTTTTATGACCATTCAGTATTCCAGGTATAGGTATACTCTTTACCCACAAAGGGTTATGTAGTGCAAAAGTATAAGGTAGTTTTTATAATCCTGACCCATTTTTTGACTTTTAATGAAAGTTTTCAAGACATAGATGCTCTTAGAACATGCTGCTGTGACCACCTTTAGTGGATCAGTTTGATGATACCAGCAAGGTGAAGTTATATGAAACCTACAGCACTGCTTGAGGTTCCAGTTGAGAATGTGAATTTTTATATAATCCCCTTCTATAAACAGTCTTTACTTCTTGTTATGTGTTTCTAATCTGTGCAATGTCTAGCACATTAGAGCTCTGGTTTCATGTAATGTGTTTGGGAACGACAATAAATCTATCATTATCATCATCAGACAAGAAATTTTTCAGTAGAGCTCTAAAAACATGTTGATTTAATTCATTTTGGTCTTGTTTTATGAAAAAAAATCTATGCTATGATTGAATCGATCTACTTGCTGTATTAACACAGCCACATGAAAGTCAATGATCTGATGCAATACAGAAGAGTGAACCATCTCCCTGTCAGCAGATGTACCTTACCGAAAAAACACTGAGTAACCAGCATTAGCCCCAATTTAAATAATTATTGCTTTCACATGTATCTTTTTTGTCAAGTAATTGTACATCAGCTGAAAATCACCTTTTTATCTCCGTTGATGTTGCTTTTCTGTTAAAAGATCATACATTAATAAAGGAAGCAATACAGACAATGATCTGGTAGAAAGAGGAAATGTGGACATGCTAACAATATTGCTTTTTGTTAAGACCAAGGAATGAGTTGAAAAAAATCACAACTGGCACAGTCTGTCATTTACAATTGTATGGCAGGTGCAAACATGCCAGACTGACTATTACGTAAAAAATGTGCAGCCCCCTTCTATGAGTGGTCAGTAGGCTTCCCTGAATCTTTATCAGAACAATACCCACAGATATCACTGAAATCACATTCAACTAAAAACTGAAAATAGTATTCAAATCACATAAAAAATTTCCTTTTAAAAAATGTATTCGCTGTTTAAAAAAGAGCAACGGAAGGATTTCTGTAAGTGACAACTGAATTCTAGGCAATCAGAGTTTAAGGACCCAGAATTGTACCCTCATTAATGTTTCATACTGAATTATTTTATAGATGTAAATTCAACATTTTAATTACTCACATTGCTTCACACCTTCCCCACTGTACAGCCTATATTTAAATTCCCAATGGTTTCTGTTCCCTCAGCTTCTCTTTTAATCTTCAAATATCTGCTGAATTCCGTGACTGTCCATTCTCAGAGATTGTTAACTTCTCGTGTCCACATCTTTTTAGCTAATCCTGTATGCATTTTTCAATTTTCCTCACATTTTTTGACTCCTGGTGTCCTATCTGTCATGATTTAACCCCAGCTGGCAACTAAGGCCCACCCAGCCTCTCGCTCACTCTCCCACAGTGGGATGGGGGAGAGAATTGAAAGAGTAAAAATGAGAAAACTCATGGGTTGAGATAAAGACAGTTTCATAGGTAAAACAAAAGCCACACACAAAAGCAAAGTAAAACAAGGAATTCGTTCACCACTTCACATCGGCAGAAAGGTGTTCAGCTACCTCCAGTAAGGCAGGGCTCCAGCATGCATAATGATTACTTGGGAAGACAAATGCCAACACTCCAGACATTACCCCTTTCCTTCTTGTTTCCTTGGTTTTATATGCTGAGCATGACATCATATAGTATGGAATATCCCTTTGGTCAGTTGGGGTCAGCTGTCCCGGCTGTGTCCCCTCCCAACTCCTCATGCACACCCAACCTCCTCGCTGGTGGGGTGGAGTGAGAGGCAGAAAAGGCCTTGACTCTGTGTAAGCACTGCTCAGCTGTACTGAAAACATCCCTGTGTTATCAACACTGTTTTCAGCACAAAGCCAAACCATAGCCCCATACTAGATACTGTGAAGAAAATTAACTCTATCCCAGCCAAAACCAGAACAACATCTCAGTGTCATCTCTACAGATTTCACTCACTTTCATCAGTCAAGCTTCTAAGCAGTCTCTGCCTTCGGCTGTAGTCATATCATGTACCTGCCTTATTGTAAATGCCGTTGTTAGGTTTCCCTTCTCTCCTTTCCTTCACTCCCAGATCTCCAGACAGCAGCGATGAAATAATAAACCTTACTTTCAAAGGCTCTATAGAACCTATAGCTTCCAGAAACACATCTCAATGACTGCAGATGTACCTACTGAACTAGATTCTGCCCTGTAAAATACATAGGCAAATGTGATCTGAGAGTTAGAGTGTCTCTGAAGCCCAATTTTCTTTCTGTGTCACCCTTGCTCCATAGCAGCAACTATTGTAGGAGGTATAGCTGCTTGTGAGTGCTAGGTCTGTTGGGTATGAGAAAATGTGACACCGCTTGTAAGACTGATGGGACAATAATGTTAATGTTGACATTCACTGCAAAAGGCTCCTGGGTGACACTGCTTTCCAGTTGTTATTTAGCATGCAAATGGTGGTGTTTGTCCCACTTGTCTCAATCTTCAAGCCAAGAACTGAAATGAAGCCAATGCTCTGCCCATTCCTTGTTTCCCTCTTCTCCCACAACCTAATGCCTGGTCACTTATGAAGTGGAATATGGTTGGGAACCACAGAAGTAGTTAGCTTTTCCAAGTCAGCCATCCAAAGAGAAAATATTCATTGTAAACAATCCACCCGGACACTCTAAAGAACTTTTAAAATATATTTTCATTAAGTTAGCAGGAAAATTTGGAGTCTAATGAAAGACTTAAGCATGAAATTGAACTTTTCTTTTTCATGAACTTATATTTAGAGCTATCCCTTTCTGATGTGAAACTGTGAATTGGGAGATAATTTGATGCAGTTTAACACCAGTTAGCTGCCACTTTTTCTCCTAGGATTGCTTGCACTTTGGAGAAAATTGTAAACACATTTTTTACAAACACAATGGAAAGCCTCTGTTCTTTATTGTGCTAGCCAATGAAGGTAACCCAATGAAACAAGGAAATACACAGATCTGACAGAAAGCATTTTTCCAGCAGCAACTAAGCAGTAAACAGAAGGACCTACCAGAAAAAAAACATAGAAACACACTATCTTTGCCATATTATCTAGCTGTTTTGGCATTGGCTCAGTCTGTTGTTCTTGGAGTCTTCAAGGAAATTGGTAAGTATTTAATCTATAACACCTCACTCAAAAAACCCCTGTCATCAGAGGAGGAGGATTATTTACAAAATAAGAAGGGAAATATGAAGTGCTTTAGCCCATAGATACGTCCTGGAATAGTGCCCAAAGTCAGTCAGAATGAAATTTTATAATTCTTCAGGAAATTCCATTTTCCCAAATATGTAACCCAAGTACCATAAAATACTAACATTTTTTAAGATGTAGTATGCACAACAGCTCTGTTAAAACAGTTTTTCAGCATTTCTTCAGACCTGAGTACAATGAACTCCTTCATAACTTCATACACTAATAGCTTTTTGTATTTTTAACTTCTGCATCTTTAGTCTCAAAAATTGTATACTTTCTTTATTTATTCCCTTGAAAATTAACTGAGAAGTATTAGTTGGTGATGTAGTAACTACAATGAGGCCTTGGAATCTCACTTCTGAATGAATGTCATGATTTTTAGGGCATCATAACTGTGCAAGAGATGCTAATAGCCAGAAACAACCATCAAATGCTGTTATATGTCAGAACTTCCTTATACTGTCTTTTGCTAGATTTACAAAATTTTCTCAGTTCTTGCATTTATATGGTTTACATGGAAAAACACTTTTATGTACTATAAAATGCCACCTTTTTTTTTTTTTTTTCCTCCCTGTACTGTGCACCATTAGCTCAATGTCCTGAAGTTCTTGTGTTATGATGCTTTAACATTTTACTAAACATGCTATTTCCCATTCAATGTCTTCTCAAAAATGGGCCCTGGTGTCATCTGAACATCAGTGAAAATGACACATATGCTTAAGGTTTTTATTTTCACTGCTATGATGAGGAAATCCAGAAATGTTTCTGCTTGTTACTCCAGGAGATCTGTAAACTCCTGTAACTTAAATGCCACTGACAGTGTTCAAGAACTTGAGTCATTATGACATGCTTATTGTCAAATGTGCCCATAGCGACACTCATCAGTGTCATCTGTTTCAACTCAATTAATTTTCTCAATTGACACGAAAGAGACAATACACCAGTCACAACCGGTCCAATTTTAGTATGATTTCAAGAATGATAAAGTTCATATATCACCTGTGCCAACTTGTGATGCACTTCATCAACTTGAAATTTCAGGAATAAAGAATATGGTGGTAGGCCTGTGTACTCTCTTTTGCTGCTAAACAAGTTTGATATCTATTACTTGTTTCTTTTTTCCTTATACTTTTTAAGATAGATACTTAACTAAAGACAGGAGAGTTTGTGCAAGACATTAGCAAAACTCTGTTAAAGAAAAGCTAGAGCTCCATGCTGCTGGACTTTTTGACATTTATATGTTTCTCTGTGCATCTGGATGTCTGTATTTTTTCTACAAACAGTGGAAAGTTATGAAATACTGCTAACACAATATATCTGTGGCTAATATAAAGCATCCCACATTAGACCAAAACTATGTTGATCAGCATTGTCACTGTTTTTGGCACCCAAGTGTGTTTTTCTCACTAAATTTGTTTCTAATACTTCAGAACTTGAGGCCAAGAGACATTAGCCTTCCCAGACCTGAAGGTCTTGAAGTGAGCATAGGCTCCTCCATGAGTGTTACAAACACTCATAAACACAGGAAAAAAGAGACAGTTGTTAACATTCTTCCAAATAATAGTTTTTTTATTTGCTCTTTTTCAGTCCTTTTTGGTTGTCATTGTCTGTGTATGACACATATTAAAAAGGGAACAACATTTGTCTTGCACAACAGTTACCTTTCTGTCACACTGATAATGCATAAGCATACTTTTGGTGTGGAGAATAACCTTGCACTGGCAGACAATGCTTAGCACTTGAGGTTGGGATATCATGTGACACAAACCATAAATTTATCCTCCTCTGAATACAGAAAAGCACTTCAGAATGTTCTTTTTAATAGAGACTGGAAGCTGACTCTCACTTAGGAATCAGTACAATTAAAGCAATGTCTAATTCTCAAAGCAGTATATTGATCTAATAAAACATAAATTCTATAGCACTTTTTAATCTATATACATCTATGTTTATCTAAATATTTAGCTAGCATGATATGTCACTTGCAGGTCCAAGCCTTCATTACAGGAAAAAGACTCTTCCCATTCTTTCCAAACTCTTTCTTCCTTTTTCACTTACAGTCTTCAAAAGAAGGCTATAGGAAACTGCAACCATGCAATTTAGTTAGAGTAGGTTTCAGGCCCCTAATGGACAAGATGTTACTGTTGATTCTGGCTGATTGTGCTGAAAAGTAAATCTGTTTCTCATAACAGCGTCCACCTAAGTATTAAACTTTGGTCTTGAAGATTTTTTGCAGAGTGCATCAGTCACTCAATATTCTGGACATGTACCACAAGCTGGACTTAAAATGCATATCAGGCATGCATCAATAAACCTTAAGTTTCCCAGAGGTGTATTTAATAGTCATTTTGTGACTGCTGAGTTAGAAAGTCAGGGAATTCTTGTGATGATTTAGATGGTCAGTCTGCTTTTTCATAAGTCAGGGAGGCAAAGGTTTGCTGAGTAGTGGGGAATTCTGCAAGTTTTAGTGTCTGTCCTTTTCCCTTAACTGTTCGCCACCTTTTAAGGCTGAGGTCAGGAACATTCTCTTAACGTGCATTCTGGTACAATAAATGGTATTGATGCAATCTCTTCAAGTGCCATGGAAAAAAATTTCTCAGTGAATTGTGGTTTCTGAGAAGTAGAAAGGGAGTGAGTGCACTCCCTAATGCACTTGTGGGATTCACTGTAGACACAGGCAGTCAGAGAACCTCAGGGAATTTTTAGGATTTGCAATACACAAGCAAGTGCTTTCCGTAGCACAGTATATGCACTAATCCCTGGCTTTTAGCTTGCTGTTGCACTGTCCCTCAAAACCACTTAAGAATCAGGTATCCTTTTCTCTCCCTTACTGCTCAACTCAGAGTAGTGCAGTGAAAAAAAAAAAAAAAGAAAATGGTAAAACCACGCACTGCATTGGAAAGTGATGAGCAAAGATCCTTCAGGACTACCTAAACTATCTTCCATGTTTTCTTCATCTGAATTAGTTGGGAATAATCCATTTCAAGTTTAAGAAGCCACTCTTTCCTCTGAATAACATGACCACTCTTTTTTCATTTCCTCTCCAGGTAAATAGGAAGAGCATAAAGCAAAATCTTTAGCCAAACTTTTATTCCATTCTAAACTATAAAGCTTTTCCCATTTGTCTTTCACATGATATTGTTTCTGTTTTTCTTGTGTTTTGGCACTGTGACACCCAAGGTTGAAATGCTCTCATTTCTCTTCTCATAGCTCCAATGTCTACATATATATATCTGAGATGTTCATTTTAGCTTCCCCTTGTGATCAATGGAGAAAAAGGGACACCTCTAGGGCACTGTTTATCTACTCTGTTTTAGATATCTACATTGGGATGAGTTGAATTTGCCCAAGAATAACTTGTCTGTCTGCATAAGCTTATGGAGTCTAACCAACGAGCTGAAATGTAGATGTATACATAGTAAACATCTGTATTTAGCCAGATAAATCTGACCCAAAATTTCTCTCTCTCATCTTCTTTGGATTAAACTGTATAATTTAATTAGTAATTTCCTGTCTCTAAGCTGCTTTGCTACCAGAAGAAACATTGTTAACATGTATATATTATGATATGGAACAATCAAACCGTGCTTTTACATGAATCATAACTATTTTCTTTGCATGAAAGAAGTACAAATATTAAATATGACACCACTGATGATAGCACTTAAATTGAGTAACTACTTCTATGCCCTTCACACTTTGTTTTATGCAGACTGCTTCTGGGCACTCTCACACGTGTGTCTAACAATGGAATATAGACTGGAAGATGCTGAGTAGAGCTGAAGTATTTTATATATATATATATATATATATATACACACACCTTTATGTACCTTCCAGGTTGTACTTGTTTTGCCTTCCAGTATAGAGCAGAGGAACATTGCTGATGGTGTAGCATGTGAACATCTGTAATTCTATATGCTTCTTAGCAGAACTGACATTGACTCAGTTGTTTCTTCTAGTAAATCTAAGTACTAGGTTGCATTCCTCTTGTTGTCTGAACACTTCCTCATCTCTAGGTAATCCCAGTAGTCATGAGAGTACCTTATGCACCTAAACAAGACCTAGATCACTACAAATATATTATGCTTTCTGAGACCCTTTAAATGTTTGTTTTCATTATTTAAGGTTGCATTTTTACCCCTTGGTTGCTAATATGTGACTAATATGAAAAGTGTTGCTGGTATATGATGGCAGTGAATCTTTTTAGTGAAGACTGATACAAAAAAAATAATTTAAAACTGTCATTAGTTAGTAGTTTGGTATCAGACCAAGCCTTTCCCTGGTCCTTTGTTTGCATCTGACTACTATGATCCTTGTAAGATGATTTAATGATGCTTTTTTTTTTCCCCTTAATAGTTGCCTTTTATTCTTGTTACATGCTTTTTTGATTTATAATTTTGTCCCTACACATTTGTGACATACTTTTTAATTCTTCCTTAGTAACCTGACCTTAGTCCTACATTCTATATTCCTCTGAGTTCTATGGAGAATGCATGATTTAATCTGATCTCTTGGTAGCCTCCCTATTTTTCCTCTGTAGTGAAAGAATTTGTAATTATGCCCTTACTTTTGTTTCTTTAAAGGTACCAGGTCTCTAATTCTTTTGCTTTTTGTTACTGTCCCCAGAAATATACCCTCCTACTTCTCTGAGTTGATTGAACTTTTTACTCCTTTTTACATATTTTCCTGCCCTAGAATTTGTGAAGACTGTTTTTTCAACTTGTCTTAACGAAGTTACCCTCCACAATGGGACTCTCAAACAGTTCTTTTTTATTAGTTATAATCATATATAGGAAAAGCCTTCCTCTCATTTATCCTTTTCCTATAAGAAAAAAAAGTATTGCTAAAGCAAAAGTAGCAGTGTTACACTCAGTGAGCCCAAGGTTCTTTTTAGCCGTTGTAGTGAAACTTTGCAGGTCCTCACATTTGTGGAGAACAGTCTTAAACAGAAAGCCAAATATACTGAAAATAAACAGACAACACTGATAAAATTAAAAATATACCCAAATGAATTCATTATTTAAATTTCAAGATTTTGTAGGGATGACACATGACATTTAAGAGTTCGAGTTCCATTATTGAGTAACAAATCTTAGAAAGATGAAGTGAGGTTTTGTTAGTTCTGAAGTAGGAAGATAATATTTTAAAAATTGAAAATATTTTTAATACACAATTGTTATTCTAACAAAATCTCAAACAGCTTTTTTTTTGTTCATGTTTAAAGGAGTTTCACTAAGAGTTTACTTTCCATCACAGAACGTGTTTCACTGTATTTTCTGGAAGATTATGTAGACTCATCTTAAACAGTATGAAAGCAGAAATTAAGGGCTTGTCTTGAAATTCAATAGGATGGTTTTATATTTTCCATTGAACAAACAAATACAGAAACTCAGTGGATTCCCAAGAACCAGTACATCAACAAGGTATGTACCTGTCAAATATTTCCAAAAATACAATGAAGCAAACTGTGAAATTGTAATGTTTTCATTACTAATAAAATCCACATAAGGAAACTCATTAAAAGATCTGTTGTGCATCTTCAGAATTTCTGACAACCTCCTGCACCTGAGCAGAGTGAATGGAAACTCATTTCCTCTTGCTGGAGCAAGGACACTTCTCACCAAGCTGAGCCGCTGCCATGCACCATCATTTCTCTCCCCTTTGCTTCCTGTGACCCATGCAATCCTCTCCAGTATGTGGACTTATAAAAAAATGGAGATACTATTCCTTTAGTAAATTGCCTCCCTCCTTTTTTTCTAATTCCTCCAAAATTAACCAAAAATAAAGTAGAATTGACAGTTTTATTGCATAGCCGATACCCCTTTCTATGCACAGAAATCTGAAAGTTCCAGTAGTGGACTGAGTAGGAACAGTTCCATAGAAATATGGAGTCAGAAAACAGAGGTATTGAGAGACTAAAGTTGAAGCAAAGAAAATTAAGGTAACATAAGTGTCCTAGACAGATGGTTCTGACTTCTCTCACAACAACCTTCCACTTTCTCTTGAGTAAGAGGGAACAGCTTTTTCCAAGTGGAAGGATATAAGAAGGTCTTTGGCAGAAGTGTCAAAATACTTTCCTTTCTTTTTCCTGTACAATCTGCTTTTTATTTCAGATTTTCAAAGCACTGGAGAAAGTGATTTAAGTAATGTTATCTGCCAGTTTAAGATAACAAACTTAGATTAAGAGTTCTGAGGTAACTTGTCATTACATAAAAAGTTAGGGAACAATCTAGGAATGCAAGCTTGATAAAAATGTTATCCACGCCCCCTCCTTCTCTTCATCTCTCCCTCTATTCCTTTTGCTTTTCTTTCCCCTATTCCTTCCTCTCTTTCTCTTTTGCCAGTGCTCACTTTATGTTAAAGTCTATATCTTCCTGTCAGCAAGAATCTACCATAATTTAAAAGTGATAACAGTAATGCAAGTGAACAAATACTCAACCATCTCATACGGCATAAATGTCAGAAAGGAAATGCTCAGAAAATTGCATGCAACATATAAAATGCAAATGTAATATATAATGTCCCATGTGGAAAATGAAAATGCTGAGCTCACTTCTTGCCCTTTACTTGCCTTTTACTTTGACTGCTACTGCTGAAAAACTAAGTCATAAACTTTCCTGAATCTCAACTCACCTTCACTTCACATCAACAGATAATGAAGTACAGAGGTAGCTGGTTTCTCTCAGAACCAAGAGAAAATGAAGCTTCATAATGGCTTGTTTTATCAGACCCACCTGTTCTGAAAATGCTTTAGTTTGTATTGCCTGGCAAAGCATACACTTCTTTCAGCTTTCTCCTGTCATTAATCTCTCTTGACTATCAACAGTTTCTCCTGCAACTAACCATTAACAATGTGAAGTTGCAATAAGAATTAGAAGTCTTTTACTTTTCTTGTGAAAGAAAAGTGGGTTTCCTTCTTTCCCTGCTATTAGCTAGTGTTTCTCCCCACCTCTCCATCTGCTACTATAATGTCCCAAAGTTCCTAGTAAATGGTTGGGACTTTTTTGTTTGTTTGTTTTCTGAGTAAAAGATGGAGCTGGTCATGCAATATACTTTTGTAACTCCTGTAGAATGCCTATTGGACTAACACATTTTCAGTTACAATATAACATCATAAAACTTGCATGTTTAGATTGATTTCTTTTTAATGTCCTCAGCACCTACCTCAGATCAACTTTTTTTTTTTAGCCTAGTCAGAGCAATTCAGTCATTTCAAAAAGTAATGCATGTTAAAAAATGCTGGAGATCTTAGTCCTTGACATCTTTAATATTCTGTGGTTTGGCAGAAGGCTTAGAATTGGCGGAGGGGCTGCTGTGTGTCAGAAGAGTGCTTTTTGGACTCATCATGAAAATCTGCTTTTCTGAGTCTTCTGAAAAATTGGCAGTGCAGGAACAATTGGTGGTAAGTAGAAGCAATCTTTAATGATTCTGTCCTCCTGGATGGAGCCTGACCCAACCACAAAGCAGCAGCTCCAATGGCATGTTCTTTCCATCACAGAGTTACAGCAGAAAGAGAAGGATTTTGGCCAACACCAAACACAGCCAGTGAGTGGGAAGCAAGCTATGCACATTTGTGACTATCCTTCATGATCAGTGTGAAGGATCTTCCTGAAGGGGAGAGCTGTCAAAATGGGATATAAAAAGGACAAAAGTCAGAATAGAGGGAAAGAAATGGATTCAGCAAGCCTCTTAAGACTGTAGCTCCAGAAAATTACATAAACTGTGGGCAACAATTCTGACACTGGCAACAAACCATGGGACAGATAAACAGAGAGCTAAGGGAGCTTTCAATGGACGAGAACAAGGAAGAGGAAAGCATATGGGGTAATGTCAGGAAGCTGGAACTCTTTGAACAAAGCAATTGAATTATAAACTTCTGTGAGAAAGGGCAGAAAAGAGAAAAAGACCATAAGGGAGAGACATTAATGAACAAGACTCATTCATGACTAGATGATGCATTGCTATGGAAATGGTATGGTTAAAGCCCTTGGAAAGAGGATCCTGAAGGATAACATATGTAAATACATACCTGGGCAAAAGAAATGGGACTGATCCAGGGCACTACGAACACACAGGCATCTTATATGGCTTCCTGCATACTGGACCAGCTGGCACAAACTCCTTTTGTCAGGAATCTCAACATCTCTGTATATTGTATAGGGACTCCAGAGACTTACCTCAGAGCTGTGATTACATTTGGCATTAAGATGTTCAAACATTAGTCTTTACAATGATCTTTCTCCAGCCTTCCCACCAGAGCAACTGTCCATTTTCCTTTTTCCCATATTCACATCCCCCACATCAGTGTAACCATCTGGAAGTTGGAAAGTCAGTCTGGATTTATCACAAATTCAGAACAGAGTGCTTCTGAGGATAAGAGATTTACATTCACCATGTCTGGTGTAACAGGAAGGAAAGGCAGAGCTAGTCTAAAGTGGTAGAACCATACACACATAGCCCTTATATGAACTCTTTGTAAATGTTTTTGTGCTGTGTAAAAACAAAAAAAGAGTCTCCCTGTTTGATCATGTTACAGAGGCTCTCAAACAACCAACCACTAAAAATTAAAAATTTATTAACACAATTAACTAGCTCTCCATAAATTACAGGTCCAAATGTCTGTGAGAGGAGAACAGAACAACTTCCTAGGGTTTAACAACAACCCAACATGCAGAACAAAGCACCACTCCCTAAGGTTTAACAACAACCCCAAACACGCTATCACTCACCTAAGAAGTGAGGGCTCTCAACCTCGAGGACCTGCTCAGGGCAGCATCAAGACCCAAGACACCTTGAGGAACTTCCTTGGGGAGCTTCCCAACCCAAGGGGAGAGCCCCCAACCAAAACATCCTACTCCAGGGGAAAAAACCCCAAATAGCTACCCCAGGGGACTCCATTTATACCCAGGCCAAATCTGACCTGTAGTCAATAGTGGCTCCCATTGGCCAAAGTCCCCAACTACCGTGAAGCCCTGAGAGCAAAGGCAATCAGGAGCTGCTACACTTCAGCAGCCAAGAAGCCCTATTTTCATTGGGTGGGTGCACCTGTCACAGATCAGAATTCCTCATCTGAGTGAAAGTAATTACAGCATAAGTCATAAAGCTTCATTGGTTTTCAAGCCCAAAAAATATTGACCAAATTTAACATGAAGTTCATAATTAAGTGTCCTTTTCTGAAGATGTGGCCCTCAGTGACTTAGCACTTATGAGCAAGATTCACAGTACACATTAAATCAAAGAGAAAGATGCTTATGCTGACCACCTGGAACTGAAAAACAAAAGAAAATTTGCCTAAAAATCAGGTTTTCTTCTTGATGTGGCCCAGCTACAGTCCTTTCTGAAGGGCATACCTCTAACTCCCAGCTACCTGCCCTCACAGCAACTGGGTGTCTCTGTGACTTCTTTAAGAAAGACAGTAGCCCTAATGAAAATGTCTTACTGAATGGAGCAAGTCCCAAGGCTGTCCGTTGACCTGCCTAATTATGCTACCACGATAAGTTCAACTCCCTCCTCAGACTTAGCCTTAAATTCCTTATTTCATATTTCAGTTGCCTCTAGAGAGGTCTTTTAAAATAAATACAGTTAATATTTTTAAAATTACAAACATGTATTTTTCCTTGACTTAATCATAGCTGGCTGGAGTATTATTAAACCTAAAAAAACCCAAACAACAACAAAAAACCTAATTTGGACACAGAACAAGATGGAGTTTCCCCTGAATAGGACAATTCAAATTATTATGCAGGTGTGAAAATTAAGAGTTTATATCTCAAATGTTTTGCATCCTTAACTATTGTGGTTTTTACCACGGAACAAATGTGTTAAGATAATGTATTCTAATTTGGTACATTTTATTGAACTATTACGTAGTACAACCGATCCCTGCAGTTTTAATGTGAAGAATTTCCACTTAAGAGAGCAGAAAAAGGTCCTTATGTTTTCATATCCTTTCCATTTTTAGGTTGTTTTTTTCTTTTTTCTCACAAAACAGTTTTCCTTTTCCCTTCTTTCACAACATAATAGAAACATGTGACAAGGCAATAATAAACTGTTTATTTGTGAGGAAAGACTTTCGATATTCAATAGAACCTCAGTTCACATAATGGATCTAATAGGGGAAAGTGGTTATTCTCTTATTTTGTACATTATGAAAACCTGAACTCGTTAAAAACAAATCATCAATAAACATTCAGATACACACTGAAAAATAGTTCTAACAATGTCACAAGTGATAATGTTGTTTTAACAAAATCAAAATTGGATCTGATTAGTAATTTTCTACAGTTTCTGACTTATTACAGCTTTCCAGGTAAAGGATGGTGATCAGAATTCAACAGTATTTTGAAGACTACTGTGACTATAGCCAGCAAAATTATTTTGTTTTTCTTTAAAGTGATGTCACTAGAAAAATGAAATTATTTTTACAAATAGAACTATGTATTTCTTATCTGCAGTTCTTCCTTCTTTGGTACCATAAGATTCATGTTAAGTAATGTCATTGTGTAGTAGCACAGCTTTAAAAAATGTCTTTTGAAACCTGGAAAGTTATAGTTATGACCCTGCCAGGGAGAGCTTCCCCATACCAGTGTGACATAGACTGTAGCCTGAACAACTTGTTTCTGCAGTGTTGTTGTTGCTATGGGAACAGATGCGAAATGCTTACTGCTGTACTATAACACAATTAAGCATATTACAGTCTCTTTAATTTCATTCTTTAGGAGTCACCACAAACAAAGATAGAGTATAAGTCTGGGTGGACCTTCACTTACCTTCAAATGACAATTTCAAATTAATATTGCAGGATATTCTTTCACCTATTTTAACTGCTTCCTTCTCCTACAGTTCTCATACCAAAAGGGAAAAAAAAGGAACTCTGTCTCCTAAAGATATCCAACAAATTACTGCATTTAAAAGATGGAAAGACAAAAATTTGGGCTTAGGGGCTTTCTGAGCCAGCAGGTCATAATTAGTAGATCTTGACAATTCCAGGCTAGTAACAGTGGAAAATTCTTGAATGAGAATATGCCAGTTCCTCCTACATCATGGACTTACATATTTCATTATCTCTTTTTAAATAGCTGGGATAAGCTAATAACTAGTCTAGATGTAAATATTTCTTATAATGGTGATTCTAGCTCCCTTATTTGTAGTTTGTACTATAAAACAGCTGCTTTGCTTTTTTTTTTCTTCTCCCTTCTAGTTTTTACACTACTTAATGAGTTATTGAGCTGTTGTCTTCAAAAGAAAGCTCCATTGTTTCAGGGAAGAGGACAAAAAACCAAACACCCCCCCCCCAAAAAAAACAAAACCAAAAAAACCCCAACATAACATTTACTACAGAGAAACATAGCTTGTAAACAGACAGAAAAATTAGGGGAATTTCCATGGCTCCACTAAGTCTAAATTCTTTTACTATGCTTTAAGTATCTCTAATGTCTCACTGACTCAGATATAATTCTGTCCCTAGTCTGTTACTTTTGTTACCTAGCTCTTCCCACAGTCCACTAATGAAACCCTAGTCTAGAGAAATAATTACTCTGAAATTGCATTCTGGAAGGAAGGAAGGAAGAAATGAAGAAGTGAAGACAGGAAGTGAAGGGGGAAAGTAAGCAACCAAGCAAAGCAAAGCAGCAGGTGGAAAGAGGAATATCAGATTGAGTCCTTGCTGCCTCTCAGCTAGGGAAAACCATTCAAATAGTGATACTGTGCTATGCTGTACTAAGTACACTTTCAGAACAAACAAAACTTGCATTTTTAACAAATTCCTCATTGAGTTTTATTAGTTCAATTGAAATCCAAATCCATCTGAAACACAAAAATCTGGTTTGGAAAGCCACATAAACTGAAAATATATAAAGGTTTCTTATATTTGCTAAATAAGAATTCAGTATTTTGCAGAGCTCAGGTGAAAACACTCTCTACCTTTCATAATTTGCATCTCTTAGGTAGTCCAGAAAATGTAAAGGAAAGTGGTTAAATCAGCCATGTGAAAATTTTGACACCTTGTTCATGATTACAATGTTCACAATCTTTTAAGAGCCAACATGTAAAGCTGTCCCAACTGGAAGGTCCCTGACAGCTTTTGCACACCAAGGCATTAGGACACTGTGGCAGTGTGCCAGGTATACACTAGATGGGTTGCCATGAGCACAGCACCTAACCACAAGCCTTTGCTTAACTGGAAATGCTCTTTATTACTTGATCCATGCCCATCTCATCCATAGTATACTGCCCTGCTACCTCAAATACCACCAGATACTGCTATTTGAAAGCTACTTGGCTTACCATTATACCCTTGAATTCCATACTCATAGTTTATACACAAGTTACGTTAGCAGTAGAAACAAGATCCTCTGCAATCTTCTTGTCCCCTGCAGATGATTGAAAGAAAATAATAAATCCAAAGGTTTAGCGATTGATCATCTTCCATGGTCTAGTTGAAAGCGGTGAAGAAGTACAGTATCATCAAGATCTCTGAATCCTGCTGAATGGAGATAGTAAAATAAAATACATTAATTCTGTCAGCTGAGGAAAAGTTTTCAGTTTTGAAACTCTGTATGGAACCAGGGCATTCATTCATCAGGAATACTAAAAAGTGTTGGCAACAAGTGAACTTTTTAGGGATAGAAGAGCAAGGAATAGCAGGAATAAACACTTTGAACTGACCATAAAGAAATAGTTGAACTGTCAAGCAGATTGGCTTCTGATGGAGATAAGTGACAGTCAGGGACAGCATGTTTACAGAGCTTCCAAAAGGTGGAAATACCTGAGAAACAAAGACAGCTGTGGTATGGTCCAAGCACCATGACTTTTTTATGTTCAAATAATGATCACTCTTGTTCAAAATACTATTGCTAGTACCTCTATTACCATCACTGTTATTGATCATTATAATTTTTAAAAGCTTGTGTGCTTCTGTGTCCCTGAAACCTAGTTGAGGCCTGGACTGTTCCCAGCAGGAGCAGTTAGCTGGACTGACATTTGATGACCACTGGGAGAGCTGGCAGAAGCCAGGTAGAAGCTATGGCCACAAAGACTGTCAAGGAGGCAGCAGCTATTGTTTCAAGGCACTGGGATAAAAGCTGTGCTGTGATTTGTCAGCATTATTCCAGTCTCACACACAGTAACCATTCAGCACATTTTTCATTCTTTGGTAACCTCAACGTCCACACAAAACTTGTGATGAAGTCTCCTCAAAGGCTCACAACAGGTTGGGTGTTGCTGTCATGTCAATCACCTGGACAGTTCTCTGCTCATGATTCTTTTTGAGGAAAGCACTGGCTACATCCATTGGTCAGAAAATCAGTTCAAAACTCTGACGCTAACACTTGGAGAAGGGAGTATATAAAAGCAGAAGACTACAGCGGGGACTGCAAAATATTTCAGCTTCAGATTCAGTGAATCCTTAATTCATGTCACAACAGTTTTTCAGTAATGATTCATGTGTGTTTCAACAGAATATCTACAAATTGGTAGGCCATCTGTTAGGATGAGAGAAATCAAATGGAATTGGGTAAGAAAATGAAGGAATAGTAATGAATTATTTCTATGTATTTGCTATTTCTGAATGGATATATGATTCACTTCTATTTATTATGTTAATTTATTGCCTTTGGGAACAAAGCAATGATCCTCTTATAGAGGGACAGTTATTTTAACTGGCATGTGACATATGTTTAAAAGATGAATAGAGTGGGACTAACTCACAGAAGGACACAAGCTCCTAAATCTATCCGGAAAATTCCTTTAAGTGCCTGAATCTACTCTAAGTGACTAGAGCAACCTGCTAGGCAACTGGCTCTAGTCTGGCTAGCTTGAGCAGGGCAGTTGGACCAGATGACCTCCAGAGGTTCCTTCCAACCTTAACCATGCTGTGATTCTGTAATCCAAAATTTAGATTCTAAAAACTCACATTCAACAACTGTAATTATAGAATACCTTAGCTTCCCCTGAGTAGGGATTGCTTTAAATATTACCAGAACTAGCTATATATGGACAACAATGAAAAGTTATTTGTTCCTTTTTTCCACATTGTCTGCTAGGCTAAGTTCAGTAGACAGTCACAGGAGGCTTGTTGGCTGACACAAGATGTGTTACTGTCACAAGAGGATATGTTGTTTTCTCCAGCTTTAACAGTAAAGAAAGGCACTTCCAGATTTTGGAGATGTCCCATATAAAAAGGCATTTCATCTTTGTCTCCCACTACCCATGTTAGTGTTAACACCAGGCTTGTTTCTGTTCTGCAGACTGGTGAAGCAAGACCAATACTCTCTGGTTCAACTATTTAATTCAGTAGAAAATGATTACATGTTCAGTATTCAATATTTAAGCATGACTTCACAGGCTAGTGGAGAGGGAAAGAATCTTTGATTATCTGCTCTACTGAATACTTAGCATAGAGTAGTGATCATTTACTGGCACCTAGTCTCTTTGTTTGGAGGAGCATGCTATACACTGGAAGTTGTTTATGTTTGCTGATCCAACAAAAATGTATTTATCTCATGGGGAAAAAAGACATTTTCTTCAGGAAGTAGTGATGGAAAGCTATTTCTTTATAACTTATTGTATTGTGTGGAAGTTTTGAGGGAACAGATGAGAAAAAGAAGGACAGAAAAACAAACTCTCTTCTCCTTCCAGACATGTTCAGTCAAAGAGGCTGGAATAAGCAGCTGGTGTCAGGAGCCAGTGTACAGGAATGATATCCTGTAATTGGGACTGTCTGGGTTCAAGCCCTGTTTCCACTGTGTCTTATGAGATACCTCAATGCCTCCTTTGGCTACCTGTTGTCTTTTATGGATCTTATCTTCATAAATGAGCTCTTATTTCTGTTATTGACTTTAATTCTGCAGACCTAATTTTCTCCAGGCATTTATGGGAAGCTTAAGCACTGGGACTGGGATGGGGGATTCCACTAGGCAGCAAAATGCTTTAAAGAGTCAGTACAATGCTACCCATTGCAATGTTTAAATCTTTTAATGGATCTAATCCCAAAGTACTACTGTTCCCAAGAAAGAGTACAATTTACAGTAAAATGGGAATATGTGAGATGAAGAAGATATTTTATTGCTCTTTCCTTGTTCACTTGTAAAATACAAGGGTCAAAAGTATCTTGTTACGGCCCTAAGCACTAAGAAAAATAAAGGAGAATAGCTTCAGAGTTTTCAGCTCATCAGGTAATTTTATGTCCCTGGACAAATGTGTTGGCTTTCTTCTGTAGTTCAAGAGTACAGTCCTAGCATTCACTTGTTTTCTGTATGTATACATCAGATTATGCCTGTTGAAACTATCTGTGGCCACATATTTCACAGTTCTGGTTGTGGTTACTTAGGATTATCAGCAAGATCAATGCAGGGGATGTGGTGAAAAATAAAAATAGTGTTTTTTATTAAAACCATTGCAGTCTACAATGATTACCAAATTATAAAATAAATTTCAGATCTGGAGCCAACTATTGCAGTTTTACATATTCTAAACATCCATAAATGAGACCAGGAATCTCTGACTATATCAACTAATTGGAATCAGGCCCACTTCTATGAATGGTAGGACAGAGTATGCTATATGTTTATCTTTTTAAAAATCATTTGGAGCATCACTTGTTATCTCATTACTGTCTTTATATCTTTATATGGGATAATAGAGCCTCTCGTATATATTTCAGTGGATCTTTCACTGCTTTTGCCAAACAACAGATTTATGTTTCAAAACAAAGATTTGATTTTGTGGAAATGCTTCTCCATTTATACAGGCAGGTGTGCCTGATAGGTGAACCTAGCTGCAGCACTAACGTTGACTCTGAAGCTTAAAGAAAATCCACTCCCTTCAACTGTTTCAGTTTAGGGCATTCAAACACCAGTGGATATTATTCAAAACAGATGTTCTTTATATCAGAAATATAAAGAACAACTTCAGTTTGGGAAACCATAAAAAAGAAAATAAGTACATTCTGTACCCGGTCATTATTGATTACTTTTATTTTAGTGAAATAAATGTTCAGTTAAACTGATACTTCAAATAAAATGGACAACCAATACTGAAGTAAAATAGAACAATGACATTTATCCAGGTTGCTTTTCCATTTCTTTCTTTCTCCCTTCTTTTTTTCTGCTACAATTCAAGAAGTTAATGCTGCTATAAAATTCACAACACAATCATTCCTCTCATGCAGAAGCTTTGTTTGTTTCCTTGCTAACAGCTCACATAATTTCACATCTGTTTTTTATCTTCCATTTAAAATAATTATGTAGAAATTAGTTTATATAGGCATATCAATGGAGAAATCTAAGGTAAATATTTTGATTTGCATATCGTATGCTCATGTTTTTTAAATATCCATTTATCTTTTTATTGTCACTGCAGTGAATCTAAAATCCATATTACAAATTTCAGTGTTAAACACCATCCTTAGAATCTGCTTGCTCTAAGATCATTAGTTTGTGACTATGAAGAGATCAATTGACACTTCTGTTGTTAGTACACAAATAGTCTGAACAACCACATACTTAGAAAGTATGTGAAATTCTTCACTGCTCTTACCTTGTATATATGTCTCAGTTTTCCATCATAACTGGCATATGCAGAGAAAGGAAAAATTAATGGTGTGCTAGAGACTCAGGAGTAAGGCACTTGAAAAGGCACTGCAGTAGATATAATTTTCATTTATTTTTATTGCTGGATCATGCTCTGTGTTATCACTATGTCAGTGTCACATTTTCTATATGCGTTACCTCTGCAGCCATCATTGCTCAAATCTTCACTTCAGCTTATTTCTAAAGAACATGTTTATTTTAAGGCTACAAATATATCCTTATAACTAATTAATGGTTAATCAATCACAAAAAATCCTCTTATTTCCAGTGTGAAAAGACAAAAAGAAAAACTGAAAAGTATAATTACATTATCTTGCTGTCAGAAGAAAAGATGAGAAAGGGGAGGTGGTAGGATCTTCCTGGTGCCATCCTCTTGCTGGGAGCCTGCCACGACTGGGGGAGTTCCAGGGAGGGCAGTGCTGCTGGCCAAGCTTGCACTGGGACTGCCAACAGAGACCAAGGGGACAGTTACTAGAAGGGACAATCGATGACTGTGGGCTTACAGGTGTCTTAAGGCTGACTGGCAATACAGATGTACTTTTGGAGAGTGCCTTCCTGCATCATCATCATTCCTATTTATCCACTACAGTTTTGTTTCCTTCTGCCTTAGCTCCGGATAATCACTGCAGAAACTCACTCATTTCATTGCTCAATTGCCTTCATGTGTCCTCCCTGGAACTGTCCTGCCTGCATGTTGCATGCAGATGCTTCACCTCATATCTCACATTCCATTCCTAATTCTTCATTGATTCTTCATCTCTACTTGTGTTTTTTGACATTGACAGCTGTTGTTTGATCTCAGGCAAATCAAACACTTGTGAATTCATCTCATTCTTAATCTTTACAAGTTACACAACCTAGCAAAATATTTCTAGTGCATGAAACTCAAGCAATGAAAGTGAATATGTGTACCCCACAGGGAACTGCAAAAAAAGTGGAGGTGACAACGTGTATCTGCAATGAATTATATGAGTTTCATGTAAAGTGTGATTCAGCTGCTTTTAGCATATCAGTATAAACTGGTGCAAGTGTGGGGAGAAATAGACTAATATTTCTTCTACATCATCTTCAGCACCATCAGCTGTTGTGGAAAAACAATAAAAAGGGGAAATGATCCCCCAGTAAAATTATTTCTGATTTTACAATGTCCCTTTTGTGCAAAAAATATGATCCTGAACACAGAATTTTCATGTCAACTTTCAGCCCAGAGCAAAGATTTATTGATGAGTTATAAGCCCCTGAAAATAGGGAATTATAATGTAAATCCTGAGAAGATCCTTAGCTATAGTGGTACAAATGACAATAGTATAATAAGTAGCTTACCACATATTGTTATGTTAATAAATATCTACAAGATAAAACATACTATTTTAATATTCTAAATGCATATAATCAATGTGTTAATATATTACAATACACTTTCCTGAAATACAGCAATGCACACACAAATCTGAGGCAATATGCTGTTAGAATGTCCCAGCTAACTAGAAATAAGTAAAATGCATAGGTGATATCAGTATAAATGCATAGATACATCAGCTCCCTCCTTTTACCTTTTGATCTTGTTTTTATTAAAACTTTGCTGAGTGTTTGAGTTTTTTACTTTTACATACAATAGAGAAATAATATGAATACTAAAATAATTTACAATGTCTTCCAGAATTGTTACCTGGTACCCGATTATATCAAAATATAAAATAAAATTTATATAGTCTTGTGGGTACTGTTGATAAACAATCAAATACAAAATAATTACTTCAAGACATTTTACAATTTTGGTCTAACAAAATCAAGAAGATATTTTGGAGGTTCCTATGGAACAGGTGAAAACTCAGATCTTCATAATCTAAATTAAGGTTTCCTAATGTTGTGATATGAAGTAGAGAAAGAAATTGAAGTTGTAAAATAGTTTATTCCTAAATGTTTTAAGACTCCTCAGAATGAAAGCTAACCTATGGTTTTAATCTGACCATTCATTTTTCTTGCCTAAGGACAAGTCCTCATGGCCATGAATATAACACTAGCAACAGAAACTCAGGACTTTAATTTCTTATCTCAAGGGAATAGCTTATTTCTCTACTTCAGCTTTATCATCCTAAAAAATCTTGTTTATTTAGGGAATGCTGGTACTTATTAGATAGATTAATGTTTCACAGTGATGATGCACATTAAGTGTATTTAAAGCTTCTGAAAGCATATACTTCTAAAACTCTTTTAACAAAGTAATTAAGTTATTTGGAGAGTTGTCTATAAAGCTGTTGAAGACCATTTGCTGTACTGAGGTTTTTGACTGCCTTGTTTAAAGTGAAAGTTTCCAATGTATGTCATGATACATCATACCAATACATGTGCAAAACATGTACAGTATTTTTACATTTCAGCTTAGTCAGTGAAAAAGTAGACTATGGAGTCTCCTAATGTGCTCTTCACACCAAGAACCTCATTTTAAATCTGCCAGCAGTCAAAAGTCCGACAGCCTAAGCTATCTTTATATCTTTTTGCAGTCCTCAATCTTGTCATCCTCAGCAAAGAATCCAGACACTGAATCATGGGAACTTAAAAGCCCCACGTCCTCACTAAATCATGAGAGGAGACAAACTGAAAGACTGTCATTGGAAAAGTGGGGGTTCCACATCTCTCATTTTACCTTTTCTCAATACAGCCTAAAATGTCTGTGTCCTTGGTAGCTAAACTGTATGCGATTTTTAACTATTCTATTAACAAATTCCCATTCACTAGTATCTTGCTCTCATTCAGTTGACAAACATTTATCATGCAGTCTCTTTCTCTCCCTTCACTGTATTAATTTTATGGGCAGTGTGACCTTCCTAAAACAGAAAGTCAGAATAGGAAGCAGTAAAGAAAAAGCACTAATCCCAAAGCTGGGCTGCTAGACTTCTGCCTGGAAAATCCTGTGCAGAAATATTAGTATATGGTCTGTGAAACCAGGGAACCAGATGCACCCCTTAGAAAAAGTGAATAGATACATTTATTCTGAAGTGATATTTTGTTAAATATATATGCAAAATGTTTAGACTATCTGTTAACACAAGAGAATTAATAATTGCAGTGAGATACAGTTTTGCTGCATACTGCTATGTTTCCTACCCATATCCTCTTATTCTGTATATTGTCTGAATATGGTATCAGATTTTTCGCCAGATACCTCCAGAGAGACCTGTGACATTAGAGCCTTCTCCATCCAAATAAACTTCCTACAGCTTTACCTACACCTCAGTTCAGCCAGATAGTTCTATGAGTGTGGAAATTAACATAACTGCCAAGTTATAGGGCAAGCGTAAAGTCTTGCACCTGCGAAAAACATAATCCAGAAGTGCAGCACAGACTGGGACAACAAGCTCGATATGAGTGAACAGTGTGCTGCAGAGGCAAAGAAAGCCAACAGGGTGCTGGGTTGCATCAACAAGGGCATCACCAGCAGAGACAAAAAAGTCATTATCCCATTCTACTCAGCATTTGTCAGGCCCCACCTGGAATACTGTGTTCAGTTTTGGTCCCGCTGTGCAAAAAGCTGTGGACAGGTTGGACAGGGTCTAGAGAAGGGCCACAAAGATGATCAAAGGACTGGGAAACCTGTCATATGGAGAAAGGCTGAGAGAACTGGGTTTGTTCAGCCTTGAGAAGAGAAGGCTTAAGGGGGAGACCTTATCACCATGTTCCAGTGTTTAAAGGGTCACCACAAAGAAGATGGAGACTCTCTTTTTATAAGGAGTCACATGGAAAAGATGAGGGGTAATGGGTACAAGTTACACCTGGGGAGATTCCAATAATCTGGGGACACTGATAATTTAGGGCTAGTGGACAATAATGTTAGCATATGAACTTGCATTAACCCTATAGGGAAAGAGAGTTGCTCAGTTATAGGAATAGAGGACCATAAGTATAAATAACATGGGAAAGTCTGAAGGTGTCAAGAACCACAGAGTGTAAGGGCCAGTGCTGGAGGCACCAAGCTGACAGACATGGAGAGACTGTGTTATCTTTCATGTGGGGCAGGGAAGTTGTGAAATTTGTAAAAGGGCATATATGTGTAATTAAAGTGTTTTAGTATCCAAGCCCATTTTATTCTCTGTCATTTGGTCTTGCATGGCAGAAGAGAGTCAGCATGGTTTAACAAGTGCTTACTTGTTTGGTTATATCACCGGTCCTTTTGATTTTTTTTCCCAACATGTTTCTCTGTAGCTGATTTATTCTTCATGCTGAATATTCTTTTTAATAGTGTAAATATTTCAGTGCTGTCTTTGACAAGCAAGCAGATGTTTTTATTGTCATGAAGGAATGTGTCTGGATGAAAGGAGAGGAATATCTTCTCTGCTTCTCCTTAGGCCTTTAAGGGCTAAACAGACAAAATATTCTTATCAGTTTAGTGAACAGGTAAATAATTTCAACATTTCTGGAAAGCATAAAAAATAATACTTGAAGGCATGTTTTACTCCACCCACCTGTGATGTTGGAAATAGTAGAAATGTACAAATTTCAAAGAATTCAACATAGCAGAATTAAAAGCTATATCTTCGACACAGTAATGAAACAGTTTGTGCCTTTGGGGAGATTTGAAGATCTTAGAGTGAGATTTTAGCATGTTTTCCCTCACTGAATATGTGTCTTTATTGTCCTGTCCAGCATCACTGTATTATCTGGGTAACAGAGAAGTGACCACAGAGCTTTTCTCCTTCAGGCACCGCAAAGTGGTCAAAAGGGAAATGTCAGTAGTTGATGAAGTTTTGTTTGACAGTGTGTACAAACTCATTGACTCAATATCCTGGCACAGTTCTCAATTGAATTTTTAATAGGCACATGCCCATATTAACTACCTATATGCACAAACAACAGCCTCATTGGTTGATTTTGCAGACATGTAAAGATAAAATGTTTGGAAATCTTTCTCCATATCTTACATAAGACACACTGTTGCTTCAGGAGGGACTCCTATTCTGCCTTTGCCTTTCTGTAAAGAGTCAGTGACAATAAATAAGAGTTTCACTTCGGTACCAGTCAAATTTATACTTTCCCATAAGCATTAAATTAATTTGAAAGTGTACTGTGCTTTTATAGAACCACAAAGATTATTTTTATGATAGTATTTTAAATCTTCATTCAAACATACTAACTGAAAGCCTTTCACGAACACCGTATTTTTCACTGAAAATTGTTCAGAAAGAATGTGTTGTCTCCTACTCCTTTTGCTATGCATAAAATGCATTTAAAAGAAAGTCATTCCTGAGAATTTAAGCCCATAGAAAAAAAAACTGATTTGAACCTGATCTGAAGAAAAATATATGGTTGTTATATTCAATTTTCATGCATGGACATTTCCTTGCCCCATAAATCATGTTGCATTTTCTGTTTTAGATGTAAAAATACTGTATACATGGATATTCCACATTTTTAAAAGCATAATTCCTACTTTACTAATTGTCATGGTTTGACTTCAGCCAGCAACTAAGCACCACCCAGCTACTCGTTCAACTCCCCCGTGGTGGGATGGGGAAGAGCAAAAGTGAGAAAACTCGTGGGTTGAGATAGAAGCTGTTTAATAAGTAAAGCAAAAGCTGCACAGCTTTTATTGCTGAGCATGATGCCATATGGTATGGAATATCCCTTTGGTCAGTTGGGGTCAGCTGTCCTGGCTGTGTCCCCTCCCAACTTCTTGAGCAACCCCAGCCTCCTCGCTGGTGAGGTGGGGTGAGAGGCAGAAAAGGCCTTGACTCTGTGTAAGCACTGCTCAGCTGTACTGAAAACATCCCTGTGTTATCAACACTGTTTTCATCACAAATCCAAACCATAACCCCATACTAGATACTGTGAAGAAAATTAACTCTATCCCAGCCAAAACCAGCACACTAATGTAGTTGTTTGTCCATGGTACAAACATTTTTAGAAAAAATAATATTTTAAAATAGAACTGCTACAACAAGCCTATAATCAGCCAGTCAATAAATACGCATCTCACATTTCCTTGCTATTGCAGTAAGAAAGAGAAATAAAGGACAAAGCCAACCACAATCAATAGCTAATTTCACTAAGAAGAATAGACAGTAGTCTGGTATCTGTATGTCTATGTGGTGTGCTCACTTTGGATGAATCATCACATAGAAAGTTATATATTGGCTGAACAGAGTAAGTGAAAAGAGAAGTATGGGAGAATGTAATTTAATTTTGAACTTAGAGTACATGATGAAACGTGTAAATAACACAACTTATTCAGAGAAACTAAAAAATACAGCCAAATAATACAGGGTCTCAAAAAAAGTTTCAAAAATGTTTGTGATACAAAGACAGTTGCAAGATATGAACAAAAAAAGAAGCTGAGGGCTGCCATTTCTTGCTTTCAGTGGGTTATGATGTAACAAATTTATGTAATTAACTATTTGTACATTCAGTTGAACAACAATGCTAACAGGAGAATTTTCTAAATATAAACATTGTTTTAATATAGTTCTTGGGTTTTGTTATTTAGATTTCATAAAACAGCACATTTATGTTATGGTACTATAACTTCAAACTCTTTATAGTATCCTGCCGATCTTATGAGAGCAATAAATACAGATGTCCTCATTTTATTAAGATAGAAGTACCTTATTTTACTAATGTACATTCTTGAGTTATTTACATTTACAGCATAAAGATAACTGTGTTAAAGATGCATACAGCTAAAGATCAAAAATTCGGCGGCAGCGTTCCAAACCTAGTGATTGATTCTCTCACAAAATCAGTTTTACAATGAATATAAATTGGTGAAAACACAAAGAAGTAAGCCAACAGAAGGTCTCAAATGCAGGTGAAATTAAAAATAAATATTAAGGTTTCAAAAAGTCCATTCTCTCATTCTCACTTTGAAATAGATCAAGTGGAAATAGAGATAACAATTGCAGTTTTCAATCCAATATCTCCGCTCAGAGGTTTTTTTGATCCTAAATTTTACTCTTTCAAGGCTAAAAACACATTGAAAAGTTGTACTTCAGCTAAAATTAAGCAAGCTGATTTGTTTATTTATCATATGTCTGAGCCACAACATTATCCTCTCTGATGTAGGTAATTACAAAAATTAAGTTAAATTGATTTTCATGCCCAGAGGGCTAACGTTCAGAAAGGCAAATCCACAAACAGAACCCAAGTTCTGGACAAGGTCTAAAAGGAAAGAGTTAATGAAAATATTCCCGGGAAACAAGACAAAAAGCAAAGAGGCAGTTTTGGCATTCTTGCTTGCCCCATCTCTCTAACACTTATCACATACTGAGCTTGGAGTGAAAGGCATGTAAAGCAGCTCGATGCACTAAAGCTCAGGTCACAGTGCTGAGCACACGTTCAGATATCCTGCAGACACAGGCCACTTATATACCACAGAATTAAATATGCCTGAGAATACTGAAGGCACAGAGATCATTCACAGATGGCAGCATCTACACTAAGAAATTGCCAAGGCTGGGTAGCTAAAGGCAAACTGTCCACTGGGTATTCTCCTGAGCTGCTTTGACTGACAGAACATGCCAGGGAGTTGTTGGGGGACATCAATAGTTGAAACAGACCAAGAGTTTTTTAGGGAGTGTGTTGAGAGTTGTCTAGCAAGGACAATAATGTTCCCATGCCCCAAGGGATCCCAAAGCATACTAGAACTGACTAGTATAGATGCATACAGGCAGACTGCCATGGACAGTATTACACAGACACAGAAGCTTGAAGTCTTTAACTGTAAGACCAGTCATGAACTTCTAAAAGTGCTTCTTAGCTCTAATTTAGAGCAGGCTGTCACTACACAAAATATTTAATGACAGTGAAGCTTAAAATTTTTTACTGTGAGGGTGACTGAGCACTGGAACTGCTTGTGCAGAGAGACTGTGGAGTCTCCATCCTTTGAGATGTTCAAAATCCATTTGGACACAGTCCTGGAAAACTGGCTCTAGGTGGCTCTGCTTAAGCAGATGGATGGACCAGGTGACCTCTAGATGCCTCTCTCAGCCTCAGCCATTCTGTGATTCTGTAAAATGTTCTCACTTCCATGTCATAGCAGTCTACCCTTCCTGTTGTGTCAGCTCAACTCCTTGTGAGCTTTTGCTCTGAACTCACCATAAAACACCCAGATTTCAAACAAAAGAACAGTTTTTATTTCACTTGTATTGCAGGGTTGCTTGTAATCCAGATCAATACACACTAGTGTGAACTAGATCATGGGAATGACTGGAGTTCAAACAGTCCTGCAATACAAATGAGCAACAAGCCATAGGGCAGGACTGGGATTGAATGGCAAGGAATGGCAAGGCAGAAATGCTGTAAACTTCAGTTATTGCCAAAGCTTCTGCATCATGAAACTTGGCCCTTATGAGCTTTTGAGTCCATCTCATGCAACAGAAGATATTAACTTAAAAAGCTTCCTTCTTTTTACCCTCATCTGGTCCAGTTTCTTTGAAACAGACTAGGAGCACTTGCACAACCATGTACAGCTGATGATAAGCACTTCGAGAAGCAGTGTTGTCTGAGTAATTTTCAACTGCCTCATTTGAAGCAGAGTACCTCACTGTAACAATGAGGATATCTGAAACATATGCTGGCACATTAAAAGTGAATGTAAATTAATTTAATGAAAACTCATGTTTGAACAGGGAGACAGATACTGTTGGCCAGTAGGAAATGCTGAACAATACTTGTCTTTCAGGTTTGGAATCAGAGTCCAGAATTTGGTCTCCTCTATATACACTGAGCAAGATTCAGTGTTTTAAAAGGCCAGGAAAACTGTCTATTTTTGTGTAGACACTCAAAACACACAGGAAAAGTACAATGTTCTAGGTCTTCCATAGATGAAGGAAATTTAATCTGTTACTTTTCATCTTCCAGGAGTGTCTGACTATAACCAGGCTATCATCTCTAAGGATATCCTGTATAACCTCTACACTGGGACCTCTGGTCATGAGTCATGGGGTCCTATGCCAAGGAGCAGAGTGAGATGTAGTCTGATGGGGTACTTGGAAGGAAAGGGGAAGATGGAGTTAACATTCCTCTCAGGACGGAATTCAGGTTTCTTCTTGGTTATTTCAGCTTGTTGCTTGGTTATATCAAAATGAGGTTTCTTCCTTGTAACAGAACAGTTGTTGGTTGTTTTTATTAGACATATAGTGCCATGCATTTTATGCTGTTACAATTGAAAATATTTTTATTGTAGGCATCCATCTTTTTTCTTTTTTTTTTTTTTTTTTTTTCTGGATACAGCATTCCCTCTATTGACAATGTCTTCTCAATATCATTGTTATTAGTAAATTTTGTACTTCTACTTATTTTTCCAAGGTCGCAAATGGAAATAGTAACTGACATTGTTCACAAGACTAATACTAGAAACTTCCACTGGCAGTATCCCTCTAGCTTGCTCTGTCTGTGTCTACTCTTTAGCCAGTACCTGATCACTTTACCATTCCTCCATTACTATTTATTGCTAAACTAATAGTTTTCCAAGTGATATCATTTCAAATGGTTTACTGATGTGTAAGCATATAAATTTCAGTAGAATTGCTATCTAATAGACTTGCTATATGGTAAGTATAGTATGTAAACTTACTTTATTTCCTTTATCTCGAAAATGATCTAGTTTAATATTAAAAGATATGAGCTTTATCTCACACCATTTCCTTTTGGCAAACCCCATTTGCATTTATAATTTGGAGTTTTGTGTATAGGTCAAATCAGTAGTTAATCTTACTATCTGTGCAAAGGAAAGATGTGATGGCATTAGAGTTGGCTAGACAGCAACTCAGTTCTAGCTAGAGAATTGGAACAGGAAAAACAGGCATAGAAAACAAAGGGAAGAAAGAGACTAATGGCTTTATTTTTTCAGTAATTCTATACTTGATAAATAACCTTTCTTACTGAGTAGATAATTGTAATCTTATAAGCATCTCGTGCTTCACATGCTGTTTGAAGGCAAAAAATGAAGAAAAATTAACAAGAAGACAAATGCTTCTTTCATAAGAATATATGTAAAAGAAAATATAACCATATAAGCTCATGAATTACTAAATTTATTCATAATTTTATGCTAGCTCAAAATAAAACTTTAAAATGGAATTTGGGTGAAAAATATATGGGCAAAGGAATAGCTTTGCAATTCCATTTGTGTAAGAAAACACTCATGAATGATATTTATGATTTTTTCAAGTGGAAGTGGTTGCCTGCAGGAATTGAAATAGTGCTATTGAAGTCAATAGATAATTTTTCTACATGGTGAACAGATAAATATGTCAATGATGGTCAAAGACAGATCCTATAAGAAAAAATATTACCGGCACAAATCTCTGTTAACATTTTTCCATTGTTCTAATTTCTAATTTGATAATACCCATTTGCTTGTTTGGTTTATTTCTTTGCCTTTTTTCATCTTCACTAAGTAATCTTTGCTCATGATTCAGTTTTATGAAGTATCCTTTAATTGACAGTCATTTTCAATGGACTGAAAATGTACTTGCAGATTCATTGAATTACATTAGATTCACTCAACAGTTCAAGTGGTTTTGACAAACTAAATTATACACCATAAGTGTGTGGATTTTTATCCTTTTTGTCGTAACTGCTTTTCCATGTCATTTCACAAAATATCTCTAACATTATGTATATATTTGCTAATTTAAAAAGTTATGAGATGATAAATAAAATCCTTATCTGTATAAAGGCAGCTTTGGACACGTGACAATGAGCAGGTTCTCAGAACCTCAAACTAAATCCTCAATCATACGTATATCAACTGACAAATCAAGTGCTATTTGTGGCTTTTAGAATACATGAGACAAGGAACTGCAAGATGAATAGGACATACTCTGGGACCTGCTTTTGCATCTTTAGATGAGATTCAAAAGAGAATATCTAATTAAGGTGCAGACTATGACACCTTTAAATTCTTCCCTGTTTTTCTGTAGGGTACATTCAAGAACATATTTGTTTATTTTTGGGCTTGAGTCATAAGAGTGCATACAAAAGTTGATTGCTGGGGCGGGGCGGGGGGGTGTGTGGTGTATGAACCCACAGAAGTCACTCAGAGTAAGACTACATAGTACCAATCTTGTTTGTTTCTCTCTCACTGCACAAGTCTGAACCAGGTTGTACTCCCTCCACACTTTTGTGACAGTATTCCTGACAGTCACACAACCCCGACTCCATACTCCTTCTTCTCATCCAATCCTCATGAATGACGAAGTTAGTCAACAGCTGTTACTTCTTCCCTTCTCCCTTCTTCATCATGCTCACATGCAGAATCTGACAAAATGAAGAATTGGCACAAACCGTAGAGGACATCTTCATATTTATGATTTTCATCCATACATGTGCAACAGACTTCATAACTGAACCCAAGTAAAAAGTATTAAAATTAGTATTTTTAGGAATGTGAACTGCATTTAAATTAGTATTTATTTGGATACTGAACAGCAAAACTTTCTTTTCTCAGAGATTCAAACTGAAAGCTCTTTCACAACTGGAAAGCCATGCGGGAAGCCATCCCAAACTGTGAGAGCTAACTTCACATTCCCTCCTGGTGGCAAGTCATATTTTGAGCCCCAACATATATGTAAAAAGCACACTTAGATACAAAGACTATCAATCACAGATGGCTAGATCCCGTATAAAGTCTTCCTGGAAAAGCTGTATCTTCTAAAAACTAATTAACTTTGAAGTTAGTCCCACTTTGTGGAAAATCTTGACTAGATTACCTTCAGAGATTCCTTCCATCTTAAATTATTATATTATTCTATGAATCATATACTGCCATTGAATTCAGTAGGTACTGGATTGGACTGCTGTTTCTTGAAAAAGATGACATTTATTTAAAATTTTGTGTGTTAGATCCATTCAAAAATATTCTGGGAAAAATAATTTCTGAAAAACCTCATCATGAGTTTGGTTTTATTTTTTAATTCAGAAGCAGGAAACAAACCTAGAAAAATAATTGTTTGTGAAAAATGTATTTGTTAAAAACTGAAAAAAAAAATCAAACCACTTTGATATATACCATTCACCAAAATCTTTAAAACAATACAGACATTTTAATCTTTCCTTTTCCACTTTTCATAAAAAAATCAGACAACAACATTGACAATTTTTTTCTTAAAATAAATTTTTGATTAAAAGTCAGTTTTCCTTAAACTTATTTTTCAGTTACATAATTACTCTTGGTTAAAATAGTCAACTAGATAGTGTGGTTGTTTTTAGAAGGTACAATATTGGATATTAATCAGTTTTGTCATTTCACAGGAGAGCAATTTTCCTGTAGATACAACATTCTATACCAGCATAGCTGGTTATCTTCTGAAGTTAATAAAAATGCAAAGACTGTTAATGATCCAGATTTAAATAAGATAATATGATTACATACCATCAGGGTTATATAGCATGCTGTTCTCATGTGCTGGTGACAGAACAAGTTATCTTCCTTCCTGATTTCAATATATTTCATTCTGAGAAAACAGTTTTGTACAATAAATATCACAACTTCCTGTCTTAGTTAATATTATATTATACGTTATTAGACTAATTACAAAAATGTAATAACTTAGACAAACTTTCTAGGGAACAGATTCTCATTATTGGCTTGGCAATTCAAGTTGAACAACTGACAGTTGTAAGCTGCTGACAGAGATCTTCTAATTTAATCAAGAATCAAGAATCAAACTCTAATCAAACTATTTTTTAAGGTACAACTGTTGGCTCCTTCCTAGTTATTATATCTAAGTTTACAGTGACAGGAAAGCATGTCTCAAAAGCTGGAGTAGTCTATTATTCCTTGTGACTTCCTTCAAGAAACAGTTCCAGACAGGATCGCTTGTTATAATAAAATACTAGAAATAAAGGTAAAGAATGAAGCTTTCATGACAGAAGTTGATAGATTTGGTTTGCTGAATGCTGCAGATATGTGGACTTCAAAAGAGAACTAATAAGAGAAAGAATATTAAAGGATCCTGCTTCTGGGAAGAGACACTGTCACTCAGATTCAAGCACAGGCAATGTTACTTACCATTCCCAAAGCAGAAGTCCTGTATCAGGTGGCTTTGATACATGGAAGATGAGCCAAAAAGAACCGAAATAGTAACAGGAGCATTCTCATAATACAAAAATAGCGCACAAGTAGGGACAGGGAGAACAATATCTCTTCACAAGAGAGAACAGCAGAGCTGTAGAGGAAGGAGCACGATAACAAGCAACAGCTGGAAACTATGAACAGCAGAGAGGAGGATTGATGGAAGTATCATAAAATAGTTACTTTCCTAACAACATAGAGGCTGCCCAGAGAATCTAGAGATAACATTACTGTCATCAGTGTACATCACATGATGATTTCACATTCCAAGGGACAAAATATGCAGAAAGAAACATACAGTAGTATTCAATGTTGAACAGAACAGGCTATATCTTACATTTAAAAGTAACATGGGGCAACTGCTGCAGTATTACCATAAAAATAGAGTAGGAGAAAAACCCTCAAAAACTAATTCAGGACAATCTTTATTCAAAGCAAGACAGCTGTGAAGATCAGGTAAAATACTACATGGGCTTAGAGAAACCATGTTAGACATTTTGTTTAATTCCAAATGTAAGTAGATTTTTTTTTCAGATAATTTTATTAAGAAACAAGGATTGATGGTATATCCTTAGGTTCCAGCCATTCTGAAGAAGCCTGGTTCACCTCCATAATAAAAGATGACTTGGCAGAGGCTGTTTAAACAATCCACATGAGGAGGAGAGCTGCTTAGGCTAAGTACAAAAAAGACTTAATCAGCAACTCCAGGTGCGCTCTGATATCTGCATCTGGGAAATGAAAAAAATCAAAGAGGCTGATAATATGGAATTAGATATCACTTAGTGGAGTGGGAGCAGATTTAGCAAGAGTGCTAAGAAAGCAACACTCTTCACCCTCTCCTGTCCAAGTCACACCTCATGGGACAAGGGCTGACATGGAGCTGCACAGCTCCTGCATACACATGCAGGCTGCTTTATGGCAATGGCAAAATGCCTTCTATTTTATATTTACAGAACAATACTTACTCATGGGCAAAGACATATGCTTTCCACAGCTAATTAAACAGTAATTCTTGTATCAGACATCATAGTATTCTCAAGACAAGAAGTGTCAGCAGGCCTTGGAAAGCTCCCTTTTGTAACAATCCAAACCAAGTTTGGAAGATACTGCTCCAATAAAGAAATATTGTTAAAGGCTAAATAGGTCTCATCATTACATTATTGACTTTTTTTCTAATGGAGTCTGAGGTGCAGAGACTGTAATGGATTATTGGATGCAACTTCTTAATTTTTCCAAAAGACTGCAATTACCATATGAGTAGGGAAGGAGCAGGTAACCTAGGAAGTATGTATGTAATCAAAGATTTAGCAAGAGCCAAGCAAAAGTACAATAACATCTGTCTTATTTTAGTGTTAATACATTTGTGACATCCAAAAATCCATTAAAATAGACATTTATTTGGGAAAGTGTTACTTATATAACACCTGCATAATAAAAACCTGAAGTAATATCCCAATGATTGTAACATAGGGATGCTGAGGAATTCACAAGAGAATAAATGGGAGAATTGGTAGCCCTGCCTGACAGTGTTAAATGCACTCTCTACCTACATTAGCAACAGATACATCTCTTCACAGTTTTAGAGCAATGCTTACACACAACAACCATCAGTAAGCTAAGAACCTCTCTCCCTTTCATTCATGGTGTTTCACAGGCAATCACTATACTCTTACTGCATTGATAAGGACTCACAGCCACTCAGGACTCACATCCTAGCAATGACAAAATGCTAAAACTACATCTAAGCCAGCCATTTCTCAGAGGTCCTCTGTGACATTGAATTCTTCTCCCTTTATCCAATAACTGAGTAATCCAATAGCTCCTTTTCACCTGAGATGCATTCAAATCCCTCATTGGTCACATAAATCTGAGCTGATATTTCTACCCACCCAAAAGAAAACAGTATGGATATATGCCTTCCTTGCCCTGTGGAAAATATTTCTCCTTGAATGAATTCTTAAAACATAGTCAGACAAGAGATTGACTCTAGGTTTTAGAGCTTAGACAGGAGAAAGAAGTATTCCTGTCTCTGATAAAAGGTTTGTTGTACAAGTGAATTAGATTTAAGAAATCTGAGAGGCGGACCCAAAGAGACTCTCATGGTTAAATCATTCTCCTGAAAAAGACGCATTCAGATGCTCTCAAGGTGAGGGGAAGGGTGAAAAAGAACTGGACTTATATCATCTGCATCCATAGTGAGTGCTCTCACCAGTCTTTTTGGCTATGGTGTATACAGAACATAGTCCGCTCAGCATGCAGCAAATAATTACCGGGTCAGACTGTGCAGAAAAGCTAAAAGAGGTCCCTAGATTATGACTCCTGGTGGGTACCAGTATAAGAGAAACATCAATCTACTCTCTACTATCAAGAATTGATTTGTTTTGGAAATTTTACTGCAGAAATAGACTTTCAGCACCTCAGGAAACATGGTAACATTAACTTATAGGGTGGTTATGTGCTCAAGATCTAAATTTGAGACTAGTCTGACAGAGAAGTTAGAAGACCCCCAATTATTTGTAGATGTAGCTCTTGGCATACTGAACTGGATTTTTCTACATATGTAAATACATAAATAAATAAAAAAATAAAAGTCCACAAGCCGTCAGGTGTCACCATTTCACTAATAAGTAGGTGACCTTCTTCTACAGATGTAAATGGCCGAAATGCAACAGCAGCAATTTTCTTTCAAAAACTGTGCACCACCCCAGTCAGAGTAACAGACACTGTATGAAAAGCTTCAATTAAATAGTTGCTAATGGAAGCTGAAAGAACAGTGGGATTCAAGCTCCATACTGAATGAAAGCAACGATTTCAGTATTAGCCTACTATTAATGAAACTACCAGCAGCTGAGATGTATTCAGCTAAAGGAAAACAATAACAAAATAACACAAGCAAACATGCAAAACCAAAAATACACTCACCTTTGCTGTAAAGGTTTGCATCAAAGGGAGTAAATTTCTGACAGACCTGCTGCCACATGGGTTGGATTGCAGTTACCTATATGCAGTTGTTTGCATGCCTATGGAAAGACAGTGCATTTTATTACAGCACCATGTCCTAAAATAAATTCTTTCAGAAAAATAGAATCTAGCAACTTGTTTAGTAGTCTACTCTGAGCAGGTAAATTCAGGCTCTTGTAGAGAACTGTGACGTATTGAACATGAAGAACAACTACTGTACAGCATAACCTGACAATGTCTGTTTGTTTGTTTGTTTTCTGGATTGAAATAGATACATTTGTTGTGGCTGATAATTTCTCTTGATACATAATTTCCAGTGTTTACAGAAACTGCAGATATTCAGGCCATATAAAAATGGAAATTTATATTTGTAACACATATTATTTTTCCTGATTTAATTTCTCCTGCTGGTTTTCAGTGTACAGATAAGGGTCACCATTTTTGCACAGAACTTTGACTATAACTATCGTGTTAACTGAAGGGCTGCATTAATAACATAATAGTGGGGATACACAGTGAGAAACAAAGACCTTAAGAAGACTTATAAACTCAGTTTGTGTAGTTCCTGTAAGATCTTGTTCCTGTAAGATCAAGTGCCCTGCTGGATCTCCTCTTTGTGAACAAAGAAGGACTGGTGGATGATGTGGCGGTTGGAGGCTGACTAGGGCACAGCGATCATGAAATAACAGAGTTCTTTATTCATAGAGAGGCCAGGAGAGGGGGCAGCAGAACTGACATCCTGGACTTCCAAAGGGCTGACTTTGTCTTGTTTAGGAATCTGCTTGACAGGATCCCTTGGGAGATGGTCTTGAAGGGTATAGGGGTCCAGGAAGGCTGGACACTCTTTAATAAGAAAGTCTTAATGGCTCAGGAGAAGGCGGTCCCCAGGTGCTGTAAGAGAAGCTGGTGACAGAGAAAACCACCCTTGCTAAGCAGGAAGCTTTGGCTGCAACTCAGGGAGAAAAGCAGAGTTTACAGCTTTTGGAAGAAGGGGCTAGCCACTCACAATGATTACAACGATGCTGTGAGGCTATGCAGGGCGGAAATCAGGAGGTCTAAAGCCCAGCTAGAAATTAATCTGGCTTCAGCAATCAAGGACAACAAGAAATGTTTCTATAAGTATGTCAGCAGCAAAAGAAAGACCAGGGAGAGCCTCCATCCCCTGCTAGACTCAGGAGGAAACATGGTAACAAGTGATGAGGAAAAGGCTGAGGTGCTCAATGCCTTCTTTGCCTCAGTCTTTAATAACAAGACTAGTTGTATTGAGGGAATCCAGCCTCCTCAGCCAGAAGACAGATAAGGGAGAATGACCCTCCCCCCGCATTCCAGGAGGAGGTAGTCAGTGACCTACTGCATCACATAGACATACACAGTCTATGGGACCGGATGGGATACACCCGAGGGTGCTGAAGGAGCTGGCTGGGGTGCTCGCCAAGCCGCTTTCCATCATTTACCAGCAGTCCTGGATGACCGGGGAGGTCCTGACAGATTGGAAATTGGCCAATGTGCTGCCCATATATAAGAAGGGTCGGAAGGATGATCCGGGAAATTACAGGCCTGTCAGCTTGACTTCGGTGCCTGGGAAGCTGAAGGAGCAGCTCATCCTGAGTACCATCATAAAATACATGTGGGACAACCAGATGATCAGGCCCAGTCAGCATGGGTTTATGAAAGGCAGGTCCTGCTTGACAAACCTGATCTCCTTCTATGACAGGGCGACCTGCTTATTGGATGAGGGAAAGGCTGTGGATGTTGTTTACCTTGACTTTAGTAAGGCCTTTGACACCGTTTCCCACAGCATTCTCCTGGCAAAACTGGCTGCTCGTGGCTTGGATGGGCACACGCTTCACTGGGTAAAAAACTGGCTGGATGGCCGGGCCCAAAGAGTTGTGGTGAATGGAGTTAAATCCAGTTGGCGGCCAGTCACGAGTGGTGTCCCCCAGGGCTCGGTTTTGGGGCCACTCCTGTTTAACATCTTTATTGATGATCTAGACGAAGGGATAGAGTGCACCCTCAGTAAGTTTGCAGATGATACCAAGTTGGGTGGGAGTGTTGATCTGCTCGAGGGCAGGGAGGCTCTGCAGAGAGATCTGGACAGGCTGGAGCGATGGGCTAAGGCCAACTGTAGGAGTTTCAATAAGGCCAAATGTCGGGTGCTGCACTTTGGCCACAACAACCCCCAGCAGCGCTACAGGCTTGGGGAGGAGTGGCTGGAGAGCTGCCAGTCAGAGAGGGACCTGGGGGTGTTGATTGACAGCTGGCTGAACAGGAGCCAGCAGTGTGCCCAGGTGGCCAAGAAGGCCAATGGCATCCTGGCTTGTATCAGAAATAGCGTGGCCAGCAGGGACAGGGAAGGGATCTTACCCCTGTACTCGGCACTGGTGAGGCCGCACCTTGATTCCTGTGTTCATTTTTGGGCCCCTCACTACAAAAAGGACATTGAATTACTCGAGCGTGTCCAGAGAAGGGCAACGAAGCTGGTGAAGGGTCTGGAGGACAGGTCTTACGAGGAGCGGCTGAGGGAACTGGGGTTGTTTAGTTTGGAGAAGATGAGGCTGAGGGGAGACCTCATCGCCCTCTACAACTACCTGAAAGGAGGTTGCAGAGAGCTGGGGATGAGTCTCTTTAATCAAGTAATAAGCAATAGGACAAGAGGTAATGTCCTCAAGTTGCACCAGGGAAGGTTTAGACTGGATATTAGGAAGCATTTCTTTACAGAACGGGTTGTTAGGCGTTGGAATGGGCTGCCCAGGGCAGTGGTGGAATCCCTATCCCTGGAGGTGTTTAAGAGTCGGGTCGACATAGCTCTGAGGGATATGGTGTAGTTGAGAACTGTCAGTGTTACATTAATGGTTGGACTAGATGCTCTTCAAGGTCTTTTCCAACCTAGATGATTCTGTGATTCTGTGATCTTCTCGATGTTCCAGAAGAAAACTTTTATCAGAAGACAATACAGAACTTATTTATCAGAGTCATCAATTTAATATAACTTTAAGTAGCTCAACCTTCAAAGAAGTTTAGTGCAAGAGACACCAAATTTCTGGAACGATTCTGAAATCAGCAGGACCCTGTTTACACAAGTATCAATTTTAAGGCTAAAAAATCACTTCTCCAATTAAACTGAATTGTTACACTACAATGAAAGGCACCAGATCTAAAATCAACTTCTAAACAGGTCACAGACAAAAGCTCTTGTATGCAGTCACTCATACTACTGAATTCTTAGCATGGTCCCTAAAACAGCTTTGACCTGTGCCAACCAGGACAGTCCTACACAGTGTCTAGGCAGCATTCATGGAACAGTCTGGGCAATGGACTGTTCCCAGCAGGTTGGATGCATGAAGCTTCTGAGCGAAGGGAGGAAATTATGTGCAACTTCCCACCACAGATTGGTTCTTGGCTCATTTTAGTTGCATACTAATGCAGCTGCTACTAGTAAATATTGTGTTGGAAAAATCACTACTTTTATCAGGAAACATTCTTCCAAACTTAAACATGCACAGGAAGACCATCAGTTCTCCACAGAAAGCCTTGTGTCAGACCTTCATTTAACACAAATGAGGAAAGTTCTACTGAATTTGAATTAAGTCAGTAGTACTATGCTGATTTGCATGTGCTAGGGATATGGCCCTCTGCTTCATAGTACAAAATCATCTTCACTTAAGGTCTCGGTTTAAACAGTTCTGAGAGATTTCATTTGTCTGGAAAAATCTCTTCTGAACTGTGGTGGGTTTGTTGGTCTTTGTCCCTAGATAAAAAGGGATTACAGCTTTAAAGGCAGAGAGAAGTGGAGCTAAGTTAAAACTATAAAGCACTTCATCTATTTGTTCCTACAGAGGATCACTAAATGCAGTAAATCAGATGCTATTAAAATCTTGGGGGAACTGGTTCAGAGAATTTCACTGACAGAAGCATGATGCCTGTTTCTTTCACAGAATAATATAAGAAACAAAGGAAATGATGCAGGCCAGAGCTTTGAATGGAAGAACACAATTTCAGTTTGGTAATAAATGCAAAATATTTAAGAGTAATTACTTTCCTCTATAATTTTTGAAATCTGTGATTTAAAATAGTTTTTACCTCTTTTTGGCAGCTAATGACAGGAGAGGTAGAGCAATGAGCCCTTTCATGGCGTTTCAGATCCAATGTCCAGTCATCAGCTGCCAGGAAATTCATGACTTCAAAATTATTTTATTGTTTCATTAATCTTAAATCTTTCTGACATCCTAAATATATTAGAAAACTGGTGCATCTGAGCCCTCTATATATTGACTATTGCTTCTGTATATCTATTACATAGTCCATGGCTGCTCTATAGTTTCTCCTTTTTTCATTGTCTCTTATTTTTCCTTTTTCAAAATGAGACTGACCTCATCTGTAAATTTTCAATTGCAGTCTGTTGCTTTCTATCCAAACCTACATTATTCCAAATGCAGATTGATCCTCTGTGAAAGAAGACTTTGGAAAGAAAATTAAATTTCAAAGCTGACCCTCAGGAAAAGGGAATCTGGGCTAAGAAGAGGAAGTGTTTTCTCATGTGCTGATAACACACAAATTCCCTGTGCATCTCTGTACACATAAATGGAATAGCAGAATGCATGAGTGTTGAAAAGAACATGAGTGAAATTTACTAGTTTTGCACTGAAAAGTATCTCAAGTGATAAATTCACCTGGGCTTCAAGTGGGATCTGCTTAAGACAAGGTGGGACTGCAATAGCAGTGCTATCATGACTTGATAAATCTTTCTGTTGGAGCATCACAATTCAGGTAATTCTCATTTGGACAGCACGACTAGGGACTGACTTTAGAAGTTTATGGTTACAGTGCTCAGGAAAAAGGAGGATTCAAAAGTCCATCTAATTGAATAGCTAGAATTTGCAATTAACAACTGCAGCACCCCCAGGTGGAAGGAAGGAAGGATAAAGCTGGCAAATCTCTAAAAAATTGCCTTACAAGTTGCTGCAAGATCATAATTTTATTTTATTGCTTCATTTAAAAAAAAAATGCAACTATACTTTGGGCGTAGGAAAATTGATTCTCACTCAGATCTCTTTGGGAGAGAGATTGCTGACATTTACTGGCATTCCCTAAACACAGATAACAGAGCTACATCTCCTAGGAAGTGCTCCATTTGCAATACCTTCTACAGATCTGCTTCACAACATGCAGGGCTAGTATTTTCCCCATTTCATCAAGCATTCATCTACACACTTTCTAGACTGGTTAGTCAGATCCTGTTTGAACTTGCTTTTGCTAACTGTATTAGGAAAATACACCCTAACACTATCCATAACCAGTGAGTCCCCCTCCATTGTTAGTCAAAGAACTTATCTCAACTATATTAAAGCACTACCAAAAAAAAATCCTGCAGTCACATACTTACCAACAGGAATATATTCAAAGTGGAGAATAAGAGCCAATTCTTGTCTCAGTTATTGATCTCAGTTTGATTCCTCTAAGGTCAGTTTATCCTGGAATATCTGGGAAGAGAATTGGTCCTCAAACTAGTTTTTAACAAATAAGAAAACTGGCATAAAAAACTTAGCAAACAAGTCTTCTCTTCTGAATTATGCAAATACACTCTTTAGGTTATTTCAGAACCTTAATCTAAACCTTCAAGTAGTATTTAACCCACAGCTAGTGAAGAGGCCTTTGGTAACCTCCAGATCATGCCACATATTTCCAGTGAACCACTTTGGAAGCTTAATTCCCAGAAAGGAAAGCATTGACTACCTGGGAACTAATTGAGGCAACTAAACCCATTTAGGCCCTTCACTTATAAAGGTTATTAAACTAACAAAGAAGAGAAACAAAGAGGATTTTGTTGGCCAAAAAGTAAGTCACAGAGCAGAGCTCTGGGTAAACATAGCAGCAACTTGCAATACCTCAGAGTTTTTATTTTGGGGGAGAATTTCTTTTTGTCACACTAGAAGGAAGAAAAAAGGCTAGAGACATTAACATGTTTAGTGTCAAGCTGGATAAATCCAAAATCCTTGCAATAAATCCCTAACTGCAAAATGAGTTCAAGCCTGAGCCTTGAGTGAATTTTCTTCTTGTTCTGCTTCTGGCTTTCTTAAAATGACAAAAAAAAGCTGTGAAATCCAGATAAAGAGAAATAGGATAATAGCAGAATGAATACACAAAAAGCTTAAAAAAGGATCTTAAAAAAGTATAGTGTTACTTGGCTAAGCAGTGGCATTTTTCCTGACAATTTAATAATGTATTTACCAAGACCAAGTTCAAACCTGCTTTGCACCCTAGGTAATAGAGAGCATTTAGGTTGTATGACTTTCCAAATAGGCTATGGGATGACCATATAAGTCAGTAGAAAGGACATAATTTTAGCATGAAGGCTAAAATTGGGTATATACTGACTTTTAGTAGCATACTTATCTATGGCATCTTATTTAAATTGGTTGTTCTCCATACTGATTCACTGAGGAAGTTTTAGTCAATGGGAAATATCTGTTTCTCTGTCATTTTCCATCTCCTGGTCTCCAGAAGGACAGTGTCTGATCAGACTTGCACAGACTGCACTGAGGGAACAGGCTCGCTCCTCAGCACGTGATGTAGCTGGTACCTCCATCTGCTTTGCCACAGGACTGGAAGATGTCAGTATGGGGAATGAAGATTTGGAACTGTTTTCCTCGCCTTCTGAATTGCTCAGGAAGCATTCAGAGCCAAGCACATTTGACAGATGACTGTTTTGCTCAGGTCTAATATCAGTGATCAGTATGGTGTAATATGTGTCTCTGCACAGAGCATCCACCGACCAGCTGATTTAAGATGCTCTTGCAGGTAGATCATCCCATATATACTTTCCTAGTCAAACAGAACCATGATTATAATAAACCATCAGCACCAGCATATTGCAGACTTTCTCATGGTGTAAATGTAAAATGCAAATTTATATTTACATTAAACTATTTTATTAAATTACATTAAATATTTATGCTAGTATTTAAACTTATAGAGAAAAAAATAATTATTGGAAGTTAACTGCAATTCTAGACTAAGATTTTATGCTCATAGAAACATGAAAGATATTCCCAAAGTAAAATGTGCTTTTTCTTTTAGTAATTACTGAATACTAAGTCTCACACAGAAAACATCCAGTCAAAACATCTTACTCCATAGCTCACTTAAAAATACGTACTCTGTGACTTTATTCCTTGGCAGTTTCTTAATATTCTTGTGTTCCTCAGAATTTATAAATTTCAGTGATTTTGTACAGTGGATGGATTTCGAAGTATCACAGAATCATAGAATCATCTAGGTTGGAAAAGACCTTGAAGATCATCTAGTCCAACCTTTAACCTAACACTGACAGTTCCCAACTACACCATATCCCTAAGCACTATGTCGACCCGACTCTTAAACACCTCCAGGGATGGGGACTCCAACACCTCCCTGGGCAGCCCATTCCAACGCTTAACAACCCGTTCTGTAAAGAAATACTTCCTAACATCTAGTCTAAACCTTCCCTAGCACAACTTGAGGACATTACCTCTTGTCTATTGCTTATTACTTGATTAAAGAGACTCATCCCCAGCTCTCTGCAACCTCCTTTCAGGTAGCTGTAGAGGGCGATGAGGTCTCCCCTCAGCCTCCTCCTCTCCAGACTAAACAACCCCAGTTCCCTCAGCTGCTCCTCGTAAGACATGTGCTCCAGACCCTTCACCAGCTTCATTGCCCTTCTCTGGACACGCTCGAGTAATTCAATGTCCTTTTTGTAGTGAGGGGCCCAAAAATGAACACAGGAATCAAGGTGCGGCCTCACCAGTGCCGAGTACAGGGGTAAGATCCCTTCCCTGTCCCTGCTGGCCACGCTATTTCTGATACAAGCCAGGATACCATTGGGCTTCTTGGCCACCTGGGCACACTGCTGGCTCATGTTCAGCCAGCTGTCAATCACCCCCCCAGGTCCCTCTCTGACTGGCAGCTCTCCAGCCACTCCTCCCCAAGCCTGTAGCGCTGCTGGGGGTTGTTGTGGCCAAAGTGCAGCACCCGGCATTTGGCCTTATTGAAACTCCTACAGTTGGCCTTAGCCCATCGCTCCAGCCTGTCCAGATCTCTCTGCAGAGAGAGATCTGTCTATCCTAATAGTCTATCCTAATATACTTACATTTTGACTACATTTTCAGTCAACACTTTTTGTTAATAAAGTGAGGTTTTCCACTGTTACACTGAAAAAGTTCAATACAAAATGCATATATGCAGGCAGATATATTCATTTAGATGTTTGCATAACCGAACAGCTTTTCCTCCAGAATATTTCCTACATCTACTTTATTCTCTGGTCTCTGTAATCTTAATCACTAGCAAACAGTGTTAACATTGTTCTCAATAATAAAATATTACTGAACCTATTTACCACATCAGATCTGGTAGCATTCACTTAGAAAAACACCTGATTTTCCTCTAAAAAGAGTTATACAGAGAGGTAGCTATACAGGGATATATCTGCACAGATACAGATATACAAGTAGACACTGGAAACACATACTGTCTAGCAGAGGGAAACTGATTTGGGACTCAGAAGATACCGAGTCAAATCTAACTTCTGACCCTGCTTTACTGTCCTATTTTCAGAAGATCATGTTCCTTTCTTATTTCATTCTCTGTATTTGCAAGACAGAGATAATGAGCTCTATTGTTGAACAGATATGTAATAAAAGAGCAAAGTACTTTTTGCCCTGACAAATTTCTACTATGATTGAGCTGGGACAAGTGATATGAGTCAAGACAGTATGAAGTTTAATTTATCCTGAAAATATCTGGGTTACTTTGTAAAACTACTCAGTTCAACAAAAATACTCACTTATGTAAATAAGGTTCTACATTACAATGTATTAGCCAGTAAAATCTCTACATTGGTTGACATAGGTGTCTTACAGGTTTCTATTCAGCCCTTTGACCTCTGTGAAAAATCACACTGCCGAATCATACCAAACTCCTGCAAGTGAGCAGCTAAATGGGCTAAAAGCTTATGTTGAGAACACTCTACCAAGTACATACCAAGTGTGAATGTTTTGCTGTTGATGTATGCATCTATGTAGATCTTTCCATGTCAGAGAAGCTGCAGGGCCATTCTTCCCCACCTTTATGTCACTGCCAAGTCTCCCTTTCAATTCAAGTGGAATAGAACAAGATCTTGAAAAAAAATAAATTGTGAAATTATATATTCTTTGCCAAAAGATGCTACCTCATAAAGCCCAATTCTGACTTTAGCTACCTCGCCAATTTCTATCAGAAAAGGCTTTGAGGATGGGAATGATATTTTATGCTTCATATGCAAGACAGAAAACTGGGGCAGCAATGACTGTGCCATAGAGCTGAGGGAATAATTCAGAATTAATAATTTATTTGCTGAATATAGCTTCCTTTCTTCCTTTTTGAACAGTTGTGAAAAAGCATCTTCCTTTCAACTGTGAGAGGCAATGGCACACTGGGTCACTTAAGGTGAGCAAGAGGCCATAATATAGTTTGCACCTATGTAGCCTGCCTCCTTGCTGGAGTCCTCTGAGCACAAATCTTTGCATGATGACCCACCTCTTGATGTACAGTCATTTGTATTTGCTGATTTATGACCCAATCAGGCTAACACGTGGGCTATAGAGCACCTGAGGAAGTATGGCTCTTTGCTGCCTACACACAAGACCCACAAGGCCTGGGTTTGTCTGTGCACAAAGCAGGGTGAGTCTCATACATACTACATGGTACAGCTCTGAACAAAAGGCTGAGATTAGTTTAAAGATTCAAAATATAATAGTATTTATTTATTCATTAACATTAGCCAAATTTTGTCTGCAAATATACTTGGTAATACTGTACTAAGCAGTTTACTACAAGTATGGAATAAGAGGAGACAGAGGAGACAGTTAAGATGAATTTTACTTTGATCTTTTATTATTTATCTGTAGTAACAAACAGAAATGGGTTTTTTGTTCGATGCACTTTATCATCTTGGCCCAAAAGTGTGGCTTCATAAATTTCCCATTCTACAAATATTTCTGCCCATGTTTGGTCATATTATAAAACCGTTTTGACTATGCATTAAGTTACAAATACATAAAATGTTTGTAGGAACAGCCTATGTATTTGATGATCATGTCGTGTGACTATAACTGGGAAAGAAGAGTGGGAGATTACAGGTAAAGTATTGCAGCTAGCATATAAGCAGCAGTCACATTTTCATTTTTGTTCTCTGCAGGGCAGAGCAGAGTTTAGAACTAATAGCTTATTGTTCATTTTCAATATTTGCATATTATAACTCCAAGTATGACTTTCACTGGTATCATCCACTACTCAGTAACAATACATATTTTAAGCAGCCTCTCAGTAAATTAATTTCCTAGAATATTCCTGCAAAGTGGGCACAAAATGAGTTACAATATTGCATTGGAAAATTCAATGCTTCATTTAAATAAATATTTGCAGATTTCACCCCTCATTATCTGCTTAGCTATACTCATCTACAAAAAGGGAGCTTATAAGTATTCCCTTTTTTGTACATTCAGAAATAAAAGTTTAGTTTAGATTTTTTTAAGGGTTGAAAGTCTTCCTGGAAAAGGAATGGGGAGAAACACAAAAACATGAACTTTCTGAAACTCTTCCGTGCATACAAATGTAAATGCATATTTAAATCATAGAGATATATATATATATAAATTATATATATATGCATAGAATCATAGAATCATAGAATACCAGATTGGAAGGGAATTTAAGGATCATCTGGTCCAACCTTTCTTGGCACAGTTCAGACAAAATGGCACAGCACCCTGTCCAGCCAAATCTTAAAAGTGTCCAGTGTTGGAGAATCCACCACTTCCCTTGGGAGATTATTCCAATGGCTGATTGTGTCCAATCGGAATCTCCCCAGGATTAACTTGTACCCATTACCCCTCATCTTTTCCCTGTGCCTCCTTGTAAAAGAGAGTCTCCATCTTCTTTGCAGTGACCCTTTAAATACTGGAACATGGTGATAAGGTCTCCCCCTTAAGCCTTCTCTCCCTCCCCAGTACTCTCAGCCTTTCCTCATATGACAGGCTTCCCAGTCCTTTGATCATCTTTGTGGCCCTTCTCTGGACCCTCTCCAGCCTGTCCACAGCTTTTTTTGCACAGCAGGACCAAAACAGTATTCCACGGTATTGCATGTGTAGGTACACTGTGTATAAAAATGTACACCAGCTGAAGCAATAGTAGAATTTTATTTAAATATCTATATTAACTGCCTCACTCTAAACAGTAAGTTTGGGATTTTTTGGGGTAGACATAGTTATGGAACGCCTGCAGTGAAGCCAAAACTATTCTTCAGGTCTTCAAATATAAAGACACAATAAGATCACAGCAAACTCCCTACCAGAGCATTACAAAACCAAGACAATGTCAAATGTTTATGGTAATGATATGCATACTGTTGTTTAGGCAGTGAAGCTCAGTAAAGCAACACCAAAAGGCTCAAATGAGAGTTTCATGTTTCATTTCATCACTGAGGTTATTTCTTTCATCTCCAGACTGTATCTGCATACAGATTTGCATGACAACTCAGAAGCCCAAATAGAATGAACAATGTCTCTGATTGCCACTTCATCCTTAGGGCAACTAGTGTGAACATCATTAGATGACAATTCTTGTTGCTGATAAAATGGAGTTTGCATACCCAATTAGATAAACTAGGTGAGAATTTTTCTTTCATGAAGGTAGTCCTCTTTCAATGACTTTATTTGGATTATCAGAAGTTAAGCATCTTTCACATAATGTTACATTACATTTTTTCACAAAATGGGTGCATGGTATTGTTTCCTCCTGATATATATATATATAAAAAAAAAGAGAACACAGCTATATTTATTCAAGGCCTGCACAAAGTAAGAGAAGAAGGGGGAGATACACTTCCCACTAATTACATTGCCATAAATGCAAAATCAGAGGGGCATGTTTTTAACCCAAGTAAGGCAGATTGGGTTTATGAGAAGCTATGAAATACATTTTTCATCAAAGCAAGAAGAGTAGGCTTTATAAATTCTGTGATAACAACAAAAGATTTGCACACAATTCATTCCTTTTTTCTTCTGAAAGCTGGCAGATATTTTCTGAAATAAAAGAGGTTCTAGGTGACCTCATTAAGATGGACTTCTGAATGGTCTATCTTTCTTTATACACATACCTGTGCATTTACCTACCCCACCGAGGAACCCTTCCAATCTCTCTCCCTCCTCATTTTCCCCTGTGGACTTATTTGTCTTGAAGTCCATTTTGCTCCCCTTTTCCTCCTCAGTACTCCCTCCCTATTCACTCCCAATTACCCATGAAAAAGTGATCTGGTCAGGAACTTTACTGACAAGATTTCCAGCATCTTTTCTGGAAGTGTTGAGTACAAAGTAAAGAGACAAGCATTACTCTTGAAAATTGAAGTGCCTTCTGCCCTTTTTACCTTTTCAGGTCCTTCAGTTGACAAAGGACTCCACGTGACCAGCAGCAGCTTTCACCTGAGAGAAGAACTACTCATCTGTGTGGACTGCCTGCCTGAAAACAGGGAAAAGTGATCCTAGAGCGCAAGACTACCTTGTCAGGATCTACTGCAAGCATCTGCCAGGTGTATACAGCAAGGATCTCCAGAAAGCCCCTTAGTTGCTTTGCAGTTGTTACTCTATTATGAATGTGGCAAATCACTAGACAGCCATAGGATCTGAAATCTGCAGAAATCTGAGCAGAAAATAAATCACAGCCATGTTGCACCAACCTTGGCAAAAAGTCTGGGGGTATATGCATTCTGTCACCTTTAGAATATTTTTTACCTTCTGCTGTAATAAATTAGATCTTTTTCAATCTCTTGATGCAATCAATGTCACCTACCTGTGATCCACTGAGTATCTGAAGTATGATTATTTTAAATTTTGATTACTTTTAAAATTCTAATAATCACAAATTGTTCCCATATGACAAATGTTCTGTTTTGTCTTTTATTTTCAATGAAGCTTAAAATAAAAAACTTTTTTCTGTCATTGTTTTTCACCAGTATCATTGTTTGTTTCATTAATGTCAGCACAACTCAGAAATGAGTTTTAGATGAGTTCAGCTGCTTTTGCTGACTAAATTTGCAGCAGCAAAGCATAAAGCATTTCAGGCTCCTCAAAAGCACAGTCTTTTTATTATTTCTTATTGAGAGACTGGTGGTTTAAAAAACAAATAGATACATAGATTTCAATTTGCTCCTTTCTTTTTTTTTTTTGTAATCTCCATGCAATGAGGGATTTCTGTGCACTAGAAAATTAGCAGACTATAGATTTTTGTCATTTGGCACCTGCAAAACATGCACAGTACCATATACCTAAATTGTACAGCTGTTACAGTCACACAAGATTGTGCCTATAATGAAGAAATACAATATATCCAAACAAGCAATACGTATGTGTATATATTATATATATGTGTATATATATAAAATATATATGTGTGTATATATATCCATACATATATAAAATAGTTGTTTAGCAGTAGGAGTTGATGTGGTTTGTGGCATGTGATAGTTCTACTGGTGAAATTAAATGCACATCACACTTTGTCTTCTCAGCTGTTACATGCTGCCTAGTTTTCAGTTTGGCACTGTCTAGGTATGCAGTCACAGATGGAAAGTCTGTACGTGTGACATGCTTTTCACCTGCCATGAAATGCTGAACTCCCTCTGTCATTTTGTATAAATAATTTGCAATTCATTTAGTTCTCACACAGGGTATTCCAAAATAACTCAGTAAAATATTTACTATTAACAGTAGTGGATTTAAAAGCTGTGAGAAAGGAATCCACTTTTAGAAGCTTTTATATGCTATAATTTCCAGATCTGTAACCTACAGCACAGGATGAGGGATTAAAATTATGCATGAGGTTCTGCATTTGAGTCTCTGATATGACTTTTATGTATTGACATCTGGAACAAAAAGGATTAAATGTATAATTTAATCCTATCAAAGACAATTGTAGTTTCCCTTTTCTACACTGTGTTAAATGCACAGAAGCTTCATGCAATAGCATACAACTCTCTAACAGCGATTACATGACATGGAAAGGATGCTGACTTAGGACACATGATATAAAGAGCTTTGCAGTACATCAGTAGACTATTTCAGTTGTGAGGCCATGTTTCACTTTTCAGTCCATGACCTTTTGTATAACTTAACAGAGTAAGGAATATCTTAAGGATGTCTTTTTGCTCTCACAGAACTACCTTTGATGCCCAAGAGCTTTACAGATATCTTATAAAAATCTCCTGGCATCTGTTTTACTATTATTCTTTTATGCAAAAGTATTACAAATAGTAAGAGTAAAGAAGAATATACTGAAAGATACTACAAGTGAAGAGGAGATGTAATTGCTTGCCTTTATTGACAATAAAAGGAACTTAGACTACTATCTTAGAATAAATTCTTAATTTTTAGATGGTTAAACTTAGGTAACATGCATCCCATCTTGCAGTGTGCCTTTAGAGAGCCTCTGCAACCCTTTTCAGGTTCCACCTTGGGGCTGATTCTTTACTAACCCCCAGTAACACTTCATGTTTCTAACAGATTTCGTTACAACCTTGCAATGCCATCAAATAAGCATGTGTCATCCCAAGAATTACCTTTTGCTTACTTACTTCATGGATTTGTTAATATTTGTACATGCCAAATACCTAAAGATTCATTGGATGATAATTCAGTAGTCCATACACAACACACAATACTAAATATTATTAGGATTTCCTATTGCCACTGGTAATAAAAGATGCTCTTTACAGTTGATATTAGTACACCTGGAGCTTTTTGTGTCATGTGTTTTCCTGAACAATACAGTAAGGCAATCTTTTCTGTTAGACACAGAGATATCATTAAAGGGAGGCAGCAGTTTATGGACAAGAGTGTTTAATTTTTACGATTTACACCCAAATTGTATTCGAGAGACTACATATTTAGCCTACTTTGAACACTGTGGGAGATGTAAGTAAGCACATAAGATTACAAATTAATCTTACTTACATGGTAGGAGAAAGATTTTGTGTCAAGGAGTAAGAGTTGCAGAAGTATAATCAGAACCCTCATTATCTTATTAAATATATTAGTTGTACTGTAAAACATTAAATACTCAGGCAGTACAAACCCAGAGGTAAACAGTATCCAAGAAATGAGTAAGTTTATATATATAACCATTCTGAAAATAATGCAGATATTCTGGATGGTTCAAAATACTTGTTCAAGAGTGTAACATTAATCATGTATACAATTACAGGGAGGTTCAAAGTCTAAAAAAATGTTAGCTTTCCCAATTATAAACTTAACTGATCAGCATAGCGTAAAGCTGCAAGGTAAGCAGGTACATTTTGCTTCAAATAACTACGGATTCTTCCAGTTAGCTACCATACTCTGCAGGTTTCTTTCTGAAGACAACACTCACTGTGGACACATTCATGTTTACACATGGGTCCTTACATGAGGAATCATGAATTTTAAAATCAGGCCTTGGTCCTTCAGTAAGAATTCTGTACTGAATATTCCTGTGCCCACACAAAACTCTGCTGAAGCTCATGGTACTTACAGGGACAGCAAATTTGTATTACCTGTCACTACAGACTCAAACCCAAATACAGGAAATAAATTTAAATTTTCACTTTACCAGAGAAACATGTATCACAGCCTAAATTAATTAATGAGTTTTGAAAAGTCTTCAGCAAATGATATATCTGGGTTTTGTGACCTTTTTTCCACAAACAGTCAATTTTCTGAAAAAAATCCAGCCTCTGTGTTGAAATAACTTTTAACAGTTTTGGCTGAAAGGGCGAATCTGAAAATCTGTTTTTTGACATTTTCTAGGTAAGACATTTCTATTGTTTTGAAATGACTTTTTGCTTTGTTAAATGCCAAAATTAGGGAAAAATTTTAAAATAATGTAAAAAAACAAATTAAATGTTTCTAACAAAATTTTATGAATAAGTTGTTTTCATTCTTTTCTTTCAGTAGCACAATCAAGTAATTTTAGCTCTGGGTCAACATAAAACAGTGGTTTGGGTTGTTTTAATTTTTCTGTTCAGGCAGTGAAGTGGAAAAAAAAAGAAATAAAACCAATTATTTGCAGTTCTGCCACCAACCATACATTATTGTATTTGAAAATCTACCAGCTTGTCTACTACATATCCAGTACAAAACAAAACAAAGAAACCCAGAAAGCAACAGCAGTAATCTATCTTTAGAGTTTTACCATGAAAAATGTACTTGGCGACAGAAATCTTTTTTAGTTCAAGCTTAAAATGACACTAACATGTACATTTCTTACTTTTCTATAAAAGTGTATGCATGTACTACTTTCTCCTTATGTCATTTCTATTTTACTTAGAATCACGATATTTACATTCCACCAAACCAAATAGCAAAACATCTATTACTTGAACATAACACTAGATTTTGTAATTTCCTGAAAGGCTGAGTGCCTTTAACCAGATATTGTATTTGATCTTTCCATATGTAATGAAACGCAGTAGGAGATTATGAATTCAGAAGGCAGGCGCACTTATGATCTGACATTGCATCTTTAAAAAGAAAAAAGCAACATGAATTTTTATTGCCCTTTGTTGCCGTTAGTCAAAGAAAAGAGAAAAGGAAAATATTTACAGTAGAAAAAGTGCTTCTTTCATAGTAGAAAGATATCTTCAGTGATACAAATTATATTAACTAGTAGTTCTACCTTTGAAATAACCATTTTTCATGATACACCAACAAAAGTGAAGGTATTAAAATTCTTCTCCCAGTTACACAAGTTCAAATTCTACTAAATCTGTTTGCTTCGGTGGCTTTAATCAGAAGTTCAACAGTGTAAACTAGAGTGAATGTGGCTTGCAACAGTAAAATCACTCCTTGCTGAATCTCCCTGCTTAATATTGCATTCAGAATATGGAGTCTGATCATTGTGAAGTGTTTCATATATGGCAAATTAATTCTAGGAAATTTTCTATAATTAAGTTATACAATCATCTTTACTGGGATTTTTTTCTGTAAGTACATTTTTGAGTTGGTTTTATTGTATTTTAATGTTAAAATGCTAGATATTTTACGCCTTGTTTAACTTTTTTTGATACTGTATCTATATTAGTCAAAAAGAGAATCATCTTGTCTGGTATTATATCAATTTAATGATTGAAAGATTAACATATATAATTTATACAGTGCATCATGGATCAATATATCTTGATGCTGACTAAGAAAAGCCATTTACACATAGGCAGTTACATTCTGAGCTGTAATTTTACCCATGTGGCAGCAAAAGGAAAATAGATACATAATTCATACAGGACCTCTTCCTGATGGTGTTAAAGTTAATAGGAATGACAAACAAGGGCTTAAATTTCATAATTATGATCCATTCTGGCATCTTCTTGGGTGGTAAATAAGAACTTACTCTTGTGAGGTGCTAGGCATTCTTAGTTGTCATTAATTTCATTAAGAACAGGAGGTGTGTGGCACTTTGCAGGAGGTGCTCACCATTAGTTCAAAATTAGGTTTCTAATGACCGGCAATGACAGTTCAAATTGTTACCATATCTAAAGATGGCTCATTCACTCTCTGGTCTTCAAGGTCTGAATGCACTTAAACATTCATGAAATGTCACTGAAAATATGACACTAAAAACTATGAAAAGTTGTTCAATGGCCCCAACTACAAAATGGAAGAAATAGGAAGAAAACAGGCAGGAAATTGAAAGAAATAGCCAGAAAATAACTGAAGAGTTTCCCTTTAATATTTTCATAGACTAGAAATGGCTTAGGGAAATGTGGGGGTTTTAAACTGCTCTTCTCCCAATTCTAAAAGTTACTGGGATAGGGCATAGATTTTATCTTGGAAATACTGAGCTCTACACCCATCCAAACTTTCTGAAGTTCACTCTGATCTTTTTTTTGTTATTCTGTCTTAAGTGACATGCAGTGATAACAAGACCGTACAAAACAAGAACTGTATAGATTATTTGTTATCAAGGCAATACTAACAAGGTAAGACTATTTAGTCTTACAGGAAAAAACCGACACACTACCACCACTCTCCTGCAAACTCCCATCCGATACAACAGGTAAACAAAACAGAAAATTATTTCACGAATCATCATACACTGGAAATGGGGGGGGGGGGGGGGATTTGTAATTTCCTTCTCTGTGACCTTTTTGCATTCACCTGGAACTGCCACCTGCCTATCTCTGCCAGCCTGAGGATAGCCAGGCAAATCCCCAATATGTCAGTTGCATCAAGTAACAGGTTCCATAGGTATGTTTTTTATTAACCATGCAACAGTTCCTTCCACACCAGATCTTAATGGGTGTTTTGCAGGCAATTCCCAAGCTCAAAGAGACAGACTGAAGCAATTACCAGGACCTTTACAAGTTAAAGGTCTTTCTTTCTTCCCAATAACTACTCTCATCTTGTTAGCATCATTGTGATAATTAATAAACTAAATTGTGCTTGGTTTTTATTATAATGTTCTCTCAAACCTCTACTGCATTAGACCTACACATACACACACAAGTCTATTACCGAATTTTTTCCTGAGATCCCCACAAGCTACGAAGTGTTTGAGCTGACACCGACTAGGGTTTAAGCAGGGGATATCCCACTAAAGAGCTGTTGTTCAAGAACAGATCCTGATCTACATACACCCCTGGGCTAGAAGCTGCAATTGTTTACATTAGTAGCTGTGGAAAAGCTGCAGAAGGATTCCCATTTCTCAACTGTAATTCTTTGTTTTAGTTCAGGGGCATGGCAACCAGGCAAGAGCAACCTTCACGCTATTCCTTGTAACTGCCCAATGTAACCAAGAGTTTCACCTACAGGGAGAGAAATGTGGAAGTCCACAATGAAGAGACTGGAAAAGAGTGTGTCCAGATCTCTCTTTTCTACAGTAAGATGGCTAGAAATTCTCAGAATTAACATATCAAAATAAGAAGAGATGGCAATTTGTAGCCTGGTTTTCTAGGTAATTGAGTAAATTTCCAAAATTCAGTAAATGCAATCATTTCCCATGTCAGTCTGTCTGTCAAACTCACAGTAATTCTTGAACATCATTTTAGAGGGGTAAAGAGCCTAAACATAAGCAATTTTATGACAACTGGCAAGTGGATGGAGAAGAGACATCCTGTTATTATTCGTTGTGAAAGAGGCTAATGAGATCGCCCTTTCTTAGACATCAGAGACAGGAGGGAAACCACACATCATTAGTTATGCTGCACACAGTACTACTCATTTTTTTAAAGCTTTCCATGTTTTGTCCTAATTGCTATAACTGGGGAATGAATTAAAAGAGTACAGTATGGGGTTTGGAAGGCTTGATGTCCCATCTAGACAACATTTCCATTCAGTATAAGATAACATTAGATGACCAAACTCATTGTGAATTATATGACTGGTTTGCAGAGGTGGATAAGAGCAGAGCAGAAGCCACAAACAGATTTTAGCCCATGACAGAACTCTCATTGATTCTGGGACCTTGAGCTATACAAGTGGTTTCAAGTTGTTTTTTCTAACAGAGCTGTATTTACAGAAATGTCCCTACTGCTTGGTGCTTCACCCTTCTGCTTTCTATTGCATTAACATGAATTAGATTGAACAGATTTTTTTTTTTTTTAAATTCGTATGGTGTATGTCAAATATCTAGACTGTAATTGCTGTAGTCTTGAGGCTGTTTTATGTTATAGTATATAGCAGTTCTTTCAAGTGACTGAGAAATGCTACATACACAACCGGAAGGAAACTATAAAGATCTGACATTGTGATGATTTTGTTCCTTATTATCTTGCTTTAAAAAGGTTGTAATTCAAATTAGGTATTTTCTTGCTATTTGATTTATGAACAATGATACTACAGCAAAATAATATTTTAAATTGGTAAACAAAGCTACAGCTTCCTTACGAAGCAAGTATCATTTCATTGAAACATACTTCTTTAACTTGGACAGCAATAATTTTGTGCAAGCTGTCAGATTGTCTTAGCAGCATAATTTATAACTGAATAACCTCTGCTGAAAACTGCCCTTGAGGTGAAGTATTGTTTATCAAGCAATAAAATATTTGTTTAACTTTGTGATGAAGCTGAATAATGAATAAGTCTAATGTATCTCTGTGACATATTTCTTTTGGAAACGTGTGGAGCATAATGACCAGTAAATTTAGCACAGTTTTCAAATATAACTTCTTGATTTTATGACTGCTAACTTCTGGATTTTATGGCTGCTAGGTCCAGATGACATCCACTAATATGATGACATCACGTCTAATTAACATGTTTCTCAGGACTTGTTAACTATCCACTCTTCTACCCTCATTTATGTTCCAGGAAAATAAAATTGGGTTTAGATGTTATGAAAAAAATGCTAGTTTTTCTGATTTTTATTTTTTCAGCTTAATGTTTTAAATTAATTTCATGCAAGCAGTCATAAGTAATGCTCCACTTCTGTAGACAGACTCCAAGACATTTTATTTCATTCTTTCTTCCTGTTGGAAGCTTGGACTCAACATTCACCATAGCAATGCCACGAGGAATGCCACAAAAATTTTATTTCCTTCTTAAGATGGAGAAGTGGCTTGCTATAAAGGACTGCTTTCTCGTTGTTTATGCAATTAGAAAGCAATCACTAACATGAAAGAGGTTTCTATTCCCTGTTTTGAACTGTGGTACAGGGGTTATTAGCAATTACTGGCATTAAAAAGTGCCCCTACAGGCAGCTCTCCAGCTATTCTCAGGTTTGAAGAGTTACCCACTTCATGCCAGTCTGCCTGACCCCAGGTTTCTTCCTTTGTTGGTTGGACTAAGGAAGTAATTTGACATGCAGGATAATAACTTTATTCAATCTACTAACTTCTGAAAAATGTTCTGTATTCATTTGTGCCAGTGAATGACGCATTGTTTCTATTAACTATAGTTTTGCACATACTCATCTCTCTCATATAGGATTCCTATAAAGCCCCTGAGACTCGAAATGGTGGAAGCTTTGCTGCAACAGAAGCGAGTTATTAAAACCAGATAGGATATAATTCCAGTCGCTCTCAGTTGGAGCTGTATTACCCCTCTTTGGGTACCTTCCACATAAGGTACTGAATAGCAGAGCCAATCTAGTAACAAAGCAGTTTAGAAAGGATTCGCAGTATAAGAGAGGAGATGGGACTAATTAGGCAAGGAGCCATTGATCGTTGTGAGGCTTTTGCAGGAACAGAAGGTGGCTGACATCCAAACCCTACATTTCCTGGAATACAAAGAAAAAGGAGTATATCTGAAATGGTAAAGTTTGGATACGAATTGAAAGATTGCCATGCTGTGAGTATGTTATAGAGTAGAAATTAAAAAAAAAAAAAAAAAAAAAAAAAAAAGAAGGCTAAGTCAAATACCATGAAGTAAAAAAAAAAAAATCCACTGTACTTTTTATTTTGTTTTGGCTGTTAAATCATTTTACCATACAATCTGTTGTTCATGAGGCAAACAGCTCCTAAAGTGCAGAACACAGAGAAAGGTCTGCCAGCAAAATAAAGAAACTTAAAAAAATCTAAAGAGCATCACATTTTAATTTATCTATAACTCATAAAATATTGTCAAAATCCATTACCAGGACTGAGGTAAGAAAAATCAGAATGGGAACTCCTGAAAAGTATTAGTTTTACCAAATTTGCTTTGCTTATTCACATTTGCCACAAATTTACCAGAATTTCAAAATTTTTAGCAATACTGTCCATCTTAATTAAAGCAGAAGCAAATATAACGGAAACTAACTTTTTCTTGCTTTATTCAGCCAACATTAGGCATCTATTCTACAGGTATCATCCCAATGGAACAAAGATTTCATAATTTCACTGATCAGATGACTTTTTCCAAGTAGATAGACAAGGATGGTGGGGCTATGGATGGCCCGGAGTAAGGAACTTAAAGGGGGAGAAAGTTTCTTCTGCAACATTCTTTATATTCTTTGAATCTGGAAGCTACTGAAATGTAAACTAACTTGTTTTTTACCTTGGCCCTTTAAAAGTGACTATGGACACTTTCAAAGAAGAAAACTAACCTGACTTAAAAATGGAAGTGCTCAAACTTTCCAAGACTGTTCAAACTTATTCTGTCCTCTAAGACTTTGTAACCACCTTAGCAGTCTCTCTCAGCTCTGGTTACACTGGACCACAGACCACTCATGCCCCTTTCAGTGTTACTCCCTGTGAATCAATCAGTTCCTGTTTAGCAAATCTTGAATCTCTCTTTGATAAACATTTCCAGGTAAGTTCCTTTCTGCTGAGACTGAGATTCTCATCTGAATTATCCTTTTCACTGCTGTAAGTCTGGAGAATTACCTGAATAATTTCCGTTTAATGTGCAAGGTAGGATTCAGCACCCTTACAGAAATGACCTGGATTTATAAATTTTATTTATGTTTTGACCCACTTTGATCTTTCAGTTTAGCCAAGCTTTCTTCTGAATCAAGAAGAAACATATGAAGGAATGGTCATGACTGAATCATAGACTGTTAATTCTGCAGATATTGTCTTCCTGATGCAATGTGGTCTTTATGTGCATTGGTCTTGGAAAACCAGATTAGATAAAATAACTTAAATCATGTCTGAGATCTTATCCAATGGCTCAAGCAAATGATAAGACTCATATATTAGAAACTCAGTACACAGAAAGGGGGCAAAGTACCAAACTCTACATACTTAAAAGAGCCAACTAGTTGAAGTGGCACATTGTCACACACCGATGCAGAGATTTGTCAAAACTAAGTACTTTACTAGCAGCTCACACTTCAACACGACGAGACAGTGTTTCTAATCCATGCTATACATTCTAAGAGGGTTTTTCTCTTGTGGAGTGAAAGATGAGTATCTGATGATACTAGAGATTCTTCCTGTGATTAGAAATGTGGCTACAGTGTCACAGAGTCTGGCAAGAGGCATCCTCATCAAAGACTTCCCAAAGTGCTTCAGCACAACGAGGCGTATGAACTCTAGGGGGTAATTAGTTTTCTGCAACAACTCACTCTTAGTTTCCCTTTCTAAGGGTGTGACCTTAAAGGCATTTGAAGTCCAGGGTAGTTTTCATACTGACTTATCAGACTGGCTCAGGCTCTCAGTCTCAGGATTATCCTGCCTAATTTAAAGTATCTAAGACTCCTGACTTAAGGACCATGGTCATCCCAGCCTGCCTTTTATAGTCAATGGACACCTGCCTACATATGCTGTGATTGCAGGTAGGATGGATTGCTCTCTGTAGTTGTTTCTCTCTCTGTCGACTCTAGGAAGTCAGGGTGAGCAGGCTCTTAATTAGGTAGCACAGGTGCCTAAAACTAAACTGGTTAAAATTGGGCCTCATATGAACAAAACAACTATTCCTTTGAAGATATTATATAAGCCAAAACATGAATTAAAAATAAGAAATATGTATTTATCTAAAGTAATGTTTAAAAGTTTTTATTTACCATTTCATTGATGGATAAAATATCACTAATTGGAAGAGGAATTCCCAGAGCTTAATATGACTAATACATAGTTTAATAGAATTAATATTTTATATAATATCCTGTACATCAAGAAAAACATATATAATTACTAAATCAGTATTTGTTGGTTTAGTGCAGATAAAGTACAGATATTTGAGATCAAATCAGCCCCTTCTTTGGAAGAATGTAAGGTTGTCTTGAGGTGATTCCAAGTACTGACTTAATCTCAATTTAAGAAAAAAAGAAACCACATTGCTGATAGCTCTGCCTTCCTTTTCCATGCACTAAATCTGTAATGAATGCATAAAAAAATCTTTTTCACAGAAATAAGGGTCTTTTTTTAGGTTAATGATGGCCATACTAACTCTCAGGTTGGCTTCAGAATTTAAAAGAAATGGTGTATATTGTGCACTTCCCCCACAGTATGTCTTAATCCTTGACCAGTGAGGTCATTTTTTAACATCCAGAGCAATCCATCTCTCTATACAGAAAGAAGGACGACCAGCACTTGCACTGCAGAGTGACCTGAGCCTATTTTAGCAAACTCCCAGAAAGATGGCTTTTTGTCTTTGGAAAATTATGCCCATATCAAAAGCCTCCCACTTATTCTGTCTGGCCCATAGTACAAAAAGCAGCTAGATTTAGACAAGACAAATCTATGAAGGCAAGGAAACTGCAGACTATGGCTATACATATTTGTGTTAATTGCATGTTTGACAAAAGCATTATTTTTTAATTTGCATTATGGAATCAAATATGTTTTGCTGTATGACACATTCTTAATCTCGTGACCCAGTTCTTCAGTGGGGCTGTGATCAGCACTCCAGAAATCCTTACACCAGACCTTTTCTACTTAGAAGATCTCAGGAATGTTCCCTCCACTGAAAAAAACCCACCTCAAAACAAAACACCAAAACACCAAATCTCTTATGCTCAGTCTCAGACCTTCAAACAAACAAGACATGAGGTAGAAGAGGCAGACCAGTCAAATATTCTGCTAGTAATAACCAGAGTGGGTTTTGGAAGAAACTTTGTTATTTTGAAGAAGAATAAGTAATTTTGGTTCCCATAAATAAAAAAAGAAAAGAAGCCCTTTGCATTGTTTGACCAAATAGTAGATAAATACATGTTTTTTTATGGAAGCTATTCTTACTAATCCAGAAGGGGGAAAATAGCATAAATTCAGCAACCAGTTATTTCTGCATTATTTTATACATTTATATTGAGTGTACAAAAATATTAATATAAGAATGCAGGAACTGTGAAATCATCTTCTAGGCTAAAGAGTAAGGAAATAAAAAAGTCAATGTATAGCTGAATCTTGAAGTTAAGCCTTACAAGGTGGCTTTAAATATTTGTAGTGTTCTTTTCTCAAAAGGAAAGACCTAATACTAGAGCAATTAGGAAGAGGGGATGTACATTCAGTCTGTAAAGAAAATTCTTGGTTTCAGACATTCTAAATACTTCTAAAACTATTAAAGAAAAAAATTAAACGCATTAATATAAACTTATGCATCATTGCTGTTATCTTCTTTAATCCTTAGAGAGTTCTTTCTGCCTTGTGACTACAGAAACAATTAAGAAAAAGCTCATATTAGAGTCCATTGTGCGTTCCACTTTGTATCATTTTCTTCTTTTCCTCCATTTACTAGGATTTATTTTCTTTGCTTGAAAAGATCATTTTTATCTCATTGAAGTCCCTGCCCAAAGTCATAATGCTCCCTGTCACATCACACCAATCTCTTGGTGGCTAATTATGATGTCACAGGCAGGATTTTGACTACAGAAGAACTGATAATTTAAGTACACTTTATGTACCAGAATTTAGGTTTTCTGCAATGTTCAAAGTAAGGAATACTGCAGCCAGACAAGGCGCAAGCTGTGAAAGTTTGAGATCCTGGCTATCACTTCTCAGTAGTATATTAATGGACTTTCTGTTAGAACAAGAAGGTAATAGAGTACGCTCTTTGTCTTTTCCTTCCAAGATACTGTTTCTGAAAGATGCCTCTCTGAAACACAGGCTGTCCACAAAAATTTAAGGTGAGGTGGTAATTTTTCCAAATAGTCAATTGGTGTCAGAAAAGACTTTGAACCTGGACTGGTTTCAGATGTCTGATTTAAAACAGACACAATGTTATAACAGTACTATGATACCCAGTTGGCCAAATGTATAGGGTTTGTTTGGGTTCTTTCTCCATTTCCTGATGAAATGTGTAAGTCTCTGAAACAAGATTACAAGAAGAATCCAAGTGATCCTTTAATGGAACCCATTCCCATCTCTAGGGGGTGGGGGGTGGGGGGAAACTGTTGCAAGTGAAGAACTCTATTCTGGAAAAACTGCAAAGAAAAAAAAACCTGAAAACAGTAACTGTTTTCTGTAAAGCTAGGCAAATTAAAAAATAAGCGCAGTTATTGATTACAAAAAGAACCTATAGCTGAAAATGAAACCTCATTTGATTATTTTTCAGGAAAGGAAGTCCTGCATTATTGTCTCAGTGCCGAGCTGACAGGATCATAAATTGGGTTTTATTAATTGCTACAGGACTGTCTTTTTGTAGCACCAAAAAACCCCCTAATCTTTTGTATGGGAGAAGAATATCTACATCATTGGAAGTTCAATAGCTACAGTTGTCCAACTAATTTCAAATTAATGGATGAATTAATCGGATATAATGTACATTTGAGCTAGAAAAAACCCAAACCAACAAACAATTTCAATAAAACTACAGAAAGTATCCTTTGTTTTAACGTGATATTTTTTCACATCATTTGATGTATATGATCGATCACCATCACAAGTTTTCCTAAGTAGGAGTTTTTAAACATTTAAGTGTTTTTCAACCTTTTTTCTCTAGGCTTCGAGTATTTCATATAGGAACAGCTTAGAGACTGCAGTATGGATAACGTTCATCTTTTTCACGGGAACTTGAACAGAAGCTAATATATATTGAACACATTATTAAAATATAGAAAAGAGTTACCTCTCAAGCTTCAGTATCTATTTGGTCTAATTTTGTTTCGGTTTCTTTGGCATATGCCTAAAATAGGTTATCGGAGTGGGCTGTTTGGTCAGAAGATCTTCAAGTATAAAGGAACCTATTTGCTCCACGATTCCTTCGGAAGGCTCCTATTACTAAACCGAAAGAAACGTAAATTAGCAGGAGGAATACCTTCTGCTATCTTGATGCAAGCTTTGTGAAGAAGACACCGGGTGTTTTCAGAATCTTAATTAAAAACCACAGACAGTTCCTTGCGTTTATCGGAGCTCTCGGCTCGGCACGCAGAGCTCGAGGAACGGCGTGCCCCCCTTCCCCGGAGACGCACCGCTGCTGCGAGCCACTCTGCGGCGGGAGGCGGCGGCGGGTGCGGCCGGCGGGCGAGCGGCGGAGCCCCGGGGCGGGCGGCCGGGGGGCGGCGCGGGGGGCGCGGGGGGCGCGGCGCGGGGGCCCGGTCGGCCCCGCAGCGGCAGCCCGGCGGGGCGCTCGCTTCCCGTCATCCCCGCGCCATCTAGCGACGGGAAAAAGGGGGGCGGCTTTGCACGGGAGCGGAAAGGAGAGGAGGAGGAAAAGGCTCCCATGCTCGCCCCAGCTCTCGCCTTCCCCGAAGCTGGTAAGAGCCGTTTGGATATTGCAGCGAGAACTCCGGAGTGGCTCGGGGCGGGTTGTGAGGAGCGTCGCCACACTCCACTCCCAGGCATTTCATCCCCGCTTCTTTCAGTGAACCGTTCCCCTCCCCTTGACAGGAGCTCGCGCTCCCGAGGAGCCCCCGGACACCTCACCTTCGCCATCCCCGCCGCCCCATCCTCCCGAAACACCGCTAACTCCGGAGGGTCTGCGCGGCGCTGCCGGCGGAGGGGCTGGACCGCGCGATCCCGGCCCCGCTGAGACACACACACACACACACACACACACGCACGCACGCAAACACGGGCACGGGCACACGCACACACGGGCACACACACACACACACACACACACGCACACACAGGCGCTCCCCGCCTGCCCTGCCGCCGCCGGCACAGCCGCCCGCAGCCCCTTTGTTCCGCCCGCGGAGCGATGCCCTCCGCGCCCGCCCCGCGCCCCCCCGCCCCGCTCCGCCGCCGCCCGCCCCTGCGCCCCGAGCCCGCGGGCGGCGGCGGCGCGGCAGGGCGGCATGGCCCGCCCGCCGCGGGGGAGGCAGCGGGAAGCCCCCCCCCGCCCCCGGCCGCGCCAGGGCCTGGCCGCCGCCGCCCGCAGCCCGCGGCAGCCCCGCGGCAGGGGCAGGGGCCGGGGCCGCGGCAGCGGCCGCGCCTGCCGGCAGCCCCGCGCCGCAGGATCCGCGCCCCGAAAGGACGTGCTCCGCCGAGTTGCCAGGCGCGATTACGTTGTTTTTTTCCCCCCACCCACCCCTTGAACTTGTTGCTTGGCGCTCGGCGGTGGCGGAGGGGGGTGGGGGTGGGGGAAAGCCTTATTATCGATGTCCCTTTGGATGCGATCAAGCTTTCTGAGGAGCAACTACTTCCCCGCCGTTCCCGGCGGGGCGCGGAGAGCTAGCGGCAGAGCCCGTATTTCCAAAAGTCTCTATGCAACTGAGCGCTCTCGCCAGACTTTCACAGGTAGGTGCCGCAGGCTGGGCACGTCCGGAGGGGTGCGAGAGCAGAGCTGAGGGGAAGGGGCGAGAGAAAGGAGGCGGGAGGGAGGGGGATGATCCGCCGCCGACCACCGAGCCGCTACCGAACCCCGCGCCCGCCGCCGCGCCCCCCCCGGCCTCCCCCGCCGCCGCGGAGCCCCTGCCCCGCTCCCGCCCCGCCGCCAGGCTCTCTCGGCTTCGCCCTTCGCCGACCGCTCGGCCGCTCCCGAGGGTGCCCCATGCAGCCCACCCTCTGCGGGTGCCTCCAAAGCCCCCCGCTCCTACCGCCCGCCGCAGCCGCCGCGGCTCTGCCCGGCCCCCGTCTCCTCGCTCCGGATCACCCCTGTCCCTGCCCCGACGCCCCGTCCCGGGGAGACTCCCCTCCGCCCGCTTCCTTTTTCCGGGGCGCTGCCCCCCTCCCGGCGCGCCTTCCCCGGCGCCCCTCTGCCCTTCAACGCATTTCCTACAAGGAAAACTTGCCTTAAAGTTTAATGCTGCCGCCCGGAGCTCCTCCCCCTGCCCCGCCGGCTCCCCCGGCCCCGAGCCGGGGTCAGGGGGAGTCCCCGGGGCTGCGATCAAGGTCAGGGAGAGGATTCGTCCCGCGGCTGCCTCAGGGCTGCGGCTGGGGAGGGGGGAGGCGGCCCGCCCGGCCCAGCCCCTCCGCCCGCCACGGCGAGCGGGCGGCGGCGCCGGGCGGCCCCGCTGCAGCCCGCCCGGGAAGGGTCCGTCGGCGGCAGCGGCCCGGCTCCGGCGGCCGGCGGGGAGCGGAGCGGAGCGGAGAAGGGGCGGGGGGACCGGCTGCGTCGCGTGTGGAAGAAAATCTCCTTCCAGGTGGCTACACCGCTGCACCAGAGCTGCTCGCCGGCTCCCGGGGTTAGTGCTCTGTGGACCGTTGCTTCCATCCAGGGGCCTCACATGGACCTTGTATCCTAAGGATCTGTCTGCTAGAGTAGCTGCTTTGAAAGCGTTGATGTGCCCTGATTTATTGTCCTAACTGGCTAACCAACGCCTGGAAAGGATATTCTGGGATGAAGAGGGGGAGGAAACGAAAAGGAAGCAAAAAGATTTTCGGTTAATACTGGAAATCACAACAATGTTCAGAAATTCTGTTGCCTCAAAAGTGGGTGAGCATTTGTATTTTTCTGTTCCCTCTCTCTTTTAGTGGCTGGACCAGAACTGTCTCTAGATTGACTCCTTTAGCTGTAGTAGGTGTTTGGGACCATGGCAGCAGGAGTAGCAGCTTGGTTACCCTTTGCCAGGGCAGCGGCCATAGGATGGATGCCAGTGGCCACAGGTCCCATGCCAGCTGCTCCGCGGCAGGAGAGGAAGAGAAGCCAGGACTCTCTGATTGTGCTGAATGTGAGTGGCATCCAGTTCCAGACGTGGCTGGACACCTTAGAGCGCTACCCCGACACTCTGTTGGGCAGTTCAGAGCGGGACTTCTTCTACCACCCTGAGACACAGCAGTACTTTTTTGATCGGGACCCTGACATTTTCCGCCACATTCTCAACTTCTACCGTACCGGGAAGCTTCATTACCCCCGCCAGGAGTGCATCTCAGCTTATGATGAAGAGCTGGCCTTCTTTGGCATCATCCCTGAGATCATTGGTGACTGCTGTTATGAGGAGTACAAGGATCGCCGGCGTGAGAATGCCGAGCGCCTGCAGGATGATGCCGATCAGGACCATGCAGCTGAGAGCTCCCTGCCCTCAATGACAGCTCGGCAGAGGATGTGGCGGGCCTTTGAAAACCCACACACCAGTACGCTTGCTCTGGTCTTCTACTATGTCACTGGTTTCTTCATTGCCGTCTCTGTTATTGCCAACGTGGTGGAGACAGTGCCCTGTGGGGTAAGCCCGGGTCGCATCAAAGAGCTGCCCTGTGGAGAGCGCTATGCTGTGGCTTTCTTCTGTCTGGATACTGCCTGTGTCATGATCTTCACAGTCGAATATCTTCTACGTCTGCTGGCGGCCCCTAGTCGCTACAAATTCGTGCGCAGTGTCATGAGTATCATTGATGTGGTTGCCATCATGCCGTATTACATTGGCCTGGTGATGACAGATAATGAGGATGTCAGTGGGGCTTTTGTGACACTACGAGTCTTTCGCGTCTTCAGGATCTTTAAGTTTTCCCGCCACTCGCAGGGGCTGCGCATCTTGGGCTATACCCTGAAAAGTTGTGCCTCGGAGTTAGGCTTCCTCCTCTTTTCACTCACTATGGCCATCATCATCTTTGCCACAGTCATGTACTATGCAGAGAAAGGTTCATCAGCCAGCAAGTTCACCAGCATCCCTGCAGCCTTCTGGTACACCATTGTCACCATGACAACACTGGGGTAAGTGCAGCTGGTGTTTGGTTACAGCCAACATTTCAACAAGTGTATTGGCACAAACGGAAAATACTCACTTAAAAAAAAAAAAAAAGTTGATAGAAAAAATGCGAGGGCAAGTTTTTGTTACAGAACTTTATGAATACAACTTATCACTTATTTCTAAATGTTTTACACTTGCAAGTGAGTTAAAAGTGTTGCTGAAAGTAAAAAAACCCAAACCCCAGAACTGCAGATAAACTGAAAAATCAAACAACAAAACAAAACAAAGAGATCTTGAAACTGTTGGGGTTCTTTGCAGTTTTCTCTTAACATTTTATTTGGTTTTGGCTAGAGAAATTGGAATGTTTTATGAATGTGAGTTACCAGTGAATTTTTAATAGAGTAATGTGTTTGCTGACAGGACTTGTTACAGTGTTGCTAAAATAGTGAGGATTATTATAAGGAGAACCCAAGTGCAATCTTTTGATTTGATCATGCTTAAAAGTATGTGAATCTGCCATTTTGTTTGAAGTGATGTATTGACGTAGACTTAGATATTGAGTTTGGTATTACAAAGTGATTTCATGAAAATAAACCAGGTATAGATACCTTAATCTTCACAAAAATTATTCCTGATGTTATTTAAGGCACTGGATACATTTCCTTTGATTTCCGTGGAGCTGTAACTTGTAAATGATGGGTGTCAAGCTACACTGACTGGTGACAGACTCTGGAAAATGATCGGAAGAAGTGTGAGGCATATGACAGATCAAGTATATGTCTTAAAACATAATTCTAATGGCAATATATAAATTCTTCCAGAGAATTAGGAGTTAAAAAATGCCATTGTTGACATTAGACTCCAATGCAGTTTAGTGGAAATATGGGAGATAGTATTATTTTATAAAGTCTCTGACACCAGAGTCATATTGTATCAGCTGATTCTGTGCACCAAGTTGTAAAATGCATTTGTCTGTAATTATAACACGGGTTTTGAAGGTTGACTAATTTGAGAAGACAATTTCTTGCCCTTGTTCTTTATTTTGGGACGTAGAGTGAAACTGAAACTCTGTGAAACTGAAAATTTGTTGATTCCTTAGAAACTGTCTAGTTATTTAATAATTACAGATATTAAAAGACAAACTTTTCACTTTCATGAAGCCAAAGCCTATCATTTTGTTAGTCAAACATTTTGCCACATCTGGTTGGGACTGTTGAGATTTATGTAACGTGTATAACTTTTAAATTTAACAAAATGAAAGTGCATTATTAAACTATTATGAAAAAGTTGATTTATTATGTTCAATTGTAATTTAGTTGGGAAAAGCACACATAAGATACTGAAAAAGATAAAGGGACTGTCTTATGCCACCATTTTTTATACAGGGCTTTTATCTTCAGCGTGATATAACAAATGAAGATAAATATAGTGCGTTGTAAATATTTCATACTGCTTGTAAGGCCAAGTTATGCTAAAAAGGAGTGACAAGAGCTTTGGGGATTTTAAGCTGCTTGTTAGGTTCCTGGGATTTCTTTGGTTTTCATTTTCTTCTGGTGGTGACAAACTGAAGGAACAGGTTACACATGCTAACTAGTTCCAGAGTCCTGTATTTTCTGATACTGGTACTTTTTGCCACATATATTTAATTAGTACGGTGATGATTTTGACAAATTAGGCCTTAAGAATTTACCATTATTTAGAATGTATAATCTTAGTATAAAAGAGGAGGAGCTGGTCTGTGTCTTTTGTAACAAAAGGTGTTTTTTGAGTAAGTTGTTTTCGCTGTCATGGGCAGTTTGGGCAGTACTTATCCATGGTACTGAAAATAATTTTGTCTTCAGTTTTATGGTCAGTTTGCAGTTGATTATGATGCGGGTATGGTATCTATTTGGCATTGATATAATTTGTTTGTTTCATTCACAGAAAAAAAAAATATTATTCCATAGTTGCAGGTTTTGAGGTATTATTCTGAGTAAAATCCTCAAAAGTACTGATGAGATTTGAACATCATTTAAGAATCTCTCTGAATAGAGCCTAAGAACCTATTTTCAAGTATGCACCCATACAATATTTAGGTCCTGAGGGGAAGAAAAAGGGTTAAAAAGAATACACTTATGCTTGATTCATTTTTCAAGGTAGTTTGCACAGAGAAAGTTTTCAGCAGGTTGTACAGAGGTCCAAAATTTCACCCTCAGAAGTTCAGATATGATAATAAGTTCAGATATGACAGACATCACAAATTTCTGGGAGATCTTTAATCAATGCATTAGCTGTTAGCTAGATGATGTCCTTTTAATAACATCATGATAACCATACAAAGATTATGTTTAAGTGTTAAATACATATGAATAATTTAAATAGAATTAACATAATACAAGCTTTGAACTCTTTTTAGTTGATGGAATAATTACACAAAAAGAGAGGGAAATTACAAGGAAAAGCAGCAAGGGTCAGTGAAAGATGATTATAATTAGTACTGCTACTTTTGCTCTGTGCTAAAGCTTCCTGTCCCTTTACTAATACAGAACTCAGTTCATTTTTAATTTTACTTTAGCTGAATTAGGGCTACACAAATGGACTCTAGACGCACAACTTTTGTTCTTTTAGCAACAAAGCTTGATTAAGTCTTTATGATTTAAATGACAATAGCACACAGCAGGTTATGTGAAATATTACGGAAATAAATGAAAGCTAATACCGAATAATAGATTAACATAAAGTTGAATTTTTGAGTCTTGGTGTCATTCTCATATTTTGCTAGATAGCAAGGGTATTGAGTAAGCGACCTTTGCAATTTGGGGAGTTATTATCCTGGAAGCAGAGCTATATTTCTCAGTTCTGCATGATTGCTGAGCAATTAAAGTGTCTTTAAAAAACATAGATTACATTTTCTTCTGCAGAGTGCCAGTGACTTCAAATATTACTACATTTTAGCCTCCAAGGATATCCCAGCTATTAACTGTTCTTGACTGCTCAGCTCAAATGGTACATAGTTCTACGTAGGGATGTTACAGGAAAGAAATGAAAGGAAAGAAAGGAGGAAAGGAAGAGAGAAATAGAGTGAGAAAGAGATAAAGGCTGACAGAGAGAGAGGGGAGAGGAAGATGACTCTAGAATAACAGCATGCACTCTGCCAGAAACTGAGCTGTCTGATTAAAATTTCAAATTAGTGTTTTATCAGTATCAATTGTAGCAAAAGCAAAAGTAACGTAGGGACAAGAAGGGACAAGAGAATAAAATTGAAAGAGGTCATAAAGCAGTTTGTGGAGATTCAAGATAACAATGAAAAGCATAGAAGTTAGGGGCATAAAGGTCAAGAAAGAGGGTAGTGTAAAACCTGGCAGAGAAAAAAAGCACAGACCTATAGAACTGGGACTGGCAGACTTACATGGGGGTTTGTGAACATCTATACCCGTAATGACACAGTCATGTCACTTTCTGCTGTCACCTTATAACATGATAATCTAATAACTTTCCTTTTGCCTTGTCAGTAACAAGCAAATGAGCTGAAATAGCTGGTAAGGTTTTGATGGTGTAAGGTTTTGATGATGTAATTTGTTCCCAAATCAGCCAGAGCTATAGTGTAGTTTATGTTTTATAAAGATATTATACTTTAAGTGAGGAACACAGTGCTGCTTCTGTATCTTGTACCTACATATTCACTCATTCATGCATTTTGTGTTTGATATTTTCAATGCTGTTTCAAATAGCATTTTTCTATTTTTGTATTCTTGTATACAACATAGTGAATTTTGTACTTTACAAATGTGTTTGATGTCTCAATCTATTTTTTCTTCACAGCAGAGACATTTAGCCTGAATAGTTAGAATACTCTATAACAGAGAAGGGACAAAGTGTAGTGTAATCACCTTCAAAGCGCATTACTAGATATTCAAAAAGGGCTCCAGGGAGAATTTGAAATACTGAAAAGTAAGGGTCATTTTGATGGCAGTAAAAAAAATTTATTTGTTCTCTAATAAAAAGATTACTCAAACTGTGTTGGGCTATTGTTAGCTTGACAGAGAACAGGAGTAATTATATTCTTATTTAGTTGCACTAGGGACCAGATGTCCTGTTCAAAAAAATCCTGAAGATATCTTTAGAGGAACAGGAGTTAGTTTACTTCACTCATTTTTCTTGAGCATGAATTTCCTTACTTCAGTTATGAAGAACATGAAGGTGATGCTTAACAAAAAGATCTTTCTGCTCAGAATCTAATTTATTTACTCCTTCGGTGGAAACAGATGGAATTTTATTTTCTTGTTGTTGTTGTGAGTGAGGAATAAGAACAATGAGATTGGTGTAGGCCAGGATGTAGCAAATACATATGCTGACTTAGTACAGCAGAACAAATCGACTCAGAGAGTAATTACGAGACTGGTGCCTGATCTATTAATTATGTCCTATCATTCAACTGATCCTCGGTGAATATTGTGATTTTAGTAAAATCCTTTAATGATCGAACCCATGAAGTTCAAACTGAGTGATGACAATCTGTACTTGACTCACATCATTGTGCCTCTGTCTTAAGAAGAAAAATTTGCAATATAAAAGCCATATAAATCTGTGAATACAGTATTAGAAATAGTGCTACTGTGCAAAAAAAAATCTGGAAATGGAAACTGTATCTCTGAACATGGGAACTTATAAATACTGCTGAAATAAAATGATTATCAAAAATAAGTTGAGAATATCTTGCAACTTCAGGGTGACAATTAAGTTCTCAGACATTTGAAAGAAAGTCTAATGAGCTACTCCTATTACTTGATTTTTACGTCATTATAGTTCACTGGAAGCAGTTCAAAATTTGCATCATGGCAAACTGATGAAAGAAGAATCTGGTTCAGCAGGGGTTAAGTGGATAGATTGTTCAAAAGAGGGAATATAAATTAGAAATACAGAAACAAAGTTTAGATTCAGCCTTATCAGGTTTCATCAGCTACCTGACAACAGAGCTGACAGAATGATAGAAAAGATTCTGTATATTTCTGTACCCATCACTTATCAGGCAATGGATGGGAGCACAGATTTTTGTGCAAGACATGGTCTCTAAAACTGCTTTTTTCTGCATTGCTCATGCAGTGGAGGAAACGTTTTTAAGTTTATAGACGGAGCTTTGAATGGATAAGTCTATGCTGCATTTTCCAGAACAATAATAGTTGCCATGCTTGGACTTTGAACCCTGTCACAATTAGTAGCCTAAATTCTACCATTATTTCTTAAGTATTTTTTGCTGAAGTATATGATTTTGATCTTCCTGTGCCTTTGGTAATACTTTGTAATCTCCCTGTTAAGTAAAAAGTTGTGGGTTTTGTTTAGGAAAAAAAAATCCATTTTCAACAAAGTACACAAAGAAATTTGCATTATTTCCACACCACAGACTTAAATAAATGTGAATTGAGATGAAATACAAAATAGTACTTTTGAATAGAGCACCTGATATGCAACAGGTGTTAAGCATTCTGTAGAAAAATACTGGATACAAATATTTACTCAGGTATCTGGTGCATGAAGGCTCAGATTTAAACATGAGCACATCTGAAGATCGTGTGACCGGTATTATCAGTCCTAGAGTATTTTAGCTTCATTAAAGAAAAAATAATAATCCGACAAAATTCAGCTCTACCATAATTCAAATGAGACTGCACTCTTTTTCTCATACCAGTGTAGATGCACCTTATGCATTATGAGAAGGTATATCTTAACATACCCAGTCATCATTACAGAGTTGCAACTACCACCAGTTCAGATTCTAGCAGTTAAGTGCATTTACAAAAGCTAACAGAACATTAAAAGACTCCTATCTGTGTAAATATTAAAAAGACAAAGATATTGTTCATATGAGCAATTGCATTCTTTGTGTATTTAGTAAACAGTTTCCTTTCTTATATTACACTGCACAGTATTGTTCCCTACTTGTCTGCAGGTCTCCATCGTGAAGGTGAAAGCCTTTGGAGCCACTGTGTAAATGTTCTTAATTAGGGCTTGATCCTGCACTGTTATAGAAGATGGGAGGTTGCCTAAAAACCTACAAAAATGTTATTAATATGAACGGAGTCAAATTTTGCACATTTGAAGTATTTAGGAGCACTATTTTGCATTTAATCCCCTTTTTTTCAGTTTCATCCATGTTAACTGGTTTCTTTGATCTGGTTGGCTTAACAGTGAAGTCAAGTCTTACAGACCCAGAGATCTCCTGGGTTTATTAGTTTATAGGAGCCAAACACTGCAAGAAAGATTTTTAAAGTCAGTTAGGTATCTGGAGATGCAGATAGGCACCACATTGAATTCTCAGAAGAGGCTTAGGTGCTTAGAAACACAAAGGAGAACAGTTGAAGACAAGTAAGCTGGGAAACTAGGTTCCTAGTCATCTTAGAAAACATAGTCTTATGTGCTAAAGAATGACTGCTAAGATAAGTACTGCACTGAGACTCTGCATATGTCCTACACCTATCAGAATCAAATGGATCTTACAAGGGGTCAGGTCTTGTTAAAATACAATGTGCCCTCTATTCACATAACACTGTAGAAGGAGATAGAGTGTTGTGTGTGTAGTATTCTTAGGAAAGAGGAATAAGTAATTCAAGAAAAAAAAAAAGAAGGGTAGTATGACTGAGAGAGTAATATAAAGCATCCAAGGGACAATGTATTTTTGATCCTAATTTTCTGTCTCTGTGTTTTTTAAACCAACAGTTCAGCATTAAAAGAGATGGAAGAAATGTGAGTTATGACATGAAGTTATTGTTAAATTAATGAAAATATTTTTAGAAACCATGTGCAAAATTATAAAACACTATCAGGTAGGAGATACCATTTTTTCAAAGAAACATCCAACCTGAGGATTTATTGGTTCCAATAGGTCTTATATTTAGTTTATATACAATAAATTTGTTAAGATGCTGACGTGTGGTAAGAAAAGATAAACCATAATTCTCAATTTCTGACCACTGCAAATTCATCCCATTCTCTAGTGTGCTGGCAAATGTTTTTATTTTGTCTCTATTTGATTTTTTTATGTATATTGTAGACTTAAGTGGGAGGTTTGAGAAGTACTTTGCATTTGCTTTTTCTCTTTTGCAGTAATATGAACTTTGTAAACATGGTCTATAGATCTGCTGGTTGCTTTTTTACCTTAATCTGTGTTCCTAAATGAAACATCTTTAAAACACATTTCCCTGATTTTTCCTGATTCTTTGTATATATTTTCTTGAGGTAAGCGTCTTGTATCACAGTTGTTTCTCTTTGAGGAGACATTGTGATTTGTGAGTTGACTCTTAACCAGATGGTGTCTAGCTCAGCTTTGTACTAACTACCACTAACTAGCACTAAAGCTTCATATCACAAATTAACATATGAAGCAGAACTTTCAATATTAAGAACACTTGTACAATTTTTTCAAAATACAATCTAATATAACATAATATGAACATTAAAACAAAATGTTATGAAATCTGTATCTACATGAATAAATTTGACTGTTTGTTGAAGACTCAGTTTCCTTAAGTAGATAAAACTTCTTATGGTGTGACAGACAATATAAACTTCTAGGAATTTATTTAATTAGTCTGAGTACTTTGGTAAATTAAAATAAAGTAAGTATATTGCACTGCAGTTTTAAAGCACCTTGGATAAAAAAAATAGCTATGAAACTCCATAAAGGTACTTATAATGATGTAATTTTATAAGAATACATTTAGATGATTTGATTAATTATTATTTTGGAAAAAAATTATTTTGAGGCCAAACCCCAGCTTTCTTCAAATGTGTATCCAGAGACATGGGGTTTTTTGCATTGTACTGGCAGATTCTCAAAGTATTTTGGCTGATACACAGAGAACAGTCTTTCAAGTTATCACTTGCAAGCTTGGCCATCCAGGCGTTCCTTGTAAATGTCTGAGAGTCAGACTGTGAGGTTGTGAAGGACATAATTTAGCATTGTGTGATAGCTCACAGTCTGAAAGCGTCTGCTGCATCCTAACTCATTGCTTCTTTCAGTAAGATGAACCAAGAGAGTTTTCTGTATAAGAGCGTATGTAATGTGAGTGGGATCCTTAACTTTTCATTCTTCTTAATGTTCATCTCTCCCTTTTTTAATAACCCAAAAGAGGAATTTTATTACTGTGTTAGTGGCCTTACTTTCAGTTTCTGCAACTTTCATCTCTCCCACTTGCAGCCAGTTAATAATTCCCTGAGCATCCTTATCAGCTGTGGACAGCAACTACTGCACTGTGCAGGGTTGCTTAGGAACAAAATTGATGCTCTTTGACATGGTGGATTACAGCTGCAACATGCTGGTCCCCAAACTCTCCTGCTTCCCACAGAGGAATGAAAAGCAGAGAGGTTGAAGATGCTTTCCAAATCTAACTGCGAATGTGGTATATACTTTTTTGTTTTAGAATATCTAATCACTTCTTTGTTGGAAAATAGCAGGTTAAGAATTGTGGCCTTTCTATTGAAAGCAGTAACCAAAAAATCTTTACTAACAACTCTTTTTTTAACAGCAAGTTTGTAATTTAAATACCATGGTATCTTGTATCACTTACAGAACTGAGATTTTTTAGCTTTTCTGAGGTTTTTGGTTGGCTATGGTTATTGATGCATTTGTTTACATCAGTTGATCAAATCCATGTTGAGACATGGATATCAAGGACTAGGAACAGGCAAATCTAGACAAGCAGTATGTATACCTATTCTCATATACCTAATGAGAGCTAGATAAGTTATAGGTGCAGCTATTTCTTGTGTTTATTTGATATGTATTTATATAAAATGAAACATTGAGTATTAGCGTTGTAAACTCTCCAGTGATTGAGAATTAAGTTAGCATTACCTTTTTGGCACCTGGATGGAAAACTTCAGAGTACAAATTGAAGCTTCCCTGCAGACAGATAGTTTAGAGTAAATCTATCCACAGATTGGCTTAATGATTTGACAACCTCAGTATTAGTTATTTTCCAAGTGAAAGGGAAGCTCAAGTTTTATCTGACTTGCTTGTGAACACAGTAATCAACCTATAGGATGTTAGTCTGTATCAAAAGGTCCATGTGCTACTTCTGGAATCTCTCTCCCTTCACCCCATGTCAGTCAGATCATTGCAGAAAAGGTAGCTGCTGAAAGACTTCAACCATTATCATTCATTTAACCTACAGTTTCTTTCCTTCTGAGGCCCAAACTTTTGAAATTTAATGCATTAAATCTTTCATGGGAGAAGCAATGTTGCTAGTCATGCTGGTGAGCCCTTCAGCCTCTTGCCGTACTGGCAGAGCCGTGACAGCCTCTCTCCTCCTCTGGGGACAGGCACAGCTGCGTACCACAGATGATGCTGACTAGTTGTGTCTGGCACACGCAACCAATGATTTTAAAATACAGGCACCTTTGTGCAGCAGTGCACACAAGTAAGATAAAAACCTAGTTGTGGGAGGGGGAGATAGGAGACAGTTTTATTTCAGGTTTCTAGGAGAGGACAGAAAAGAGTGAACTGCACCAATCCCTTTGGATGCAACCGCCTTCTGGCCACCGTCTGCCCCGAGCCTTCTTCACACCATGAATACAGCGCAATGTCTGTCAGGCAGTGATCCACACAATGGATTTACAGTGAATCTGGCTGTGCAGTAGGAAAGAGGTTGTGGGTTCTGCAACACTTTTCCAGAAGGTATGTGAACTTTCACTATTTCTCTACGTAGCCATTACATTTAGTGTACACTGTTTGCTACATCTTTGCAAACAAATTAAATAAATACAGAGAAGAGTGCTAGGTGATGTGGAATACTGGACAGGACAATGGTTTGAACTATGGATTTGGATCCACATAAGTGGATTTGAAAGATACTCATATCAAAAGGCTGAAAACAGTTGGTTCATCTCTTTAATGTCAGTGGTGTATCTTCTGCCTTAGTATATTTTCTGATACATTTTCCAGCTCATTAGCTATACTCAAAAGTTCCTTTGTTTTGAAAGCAAACAAATCCAAATATAGCAGAAAGGTTTCCTTAAATAAGTCTTTCATGTTGTCTGTATACAGTTCTTTTCCCAGTCTGTATGTTTGTGTGGAAGGATATAGTTATAAAATTTATAGATTGTATCTTAGGTGTGTCGGTTTTTAAAAGAGGCAGTCAGGACATACAACTCTTTTAAAGGAGACAAGTAGGACATCCTTTTTTTAAAGGAGACAATCAGGACATATTGTACAATAGAATTATTATAGAAGAATCTGGAGGTGGAATTCAAACTTATTTCTCTGCCAGTTGCTTACCATCTCTAGGAGGTATTTATAAGCCTTTACTCCTCCAAAAGTTAAATCCTTCTGAACTAGTCATCCTTGTCTCACTTAGGAGGTAACGAAGAGAAGCAGGCATCTGGAGGTGCTCATTCCTCTGGACTGACTATAAATGAAATTTATTATGATTAGTAGAGACTTAAATATTTAAATACCAAGTGAAATGGATGAGATATATCCCAACCCCTGTGTCTAGCTGGTTTGGTCTAGTCTCCTTGTTCCCAGTTATATAATTCTGAGAGGCCCGTAACATATTCCTTTCAAAGATACAGCAGAGTACATGCTTGGGATTTGATGATAATTCCCACTTTGTCAAAAAGGCAGTGTGTCTGCTACATTTAAAGTCAAAATATTCCTGTTTTGTGTAACCCTCAAGGCCACTTCAGTGCTTTTGCCAAGTTTTTGGCCTTTTCCAAACAACACCAAAAAAATTTAAATTTAAAAAAAAAATAATAATGAGTTTTAATGTTTCTGCTGGTTTGGAAGAAGACTCTAGAAAACAGAAAGAAACATTTAAGTAAGTATCCACTACTTTTCTGCAGGGAAGAAGTCATTCTTCAAGTAGCAATGCCTTTGAATTAAGATATGGAGAGCTTGAAAACCTTAACTTCAAAGGGTTGTAAACCCTGTTCTTCTGAATAGGAAACCTAAAGACTGATTCACATGTTGGTCTTGTTAACTGTTTCACCACTGTCTATTTTGAAAGTGCCCAAATGAAGAACTGTCAGGCATATTCCCCCATGCCATTATTCTTGTGTCTTCCAGGAGGTGTCAGAGCTCTAGACAGCAGTTAGGCATTGGCAATGCATAGCTCTGAAGCAGACTGAAAATCTTGGACACACACTAAAATAAATTTCGGTGGGGACACTCTCCTCATTGCAGTATTCATTTTCATATTTAATTCAATTTAAAAATTACCATTTTCTTTAAAGCTGCCTCCAGACTGGAGCACTGCAGAAGCTTGAGGGCTGCAAGAGATGATTATGGTCAAAACTGCTTTATATCTTTCTCATTTACCTTCTGAACTTTGTTCACTTCTCTGCAAATCATACCAATCTCTCTGGCAAGGAGATTCTGTAATTTGGTATGAAATCATGTTATCAACAGTGATTTGGTTTAACTTATTTTAGTTTGTCTTCATATTCTGCTTTTCCAGAGCAGCAAATCTCAAATTTGCCAGCTCGTACAGTTGTATACTAGTGTGAAATAACGAGATTTCTTTCAGTATGTTTCTTTTTATGTAAGACTTCATGAAATTATGTTCCTTTATGAATTAAATGGCATATTAAACTTATTTTGGGTTTTTTTTTGGAAAGAGATGAATAAACTACAGAAGAAATAATATTTCCTCTTTTTTTCCTTTATGTGGTCAGCTTTATAATAAACTTCCAAACAAGTTCTAAAGCAAAAGTGCTGTCCTACACCACTGCAGAAAGTTTGCTTTTCCTTTGAGGGTCAACACTGGTCATTTCATAATTGGAGAAATGAATTTTTATTTAAATGTATTTAAAAAAGTGCTCCTCCCATTTGCTGTTCAAGTAAATGCTTTTTACAAGCTTGAAGAGTGATGATGTTGATGGAGAGAATGTAGGGTCTTTCTTAAGGTTCTTCCTTAATTCTAAGTTGTCCTTGGAACAAGTAGTTGTATGAAGACAAGTTTTTTTACATATGTCTGAGACTTGAAGTGATAATTTTAAAATGCCAACCACTTTTCCACTATCTTAAGAAACAAATTGAGAGCAGGGATCATGCAACATCTCTGCAGAGAAATTATTTACCTAAATAGTTTGCTAGAGAGAAATAGATGAAGACAGTTTTAGAAATCTGAATTGCTAGTCCTTCAAGAGGGCAGCCTGATAGTGACTGGTGTTCTGCGCTGCATTGGGGTGTTGGGATGTGAGGTAAGAGAGAGATGGTGCAGGATTCTTTCTGCATCTTGACAAGAAAGACCCAACAACAAATGGCTTAATAAAATTGCCGGTTTAATAAGATGAGAGTAAAAGAGGAATATAGATAGCTAGTAAATCTTATGTCCATTCAGATGCTGGGAACCATGCATTCATGTAGCATTGGATAGATTTTCCCATGGCATGCTGCATAGACTCTGTCCATGGAGAGAAGATCCTCTTCTTTGATCCTTTCTGCTATTATGTAGTTTATTTTTTATACAATAAAACAACCCTATTCAGAAAAGATGTTCTTATGAGAACTTCTTGCTGCCCTTTTAGATGAAGGCAAGGCCAATACAGCTGCAATAATCACCTACAGGCTCCTCTGATCCAATGATCTGGTCAGGTTTATCCTGCAGATGAGATATTTGTGTAGCACAGCACAACCTGAACAATTTCATCTTATGATGAAAGGCCATGTTCCAGCCATTACTGTTCCATTCTTTTTTGACTGAAAAAAACAATTAGAAAAATTAATGGCAAAATATCCACCAATGCCTATCAAATACAGAAGATCCAACATCTGCTTTGGGAAGTCCTTACGATGCAGATTGCTGAAAGCTGAGAAGGTATAATCGGGGAAGTATCACCGTATTCTTGCCTTTGCTTAAGTCCTATCCATGTCACTTGCTTCTGGCCACTGATAGCGTATTGAGCTACATAGCTTCTTCATCTCTCCCCCTCATGTTCTCAGTTAATGGAAATAACTTAACTGTGGGTTGGATAAGGCTTATATTAAGGAAATAAACTGTTTTATACTTTTTTCCTAAATTCTTTTAAAGATCCTTGGGCAATGGATAAAAGATAGCTATTCTTAAGTACCAAAGGTTCAGAGGATCCAAGAATATCATAGAGCTTGAAAACTGTGCAAATAGGAAAACAGCTGCTTTAAACTCACAGTTATTTCTTAGATCTCTATTTTGTTCAGCTATTTATATAATCAAAGGTCATAATCTACAAGGTGATGAGAACTTATGTCAGCTTCAAAACACTTAAACTCACTAAGCATTTCAATGGAAGATGAATAAATGCTGCAGCACCTGGGAGTGCTGAATGCCTTGCAGGATTTAGTGCTATTCACTTGATCCAAAGCCCATGGAAATCAATTAGACACTTGGATTTGACCTGAGAGGACTTTGCATCAAGCTTGTGTATGAACAACTCTAGCAAGATATTGACCAGGAAAACAATTATTTATTTGAATTATCTCAAACTCTAAGGATTTAATCCAAGCTCCATGGCAGTGCAACAGTGATTCCCATGCATTGCTATCAGTACCTTATACAGAGGTAGGGTGAAAAAAGCAAAAGGTGGAGTTTAGTTATATTTAATGAAGCATAATTTCATCATCAGAAAAACAGTGAGATAGTAGATTCCAACTTCTGATGTAACAGGTTTATTCTGTCCACAGTTTATCAAGAGGAAACTCTTTATGAGAAGCAAACAATACGGTATCTCCGCTGGTAACATGGAGGTTGAGTCATACATGGGATCCCTCCCTGAGTATTTCACATAAATTGGTCATAATCAGCACCAGAGTAGGGAATTTGCTCAGAGTTTCTTACAGCTAAAAGGGGAACAAGTTGGCATATTTTTTTCTTTAGCTTACCAAAGTCTTGTTAACTCAGAAACTTTCAGGCAACCTTGAAAGGATATCACACATTAATAGCACCAGAGAACATGACAGGCAGAGCTTGATGTAACTAATTTTGGACTGGTGTAACAGTGCTATTTAGAGCAATAAAAGTTTTATCTGTTGGTTTATCTGTTTATTAAAATAGTCAGTGAAAAATGTGCCATATATATTCTGTTAGTATACAGTACTTTTAAACTGATAGTTCTGCCTGTACCTTGGGATTGTTCTGCTTAACTATATTAGGATAAGGTCATATATAAAATGGGCATAAAGAAGAAACAGTCAGTTTCCTAACAAGAATCTGTCAAACAGTTAAAATTAATGGCTAGCTAAGACCCATATGTATCAATGACACAATGATTATTATATGCACTTCTATCTTGCTTGCCTTTCCACATTAAAATTCATCACTCCCAGTGAGAAGGCCCATACGTTCTTAGATTGCTCCCATACATGATGATCATTAGCTAAATAATTTGTTTAATGAAAAACAAATAAACTTGCAGTTACTTTTTTTTTCTATTGTGAGATACAAATGCCAATACTTTGAAAATCCTGGAAGAAGGACTGAGGGAGAGCAGGTTTTATTCTTGGGTTTTATTCCATTTAAGAGCATGTTGCAGCTTTGTTGGCATGGATTCACTGTATGAGTGACTTTATGCATATTCACAACTGCTTATTGGAAGGAAATGACTTATTAAACAGTAATCATATAGCATATGTAAATGAGTTTTGTGGGTAAACACATACCTTTAGCCTCATTGCCTGAGATGGGTTGTTGACTAAAAAAGTTTTTCTGATGGCATTTACTTTCCCAGGAATTTTACCAATCATTTTATGTCTGATTGGCTGGATGGTTGCACTCAAAATGTTGTGGTCAATGGCTCGATGTCCGAATGGAGAGCAGTGATGAGTGGCATTCCTCAGGGGTTGGTGTTGGGACCAGTGCTGTTTAACATCGTTGCTGGAGACATGGAGAGTGGGATTGAGTGCACCCTCAGCAAATTTGCTCACGACACCTAACTCTCTGGTGTGGTTGACATGCTGGGGAGAAGGGATGCCATCCACAGGGACCTTGACAGGCTTGAGAGGTGTGCCTGTGCAAACCTCGTGAAATTCAAGAAGACCAAGTGCAAGGTCCTGCACATGGGTCAAGGCAACGCCAAGCACAAATACAGGCTGGACGATGAGTGGATTGAGAGCAGCCCTGCAGAGAAGGACTTAGGGATGTTGGAGGATGGAAGGCTGAGCATGAGCCAGCAATGTGTGCTCACAGACCAGAAAACCCAGAAAGCCCACAGCATCCTGGGCTGCTCAAGAGAAGTGGGGCCAGCAGGTTGAGGGAGGTGATTGTCCCTCTCTACTCCACTCTTGTGAGACTCCACATGTGTGGGGCCTTGTGTTGTGTTCAGGGGGCCTCCAACAAAAGAAGAGCATGGACCTGCTCGAGGGGGTTCAGAAGAGGGCCATGAAGATACTCAGGGGGCTGGAGCACCTCCCTTATGAGGACAGGCTGAGAGAGTTGGGGTTGTTCAGCCTGGAGAAGAGAAGGCTCTGGGGAGACCTATAGCGGCCTTCCAGGACTTAAAGAGGTCTTACAAGAAAGATGGGGAGGGACTCTATCAGGGAGTGTAGTGATAGGACGAGGTGTAATGGTTTTAAACTGAAAGAGGGTAGATTTAGATTAGATAAAAGGAAGAAATTCTTTATTGTGAGTGTGGTGAAACACTGGATCTGGTTGCCCAGAGAAGTTGTTCATAACCCCTCGCTGGAAGGCCAGGTTGGATGGGACTTTGAACAACCTGGTCTAATGGAAGGTTTCCCTGCCCATGGCAGGGGGGGTTGAAACTAGATGATCTTTAAGGTCCCTTCTAACCCAAACCATGCTATGATTCTGTGATTCTATGATTTCCTTTTCTGCCTGAGAAATCTTTTTTCTTATCTCATGCGTAAATAATGCTGATTTTTCTCTGTTCCTGTTGAATCACATACTTGAAAAAACAGAGAACAGAATTCAGGAGTGTCTATATATAAACCTAGGTGAGATGCTCAAATATGTGTCTACCATCAGGTGAGCTAAATGACTCTCTAGACTCATTGACTGCTGTGACTGCAATGGGATCTTCAACACTAACTCGTACAAAAATGTACATGCACACACCAAAAGTGTCTTCACTCTCTACTTGAAACCCATTCCAAGACAGCAAAATGAACTGACCATGATGTCAGAGCTATGAATTCTTTTTCTTTTATCTTTTTTCTTTTTTCCTCAGATTTGGGGTCCTGTTCTGTGTAATGATCTAATGCAGTTTAAGTAACTGCTTCTTACTACATTTCCAAGCTTCTTTCCCCAAAATGCTCTTTCCTAATGGCATTGTCCACTCAGAGTGACAGCATCTTTCTCAGGAGAAACTACACAGAATATACGGAACAGGTCACCTCCGAAAAATTTGGGTACCCATATTCTCTTGAGTCATTATGGTTATATTACAATAGCCTCTGTACATGTTTTTAAAGTCCTGGGTAAATATTTTTCTTCTAATTGAATAGAAATAGGGAAAACATAAAAAATTCACAGCATTTAAATCTTCTGTTCTTGATAGTGCATTTAATAAACAGTGGAAAACAGAGCTGAAATGATATTCTAAGATATAAAATATTGCTAGAAGAAAAAGATGTAGAGGAATGCTATGAAACTGTACTACAAACTAGTGAAATGAAATGAGAGAACCTAGAGCAAATAAAACTAAAGAAATACACACAATCGACACTACATTTCATGATAAAAAAGTCCACTAGAAACTACAGGGGAACTATACCTACTGTATTTGAAAAATATTGGTAAATATTTTGTCTGTCTAAATGTAGAAGTAATTTCATTCAAGTTTCTTTTCATTTGTGACAGTCTTATTGATTTAATACAAAAGAGAAACATTTTTCACCCATGCATTTTTTTTTTTTTCTAAGCAGCAATATAGATAAATAGGTAGAAAAGTTAATTATTTCTACCAGCATTCGGATTTGGAGGCAAAGCCCACAGGAGCTAATGGAAAGGCTTTCATTTTCTTCAGCAGGCTTTAGATCAGGATTCTAGTTATGTCTTACAGTATGTAATCTAACATTTCTATGTCATTAGTTCACAACTTTAAAAGAACTTTTTCCAATGGGGACTGGATTGTTGGATTTTTCCCACAAGAAATCCAAAGTAAAAGTTTTTACCTGTTTTCCTTATCAGAAAGGAAGGCAAGTCTCTTATGATAGACTGGTGGAAATCTTAATGAAGGCTGAAAACACTGCTAGAATTTTTGGGTTTTTTAAATGTTAAATGTGTCATGGAAAGGTTTACTTACTTTATGTAATCCACTCCAAAATGCATGTCTCAGCCATCGGGTTGGAACATATCAGTGTGTAAAAAATGCAATTACTCTTCAGGTCTGAGAAAAATTCTAATAGTTAGATGCTGTGCAAGCTTCTGAGACTAGACACCGTGACGATTTTGTAGGCGTCTCATTAACGAATTGTAGTGCTGCAGCATGCTCTGCTTTACTTATTTATTGAAGAGATAATGGGAAATAACTGGTTTCTTTGTGAAGTCATAAATAATATGACAGAAGGATATTAAATGCACTGAGATGTGACAGAAAAGCTAAAAACTTGTGGAGTTTAGTATTTTATGGTGCCAGTTCTCTTTTACCAGTACATGTAAAAACCAACAGATACGTTTTAGATGGGTTTGTGAACAATTATCAATTTAGTGTGCTAGCTACTGAAATGTGGGTGTCTTAGATCATAAACAGTATCCCAGTTTTGCAGTAACATTCAGAAGTTAGTAAAGAATAAATCTTCTTTCTCTAGGTATTTTTCCACTTTTGTTTTATATGGAGAAAGTCTTTCTCAATTTTTAAATTCTCAGTATGAAATACTGGTTCTACAAAGTATGAACATTTCTGACATTCATTCTGTGCATCCTTTGTTCTCAGTGGGAGTCCTGTCCTGAAACAGGATGCAAACACACACATAAGGTCCACCATGGCTCCTCAGAACTTTGCACACTTGATTAAAATAAAAGCTAGCTTTTTTTCCCTCTGTGTATGTGTGTGTGTGTGTGTCTGAACTAAAGAGAGAAATATGTATTTTATTCTAGAGTTCAGCTGTAGCACTGGGATCCAAATTGAGGTAGCACTGTCCTCTCCTGTCTTCATTCCTGTTCATTTCACTAAGAGATTTATCATGCAGTATATTGCAAACTTCCTCAGAGGCTGTGGTGATTAAAGAAGTAGCAATCTCATTAGTTAGTCTTGGGAATATTTCTGAGTATCATACCCCACAATTCTTTACCCTAGGTTTGACTCAACATTTAGCATGAAGCTAGTATAGAAGACAGAGCTCCACAGAGATGCAACTGGTTCTACTTAGGTTTCTATACCCTGTCCATCTTTATGGTACCCAAGCACCTATACTGTAAACATGCTTATACAAGTTGAACAAATTCTTCTTCCTTCAGCAATAGGATCTCCTTCAAGGTTGGTAGTTTAGACATTGGTGCAGCAGGCAATTCTTGAGGTCACAAATGTGTGGATCTCAGCCAGTGTGCCAGTGTGAATTTTGTCTATGCAAAGCATTTTATGGTTTTATAGTGTCCATTATCACATAAAGAGAAAAGAACTTAAGGACTAAGCTTGTCTTCTGAAGCATGACCTTTTTGTTGGAGGAGTTCCAAACATTTTCGTATGGGGTGCTGAGCCTTGTTGCTTGCTTGTCCCACTTGCATCAGTTTTATAGCAGTGTAAATCCATTGTTTCATGGGCTACTCCTAGTTTACAGTAATGTGAAAATAGAGTGAGGCCTGATCTGTCATGCTTAGCACTGCCAGCAAAATACATTTTTAATTCTTTTGAAGAAGTGGGATGTAGGAAACAGGTGAAGCAATTCTACTGTGATTCAAGTGATGTATATATAAAAATCTAAGGTTAGAAACAATTTTCATCAACCATTCCAACTATTATGTGGTGCTTATTATTGTAACTTGAAACTTCTCTTCAGGGCCAACAATGATATAAAGACTTAAGAAAATTAAGTGTTCATTTTTCATTAAGCAACGGAGTGGTGACTTGGTCGTCCATACTACATTTGTAAAAAGAGGTGTTTTATCTCCAATTGTTCAAATAATAAGAAGCCACTGGATAAAATATCACTTAGTTCCGGAAAAGCAAATTATGGACGGTCTTTCTCATTAATTTTAGGAAACTACAGAATTCTTGGTCTGGAAGTAGAACAGAGGAGACACACTCATGTTGTGATGATACATAGTAAAAAGGACAGTTTACTGTTCCTGAAGTGTCTGTCCATTTGTGCTAGCTGTTTCGTAGGGACGATTGTTATAACTAAATTTTCCTTGTTTGCATATTTTGGATGACCCTTCAGGGGAAAAAAACCCCAAATGAATGGTTCTCTTGAAATGTCAGTTCTCCGAGTGAGCAAACTGTGAACTTTTCACATGAAATATTCTACGTTTTAAAAAGTTACCAAGAAGTTACATCTTGAATCCATTATTTATATAATAAATTGAAAGATCCAGGATGCAACCTGGGGGCCTAATTTTTGTTACTATATGTCACTGTAACTTTCTTTTTCAAACTGGTTGGGAGTACTCAGAGACATAGAGCCTTTAACAGATTATTTCTATCAGCAATCCATTCAATTAAGCAGCCACATGTGGATAATCAAGGATAATAAATAGAGACCCTTGTTTGGAGTTTCAAGTAAAAAAGGTAATAGATTGGATCACTGTCATATTTTGCCACAAGTGGTTTGTGGTAGAATAATTCTGCATTTATTGCTTTCCATGTTTAATGCTGTTATAAGCTAGTTCAACAACGTTTCCAAATATTATATTTCAGAAGGAATCGCCTAAGATAGTTTGGTAAATTCTAGGTCAATTTTTCTTGAGAATAATACTGGATATATGTTAAAATACCATATAACAGTTCTAATCATCAAAAGTAGTAGATGATCATTAATCATATCAAGTATTAGGTATATTTTTAATGTACATTTTGCCTCTTCTTTCTTCTGAAATAGTAGTTATAGACCCACATAGATAGCAAATATTCACGTTGCTGTATATCTCAATCTAATTTCCTCAGGGCGGTTATAGGTTTTGAATAAACTGATTAAAAAAGAGAATAAACCATTATTTTATATGGCAAATTTTACTATGGCTTAAAAGGCATGAAGTACATAACATATCTCAAGCATTTACTTGTTCAAATGCAGTGGAGGACTTTTTCTCTTTTCAATATATATGATGTATTAAAAATGCAATAAACACTTTTCAAACATGAAGCACGTTGTCAGGAGAATTGTAAAATAATAAGGGTTAATTTTAAAAGTCAATTAAAAAAAGTTATGCTAATATTTTCTCAGTTATGTGTAGAACATAACTTGAGGAAAAAAACTCTTAAGATTGTTATTAGGCTGTTCAGCTAAGTGGTGGGACCATTCTGCTCCGTTTCCAGTTCCAGGAAAAGATCTGATCATCAGGTGATATATCGTTGTGAGTCCCTCTCTTTTGCCTACTGAAACTTTTTCACATTGTATAAATATTTAATAGAAAAGGACCTAATTACAAAGGCTTCCTCCTTACTTTTCTAGTGTAGAATTGTTTCATCAGAGGAGCCTGACACCCTCTGCTCTGATGAGAGGAGAACACAGCTGTATTGCTTCACAGGATCTTAATCTGAAGGGTGTTCTCAATTTATGTTCCCAAATGGTGACATATCTTCCTACCCATAAGAGATGTCTAACTCCTTGCAAAGCAACAAGACCTTTGCTATTTTTTTCCTGAAAAGCTTGTAGTTCCCCATGCAACTGTGTAGAAGACTACACTGTTATGTACTTGACTCCTTCTGGGAAAAAAAAAAAAACAAAACAACACATACAATGTGCGTCGAAGCCAATTTAGTGCCTATTTGAATTTTTCTTCTCTACAGACTTTTTAGGGCCTATTAGAAATGTACAATATACAATTTATACCAAAAATAATTACATGGTGTCTGTGTGTGTATCTGTGTGTTTCTACATATGTATATACACATATAAGCATGCACACACATAGAGTATAAATGTATTATATAAAGTTATATGCGATTATACTATAAATTTTAGCAGCACAGCTTATATATTCATCAATGTGTACAACAGTATTCAAATCCTGAAAAGTGCTGCAGCTCATTTTTGTCTGTCTGCATCTTATTTTTGTCTGCTACAGAAACATCTCCTTTTTTTGAGTGCTTTATTTTTGCCCCACTTAATTTCAGTAAGACTTCTTGCATATGTAAGGGCTCAAAATGTAAGGGTCTCTCTTTCCAGATTCTGACTCAGACACTAGCTAAACAGTAACATCTTTACCTTGAACTTCTCTCTTTTCTTTTAAAATTGGCAAGGAGCCCAGAAGATTTCTTCATCAAAGGCATGTTCGCAATTTTTAGCCTACTTTCATGCTAATTTGTTCTTGTAATCATAAAATTAATCAAAATCTTTTCCATTGTTTAAAACTAAAGATACATTTTTACAACATCATTTTAAAACATTTTGAGTATAAATTCAGTTGACTATTAATGACAGAAAAATAATTACAGTTAAAGTTGTGTCCTTTAGGCAAATGGTACGTAAATTAGTGGCTGATGCAAAGCCCATTAAGGATCCTATTGACTTCAGAGAGTTATGGATTATGTCTCAATAAAGAATCTTTACTAGAAAAAGACCTCAGAAGTCTTTCTTTAGTGGTATCTTTAGAAGTATAAATTCCATCACAGTCCGATCTTCAGCCATAGTAATTATTAGATTTGGGCAAAATTTCTGAAAAAAAATCTTGAAAGTGCTTGATAAAGGAGGATTTCTTGATCTATATTTCTCTTTAAAATTGTCTTGTCCTTGTGAATTTTGTAGTCTAAAACATGCATTTCCAGAAATGCTTTTTTTTTTCACAGGTAGCCTCTGTATAACACCTTCCTCCTTTTATGTCCCAATTATTGCTTCCTGGCATTCTGTGTAAAATCAAAATAGAGCTGATCATGGAAATTCAGTTCTGGAAAATTCAAAAAGAGAAAACCCTTGCTGGATGGTGTAATGTTCCCAAATGTGAAGGAAAAAGAATCAAGTAATTTCAGAACAGAAGAATTCAAGACCTGAAAATGTAGTTGAAAGTTAAGGTACCTGAAGAAGCATTTTTTATTAAGATATGGAAGATCCAAGGGGCTTTTGAAAATTGATGATTCTCTTCCCATGCTAGCATGAACGGAAGAGGAGACCAGGCTCAGTGCATGGCAGTAGGGTAAGGTAGCAAAAGGGAAGGCATCACCAGGTGGTGCTCTTGTCCACCGTGGTCCAAGTTCCTGTTCCTTTGTGTGTGAGCACGTGTTTAGTCTTGAGAAGACATGAAGACCTGTTTTAGTTTCGGGTTATGCATGAAGAAAGTGCCCATTTTCAACTGGCTTCTAATCAGCGGACATTCTCAAGAAGAATTTGCTTTCCAAGAGCCACTCATCAGGTTTGAGGTACAGGGTGGAAGAAAGAAAAAAGATTACTTGCAGAGTATGTCATTACATTTATTTCAGCGAGGAGTACTATTTTTATTCCAGTTAAATGAGGGGAAAATGCTAAAAAGTAACACTGGTTTTGGTAGAAGGAACAATGGGAGCCTAAGGTATGTGTCTGTAGCAGATCGATGTCATTAAATATTTGCAAGAGCTGTTTCAATGCTGTCTTTTGAAGCACTGTAATTAAGCTATGAAAAATAAAAATGCTTTCCATATTGAATGTTCTGCAAGAAGTCTGGAGAAGTATTCCATGAAAACTTCTTAGCAGGTAACTTACTCATCAATCGTATGACTTCAACAATATTCATCAGACATAGTCATGACTAGGAAGACTTCAGAAATGAGTTAGAGGAAATAAATATGATGGAGATTCTGTTTACTAAAATTGGGCTAATACAGAGAGCAAGAACGTATATAATATGATTATATATCAAATTACGTGTCAGATAAATGGCAGGTCAAGCTACAATATCTAAGTGAAAAAATTAAGAATTATTTTTTATTATTTTATTTAAATGTAGGAACTTTGAACATTTTGCATGGTTCTAAATTTTCAGCTATGCTGGCATAAAATCTGTGGAAAATACATCTAAAAAAACTCCTGTCAGTTTTAGATTTTTTTGATTATGAATGTTTTAGTGCTTCATTAACCCTTACTTTCATCCTGTATTAAAAGAATTTATAGTTCTTAGGAACTCAACATTTTTTTCAAGATTTTCAGCAAACCAGATACTCACTGAACTCTGCAGTATCTCACATAATAGATGTTTAAAAACTTACTTTTACTCAAGGGGATAGCTGGGCAAATTCATGGAACAGAAAATAATTTATGTTTGTAAGTACATAGAAAAGCTATCTGCTTCATAAAATTCCCAAACTGAAAATAGATGGATGATGAGACAATATTACCAGAAAACATCAAATATGTTTGGTCTGTTTTCACCCTTTTCTATGCAGTCAGAAGAAGATATATCTTTGATCTGATATGATGTATGAATTCGTAAGTCCTTATGTCACTTCAAAAACAATGGAGCATGAAACTGCTGTGTTTTGGGTAGATGCATCAAGCCTGTGTGCTATGGGAATGAAGATTCCAAAATTCCCAAATGTCCCTGGTGTTACTTCTTATGACTCATCAGAAGTCCTAAGATTTTCTAATGAAATATTTTGCGTTCATCACATTGTCTCATCACCGATATCATATCAACATAAAACTTTTGCCAGGAAGTTTCCAATTAGCAGTATAAATGTTGCTTATTGCATACTTAGTCTGAGCAATTACTTTTGTTTTTAATTAAAAATGAGCACATATGGCATTTCTTTTTTAGCAAAAAGTTAAGAGGTACATTGAACAGAAAAATGGGTTGGGTGGATGGTACCATGAAAAATGTTGCTAAATTCTCAACCATTGCTTCTAGTGATTTCTTTGAAAGTCTTACTACTGGTGAAAGTTGCAGAAAATGTCTTTAAAATTAAATAGCATCTGCAGAATACCTGTAATGTGTATGTAACTTTTTTTGTCTCTAAGGCTTTAAGAACTGAAAGTTGCTTGTGACGATAAAGCCAGCAATTTTAACTATCTGTTAAAAAACTGTTAAGAATTTGAAGCCATTAACCTCTTAGAAAACTTGCATCTAACACTTTAGAACACTTGATAGACTAGATAATGAATAAAATACGTAATACTTCACTGCACTGTTTAAACTATCATAATTTTCTAGCTTAAGTAATATGTCATGTGGATACAAGAGAAAAGTTTGTTTTAAAGACTCTCTTGAGTTACCAGACCCATAAGTAGGTCTTCTGATTCTTCTGAAGTCCCCTGACTACCCATGACTACTCAGTCTGTACTGTTTATTTCCTGAACTGCTCAAAGGATCTTAATGTAGGTTTTGCAAAGTCTAGTCTTCTCTAACTTGTAAGATACCTGAACTGACTTTCCTGACATTGCTGTGCCAGGCTTTCTGGCAACCATCACACCATGTCTGGGCCATGGATTTTAAGACCACTCTTAGCTGTCTTTTAGTCACAAGTGAGAGAAAAGATGCTTTATCATTAATCCCACAAAAAGTGTTATGATGTAGGGGATATGGCCTTACAGCACAATATTTTATTCTTGAAGAACAGAATTGCAGAGTTAAGGTGAGATTGAAGGGGACCTCTGGAGATTGTCTTGTCCAACCCCTTCTGCTCTAAGTAGGGCCACCAAAAACACGCTGTTCAGAGTTGTCTCCAGACAGTTATTGAATATCTCCAAGGGTGGAGATTGCACAGGCTCACTGGGAAACGTCTCTAGGAAAGTGTTTTGACTACTCTCACAATTTTTTTTTCTTATATTTAAATTAAATTTCCTTTATTTCAGTAGTGGCCCATCACCACTTGGCCTTTCTCCAGATACTGTCGAGAAGAGTCTGGCTCCATATTCTCAACCTCTGCACTCATCAGGTATTTATGTACATGGATAAGATACCCCTGAGCATCTTCTCCAGGCTGAACAATGCAAGCTCTCTCAGCCTCGTCATGTAGCTCACATGCTCCAAGCCCTTCATTGTCTTAATGGCCCTGTGCTTGACTCTCTTCAGTGTGTTCATTGCCTTTTTGTACCAGGGAGCCCAGAACTGGACTCAGCACTCCATCTGCGGCCTCCCCAGTGCTGAAGAGGGGGGAAGGATCACACATTCAACCTTCAGGTGATGTGATCCTGTTCCTGATTCAGACCAGGAAAGGCTATTTGCCTTCCTTGCCGTAAGGGCACATTGTTGGCTCTTCCACTAGGACTGCCAGAGCCTTCTCTGCAAAGCTGTTTCCCAGCTAGTCGGCCCCCAGCCTGTACTGGTGCACATGGTTATTCCTTCCCAGGTGCAGGATTTAACATTTCCCTTTCTTAAACTTCTTGAGATTACTGTTTGCCCATTTCTTTAGCCTATTAAGGTCTCTTTGGCAGCACAAGCATCTGCTGTATCAACTACTTTTCCCAATCTTGTATCATCTCCAAATCTGCTGAGTGTGCACTCTTGTCCCATCATCCAGGTCATTACTGAAGATGTTAAACTGTACTGGCTTCAGTACTGACCCCAGGGAAGCACCACCAGTGACTGGCCTCCAGCTGGACTTCGTGCTGCTGACCCTTTGAGCCCAACAGTTCAGCCAGTTTTCAGTTTACATCACTGTCTGCTGATCTAGCCTGTACTTCATCAGTTTGTTGAGGACAATATTATGGGAGACATTGCTGACAGCCTTGATAAATTCAAGATAAACAATATCCCCTCATCCACTGAGCTAGTCATTTCAACATTTCAGGTTCTTGTAGCATGATTTTCCCTTCATTAATCCATATTGACTACTCCAAATCACCTTGTTGTTCACATGTTTGGAAAGGGCTTCCAGGACGATTTGCTCCACTGTCTCCCCAGGGGTCAAGGTGAGGCTGACTCGCTTGTAGTTACCTGGATCCTCTGTCTTGCTGTTCTTGAATTTAACTCTTATTCTGAAGATAAATACATTAGCTACCTAATTTAGGAGGTTCATTTGAACATATATATGTAATTATGATATACAAATATCTTCTAAAAATCAATATGTATATTTATGCTACTTTAAGGCTTTTTTTTTAAATGATCAAAAGAGTTTAAAACACCTGTACTGTGAGTGGGTGTTGGGTTCATTAACTTTTCTTTCCTTTGATTATTAGAGAGTTAAGAATCTTTGGGTGTGATAATATCAAATGTCACAAAATGCCAATTAAATTTTAAAAGACATCTATTTTGAGAGGTTTTTATGAAGACCACACTTTTACTAAGAAAACTCTGAAGTTCAGGAACACATATTCTCTGTTTCTACTTGGCCATTTTTGGGACTTACTATGATGTTGTTTCTGCCTGCTTCATCAGTTGAGTTTGTTCATGTACTAAGTCCAGCAAAATATCTTTGCCAGTTGTAGAAAGCTGTTCCCATGGCCCTGACCCCATGCAATGACAGATTATATGTGGGTAAGAGCTCTATGAGTTGCTGTGTGTCTTCAATAGGAAGATGTTCCCTGCTGAAGTGAAACAGATGGGGTAGGTGCCAATAGATTAGATCTAAAAGTAAAATATCTCGTGTAATTTATGACTCACTTATGTCCAGTATAGATAGGACCAGTACTATACGCTTGTGATTTGATATCTACGATATTGGACCCAAGTAAAACTTGTCTGCCAATTCCTTTATCTCTGATAGTAGTTATTCTATTTGCCATGAAAGCAACTTTTAAAAATATATTTGTCCTTGTTAAGTACAAGTTATACAGTATCACTGGGTTGTTTACAGTAGCTATACTGCATTAATTGTGTTTTAGAAAAGTATAACAGAACAAATAATATCTCATTTCCAGCCTTTTTTAGTAACTTGTCTTTTTGGTTGGGAGAAAGTGGAATTTCTTTTTTTTTTCCTAAGGGAAAACAATACCTTTTCTCATAAGTTGATCTTAATTCTTTATCCCAAATACCTCTAGAACAAAGGCAATTCCACTTCAAAAGAAAATCCGATCTTGGTTTCATATTGAGAAAAAGTCCTAGAACCTTCAAAATCTTTTCTAAATAATGTAATTCCAGAGAATGACACAAATTAATGGCATCATCTCCATATTTTTAAAAAAGACGTTATTCATCCTCCCTGTTTTTTTCATTTAATTTGCCATTATCATCCTGAGACAGAGGTAAAGACGTGTTTTGGAAAAAAATCTCTATCCTTAAAAATGCAATACTGCACAGGAGTCACAGAAGTGCCTTTAAACCAAGCAAGGAAATTAGAAAACTGGGTATCAAAACAGTAAAAATTTCTTTTTTATCCTGTCCTATTCACACTGAACTCAATGGCATAACTTCCACTCAACCTTGATTATTTCCAGTGGATGACATGTAAAAGTCTTTGCAAGGCTAAGCATATAAAAAATGATTAGGGACTAATAATCTGATTTTAGAAAAAACTGAACACATAATTTTAGTGAAATAAAAATCAGAATGTGAAACCCATACATTTCAGTAAAATACCAGGAATGGCAAAAGTCTCCTTTTCATATGGGTTATGTGAAATGTTAATGACAGCTGTGAATATACTTTACATTTTAGTGACTGATAAAAAATAAGGTTCAAAGTTAAATAAGTTCAAGAGAAAACAGGACAGGAAGCTTAAACTATAAACCTATTTTATATTTATTTACTGATTTCTTCAATCACACCTTGAACTGGAAAGACATAATTAACGTTAAGAGAAATACAGTTCTTCAAGCAATGTGCTGATTGGATAGTCTTTCTAAAAATTGATAACTTTGCATGATGTGGGGAAAATTTGGAAGAAATTTTAAAGATAATCATGAAATAGATTTCAGAATAGATAGACTAGAAGAGACTAGAAACAACAATCTTGCTACTGTTTGTGGATCAAGCATTTGCAAACCACTAAGATTTGGTTTGCAAAGAAATTCAAAACAAATAAGCTGTGGTAGTATCCTGAATTCAGTTTGAACAAGCATAAGTCAATATAGCGACATTTATTTTTACTTAGAAGTCTCCCGTGACATCACCTGTTATGCAACTAAATTAGTATCTTATTATGACAATGTTGGGAGCCAAAGTAGGTTTTTTCCCTATTTTGTTTTGGTTCTTTAAGAGAAAAAAGAAAAAAAGGCTCATAATTTTGGTGAATATTACTAGTAAGCATATACAGAAGTTTATAAAAGTTAACCTGTAGAGACAAATTTCATTCTTATTTATGGAGCATTACCTTGCTGGACCAGTACAGCTCATTGATTCCTGTACTAACTGCTGGCCACATTTAGATTCTAGAGCAGACATATCACCGCTGAAACTGTTTTACGCTAAGCAGTGGTCTGGCTGCCTCTGCACCTTCAGGTGCTCCTGGTATTTATTTCTTTGTCTTCATGGTCAGAATCAAAGCTTATCACATACAAATGTAGAAGGAGCCAACAGTACTGAAAAACAGTGAAAACACTGAAAACCTCCTGCCTGACTTCAAAACTTAGGAAAAGGGCAGAAAATTACTTAATGCCTACAAGTCAGAATGACAGATTCACAATATGGAAATGAGAATAAGAGGTAAGCAAATTTTAATAATTTCTTTCAAACTTCTACCATTTTAAAATTGGCTTTGAAATTATTTTATGTGATTCCCATTACTCATAGGAATTTAAACTCTTTCTATAAGGAGAAAATAGGTTATGGGAAGAAGTAGGTCTTTCTCATTGGCCATATATAGATTACATACTGAAATGTGCCCAGAGCTAAACATGTCCCACATGGTTGTAAGCAGAAGCTTATATTACTACTTTGAAGTTGAGAGTGTATCTGAAGCACCTCTGGACCTGCTTCATGCTTATGAGTTTAAGTCAGATACTCCTACATAACTAAAAAAAAAAAAAAAAAAGTTGAACCTTCAATTAATCATGTAAAGTTTAAAATGGTAGATTTAAGACATAAAAAGTTACATCTACAGTATGTGTAAAAGTCTTATACGTCTTCTAAACTGTAAGCTCAATTAAAAACTGAGGCATAAAGGAGATTTGAGAATGCTGAAGATTCAGACCATTGCAAAAATATTTGCAACTAATGAATGAATTAAGAACTTTGATGTTAAATATGTGATGCATTCCGTTGCATTTATAATTTAGTGTGATTATGAGGCTGAAGACTTACATTTTCATTTTTAGACAGAGCTTTTTTATGTTCTATGTTAGAACTCCATTGGCATGAGCAACACTTGTACTGAAGTCTTACATATAGTGAATTATTTCAGCACTGAGTAGCGAATTCTGTAGGCATATAATGAAGGTTGCTAAACAGAAGACATTGAGAAAAATCTTATTTGAATTAAGGGTAATATGAAAAGAAGGCAGTGAAGTTCTCCAGTTTGATTACATCTGACAGCTATTTTATCTCTTACAATTTGATTTCTAAGACAGAAGTGAAAACTTGTGTTTTGGATAGACAAATAAATAGTATTGTCCAACCCATGAGCATGGAAATATTGCTATCAGGAAAGAATAAAAGGTTAACGCATGTGTGAAATGCAATTACAACAATTCTGTAAGAATATCAAGACTATAATATTAAAGGTTTGGTGACATAAAGTTATTTATATAGGTCTCCTTTCTTTTTTCACAAAAGGTCTGTTCTCACAGACTTTTAAGGGAACTAATTATTAATTAATTTTATTTCAGCTAGAGCTTCAAATTGAACATGAAATGCTGAAGCAGAAATAAAAGATCTAGGTTTGGTTATGCATGTCATGACACTTTTTTCATGGCATGATTTTAAAGTGGAAGAGTTAAGATGATGAAGAAATGTTTCTGGAAATTCGTTTTCAGTTTAAATGAACTGTATTTATTTTTTAGGGACAGATAAGACCATTGTGATCACTGCATCAGACCTCATATCTGATACAAGGTGTAGGAATATTCTGAATTAGTTCTGGTTTGAATTTGGGAGTATGGTATAAGAAATGCTTCGTATTCTATTTGAAGAACCATCAGTGAAGAGTCCGTCACAGTCTTTTAATATCTGTTGAAAGGTGTGTGACATTTCTAATATGAAGGAAGGAGTTCTTCTCACCAAACTTTAATTTAGACGTCTATCTACAACTGAGCGAGTTTTCCAGTGGAGAGTGATACGCCCTTTAGAGGACAGTTCATTTATCTAAAATGAAAAAAGTAGTATGATAGAAATGTTCATAGCTGTCCACAGCCTGTAAAGAGAGTCTAGGCAACTATTCATACTACAGATGTCTGCATCTGAACAGAAGAAATCTGAATCCCATGAAGCTTCTCTGTCATCAGTTTTGAACATTTGGAAGTTGTCTTATTTCCACTGAGCTCAATGGAAGAGTTTATCATCAGTATGTGTTCTCTGGATTGGCACTGCAGTATTCACGATGATCAAATCAGTCAGCAGTTAATAGAGTCTCTTTGAGAAGTTAAATGGGCAATGTGCTCCTGGAGACCTTCACTATGAAGCAGGTTTTCCAAACCCAGTTACTCTTGTGGTTATTCCAAGAATTAACCTTTATTTTCAGCATTAGTCTTGAATCATGTGCAGCAGAACTGTATGTAATATTTTCAGAGCACTCTTTTCAGAGCCAAAATTGCAAGTAATATAACCTGTGTAATTGTGACTCCTATGTATGTATTGAAGAATCATGCTGGCTTTTTGTTCACAGCAATAAACTGTGAGATATTCAGCTGATTATATCCTCTGCTGTAGGTTTTGTTTAATTTCAAGTAACTAAGGCAAGAATTAAGAAACCAGAATAAGAATATTCATACAACTGAACTGACCCTGTGAAAATGTATCAAGATTTCATGAGACACAAAGAACTGTGGAAGCATGGTGTCAGTGGCATTGAATATTTTCATTGTGCCTTAAAAGTATTTGCTGTAGGTTTATTTGAGTTTTACAGAACTTTCAAGTAAGACAATTGAAAAATATCTATAGTGAACAAATCTGTCAAAACTGAGATGATGGAATAAAGAAATATCATGTGCACTAAGAAGCATCATCCTTGTTAATCCAACAAATTGGGAGGGACCTTGAGTATTGTGTCCAAGACTGAGAAAACTATGTAGTCATTACTAAAGTATTTATCTTAATCTGATATACCCTGGAGTAAGGACTTAGTAAGGACTGTCAGGGTTTTCACAGTGGGAATTTTCTTGAGTAGAGTGCAGACTGGAGTTAGTAGCAACTTCAAAGGGAAATCTACAGTTGCTTCTATTCCTTTTAACAAGGCAGATATCCCTGTTAAAGGATTTTTTAATGAGGTGATACAGCATTATATCTCTGATGTCTAAGCACAGTGATCACAGTAAGATTATACCCACTATTAAAGGAAAAGAATGAGGAAGAAGAATCCTATTATATGAACAGGAAAAGTTTGATTGTTAATCTGGTTGGGAGTTGCATGGATAGTTGTTATGTGTTGGGGTATTTAGTCATCTGTATATAGGACTAAAACAGAGAAGAAAAAGGTTGTTACATCAAAGGTGCCAAAATTCTATTTGGATTTATACAAAGATACACAAAAATTGTTTGTTCCTGTTCCTACTGAAACTGATGTCAAATGTCCTCAGAGTTTACTGGGATAAGGATTATGGCCAATATCTGACCTAATGGAAAGATGATCATGGGAAAGAGCTTAGGTCAACTTAAACGATGCAGCCTTGCAATGTGGAAATGTGTATCAGGAAAAACAGGGGTAACTACTTGTGTATACACAAATATATTTTATGTATAGATTTACATTAAATATTAATCCAAAATCCTGTTTGTCAGGAAAAATGTTTATATAGTTAAAGAATTATATAAATAATGGATAATTTTAAAAGCATACATATACAAGAATTACAAGAGGACACTCAGGATATTAACAGTTAATACATTTTCTGTCACTCCCAAGACCAATAAAAATGAAGTCTTGTCACATGCTGTGCTTTTACCAGAGAGTTCAGCTTCCCCTGACATTTTCTCAACTTTCTTTTAGGCAACATGGGAACTCCTGATAGGAGTTTGGCATTAGGCAGTTATTTCCTGCATTCTCTCATACTCTTTACTTCCTGCCTTTCTGAGCCACTCTATGCAGCTTTCATTTGAGCTTTTGGTTTTAGTGCTCAGTGACTCTTCTCTTCTAAGCTTTTCAAGGTTTTCCTAAGTTAAACTGATAGTCCAATGCAATTGCTGTCTTCATAGTTTGTCTGCTTAAGGAATTTCAGGTTTTGAGGTGGATTTCATGCTTGGGAAGTTATTGTTTATTTGTTTAAGTGTTTGTTATGATGGGCTGGTAGTCAGAACTCTGTCTCCTGCAGAGACCCTTCAGAAATCACTGCAGCTGGAGCTCCTATACACAGGTAACTTCCTAGCAGGTATTTATGTTCTAGATGAGCTGTGTTTTTTGCCTCTGAAGTAAATTGTTATGAAAATCTCTCTTTGAGGAATAAACGTCACAGGAAAATTCATCTCTACTAGTGCAATAATTTTAAAAATAGCAACAGGTATCTGTATATATATGTATGTGGCTGCTTCTTGTAGAACTGTAGGACAGCATGGCCTTCTTGGCTGACCTTACTGATCATATACTGAGAAATTTAAGGACTAACAGTTGCACAGCTCAGAAAGCTGAAGGAAGGGCATGCTTTAGATTTGGTTCATAGGTGAGAGGTGAAAGCTGACCTTTACATCCCCTCATCACCTAGAAATCTGAGTTAGACTTATCATTCAGTTCCACCACAAATTATCGTGTCACCTCATCACCCTATTGTCTTACATCTTCATGGGGTTTAAATGGTCCCAAATCCCCATACCTGCACAGTTCCACTTTCAGTTCTGAGACTCAACTCTGGTTTGAAAGACTACCCATAAGCTGCTTGTAACACAGGTTCTGTGATTGATACCAGATAATAGCACTGTTGTGGGACACCAATACTGCCAGTTGTTTCTCACCTTTCAGATAGCATACTGTAGTCAAACATTTTGCTAAATCAGCAGCAATATTCTGTCTGAATGAATTGAAAGGTTGCGTACACCCCTGAGCATCACTCCTGATAATACCATTTGCCTTTAACCTGACTTTGTTATATTGATAACTAGCTAAAGTTCTAGCATGTAAGCATGAAATAATCTTACAGATGCTCATCTAGATCGCTCTACTCTTTCCGTTATAGCACCTAAAGGCAAGCTGTTTCCTGTTCTTGACAAAGATTGTTTTCAAGAACCAAAGTAGGGCAATTGCAAAGTTATGATATATCCAACCCTAATGATCCAGTCTCTCTTGCTATGCTTCCTCAGGCAGACTCTATTGAAAGGAAACAATTCAGTAACAACTGTTTTCTGAAGCAGTTGTAATCAGCTCAAGGCCATCCAGGGTATATTGTCAGAAATATTATCCATTGTACATTAATGTGCGACTCCATTCTGGATGTCAGGCTACAAGATCTTTTAACAGAAATGACATTGACACAATGCAGTGCTTTGCCTCTAGTCATGTGACATCCCTCCACTTCACTTCATAGATGAGAGTAGTTGTTCATATACAGCTGTCATGCAGCAACAGAGTGAAGTAGTGACTGTTATTCTCTGGTGAAATTAGGCAGTTCATGCTTTGCAATGACTTAAAGTTGCAGGTCTGAGCAGACAGCATTTTGCGCCTGTTTTATGGTGCATGTAATTAAAGATTTCTCTGAATAAATGGCTTTCTCAAACAAATGTGCATTTTCCAGCTTTTTAAATAAATGAAAGTGAGCCATTTTTTTGGCATGAGGAACACCTGCTCATAGATGTCAATTACTCTTTTTCTGCCTTTAAAAAATGAACTACTCTAAATTGAATACCCATTTAAATGTAGTATTAATTAATATTTCATTGCTTTACACTGGAGAACAGATCAGGAAAAGGGTTTTTTTGTTCATTGACATCTGGTTAAACAAAGCTAAGTAGAACCTTCTGACATTATCAATGGAAATATCTGAAAGGAAAGCTATTCTATGCAATAGCCTCCTTCATGTATTTTCTGCAACTGTTCTGTTCCGGTTTGTAACAAAATAATACAGCTTGTGCTGGTTATTTTTTATCTTTAAAAATAAGCTGAAGTTACAGTGTGCAAGAGCTATTTGTCGTTGTTTTTAGAGCCAATTTGCCTGAGTGTACATGATTTCTGAAGCCTTTGTGGGCTATGCTGATCTTGCCTCATTGAACTATTAGTTTGACCACTGAGTAGATCAATCTTATACTTTATTATGAACTCAACCCTAGTGAGTCATCATTTATTTCCATGAAAATCCAGTTACCACCAGCAACTACTGTAGCTCAACCACAAATGTGCCTGTGCCTTCCAGATGAAAAGCAGAAGTTATTAATTTTGTTCCGTGTGTTGTTTTCCTTATGAAAAAATCTACTCAATAACTATGGAATACAAACCTTCCGAATTCTGCATAATATTCCACATAAAAAGAATGTGCCTGAGGATGTTTTTCCTCAACTAGTCTATTACTAGTACAAGTGTTTCCCTTACAGCCTACACCCTAGCTTATGCCTAATCATTCAGGTACAACAACCACCTTCTCTGATGGCAGGCACTTCCAAGAAGGCAGCCAAGATCAAGGACCCAATCATAACTAAAGTTAACACTCCTGTTCCTAATGCTGTATTATGCACACACACACACAGAGGCACATGCACACATTGCATTATGTAAACCAGCATTGTATACTTACTTTTGTTTTCATATTCTGAAACATTGAAGAGCATGGATATATTTTAATCAATTAAACATCCAATGCTAGTCTTAATCCTACTAATTAGAATAAACCCAATATAAGATATAAAAAGCTATTTGTAAGGAAATATTTCTTGTAGAGTTTAAATGTGTCATTATATATGATGGCGGAGGAATAAACCATGTAAACAAATATTTGCATCAGTAGAAACAAAAAAAAAAATATAGCAAATTAGAAAACGTCTGCTAATAAATCCTTTATCATTCAATTTGAATAAAAAATTCACAGAATCACAGAATCAAAGAATTATCTAGGTTGGAAAAGACCTTGAAGATCTTCTAGTCCAACCATAAACCTAACACTGACCATTCTCAACTACACCATATCCCTCAGCGCTATGTCAACCCAACTCTTAAACACCTCCAGGGATGGGGACTCCACCACTGCCCCGGGCAGCCCATTCCAACACCTAACAACCCGTTCTGTAAAGAAATGCTTCCTAACATCTAGTCTAAACCTTCCCTGGCACAATTTGAGGTCATTACCTCTCGTCCTATTGCTTGTTACTTGGTCAAAGATTCTCATCCCAATCTCTCTGCAACCTCCTTTCAGGTAGTTGTAGAGGGCGATGAGGTCTCCCCTCAGCCTCCTCTTCTCCAGACTAAACAACCCCAGTTCCCTCAGCCGCTCCTCATACGACATGTGCTCCAGACCCTTCACCAGCTTCGTTGCCCTTCTCTGGACACGCTCGAGTAATTCAATGTCCTTTTTGTAGTGAGGGGCCCAAAACTGAACACAGTAGTCGAGGTGCGGCCTCACCAGTGCCGAGTACAGGGGTAAGATCCCTTCCCTGTCCCTGCTGGCCACGCTATTTCTGATACAAGCCAGGATGCCATTGGCCTTCTTGGCCACCTGGGCACACTGCTGGCTCATGTTCAGCCGGCTGTCAATCAACACCCCCAGGTCCCTCTCTGACTGGCAGCTCTCCAGCCACTCCTCCCCAAGCCTGTAGCGCTGCTGGGGGTTGTTGTGGCCCAAGTGCAGCACCCGGCATTTGGCCTTATTGAAACTCCTACAGTTGGCCTGAGCCCATCGCTCCAGCCTGTCCAGATCTCTCTGCAGAGCCTCCCTACCCTTGAGCAGATCAACACTCCCACCCAACTTGGTGTCATCTGCAAACTTACTGAGGGTGCACTCTATCCCCTCGTCGAGATCATCAATAAAGATATTAGACAGGAATGGCCCCAAAACTCAGCCCTCATGACCGCCGCCAACCGGATTTAACTCCATTCACCACAACTCTTTGGGCCCAGTCATCCAACCACTTTTTTACCCAGCGAAGCATGTGCCCATCCAAGCCACGAGCAGGCAGTTTTGCCAGGAGCGTGCTGTGGGAAACAGTGTCAAAGGTCTTACTGAAGTCAAGGTAAACAACATCCACAGCCTTTCCCTCATCCAATAAGCAGGTCACCCTGTCATAGAAGGAGATCAGGTTTGTCAAGCAGGACCTGCCTTTCATAAACCCATGCTGACTGGGCCTGATCATCTGGTTGTCCCACATGTATTGTATGATGGTACTCAGAATGAGCTGCTCCATCAGCTTCCCGGGCACCGAAGTCAAGCTGACAGGCTTGTAATTTCCTGGATCATCCTTCCGACCCTTCTTATATATGGGCATCACATTGGCCAATTTCCAATCTGTCGGGACCTCCCTGGTCATCCAGGACTGCTGGTAAATAATGGAAAGTGTCTTGGCCAGCACCCCAGCCAGCTCCTTCAGCACCCTCGGGTGTATCCCATCCGGTCCCATAGACTTGTGTATGTCTATGTGATGCAGTAGGTCACTGACTATCTCCTCCTGGATTGCGGGGGGGTCGTTCTCTCAGTCTCTGTCTTCTGGCTGAGGAGGCTGGATTCCCTCAATACAACTAGTCTTGTTATTAAAGACTGAGGCAAAGAAGGCATTAAACACCTCAGCCTTCTCCTCATCACTCGTTGCCATGTTTCTTCCTACGTCAAGCAGGGAATGAGGCTCTCCCTGGTCTTTCTTTGACTAATAGTTCTTGAATTATGCTTTGAAGCTATTGAAAACAGTTTCTGATGAGGAAGACTGTTTTGTGCTGCCAGTAAAGGTGAAAAATGTCATGGAATCTGATCAATTCCACTTAACTTTTATATTCTCATCTAAGTGAAACGTATATGTAATGTACACCAAGACAGTAGGTTTTGGTCCTGCAAAATGCAGGGGAGAATAACCCCCATGTTTTTGGCCATGCACTGCTTATTCAGCTGGTATAGTACTTTTCCCCCCAATTAATTTTGAATGGTTTTATAAATTTGAGTGTTTCTTTCAATACTTTTAATAATATTTTAACTGTCATTTTTGAGCATGAAAATTTAATTTTTTTTTGCTTACATGTTATTTTCATCACTGAGTTAATAAATTTATATCACATAAATTCCTACAGGAAGTTAAATATTTGAGTAGGTTTAATTTAATTAAAGATTCAGTTTATCTGAAAATATGTCCACTAATTGGTAAACATTGTGCTGTTGTTGCATAATAAAAATAACAAAATTAAATATTAAGAAAAGAGCAGGACGATGAAATTACAGCTGTTAAGTCCTTTCATAAACTGGTCCCTAAAAGATTAAAATCCCTGGACACTGTTATTTAGCTGTCCAGAAGCTCAATGCGGAATATCCTTAATGAGAAAAATGCAAATAGTGTTGATAGAATTTTTGAATAAAGTAAATCCCCTGTATAAGCCAGGTTGTCAACTCATATTTTTCTGTCTTCAGAAAGTAAAATATATCAGTTTTTCTGTTTACCTTGCACCAGGTACAGAACCAATTAAAATAACTGCAGATCTTTCTAGTTCATATTAACAGTGGATGTTACATATAGCATCCGCTTTATGTTCACAACCTGGAAAGAACCACTAGCCTGACCTACTATAAGACGTAAGCTGTGGCATTCATACATTTTCATATTGCTCATGATCACTGCTGTCACTTCTTTGCTTTGGTCATATACCAGAGTACTGCTCTGATGATGCCTGAACCGCAGCATAGATAAAAGTAACCTCTGATGACAAACCATGCCTATTGTGGTGTATTTCTCACATTTACCTGTCCCTTAGTTCTGCAGACATAGTAAATGTATGAATTTAGAATCCTTAGCATAATTCTTTTTCTGTTACTGCCACAGAAGGTCAACAGCCTTGCTGAGGGGCACTGATATTGCCAGTAGAGCCAAACCATGAAAATTCACTTTTAGGGCTACAAAGAACTTTGAGGAAAATGGTTATTCAAATCCTACCCTGCAATGCCTGCCCTGTAGGCATTACAGAAGGCACTCTTCATGTTCATTAAATAAGAAAACCTGCTTGGTAGCCTCTTCTTTCAATTCATCTGTAGTTTTGCCTCATTAAAGACTGAATGCAGACATAATATTTGGCTCAGGGATAATACTGATACTGAATATACTTAAAGAATGAGTCTTCATTTGGCTGCAAATACACTTATCCATATAAATTTACCACTCAGTGCTAGATTTCCCTTCTTTTGAGAGAAGCTGGATGTGAGTGATTTGTCAAGTAAATCTAGGGGAAAAATATAATTTACAAAGTAATCAGTATCTGTTTAAAATCTAATCAGTGAAAAGGAAAGTGTGTCTTTGTACAATGCATTGAACAATAGTAATAATACATTGAATCAAGGATTTTAGAATTCTTCAGGTTTGCTTAAACCAAATTGATTGATTTTTAAGAATTATTATTTTTTTTTAGCCATCAGGAAAGTGTGCTTTCAAATGAGTAAAATGTTGAGGAAGCCCATGATTCATGAATGATGATCAAGTTTAATCTCTTTCCTTCATCCCCATCCTTCTGCTCCTTGAGGAATGAAAAGTCAGGAGAATTTGAGGGCCTTTTATATATCAATGTTGAAGGGAATTTAGAGCTCTTTTATCCAGATGGCATCTTGATATGACTACAGAAATAGGCAGTTCTCTCCCGATACACATTTATCTTGATAAAAGAGAGAGAGAGAGAGATTTGCTAAAATTCCTGAGGAACAATGAACCAGTCATCACAGCTAAACAATTCAGCACATAATAAACTATTCAGCACATATATTTGATGTTTCAGTATACCTTTGTTTAAAGAGTCTATCAGACTTGGGATATCCAGTAAGGATTCAGGACTCCTTTAAGTCATCTTTTTGTTTATTCCCTGAACTCTGTATGAAAGCTTGGAAGTACTGCTTTCATATTATAGCACTCTGGAATGTTTACTTGTCATCAGATCCTGCTACAGAACCTCCTAGATAGCAGCTCTGCACCAAGATAAACTGGGATGTGTACCCTTATCCCCTTCCTGTTTTGTATCAAAAAAGATACAAAGAAGCACCCCATTTATATGCACTGACCAAAGCTTTCTGTCATAATCAATGGGTCCAAAACATCTACTTCAAGGAACATGAAAAGATATTCTAAATGTGAGACAGAATAAAGTCCTCCTCTACTCTGAGCATCACAATTAATTCCTAATTGTATCAAATGGCATTACCGAGACGTCATCTACCTGGACTTGTGCTAAGCACCTGACAATGTCCTGCACGACATCCTTGTCTCTAAATTGCAGAGACATGGATTTGATGGATGGACCACTTGGTGGATAAGGAATTGGCTGGATGTTCTCATTCAAAAACTTGCAATGAATGGCTTCATATCCAAGTGGAGAGCAGTGATGAGTGACGTTCCTCAGGGATCGGTGTTGAGACCAGCGCTGTTTAACATCTTTGTCGGCAGCAAAGTTTGCTAACAACACCGAGCTGTGTGGTGCAGTCAGCATGCTGGAGGGAAGGGACATCATTCAGAGGGACCTTGACAGGCTTGAGAGGTGGGCTTGTGCAAACCTCATGAAGTTCAATAAGGCCAAGTGCAAGGTCCTGCACAAGGGTCAAGGCAATGCCAAGCACAAATACAGGCTGAGCGATGAGTGGATTGAGAGCAGCCCTGCAGAGAAGGACTTGAGGATATTGGAGGACGGAAAAGTGAATATGAGCCAGCAATGTGTGCTCACAGCCCAGAAAGCCAACCGTATCCTGGGGTCCATCAAGAGAAGTGTCACTAGCAGATCGAGGGAGGTGATCCTCTCCCTCTACTATACTCTCGTTCAGTACTGTGTTCAGCTCTGGGGCCCCCAACATAAGAAGGACATGGACCTGCGTGAACAGGTCTAGAGCAGGGCCATGAAGATGATCAGGGAGCTGGAGCACCTCCCTTATGAGGACAGGCTGAGAGAGTTGGTTGTTCATCCTGAAGAAGAGAAGGCCCAAGGGAGATCTTATAGCAGCCTTCCAGTACTTAAAGGGGGCCTACAGGAAGATGGGGAGGGACTCTTTATCAGGGAGTGTAGTGATATGATGAGGGTTAATGGGTTTAAACTGAAAGAGGGTATATAAGGAAGAAATTCTTTACTGTGAGGGTGGTAAGGCACTGGAACAGGTTGCCCAGAGAAGCTGTAGATTCCCTCTCCCTGGAAGTGTTCAAGTCCAGGTTGGGTGAGGCTTTGAGCAGCCTGATCTAGTGGAAGGTGTCCCTGCCCATGGCAGGGGGGTTGGAACTGGATGATCTTTAGGGTCCCTTCCAACCCAAACCATTCTATGATTCTATGATTCTATGATTTTATACCTTCATTCATAAATATGGGCAGCAGCATCAGGGTCCATTTGCAAAATGTTTAGGGATACAATGTACATGGGCCATTCTAAGACAAGGTCCTAAGAAGGAGGCTATTCCAGACTCGCAAGATTAAGGTGAAGAGGAACATTAAGAAGACAAGCAAGAATAGTTTCTACTCTTCAGATGAGGTTCCTCCCAGGGCAATTCTTACACTTTCCTGGACAGGTGCTCATAACAATTAGAATGTTATGCAAAACATGCACAGCACCCTCAGCACCAGTCCCTTTTAAAATATTAAGCTCTGTAAAGTTAGCTCAGCTTCATTATTAATACCCTAGGTCCAAGGTGAACACCTATATAGATATTCTTTCCTACTGATTTTCTCCATGTATTGCCTTACTTAGCATCCAGGTACACTGAATTGTTCTGCAGACTTGACCAACCTTTCAATTCAGTCATTGGAATTAAGTAAGTAACTCGACATCTGGATGATCTTTGATAGACAAATGTGCCTATCTCTTTCCAAACATCCTGCCACAGTCAGACACCTTTTTAGACTCTGTGATGCTGACTCTCATGTAAAGATCTTGCCTGTGAGGATAGGTATTGGAAATGCAAAACTGCTCCAGAGAAGGTAGGTAGCTATTGACAGGTATCCACAGAGCTGGGTGTTCAGTTGACTTAGGATTCTGTTGCTTGGACAGAAACCTGTAGTGCCATTTTATACATCCTGCCCAGTAGCCATCTGCTCCTCCTACAGGATGCATGGTAGCCATCTGCTTCTCCTTTGGGATTATGTTATAGCTTTCATTTACATACAGAAACTCTATAGAGCTCTTTCAAATGGCGCTAACCATCCAAACTATGTCTGCTTTACATGAGTAGCATCACTCAGCAGTCATTACTGGCCTCACTAATTGACTGCAATGGGAAATTAAACACCAATTCACAAGTGTATATAGACATGTGAAGTTGGATATTAATTTTAAACCTGATTCAAACTGAATGGATTACAGTATTCCAAAGCCAGCTCAAGGCAGGACATGAGACAGGACAGAGAGAGCTCATTTTAGTTTTCTGAGGACTGGTGTGACTGACTGCCATGTGGGACATGGGAAACCCCTAGGGTTTCCAAGACAGGGCTAGCAGACAGACATCTATGGTCTACAGGAGGCCCATTCCTTCTTTTGGAAGAGCAAGATAGCCAGGTCAGACACCCTAGGCCATCTTACACAGAACTACATGCCTAGGTTTAGACAACAGAATCACGTTTAGAGAGTCTATAAAGAAAACTACAGGACCATCTGAATTTGGGAATAACCAGAGCAGAAAATACAAGAAGAGTGAAGTTCACAATAAGGCTAATGATAAGAAAAGTGCATTAAGTCTTCATTGAAAGCGTGGAGGTTCAGACTGGAAATGCAACTTCCATGTAAACCTATTAGTACTTGATACAAAGACTGCTTTTTTTAACTTAATATGCTGTTTGTACTTATTTCTAAGTAAGTGTTGTGTTCCAAAGTCAAATTTAAGTGCACTAGCCTACTATACAATATATGGGATAATGAATTTTACCTAGTTAGTTAAGAACAGTTATGTTTAATTTAAACTACTTTCAACTTTGATAGTGTTAGCATAGTAACGTAAATCATTATGCCTCTTTGCCTGCAAATGAAAAATACAAATTATGAAAACTGGATATTTGCTGTATCTTCTTGAGTAGAATATTTTTAAAGTTGCCAACCTCAATTTGATTAGAAAAGGCATATGCATAAATATTCTTTCATAGCCTTTGAGAATTTTTAAACCTTTTTTGAAATCATTGATCTCAAAATTCTGCTGGGATTATTGGAAGATGAAGGTCCTGGAACATGTAATTCAAGAGATTATTTCTCCTATGTATATTTAGCTTGTAATGTTACAGTCAGAATATTTTGTTTACTTTTAATAAACGATTTTGGAAAAAAAATATTTACACTTGAGGCCACCATCACAAATCTGTTCAACCCTCATATTTGTGTAAAGGCATCTTCTTTTAGAAATGAAAACCTAAACCAGTGCATATTCAACACATTCATTGTTTTTCAGGCATAGAAATGACTTTTAATAGCCTTTGTCCTTCATAGTAATTATCTAGTTTTGTCTGTTAGATTCAGAAGAACCTTAGTTTTACCTTTTTAAACTTCTCAGGTACTTGGTCCTTCCTAGAAACTAAAGATTTATGTTTTCAAGAAAAGTCAGTCTTCAAACGTGACCAAGTGTATTCCCTGCATATTCTATATATTATAAAATAAAATAGTGAACCAGCAGCTTTGGAAAGAAACAGTATTCACATAAAGAGGTTTAACTAAGAATAGATACTTTTCCAATGACATTAAGAAAAAAACTAGTCACATTAATATGTGTCCTGGAGAAAATTAAACAAGTCTTCATAATTTATTACAAATTGAAAAAATAGGAAATTTACCATCTGAAGCCAAAATAGAAAACAAAACACATGAAAACAAAATAACGTACCTGCTGTGATAAAGCATTTTAAAACATTAAATTCCTATTAATACTATTAATGGTTAACAATGGCTGAAAAAGTGCATAAGTTATTTGAATGTAGCTTGTTGGTATCTTTCCCTTAGTAACATTAGATTTCTCTTCTGTAGGAAGAACTTCTCTGTTATAGAATAAATTTTTGTCATGTGATTCTTAAAAGATAAGTAGTATGTCTTTGCAGAAAACCTTTATTTTATTCTCTTATAGAAGCATTCTTTGAGAAAAGAATCTGGCCACATGCTGAACTCACTACATTTTATCTAGCTGTCACCATGACTTCCCATAAATCTACCTGTTCTGAAGTCTCCCTGCAGTGTACAGGGTGTAAGCATTACGTTTGGGACTTTCTAAATGAAAAGTCTGACAAGGAACAGAGCCCTTTGAAATGCCCTGTAAAGATCTAATCTGCCACACACCAGAAATATTCCCACTGACAAGACCAGGCATTGTTTTGGGCCTGAACAAAATCCCAGTAAAAGTGTCCTCGTTACCAATAGACAAAGAAGTAATTGAAACAAGTCTGATATTCCAAAATGAGTTTGTATATTTTTAGAATACAAATAAAATCTTTGTCAGATTTTGCTTCACATGAGCCAGTTTGCCACACTCTTGAACAAATAGTACAATGACTCTAACATCAGGAGAATTGAAATGAACTTGTGAAGTATCAGTGAGCATGTGTGCAGTATTTGTTTTTAAATCTTCAATCCTTAAAATTCTTAAATCCTTAAATCCTCAGACATTAATTTGCATCTTCAATATTTTATGTTGAATAAATGACTTATGTGAATTTCCTATTTTAAGGTATACTCACTCTGTCTCCTGTGAAATATACCTCTAAACTGGCTTGATTTCTACTATCAAAGTTAAAAATTAGAGGCAATACCACTTGTATTTTAGCACTTCATAAGCTTATTTTCCATGGTGATATCCCCTCTGCAACTGACATTTCCTGACATTATTTATTGCTTGTTTGTAGAGAGATTTCTTTACTGACAGTAATAATAGTACATTACTTTCCTTTGGCTAACAAGAAACTTGCATTTCGTTCTAGTTGATCAGCCTTGGAAAATAAGTACATACTCATGCTACATTTTTGTTATGTGGAGAGTGGTATAAATCAATTTCTATGCAGATGTTAATTCTTGCATATGAAGGTATTTGCATTTGTTTTTCAAAGGTATTTTGGAAACTTGAATCAAAATAAAAAGATTCAGAGAAGAAATTTTCACACTGGGTAACAGCAGCACACAAGTCAGTGGGAGTTCTGCTTCAGTGGGGCTAGGATTAAATCCTATTAGCATATAATATAATAATATATTCCTCCCATCCTTTTCCATAAAGTTGACTAAAAAGGAAACAACAGCCTCCTGGCCTTAGCCTACAAACCAATAGTATATTTACAGTCAAGAACCAATATGTACAATGAGTTAGCAATGTTAATTTTATAAAAGTATAGTTCATCCATGGATTCTCTATGCCAGTTGTTTCCTATCCTGGATAACTTTTCCCATTACATACTGCACTTGTCATTTGGTTAAGGACCATATGATTTCACAGCCACTTCTGTGAAAAGCTTGTGACCACACTAAGTAATAGAGGTAGACAGTAGGGTGAAAGATGCAATATCTCTATTTTATGGAGAAAAATCTGAGACCGAAAGAGTAAGTTGCTTGCTGGTGTTTGCAGAATTTCTGGCAGGCCTGGGAACTGAATATAGAGCTCTACTGTTGTTTCTTGGAGGTTAGTGTCTTCTTGTCCTCCTGCACACAGGTGCAACTCTTGGTTCGACTTGGTCCAGTCTTCTGAATTGACCATGGCTTCTTAAAACTGAGAAAATAATCCAAAGGTATCTTAGTTACAAAAACCCTGTTCAGTCCTTAGTAAAGCCCAACAGAAAAGAGCAACAAAGCTGGTGAAGGGTCTAGAGAACATGTCTTATGAGGAACAGCTGAGGGAACTGGGGTTGTTTAGCCTGGAGAACAGGAGGGTCAGGGGGGACCTTATCAATGTCTACAACTACCTGAGAGGAGGTTGTAGAGAAGTGGGTGTCGGTACCTTCTCCCAAGTAACAAGTAGCAGGACAAGAGGAAATGGCCTCAAGTTGCACGAGGGGAGGTTTAGACTGGATATTAGGAAAAATTTCTTCACCAAAAGTGTTGTGAAGCATTGGAACAAGCTGCCCAGGGAAGTGGTGGAGTCACCATCGCTGGGGGTATTTAAAAGACATGTAGATGTGGTCCTTAGGGATGTGGTTTAGTGGTGGACTTGGCAGTGCTAGGTTAACGGTTGGTCTTTTCTAACCTAGATGATTCTGTGATTCTATGATTCTATAAAAATAGGAATGTAAACTTAATATTATTGGACTAAAACATTCCTCTGTTACTTAGAAAAAACACAACTTGAGAAACTTGTAACAAAAACCTAGAAAATTATAAATGATAAATATTACTGTGAGTGAGAATAGAGACTAGCAGTGTGTTTCTCAAGATTTTACTGCAGCTACAAAAAACAGACCCTGTCATCACCCTATAGGGCACTGTTTGGTTTTTCACACTCATTGCTTGTTACTGGGGTCTAAAGATGGTTCTCCCTTGCCCGTACATTCCCTGAAATGCAGAAAAGTGTTTTTTAGTTGTTGGAAAAAACTGACATACAAGGGCCAAATTTTATATTACATTTACAGTTCATTTTTAAGCCTTAACACATGTTGACTCCAGTAGACATCAGGGGTACTCGTCACTTTGTATTACTGACTCCACAGATATTGCCTTACCTGAATACTTTGCATAATATGCATAATCTCAGTGAAACCATTTCAGTCAAAGGAAATGAAGGAAAACATTCCTGAGAAAAGAGGTTTTGACAAAAATTTCTTTTTCATTTTTCATGTGTGTAAATTGTAATGGACTAGAAGATGGAAGTGGGATTTTTCTTCTATTTTATTTATGAAAGAGACTCAGCTACCCCTTTTGTTCGGCATAGAAACATAACTCTTATTTGTGAAAAGCTTACAAAATACCACTTTTACATATAGCTGTTTGGGTAACATAGTGCTTCTGGAACAAGTCACTTCAGTGATCAAATATTGCAAATAAGGCATGTTTTTATGAAGAATATTGCTTTAATTTCTTAGTACACTATTTCTATGCACGTGGATAAAGAAATCTTTCCCTTTTTTTGTATGCACAAATGAGGTGTATGTTGTCAGGTGTGGACTGCTGAGGATACCAAAATTTGAGCAACCACAGGACTGATTGAGGCTAAAAAAATATGAAAGATTTGGGAGAAATTTCATTCTACAAGGCTATTCATAAAGAACAGGTAAATGAGTGATTTTGTCTAAACTTTTGTGTATCTTATCAACAAAAGCACTAAATAGGTCTAAAAATCTCTAAAAATATTTCTAAACAATAATGACAGTTATCTCTCAGAGGGAGAATCATGTGTTTTTTTCATTTGCCTGGTGTTTGTAGATTAGCTTCAATGTGTGTCTGTTCTCTTTTCTGAGCCTTGAACATCTGTGTTCTTTGTGAAAAAATATTTGTTTTTACCCATTTTATCATGTCTGTTGAAGCTTTGAGTAGGAGGTGTAGTCTATTTTTCATGGTTTGTTTTGAAATGCACATCTTGTTTTTGTGTCATCTTTGAAATTCCCATGCCTGTTTATCTATAGATGAAGGAAAGCTGTTCATTTATGCAATAAGGTATGATATAGAATGTATTTGGGGATGATAATTGTACATTTTGTAAAGTCTTCAAAGACAGAAGACTGAAGGTCAACAAACTAATTCAATAGAGTGGTGGATATTCTGGCCACTCCAAAGTTTTTAAAACAATTCTCTCCAATCTTGAATAGATGTTTTCTTTCTTTCGTGAACTGAACTGATATGAGAAAAACCATATCCAGTTTGTCTGATGAGTTCCCACTTCTGTGAATTTCTTCCTATCCAAAGTGCATCAAGCCTTTTTTGTTTTCTGAAGTATAACATACCTTTCTCAGAAACACCCAATGGGGCATGTCTGGAATGAACTAAGTTTCCCAGACATGTCACTGCTAGGAATGACAATTTATCGGAAAACATTTGCCTGAAAGTAGTATTTGAGAGGGTCCTGAGAGTCCAGACATGTTCTCTGGAGGCACTAGCTTTTCTTCATAGGTCTTTCCCATGGCCATATACTGTAGAAACACAAGAGTCCTTGTCCCAGGGAGCTTCTAATGCAAATTTAGGTGTAAATCACATGACTATCTTGCTTTAGAATAGGTAAAATTTGTCAAATCTGAGATATCCCCAGTGAAACACTTCAGACTCAACAAATTGCTCTTCCATTAACAAAAACATTTTGGTTTTTCTGGCTTTTTCATCTAACTGCCATACTCCAGATCTGATCATCACCTCTTTGTGATACTTTTTATTCTGTGATCTTCTTTGTCCTGGAGACTGCAACTGCTGACTTCACCTGTGCTAATGCAAATCACCAGTGCAGCTGGTATGCTTACATTTATATCTGAAATAAATATTCATTAGTTAACATGATTTGTGCTTTGACCCTCGTCATGTTGACATATCTTTTCATCACAGAGTCCACTGAGCTTACATGGCAAGAAGAAGATCACAAGGTTAGAATCATAAGATGCAAATGTCATCATTCAGAAAAAAACATGTTCAATGTATAAATGAATGTCTTTAAAACAGAATTCTAATATTGATTTAACATTGAGACTATATCTTCAGGTTCTATTTTTAAACCTATGAATGCATTTACCATTTCTGACAGTTATTTTGTTCTTTTTCTAGTATATCTCAATTGTTATCAAGTGTAAAAATGTCTTCCTCCTCCTTACTACTTTCCCCAAATCCAATGAGAAATCTTTCTGATCTCCATAAATCAATTTTTTTTTGTTGAGAATTAGAATACTCTTCTAGTCAAGGGAAATGGGGATTTAGCGCCATTGTTTTATTTATTACTTGGAGGCTTAGATCTCTGTCCTACCAACTCAGATGTTAAAATAAACTCACAAGACTGACAAAAGTTGTAAGGCACATTATTAAAGAAGCTATATTATTTTATGGCCACAGACTTCAGAGAAGCTTTACATTCATAGTATAGACTGGAAGAGACTAAAATTTAAACTATATTACTACAGAGGTAGTGCAGTTCTCAGTAGAAACCACACAAGAAACCTTTTACTGTAATTTTTACTAATTACTTGGCATTAAAAAGCACATACTTTAATGACAATAATGATCAGCAAAGAGCCGTAACCCTCAAAAGGGAAGGCTCTGATGAAGAAATAAGATGACAAAATGTGCAATAGTTCTGATTAAAATATACCTTGGATGCATACACAAGGTGCTGCCAATGCAGAGAGCCCCTAATGTACTTAAGGTGTGCATTAATCAGCCCCTTTACACTTGATTTAGATTACTACTTTGCATTTTTAAATCAAGGTTCTTATGCTTAAATAAGAATCTCCCTCTTAAGTAGACCCAAGAGACCCTTTTGTAAATGTATAACATTTTGAAAGAATTGTTTGTTTAAATACTTAATCCAATTAACACTGTTTGCAAGGACTTTTTCTCCTCTTCATCTTGTTATATCGCTAGATGTCTTAGTTTGTTTTGTCGTCAGGACACATTTTGTTCTCAAATCAACATTTATTTGAACTGTCAATAGCATGTCAAATGAATTTTATACTAGTAAAATTTAGCCAGGCCCTGCTTATTTTGCTCACTGCAGGAAGATATTAATCATGCTGGGGGAGCATAACTGGCTATGGACTGTGACTTTCAGAAATCATAAGAAAAAGGAAAATCTGTTCATTACCCATCTCACTGGGACTATAACAAAGCTCAGCTAATGAATTTAAAGTATTCTGACACACCTTACCAACTTATGCTTCCTTTACATGTCATATTTTTAGGACTGCATTTTTAAGTGTACTAGCAATTTGTTGCCATTCCATAAACCTGACAGAGGTTTTTTCCATATTTTGTCAAAATGTGCTTTTCTCAGAGCATATATTTTCCATGGGAAATATACCTTCCAGGTTGCAAAGACATTGTTTAATAATAATTTAGAGAGGTGCGTGGGAAGGCACTATCCCAATCTGCTTGAGGTATTGCTCATTTGCTTTGATCATTTGCCTTTGATCATTTTCAAACTTAAGCCCTGTTACTAACACTCATGGGCTTAATTCTCCTTGAGATAAAGGTTTGTGGCAGTAAGGTCTCGAAGTTTTTTTCTCTTTCCATCAAAGACTGAAGGCTCTGATGTTCCTGGATGAGAAGTGCTAGATAAACAGAAAGGATACAGGGCTTTTTCCCTATGAATTCCACGAGAAATTTCCTTTCCTCTGCTCCTCCTCTTCCTTCCTCTCAACACTGCTAGGCAACATGTTCAGGTTGCTTCCTATCACCACACACAGTCTGAGTATATACCTCTCTTGCAATCTGATATAACTGTATATGTCCATTCACATAATCCACAATGTGAGTCTCACAAATCTGGAATTAGGAAAGACATGTAGGAATAAGTTTCTGCAGGCACTTTTATTGTGCTGAAGCTCTGAATAAAACCACAGATTATTGTCTAATAGAAATAAACGAGACAATAATCCCCTACACACCTACGAAGAAGCCATAACTGCCACATATCATCCCAAATTCTCAACAGAGCGTACCTTCACGGTAGTGACATGCATTACCCAGGCTTTACCAGCTAGAGAATTTGCACATAGAGGAAAAAAATTAGTGTATCTCTGGAAAAAAAAAAAAAAAAAAACCAACAAAAAAACCCCCAACAAAACAAACCCACCAAAAAACCCCATAAAACTTTATGACTAGTGTGTTCTCTTTTCAAGGTGATAAGGTGCAAGTATTGAAAGAGAACGTTGCTTATTCTACAGGAAAGTAGCTCAGGAAGAATTTGAGACATCCCAATCTGATATTCTGTCCTAGGTTCATAAAAGAACAGTCGGAGCATGTGTGCTAACACAAACCCTGTGCAGAATAAGGGCAGTGTGGACAACTTTCAGGTTCATGAGAGATCATGCTGAGGCTTTAAATCAATTTACTGGGATTATTTTTTCTAATTCAGAGGGATACACCCTTGAAAACTTAAAGTTGAGAAAACTACATGAAACTTACCATTTCTGTTCCCACTCTACCAGCTGAACAGATGCTAGAGTAAGAAACCAATTCAGACCTCTTTGCCCGGCAGAGGAGAAGCAAACTAAAACCAGCTTCAGAAATTGCATGTGCTTCTGACACTTCCTGGCAATTCTTTGAGGCTTTACAGTTAGAAGTTTAAATATATTTTCTCTGCTGGGTTGCTGCTTGAAAGACACCCACCACAAAGAAAGTCTGACTGGAAAGCAGGTAGTGAATTCTCTTGTGCAAAGTGATCCCTGCAGGCCTGTGCCTGAAGAGTCCTGTTGTAGGTAGGAGGGTTATCTGTTGGCATAACCTTTGCTGCTAGCAACAGAAACACCTGTATTCTCTTACTTCTACTTGGAATTGCTCTTGGCTTCACTATGGGGAAAAAAGAAGTAGTTGGATACAAGACAGACATCACAAAGTTCATCCGCAGCCCACTAGAAGGTCTAGATATGGATCATGTTAGAGCTCTTCTAAAGATAACCAGTAGGTAAGCAGAGTGGATGTACCTCTGGCGTACTGCGAGGAAGACAGTGCACATCTGGGCCACCTCATTTTGGATCAGGATTGTCACGTCGCAATTTCTTGGGATGACAACTCAGATTTGCTGATTCCCAGGTCAGGATTAAGGTGAAATGACACTAGGGATTCTTCAATTCACAAAACTCAACTTTTATTTGTTCATAACAGATATTGGCATGAAACTTTGTCAGTAAGCCTTGCAAGCTCTGCAACAAGCGGTAAAACTTATAACATACACTGACAAACCACTAATCTTATAACATATGGCGACAAGCGGCAGATCCCGTAATATAAACCGACAAACCATAAGTCTTACAACATATGTCAACAAGTGGTAGACATGCCCCGACAAGCTGTAAACATGCCCCAACAAGCCTTAAACTTGCCCTGACAAGCCTTGCCTTATATGCAGGGATACAGGGATAGAGAATGAGAGAGAAAAGGAGAGAAAGAGAGAAAAAGAGTGTGAGAGAGGCAGGGAGGGAGAGAGAAAGATGAAAAAGAAAGATTTCACCAGTTCTGGTTCCAGCATTGGTCCAGCCAGCCTAGAGGTCCAGTTCCAGAGGGGTGCAACCACCCAAGGCTTTGACTCATGTCCTTTTATAATACCTTGCCCCTCCTCTGGGAGGGCACTTGGACTCCTTAGGTTAATTAGGCATTGTGCTCAGTCTATGCTTCTAGAATTCTCCTTGCCTTGGTGCGTGCTTAGTTTGTACCTTCAGATTCTTCTGGAAATGGGTCGGTGGGCTTGGGGGTCATTGGGGAGTTACTCCATTGTCTGATCTTTCTTCTTGGTGCATGTGTCATGAAAACAGCTTCTTTATTGGCTCTTTATGGAGTCGCTCAAGATAGGGAAGTTCAGCCTCAGAAGAGTGTGGCCCCACCTCCATGGGACCCCTCCTCTTGCCACATCTTCCTGCTGTTGCCTGCACAACCCCAGCATGTCTATAGAAACCATTTCCTTTACCAGATTTCTTTATTGGATGTTTGAGATGTTAACTATGGTTTCATCCGACCATCACAGAGATGGAATAGAATAGAGGAAGGAGGCCTTCCTCTTCCTTCTCCTGCTCCTTCTACTCAGAGTCCCATGCCAGGGCATTTGAGCACAGATTTGAACGTAGGGATCTTCCCACAGAAACCCCTTGAGGTTTGTACAAGTCCTCAGCACTGTCTTCAGGGAGTGGAAGGGTGGTTAAAGGGAGCAAAGGGCTTCTTTCCTTAACCATATCAGAAAATCCAATGTGACGTCCCAAGAAAGTGGAAGTAGGAATTAGCTCAGAGTGTCTAGTCAGAGCTCCATTAGTTTGCAACCTGTGTTGCTTCAGAAATCAGAGGGATGTAAGCAGTTTGCATATTTTGGCAGTAGCATTCAAACCAGTAGGGGTGTTTTGGAAGGAAAAGAATATCAGCTGGAAAGATGGTAGTTACATTTGTTATCTTAAACAAAATTAGGCTTTTGAAAATCTACTACTTAAAGACCAAATTCTGAAATTTACAGCTCAGATGTTATTTTAATTTTAAGATATGGATGTGAAGGATGTAAATCCTCAAAGGTATAGACTCAAGTCTCATTTCTTCCGAAAACAAACACCTTTGAAAAATGCTAGATATTGCATTGAATCAATATGTAAGAAATAAGACTGGTGTTCATCAACTTTTTTATCTAAAGATATCCAGAGAAGATGGAAATATTTGGGAACTGTGGTGAGAATAAAGCTAGAGATCTGTCATGATGTGTATGCCATTGGTCACCAGAAGAGTTGTGTTAAGTGTACAGCTAAAAGACTCCTTCTGCCCAATATTATTGAGAGAGGAGAAAATTTATGAGACTAAAACACACAAATATAATGAATGGTTTCTGACAGTCCTCATTTGCACAGCAAGCAACATTTGACAACATGGGAAAGACTCACCTTCAGGGTTAGCCTAAGTTTCAATTCATGCTCATGTTAAGAATCATTAAGCGCTATGAAAGTTGACAACATACCTTTAAATATGACAAGAGAACTTAAAAGCTTAATGAGCAATTTTAGGATTCTATTGTAAAGTGTCAACTCATACAGGTCATGATCAGTAACTCCACTGTAATGTTTCACATCCTTATAATTTGAATAATAAATTTTCGTAAATGTACAAATGCATGACTTCTAAGAATATCTAAAACCAAAGGAATAAAAGTACTTTTCTCTTGAAAATGTCTTGTTTATAGTGGATGTTAAATTTATATACATACCCTAAAATTTTATTGTGTTCAGTACCACTTGAAATCTACAAGCCTTTATTTTGTTTACAGATAACAAGCTGTTTCTTATGTTTTACTTTGTCTTAGTGTCTTCATCTGTCCTTCTCTTACAAAATAAGTCCATGTTCCTCTGTACACACCAGATAAGCACTTGATTCTCTATTTGCAGCCCCAAATTCTCTTCTGTGTGATGTTGAACCATCTAAAATTGCATGAACTGAACCAAAACTGATTACTGTAACTAGAAAACTGAATATTGATTTAGGGATAAATATAACTACATTTCCTCTCTAAAATTTTTGGAAAGATTAATTGGCACACTGGGAAGGATCAATATTGTACCTCTTAAAGAAGATAGATAGGATAAAATGTTATTTGACAAGCTTGTCAGAAAGAGGGTAGCATGGCTGTAAAAGCCATATTTAAGTGCAGACCATTTGGTTATTCTGTGTGTTGATTTTGAAGAGTTCTTCCAGTAGAATTCTTTCAGGAGTAAACCTTTGATAGATCATTATATTAAAGGAAGTGCCCTTATTATGGACTTATTCTTTACTTACCTAGGTCTTACCCATTTATTTAATAAGTACACATCTATGGCTGACTGCATCATGGAGGAGAGAGTCGGTGTTCATTTCTACTGATCAGATTTACTAAAAGGAGTTAGTGGGAGTTAGTATTTGGTGAGAGTGATGATTTGGAGTTCTGTAAGGTATTTTAGATGATATTTCCTTTTCTTTCTCAACTGAAGCAAATTAAAATCTTCAGTGAAGCAAGTGTCACCCACCACTTTGCTGTAACCTAACAGTCCATACACATTCCAAACTTACAGTTATTTCAATAAAAAGACCAGTCATAGAAGCAGTTAAATGTTAATACAAAAAAAAAACCCCAAACAGTATGGGTGCCTCTGACATGGGCAGAGGATTGAAACTTGGAAAATCACCAAGGTAGGGCACTAACAGTTCAGTTAGAAAGTTGTAGTACTTACAGAACAGCACAAACCCCCTTGGCATACATTTTGAGTAGCTTTGGTACTATTTAGCTGGGGCACTGAAGCAGAAATAGCCATGATGGACAAAGACAAGGAGCATCCTTGCAGGATCTCTGTAAAAATATTCATGAGAATTAATGGTCCTGGAAATAGTCATCTTGGTGCCTGCTGTTATCCTCAGGCATCAGAATGCTAACCAAGGCCACCTCATTGATTACTGTATCATGATGTGAGGTATGCAGAGACCAAATTCCACCTCTTTTCAGGATTTCTAAAGTCCCATTGAAGTTTCTCCAAATTCTGAATTGTGTAAAAAAAATATGTATGCATTGACAGTGACATTAATCTCTATCTGCTGGAAAACGGCCCCATTTACTTCCTGAGTAAAGCAGGGTGTGTTGAAAAGAGTGAGCTTGTTTCTTCTGTCTTGTCTGCTGTCTTCTTAACCCCAGGGAAAGTAAGAAGATGTAGGAGAGAGGAGATAGGAAACAGCTTTACCAGCTCTGCGACTGCCAGGGAATCGATCACACTAAGAGTATCACCTGCTGGTGAGATGTTTTTCACTCCTCTGTGCCACCTGGTTGGTGCAGAGGGAGAGAAATAGATGAGATAAGGCAGACCACTAAGTGCAAGACTGTAAAATGTTGTTCTCATTTTGAACATGTGCAAAGCATCAGAGAATTAGGCTTTCTTTTAAGGAACTGAAGGAATACTGTGTGAAAGGACTGTGTCATTAAATCTGGTGATAATTATACACTGGAAGTGTAAATTGTATTTGTTGAGCAATTTTTTTCATTTCATTTCCATTGTAAATACTTCAAACTATGAAGCCTAATTTACAGCAGAGAATGTGTGAAATGACATGCGGTATGCTGTGTAACATCTCTCTGCACACATCACATTTCATTCAGTAGCTGTAAAATAAATAGTGTTTTTTTAATTATATTGACTGACCGTAACCTTACCCTTCTATTTAAAAGCATGTTACTACTGAATGCCCAGCTTCAAGTTTCAGTTTTTAGTTTACCACTGTACTGATAGAAAGTCTTTTCAGTTTTACTGAGTATTCAAGCTACATAGTCAGATTACAGAGATCACATGTTAATAATGACATTATATGCTTCTCTATAAATTTGAGAATGGGAATATTTTCTGTGAGAGTACATGAAGGTCATTTGCTTAACAATATTTGCTTTTATAGTAGATTGAACAGCCCATTCTTTTCATTATGTTCTCAAAGCATTGGCATGGAGCAGTCTCCTGCACCTAACACAGTGTTAAGATCAGCTATCGCAGATGTGGGCCAACAATTATTGCCAAGAAATGGAACTCTGGAGATCTTTGAGGCTGGTGGCTAAGCTTTCAGTGCATTTCCTAATGCACTGTATCCACATATGAATATACAAACACAACAAGAGTGACTGTGAGCAGCCTTGGCAGGATATGAGATACGCACTTGAAATACAATGGAAACATGACAAAACCTTTCTTAAACATTGTGATGATATAGCAACTGCTAGGTTGTTCTATGCAGAAGTAGCTAGTTTCTAACCAATATCTCTGTGCATTTTTTGCACCATTCTCTGTCCAGTCAGCATTTTCTATGGACAAGATCATTAACTATGAATGCTGGTTTGAAGATCTGAATAAGGGGTGGCTTGCTCTTTGCTTTTTAATCTATAGGAGTTAAACGTCTTTGCACTTTTAACATCCTCTTGATTTCCATCTCCAACTTCATATGCCAAAAAACTTTGAAAACCCATTTCTAAATCATAATTTGCTCCAGTTTTCTGTTCTATAACATAGTAAAATATGCATAATAATGCCTATCTACTTCATTGCCAAAATTATTTATTGTTTTCAATGTGCTCTGAAAATATGAAATGTTCATTATTGTAATTGAGATTTTAATATCAAAAGAAGCTTGAGGAGCAGAAAATTTACTATTTTATTCTTCCACATTAATTTTTAAATTGTAAATATATTTCACCATACTTGATTTGTGCTCTAGCTCTTAAACAGCAGTTAGAAAATTTATTCTCGACTCTTTCTAACTTGATACTAAAATACTGAGTCAAGCATTCTTACCTCATCCTATTACTTGTTTGTCTCAGTCTCCCATTGCTTAAATTTTCTTGTTTCTCAAAATATCCATGGGGTATATCTCAGGTCTGGCATAGTATTGCTGAGGCCAAAATCCTTTCATATGTGTGAGCAAATCCTTTCAAAACAAGTGTATGTTTGAGTATGTGAACTGAAGAATTAACAGACATAATTACCTGCCTGCTCCCTGGTTCCACTTAAGATGTAGGTGAGACATGACACTGAATTCAATAGGAGGAAAGTCTGAACTTTCATCGATATCAGACTCAACATCAAATAGCACTTCACTCTTATTTGTTGCTGAATGGTCTAAAACATAATTGCAAAGTACTATTCTAATTAGTTATCTTTAAAATTTTGCCTTTAGCATGTTACAATCAGCAGCTTTGTGAAGTGTAAGAAATGTCACATAAGTGGATAGTGTCTGGGGTAACAGCTACTTTTTTCTAATCCTAAAAAAAACAACAGCTTGTGAGGGTCAATCTTTTAAAGTGTATGCTTCACTGAATGCAATTATTAATCATTTCCCTTCAGGAAAAATATTAAATTAAGTGTTAAAGTACAGATCTAAACAGTGCTAAGTGCCCAGAGCTACTCAGTTCATAGTTTCAGCTATATTTCAGTGTGAAGTAATTGACCTTCCACAATGCAAATGTAGAGCTGGCACTGACTGATACAAAATGACTCATCGTGTCTCAGTATTTTATCTCCTTGCATTTATTTATTTATTTATTTCTGTGTCCATCCTCAGTTGCCGTGAAGGTCTCTATGGGTGTGCTTACGGTTAGGTCCTTAGCTTTCTCCATTTTTAGTAAGCACACAGTTTGCAGGATTATTTTCTCTAATATGAGAGCATCCTAGTAAAGATAGATGGAAATCAAGGCAAATAATATGGTTAAGGTTTTTTTATGATTTAGCAATCCTATAAGCCAGCTGACTTTACTGAGATATAAAATTATATTTGTAAGCTATGGTTAAGATGATTTTCAGAGGTAAACAAACAAAATCCTCAAACTATATCAGTCAGGCTCAAAAAAAAAAATCATAAATCTTTTTCACTGTGCTTATGACACTGAGAAAGATCTCTAATATTCATCTTAGTCTTTTATTATTAAAGTTCTTTCTATAATTACATTTTAATAATATAATTGACATCACTAATTAGAGATTGTGGCTTTTCCGAAGCAATACTCAATTCCGGATGTCTTCTAAAGTATCATGCTGATAACATCTAAACCAGAAAAGATGCTGCTGGTTTGCTGTTCAGAAGAAACAGATATGAAAAGCATTTACAGTTGAAAAGAAGCAAGGTTGGGGCATTTGGTAGGATCTAGAATGGTAGTGCTCATTTTTTCTACATTAAATGTAGTAACTTTGTGTGTGTGTGTATGTATAAATCTGTGTACATACCTATCACTCCTCTAAATATTTATGTACACATGCATGTGTTTATCTTTGTGCAACTATTCTGAGAAATAGAGCTTCTCTGTTACTATCACAATATGCTATCACAAATTTACATTATTTTGTATCGCTGGCAGCATTTCACAGTGGAAGGAATGTTGCTGAAGAACAGTGATTTTGAAAAGTGTGATTAGGGAAGAAAGACTGCTCTGGTGGGAAAGATTATGTCCCATGTGATCAGAGCTTACAAGTTGATTCATTACTCTTTCACAAGACAGTTAACTTCAGACAAGTCAGTTACTCTTATCTTGCACAATGGCTGTGATTTGGCAAACAAATACTTCATGTGAAAAAATCTTGTTCTCCCATGTTGCAAGAAAATTATAAAGATGTCTTAATTTTTTTCCACGCACATTTTTGTTGTCGATTGAAAGGCTTAATTTTCAATATTGCTGTGGATTTTCCGTATATAGAAATCTCAAGTATATCCTAGACAGAATTAAAAATATCAGATGTATTTTTTACCATCAAAAAAGGTCTCCATAATGCTTTGAAAGGTAACAACTGGGAAGGGAGAGAGGTAGGAACTAGAAACAATTCAGGATCTTTGTTTCTTCCAAGTTAGAGTTGATATTTAAAAAACATTTCTGATATCTAGGTCCCAGCCTCCTTAGTGAAAACAGAGATTTTTATGTAATTAGTTATACAATACAGAAAGTGGCATGTGAAGGGGCTGATCACAATTATTTATATCATCTGCACCACATCTACTTCCGTACAATAGCCTAGTAGCAGAAGTGCTCAAAGGTAATGTGGGATGTATTGTCCTGACCCCATGTCTTAGAGAGCGCAGGGACTTCAACCTCTGTCTCTGACATCAATACTCTGGCTGCAGGGCTGTAAAATCTCCTTCTCTGATGTAATTGTATGATGTAAGAGTTCCGACGAATGACCTCCTTTAGGTCAAGGACTTGAAAACCCATTTTTCCATATGTAACATGACTGCACTGATAAGTAACACGGTTATGTGTTCTGGGCTGATTTCTGCTCTTAGATAACTTAGTTGTAGGTATAAAGAACCAGTCCAATAAAAGCCAAAGCCCAGCATATCAATGCGGAAAGTTTCAGTTCTGACAGCTGGCATTTTTATATGAAGTGATAGCCTGGTGAAAAAGTACCATGAACATATACAACCATTTCAACATTCTTAGATGTTAAATGTAGATGGCCTCCTTAAAAGAATCATAGAATCATAGAATATCAGGTTGGAACTCAAGGATCATGTGGTCCAACCTTTCTTGTCAAAAACATGGTCTAGACAAGATGGCCCAGCACCCTGTTCAGCCAAATCTTAAAACTGTCCAATGTTAGGGAATCCACCACTTCCCTGGGCTGATTGTTGTTAAAAATTTTCCTCCTATGTCTAATCAGAATCTCCCCGGGTGTAACTTGTACCCATTACCCCTCATCTTTTCCATGTGACTCCTTGCAAAAAAGGAGTCTCCATCTTCCTTGCAGCCACTTTTTAAATACTGGAACATGATGATAAGGTCTTCCCTAAGCCTTCTCTTCTCAAGGCTGAACAAACCCAGTTCCCTCAGCCTTTCCTCATATGACAGGCTTCCCAGTCCTTAGATCATCTTTGTGGCCCTTCTCTGGACCCTCTCCAGCCTGTCCACAGCTTTTTCATATGGCTGGACCAAAACTGAACACAGTATTCCAGGTGTGGCCTGACAAGTGCTGAGTAGAATGAGATAATGACTTTTTTGTCTCTGTTGGTTATGCCCTTGTTGATGCAACCCAGCATCCTGTTGGCTTTCTTTGCTGCAGCAGCACACTGTTCACTCATATCGAGCTTACTGTCCACCAGGATGTCTTCTCTAAACTTTTAACTTGCTTTTGTTCCCCAGATACTGCCATCATTTTGAGATTTCTTCAAGGCTGTTAAAGCCTTTGGTAACTTACTGTATACATAATTGAGACATATTCTTGTGGGTTTGAACCTTGTTCAGGAAACAGTACCAATGTTTTAAGTGAAGATTGACCTTCTTTTAGATTTCCAGATATTTTCAGCTGACTATTTCTGTTAGGGAAAAGTTGAAAGTATGCACCACCTAATATCTATCAAAATTTGTTAATCACATAGCAAAGCTGTCCTATATGTTACTAAGTGACCCTATGAAGCAGCAGTAAAACCATTATCCAGTGTTTCAACACATGCAGAGGATTTCAGCAGTTTATCTTCCATTGTTGCTGTGCATAGTTCAGAGAGGGGAACAGATGTATTTCCATAAATACTAGTTTTATTTGCAGGTTCATGGCAACTGCTTTCTTCTGGGTTTGGCAAGCATTTATTTCAACGTTCATACTGCTTCTTGCTTTACACCTACCCTCATTCTTTTTTCTGGGATTTTGCAGAAGATACAGCTCCTGAGGGAGAATAGAAGCAAGTTCTGAGTGTTGGAGCACATGGCTGTCCCTGAGTACATTGCTCTGAAGTCTTCACTCCTTGAGGGAATGATTAATTGGAAACTGCACAACATGGCCCTCATACCTGGAGTGTCTTCTCCTCGGCTTGTTTTAGCTTCTGGAGTTCATCTGTTCATATTTTTTTTACTTTATTTTATGTTAAGCCAGGCAAGAGATGTTTATTGTTCTTTGAGAGGGTATCAGAATCTGTCTGACCAAAAATGCTGAGCTTCTGTCTATTTAAGTTGCACTTCTAAAAAATGTAAGTACAAATTTTGTTATAATGTGTATTTGAAGAGCTCACAGAGAAGGTTAGTCCTATTTAATTTTACTCACACTCTTCACCTTGAGTTCAGACTCCGTGTCCTTGCCTTGAAAAACCCTCAAAGTTTTGCCCCAAGCTCTCTCTCTAACCTTATTCCATATTACATTCCTCTTCTTTATGCCACCAACACCTGTCTCAATGCTTCATTTGTCTCGATCACTCTCTCCAGGCTTTTTTCCATGCCTGTACATTCCAGTTTGCACTTCTTTGCCAAGTCATAATCCTACTTTCATTAAAGTCCATTAGCCAAAATAAAAGAAGTAGATTTCTTTCACCAGATTTAAAGTGAGTATAGAAACAAACAAATGAAAACACCACCCAAATCCTGGTCTGAAGTGGTAAGACAGTGTCCCATTTCTTTGGGTCAAAACTGCTTGACCAGGAACATGACTAGGCAGATAAAACTGCAGGACTTGGGAGATGATCCTTTTCACCAGAAGTAATTAGAGCAGATTTATTTAAAATCTGCTGTATTGCTTAGTCAGTATCACATCAGTAAGTAATTTTGATATTAATTTAAGCGTTTTACATGACTAATTTTTTAATATTGTTTCCGTGACCCATACCTAAATGTATCAGTGCAGCCTGATGAAATTACTATTCAATGAGAACAGTAGGTCTCATCTATCTTTAGCAATGGCTCATTAATACACTGCTAATTAGGGCTAGATTCTGCCATGAGGAAAGTTGACAGAGCAGTAAAAACTTCTAGAAAACCAAGGATTTTTATATGGCCTTAGGGTTACTGTCCCTTAAAAAGATATTGGCGAAGTTCGGATCTGATCTGTGCTACCCCCTTGATCTGGGAAGCAGTTGGCACTGCTCCTTTCACGGGAGTTGCTGGCTCTGTTTCTGCTCCATATAAGATTGCCCAGTGCTCATCCACCAAGAATCTAAACATCTTCCAATAGTACCTGACGTGGCTAACATCTATCCCATGTGGTCCAGTGTCTGATCCTGGCTCTGGGAAGGGTGCAGATGGAGGGTGATGCAGTTCCCTATTTCAATTTGTTTGAGTTCTTCCTAAAATGTAGGTTTAAAAGAAAGGAAATTAAAAAAAAAAACCCAAACAATCAAGCAAAAAAATTCTCTGCCACATCTATACTAGCTGCTGAATTTGAGATTTTTGCTTCAGGTTGGATGTGGTCTCTATTCACTCCTTGCCCCTTTCTAATCACTGGAAAAGACCAGCAGTGGTGACACAGAAAGAGCAGCTGTCTGCCTACCCTGACCCCATGGACACAGGTAGGGTGTGTTCCACCCACTGCAAATGCTATCCAGGCACACTGCAGGGCTCACAACCTAGTCTTTAAATGTTTTATTTGTTTATTAATTATTTACTTATGAAAGTATCATGGCATTTAAAAACATGCCTCACTGAAAATCTGCCCTAAACTTTATTCACTCTGAGCTGTAAAAGTGGAGGCATAATGCATAACCTTTAAAAGATTAAAATACTTTAATCGGATTTCACTCAGGAAGACCCTCTCCCTTGCCTCTTAATACTGCAAAGTAGATTGGCACTACACACAGAAAGCACTGCACCAGAAAGTTTGTTTCCTAATCCTTTGACAGGCCTCCTAAATTTTTTCTCCAGTGTTCTAGAAAATAGACAGGAAAAAAAAAATCTCAATGTAACTGCTAAACTTAGCACTGTCAGACAGTACAAGATCAGAGCTATATGTTGTATTCCAGACCTGGAACTGCTGTCAAAGGTCTTCTAACCTACTCTCTACTTAAGAAAACTAAAAGATTCAAGAGGAAAGTTGTTTGTTTTTCTGTTCACTTTTTAAAGTTCATTAGTCTAGTGGGCATTAAATCTTTTGTTATGAAGTTTCCTTCCAAGATAAAATGTTTGGTTTCAAAAAAACTCTCAGTTTACTGCATTTGAATGGCATATGTTATCTTTTAGAGATACGCAGGGAAGTCACTTAAGAATTGTAGTGGTGTTTGCCAGTATTCCTTGTGGGATTTACAGGAATGCTTACAGCTATTCCTGCCTCATCAGTTATTTTCCTCCTAGATTTAATTTTACTTATCTGTATGTAGATTTCTTCTCCTTTCATGCCATCTTCCATTCTCTCATTCTTCCTTATTTCCTTAGTTCCATTAAATGATCATGAAGAAAGCAACAGCTGTGCTGAAAGCAGCAGGGGTGAGGGGAAGGAGTACATTCTTGTCCAGTTTCCTCACTAAAAATGGGAGGGAAGGAAAAAGAAGGCTGTCAAAGAAAACAATGAACAAGAGTTTTGTATTTCAAAACTAACCTGTTTTGTAAAGTCCCACCAGTATTCTCTGCACATATATAGAAGAATCTCAGTATGAATCACAGCACTGTCAGGACTGCTTCAAGGACATTTAGAAATGCCACAGTTCTTTTAATTTCTCCAAAGTGCTAGCAATTTTTTTTACAATCATTCAATCTGAGTCTGCTGAAGTCAACTGACAACAATTTCTCCTCTCAATTAGAGAACAAATGGAAGACTTTTCAGCCTTTGAAATATCCAGCAAACCAAAGCTTGCTATCAGAGAAGTGTGTTCCATGGGAGGGTTAAATGGTATCTGTAATCATGACAAAATTAACAGAAACATACAGCACTCCAGATGTGGCCACTCCAGTGCTGAAGAGGAGGAAAGGATCACACCCTCAACCTGCAGACAATGTGATGCTGTTCCTGATGCAGCCCTATAGAGGCTGTTGGCTGTCCCTGGCACAAGGGAACATTCCTGGCTTATGGTCCACTAAGACCACCAGGGTCTTCATTGAAAAGATGCTTCCCAAACAGTCAACCCCCAGCCTGTACCAGTACACTCCATTATTCCTTCCCAGGCATCTGTTTCTCCAGATTGCTAACATCCCTCTGAATGTCAGCATAACCATGTGATTCATCAACCACGCCTCTCAGTTTTGTATCATCTGCAGACTTGCTGAGGGTGCACTCTGTCCTGTGGTCCAGGTCATCAGTGAAGATGTTAAAACATATTGGCCCCCGTATCAGCCACTGGAGTATACCATTAGTGACTGGCTTCCCTCTGGACTTCATGCTCTTGACCACAATGCTTTGAGCCCAATGGTTTAGCCAGTTTTCAAACCACCTCACCATTCACTTATCTGGCCTATACTTCATCCGTTTCTCTAGGAGGATTTTATGGAATACAGTGCTATAAGCCCTACTGAAGTAAAGACAAACATCAAACCCCTCTCCCTATATGAACCAAGCCAGTCACCTCATTGCAGAAGGCTTTCCAATCAGTCAGGAATGATTAACAAATCCAGGCTGACAACTCCAAATCACATTCTTGTCCTTCTTATGTTTGGAAATGGTTTCCTGAATTATTTACTCCATGACTTTTGCAGGGATCAGGGTGAGGCTAACTGACCTGCAGCTCTGCCAATCCTCACTCCTGCTCTTCCTAAAGACAGAAGTGACATTAGCATCTTCCAGTCCTCAGAAATCTCCGGTGTTTGCCATGACCTTTCAGAGATTATTGTGAGTGGTCCTTCAGTGACATTGGCCAGCCCCCTCAGCACTCCTGGGTGCATCCCTTTGGGTTCTATGGATTTTACTTTGTTTAAATATTCCTTGATCAGATCCTCCTCCACTGAGGGTAAGTTGTCTTTGCTGAAGACATCCCCTCCGTTCTCAGGGAGCTGTGATTCCTGAAGTCTCATCATACCAGTAAAGACTGAGGCAAAGAAGGCCTTGAGGCATTAGACTTTTCCAGGTCCTTTGTCAGCCTGACCCATTCAGCAGCAGGACCATGTTTTCCCTAGTCTTCCTTTTGCTGCTGGTGTACCTGTAGATGTCTGGTCATGTCAGCTCAATTTTCTCCTTTGACTTTCTGTTTTTATTTACCTAAACATCACAAAATTGAAAAAAAAAAAAAAAAGTGGTATGTATTAAATAAATTATAAAACCCTGTACTGAACCTTGTATCAGCTCTTTTATGCATGATCTAATATTACTGCACTGACTTTACTATGGATAATCTCTAATATCTGGTAAAATGTAGTTCTTTGCCCAGCTATAATTTAGCACTGCATGTAAAAACTTCAGATATCTATAGATAGAATGCTGGAATTCCCCAAGTTATTTTTAAATTGTTATCCTACACAACCCAATTCTTCTTTATATTAGTTAGTGTGAATAAAAACATCAGTTTAAGAAATTGTAAGCACATAATTTGACTTGCTAGCCTCCAGGATCCCAGACACTAAGAGTCTCACATAGCTTCTTAAAACAAAATAATGGCTTTACTGACTCAAGTATAACATTTTATCTGCTTGGTCATTATAGTTTAAGCAAGCAAATCACACATTTTGGTATCTCCACTCTAAACTGTAAGGTTCTTGTTAGAGACATTATGAATTTCATCTCAATCACAGCTTTCACAGTTGGTACCACACTCCAGTATCTGCAGTCTACTTCGCTCATCCCCATCATTTTTTACTCCATTTATGCATTCCTTATCTTCTGCCTCCGATCTTTTACCCATATTTTCTACTCGGTATGATTTCTCTCTACCTCTCTTTTTTCATCTCCACCTTTTTTCTCTTCTTTTTCTGTGTCGACTGTTCGTTTTCAGAGATATCACCATTTGTAAATAGGCAGAGCTCAGCTCAAATGCACATACTTTCTTTCCCTATAGAAAAGTAGCTAGGGAGTTGAACAACACAGGATTTCAACAGAAATGTTTACTTTTCCATACATTTAAAGCCGTTTTCTTAGCAAATGTTCTATGTGCACAGTCATCAGTAGCCTGATTTCCAAAAGATCCGGTGATATTTTGCTTTGTTATAAGTCCCCTGAAAGCAAGGGAAGGAGGCTGTTAGGTGGCTCTTGTGTGTTACCATTCCTTAGAGTTTGCTGTGCTTATATAGAGAGACTTTTTCAGTGAAGTGTAATGGTGTCAATTCAAATGCAATTCCAGCTGGAAATTTGTTCTGATTGAGAGTAGTTTCACTGGCAAATGGGGATTTTTCTGTCTTTTCAGTCCTTTCAGTGCTGAAGTTGTTTACAACTCATGCACACCATTTTTTCCTCTTTTTTTTTTTTTTTTTTTTTTTAGTGGGGAAAACATTTTCTCTGTGATTTGCTAAAGTACTGAAATATTTGAATCACATTTTACTAAAGTTCAATGAAATAGGATATTACCCTTTTCTCTCCTGCCTTCTTACATACTGTATTTTGCCTTATACAGCTATATTGATTGGTAGTGTTTTGTATTATACCCAATTTGCAACTCACTTTGCACAGAAGTTATTTTCTGCACAAAAAGCAAGAGATGAAAGATGAAGCTTTGTGTCCAGATTATTTATTCTCAGAAGATAATAGATTGTTCAGAAGGTTTTCAGGAAATGGATGGTAGAATAGAAACAAATATGTCATCTTTCCTAGAATGACTGAACTTACAGTTGCAAGGCTAAGAAGTTAGGACTAGTTTGTGAGCTGGTGTAAATCATTGTAAATCCTCAGTCAAAGCTATGCTGAAGTAAGGATCATCTTTCTACTGGGTGGCAGGATAATAATGAATTGCTACATCAGATTGCATTATTTTAAAAAGATTTTAAAGCGTCAGCTGCATTAAAAGTTTCAGCAGCATTTGCACTAACCAGTACCTTTCAAAAGTCACTATCAAGGTGATGTGCCAAACCAAACTATAACAACCCATTTATAAATTAACTCAAATACATAGAATGTGCCAGAACAAAAGAAATTAATATAAGTCAATACATTTTCACCTTGACATAATGCCACAGGAAAGAAATAAAACAAAGTTAATCTTAAAATTAATTCAGCCCAGCCTACCAATTAATCAAGTGTAGCATCAAATAGGCTTTTAGCCTCACACAGTGTGTCCTGTTTCTTACCTAATTCTAAAAATAAATGTCCAATCACATACCTTTAATATCCAACAAGTGGATTAAAGGAAGATACTTGAATTTGGATCTAGATTAAAAGGCAGGTCTCAGTCTAGAAGAAAGCCCAAGGTATCTTAAGGTCCTTTTTTTGTATTCATTTTGCATCCTTCTACTCCCCTGTTGCAGTGACCTCAAATCCTTTCCTCTCCCCTTTCATTAACTGCTTCATTCCTCCTTCCGTGGCTGTGTAAATGTTAAGAGCTGGGCCAGATTCTACTGAAAAGCAAAAAACTTATCTTGTTTCTGAGTTCCCCACCTTCCCAAACTAGGAACCCATCCTTGTGTCTCAGTATCCCTTCTATCCTACTGCATACTTCAATTCCCTTAAACCAAAACCCTAACCCAGTTTCTTGTACCTTTTTCCAACCTTTCTGGTACACTTTATGTCACATCCTCTTTGCTCCCTTTCTCCCCTTTCCTTGTGATTCCCTAAAACTTCAGAAATCAGCTTGAACTTGTTACTGCCCAGGGCGATAGCTGAGTGTTTTCCGTGAAGGGGAACAGTGTCAAGAGGAGGGATTAAGACCAGAAACACAGGAGTCAAAAGGTGATGCTTAAGCCATCAAGCTATAGCCATCCTTACTGAAAAAGCAGAGCTCAGACTGCAGACTGGAAATACGAGGAGCAGGTTCACTGTATATTGGAAGAAATTTTCAAGTGCGAGAAAACCACATGGATCCATAAAAGACTAAATTTGTCAATGTTGTAACATGTTCTCCTGAAGTAATGTCTAATTTTTAGTAGTCAGGACTGTGTGACTTGCTATGCATTAACTCACTCACTTCCATAGCACCTCACTTTTGAATGTCTAGTAGAAGAGGATATTTTTACAGGAAAGCCAAATATGAACATTTACAGAAGGTCAAGCAGAGATAAACTTTGAACCTGAATGTGCTCTCCCATATGGTGGGTAGGTGCTGTAGTATTTTGTCATTAAAATACAGGTGAAGAGTACCACCACATCTTACTTCCTTGTTTTGCTAGAGTAAAGAAAGATGCTTGGTTTAAGAGCCTGATTTCAATATCAACAAAAGAAAAAGTTAAATAATTCATAAAAATATTCAAAGTTCATCTTATTTTTGCTTTAATGCTAGTCCTAGGAGACCTGCCATTCTTATTCAGCATTTCATCTGCAGCTGAATTTTATGACAGAAATAAGAAAAGCTGTTTAAACCATAACCCTAAAATGACTAACATCAGTCTTATCTAATGCCTTAAGGCTTTATTTTTACAGCTAAAACACACAACCCTTCAATTTTTTAATTTACCAAGCCATTTACAGAATGCTACAGAATCCAGAAGGCTTTCCAGCTGACCACCTAAAGAGAAATATAGAAAGGTAACACTATTTCTATAAGTACTGTCACGCCATGCAATATTTTAATATTAATTAGTGTTCATCAAAATTAGTGTTCATATATCAAGATTCTAAAGAGGCCATTGATCGAAAGCAGAAAGGAAAAATTCAGGCCTTCTATGTACATTCAAAAAGAAATAAACTAAACCCAGAAACAGTTATTTTCTCCACCTAGTAATTATACAAACAAATCTTTTATTTATAAAAGTGTTCTATCCTTGACTCCTTGGAGTGCTACATAAACACTCAGAACAAAAATGTTGGGAAGAGGCCAGATGAAAAAACAAAATGTCCATCAGAGGTAGAGCAAACAAGAATGGTACACTCTAAACTAACATTGCCCTTCAATTCTGAAACTGAATTTGCACTCAGGAGTATAGTTCTGCTTTATGGGCCAGTTTGGATTTTCAGTTTCTTTTACAACAAGATGTTGCATGTTCTAACACAAAATGCAAATTCCTAGGACCAGATTATATTACAAAGCTTATATCAACTTTTTCTTGTCATTAAAGGTAAACTGAGTATAAGTAAATTAGGGGTTGGACCAAATTATCCAGGAATTCCAGGTAGGAAATCATCACTGTTTTGGGAGTCCTTGTTTGGAGACATGGGGATTGATTGATTGTTTTTTAACTAGCTGAATGAAGGTGAGAAAAATTGGGAGGGATGGAGGCAGCCTTCTCTCCCCCAGTAGCAACCTTACATTCAGTGCTATGTAAATCTTCAGGATCATTGAATTGGGCTATCTGTACATTTTCTTCTATGGCTGATAGCTTACCTGGTGCTTCAGTCATTGCATAAGCCCCTGCAAGTAAGCTTCATAACTCAGTGCATTTCTTCAGGACCATGTTTGTTAGCAAGCATTGGCCTGACTCATAGACTGCTCATGGATCCATGCTTTAGAAAGAGAAGGTGAAACCAGGGAACAGTTTTCCCTGCTGCAAAGCTTTTGAACTAGCTTGGGCAAATCTCTCAGTTTAGATTTTTCTAAGGAAATTATATCATTATATCTATTTGCAGACAGTGATGTAGATATTTCAGTCTAGATTTTTAAAGGTACTGTACACAGTTCTGGATTACATAGACAGCTTTTAAGAGTATTTGGCATGCCCTGCTCAGCACCATGTAGCCTCACAATCATCTTATTGTGCCATGAAGTTCTGAGCCCAGGAAGTATCACAAGTTGAGAGTCAGGAACCTCAGCCTGCTGGAAACCCATGGCATGGAAAACAGCTTCAGCTGGATATAGTTAAATGGAAGTGAAAATGGTGGAGAGGAAATGTGTGTAGCCAAGTTAGCTCAGTAATGCTTCCACCCTTTCGGTATCTTCAACTGTGAGTTGTGTTCCTCACAACTATCATCCTAACATCTAGAGGAAAGATTCCCTTCCTATATTTAAAAACCTGTAGTGGGAGAAATATCCATAAGGAATGTGGGAGACATGAGTTTCTCCCTGCTCACCTGACCTGAAACGACCTTGAGCAAAGGTGGACTAAGCAGGACGCAGGTACCTTTTCTTCCATGAGCTGCAGTTCCTTGCTTGGTGGAACCATTCCTTTTTCTGTAAATAATAATAAAGAGTGAAGGTCAGCCTTATGGTTCATTTGTAGAGCATTTCCCCAGGGAGTGTAGACCAAGTTCAAACCTCTGTGTCAATTGTTAGACAATTACTTAGGTAAAAAAGAACTGCTCCAGGAAGATAAATCCAAGCCCTAGCGTAAAAAACTGAAAATCAGAGGTGAGAGGATATACACTTAAAAGGCAGGAAATTGGAGCATAAGTCTGCAGTAAAGCAGGCCTGCTGAGATGTAAGGTGAATGTGCCAAAGCTAAGCCAAGTCCCACTGCTGAGAAGGTGGCCTTTCTATCTGCCCCATCCTGCAAGACCTGCAAAAGCGCTGCCTGCCCTTCTGCATCAGCATTCTCATCAGGGGAGCAATGAGAACTCACACGCCAGTACTAATGTGGTCTTGAGAACAACCATAACAGCTGGAGAAGAGAATGGACAATACAGGCACATCCCTGAATCCAGTCCTTAAGAGCAGATTTCAGGAAATGTCAGTGAGACTTAAGTTTTAATGGTACTGATCTACAAAGAAAGAAGAAGCTCCCCCTGATGTCCTTTGAATTAAGGTAACTGGTTTTCTTAGAGAATTTAAGCTTAAACTGCTGTTCCAGCTAGAGCCAGGATGGCTTTGTGAAAGCCTTGTAAAACTGTTTTGCTTGTATTTCTTAGCAGCATTATATGATTATTAATTAAAAAAAAAAAACCAAACCACTTCTCAAATGTTATTTTTAGGAAGGAGCAACAAAATAAAATCATAAAATTCTTTTCAGGATCAATAATTACAATTAAATTGCATTTAATTACAGTAATTATTAAAGCTTTGGATCATTACACTCAAAGGATTAAATGACATAGCTGTCACAATTTCTCACAGCAAGTGTAGAATGTCTTTTCTATCACTTTCTGTGTTAGCTAGACCATCAAAGAGTTTGCTGTTGTTTGGAGTTGTCTTAAAACTGCCTAAATTGTATGCCCACACCTCTTGTCTTTGAACTCTAGGTTATTCACCATTATCAAAGTATAGCTATCATCATAATAACCGTATGACCTACTATAAATCTTTAACCATCAAGGGATGATTAAATGCATCTTTCAATTGGTAATGTTGGTTTAAAGCACTACTAAAACACTATGTCCATAATGCTGTCTTTAAAAAATTGGACCTGAATTAATCGAAGGAGGTGGGTTTTTTATGTATCCAAAAGGTGGTAGAACAAAATTTTGTGTAGGCTAAGATTACCTCCTGTATGACATGATTAGTTAGATTAAACCTAATGAACTGTGGGCTAACATTTGAAAATCCAGTTAACAGGTTTTTTCCCATCAGAACATTGCTCAGAGTTAATGAAATCAGTTTCTCCTTTTTATTTTGTACATATCCTTGAATCATAAGTATTACATAATCATTTTGTCATATTAGAGTCTGTGCATCATGTTCAGAGATTACCCTCTGAAAAGAGATGGTTATTATCCAAATAAGATTTAAATTCTGAAGAAATACTACACTTGTGGGAGGTACAGTTTTGCATAATAATCTTTCATATTAATAATTTTTCATATTAAATATCTATGTATCAGTTATGTGCCACTCGTTTTTCAAAAAAATTTGCAGGCAATAGTTCCACAGTTTTCATGGATTTATCCATGTTCGATAAGATGGAGGAAGGCCTATGATTTTTTCTTTCTCTGTGTCTTGTACTGTGTCCATCTCCGTAGTATTTAAGCAGTCCAAGAGTATTTTAGTGGAGTTATCTCCCATTTATAACGTAAACGTACCTCATTCTTTTTCAAATCCTCTGTCAAGAGAGGCAATTTATTTTCTGTTATTCAATGTCTCTTTACAGGATCTTAATCTGTATGCTTGACCATGTCTTCATGTCAGTCCACATCTTCAGATTAGCCTTAAGAAATTTACTTTCATGCAGACAAGCTTTACACTTTTTACTTTTTATACACTTTTCTGCAATTTACTTTTTTAGAAAATATATTTTGTCTGTGAAACAAAGAAACAATCTACTGCAGCCCCAGACTGTTGAGTAATCTAGTCATAAACCATTGTTTACACAGATGCATATGCAACGCAATGAAAGTTTAAAAAAATGCCTAAGGCTAGAACCACACCGTACTGTGCACCTTGTGTATAGTTACCTTTATTATCGCAGGAGATACAGATGCCTCCAGTGAAAATGGAGGCAGAATTGGTTGGACTATTTTCCATATTAGCTAGGTTGCACAGGGCTGGATAAGTGTGATGCTTTCTTAGATACTAAGCTGGCCTGGTGAAGTCCACTAAGAAATCCCATAGGTACTCTTAACAAAAGCAAAAGCCAACTCCCCCTCCAAAAGCTTAGTGCATATGAAATCACAGAAATAGAAAGAGTTGAAGGAATTTGGTAGGTTCTACTATAACAGTTGATGAATGAAATAAGAAAGCTTATATAAAATTAGAAACTACAGGAAGATGAAAACTGTACACCCTGGTAACTATTTCTACTTCTTTGATACAATAGAGTTTTTAAATTATTGCGAAGTCTTTATTGGCCTAGATAATGCAAAGTAAAAAGATTATGAAATTGGCTAGCATGGGACTGGGCCTGGTTACAGAAAGAATAGCTCCAACGTTTTCATCATGTTTCCATAAAATATACCTTTATAAAAATATAACTGTTTTTAAAAATTAATTTTAGCCCTTAGATACCAAATTATCCTCATAATGCTGTATTTCTACTAGTAAAATTCAGCACTGATTTTTGATATATGCAGAATCCCAGGGTCAATACACAAAACATGAGTGAAACTGTAAATCTGCATGCTTTGCTATAATAATTGCTTTTATAAATTTGAACAGTTTTGCACACAAAGCCCAGCTTGCCTAACTACTTACGGCAATTCTGTGTTCACATCAGGGGCTATGATTTTGCATGGTTTGGAGATATTTCTGGTTTCAAAATCAGATCTTCTGCATTGATTTATTGTGTGCAGAAAATAACATTTCTCTCAGGAAAAATATAAAAATAAGATTTAGGGCTCACAATATACTTTAAAAAGTCAGCACAGCAGTGTGCTTAAATAATCATGACCTAACATCCAAACAGAATGCTAAACAAAAAAATCACCAAGTCAAAGTGATAGAAAGACCGTAATTTAAAACCAAATAAACTAAGGACTAGTTATTCTTTTAGCTTCTTTAACAGCTCTAAAATCAGATTTCTTTTCATAACCATTTTGTTCATAACAAAACAAAGAACACAAGAGGCTCCTAATCAGATTCATGTGTTGGTGTCTCCCTGTCATTCTCAAGATCAAATCGAGTTTCAGCCTTTTATGTCCCCAGAAATCCTGAAGTAAGTCTTTGCATGTCTCAAAATAGAAATTGTGACAGAAGTTTCTATCAAAGCCACATCCATACAAGCAGGCAGATGTTTGTCAATAGAACTGGCATGTGATTCATGGTACAGGAATTGGTATATGATTTATGCCTATAACTCATTTGAAGTTTGGCTTTTCAGCCTGCACCCCAGAACTATATAAAAAGAAATGTAAATAAGCGTGGTAGCATACAATTTCATGGCATACTTAAGCATTTAGCTTCAGGTTTTAGCTTGGGGTTCATAGAGTTTATAGATATCAGTATAGGTATTTTAGGTAAATCATGGAAGTTTTCCATCACTGAACAAGGGAAAAGGTATCTTATGAGGGTGCGTATTCTTTTTATTACCCTCTGGAAGTATCTGTTTCTCTCCCTTGATTAGAAAGGGAGCATAGATGACTGAAGTTTATGAAGTAACTAACTTTAGAATGATTAAAATGATGTGAAACAGATCCAGTCCTTAGGGTCTGATAGCCTCTTGCACTATGGATCAGTAAGTTTTACATTGCATTTGTTCCCAAGAAGTGCAATAAAAGATACTGTCACGCATCACCTTCTTTTCTGTTTACCACCCAGCATTTTGGGCTTTATGAATTACTGAGCGTTGAACTTAAGAAAATACAATGAAGAAATAAAAGCTGTGAAGACAATAGAAGAAAGCAAAATGAGCAGATGGTCAATTTAAACCTACATTGTTTTTATTTTATTTCAGTGTTCTGAATAAAAAGATTAAGAATGCAAGAGTCAGAGACCAGTGGAGGCAAGAATTCTTGTTCATTTGTTTTGTACTGTACATAGTATCACTATTTTACCCTAACATGGAAATGACTACTTTTAAGTATGATGTGAAACCAGATTTTAATGCAGAGCTTACCATCTCAAAAGGCTTGGATCCATCAAAAGGGTTTACTGCACGGTATATGTTATTTTAAGATTTTTGTCCGAGTCTTGTAAAATACAGAGCTATTACTGATATTGTCTGTCTTTGTTTTGTATTACAATGTAATTGTTCTTTTAAGAATGGGAAAAAAAAAAACAACTCTGTCATAATCTCTCTGTTCCTTTCTGTAACTCCACACTTTAAGGAATTTGGTTTCCTGAGTTTGAACACATCTTGTTTTGCTCATAAGTCATATTTCTTACGCTCAACAAAACACAGCACACAAACCCACATGTTAGAGTTGCCTAAAGGGTTATAGACTGAAAACAGCACACTTCAGTGCTACACAAGCAAATAACTAATCTGACCTGAACTTCAAGGCCAGCTAACTTGATACCTTTTTGTGCTGCTAAAACACACCATTGTTGCTTACCAGATGCAAGCATGGTGCCATGCTGAGCTGTGTGCATCAACATTCTTGTGTAGAGTTCATCCAAGTAGATCTAACATGGCAGTGGTTTATGCAGTTAAGACATGCAAGTAAATCTAGAAATGCAAGAAATCTTAACTTCCATCCTGAACTAGGAATCTGCATGGAATTGAAATTCATGGCCTGGTAACCGTCACATGATGTATAAAAGCCTGCTCTTTTTGAGCATGGATAGGTAACTGAATTTAGGTAATTTCTTTTAAAACATCAGAGCACAAAAGGAATGGAGACAGTCTATATGCATTTGCCTAATGCTCTGGTTCTGGTCGTCCAAAGAATAAGGCTTGGACTTCTAGGCTCAAGGACTTTCTCATCCTTTATTTCTGGCTTGAGAAAGACATAAGAGTTCCTTTGGCACAGCAGAATGCAGTGTTTCTAAAGCTAAGTGAATGCTAGGAATGTCCATCTTTTGAGACATTATCCTATATCTTCTTCTGTTAAGTACAGTGAAATCCAAACCAAAAGTACTTCCCAGACAACACATTTTTTTTCCCCTCTCAATGACTGGTGTTAGCTGATTGGCATTTTGATAAACATGTGAACTTTTTAATAAATCTGGCACATTAAAAGATTTTTTTAGACTGAAGGGGTGATATAATCATAGTTGTAATATTACATTTCTCTGCAGTAAATGGTTCATGTCTTCCACTTTAATTTATGTCAGTTTAAGTGAACAGCTCATTTGTAGCTGAAAGTAAAATAAAGCTGAAATAAATGGCTAGTAAATTGTAATAGTCACTTACAGAAAGTAAGACAGACTCTTCTAAATGGAAAATATTTTGTTCCAATAATATTCAGAAGGCTCAGCACCATAAGGTTAACTGCTTTACCAGGGGCTAAAGCAGAGTCAAGCCAGCTCTGTTTTGTTGTAAACTGGATCACTGGTGAAGTGATCGAGATGCATGATATAAATGTAGATTTGGGCATCTTCTAGCATTCATTATTTCTGGTTAAAGAGCTCTTTTGGAGTCTTTCTGAGTTTTGTAGACCCTTAGCAGAAAAATACAGGCAAAACAGCAGTAGGAACAATTAATTAAATGTAATTACTCTGATTATATAAACATGGACTCAAAATGGATCTGAAGATCATTTGCAGTGAAATCTAGCTGATGTCCAGGGTATCGACACTTGCAGTTCTAACTTGAAGTGTTGTTCTGAAAACTGATGTAAAAGCTACACCAGGGCAGCAGTTCTAGGTATTCATGAAAATACACACATCTCTGTGGACATCTGGTGTTAAACAGTTCTGTAAGAAATGAGTTGCCAGGTATATTGTTGATCACTAATCTACTGTTAGTTCTTTTCTTTTTTTTTTTTTTTTCCTCACACAGGTCATCACATTTATTCCTTGTTCTCTCTCACTGTTACAATAATTAATCAGATGTAAATTCCTGGAAAATATGGTCCCATCAGACTCAACAGGAAAACTCCATTGATGTTTGTGGATCAGAATTTTGTGCTAAGGCACATGAAGAGTCATGTTTTAGCATGAGAAAGAAGTACAGCACTGGACTGTAGAACAAAACCATCCATTGGATCATTTGTATATTCACACACACCCTGGCAGCTAACAGTACTGTGTGAATCAAATAAATGATAAATTAAAATTATCAAATATTTAGTTTACTAGTACCACAAAAAATACATTCAAAAACATAACTTTTTTATTAGTAAAAGCATTAAGCTACTAAATGGTACACACACATGTCAAACACCTGGTCTAGTCATCTAAATTAGTCCTACTCTTCAAATATCAGTTCTGTACACTTTCACCTTAAATGTAATAGTTCTGTACCTGATAGCTGTGGGCATAATTTTTGAATGTGAAACAATGTATCTCTTTCAGACTGAAACTGCAACTTGAAGAAGGAAATTTTCCTATAATGAATTAGCAGCTCTGCAATGTTAATAGTAATTCATGAAATGTGAAATTATATATGCAGTACTGCTGTTTTCAGTTTCTGTAACTATTTTTATACATGGAATTACAGAAAACTTTATACTGTTAACTATGAACTGGGTACTCAAAAAATTCATTGCAAGAACAGATTTTCTGTTTCTGAAGGCTAGACAAAAGAAGTAGAAGTAGTGAAAGAACTGGTGGTGTTTGGATTTTCTAACACCTTGAGTTGTAATCTCTAATTGAAACTTTTTCTGTTCTGGGGGCATTCATAACGTATCTTTCTCTCCTGCATGGATTTTCTCATGTCCAATTCGATGTTAATTCACACTCCAGTCACTCCCTCAGTGGATATATTAATAGTTTGTTCATATTTAGCAGTAGTAATTTTAAAAAAATTGAAGAACTTGTTAGATTTGATATCATTATTTCTCTATCACATTTGGTAGACTTTGGGCAATGGGTTCAAATATCGATTGGGAATTGACAGATATACTAGGCATTATTGCAGCAAACTCTTTTTCTTTCAGAAACTGCCAAAGAAATGCAAAATTGAGGACTATCTGAAAATTGCAGAAAGATTATGGTTTTCTTCAATCTTTGCTTAAACTGGAATTAATCAGTAAAACCAATTTATGGTCCTTCAGACTGAATAATCAGTACTTTATCAGTAGTTGGCCTGTGGAGACATACTGTCTACCTTGACAGCCCTGATGTCTAGCTGGCCTGAAAACCACATGAGCTGAGCACCATGGTGAGCCACCAGCTTTCCAGATTCAGACCTGCCAGGTGCTTCACTTGCAAAACACTTCCGACCTCTCGCTAAAGCCAGTAGATATGTACAGGCATGTGGCATCCCACCAGGCTCTGGCTATGCCTGCCACCACAATCATAATATAATTACTGACACAGCAAATCTGGTCTTTCAGCAGGTCTCAAGATGGCCCTCAAAATGCACTGAAATTAATGGAACTGTTGTAGCCAGTAAATCCCAGCTGTGACATTTTCTGGTGAGTTCCAAATTACAGATGAGGATTATTCTGTGTCATTTCTACTTTTTTCTCCATCAGGAAGCAGGTGTTTTCAGGCAATCAAGAAAATATTTTAGGTATTTAAAAGTGCATTGTGTCTCACTGAAATTTAAAACTGTCAATATGTGAAAGCAAAGCTTAAAATGTGATTATTATTTGAAGAATAAACTGAGTCTGGCCTCTTTTAAAGGAAAGAAAGAATGCATTACTATTCCCATGTCTCTTAATTTTAATACATTTGCAAAATATACAGAATATAGCTCTGAATAAAACTAATTTAAAAATTATAATTTATTCTTCTACCATTTCCACCTTTGTTTAAAGTAGATCAATTTTTACAAACAACAAAAATTTCAACAGCAGCTTGTTTGTTTTCCAAAACATGTACACATTTCCTTAATGAATACCAAAGATGGAAGTATTCAGGAATAGAACAGACTTTAAATCATTCTCCTAATGACAAATCAAAGTTTAAAGAAACTGTGGAACAGCTGAAGGTTGTCTCCAAGCAACCTTATCTCTGAAAAAGTGATTAAATCTCTGACATAAACTCTTAAATCTCCTTGAAAATTTAGAGTTGGATACACACCAAACTACATAAAAAAACCCTTACTGCTTATTTTCAGACAATTAATACACATTGCCTTCAGTTAATAATTGCATTCTACTCATGTGTTTCTGACTTCTCATACTAATGAAGTTTATCATCACAAAAAGGCTTGAGCAAAGAATTTATTCCTTTCGTTTTTTTAGCCAAACTGAAAAACAGAAAAAAATACATTTTCAGCTTGACTGAAATTTTGATACAACAATAATTGAAAGTTTCACTGATTTTGAGTGAGGTTCATACCATCTTTAACTGATGGGTTTTTTAAAAAGGGGAAATTTTGAGTGAAAAGTTAAAGTATTTTTCATATGTTTTACAGGCAGCTGCTTTCAAATAATTTTATTTTATCTTTAAAACACAACTTTTCATCTGAAATAACCCAAAATCTGAAAAATTCACAAGTAGTTCCAATAAAATATTTTTGGTGAATAGTATATGATTAAAAGATATGTATAGGTGATTATATGTAATCAATAGATTATAGATTCTGAAACATTTTGCTCAGCTTCACTCACAACCTACCTGAGGGAGAATTAAAGAAATACAGTTCCTTCTTGACAGATGGAGAAAAGAAATACAGGATTGTCTTATTCCAAATTTGATGATACACCGGTTGACATAGTCTGATCTGCTGCATTAATTGATCATCTTTAAATTCTCAGAATACACAAATCTCAACACGCCACCCCCACCCCCCACCCCACCCCCCCCCCCCAAAAAAAGCCCAAAACAGAAAACAAAACAAAAAAACCCCAAAACCCTAACATGTATGATACTGGATTCGGTCTTGCCAAATAGAAGTGGGAGGGAAGATCAGTGCATACAGACATCTGAGAAACTCGGAATTCATTTCCTCTCTTACCCATTATGAAAAGTTCCAGGTCAGTATCTTCAGCAGAGCAGGAGTTCTTACTCCTTTCAAGTGTGGCAGCTGGGAAAAGGGTGAATTGTTCAAAGGTGCTCCCCTCCCCTTATATTTCATCTTAATTTATTTCTTCAGTGAGCAAAAAGCTTTTATACTTGGTGGCGAAGCATTTGCTGTGTAGGGAGAGCAGTGCAAGCAACAGTCAGACTTGTCTGTCCCAGCTGTGGTGGTAAGCAAACCTCCTCCAGCCTCTTCAGGCTGATATAACAGCAGCATTTAATGGTGCTTAATTGTGCGCTTCTTGGTATTATTCACCTAACATTTTAAAAAATGCACACGGGAACCTCATTAAGATTTCCTTTATTTGTCTCAGTAGTTATTGACTCTGTTCCTCTTTATGATGATGTAAATCACTTTTCTGAAGGGAGTTTCATTAGTTCAAAACAGCTTGGAAAGGAAAATCAGAGTTGTCCTGTTTCTGGAAAACGAACAATATTATTTCTCTCTAAATGAATAGGCAGGCTTTTATGCACCGATCCAAACTTCTGCAAGTCTCACCTTTAAATATTACTGTATATATAAAAATAGGAAGGCAATTGGATGCTGGAGGAATCTGATGCAGATCTGCCCAACCAAAGCAGGCACTATCCACAAACGATCCTTTTCTTCAAGGCATTATGGTTTTACCCCTTAAGGCATGAGACACCTCTGTCAGAGAGATGCTCAGGATCCTTTTCAGTCCCAAACAGATAAATCATGCATGTGTAAAACACATGAGTCCAGCTTAACCCATACCCATGATATACAGATTTGTTTATTTGGGCTTTATGCACAGGAAGATAGTTGCTACATTTTGGGATTGGTGAACAGCTGGAAAAGCAGCAGGTTGCCACAAACATATGCGGAAAGAACAATTTCATATGGTTTTTGTGTAATACACAGAGTTCAGTTCAGATGCAGTGTTAGATGGGACATCTGAACTTTAGGACCAGTAAGACAGAATGGGGGTTGGGACTGAGGACCGGCCCCTTTGGGCATATGTCTTTAAATTTTACTGTCCATTTCATCAGCAACTTCTCACAATTTTCACTAATCTCATCTGGGCTATTCATGTGAATAACTGGCTATCACCCTAACTTGATTAGTTTGCACCTTCAAGGTAATTAGCTCCTTATGTTCCTTTGCTAGAGGCAATCTGTGTTATATTCCAGGCAGCTACACAGTTGTCTTCCCTTCTGTCCATACCCCCTTTTAGGTTACTTGGGAAGGTAAATTGTGCTCTACAATTACTGTTGCTCTGCTCTGTAGAGAAATAGGTTAATGAAAGTATACTTTTAGGGGAGAAAAAAAAAGAGGTATATCAAGTACAACTAAGAACAGCTGTGACTTCTGTTTCTCGTGCTTGTATTTTTGAGATTCTCTTTTTCTGAGGTCTACTCATTTAAATTCTTTATTTTCACAGACTTTCTTTTTCATTGGTAATGGCCAAGAAACAATATAAAATTATAGGTTGGTAAATATTAGGACTCAATTTTAGGACCTAAGGATGTAGTAAGTTAGCACCTTGCTTCTGCTTGGGTTTTGACTTTGATAAAAAAATTACCAACTCACTTATATTGCTGTATGTTTATTCTATTATACCCTCTAAAAGAGTCTTTCACTTTATATCCTTCCAGGTATGGAATGGTTTAATTTAGTGCTGAGGCTATTTAAAATTGTTGTTCTGCTATGGTTACTGTGGCACAGAAACAGAAAACTCGTGTTACAATACAAATTGTTGAAGGAACAAATTGTTCATTTTGCTTTCAGGGTAAACAGTATGGGTAGGTCACCTATAGATGCATAAAGGAAGCATTAGAGCTATTATAACAGTCATTGGATTACAATTTCTCAAAAATTACATTAAGAAGAAAATTAGGGGGTGTCTTTTAAAACGTTGTGATTTAATAAGATAAGATATCTCGAAGTGAGGTCATTCTCAGTGGGAATGATAATACCAGTACATTAAAGGGAAGGTCACTTTTCTGTAATGTTAATCATATAAATCCCTCAAATATGACTGTTACGGTAAGGCATTTTATGGATCTTAGCATTGTATGACCTTTATTTGTATTAGCTTTATAACTAAAAATCCATTAATCTATGAGAGCATAAAAAGGTCATCTTGTATCCTTTTATTTTATTATTTTAAGGATTTAGTGTTTTTACCACATATTGCATACCATAGACTCAATATAAAACATGTCTTACATGCAAAACATGGCTTACAGGATATTTTCTTCATGAGATTGCCTTTCATAGTACAATCAGGTTAAAAAATGGAATTTCTAGATTTGGTTTTGAAGTGAAAGTATTTTTCAGGGAAAAATACTCAATTCCCTGCTTATTATCCCATATTAAGCCCAATGGGTATAATGCACCCATTCCTAGAAACTGCTTTGAAACACCTTAAATCTTTGCAGTAATATTTCTGTGAGTTTTTATTATGGAGACTGTTATAAAAACATCATGAAAGCATAACCGTTTTATAAGGAAAGATTGCAGAGCTTTTTTTTTCCCTCAAGATTACTTTGTTGACATGACTAAATAACTGTAGATGTTCTTCAAAATGCTGTAAAAAGGTGGGAAGGGCAAAAGCAATTATAAACTATAATTTTCATACAAATTTTCTAGTATTTTTGGAGTATATCTCTGTAGATTTTTCACAGAGAACAGAAAGTCCAGAACATTATAAAATGTTTTGACAGTAGATTTTTAAATGGGAAGTCTTCTAGGAAAATTACTCAAGACACACATCTAAACATTGGGGAAGATCAAGTGTAAATTACTGTGTGTTTTTCATGCATGCAACAAAATCTTTTTATGAGTTTAGTGAAAAATTGGTGTAACTACACAGTGTAGATTTCTTACTTTTTTTCCACCTTGAATGGTATGATATCCTCTGAACTCTAAATGATGGTCATTGTTGTGATGTTATTACTATGTATACCCTGTAGAGTGCCAGGCAGCAAATAAGAAACATGAAGACCAGTCTTTAGTGGTGCAGTTGAGACAGAAGTGCTGCTGGAGTCAGTGGATTTCCAACATTTTACACTATCTGGGAATCTGGCCCTCAGTTCCTAGTCCTCAGGGAACTCAGACTCTTAAATTGAAAAATCCACAACAGATGTGAGAAATATCCCTAAATCATAGAGGAAATCAAGGATTACAGTAAGGTACCACAATTTACTACATGGCTTAGTTAACAGTCCTGGGAGCTCACAGGAAAAAATCACGGTGGATTTTAAAATGCTTTTATCAAGGGTAAATTTCTCTTCCCATGGCAAGACGTATTGTTTTAGATGGTCTTAAATAATTTTTCTTTAGATGTATGCACTTTTTCTACCATTTTCAGTCTTCACCCTTTGTTTTCTTGAAGTCTTACTCCATTCCTTGTCTTCTTATCTCTTCCTGTGCCCACTGTTGTCTCATTCCTCATAATACCTAAGACGAACTAGAAGGGTGAGTCAGGGTAGGAAGCATGACAAGGCTCTGGATGCACAGCCAGGAGAGCAGGGTGTTTCTCAAATAGGGTCCAAATTGCTGGATGTGTCTCATGTCTGATACACGCTATTTTAACACTTCATTTTTCTCTTCTTTACATGTGAAAAGATGTATCAATAGTTTATTACATTATTTAATCATTAGGCACCATTCCAGATGACCACATCTTTTTTTTTTTTTTTTTTGTCCCTAAAATAATAAGCACAACTTTCTGTTGTAAATACAGGGGATAAATAGGTGGTTGTAGCTATTTTTGTTCATAGCAGGGCAAATAATAATGCATAAGGCTTTTCCACCTCTGTCCCCTTATGGGAACAATAACAAGGTGAGCCTTCAGGCTTTTAAGGTCATAAATCACCTAAATAGGAAACAAGACCCATGTTTTTCCTAATTTATCATCTTGTTATTTATTATAGATACCCTTTCATCTAAACTCTCCTAGCACTATATCTTGCTCATCTTCTTAAGAGAAGTCTCTTGATCGTGGTTATGCATCTTACATTTCTGCATTTACGCTTGGCTCTTCTCACCTCCACTTCCCTGACTTTGTCATTCCCACCACCCCCTCTCACCTCCTGTCTGCTGCTGCAGTGCTTCCTTACTGCTGGTCCCACCTCCATATTCAGGTTGAATAATATCTTACAGTACTTTCAGATATTAAAATTGTGTGCTGGAATGGACTTCTCAGCCAATGACAAATTCAGCCTTTCTTGTCTCAACTAACTTTGAAGCCAGTATTAAATTTTTAGTAATTGATGCAGATCACCTGTCACAACCTAAGTTACTTATCTCTGCTCTTTGTAGCTTTGTTTTCTTCTACAGATCCTTTTTCTTTTCTTTATTGCTAGTGTAAAATTTACTTCATTCAACTTCTGATTGTGTAAGCATCTTAAGATTTAAATAGTTTCAAGATGATTGCTTCATTTCATTTCAGGTTACCTATAAACTGAGCTCCTCCATTTCTCATTAGAATGGTTCCAGAAAAATACTAAATGATTGCCTGGTGAATGCACAGCCTTCTATTTCTGATTCTTAAAAGAGGCTATATCAGGTTATCATTCATTTTTTATACTGATGAAAATTTCTGATTAAAAACTGATATATAATACAGTTAAATAACTTCATCAATGACACTGAGCAAATTGATAGTTTTTATATTTGTCAATTTTTTTACTAAGGAATAATAGAAATACCTTGAAATCATCAACTTTTTGAACAGTGATGGTCATTTCTAGACACAAGATAAAAACCTGAAGAAAATTATAAAATTAAGATCTCTCTCTGTAAAAATAAGCAGCACAATCCTTAATATCAAAAAATTACTTCCTAAAAATTAAGATCTCATTAATCTGACTTTTTGAAATATTTTAGAAATGCTAATTTTTACACTGTGTGATCTAAAACCTTTATGTCTTCTACCTAACTAGAAATCCTTAAAAATCATTGAAAGTAGCTCAGTATCGAAATACCATTTTAAAAAGTCAAATAGGTTCTCCATGGTACATTATACATTGAAAGCAAATGTTTTCAGGTTTTATTGTTTCTTCTAATGTAAGAAAAAAATGCATAAATGCTGCAGAACTAGGACAAATAATGGGTCTATAAATAGCAATCAGTCTCAGTGAAGCACAGCAACTTAATCTCCATTTGCAGCTATTCTGAGCACAAAGTTAGGTTGAAGGACATGAAACTTGTTTTGATTCCCACTGTCTTCCCATCACTGTTGTCACTCCAAACATTCCCCTGTTCTCCACTTGTCTTATACTCGTCTAATCCCTCAGATTTCTCTCTATATATTTTTCTCATTCTTGAGATCTCAGGTTCTTACTTTCCTTCCTCTGATGCTCAACAGAGTAGCTTTCCCCTTGAATTTTCATCCTTCTCATCTTCTGAGAACCAGATCTGTTTTCCTTAGGCTCCTTGAAAGAAGCACAGAAAACCCACTTTTTTAAAGGGTAGGAATGTCTTTTAAACTAGCTGAATCTTTCTGAATAAAATGAAATTCTTTTAGCTAGAACTGCTGTTGCTCTTTCCTAATTCTGCTAAACCAGGTAGAGCTTCTTTATGGCATATAGGAAGAAAACATGTAGGAGTATAAATGAATATAGGACACAGAATACAGGAATATAGTATATATAATAATACAGCATCTCGGAACATAAATCGAACTGTTATTTGGAGCTGTTTGGTAGACATGTTGCCCTTGATCAATATACCTGTCATATCAAGCTTCAGTCTACTACAGTCCTCTGGGGTTGAGTTAGCATCATTCAGCAGACAAACTGTAGCAAAGAGGAGAAAGAAAAGGGACTTCCTCAGAGTTTCTTTTTGTGCCATTCCAAACTATTTTCTTAAAAGATAGCAGAGCTTATTCTCAAAATAGAATTGGCAAGAGTCCTCAGCGTAAACCTCATGAACACTCTGATATCTTTCAAAGTTTAATGCCCCCTAGAATATGATTTAAGTATGCTCTCTGAGGCAATTGGGCTTAGGATGTCTGAGACAGTCTCCAGGGAATTTAGGATGATGAATTATTATTTTCCACAGTCACCTACGCAGCACCCTGAGGTAAGATGCTGATATGGCTAATGTCATACAGGAAGGCAGTGTCAGACCTAGGATTCAAACTGTTTCCAGTTGTATTTCTGATCCCTTCAGGCACAGAAGGCTGTCAGTCTCCAAGACTGTTACTCGAAGTGGCCAGAGCTCCACCAGTCACTCAGCAAGAGATTGCCGTACACATCCTGTCAGAGGCAGATAAGGAGCTGAGCAGCCCTAATGGGATCAGTGGTAGCCCAGAGCTGTGTGATGCTGGTTGCTGGCTAGGATGGCACAGAAAGGCAGGGAGCGGGGATGGGTTTCTTGGTATTTTATAAAGTCTGGCTGGGTACAATTTCTATGCTACATCTTGAACTAATGTTCTTTTCTGAAGTTTTCAAGTCCAAGCACACCGAATAGTTTGGTACACAACTGGACATGACTAGGCAGGCTGTCTGAAGGTTGTCCTTCAGGCAGAGCTTGGGCGGTTCATGGAGCACACAAGGATTTGGGGCACCCATGCACTCATCTATCCACTGAAGGGCAAGACGTAACTAACACTGCAGAAAAACAGTATAGATTTCTTTTCCATGCCTTTGCTCAAGGGAGCAAATTTATACTTGGTTCCTGTTACATGCATCTAGAGCAACAGATACCAGCCTTATCTACATACATCATAGATAAGACCTGGAATACAAGATCAGCCTGGTTTGTTATCTTGAAGTCCATGTTACTGCACAGAGGGAGCAAAAATTATTGTGAGATCAGGAAGGCATTATCCTTCCCAAAAAACCACTCCTCCATCCTAATCTACTACTCTGTATTGTTGATTCATGGTTTGCTGCGTTTTTACTGCACCTCCTTTAGGACTCAGGTGGGTGATTTTGCTGCTGGGTGGCCAGTGGTATGGGAAAGAAGACCTGCAGGAAGCAACAGCACCAAGAATTAGAAAGCTGGCAGGGAACAGGGATTTCAGAGGCAGTTGCAGGGTTGGACAGTGAGGAAAAAAGAACTCACCATCGTCAAGGTTTATAAAAGAGAAATGTTTGGGAGCCAGTGACCCAGAACAAGCTGATTGATTCAGATCTAAAGAAAATACATTAAATTATAACAGATAATAGGCTTACTTCTCACATTTTCTTCATGTAGGATCCTAGTTAGATACCACTCTGCCCTGATCAAAGTAGGTTTCTTGTAATCACTCTCTCTCTTGCAACCATTCACCCATATCCCTTTGTGGGGAGGAGAAATGGGCTGAGAATAAAAATGCACCTCACCAGTATAAATGTTAATGTTGCAAAGTTCTTAGTTTAACAGAATATTCAATAATTTTCAAAGCCTTAAGTATTGCTTTGTTAGTAGTAGATTTCATCAGATTTTTTTCTTCTATATGTAGGTTCTTCAGCTTTATGTGATTTTTCCTTACAGGAAGCAGGCTCTAATTTGTATGCTGCTTCTGAAGCATGACCTTGGCGTCTCTAGTGTATTGATTAAGACAGCAGAGATACCTGAGTGTTTGAGCTATAATATGTCATTTCAGTATTATGCCCATTTTAAACAGCTTTAATTTGACATATATCACATTGCAAAAGAGTTTCTTTGTCTGTCAGTGCAGTTTAGCCATGCAGGGCAGTTTGCAATTAGCTCATATGCTGTTCTGGAGCTCTAAAGGCACAGCTGGCATATGCAAACAACCTTTTCTTTCTATCCCTGTCTTCACCTGTTGTCTGCTAAAAAGTTGGCTCTGCACACAGAACTCATTTTCTCTTTGCTACTCTCTCCTCTCCTTCCCTCTGAAGATCTGCTGGTCTATGAAGGGAAGCTGTGGTTTTTTGTTGTGCACCATGTAGCAGTGGCAGACATAAAACTTAATTGCAGATGAAGATATAAAAGCCCATGAGCTCTTCTCTCTGAAGCCTTTTGCTATGACCCTTTCACTTTTGTAAGGACAGAACTCTATACTACCCCAAGAAATGACTGCACCTTGTGGATGCAAACTCTTACTAAATACCCTTCAGTCATTCTACCATGTAATTCCTTTAAAGTATTTTTTGCTGTTGTTAAGAAATACCATGCTACACTGCTGGTGACAGAATTTGTTTCTGTTTTGCCAGTCATCCTGAGTTTTGGAAGGAAAACATTTTACATGATCAGAAGTATGTCTGATTTACAAAGTTGTCTTTTTCCTTCTTTGAGGCATTATTATAGTGATTCTGGAGTGGGCACAGAGTTTTCCTCTAAACACACATGGTGGTATATGGCCAGATGAGTGATATCTGCGCTAGGGGAACAGAACTGCTGTCCCTGATGTCCTTGTAGGGGAGATGACCAAATTGAAGCTATTGTTTTAGTATGTTATAAACTTGTGAAAGAGAAGGTTGAGAGAAGGAAGGGGGAAGAAACCTGCTTGTAAATGACATTGTCCCCCAAATGTCCCAAATATACAAAGGCATCCTAAAAGAACACTAATCCCATGACTAGTCTTCCAGATTTTAGTGGGGCCACTGATGCTCAAAATTAAACATGCCCTTAGGAGCCTGTCTTCATGGAGTAATGCTAAGAAGCAGCATCTCCACCTGGCTGCTGACATTCATCTCTTTCTCACCCTGTGTGCCTCCTGATAGTGCAGAAAAATGCTTTCTGTGAAGCAATGATGTAATTCAGTCTCATAAAAGAACAGCCCTTAAGAAAACAGCCACAACGATTTTGCATCACACAGAAGTGATGTATAACAACCTCATCAGTCAACATTTTAACTAGCATTTACATCACCCTGTTGCAGCAACAGTGAGGAATTTAAGCTTTAAAAATAAACTAAAAAGGTGCTATATCACGTCATTAAAGCTGTCACTAAATTATTGCTAAAATCATGCTTTTTTATTATGTCTTTTGAAAATACATGATGTTAGAAAGAATCAACAGTAGGTTAATAAAAGAGAACAAAGAAAGCCCCAACAAAGAGAAGGGAGGGATTATGTAAGGGAACCCTATGCACCTCCTGAAATGGCTGTGCATCCAAAATATCAATCTGTTGCAGACAGTATGGGCTGACCTTGTTCACTGGGTGAAGATGAAATGGAAAAATTGAACTGCAGCTTCAGGATCATAGGGGCAGCCAAAGGCCATCCACTGCTCAGGAACTGCCCATGCATATTCCCCTGCTGCCCTAGTCTAATCCATGGCTAGCGGCTTTCGGTCACCTAGATAGGATCTTTGCCCTGTTGCAAAGCCTTCTTTCAGGGGAGCGTCCTCTGAGGTTTTCTCTGAAAAACATTGTCTTTTGGTCACATCTTCTATGTTGTTTAAAATGATGCAAGGAAGTAAAGCATTTTGGCCATTAAACATATTTTTTCCAGTTTATAAGGAGCATGTATATCTGACTGTCCTTCCTGCTTAGAAGTAAATACACCACGACAAGCAGACTTGAGCCAAAAAGTTGCAGGATAAGGGCTTGAATTTCAGGGGTTTTTTAACATCCTGTGCTGATCACATCACAGGTCACAGATTAGTATGGTATCAAACTGTTTAGCAGTGGTTTTCACAAAACTACAAGATAGCTCAGATTTAGAAGTCTGATTTTATTTTCATCAGGATAAATGGCTTTTTAAGGATTTTCCAGTAACAGTCTTATTTGCTAATTAAAGAGAGAGGATTCTATCAAATCAATTCAAAAGAATAAAAATGTGAAATCATATCTGCCCTAAGTGTAGGCTATCTGTCCATCTAGACAACACACAGATTATATATGTACAACCACACCAATAAAGAAAGCAGAAATACATGGTATCAAGCATTAAACACATGTTGCCAGAGTTCCTGTCTCTTAGCGTTGCAGATTGTCAGTAGTTTATCCCTTTGTGCGTCAGAAGGACTTGCATCTTTATAAACTGAAACCACACATGCAGACATGCATATACGCTTCTTTTTTTCGCTCTTCCTATTTATACCCCTTAGATTCTTTGAAGTAGAAGGTCTGATCTTTTATTATATCAGGCATGAATGTATCTTTTATATTTAGCACCCTGAAAAAAACTATTTGCACAGGTGCATCCAAAAAACACTCTGGCTTCTAGCTATTGTTATCTATCCAAGTTTCCTCCTAAATTGTATGGCATTGTGTTTCCCAGAGTCATTTGAATGTTGTCTGTTTATTATTTTGTTCTTATTTCAAGTTAATTTCAGGAGTTTCTCTGACATTATAAATGTGTTAATGCTTCCTACATATGCTGATTAGAGTAATTTGTTTTTCATGTTCCAGTGTAGTGACTCTCTAGAGCCCTGCACTTCATGTCCATTGCAAATGTAAAATTATTATCAAATAAAAATAATGTCTGTGAATATTTGCACTAGGTGCTATACACCCATGAACTGAACTTTAATGATTCACATCTCCCCAGCATATGGAGGGAAAATGGGGACATCTCTGTATTTCTAGTAAAAAATTCTAAGCTCTTTGAAGTCTTTTGAAAGATATTTTTAGTCAAGATCTCAGTTTCTGTCAGTCACAGGTATAAAAGGAAAGTGACTGTATATGTGTGTTGTGTGCATGTGTGCATATCTGTAAACAAATTTATTTAATGGTTCTTAATTTCTCAGCAATATTGATTATCGGGATTATCTGTCACACAGACAATATTTATTACTTCACAAACATGCACAAAGCTTCACAGGATTTGACTCAAAATATCTGAAACTGGTTTGTATAGCTTCATCAATTAACATAATGAACTCAGGACTGTAGTTTCATTACGATACAGATATGATTTCAGAAAACACATTACTCAAAATGGAAATAGCTGATCATACTAATAATTCTCAAAAAGAAAAATGTTCAATAGTTCTGTTCTGGGGAAAAAGCCAAGTGCTATAGTTACATCACAGGATGAGGAAAAACATTGTCTGTTGCAATTGTAACTACAGGTTAAACAGCAGCTACTGAAGTTAGACAATTTCAAGCCACCACCCATAAATACCTTTCATCTAAGAGCCTTGAAACCTCTCTGGATTATTACTACTGATTTTTTATTTTTCTTGGAACAAATAGAGAAACTCCATAAGAATGAAGATAATAATTACTATAGCATTATCTAAGAACAGTAAATAAAGTAATAGTAAATAAAGTAAAACAGTAAATAAGCCTACAGGAAAAGCAATGCAACAGTGATACAGACCTCAGTGAATAAAGTATTAAACAAGGATAATATAAGGAAAGACACTCAGAAAAATAAAAGAAAAATTATTCCCCTCAAATACAGTTTCATTTTAATAAGACAATATTTGTTCATAAATTTTGTTCATATATTACATTTAAAATAGTCTAAGACAATGATTTAGCATTGTTAATTATTTTGATTTTAAAAATATGGGAATAAAAATTTACCATAAAATCAAGAAGGTTAAGTACTAGCTAGATGACACACCTCAAATAGACATGTAAAAGGAAAGCTGATATTCTGAAGAGATCAGTCTCATAATATTTTAATCAATATATAGTGAAAAAATATAAAACAAATTTTTCAGTTGACACAGAACTTAGGGTACTGATAAATAATGAAATAAGTAGTAACTCTTATAGAAAGTGCACTGGCAAAATCCAAATACGGTCCTCAGGTGCACAGACCTATATCAAGCAATAGGTAAAGTTGCTTCAGTCTGTAGTGTTGATACAGTTCCCCAGTGATCCTGTGCCTGTTTGATGACTACATGAAGAATATTGATACAGAAACAGCTCAGAGAAATTTCATAAAGTGAAAAGCAAAATATACTTTGAAAGACTGGAGAAGTTCTAATTATTCAGTTTATAAAATAAAAATTCAAGTAAGATTGTCCATGGCATGTACTGATATTGTGGGTAACAAGCGTGAGCTGTGTAATCTAACAGACAGAAATTAATTTTTCCACTGGCTAAATTTGAAGCTAGAAAAAGTTTCGTCAACATTTTTAGCAAATCCCAAGGATTTGAGATGGATGCTCCATGAAAAGTGCTTTTAAAATCAGGAGTAATCATCTGTTGTGAGACATGTCATTTGGACAGGAACTAACCTCAGAGAAGCCCAGAAGCCCTGCAATTTGTATAAGTGGTAATAATTGCTGAGGTCCTTTTGGGTTTATGATCTGGGAATTTATGAACACCTACAGCTTGGCCAAGATACCATTACAGAAATCTATTTCCAGTGCTAATATTTAAAAAGCTAGAAGGTGATACTGAAGGCTAGGTAGGGATAAATTGTTCATGTTGTTGAACATTAAGGGAAGAAAAATATATTCTGGGTATTTTAATTCCTCAATTCTGAAATCTCATCATGTTTTGAGAAATCCAGTATACCTTTAACATTTTGTTTTCTGTTTCTGATAGTAAAACAAGAAAAAGCAAAAAAAAAAAAAAATCTAATTTAATTTCTAAAAATCATTTTATTCTGAGCAATGGACACAGAATGGGGATCCTCTTCTCAGGGAGAATGGTGACAAAATAACATGGCCCAGAAAGAGAGTACCACTTTGCTGGAAGTATTCAAATTGGCATTTTTGTAAGACATCAGCAAAGTACAACATGGAAACCAGATACCATATTTAACTTAGATTAAATTTTTCTGAAACTCTGCAACTAGGAAATTTAAAACTCTTCCTCTCTGTGTATTGATATACAATGAAACATTTTTAGAGCTTTATATAAATGGATCTCAGAATACTTTAGAAAAATATTCTCCTTATATTAGAGACAGATGTATTACTGTCATCTCATTTTACAGAAGGAAGTGTGAGAGAAATTAAATAATTTTGTTGATATCATGGAGGAGGACAGTGATAAAAATGGGACTAAATAACAGAACATGTGATGCTGATGTAAACTGCTTCTGTTGGCTGGAAGTCCTATGGACCTGGCCAGCACAACAAGGAAACTATGGCTCATCCTCTTCACAGGTCTGGTTATTTGTTTGCTTTCCTTCTCATTAGGCAGAATCACAAGCCATTTGTTTCTTAACTCAGTCCAAAAATACATACACCATTTATGGACCTGTTCCTTATTACATTTATTATTTTCTCTTCCAAGAGGAATCAGGCCAATTTAGCAGGTTACAGTCTCTCTAGATAAATGTTCCAAAACAAATGGTTTTATATATGGCCTCTGATTTAGTTAAAGAGGTCCTTTGGCAACAGGCCCTAAATATTTAATTGAAACCCACTTATAAATTGATAATCTCAAGTGAAGCCAAATAATAGGGTCCTGTCCTGAAATTCTAGGACTAAGTTGGAATAAATTGGCTTTGTATTAGCATCACAAGTTCTTTTGTAATTGCTGTGTCTCCCTTTTAGACTGCATATCTTGTTTTGAAAGATATAGTAGGCTTCGTTTGTTAAGCAATTGAAATACTATTTATACATCAGAAAGCAGTGATTTTATCTTAGGATAAATGTTTCAGTTTTAAAGGAAAGCATTATAAGTAGAGTAAATTATAAAGTGGAATTAAAAGTGTAAAAAAAGCTAAAAATGTATTAGTTTTACTATATAAGTACAAGCTCAACAGTTTTATAAATAGTCGTATGGGTTTTAGATTTGAAAATTGAAAATGATCTCTAATGTTGATGGTGAAAGAGAGACTGTAATGATACTGTTAAAATGCAAAAATGTTTACATCCTTTTTTAGCATTGTTTTGCTTTAAAAAATGTTGTTTCGTGTTCATAATTGAAGTAGCCATTGTAATGTTACTAATAATGGCAAGAGACACAGCTGGGATATAGAAGGTAAAAATTCTGGGAATTTTTGTCTGACTAGTAAATCTCTTCTGTATTTAGCTTCCTGACAGTTTTAATGACAGATGCCTGGTGTCAGCTGTAGCACTATATTCTCTTACTGTACCTGCCAGCAGGAAGTGAGCCTTTCCAAAATTTACTAACAGCAGCATGATCAACGTGACATCATAATGAAACTTTGGAGAATATTAGAATAATACATCAAACTAGGAGCCATCATTAGTGCCATGGGTCTAAATGGTATATGCCATTTTTCTAACTGTTGCCACAGAGAATACAGCAGGGCACTTTGTTCCTTTAAGGATTGCTTATGTAACAATGCAATCTTTTGATTTAAACCCTCACAAGCATGGGTAGAATGACTTGCAGAATAAAGCACATTGATTAAATAATTCGAAGTACTGTAGAGGGAAATGATGTGTAATCCCTGTTCTTGTAATAACCTCAATTGAGATCAGGCAAGGTAGAGAATGGCAGTGGGTAGAAGTGCTTGATCATTTAAAGCCTGATGTTGGGAGGTGCAGAGCTTCTCTTGAAGTTCTCACTGGAGTTAAAAGGCACAAGCATCTCTCAGGAGCAGGCTTTCACTTGCCTGATATAGACATATAGCATTTTTGTTCAGGAGATTTATATTAGGTTGCTCTGCATTCTATACATAGCTACTGTTCCTTTATATGGCTTGTTCTCTGAGGGGGTAATTCACACCATCTAATTTCTGGCATCTAACTTTGGGACCTAAATTAAGACTGTGGGTGCCATACTTAGTGGTGCTCCAACAGGCACCACATAGAGCTAGTCAGCCCTAAATATCTGCTATTTGGAAAAGGTGACAAGCAACCAGACTAAATCGTAGTACAAGATCTTTATTAGTATGGCAGAAATTATATCAAAATGCTGTACCTGTATGAACTTACACATTTTAATCAAAGCATAAAGTTGCAAATAACAAATGTCAAATACTGGACACATTTCACTGCTAAAGGCAGAAACACATGGAGACATATGTGTAAAATATATGTTTTATTTATATGTGATATATATGTGATATTTAAGGTTTTCAGCACTCACTGCTCAATTTCGAACCACCACTTTTTATTTCAGCAAATGAAGTTAAAACAAGTTGGTCATATTTTCATTCCTTTTAGTCATTTTGCTGTGTTTTTCAAGGCCACTCATCTTGTTTTTTTAATGTTTCCTTATGTGTTAGGCTTTAAAAGTGTCTTTTAAACAAACACGACTGAAGTCAGTGAGAGCTGCTGATGTGCAGCATCTCTAAAAATCAGTCCACCTTTATCCAAACCTTTAGGTTATGGGGGTTCAAATTACAAGTCTACATGCACATCTACAGTTTATAATAAGCAGTGATAGCAAGCCTATGACATGCATGGCAGAATTAGCACACACGGTTATTGTCAACAGCAGAGAAACAGAGCCCTGGGGCTTACCTGTTTCTCCTGCCTGCCAGGTGGCAAGTGGCAGCAAGGGGCTGGGGAAGCTATGGGGAACGGCTACAGGGGGATGAGGGATGAGACAGAATTCAGAGGCCAAATGGAGAAGGTAATGACACAAGAAATTAAAAAAACAAACAAACAAACAGGATTTTATGTAAGAGGGTCAAATATAATTTTTTAATGTAAGGGGGTCAAATATAGGTAACCTGTAGTTACTAAGGAAAGTTACACCAGGAAGATGCCTGGTGAATTTAAGTGGTCTGGATCCTATCCTTGCTACCCTAAATTTCTAAATGCAGAAATGAGAAAAACTATGAGGTACTATTCTCACACAGTCACAGAATGGTTGACGTTGGAAAGGACTTCTGGAGGTCACCTGGTCCAAGCCACTTGCTCAAGCGAAGCCAGTTGCCCAGGAACATGTCCAGATGGCTTTTTAATTTCCCCAAGGATAAAGACTCCACAATCTCTCTGGGAAAACTCTGCTAGTGCCTGGTCACCCTCACAGATAAAATGTGTTTCCTGATGCTCAAAGGGACTTTACTGTGTTTCAGCTTCTGCCTATTGCCTCTTGTCCTGCCACTGGGCACCACTGAAAAGAGCCTGGCTCCATCTTCTTTACTTTCCTTCTTCAGATATTTGTACATATTGTTTAGATCCCCCCTGAGCCTTCTCCAGGCTAAACAGCCCCAGCTTTCTCAGCCTTTCTTCATATGAGATGCTCCCAGTCCCTTAATCATCTTTATGGCCCTTTAGAGGGCTTTATCCAGTAGCTCCACATGTCTCTTGTACTGGGGAGCTGGAGAAGTGAACACAGCACTCCCAGTGTGGCCTTGCCAGTGTGGAGCAGAGATTCACAAGGATGCTGTGAAGATAAAAATCTGAAAGATTATGAAGATGTCCAACATCCTGATGACTGGGAAACAAAATAAATCATACAAATAAACACAGAAAGAATCTGAGCTAAGGCGGTAAGTGCAATCTTAATTATGTTGTTACATAAGCCTCTTGTATTTGACTTTCTGAAAAGAATAGCATTTTTATAAGGCAGCTTGAGTCTCTTTTGTCTCTGATTTCTCAAGTTTAAAAAATAAAGTACAGTTAAAAAAACCCTATGATGTAGAATCACATTGACAGACCTATGATTTTTTCAGAAGACTTTGAAGGTATTCAAAGCATGGACATGGTGGCATTAGGATTTCTAGTTTCTCTAACAAATACAGAAAGAAAAATCCTGCCTCAGTATGGACCTCACTGTACCTGTTCCCTTATGCTAAAGGCCTTATAACCCCTGCTCCTCCTGCATGCCCCTGTCCCAGACTACTTCAGCTGCTCATCCCAGTTAAGCTCAAGCTATTCATCCTGATGCAATGTTCAATCAGTCATCGGCCACAGCACCCATGTTGCCATCCTTCCACATCTCTGCTCTCCACCTTACATGCTGAGGAACTGCTTGAGTTCCCCTCTTTATTCAACACTGCTTACAAGAAGACCTCAAGCAACCTCTCCCTCTTATTCTTCCTTCCCTCTTCCTTCCCTCTTGTCCTTCCAATAACAATCATTTCAAAACAAACATGCAGCATAAAAACTGTTGACCTGTATTTTGGCAGTTACACTGAAGGTATTCACAGTTTTCTCTGTGGATGAAAATAATGTCAATATCTTCACTGACTATTGCTTTTAGAAATATAGTAACTTCTCATATTGTAATATATAAATGTGGTTTCAAATATTAACATTTCTTAACTGTTTCTATATTTCAATAATTAGGTTCAGTTTGAATACACAAAGGCATGATTCATTTCTCATTTCCATCTTAAATCCTATTAACTGTGCATTATTAGAATTTTATGTTTTGAAAGTGTTTTTCCTCATGAATCCCATTTGGCTTGGCTTCTTTGGATACTTTGGCAATAGTAAGTTGTTAGTTTTGTAGGTGAAGCTGCACTGAATGGGGAATTGAGTGTTTTAATGTATTTGAAATAACAAGCAGTAAGAGCAGACTTACAGTATTACTTGAATCACTTTCATATGCTATAGTAATATCAATACTTGATGAAAGAGCACATCTGCCTAAAAACAAGCACAACAGACCTCAGGATTTTTTTCTTATATCTTAGAAATACAAAAGGCATTAAAATAAAAATAAGGTAGAGAAAATTGGCCTCAAACCTTGTTAGAAAACACTAGAATGCTAGAAAACTCCCTATTATCATTGTACCAGAAACATATATTTATACATGTAGCCATATATATTTCTTATTTTAAATCTGTCTTGTGATATAATCAATTAAAAAGTATCCAGAGTATCTGGAAAACCCAAGTGGCAACTGCAGAGAACAACTTAAAATCATCTAAATTCCAACAGACAGTTACAAAAATTACTTGTCGTTTTATGGATATATCCTCTTTGTAGAGGCAGATCATGACATATATTAAATAGAAAATGGAACTAGAGTATGCAGCATGTTTTCACTGTAATATTTTATATCTCAGGAAACAACCTCATGGGAAATACTATGTGATACAAGGAATAAAAGTTGCATTCGGTCTTAATTGGTTTCTTTCATGGTTTTGTTGATATTGACTTGTGATTCAAAGAGGGCACATACATTTTTTTCCTGTTTGTTTTCATTTTTCAGTCACAAATGTTCTTTTGGTTACATTTGTCTTCTAAAATGCAAAAGGTTTTGTCACATCTGGCTACCCCAAAAAAGAGCATCCCTTAATGAGAGAAAAAGAGTCAAAGTCATAACGAGATTTAATCCCAGTTTAATTATTTCAGAACTGTTTGGGAATGTAAGGGCAGGAACCACTATAAAATGCTAAAACAGATGGATCCTACTAAAATCCGTCCCGATCATCGTGCAAGACTGACTTGCACAAACCTTCATTATTTTCAATATTCTTGAATAAGCATTAATAAAATACTTATTAATTCATAGATCCATGTGGTCTTCTGACTTTTTAAATTTGAGTGAAAGAGAGTTCTGTCCTTTCTACTAACAGAGTCAGGATTTCATTTGTGGACTTGTAGGTGGAAGTGGCCCAATGGATCATCATTTGATGTCATATCAAATACAGGAGGGAAAAACCTCTGCCTAGAAATTTCTGCATCCAGCTACTTATAATTAAGGTACAATATGACTGCAATGGGAAAATGTATTTCACTTTTTATATTGCATCAGTAGTTTTGGATAGACTGGGGCAAGGAGGGTCCGCATCAGTCAATTAATGGAATTGATGCAGCAAATTAAGTTTTTTTTCTTTGCTTCCTTAATGCAAAGTTCTGGTTTCTGTACTAGTGGCGTAGTGATCTAGTGATCACTGAGAAAATAATGATGGTAAAGTGCTCAGGTCTCCATTTACATATAGTAAGAATTTACATGCCCTGAATTTTTCTCAGTGATGTTGATTTCTAGGGAGAGGCTTCCCACACAGTAGCTGTTACATAAATCTCCCTGGTTGATCACCACCTGACCTTTTGCCTTGACAGGGCTGATTCCTTTGCTCAGCTGATGTCTGTACCCTGCCTTCTCTGCACCACTGTGTTTGGACAACTTTTACCATGAACAAGGACACTGCAAGAAGGGTGTACACATCCAAAAAGTATAAACCAGTTAATTTTGGATATTACACACAACAGAGAATCTGGACAAACAAGAAAGGAGAACAAGTATTAGTATGCTTACAACCCCCAGTAAAGCATGCTGCAAGTCTGTGCTGGCCAGACAGCTTGATGGCAGGTGCGAAGGGGTCAGCCTCCATTGCTAATCCTCAGTGCTGCTGATGTGTCATCTTTATACCTTTGCATATCGGTGTTTTTCTCCTGGAATCCTTGAGATGCCAACTATCCCTGTCACAACAATCTTACCTCTGCCTGTCATTTTACCCTTCTCTTCTAGTTTAGTACTTTTTCACAGGTCTTTCTCACAACTTAGCATTTTTCTCATAAGTTTGAGCCAAGATTACACAACCATGTTGTACTGAAAGCAGTCCTTGAATCGTAGACAGTTCTGAGAGGACCCCTAGGAGAGAGGTTACACACCAGTGACATGGGGAGACTGACCTATTTAGTGAGGAAAGGTTCTACGTTTTTAAGTAGAAAGGATGAAGTGCTATTCATCCCCAGCTGTACAATAGCAAGGCTTACATGATATTAAAATGGCCAAAGCCCCACCTTTGTCATGGCTAAATTTTAGGATTAAACTCTAAATAGAGGGAGGAAGAAATGTCGAAGTACCTCTCAGTTACCCCTCAAAACACTGACCTCAGTGCACCACGTATTTCAGAGCCCTCCATTTTCCCACGAATTCACCCCAAAGAAGTTATCTATCACACATTTAAACCTCCTCTGCCTCGGAGATTAGAAGACCATCTGCTCAGGTTTAGACAACACAGTAGTTAAAATGCTGGCATCCTTCCTGCTCTAGCACTTTCATGACTGTTGCCACCAAAGGAGGTGAATAAGAGATAGCACCTCCACGTGTGTGAGGTGAGGGAGGAATGCTGAACACCGACAACATGTTAATGAGTAGGAGAATGTGTAGATGGAGAAGGGAAGGATTTAGCTGGCGTAGCAGAATATCAAGTGAGAAGCAAACGAAAATACTGTATCAAAAAATAAAAATAATTCGAATTCCATAGAGAAAATGAAAAAGTGGAAAAATGGAATAGGTCAAAAGGAAATAGACTGAATGCCATAGCTGTACCAATGCTTCTTCTCAGAGGACCCAGAGGCGTGAGACATGTTCATCCAGAAGAACTGAGATGTCCAAAAAGAATAGATCACAGATCCTGCCTAGAAATTAAATGAAGAAAAAAAAAAAAAAAAAAGTCCTAGTATGAAAGATTTGTATTATACCATCATTATCATGCCAGAAGAGTCGGTGGTTTATATGCAGCATAACTCAAGATAAGGAAAGATAGGCTGAGATATGTATGTAGAAGCACACACAGATAGGTAGCACTGATTTAAATCATCAGTGAATATACAGCAGGTAAAATTCATGTCATGCAGGCTGGATGCCATCTGTCACAGTTAGGTTTCCACAGAATGACTGGAAATAGATATTGGCAGCTTCCTGGTTAAAACCATCTATTTGAATATTCCAAAAAAAATGTTTCTCTGCAATTATAGTCATCATTTCAGTTTATATTTTTTGTATGTAGACAGTAGAAATACATTGGTTTATCCTTAAGAGGCTTTGTGGCATAACAATAAATGCTTCTGTTTTATTCTTGAAACTGATTTATTATGTTACAAAATATTCCTAAGACAATTTCTTTTATCTGGATATACAGTATGGTAATCTACCAGTCTCAAACTTTTGTTTCTTTCTCTCTGCACTAAACCTGATGTTGAGGCTATCATTCTCCTTTGGTTCCAGGAGAAGCAAAAAGTTAAAATAAAAAGACCTTTTTTTAGATAAACTCTTCAACCTTTATGCAGGGGAAAAAAAAAAAAAAAAAGATAAATACTGGGATACACTTTAGTGAACCAATATCAGAAGTGTTCTTAAAATTCATTAAACATTTAGACAACTTTGCGTAGTGTCCTGGTTTCAGCCAGGATAGAGTTAACTTTCCTTGGGCTGAGAGGGAGCACAGCTAGAGGGCCAGGTCCCGATCAATCATTGGAGTATTCCATACCATATGACGTCATGCTCAATATATAGGTGGACACATGCTCTCTCATGTCCCTTTTTGTTTTCTGGGTTGGTGTGGCGGGATTTTCTGGTGCAGTTGGATCGCTGCTGCGGGGGGTGGGCTGCATACCTGTTGCTGAACTTGGTAAGCCACTGCTGCATTTTACCCATTTTGAACTTAGTATTGTTACTGTTGTTTTTGTTAATATCACTAAATTTTTTTTATTCAACCTACGAATTTCTTCTTTTGTCCCTCCCCTATTTGACCAGGGAGGGGGACGGGGGGAAGTAAACAATTGGCCATGTGGCAATTACCTACCAGCTGAGTTCAAACCACAACAGTTTTTGGCACCCAACATGGGGCATGAAGTTTGAGATAACGACAGAATGGGTAAAATGTTGATTGCTTGGCTCCTTAAGATTTTATCACCTCATTTGCAATATGTATTTCCCATGCTGTTGCTCATAGTCCATGAGACTTGGGTTAAGATTTTGTTTTTGCTGTACTATGTGATGCTCATCTATGATAGGGTGCAGTCATCAGCCCTGGGACTATTTACAACTGTGTTTGAGAATTTCAGGAATTTCAAATATCTTTGGAATGTGGACATTAACATCTTACTGCTAGGAGCTAGTGTGTTCCTGCATGTGGTTCAGGTTTTGTTCAGAGTTAAGCAACTATTTAAGAGTATCACTTGCAAAAAAATTCTCCAAGGTTGGAGAATTATGAGTGGATGGGTGTGTGGAGTAGCATGGGCAAGCACCTAGAACAATGGGCACCTCCAGTGTATTGGAACTTCACTCCTGAACAGGTGCAGAATCCTGAAGAACTAGTAAAATATTTGGAAGAAGTATGTTGTCACCCAGGTAATTCCAGAGAGGCACAGCTCACTGCAACATGCTGGGGCATAGCCCATGCTTACCGAGTGCTATTAAACACGGTTCAGTACCCTCAAAAGGAAGAGAAGGCTCTGCACCTGGTAACAAAGTAACAGAAACTGCAGCCGCTACAACCCTGAGGACAGATGCTTCAGCTGAACCAGAGGACCAACCCATGACAGTGTCAGTTGCTCCCATACATAAGAAGAAATACACAAGAAAATCCTCTCGCAGTGTACAGGGTGATGATGAACCAGGGCCATCAGAAGAAGTGGAGGAGGAGGCAGAGCCAGTGATAGTCACCTGATCCTTATCCCTAAGAGAGTTGCAAGACATGCGAAAAGATTTCAGCTGCCATCCAGGTGAGCAACTCGTTACCTGGCTGCTCAGGTGCTGGGATAGCGGGGCCACTAGCTTGGAACTAGGGGGCAGGGAGGCCAGGCAGCTAGGATCCCTGTCTAGGGAAGGGGGCATCTACAAAGCAATTGGAAAGAAGACACAAAATCTCAGTCTCTGGAGGTGACTCCTGTCAAGTGTGAGGGAGAGGTATCCCTTCAAGGAAGATTTTGTATGTCACCCAAGTAAGTGGACCACTATGGAGAGAGGCATTCAGTACTTGAGGGAGCTAGCCATGTGGGAGACAGTTTACTATGACCCAGATAATGCGTGGCTACCCACAGGTCCAGATGAAGTCCGATGCACCTGGCCCATGTGGAGGACTTTTGTACAGAGCACACTCTCATCATATGCCAATGCATTAGCACTAATGGACTGGACAGATGAAGAGGACCAACAGTGGATGAACTGACTCGCCGACTATGACAATATGAAGAAGGTCTCTCTTCTGCCCTCGCCGCAGCTGCGGAGAAATTATCTCAAGAATTCCAGCAATTTAAAGAGGACATGTCCTACTCCCCACCTGAACGGACTAGGATCTCGGCTATTAGGAGCAGTCGTTTCTCTACTTGAGAGAACCGGTACACACCACAGGGGAAGCTGTGGCATTGCCTCCGTGACCATGGAGAAGACATGAAGAAATGGGATGGAACACCTACCTACCTCCTAGAACAGCGGGTACGTGAGCTGGAAGGAAGAACTACAAAACAGGGTTCTTTCAGGAGAAATGCTGCTCCAGTTTCCAGTAATCAAGTGCCCAAACAGAGCAGAAAGGTCAACATTGCTCACAATCCATGAGAAGAACTTCTGATTTGTATTCACAAAAAGTGAGTGATCAAGATGAGACTGAAACCAGTGCACACCACACTGACTCATTTGTCGTTAGCGGGTATTATGAGCAACATTAGAGGGGCCCTGCCTCCTGCCAGGCAGAGGACAGGGGCAATCCAGTTTATTGGCCCATGTGGATTGGATGACCTGGGACTTCTGACCCCCAGGAATATAAGGCTTTAGTGGACACTGGTGCTCAATGCACCCTAATGCTGTCAAATTTTAAAGGGGCAGAATCCATTTGTATTTCAGGAGTGACAGGGGGGTCTCAACAGTTGACTGTGTTGGAGGCCGAGGTGAGCCTAACTGGAAAAGAGTGGGAAAAACACCCCATTGTGATCGGCCCAGAAGCTCCACATATTCTTGGTATAGATTATCTCAGGAGAGGGTATTTTAAGGACCCAAAGTGGTGGGCTTTTGGTATAGCTGCCTTGGAAACAGCGGATATTAAACAGCTGTCTGTGGTAACTGGTCTCTCAGAGGATCCTTCTGTTGTGGGATTGCTGAGGGTCAAAGAACAATGGGTGCCAATTGCCACTGCAACAGTGCACTGACGGCAATACTGCACCAATCAAGATTCTGTAATCCCTACCATAAACTGATGCATCAACTAGAGAGTCAAGGAGTCATCAGCAAGACACGCTCCCCCTTTAACAGCCCCATATGGCCAGTGCAAAAGTCTAATGGAGAGTGGAGATTGACAGTAGACTATTGTGGCCTGAATGAAGTTACACCAGTGATGAGTGCTGCCGTGCCAGACATGCTAGAACTTCAGTATGACTGCCCCAGGGGTGGAAACACAGCCCCACCGTTTGCCATGGACTGATCCAGACTGCACTGGAACAGCGTGAAGCCCCAGAACACTTACAGTACATTGATGACATCATTATATGGGGTAATACAGCAGAAGAAGTTTTTGAGAAAGAGGAGAAAATAATCCAAATCCTGAAAGCCGGTTTCACCATAAAGCATGGTAAGGTCAAGGGACCTGCACAAGAGATTCAGTTTTTAGGAGTAAAATGGCAAGATGGACGTCGTCAGATTCCAGTGGAGGTGATTAATAAAATAACAGCTGTGTCCCCACCAACTAACAAAAAGGAAACTCAAGCTTTCTTAGGCGTTGTGGGTTTCTGGAGACTGCACATTCCAAATTACAGTCAGGTTGTAAGCCCTCTCTATCAAGTGACCCAGAAAAAGAATGATTTTATATGGGGCCTGGAGCAACGACAAGCCTTTGAACAAATTAAGCAGGAAATAGTTCATGCAGTAGCCCTCAGGCTGGTTTGGACAGGACAAGATGCTAAAAATGTGCTCTACACTGCAGCCGGGAAGAATGGCCCTACCTGGAGTCTCTGGCAGAGAGCACCAGGGGAGACTCGGGGTCGACCCCTGGGGTTTTGGAGTCAGGGATACAGAGGATCCAAGGACCACTGTAGTCCAACCGAAAAGGAGATATTGGCAGCATATGAAGGGGTCCGAGCTGCTTCAGAGGTGATTGGGACTGAAGCACAGCTCCTCCTGGCACCCCGACTGCCAGTGCTGGGCTGGATGTTCAAAGGGAGTGTCCCCTCTACACACCATGCAACCGATGCCACGTGGAGTAAATGGGTTGCATTAATCACACAATGGGCTTAAATAGGGACTCCCAGCCATCCAGGAATACTGGAAGTGATCACAAATTGGCCAGAAGGCAAAGATTTTGGAATGGCACCATAGGAAGACGTAATGCATGCTGAAGAGGCCCCACCATATAATAAAATACCAGATAATGAGAAGAGATATGCCCTGTTTACCGATGGGTCCTGTCGCATTGTGGGGAAACATCGAAGGTGGAAAGCAGCTGTGTGGAGCCCCACACGACAGGTTGCTGAAGCTGCTGAAGAAAAAGGTGAATCGAGTCAGTTCGCAGAGGTGAAAGCCATCCAGCTGGCCTTGAATATCGCTGAGCGAAAAAAGTGGCAGTGCTCTACCTCTATACTGACTGTGGGGGTGGTTACAGCAGTGGAAACAGAGCAACTGGCAGCGCAGAGGCAAACCCATCTGGGCTGCTGAATTATGGCAAGATATTGCTGCTCAGGTAGAGAATCTGGTTGTGAAAGTACGCCATGTAGATGCTCCATGTACCCAAGAGCCAGGCCACTGAAGAACATCAGAACAACCAACAGGCAGATCAAGCTGCCAAGATTAAGGTGTCTCAAGTAGATCTGGACTGGCAACATAAGGGTGAACAATTTATGGCTCGCTGGGCCCATGACTTCTCAGGCCATCAGGGAAGAGATGCAACATACAGATGGGCTCATGTCCAAGGGGTGGACTTAACCATGGATGCTATTGCACAGGTAATCCATGAATGTGAAACATGCTACAATCAAGCAAGCCAAATGGTTAAAGCCCATTTGGTATGCAGGACAATGGTCAAAATATAAATATAGGGAGGCCGGGCAGATTGATTATATCATGTTCCCACAAACTTGGCATGGCAATCACTATGTGCTTACAATGGTGGAAGGAGCCACCGGATGGTTGGAAACTTATGCCGTGTCCCATGTCACTGCCCGGAACACCATTTTAGGCCTTGGGAAGAAAGTCTTATGGCAGCATGGCATGCCAGAAAGGATTGAGTCAAATAATGGGACACATTTCCGAAACAGCCTCATAGACGCTTGGGCCAAAGAACATAGCATTGAGTGGATATACCACATTCCCTACCATGCACCAGCCTCTGGAAAAACTGAGCTATACAATGGATTGCTAAAAACTACACTGAGAGCAATAGGTGGTGGAACTTTCAAACACTGGGACGTGCATTTAGCAAAAGCCACCTGGTTAGTCAATACCAGAGGATCTGCCAAGCAAGCTGGCCCTGCTCAATCAAACCTCCTACATACTGTAGATGGGGATAAAGCCCCCATAGTGCGCATTAAAAATATTCTGTGGAAGACCATCTGGGTTAATCTTGCACTGGGTAAAGGTAAACCCATGCGTGGGATTACTTTTGCCCAAGGACCTGGGTGCACTTTGTGGGTAATGCAGAAGGACAGAGAAGTCCGATGCGTGCCTCAAGATTTGATCTTAGGTGAAAATAGCCAATGAATCGAACAGTCAAATAGCCCTGTTATTGAAATTGGTGCCTCAAAACATCCTCCTGCCACATCCAAAGCCTCCTGCTCCACCAACTGAGCCAACTCCACCTCATTCCTCCAGCCTTAAAGACTGTCATGACAGATGGAAGCAAAAGTTATAGACTAAATGACCTCAGTAGATATTTTGGAAGGATGGCCCATAGACTAAGGGAATGATATCTGTGAGACCTGGGAAAAGGGGTGATGATTCCTTAGAATGTATTTGGAACCTGAGCATAATGTAAATGGTATGGAATAAGGGGTGGACACTGTCCTAGTTTCGGCCAGGATAGTTAACTTTCCTTGGGCTGAGAGGGAGCACAGCTAGAGGGCTGGGCCTGGATCAATCATTGGAGTATTCCATACCATATGATGTCATGCTCAATATATAGGTGGACACATGCTCTCTCATGTCCCTTTTTGTTTTCTGGGTTGGTGTGGCGGGATTTTCTGGTGCAGTTGGATCGCTGCTGCGGGGGGTGGGCTGCATACCTGTTGCTGATCTTGGTAAGCCACTGCTGCATTTTACCCATTTTGAACTTACTATTGTTACTGTTGTTTTTGTTAATATCACTAATTTTTTTTTATTTCAACCTACGAATTTCTTCTTTTGTCCCACCCCTATTTCACGGGGGAGGTGAATGGGGGGAAGTAAACAACTGGCCACGTGGCAATTAGCTACCAGCTGAGTTCAAACCACAACACATAGTCAAAATGTATAAACTCAAACAGACTGTTGCTGCAATGGGTTCCTGTCCAAAAAAAGCTTAGCCATTAGCAACCCAATGCTTTGATCAAAATTGGCTGACTGATCTATGAATGATGTGATACAATGTGATGCATGAATGAAATTGTGAACTACTGCATTATTTTTGTGGCCACTTTCAGTTTCATCCTGTGCTATGTATTTAAATAGGAATTGTGCACACAATTTCAAATAGGGTAAAGCAAATTAAAATGAAGAAGGGGTTGTTTATGATGCCCGTGTATTTTTACATTAAATACCAGCTAATCCATAAACCACATATATTGCATTTTGCTGGGTCTCTGGAAACAGCAAAAGTTATTAGAGCTTTTAGTTTACTCTTTTAGTCAAGCAACAATATGTAACATGATACTTCTTCCAATACAGTAAACTCAGAAGTCCTCACTGAGTGCAGTTATCATAACACAGAAGCTGTGGAGAATTTACTTTAAAATTTCATGTTTTCATTTAAAAAAAAAAAGGAAAAAAACCCCAACCCTGCTACCAGGAAATAATAGTAATGTATATTTAAAAAATTGTCTTGTGTTACTTTTCATGTCTTTTTACTGTAACTCTGATACTATTATCTATTCTTAACAATAAATATACTTTCATGCCTGAAAACTGCTCATGTCTTACAGTTTCTACTCAATAACCCAGTAATTTGGCTAATCTATTTTTATATGAGAATATTATATATGTATATAATTATTTATACATTATGAAAGAATAATAGTTTCCTGAAAAAGCCTCTGGGAATGTGACTATTTGAAAGATGAGAAGAGTATTATAAAGCTAGGTGGCATACATGAAGAGAAGTATTTTTTAACCAATACGTAACACTGTTGTAATAGCTGATTTCTGCGTAGTGCCATTTTCATAAATATGCTTTTTATAATTTATACTCTTTGTGAATCTGCTCCATGGTATGTACCAACTCCATATTTGGTTTTTTTCCTATAGTATGGGAACCATCTTTTACCAAAAAAATGAATGTTCGTCTCATTAGGTATACTGAAATTTTAATTTCTTTTAAACATGACTGATAGCAAAGCTTTGTGCTGTGATTTTGTCATGCTCTCTGAGTGTTAGTTAATAAGCATTTCAAGAGGATAGGCATCAATTCAGGAACTAAGACTTTTGTTTAGCAGTCATTCAATCAGAAATTTTTGTTGGAAAGGTGGTGTACTTGTATTCTGTGCTATAGTTGTAGGATGAATTCCCCAAAACCATGGAAAATTCAAGGTCTTCTGCAGTTACAGTCCAAACTCTTTTTTGTCCTAACATGAAAACTTTAAAGAAGCAAAAGCTGCACTGTGGTGTAATTGATGAAAGGGAAGATAGAAGTCCATTTTTATTCATCTTTGGACCATAGTGTCATGTTCAGAATAGAGGCCAAATGTTTTCAATAAGCTTTTGAATACCATTGTAGTACTTCCAGCTGCAGTACTCATGGTGGTTTGGGCTCTTGACTGTCTTGGAAGGTATAAAATTTAAATGTATGACTAAAATTAAAATGTGTATGTATATAGTAAAGTCCAAAATTTAGCAACTAAATTCAGAGTAGATAACTACAGCACAAAAATCATAGAATCAATCATAGCATCATAGAATAACAGGTTGGAAGGGACCTGAAGGATCATCTGGTCCAACCTTTCTTGGCAAAAGCACAGTCTAGGCAAGATGGCCCAGCATCCTCTCCAGACGAACCTTAAAAGTGTCCAGTGTTGGGGAATCCACCACTTCCCTGGGGAGATTATTCCAATGGCTGATTGTTCTCACTGTGAAAAATTTTCCTCCTGTGTCCAATCGGAATCTCCCCAGGAGTAACTTGTACTCATTCCTCCTCGTCTTTTTCATGTAACTCCTTGTACAAAGGGAGCGTCCACCTTCTTTGTAGCCACTCTTTAAATAGTGGAACATGATGATAAGGTCTCCCCTAAGCCTTCTTTTCTCAAGGCTGTACAAACCCAGTTCTCTCAGTTTTTCCTCATATGACAGGCTTCCCAGCCCTTTGATCATCTTTGTGCCCCTTCTCTGGACCCTCTTCAGCCTGTCCATATCTTTTTTGCATGCTGGTGACCAAAACTGAACACAGTATTCCGGGTGTGGCCTGACAAGTGCTAAGTAGACTGGGGTAATGACTCTTTTGTCTCTGCTGGTGATGTCCTTGTTGATGGAACCCAACATCCTGTTGGCTTTCTTTGCCTCTGAAGCACACTGTTCACTCATATTGAGCTTGTTGTCCACCAGGACCCCACGGTCCCTTTCCACAGAGGTGCTCTTCAGGTAGACCCAAGACTGTGCTGCACTCCTGGATTATGTTTTACCCAGTTGCAAGACTTTCATAAGGTCCTTGTTAGCTTTGTAAGCCATACAACATTATGGTTGAACTCCATAAGATCCTATTCCAGCCTATCCAGGTCTTCCTGCAGGGTGGCTCTCCCTTCTGAAGAGTCCACTTCCCAACTCAGTTTGGTATGATTGGCCAACCTCATCAGGGTACACTTGATGGCATCATTCAGATCACTTATGAAAATACTAAACAGCCTTGGGCCCAATATTGATACCTGGGGGACCTCACTTGTGACAGATTGCCAGTTTGAAAAAGAGTTATTTACCACCACCCTCTGGGTGGGACTGGTCAGTCAGTTCCACACCCACTGCACAGACCACTACTTTAGACCATAATGCATCAGTTTCTCCAGGAGGAGTCTGTGGGGAACCATATTGAAAGCCTTGGAGAAATCCAGGTAGACAATGTCCACCACTCACACAGAAATTACAGTGCACAGAAATTACAACATACAAGGTGGTTCCTGTAATACTTGATACTAAAATATTATGAAATGGAACTATTAACACAGATGAGAACATGTTACCATATCACAGCATTCAGTAAAGTCATAAAAGTAGAAATCTACACACATATAAATGGAAAGAAAAATAAAAATACCTTGATCAACTACAACAAGATAAATTAAAACTCAAATGTTTAACAACAAACATGATCCTTAATAGTAATAAGATTAAAAAGCAGATTTAAATTTCATCCCCTTGAATATAGTCTAGTACTCAGAAAAAGAAATAACTTCTATTAATAAAATAACGGTATAAGCAAGTGATGTATATGGAAGTTTTAGATACCATTAATCATTATTATTTTGTGAGGTCAAAGTCTTCTAAGATGAGGTCTGGAAGATAACTGCTGTAAAAAACAGTATTTTTTTTATTTTTTTATGGCACCTTTCATGCTGACTTCTACCATCACACAACATATGCGGGACAACCAGATGATCAGGCCCACTCAGCATGGGTTTAAGAAAGGCAGGTCCTGCTTGACAAACCTGATCTCCTTCTACAACAGGACAACCTGCTTATTGGATGAGGGAAAGGCTGTGGATGTTGTCTACCTTGACTTCAGTAAGGCCTTTGACACTGTTTCCCGCAGCATTCTCCTGGCGAAACTGGCTGCTCATGGCTTGGATGGGCACATGCTTCGCTGGGTAAAAAAGTGGTTGGATGGCCGGGCCCAAAGAGTTGTGGTGAATGGAATTAAATCCACTTGGCGGCCGGTCACAAGTGGTGTCCCCCAGGGCTTGGTTTTGCGACCACTCCTGTTTAACAGCTTTATTGATGATCTAGACGAGGGGATCAAGTGCACCCTGCAGATGACACCAGGTTGGGTGGGAGTGTTGATCGGCTCAAGGGTAGGGAGGCTCTGCAGAGAGATCTGGACAGGCTGGAGCAATGGGCTAAGGCCAACTGTAGGAGTTTCAATAAGGCCAAATGCTGGGTGCTGCACTTGGGCCACAACAACCCCCAGCAGCGCTACAGGCTTGGGGAGGAGTGGCTGGAGAGCTGCCAGTCAGAGAGGGACCTGGGGGTGTTGATTGACAGCTGGCTGAACAGGAGCCAGCAGTGTGCCCAGGTGGCCAAGAAGGCCAATGGCATCCTGGCTTATATCAGAAATAGCGTGGCCAGCAGGGACAGGGAAGGGATCTTACCCCTGTACTCGGCACTGGTGAGGCCGCACCTCGATTATTGTGTTCAGTTTTGGATCCCTCACTACAAAAAGGACATTGAATTACTCGAGCGTGTCCAGAGAAGGGCAACGAAGCTGGTGAAGGGTCTGGAGCACATGTCGTACGAGGAGCGGCTGAGGGAACTGGGATTGTTTAGTCTGGGGAAGAGGAGGCTGAGGGGAGACCTCATCGCCCTCTACAACTACCTGAAAGGAGGTTGCAGAGAGCTGGGGATGAGTCTCTTTAACCAAGTAACAAGTGATAGGACAAGAGGGAATGGCCTCAAGTTGCACCAGGGAAGGTTTAGATTGGATATTAGGAAAAATTTCTTCACTGAAAGGTTTGTCAAGTATGGGAACAGGCTTCTTAGTGCAGTGATGGAGTCCCCATCCCTGGAGGTGTTTAAGAGTTGGGTTGACATAGCGCTGAGGGATATGGTGTGGTTGAGAACAGTCAGTGTTAGGTTTATGGTTGCACTAGATGATCTTCAAGGTCTTTTCCAACCTAGATGATTCTCTGATTCTGTGATTTTGTGACTTTTAACCACTTCTCTTTGATTTCTGTTCAAGGTTATGGAAAAAATTAGGAAAAAAAAAGGGTAGGACAGACAGAAATCTACCTGAACTCTCTAAACATGATTAATGTGTTCCAGTTGAAGTGCATTAGCAATGATAGATGATTTCTTGATGTCAACTAAACATTGATGTTCATGCTGTTATGGAACCACCAGGTCCTTTTGGTAGTTTGGGTCCTAAAATTAGTGTAGGCATGCATGTGAGAGTGGACAAAGTTATCCTACTGTTCGCTTCATTCTTTGCCCTCTGAGTGAAATTAGTGTTGGGCAATTCTTCACACTAAAGGTTCTCACAAGAAGCATAAGATTCAAGCTGCTGTCAGCTTTTTTAAATTTCAGGATATATTATAGTGCTAGAATTTGGTGAGGAGATGTCAGTTGAAATATGAGCAGCATATTAATGATGCCCAGTTTTACATCTTTCTCTTATATTAAACATTCTACTGACATCAGTCAGAATGCTGATGAAAGCAAATTACCTTTTCATGCCTGAAGGAGATAAAAAGTGAAGAGGTAATAGTGGCATGTGGGTATTTTGACAGTCTTCCAAATCTAGGGCATATGCCAGATATTTGGACAATTAAAAAAAAAAAAAAAATTGCAGTTTCCTTCATTTTCAGGTGTTTTGAGAAAATCTGTTGGAAACTTTCGCAAATAGAAAACATAAAATCTAAAGTTCTTCACCTGAAAGACCACGTTCTTCTCATATCTTTTCAGATATGGACCTTAGTATCATGGCCCATGCTTTTGCCACCTTTAGGCAAGACTAGTTAAATATGCTTATTGTGGGCTAGACTGAAGAGATAAATGGTGGACAAATTAGTGACCACTTGTTATTGTGAAGATTAGCCACTACAAGTCCACAATTTACATATTGAATAACATAATGTTGGCTTTGATCACTAAAAAACTAAATAATCTCTCCTATTTGGAAGAAGATGTTCTGTCTCAATTTCAATTTCTTGTCATCTTCTGCATTACAGAGTACAGACAGGGTCCACAGTTAAAGGGATTCTTCTTTAAAATGTAAAATAATTGGCTATCAAGTAGTTTTCTCCAAATCCTTCTTAATCAAACAAATAAAGACACAAAAAAACAAACAAGAAAACCCCAATCAAACCCAGAAAAAAACCCAAACATCTTCCTAAACTTCACCTAAATTCAAGAAAATATTCCATATAGACAGGAATTTTTTTTTATTGCAAATATTGAAATAAGGAATAGAGCGAGAAAATCTGGACAATCATGTCTCAAGGTCTCGCTCCTTCACAGTTCTCAAGATTCATGTAAGAATTTTTTGCCCATAAAAGAATTCATCAAAGGAATTGCCAGCTGTGTTTCACTGAGAGTAAATCCATTTGTATGAAGCAATCAGTGAAGCCTAACTAACTAGATCATTAGGATGTGGCCATACATACAGCAATAACCCAGTGAGGAGTCAGTATTAAATGCTGAAAGCCCACAGAAGACACCTACAGATAGAAATTGTGTGAACCCTAATATTCTTTCTCCTGAACTGAAGTACCATACACAAGACAGTCCCATGAGAATATCTGCTCTAAATTCATGTTATTTCTTGGCAAAAGACACAGGCAAAAGTAAACTAAAAATGCTTAGGCACTTCTAAGACTCATAGCTGAAGAAGTAAATGACCACATTCCTGGAGTACTGAACCACAGCACTCTGACCTAGTTCATTACTAGAAAAAATAGCTTAAGTCAAATCCTGACAAACTAAAGCTGTTAAGCAATTCCATCCTGCTTCGTACTGCGGTTCAATTTTACCATAAAATCATAGCCAACACTTGCCAACATATCACACCCTATCATAACTCTGCACAGCATGAGAGAACTGCAATTTCCAGCGACAGGCTATCATCTGCTACACTCCACCAAGCACACACTACTGTAGCATGTCCCTGGCTGGCTGCCAGACCACTTCAGCACTCCAAACACACCATGTCCAGCTCATAACTCAGCCTACTAGTATCAGGACACCATAATGGACATCATTGTGTGAAGAAGGATTTAGCACAGCTGTAGAATGATGCAGCTGGCACTCTTATCATGATACATCACCTTATAAAACCAGCAATATCCACAAGAGAGGAAATAGAATTGGCTGGCCAGATGAGGGTGCAGTCAACCAGCCCCTATTGTTCTCCAAACCTCTGTATCACATTAACACATCAGATTTCAAACTGGGTTTGGAAGCTGAAAAACGTAATGCAACATTTCATATGTAAAATCATAAAATTCTTAGGTCAAAGTCTGTCCTGCCCGATACCCATGTGATACTATTGAATTTACTCTGTACAGTTAATTCCCATCAGGTGTGCTAATTTCAGCCAAAATGTTCTGTGTCGTATTATGTAGCCCTCCATATGGACTGCAATGTCAGGCTGCATGGCACGAGACGAAATCCATGATGCACTGAAAAGTCTGTGTAGGCTCTCAATCCAACCTGATGATCCGATGAACTCAAAATAGGAGGCTCCCCAGAACAAACAAAAAACAACGAAACATGCCATTTTAAATTTTGCTCCACATGAGGAATTAAAATGGGGAGTTATCAGGTGAGGAAAGCTGAAGACCACGTGAGCAAGTGTATTGGCCAGTGTGGCTTAACTAAGCGGTTGGCACCCAGACAACTGGTTGAGGTTATACAACGCTAACGTAACTAGATTTGTCGCTTGCAGAGTTGCAGCTCAAGCCTCCCTTTGGCATAGGACCTGGTTTTACAGTCTGCTAAATCCATCACACTGGTTGAGCTTTGAAGAACAGGACTAGGGTTTTACTTTTGTCACCAGAGGAGGGTGGATTTTTCCACCTTTCTGAGAGTAGGGCTGGAACTGCCATGAGGTAGGTTGGTTCAAGTTGCAGTTTACAAGGTGATGTCTTTGTATCACAGATACACTTGTTTCTGGGCATCCACAGATGGAAGTAGAGATATGGGAGTCATCCTCCGAAAGGGTAGGAAAAGGTGAAAGTCACTATGATGAATGCATTCCTACTGGGATTAAGAAGAAACTGGTGAAGGCTATGATGTTCTTAGCTGGAATCAAAGATGAGGAACAGAATGGGGCATGCCTCTCTTCTTAGGGATGGACTGTGCAGACATGTATTCATTATATCTTTTGACAGACAAGGCATGCACATCACTGGATAGAACGAATGGGAGAAGGAAGTGGAGGGCTGTCTGCAGACTCACCTTAGGCCCCTCAGTTAATCTCTACTTGGAGCAGAGGTGGCAATCTTCTACCAACTGGAAGAAATTAATGAAGGAATAGTGAGCTGTACTGTAGGAGTTGTGTCATATTATTACCAGGTGAGTTTGAGTAAATTGTTGTCTTTAATGCCTAGCATCCCGTTTTTCTTCTCACACATTAAAGACAATTCTTACCTTTCTCTGACATTTGGTGTCTCGTGATCTTCAGCTGCTCCACACTCAGGGTGTGATTAAAAGCTAGAATCTTATTTGAATGGGCCATAGAGAGATGTATATTCATAGAATCATAGTATCATTCGGGTTGGAAAAGACCCTTGGGATCATCAAGTCCAACCATCAACCCTACTCTACAAAGTTCTCCCCTACACCATATCCCCCAACATCTCATCTAAACAACCCTTAAACACATCCAGGTGACTCCACCACCTCCCTGGGCAGCCTATTCCACTGTCTGAACACTCTTTCTGTGAAAAATTTTTTCCTAATGTCCAGTCTAAACCTCCCCTGTTGCAGTTCAAAGCCATTCCCTCTTGTTCTGTCACTAATCACCTGTGAGAAGAGACGAGCACCCACCTCTCTACAATGTCCTTTCAGGTAGTTGTAGAGAGTGATGAGGTGTCCCCTTAGCCCTCTCTTCCTCAACAGTCCCAACCTACTTCAATCGCTCCTCATAGGATTTGTTCTCCAGGCCCTTCACCAGCTTCATTGCCCTCCTCTGCACTCGCTCCAGCACCTCGATATCTCTCTCGTATTGAGGTGCCCAAAACTGGACACAATACTCCAGGTGTGGCCTCACCAGTGCAGAGTACAGGGGGACTATCACCTCCCTGCTTCTGCTGGTCACACTATTTCTAATACAAGCCAGGATGCTGTTGGCTTTCTTGGCCACCCGGGCACACTGCTGGCTCATGTTCAGTTGCTTGTCAATTAGAACCCCCAGATCCTTCTCTTCCAGACAGCTCTCCAGCCACACCTCCCCAAGCCTGTAGCGATGCATGGGGTTCTTGTGGTCCAAGTGCAGGACCTGGCACTTGGCCTTGTTGAAGCTCATCCCATTGACGTTGGCCCGCTGATCCAATCTATCCAAGTCTCTCTGTAGAGCCTCCCTATCTTCATGCAGATCGACACTCCCACTTAACTTGGTGTCATCTGCAAATTTACTGATGATACACTCTATGTCCTTATCAATATCATCAATAAAGACATTAAACAGAAATGGTCCCAACACCGAGCCCTGAGGAACACCACTTGTGACCAGCCACCAGCTGGATTTAACTCCATTGACCACCACTCTCTGGGACCGTCCATCCAGCCAGTGCTTGACCCAGAAGACCGTTCACACATCCAGGCCATGGGCAGCCAGTTTTTCTATGAGAATTCTATGGGGAACTGTGTCAAATGCTTTTCGAAAATCCAGGCAGACAATATCCACAGCTTTTCCCTCATCCAATAGTCGGGTCATAGAAGGAGATCAGGTTTGTCAGGCAGGACCTGGCTTTCATAAACCCATGCTGACTAGGTCTGATCCCCTGGTTGTCCATTATATTACTTTTAATGGCACTCGAGATGACCTGCTCCATGACCTTCCCTGGCACTGAGGTCAGACTGACAGGTCTATAGTTTCCTGGATCCTCCTTTCTGCCTTTCTTGTGGATGGGTGTTACATTTACCACCCTCCAGTCCAATGGGACCTCCCCAGTTAGCCATGACTTCAGGTAAATCATGGAAAGCAGCTTGACGAGCACATCTGCCAACTCTTTCAGCACCTTTGGGTTTAACTCATCCAGTCCCACAGACTTCTGTGCATCCAAGTGGTGTAGCAGGTCTCTGACCACTTCCTCTTTAATTGTGCTGACCTCAATCTGCTTCCCCTCCCCATCTCCTAGCTCACGAGGCTGGATGTCCAGTGAACAGCCAGTTCCACTGCTAAAGACTGAGGCAAAGTAGGCATTGAGCACCTCAGCCTTTTCCTCACCCTTAGTTACAATGTTTCCCTCTGCATCCAATAAAGGAGGGAGATTTTCCCTAATCCTCCTTTTGTTGTTAATGAATTTAAAGAAACATTTTTTATTATCTTTAACAGCTGTAGCCAAGTTGAGCTCTAGCTGCGCTTTGGCTCTCCTAATGTTCTCCCTGCATAACTTCACTACATCTTTATAGTCTTCATGTGAGACCTGCCCCCTCTTCCAAAGGCAATAGATTCTCCTTTTGTTCTTGAGATCCAGCCAAAGGTCCCTGTTTAGCCAGGCCGGTCTCCTTCCCTGCCTGCTTGTTTTTTGGCACACGGGAACAGCCTGCTCCTGTGCCTTTAAGACTTCTCTCTTGAAGTATGTCCAGCCTTCCTGGACTCCCATATCCTTCAGGGCAGCCTCCCAAGGGATTTTGTCAATCAGTCCTTTGAACAGGTCAAAGTTTACCCTCCGGAAGTCTAAGGTGGCAGTTTTACTAACCCCTCCCTTTTTTTCTCCAAGGATCGAAAACTCAATCATCTCATGATCACTGCACCCTAGGCAGCCTCCAGCCTTTACTTCCCCCACAAGCTCTTCCCTGTTCACAAGAAGCAGGTCCAGGAGGGCACCTTCCCTGGTTGGCTCACTCACCAGCTGTGTGAGGAAGTTATCCTCCACACATTCCAGGAACCACCTGGATTGTTCCCCCTCTGCTGTGTTGTATTCCCAGCAGATACCCAGGAGGTTAAAGTCCCCACAAGAACAACGGCAAGTGACTGTGAGATTTCTCCCAACTGTTTATAGAAAGCTTCATCCACCTCACTGCTTTGGCTGGGAGGTCTATAGCAGACTCCCACAGCAAGATCTGCTTTATTGGCCCTTAACCTAATCCAAACACTCTCAACCCCATTATCACTATACTTGATTTCTGAGCTCTCATAGCATTCTCTAACATACAGGGCCACTCCACCGCCTCTCCTTCCCTGTCTATCCCTCCTGAAGAGCTTGTAGCCATCGATTGTGGCACTCCAGTCGTGTGAGGCATCCCACCACGTTTCTGTTATAGCTACTATGTCACAGTTCTCATGCTGCATCATGGCTTCAAGCTCCCCCTGTTTGTTGCTCATACTGCGTGCATTGGTATAGATGCACTTGAGATGAGCTGGTGAATCTAACACCTTTTTGTGAGTGTGGGCCCCATTTCCTACCAGACCCTTCTCAGATGCCTCCATGATTTCTAAACATCTATCCCGTCTCTCAAATGAAATGGCAGAGGGAGAGCCCTCACCAGTCCACCATCCTTCAAGCCTTGGCATGCTTCCCTTGAGCTTATTCCTAACAGGCCCAGTTATCACCCCTTCCCCCCCTCGTATCTAGTTTAAAGCCCTGTCAATAAGCCCTGCTAACTCCTGCCCCAGAATCCTTTTCCCCCTCTGGGACAGCTGCATCCCACCTGTCTCATTTGTCACCAGCAGACCAGGTGCCTTATAAACTTCACCATGATCAAAGAACCCAAAATTCCGACAGTGGCACCAGTCTCCGAGCCACGTGTTAATCAGATGTGTTTTCCACCCTCTATCAGTGTTTTTCCCTTCCACTTGAGGGATTGATGAAAACACCACCTGAGTTCCCGAGCCTTCAACTAGCCACCCCAGTGCCTTGAAGTCCTTTTTGAGTGACTTTAGACTTCTCTCTACCAGCTCATCGTTACCTGCCTGGATAACCAACAAAGGGTAGTAATCAGAGGGCTGCACCAGAGCAGTGGCCTTCTTTTTAATATCTCTAACCCGAGCCCCAGGGAGGCAGCAGACCTCCCTATGGTATGGGTCTGGTCGACATATGGGCCCCATCGTATCCCTCAGAACAGAGTCACCTACTACAATTACCCTCCTTTCCTTCTTAATTGAGGAAGTCACAAGTTATGGGGTGTCCTAATCTAATGTCGGGGGAGGTTTTGATATGATCCCAAGAGCAAGATTAAGATACAAACAAGGTCAAATACCATATACCTAAAACAGGTTTTTATTATTAAAAAAAAAAGTGAGAAGGGGTAGCAATAGAACAGAATGGAAGTAAAAGACAGAAATAAAGCAAGGATGCAGGATAGGGCTGCAAGAATAGTCACCACCATGGATCCAGCTGCGTCCCATTGGTTCTCAGTCTTCAGTTCTGCAGTGGTGGGTGCACACGGATCTGGCTTCGATGGTGGATGCACACTGAGCAAAATTTTCTGCTGCCTCTTAAAGTTCATCATATCCACTGATTAGCATATCTGCCCACCTTTAGGTTTTTTTCTCTGGTCCCACAGGTTTTGTTGCATCCAGCTTCAGGGCAGGAACGTTTGCCTTTTGTCAGTTCATTAGCAATGCATGCATGGGGTCTGGCGTACACTACAGAGCCACAAATGGCTACATGATGGGGCCAGCTCAGTACAGGTCTGCCCCTTTAAGGCTCGTCTAAGGAGTCCAACATTGCAACTGCAAAGGAGTGGGGCATGCATCCTTCAATACACTCCCGCTTCTCTGGGAGACATTTCCCAGACCAATTCACAGGCCACAGCAGCTTCTCTTGGAGGTTTTCACAGACACAAGCAAGCTTTGAGACAGTCATATGACATTTCAGTCTCTCACATGGGACTGAGGGACAAGCTGTGGACGAGTCACTAGATGGGTCCTCGTTTCCATCTTCATTCGGCTGGCCGTCTAGTTCCAAAGCCTCATACCTGTTGTATAATGACAGCTGGGAAGGTGAGGGGGGCTGAGAAGGTTTTCGCTTGCCTTTCCGAGGAAGGACATGACTCCATTCCCCCCTGTCCCCCACATGCCCTCCTGCCTAGTGAGAGGAGGGAAAGGAGTCATGTATTTCTTGTAGAGCCTCTTCCTGCTGCCTTTGTCTCCACCAGAGTGTGGCTCCACCAGTCAATCTTGTTTCCACACTCTTTGATCATTCTCAACCTTTCTATCTCCCCCCTCAGTTCAACCACCTGCCTGAGCAGATCGTTTACTTAAGCTATTATAAAGCTTAGAGAGCACTCAGGAATCAGGTAGTCTATACAAGAGTAAAAAGCACTTTTATTAACTGAATAAGTGCTCAGTATAAAGCAAATGAGTTTGGGCTCCTGGAAACATCCATGCTATGATTCAGTGAGGTATTTAAAAGGGATACTTAAAACCTAGGCTTACGTCCCATTAGTGAACAGTTTAAGGGAGTCTTTCACAAACAAAGAAATTCTGTTCTAAAATCTTGTCCTTTGACTAACATATATGTTAAAACTGTTTTCCTTTGAATTAGGGCACAAACTCGGTGTCCAAGAATGTTAGTAATACCTGTTGTAATAATATACTCTCCTATGAACAGAGCCCCTCCTAAATTTGCAGTGTGACTGTCCTTTCTTGAACAATCTCTAAACTTGTGTTGTAGAAAGCTTTTCAGTACTCTGAATGAAGAAAATGTCCAACTAAAAATTCTAGATTTTATCTTAAAATAGTGATTTCTAAAACTACCAAAATCATCTTCTCCCTTCTGACTCTTCCCAATATTCTCTAAATTTTAACATTTTGAAAGCATAATCTCCAAATAAACATCATGCCTTATTTCATGTAAAAAGTTAAAGTTAGACTAAATGGAGTAATTATAGTTGTCTCTTTATATTTTGTAAGCAGTTTAACATTTAGTTAAGATGAATGATGTTCAGTGTTGAAATCTAAAGGAATTAGGAAACCAATCATCCAGGAAATCATTGGAGGTGATACATACTTAGCCAGACTCTGCAGTACTACATTTTTGGATTTGCAAGCTGTTAAATAAAAAAAAAGGAATAAACTTCATCTCTTTTGTTGTTGCTGCTGCTTACACTTTCAAAAAGTATTTAAACAGCTAGAATAACAACAGGACATTATATTACTCTTCTTTATGGCGTCAGAGTTACTTCTGTAAAAGTAACTGCTGTAACTGCCTTTTCAGGGTGGAAAGGCCAAAAGGAGAGAGTGTGTTTATACAGGATGGCTGAAAAGGATTGTTTTGAAATAAAAGCATTGTATTTGGATGGCAGTTAATCCTAACATTTCACCATACTGGCCCTGGGATATGGAAATCTGAAACTGTACAGAAAATCATTTCTCTGTTCTGTCAGGTGGCAAGGCAGTTATGATAGATGGGGAGATGACAGATCATAGAATTGTAGAATGGTTTGGGTTGGAAGGGACCTTAAAGATCATCCAGTTCCAACCCCCCTGCCATGGGCAGGGACACCTTCTACTAGACCAGGTTGCTCAAAGTTCCGTCCAACCTGGCCATGAACACTTCCAGGGAGGGGGCATCCACAACCTCTCTGGGCAACCTGTTCATGTCTCACCACCCACACAGGAAAGAATTTCTTCCTTATGTTTGATCTAGATCTACCCTCTTTTAGTTTAAAGCCATTATGCCTCGTCCTATCACTACACTCCCTGATAAAGAGTCTATCCCCATCTTTCCTGTAGGCCCCCTTTAAGTACTGGAAGGACACTATAAGGTCTCCCTGGAGCCTTCTCTCCTCCAGGCTGAACAACCCCAACTCTCTCAGCCTGTCCTCATAGGGGAGGTGCTCCAGCCCCCTGATCGTCTTCGTGACCCTCCTCTGGAACCACTCGAGCAGGTCCATGTCTTATGCTGGGAGCCTCAGAGCTGAACACAGTAGTCTAGTTGGGTCTCACAAGAGAGGAGTACAGGGGGACAATCACCTCCCTCGACCTGCTGGCCACAATTCTCTTGATGCAGCCCAGGATACAGCTGGCTTTCTGGGCTGCAAGCACACATTGCTGGCTCATGCTCAGTTTTTCATCAACCAATACCCCCAAGTCCTTCTCCACAGGGCTTCTCTCAATCCACCCATCACCCAGTCTGTATTTGTGCTTGGCATTACCTCGACCTATGTGCCGGGCCTTGCACTTGGCTTTGCTGAACTTCATGAGGTTTGCACAGGCCCACCTCTCAAGTCTGTCCAGGTCCCTCTGGATGGCACATTCCTTCCCTCCAGCATGTCAACCGCACCACACAGCTTTATGTCATCAGCAAACTTGCTGAGGGTGCACTCAGTCACAGTATTCACATCACCAACAAAGATGTTAAACAGCACTGGTCCCAGTACCAACCTCTGAGAAACGCCATTCATCACTGGTTTCCACTTGGACATCGAGCCATTGAGTGCAACCATCTAGCCAATTCCTTATCCATCGAGTGGTCCATCCATCAAATCCATGTGTCTCCAATTTAGAGACAAGGATGTCGTGCGGGACAGTGTCAAATGCTTTGCACAAATCCAGGTAGATGATGCCAGTTGCTCTTCCCTTATCCACCAACACTGTAACCCCATCATAGAAGGCCACCGAATTTGCCAGGCATAATTTGCCCTTAGTAAAGCCATGCTGGCTGTCACCAATCATCTCCCTGTCTTCCGTGTGCCCTAGTGTACTTTCCAGGAGGATCTGCTCCATGATCTTGCTGGGCACAGAAGTGAGAGTGACTGGCCTGTAGTACCCTGGGTCTTTGTTTCTTCCCTTTTTAAAAATGGGGGTTATGTTTCCCTTTTTCCAGTCAGTGGGAACTTCACTGGTCGGCCATGACTTCTCAGATATGATGGGTAGTGGTTTAGCCACTTCATCTGCCAGTTCCCTCAGGACCCACAGATGCATCTCATCAGGTCCCGTGGACTTGTGCACCTTCAGGTTCCTTAGATGGTTTCAAACCTGATCTTCTACACTTGGTGCTTCTTCATTCTCCCAGTCCCTGCCTTTGTATTCTGCATCTTGGGCAGTGTGACTGGAGCACTTGCTGGAGAAAACTGAGGCAAAGAACTCACTGAGTACCTCAGCCTTCTCAATGTCCCAGGTAACCAGGTCTTCCATTTCCTTCCAGAGAGGGCCCAATATTTTCCCTCATCTTCCTTTTATCACCGACGTACCAATAGAAGCTTTTCTTGTTGCCCTTGATGTCCCTGAATGGATTTCATTCTGTCAGGGCTTTGGCCTTCCCAACCTGATCCCTGCGTGCTCAGAGAGTTTCTCTGTGTTCCTCCCAGTCTACCTGTCCTGGCTTCCACACTCTGTTGGCTTCCTATTTGTGTTTGAGCTTGTGCAGGATCTCCTTGTTCATCCATGCAGGACTCCTGGCGTTTTTGCCTGACTTCCTCTTTGATGGGATGCATCACTTGGATGCTTGGAGGATGTGATCCTTGAATATTAACCAGCTTTCTTGGGCCCCTCTTCTCTCCAGGGCTTTATCTCATGCTACTCTACCAAGCAGATCCCTTAAGCGGCCAAAGTCTGCTCTCCTGAGTTCCAGGGTAGTGAGCTTGCTGCATGCCCTCCTCACTGCCCTAGGGATCTTGAACTCCACTATTTCATGGTCACTGCAGCCAAGGCTGCCCTTGAGCTTCACATTCCCCACCAGCTCCTCCCTGTTGGTGAGAACAAGGTCCAGCATAACACCTCTCCTTGTTGTTGGCTCCTCTATCACTGGGAAAAGGAAGTTATCATCAACACATTCCAGGAACCTCCTGGATTGCTTATGCCCTGCTGTGTTGTCCCTCCAACAGATAACGGGTCCCCCATGAAGACCAGGGCTTGTAAACATGAGGCTGCTTATATCTGTCTATAGAGGACTTCATCCACTCAGTCTTCCTGGTCAGGTGGCCTTTAGCAGACCCCCACTATAATGTCACCTGTCCCTGCCCTCCCTTTAATCCTGACCCATAAACTCTCAGTCAGCTCCTCATCCATCCCCAAGCAGAGCTCCATGCACTCCAGCTGGTCATTGGCATAGAGGGCAACACCCCCTCCTCATCTCCTCTGCCTGTCCTTCCTACAGAGCCTGTATCCTTCCATTCCAACACTCCAGTCACAGGACCCATCCCACCACGTCTCCATGATGCCAATAAGATCACTACCCTGTCTCAAACTCCTCTTGTTTATTCATGTTTAGTTGTCACTAAACAAATGACTGTGGAAAAATCATGAACACTCCAGTTCCTTTAGGTATTTGCTGTCAAGCTGAAGTGAAAGAGATCTTGATAGCAAGAGTCATTGAACATCCAGATCGATTCCCTTCTTTGGTAAGTGCATAGGCACCTTTGTGCAAGGGAGATCTTTGTCAAGGGCAAGCAGGAGCTGAAAGATAAAATAAAACTTACAAGAAAAAATAAGTAGCAATTTTATTAAGCCCACTTTATCCTTTCAGAGATGTGGTGTCTGAGTCACAATTTATGACAATCCCTGTCATACTCATGCAACATTTAGATATCAGAACATAGGAAATACATTGAGATAAAATTGGTCATCCTTAATACAATTGGAGAAAATTATTTGATTATCAGAAGTATAAATGGCTATTAAATATGTTAGGTTATGAATATTAGGAAAATTTAAATAGCTACTACTCTTGCTTTTTTCATGCAGTTGGTGTGGCTTTAAGCTCCAGGAAATTCAGTTTTTAATACTGAATATGCATTTTTGTAGAAAGCATATTACAGCAGTGTCTGAAAACATCCATTTAAGTTGTACACAGTATTAGGAGGAGGCAAATCTTTGGACAGAAAAACAGAAATGTTTTGCTTTCTTAATTTTTTAAATGAAAATGTGCACAAAAAGCTATCTCAATATGAATAATAATAATTATATCCACCTCTTGGTGTTTGATTTTAACAGGACAATAAAAACAAAGATTCAGTGAAATAATGATAGGTGCAAAGTGATATAAACAGAGCTGTCACCAAACATCTAGCCACAGTTATACAGTGATATGCTCTAAATTAACTTTTGCAACTCAGAAAAGTCATTATGAATAAATTTCTAAAAATATAACTCAGTGATTGGAAGTCACCAAAACCAAAGTGTCATAATAAATGCCATGTATTTAGGTAGAATTTGAGAATACATAACATCATACATACGTATAGTGCATCTTTTTCTTGAATACTGCACACACCTGTATATCTCTGAAAGATTTTCACATAAAAATTAACATATGATTTCACTTGAAATCATTAGTACATTTCATAAAAGATATCCTTAGCTTAGTCTGACAGTTTGAGCTGGACACAGAAAAGTCAGAGAAGTTCTGAGACCTGCCATAAACAGGGCAGTACAAAGAAAAACTACCAGGGATGTCAACAAGTATTATCAGAGATAAGGAACAGGTTTTGAATGGGCAGACAGAATAGATTGTGGTTCTTCATCTTGAAAAAGAGACACAATAGTTTTCTTTAAATTTATGAAAGGCAAGAAGGCAAAGCAGAAAGACTTATCTAAGTTTCTTGCAACAGAGAAATTAGGGAACATCCAAATTAAAATATCAGGCAACAGTTCTAAGTTGATCAAAGGAAAGTGCTGCTTTCATCCAGTATGTAATTTAAATTGTGTGATTAGGAGATTGGTCATATACATAAGTTGAAACAATAATTAAATTAATGGAGAATATGTCTTATGTTGGGTATTAATGATTTAGATGCAATTTGTGACTCAGGTCTTTAGTACTTATTGCTGGAAACTGAAAGGTACACCAGAAGGAAGAACACTATTCATAAGCTATTCTTACTGTGTATCTGTTCTTTTACTTAAGTCTCTACTCTTGGCAGCTCTCAGAGACAGGCTAATGGGCTAAGTGGACCTTTGATCTGACCCATTATGACAATTCGTATGCTCATCTTAGGTCAGGTCTCCTTAGAGTGGTGTGTTCCAAAGAACTTGGAAGGTGCAACCATTAATTTATGTTTCATACTCTCCATTTCCAAAATAATAACCAATTCTAGCACAGTAGAAGAACAGGTATGCATACAATAGGGTAATGAATTGTTTTATAATTACATCATGTGACTTGCTGCAGGGCTCTTAAAGATGAAAAATTTTCAATTTGCTCTTACAGCAGCAAAAATCTAATTGTTTTTCAAAGTACCCACTGGCCACTGAATTAGGTTTGCATGGCAGGGTTTTGGTAGCAGGGAGACTACAGGGGTGGCTTCTGCGAGAAGCTGTTAGAAGCTGCCCTTGTGTCTGACAGAGCCAGTGCCAACTGGCTCAAAGACAGACCTGCCACTGGCCAAGGCCGAGCCCATCAGCAACAGCGGTAGCACCTCTGAGGTAACATATTTAAGAAGGTGGGGGAAAAAACTGCACAACAGCAACTGTAGCCAAAGAGAGGAATGAGAATACGTTGAGAGAGGAGGGGGAGGAGGTGCTCCAGGTGCTGGAGCAGAGATTCCCCTGCAGCCCGTGGAGGTCCACGGTGGAGCAGATCTCCACCTGCAGCCCATGGAGGACGCCACGCCAGAGCAGGTGGATGACTGAAGGAGTCTGTGACCTCGTGGGGAGCCCACACTGGAGCAGGTTTACTGGCAGGACTTGTGATCCCACAGGGGACCCACGCTGGAGCAGTCTGTTCCTGAAGGACTGCACCCTGTGGAAGGGACCGACCCACACTGGAGCAGTTCATGGAGGACTGCAGCCTGTGGGAAGGACTCGCATTGGAGAAGTTCATGGGGGACTGTCTGTCTCCTGTGGGAGGGACCCCACACTGGAGCAAGGGAAGCGTGTGAGGAGTCCTCCCCATGAGGAGGAACTGACAGCAACACCCATTCCCTGTCCCCCTGTGCTGCTGGTGGGGAGGAGGTAGAGAAATAATGAATGAAGTTGAGCCTGCGAAGAAGGGAGGGGTGGGAGGATGGTGTTTTCAGGGTTTAGTTTTATTTCTCATTATCCTACTCTGATTTCATTGATAATAAATTAAACTCCCCAAGTCAAGTCTGTTTTGCCCATGACAGTAATTGGTGAGTGATCTCCCTGTCCTTATCTCAACCCACAAGCCTTTCATTATATTTTCTCTCCACTGTCCAGCTGAGGGGAGTGATAGACCAGCTTTGGTGGCATCCAACCAGGGTCAACCCACCCCAGCCACCATTCTGGATGGCATGTAAATGTTCAGACCCAGCATTAAAAAGCTTTTAATGCAATTTGAGCTGAGTATTAGATACTTATGTTTTCATGTGGAAACTTTTGCTTCTTTAACCCTGTCTCAATTCAGTGCAAATATGCCTTGCAGTTTTATCAGAGCAAGCCATTTTCCTTCTTATAGTTTTGAAACCCTACTTTTCAAATATTTTTGCTTTAGCTGAGGACATGTGTCCTCTCAGTCAAGTGCTTACGCTCTAATTATCATCAGTCAAATTCCATCCAATCCCTTGCTAATTCAGAACATTAGAGTTTTGCAATCTCAGCCTATCAGCCTCTAATTACCAGGATGTTTGTGCTTTTTGCCTTCTGACAATTGACAGCAGTGCTTTTTGTCAGCCATTATGCTTGTTAGGAGGACCTTGGTTGCATTTCCACTGCATACACAAATGTTAAGCAAGTATAAGGACTTGGTAATCTCCAATTTTATTGATAACCTTCACATATTTGTGTGCTGGGCAGCCTGCCCATGCTGCAGCTGCTCAGTCTGCAATTCAGCCAGAGGTCTGGCAGCAAAGGATCCCTGGCCCTTGCTCTACTCCCTAGGCAAGTAGGCAAACAGGCAAGTGTATTTTGTCTTGAAAACAGTTAAATGTTGTCACTTTGTTTCCAAACCCAGACCATTATTGGACTGCCATACTTTGACAGCAAATGGAATTTGTGAGCATTTGTTCCAATGCAGGGAAATGCTGTTCTCGAGTAAGTCAGACTCCAGTTGTCACAGAAAGGGACATAAACTGGGCACTTTTCATGGGTGAGATAATAGATTTTCTTCATTAAGCGAGTTTTAACCCTCCATCTTCACCTCAGCTTGCACATCTTCTGCACACACTCATTCAGCTATGAATCCTTGACTACAATAACAATCTGTGATGCCCTGAGGGGATGTTACCACTATACTTCATATTTACCTATTTCCTTTCACCCTCTTGGAAGTTATCCAGAGTGAAAATACTTATCAACTGTCAAAGAGGAAGAAGAAGGTTTCTCAATCTGTAATTTGTTCTCCTGAAGTCACTTAAACATCTGTCTACTTTATCTTCATTCGACATCTGGTTGGGGCAGTTAGGGGCAGTGGAGATGCTTGGAAGAGAATTATAATTTTCAAGCACAGAGATTGATGAGTATTTCCTCTTCCACCATAGCTCCTAAATCCACATTTCCCCCTCCCAGGAAATTCAATTACTTCCCCCCACCAATTAAAATGCTTGGGAATGACTCTCAAAGAACAAGTCTGACTTAACCCCCATTTGTTCTGAAAAATTCCTTTATATATCAATATGGATTGAATGCATCTCACCGTTTTTGGTATCTATAACATGGATAAAACATCTAGCTTAGACATTACTTGTCATCAAGAGAGAAGAGTACTCAGTACTGAGAAAAGTACTCAGTACTGGATTTCTTTACCAGTCCCTCTGTCCTGTGTTAGTCACTGCTGTACCTCTGGGTAACATTCTTCTCACCACCTATAAGGGGTTTAGATGGCTTGGTCTGTTGTAGATCATCCACATGTTAAATGTATAAAGTTAGATGGGAAGATTTTCACCCTGTCTAAATTATTTCATTCTTTGGGGTCTGGGAAGCAAAAATAAATAATTTAAGTAAACAGTGTTACTGATGCAACATGGGAAATTCTACCTGTAGTAGACATACATATGATAACCCACAAAACATGCCTGAAATGGGGAAACTTCATTTACACTGCTAACATGCAAGTTTTCATTGTTACAATATTGAATTGTTGCACTAGGGGATTTGTTTGTTCTCTTAATGTCCCACACCTTAATGCTTTTTAATCAGTTTTATCATTTTGATGGTGCTGAAAGAGTTCATAATTTTTGCAATAAAATTCCCCAGAGTTTTCTTTCAAAAGAAAATACTTGTGCTCCATTAAGATCCTGTGCATATTATTTCAATACAGCACATCAGTGTATCCACATGTACTATAGATTACAGAAGTTCTGTTGTGTTTTGTTTACAGGCCCAGTATTAGATGTCTCAGCAATTCACTTTCATTTTCTGTTGCTTTGAATGTTTGTTTCTACCCATTTGTTTGATTTCACTTCCTCTTGAAGGAAATTCTGGCCCTATTAATGTTGGTAAGAATTTTGCAACTTCAGAAAATCCATGGTTTCATCTTAGATGACAGGTTTCATGTAGCTATATGACATCTCGGAATGGTACACATCTCCATAGGACTACTGGAGATGGCATAACTAGCATTTTCTAGCTGAAGATGTATACAGTGTTCACAGGTTAAAAGTTCATGGTGTGCATGTTTGCAAAAGTGTGTTGAGAATTATTTAAGTGTGGATAAAGAGAAATTTGGTTAAACACTTAAAAGTGAGCCATTTAGCTTCTCAAAAGCGGATTGAGAGGTGACTTGGGAACAGAGGATTAATTTCTTCACAGAAAGAAACTACTGACTATTAAAGGTCTCTTTAGTGTGAAAAAAACCCTAATAGGAGCTCATAACTGGAAGATAGTTAAATTGAATAGGAAACTGGGCCAAAATTTGCAACAGTGAGATTAGCTAGTTGCTAGGGAAAACTACAGGAAACCGCTAGAGTCTCAGTGGCCAGATGTCTTCAGATCCAGTCTGGATTCTTTTCAAGATGATATTCTTTGGCCAAACTCAATTTGTACTTCAGTGAAACACAAATCATTGGCTTCAGCACATACTGGTATGTAACATATGAAGTGATTTATGGTCCTTTTCTTGGCAGTAAACTGAATGGAAAGGATGTGGCCACACAGTCATATTATAATTGTTTCACTATTAATTTTCTCTCCATTTGATGGAATTTGTTGGAATCATATAAAGCACTAACTTTAGATTTTATAAGCTGATACCTGTACAGAGAATATTTTTCATTTCTAACCCTTGATCAAATTCCCTTTTGCTGACTCTGCAAAGAGCATTGTATGGACTAAGACTGGTTCAACATTAGGGGCCTGTGTGTTCCATATAACCTTTCTACAAACAGTTTTCATGCTATTCTTACTGCAAATGAGAATGGAGACAGAAAGGTGATGTAGGCATGTACAATACATACCCATTTTTGAGAAAATGTACCAGTAATGTATGTCTGTACTTGGTACAGAGACCATTTCTATTGGGCTACTGTGTTCAGTTGTCACCAAACTTCCCGAAAGACATGCAAAAATTAATCAGCTTCATTGAAATGACAAAGGGACAATTAAATCAATGGAGAACATGCACAACAGAGAGAAAATGTAGGCTCTTAGTCCATTCATATCATGAAGAGGAATACTTTAATCATAGTTTGCAACAGAAATTCAAAGGAGAAATTTAATAGCAGGGAGTTTTTCAGTCCAGTAGAAAAAGTTATAACAGATTACAGTCTGAGAAGTGAAGACTCACAAACAGCCGCCTGGGGTTTGGATTTTTCATTTGTTTGCTTGCTTGTGTGCTTTTGGAATGTGAGGTTTGGGGGCTGGTCTGAAGTCCACCTGACACCTTGCAAACGCTAAACCAAGCCAACTCCTCAGAGGTTCTGACATCCTCACTGTGCTGAAGGAGGCACAAAGGCACAGGAGATCTAGCTTCAATCAAGACTTTCAGGTTCCAAGTTGTACAGGTGGCTATAAGCAAGGTAGTTGATAGGGAGCCCATCTGGTTTTTATTTTAACTAATTCATGTTTTCCAGATAATTTTTTGTGGACATTTTTTCAAACAGTCTATAAATTAACATTAGAATGACTTAGGAAAGTATATAGTGTATGTCTATAATTTGAAATATTGAAATGAGATTCTCATTTCAAAAAGAACATATGTATTTCAACCACAACTACTGGAAATACTAGTAATAATAGGAAGACATAATTTAAAGCAGTTCTATGGTTATATTAGGCAGGATGTAGGACTAAATGCTCACAGTTTTCTTTTTGCCTGAAATTCTTTAAACTCATCAGTAAGCAGTCTTTTTTCTTTATTTCAGTATAGTATCATTTGATTCAAAAAACAGCTATTGTTGTAAAAATCTGATTAAATCACAAATGTAGGGTTTACTTTCTGGCTGGCTTTCTAATTGTGTAGTCCCTGTGGTTATTATCAAGGTGCACAGTTAGAAAATCAGCACAGAATTTAATTCTGAATAAGTTAATATTATAAGAGTTTTTAAAGATCTTTCATTTTCCTCTTTGTTTTGCTCTGAAATTTGATATTGCTAACAAATAATCGTGCTATTAAGTAAATTCTCATAATGGCTTTGTAACAAAGAAGGTTGCACTATTGTAGCATTGCTGACACTGCTGTTGATTCTTTACTACATGATGCAATTGTTTGTTCTTTCTTTGTTGCTGATTCAGTTTATCAAGGAGAAAAAGCTTAATTTCAGTGCCCAAGAGCCTCAAGTATTAGACTATCAATTTCTATTTGGGACTTGACATCTGAAGTGGAATACCACAAAGAGACATTGATGTCACTTTCTGTATGACTGTACTTGAATACAACAAGCTGAACCTGAGAACATTAATACTTGATAATGAAACCAGGAAATGGAACTAGAAAGATAGGCTGGGCTAAAAAATTAAATGGCTTTGAATCCCCTTAAGCAGATGACAGAAGCTACATGTCCCTTAAAGGTTGCTTTAATACAGAAATGGTCACAGAGTTCTTACAAAATATAGAGAAATCTTAGATGGGAATTGGCCTTCTGTAAAGGTATCACCCTGGAGATAAAGATGTCATGGTCAGTGCAGCAGAAACTTTGAAATTTGCCCTTAATTGCAACCTCCCTTGCCAAGAGAAAACTTCAGGGAAAGGCCTTTTGGAAAGGTGTGCTTAGAATAAGAATATATCATAGCAGTCATACACAAATGTATTCTTCTGTGAGTTAAGCAAAAGTAGCAAAGACAGTAATGCAGATCCTATTTCACTGTTGAACTACCTGGCAAAATGTTATATCTTCAGATTGTGCTTAATGGTAATAGTTTTCTATTTATCCTCTCTTTTAACCTCTAATAAACACTATTTCTAATCATATATTGTCCTTTCTTAACATCTGATACTGATTTTGCACTCTAGTAACTCAGAAACATGCTAGAAACTTTATAGTACAGATAAATAGTACAAGATGCCTGTTACAGACCCAGATGCTCAAGTTTATTGTCAGATCTCAAACATGAAGCAGTAACACCTCAACAAAGGAGTGAGAGTTTGTTGATTGTTACAAGTTATTGCATGAAGGTTCAATGTATTTTGTAACTGCACTGGGAGAGGTGAATAATGGTGATGAATTAGTTTGCAAGATGGTTAGGTACATTATGGTGTGTTACTAAATACTTTTATACAAGAATTTCTTTACCTGGCATGAGCATGCTCACAGCTTTTAGAAGGATGTGTCCTTCAATATTTTAAACATATTTGATATTATTTAAGTTCCACTCATTACTTAAGTGAAGGGAAAAGACGACTAATGAATGTCATCAGTACCTTTGGGACAAAACAATGAGTTTACACATAATAACATATACTATATAAAGGTATTATTTGAACTCTTTCTTTTTTAGACAGCAATAACTCTGCAATCATCTTCCACAGACAGTCATGGTAGTTTGACCTGGCTGCAGACCACAGGAGATTCAGAACTCGATCTGTATCCAAACTGGTGTATCATATTCTATCTTCTGTAATTATCTACGTGCAAATTTTATGACAGAATATAGCAGTTTGTTTAGAGAATACTTCACAGATTTATGAGCTTTGACTCATTCTGCACTTCACTGTGTAAATCCCTTAGATGTTGAGCATGGGTAGAGCATAGACATAAATGAATTATAATCTTTCATTTGTGGAGCTCAGCATTTCATCTCTGTCATACCACTGCTATGAAGTAGACATGGTTATTAATCTTCAAATAATTTATCAGATGTGTGTTTCACACTAAAATATATTTAACTGCTGTATAATCACATTGTGGGTTATTATTGCACCAATAGGAGATGTTTTATTTCAGCTCTGTTAACAGTTCCTGTAAAACCAGACATCCCAATTTCTCTCTTTTTTAAGTACATGATTTGTAGAAGATTAAGGGCCCAGTCCAACTTTTCTGAAAGATAATGACAGTCTTTCAGTCACGGTGTCTCATTGGTTGCCTAATGTGAGGAATAAATTTTTCTACTTCAGGCATTATTTGCACAAGTTTTTATTTATATATATATATATATGCCGTTCATTATAGTATTTCATGGACTTAAAATAAAATAAATTAAATAAAGCAACAATAGATATAATATAAATAGCCAGAGGATTAAATAGTATAAAAATAAGTTAAAACCCTTACAAATAAGTGTACAGCATACAGAAACTTCTTATTTAATGAGCACATTTGTGGCATAGGTTTAATGTTTAATTCTGTTTATAAATGGTAGCATCTAATTTCACTTCTATTTTAGAACTTTTTTGCTGCTATTGGAATTTCACAAGTTTGAATATTGATTCTTTATAAATATATATAGCTGTAGTGTCTTTTTATTTTTTTGTATTTTTTACTTGTTGTATTTTATTTAAAAAATATTTAGGAGACCATATAATCTTTATTTTCCTCTTACAGTGTAATTCAAAATGAGATAAAGGTATTTAATCTTGGCAGATGGAGAAATAATCACTATTTTTCTTGACTGGAATATCAATAATAACATATTAAAAGTGTGGAAGAGTGTTGCTTTTTTTTTTTTTTTTTGTAAGAAGAGGAAGAAGAAGGAAAATGAAAAAAGGGAAAAGGAGAAAATGAAAAAAGGGAAAAGGAGAAAATGAAAAAAGGGAAAAGGAAAAAAAGGAAAAGGGAAAAGGGAAAGGGGAGGGAAGGGGAAGGGGAAGGGGAAGGGGAAGGGGAAGGGGAAGGGGAAGGGGAAGGGGAAGGGGAAGGGGAAGGGAAGGGAAGGGAAGGGAAGGGAAGGGAAGGGAAGGGAAGGGAAGGGAAGGGAAGGGAAGGGAAGGGAAGGGAAGGGAAGGGAAGGGAAGGGAAGGGAAGGGAAGGGAAGGGAAGGGAAGGGAAGGGAAGGGAAGGGAAGGGAAGGGAAGGGAAGGGAAGGGAAGGAAGGGAAGGGAAGGGAAGGGAAGGGAAGGGAAGGGAAGGGAAGGGAAGGGAAGGGAGGAGGGGAGGGGAGGGGAGGGGAGGGGAGGGGAGGGGAGGGGAAGGGAAGGGAAGGGAAGGGAAGGGAAGGGAAGGGAAGGGAAGGGAAGGGAAGGGAAGGGAAGGGAAGGGAAGGGAAGGGAAGGGAAGGGAAGGGAAGGGAAGGGAAGGGAAGGGAAGGGAAGGGAAGGGAAGGGAAGGGAAGGGAAGGGAAGGGAAGGGAAGAGAAGAGAAGAGAAGAGAAGAGAAGAGAAGAGAAGAGAAGAGAAGAGAAGAGAAGAGAAGAGAAGAGAAGAGAAGAGAAAGAGAAGAGAAGAGAAGAGAAGAGAAGAGAAGAGAAGAGAAGAGAAGAGAAGAGAAGAGAAGAGAAGAGAAGAGAAGAGAAGAGAAGAGAAGAGAAGAGAAGAGAGAAGATACTTTGACAAGAAATGTTTAGAATGAGGACAATTTAATCCTGTTTAGAATGAAGACAAAATTTTCTAAAAGTCTCAAAGTTTCAATCCTAGTCACAGAATACATAGAAAGTTTTCTAAAAGGCTGAAAACATTTTAATGAAACATGAGACCATTTTCAGTTATTTCTAGACAAAATCTATACAAAAATTTTTAAGATTTATCTGGAGCTTAAAAGAGAATAATTCCACTCTGGCTGAGTTAATAATATAGTGAGAAGATACGTAGTTGCTTCTTCCTATGCCTATGCAGAAGGTTTAAAGTTTCCATTGCTGTTGCTAAGTTATTAGACTCTGGGCTAAGGAAAGGCAAAGAGGGGTAACATGGAATCTCACCCCTTTGGTACCTCCATCCCTGAGAAGCACATGAAATGCAAAGATTGTGGTACAGAACAAAATGCAGAAAAGACAGCCAGAAAGCCATGGCAGTCATCTGGGAGCAGCAAGCCACAGATTCTTGCTTATGATGGCTCAAAAGGGAGATAAAAGGGCCTAGTGTTTTTAATTCATACAGTAATATTTGGGGAAAATGGATCTTTTGTCAACCCTAGGATAATCATGGCCTTGTGGTACAAATATCCTATCTTATTTTAACATGGGAAAACAAAACCCAGTAAAAACATTCCTTAAAGCCATGCTCTATTAGAAGACAAACTACAGTGAGGTAACTGAAATACAGAAAGCTCAATTCTAATGAATAAGTTTGAAATAAAATGTTCATGAAACCTGCCTCCTCTTTAAATCTTTCTTACAGCCACGCTTTCTCATCACCAATGTTCACTGTCTGCTTGGACAGCAAAACCTTTCACACCATCTTCTCTGAGGCCCTAGGGAGACCTCCCTCTTGTGTCACCGCAGACTCCTAGGGGATCTTGTGCTGCAGGCTATCTGTGTGCCATCCCAGTGAGGACTCCCAAAGTTCTCATAGTTGCCTTCAGGAAAGGAACAATCCCTTGTGCATTTTAGTGTCTTCTTCCTAACCCCTATCAAAGAAAACAGGTAGCTTCCTCCTCCTGGCTGATGGTTCTTTTAGAAAACACTATGCATAGCACATGTGCAGTAAGCAGTCAACAAACTAATATAACAGATCTCATCCACCTCATTTGCAAGTCCCACGTGACTGGAAACATTTCCAGGATTTGAAATGCAGAGAACAGTTTTGGCCTATGATAAAGTTTCTTTATGCTTCTGAAATGAAAACTTGGAAATCTATATTGTGTCAGCTGGGTCATTGCAAAGAGGAACTTACGAAATTCCAAGAATGTGTGGTCTGATCACACTGTCCAGGAGAGCTAATCTGCCCCAGCACAGAATAAATTAAGCAGTCCACAGCATATTCTTGGTTTGTTATGCATGCTCATTGACTCCTTCAACTGAAATTGAACCAACCCCTCCCCATTCTATTTTGGTTTCTGTTTTCAAGTGGCACCTAGAATTAAGGCCATGGTTATCTTGGCTGAGTTTAAATTTATTGTAACTGAGAATAAAAAGATTCACAACTCTTACTCCTACAATGAAGCTCTGCAGTTCTATCATGTAAAAAGGCAAAATGTGAAATCATATTCTGTTAAAGATAATGGAAGTTTTTCCATTTGCACCACAACAGCCAGAATGTCACCCAACAATGAGTGTGGAAAGCAGAAGAGTCACACAAACATTCATGTGTTGGACCACATCACAGAGGAGTATCATAGGGGTCTTTTTTCCCTGTAAGATTTACATGGGCCACCTCTCCTTTCAGCTGTAATTGAAATGCTTTTGTGGCAGCAGCTGCAGCAATTAGTGAGGTGGAGGAGTAATGCTGTAGAAAAGTATTTAATAAATTTCAAGTGTTTGCTGATGGCTTTGCTCTCCACAGAATGGCCTGTTTATTCTCAGGAAAAGGATTCTGAATCATAGGGTTGTAAACATTCCTTTCAATTTTTTAACAGCCTTCCAGGCTCTTCGTTGCAATTCAGAGCATGAACATCAATAGGAAAGCATGGCTTGGAAGCCCCTCAGATAGATTAATTGGATAGGCGTTTGATCACTGATGGCAACCACACTGACTTACGATAGTGATCTTTCCCTACCTGCGATGATAGCAGACAGCAGGATTTTTCAGAACAGTTTATATTTCTTCATCAACAAGAAGGGTGATATATGTATCCAGTTTACTTATTTATATTTAAATGTAGACATTTTGAGTGGCTTTTTCTATGTTATGTCAAGAGGGTTGCAAATGGAGTATTAGCAGCATGTGGCAATTGTTTTTGATGTAAAAACTGTAAATCAGTCATTTTTACCTATATTCACCATAGAGCAACCAGCATAATTTTTTCCTCTTTGCATTCATCTGCCTGTGTATTTCCCTATCGCCTAACTTTCTGTCAAATCTCTAATATGTTCTGTGCTTTCAACCATGCTTAAGTTGAATGCTTCTTCACACTTTACCACTTATTTGCTTTCCACTCTGAGGTTTATTTACATTTTCACCTCATGCATTCAGTAATACATTTCCCCCAATGGAATCAGAGAGCTTAGATTAATTATGTTTGTTGGCCATGCATCTGACAAATGAACTCTAATTAGCAGATCTATTTACTCATAAACATAGTTTCCAGGTGGATCATAATTCACATGACCAGCAGTGCATATCAGTATGTCTCATAAGTGTTTTACCTTTATACTCAATATCAGAATAGTGACACTTAAGAACAAATCACTCTTCCACTTCATCCCTGTATCATGTTTTACAAACCACTATCTGTTAACACTGATTACAGCATTACTGAAGTTTAGGAGCAAACCCAGGCTAGAGTTCCTGTCTCCCTGTCCCCCTTTTCTGGATTTGGTACACTAACATTCAAGAATTGCCATAAAAATAAGAATCTTAAACCTTATTGTATCCTTCATATAATTTTATTTTAAGTAGCATGATGAACAGTGTTGCTTAATGGGTTTTGGATAATTAGTCAGTATATTCTAGGCAGAATAATAAGATTGAGAATAGTCAGATTCATGTGTAACAATCAGTAATAGTTAATGCATGATGAATTGTACAACACTTATGGGTGCTATTTTCTCCAAGCATAGATTTGTCTGTTACGGGGTTCGGTTCTCTAGGAAAATCCAGGAGCTTTAGGTGTGACAGAAATTAAGACATCACTCCTTTAATGGAAATACTACTTATTCAGAACTGTGTTTATTGCGTTATGTAACTCAGAAAATTAAATAAATAAATATAAATAAACTCAATAAATAAATGTAAACTCATTAAAATCCTATTTTCCTAAATATTGTGGTACGTGTTAAGTATCAGACATTTTTCTAGCCTATCACTGTGTAGGTACTTCCTAGTAAAGACTTTTCACAAACACCAGCCCAAGCTGATTTCATAGCAGTGTCTCAGATGCAAAAGTCATGACATTGACATCCTTTCTCTAGTCTTGTATTACATCTGCTCTTATCTTACAGTATATGAATGAGAAAGAAATACTTAACAAAGTAATAAATAATATTTATCTTTGGAATTCATAAGAAAATCATATTGAGATTTGTCTCTGCTCTATCTCTGCCACAGGTTTGAAGCCACTCTGTGATTCCTTTCTTTTCCATAGGTCACTTGATCACTGTAGCACAGGCACAGGTCACTGCAGTCAGTGTGTGCAGCTGCTGAACCATGGAAACCCTCATCCAAGTCTGTGACTTGCAGCCCTGAAAGCACTCTTTTCATGCAAGCTGAATCTTCAAATGTCCTCTTAGGTTCCCAGCTCAGTGAAAGCTTTTGGGAATAGGCAGCTGTTGAATACAGCAGATGCCTGAGTAGAGGCAAGACATTCTTCTCCCAGTTCTCTGACTTGAACTAGAACAGGCTTTTTGAAAATAACAGTTCTAGCCAGATGTTCAGTAATTTACCTTTTAATTTCATTGACATGTCTACTCTGGAGAGAGCAATATATATTGACATTTTGCATCCAGTTACTTCCTTATTAATGGCAAGGCCAGTTGGCAGATATTATTCCCCTAAGAAATTCTAACCAAATACTGCAAAACTTATTCATGAACGTTTATTTGAACTAAAAAAAAAAAAAAAAATGGCTGTGTCTGCAGCCCCACTGGATTCACTTCCTGCAAATATTCTAGCAAAGAATTTTTAAAGGAGGCATGTTCACTGAAGGGCCCAGCTGAGCAGCTCATGCATATTCAAGAAAATATTTAAGCATATGCTTAACTTTGAACTTCAAATTGTACTGAGTCTCAGAAGGATTCAAGCATGTGCTTAAAATTCTGCTTGTGATTACTTACGTCAAGAAATTTACCATACTGTGTCCTGAGGTAAAACCATATGCAGTGACAGCTATCCAAGATCAGCTGATGCATGGTAACTTGATCAGATCACTTGTGGTCTTGATAAAATCTTTGCATTAGTGTAAATTTGTCTCTTGAGGCTTTTTAGAGTAACTATTGCTTAAAAACTTGACATCAAACTCTTAACGTGCTTTACATTAATCCACTTCTAAAGTATGTGGTTATTCCTCACAAATGAGGGATAAGAACATCTCAGAGTTTTATGAGTAGAAGAGCAACTGAAGCATAGCTATGTCAAACTATATTCCAAAGCAGAAAAGTTCTTGGATCTAGATTTTTTTCCATCTAGCTCCATTGGTAGACAATGGAGCCTAGGTGGCATAGTCATCTGGGGATTGCTATTTCTTTCCTTTGGCTAGAAACAGAAAATATGAAGAATATGTTCTTAATTTAGTTGAAATAGGATGAATCTGAGCCTTAATCATATAACACGGATTAAGAAGGTTATTTGTTTAGGGACTATACTATGACATCTTTTTGTTCTTATTGTCTTTAAAATGTATATATTCCTTGACCTTTAGCAACCACTTAAAATCCCAACAAAAGTTCTTGACACTTGCAAATGGAGCTCATCTCTGCAGGCGTAGGTAAATGTTTTGTTTCCTACAAAACAGTATATGCTTCATAACAGGCAATTTAATTTTTTTTTATAGTGACCATCAAACTTGATTTTTCATTCAGCATAAGTCACCTAAAACATTATCCAATTATCCAATTTTTCTGTCTCTGATGATGTTTTGATGAACTCTGCTATTCCCCATTTTTTATTATGTTTATGTTATCTACCCTAATATACTGTTCTATCTTGACTTTGATAGTTTGCTGCAATATGAGGATGTCACCACTGGTTTACGACTTTAAAATTTGCTAGACAACTTAATTCATCTTCAGATGTTATAATAAACACTTGATAATGATCTTTCCTTAATTGCTCAATTTATAGTTCCACTCCCTCTCTTGAATTTCCTTATTGTGATAATCTGTTTTCCTTCAATGGACTTTACAGAAAGCAGAGGAGAGAACATTTCTTCCTTACAGACTAGAGCTTTGATGAATTATTGCTTTTCTATGCACCTATTTGGGGGGTACAGGTTGGGATGAGGTTTTATTCATATATGAGCATTTCTTAAATGAATGCAGGCAACAGCTGTCAAAAAAATGCCACACAAAATGGATCACTCGGGTCAGTTAGAATCTCCAAGCATTCCAGTGATAATGATAATAATGTTTTAAAAGTCATTCATGTACATCATCATTGTTGTTGCTACTACAAAAAATAAATTACTAGTCAATAAAATTGTATTGTTTTCAAGATCTAATTTAAATATGTTTCAGTGTTCTGCAGAAAAGACGGAAAAAGAACCTCATGCAAAACCTGAAGTTTAGAAATCCATTCTTCCTGCTTAAAAATACAGGTTGCAATAACGAAGTCAAAGGAAACCTGAAAATCTAGCTGTTCATTAAAGTGATTTCTTTAGCTGCATGAACTAATGGCAAGTCCTTTAGCAGTTTCATTTAGTGGTGTTTGCACTGCTTTCTCCCATAGTCATTTGAAAATAGGAAATGTTAGATCATGTTGACAAGTTGTCGATTAAAGTTAAATGTTGCTAGCAAATGCCATTGAGTGCCCTAATTAAAACTACCACAGCTCTTTTAAAAGTTAACGGTATCTGTACTTAGGAGTATATGTTAATATCCCTTAGTACAGAAAGAAATAAAAGAAAGTGTAAAACTGCTTTAAAGACTCACTCTCATGACACATGTATGCATGAAATTCCACAGAATGAAAACACAACTAATTTGAAACTCTAATAAGTAATTTGGCATATATAAAGAATATTTTACCATGAATTGTATTCCCTTCCTTTAAACTGGTATGGACAATATGGCTTACAAGTGATCTGTTTGTGCCCTGTGTTGCACATACAGCCAAGCAAATGTGGAAAGTGAGTCACTGTCTCAGGCTTGGGAAATAGTGTGCTGTGCAAGAGGTCCACAGACTTCAGTGATTCTGCTTAACATGGTCCCAAATGAGTGTCACCACATTTTTATTGGAACAATCTGTAAGGTTTTAGAGCAGAGACATGACTTAGTGAAGAGATAGTAATTTTCCTTTCCCTACATCAACCCAAACTCAGTGGTAGTCTTTGTTCTGCATAAAGAGAGGAAAATGAATGTTTAGATCGCTACAAGTCCTCTCTTTAATAAGACACATTAAGCCCAAATCTTAGGTGTATAGAGACTAAAATCTATGCATCATGACAGCACTGACATACTTTCTTTCTGAAGACAAATAGTTGTTTTTTTCCTTACAAAAGCAAAAGTTTCCAAATAATTTGGGAAATCTGAGTCCATCAAGCACAGTTGCTAGTGGCCTTTCAGAGCAGCTTGGTAATTTTTAGACACATTTTTAGGCTGTCCTACCAGTTACTTCACTCTAGAGTTGATTTATGACATGCTTGAAATACTCATGCTGTTTCTGCAATCCAAAGAAAAAAATACATAGGGGATCTGCCAGGGGAAAGATGCATTGGAAATGATTGTAAATTAAATTAGATTACCTTCATATAGTGAAATATTTGTGAGGTTGATTGTATACGGGAAGTATGAGCCTCAGTTTACTGGTGTATTAAGGTATAATTACCTTTGAAGTACTTGATTAGTCATTTTTGTTATTTAAATGTTTACTTATATGTTATCATGAGATTCTTGAAATACAACATTCCACATACACTAGCAAGAGATGTAAGACAAAACATCAAATATGGTAAGACTTCACTGATGCAATATACTGAGGAAGGTGACAACAGCCTTCCATATCCATAGTACAGATAGCACCTAAAAAAGAAAAAAAAAAGGGGATGTATAACTTCCAGGTCTTGCTCAATTGATAAATCTTTATGAGCAGAAGTTCCTGTCTTACACTGACACGCACCCCAGGCTCCGAGCTCACATCTCTACCAGCAACATTAAATTCCTGTTGGAAAGAAAAACAGATTTTCCATGCTTTCCTGGAAAGATTTCTGACCTCTGTCCTAAGGTACTTGCAAAACAGTACTGCACCCAGATTATGTAATTCAACTCTTATTTGGGACAACATTTAGGCATATCTTTAAATTCAGTTTTGGTATATGGAACAAGCTTTAGGCAATTTTCCTGAGACAGTGTCTACGTGGGAGAGTTGTCTTGTGTGGAAAACAGAAGGGGAAAAGGACTGGAGAGGTTGTGCACGTTTCTTGCATGTACTTGAAGAATAAACACCTACCTTTTCATTCAGGTTTACTCCCAGCTTGGTTTCATGTTGTTTTTATTTTGATAATTAGTTGTTGGCTTCAGTCAATGATATGTATTGCCTTCTCTTTGTGCAATTGGTATAATTACATAATTAGTGTAAATAGATGCAATCATCATTAGAATGTTTTGGATTCCATGAAACTTTATGGAAATCATGTAACATACACTCAGTGATAGCTAAAACATTGCAGTGTGATAGTTTCAACCTCTTTTCTTAAAATTACATTGTGGTTTTTCCACAGCATATCTCAAAACTGTCTGTATTGCAGGTTGAAGTATGAGAGCAAACTAAGTGCACTTCTTGTGAAATAATATCCAGCAACTTCTAGAAGCTTGAAATGAGAAGACTTCTCTCAACTGCCTCTAAAACATAGACATAAATTCTTACTCAGAAATATGCAGAGACATACTAAAAATCAAATTCGGCAAATACCTTTTTAATTTTTCACAAGTGCCAACTTAGCATTGTATTAACATCTGTCTATTAATGAAACAGAAGGATGGATGGATGGATGGATGGATGGATGGATGGATGGATGGATGGATGGAGAGATAGACAGACAGACAACAGATAGATGTGTAAAAGCATAGGACATTGGAAAATAGGACTGAAAGTCATCATTTGCTTAATGGAAATTCTGCAACTGTGAATAGGAGTTTCATTCAAAATAATCCCCCTATACCTACTCAAGAAATTTTGAATACTGCTGGTTGCATGAAAAATAGAAATCCACAGCTATTTAGTGCTACAACAGGAGAGCTGGAGAAATTGAGAGTATCACAACATCCTGATTTCCTAGGAATTCTGCCTGGTAGCAAAGAGTTTCATAAGCTGCTCTGCTGAGGACATCAGCTGAACCTCAGAGACAAGCAGCTCTTTACTCATCTACAGACATCTCTAAAGAACTCTTTTTCATTATATTTTCAAGAACCAGCCTGAGGACCTTAGAGTAAAAAAATCTACAAATCCATAGAAGGGTCAAGAGTTTTATTTGCCATCTCACTAGTCAGCTTTGCTGTGTAGTTGTGTGATAAAGACTGAAGTGATAGCAACACTTAAGGCCATTATTAATGGACTAGATTATATGAGGAAATGATATAGTTGTGAAAAGCTGTGAATACTCTGAGGAGTTTGTTTAGATTCTTGGTTTCTCATAATTCTGATATTTTACTGTCTGTTAGGATCAGATTTTCCAAGGAATTATGCATCCTCTCATCTAAAAGGGAGCTGAAATCTGAAATTCTTCTCCAGATTGTGACTGCTGAACATTAGTATGTGGTTTACAGGATGTTGCACTGTATCTATTAGATGGTGATTTCTGTAGCTCTATTCATAGTGAATGTCACTTCCTCATAAGCAGCATCCAATGACACATTCTGTGTCACACTAATACATGCAATAAATTCCATTCATACAAGGAAGTTGCTACCTAGCATGCATAAGCATTATAATGTTCACTTTACCTAGTAATTCTCATCTATAAGAATATAGAAAAGGATGAAAAACATTAATTTATTGCTATTTCTGAATTTCTATTTCTAAACCTTGGAACTCTGAAACAGAGAAAAGATCTATAAATCCGTGGGAGTTTGTCTCATTAACTATTTTAGGTATTAAATAGCTGAGTAAAAATGTAACTCCTTTTCCATTTATATTTTCATTTCCTTTTAAATATTTCTGAGATTGTCTTTCTTCTGATTATATATGATTTTTATATCAGACGTATCAGAGTCTCATTTCAAGAATAGCATAATTAAGAGTAAAGTTCTAACACAGGTTGCAAGATAGATTAGATACTGTGGGGAGAGAAAGAAGAACATACCTCCTGTAGAGTGCTTCTTGTAAGGCTTCTCCTCCATTGGTACGGGTGGTTCCTGCTATAGTGATTCCTATAACATGCAACTCAAATCATGGGTTACAACAATTTAAAGGTATTTCCATTACAGTCTCCACCCCTGGTCCTGTTGGACCAGAGCATGGGGTTTAACACTGCAGTCATCTTCCCCCCTCGGCCCTGCTCCAGCTTGGACTTATCCACAGACTGCAGTCCCTTAGGGACATGCCTGCTCCAACTGGAACCTTATCTATGAGTCACAGTCTTTCCAAGGATATACCTGCTGTGGCATAGAGTTATCCACATCCACAGTCACTTTGAGGTGCATCTGTTCCAGCATGGTCTTATCCATGGATCAGAATGCCTTCAGAAATATACCTGCGCCAGTGTGGCCTTACCTACAGCCACAGTCCCTTCAGAAGTAAACCTGCTCCAACATGGCCTTAGCCATGGCTGCAGTCCCTCCAAGGGTGTACCTGCTCTGTTGTGGGCTTATCCATGGCCACATGCTTGGAGGTGCTCCACCATGACCTCATGCACAGCCACTGATGCTTTGTGTACCTTTGTGCTTTGAGGTGTACCTTCTCCAGCATAGACTTACCCTTGGGCCACAATCCCTTCAGAGCTATACCTGCTGCAGCACAGGCATAACCATGGCCACTGATGCTTTGAGATGTACCTGCTCTGGTGCGGACATATTCATAGTCACAGATGCTTCAGGGCATCCTGCTCCCATGTGGACTCATCCACAGCTCACAGTCCCTCTGACTTGAGTTCACACTGGAGTTCCAACCTGTCCAGTACATCAGCACAGAAACAGCAGTGATGCCCTGGCCATCTGCCAGCCCAGGCGCATCACCATTGCTGTTATCAAAATGTTCCCAGGCACAGCAGAGTAAGATGATAAGCAGTACATCAGTACAACAAGCCACGAAAGCAAAAAGCAGCCACTAACGAGCACTAGACTCTAGTGTACAGTAAGGCAAGCAAGCCCCACGGCAAGCACAGGAGCCTGCCAATTAATAGCTAAATAGCAATAATAGCTTTAAATTCCATCTAGCACATTCCAATCAAAACTGTCATTATCTCAAACCCTTTGAGCCCACATGGGCATCAAAAAGGACTGTAGTGGTTTAACCCCAGCCAGCAATTAAGCCCCACAGAGCCACTCGCTCACTTCCACCCCCACCAGTGGGATGGGGAAGAGAATCAGGAAAAAAAAAAGTAAAATTTGTGTGTTCTGATAAAGACAGTTTTGTAGGACAGAAAAAGAAGAAAATAATAATAAACAACAACAACAATAATTATTAATAGTAATAACAGTAAAAGAATTCAAATTAGAACAAAAGAAGTGAGGAACAATGCAGTTGCTCACCATTCACCAACCGATACCCAGTCAGTTCCTGAGCAGCAGTCCCCGGCAAGCTTTTCCCTCCATTTATATACTGGGCATGTTGTCATATGGTATGGAATATTCCTTTTGCCAGTTTGGGTCAGCTGTCCTGGCTGTGTCCCCTCCCAACTTCTTGTGCCCCTCCAACCTTCTCACTGGCAGGGCATAAGAAGCTGAAAAGTCCTTGACTTAGTTTAAACACTACTTAGCAACAGTGTAAAACATCAGTGTGTTATCAACATTATTCTCATCCTAAATCCAAAACAGAGCACTATACCAGCTACTAGGAAAAAAATTAACTCTATCCCAGCCAAAACCAGGACAAACACACACACACACACACAACCCTGGAGATAAAAAATGCCAGTGTTTTTTACTCTTTCTGTGTGTTTTACATTTAAAAACTGGGATTAATTTAAAAATTATGTTGGAATGCTGTGTAATGCTAGCTAGGGTTCTCACTTTTGCCGAGAGGTTCAGCCATGCTTCCTGCTATTCTCTTAGTTCTGCTGAAAGACTGGGAAAGGTAGCAAATCTTATGAAGAGAATAATGCTGGCACACTCAGGTTCATTTATGGCTTGAATAGTCCAATTTTTGATATTTAGCTCTACTTTATTAGGTAATTTCAATGCATTTGCTAATAAGTAGATAATAAAGGGAATACACTGTAGACATCTGTAATCACACTAAGCATGTGAACAAGCAGGGTTGCATTTTACATCTCATATCATATTTTAAACTAACTCTAAGGAGAGGTGCTTTATGGTCACCCTCTGTTCTCACGTAACAGGTGTATAACTCCCACTTATTTCTAAGTTAAGCTACAGAGAAAAGTAAACGATAATTTTCAATGGCAGAGGACAGTACATTAAAAATTCAGGTCTCTCTTCTTCATGTAGCTCTTAAGGAAATAACCTGATCACTGCTTATTATTTCTTGAATTTGTTCATTTTAGCTTTTATTTGCTGCAGACACCACCCAGCCTGGTTGCCCAGCCTTCTGCTGGGCTGCAGTTTCCTTCTTTGCCCTCTAAGGACCAGGAATGACACATAGACTCCTTCAGCCTTCCAAGCACTGTCAGGATCTCTCCAATCACCATCTGAGCAGGGAGAAAGGGGACCATAGCTCACCTCTGTCTTTGGACGTTCCTTAAATACTGAAACCCAAAGTACAGGAAATAGCATCTTGTTTATTCATGTCTGCTGTGATGCCGATAAACCAACTGGCTACAACTGCATTGAAATAGATAACAATAGGTAACATACATACTTATTTGTGTGCTTTAACTTTCAAATGATTCGTATCTATTAAAATTTTACTCAGAATCAGTCTAAGCTAAGTATTCTTATTATAGTTCAGCCTCTCCCTCCCACCCTTTCCCTTACCATGTGTAGTTGAGGCCTGATCCTGCTCTGGGGTTCTATATGAGTGCACGGTGAGTCCTTTTGTGTCTGTCTGTCCTCGATTAATCATCACTGTGTTCTTGTGCTCAGGAGGCAGTAATTGTCCGAAAACAACTTGCAGGTGCAGGTCTGGTTTTCTTTCTTCTCTGTTCTGCAGTGCAAGGCTCTACAAACAAGATTTCTAAAGGCACTATGACATCTATCTCCCACAGATTTTGATGAGAGTAAAATGTCTAAATACCTTGAAAAATCTTGTTATAAATGACAGCAAAATCCAATTTTCCAAAGTGACTTAAGCAGACTTAGGAGCCTCAGAACTCAGACACACAATTAGGTTACTACTGCTTAACATGTTACCATTCATCAGCTTAGCTTGAACTTCAATCATTTCAGGCTAGGCTAAACAAAATTATGTTATATTTGCCACTGGCTAAAACCGAGTGCACAAACATTTAAAATTGCTCAGCTAATTCAGTATATCTTGTTAAATCGTGGTAATATGACAATGTTCCTGGATGATTTTTCTATTTGAAAATCAATAGGATTTGGAACTTTGATAGAATAATGAGTTTCTGTGACATTACATTTTGTGCTGTGTCAGCTTTTTATCATTGACAGTCCCTGTCTTTGCTCCAACCCTTTGGCACAAGGTGGCAGAGTATCCCCTTCACTATGTTATGGCATATGTTCATATGAGGCAACTGTGTTCACACCGAGAGTTACAGAACCTGTAGCTGATCTCAAAATGTATTATGTGTTATAAACTTAAAGTTCATAATTATTTTGTGCAAGTACATCTTGGATATCTAAAGCTATTTCTATCCTGAATAGCAACTTATGTATATATAAGCCAGCTTTACATGAACTGCAGTGATAACAATGAAACTGTGGCAATATAATATTCGCAGTGAGATAACTGCATGAATATTTACCCAGCTTGTCAAACAGATAAATTTCATTTTGTAGTAGGTACAGTAAAAGTACTTTCCAGTAAAAGTTGATGTAAGAACTCAAAAATGACCACACCAAAGATGTAGTCTGGCATCTTACTTCTACCCTTGACTTGGATCAGTGTCTGTGAAAAAGTATCAGAGCAGGGTCAACATGCTGTGGTATCTCCCGTGGGATAACCTCAAAAATAGCGGCAATATGAGTCTCAGAGACTTCTAGTTCCAGTAGCTGTATCTTTGTTTTTAATAGTCTTTGTAACATATTTCTTACTTGAATTCACTTGGTCACTTTTTGATCCAGTGTCACCTTCTGCATGCACGTCATCATTCAGCAATGAATTTATCAGCATTCTGTCTGGAAAAAATAAATCTGATTTTGTTTATTTCGACCTGTCTAGAAATTATATTTGATATTCTCCAACTCTTTAACAGTCTGGACATAACTGTCTTTCCTCAAGGTCACAGAGAAAAGCTGTGGTAGAGAAGAGGTCTGAATCTGTTTTCCTGATTTCTGTCTTGTGACATAGCCACAGAACCAGCCTTCTCTGGTATATATCAATTTAAACTATTTGGAATTCAGATGAGTTTGCCTTACTGAATTCCTAATTTGAATCAAGCTGGCTGGCAGTGAATACTTCTTTGCTACCGCAGTATAGATAAGATATAATATTATGAAGGAAACATTGCAGTGAAGGCACTTAAATGTTCCAGAACACCTCTCATACATCAGGAGCCCAGGTGTTCCTGTTCAGCTTGTATATATGCTTTATGCATATTTTTTTATTTTGTGCTATCTCACAGTAAACACTTTAAGTATGTGGGCTTTATTTCCAGACTAAGTGGGTGCTATTTCTCCAGAGAATAACCTTGTCCTATTGATTACCAGCAATATCTTTCAGCTATGCTGCAAAATCTCTCGAGAATTATTATCATATGTTTAGTTGTCATAGGGAAATATGAGGATTATTACATTCCTGTGTTGTGTGCCAGCATTCATCTAAATCTAACTTAGTTCCCTTAAGTGAAGAAAACAGCTCTTCTTTTGCTTTGTTTTTTAGAACTTCTGACAATTCTTAAACCTTTTATGTTATGGATAAAGGTAATAAGTAGTTGTTTTCTCCTGTCTGACATTTGCCCCCTTAGATATAATTTACAAGTTTGTTTCATTTCTGGTTCCTGGCACATTCTTATCTAGCTGACTGTTATCTGCAACTGTAGCATCATTTCAAGGAGCCAGCAGCTCCTTTCCCAGGTCAGGATTTGGCCATTAAACTTTATTCAAGTAACAACTGGATTTTTCAAGATGACTATTCCAACTCACTTATGTCTCTTTATGTCTGTAGATTTGTTCTTTATTGATAGGCTGAGGTGACCTGTAAATTCAGTAATGCATATAACATGTTAGGAGGAAAACTGTTCATCTGTATGTGTCATCTTTTCGTAAATCAGACCCTAATTGCCTGCTGTCCCAGTGCCTTTTTATTATCCTTGGGTTTTTATCAGCTGAAATAATTCTCATTGGTGGACCATTTCTCTTGTAAAGCAGTTTTACATAAAGCCATTTCTTAGCAATTGGTTTATAATGATGCTGTTGCAGAAATAATTTCTCCATAAGTTTTATTGTTTTTTTTCTCTTGACTTTTAAGACAAACAACAGCAATCAATGAAAGATTTTTGTTCTGTTTTGGTTTCGGTATTTTTTTACATCTAATGGAGAAAAGAACATTTAAAGGGAAAGGATATAACAAGCAAAAACCACGGTCCTAATATATGCACATAAAGGCAAAACACTGTGTAAAGGCTGTATTTTGTGCTCAGAAGAAGACGATGGAAATTCTTAAAGAAAAAGGCACACAAGGATTTGCCCTAAATGCCCTAAAGTTTTGTCTAATACTAATACTTTTAATAGCATCTCAGACACTGAAGTAGCAACTGTAAATTTAAGTTAATTTGAACATCTTTCCTTCCTTCATGTAGTCAGAAATGATGCACAGATACTTTTGTTAACCAAGTACACACATTTCTCCCAAGAATTATTTTTAAAAGTTCAAATCTCATTCCAGAGCATTGTGGCAAAATTTTGAGTAATTCCCGGCAATATTCCAAACCAGCATTTTTGATTTATTACTGTGTAGAAGAAGCATTAGTACTACTAGATATTATCAGCAAATATCAAACTCTTCATTACAAATGCTTCTGATACATTGCTTGTTAAAGAGATAGACTTGCTTACCCTGAGAGTTTTTTAAACCGAATCTACTTTTTCCTTCCATTCATCCATCTTTGAGTTTTGACATGTGCTGTCTTTCCATGAAGGCTTCAAGAGCTGAGATGACCTTGCCAAAGATCAAGAGGTGTGTCTGGAAGAATTATAATTTCTTGGAAGACGATTTATGTGATTACTGTGTAAAAGAGTACTTGTTCTGTAGTGATTGATGACAACACTGGCAGTATTGACTGATCATTAGAAATATTTATATGGCAGGTCTTTAAGGTAGTGGTAGATGTGAAGGAAAGATTAAATGCATATTAAGAAGACAACAGTTTCTCTGTGTATGGAATCAGAGCTTGTAGTTCTTTTGCAATATCTTTAATTACTTTCTCACTCTTTGTCTTGCTTCACAGACACAAATGTACCGTGATTGCTTCCAAAATGACTTGCAGACCCCACAAAATTAATAGTGCAGAAGACGTTTTTCACATAATTCAGAAGTTTCATTTTTGCAATTAATATTATAAATCACTACTTATAAAAATATTCTGAGGTATGGAGCATATTCATAAAGACATATTAAGAAACATAAATGTATTGTTGCTCACCTATTTCTCAAGGTTTGTAACACAAGTGGAATTTAAGATAATGTGCATACTTTGTTATTTATGACTCTGGCATATTTTTAGACATGGGAATTTTCTACTGCATTATTTTCCAGGTTGTGTTGATACATTAATGAGTAACCTTTAGTGGTGATATGCTAGTATTTTAGGTATTTATAGTCATTAAAAATAGATGGTCGTTAAGGTGGTAATTTAAATACAAGTAGACCTGGCATTATTCTTGGTTTCACCACATCACATAACTCCATTAAAGAGAGCGATTCAGTAGAATTACTCTTAATTTACTTAAGTTCAAGTGAAAGCAAAATCTATTAGCCTGCCGGTGTATACAGTAATTCAAGACAAACACTCAGGCTCTCCGTATATATATATATATGTGTATAGTGAGAGTTCATATATAGTATGACTAGAATTATCACAGCTTGACAGAGTACATTTAATATGTTTAATTTATGAGAAATATATTAAATAGAAGTATGTTTAGTTTGTTTAAGCTTCCTCTTCTTTCTTTGTATTGCAGCATTATGAAAATTTTTACTCATACTAAAGTCAACTTTTTGAATTTTTTGAGAAATGGAACAGCTTGCTCAGGGAAGTTGTGGGGTCTCCATCCTTGAAGATATCCGAAAGCTGTCTGGACATGATCCTGTAGGTGGCCCTGCGTGACCAGGGGGTTTGGACCAGATGACCTTCAGAGGTCTTGTCCAACCTCAGCTATTCTGTGTTTCTGTGTTTCTGTGAAACTAGCCTCTGAAACTTCTCCATATGAAGTGCACTGTTGCAGTTCTGATAATAGGTTGCATGTAGCACAAAATACAAAATAGTAAGTGCTCATTAAGATGTACTAATTCTATTATTTTGATGTACTGAAGTAAAGAATGAGCCACTTTTCTCCGGTTTTATCTTAGCATATTTACATACACCGGTAATCGCCAGAACAGCTAGCTATTTTAGCTCATCAGGGGAAAAGTATTAAAGCTACTTATAGTATATATCTAAATTTATCACTCTTTTCCTTCATGTTACATTTTATGGGAGTTAATTATTAGTTGCTTTTAATTATACTTCATGGCCTTTGTCCTGGAGACTATCCAAAGAGTAGATCATCATGGTATGCAATTTAGTGAAACATTTTCCAGGCATTATGCCATCCTCAAGACGATGTGAAACAATTGTTATTAAAATTAGGAAAATATTAGTATGCATATTTAGATTATGAATAATGGGAGATAAATGGTTGACATTATTCCATAGAGTGCTATTAATCTGATGAAAGTTTGGGGTTTGGTTTGACTTTTACTGTAATTCCTAACCACTTCAAAATTAAGAGCATGAGAACAGCAGTGTGTCACTTCTGTTGCTCCATTTGCTGACAGAAAGCACAATGGTTTCTTACCCTTCTGAATCTTTTTTAAGTTCATGTGTAGGTGTGAAAAAGCTCACCCCACTGCTTTGGAAGCAGCTGTTAGGCAGGATTTGTCCTCAGAACAACATTACTTCTCAGCTGAGTGTTTCAAACAGTTGAGGTGGAATAAAACTGGCACAGGTTCTTACACAGGCCAGTGACATCAGTGAGGGCCTACTGGAAAAGCTAGGTAAATCCTTGAGCTGCTAGACCATGATGAAATCTTTGGTTAACCGTAGTTACTTATGCAAAGCTACCATGACTATATTATAATATTTGGTGTTGAAGGCACTGTGCAGATGCAGTCAAATATGTACAAAGGCAATAAATGTCTATGTAGATACAGATAGATATAACTGTAGGTTAATTTAAGCCTTTTGGGAGCCATTTATGATTTTGTAAGAGTATTTTTGTAAGTATTTTTAAATCTTATTACTTGAAGAAGCAGCCATGCAAAGAACCAGAAAAACTGACTCAGAGACTGATCCCACAAAGACTTGCTGAATGAATAATTTTAGTTTCCTGAATTGTCACATTGCTGACTTTGTGCAAATTTCTGCTGTAATGGAAAATGTTCTAATACTTTTGTTGTTAAAATTCAATTGAAGTAATAAAAAAATATTTAAAATTTTTAAAAACAATTAGCCATGATTCACAAAATGATGTCTTACATGGTTATGAGCTACCTGAGGTCAGCTTTATATTCTACCACAGCAAAATTCATCAGCTCAGTACCTTTCTGATGAATCAGAAAAATCGTTACATGAAGTTCACAAAGGAAGCTGATTCCTGAAAAAATGTTCTGCTCTAGAAAACTGTTTAGGACTAGTGAAGTATACGGTTACTAGTTAAGACAATATATTGTCAAATGGATAGTGTAAACAACTGGGAAATACCGTCAACACAAATGGAAAAGCTTTCAATCAAATTATAGGTATAAATACATGTAAAAGTTCCCTAGGACAAGAATATACCATGAGCATTCAAGCAGAAGCTTTATTGTAAGAAAAACTAAAAGGTTTTGCTCATGTTAAATTGCATTCAAAGTAACCACTAGTAGGAACAAAATACTTCTGTTTGGGTTGTGCAGTACTCCAGTATACCACATCATAATCAATATATAAAAAATAAGACAACTTGACATAGTTGTCTCATTGAAACACATTTTAATATGCACACCAAAGACTCCATCAAACTGTAAAACTATTCACTTAAACAAAGCACCTCTGGTTCTCTTCGTGTAAGTCTGTGACTTAAACACTTTAAGAGACTTTTTCTTACTTATTTCCTACTAAATTTTAGCTGAGATTTAAAAATGGCTAGCATTGTTCTTACATGTTCAGAAAATAACCTAAACAAAATAGACACTATTTTTTCCTTCAGAAACAAAACCAAAAATAGGCTTCGTAATAGGCCTTTAATATAGCAATCTTGAGCCTGAATTTAGTCATCAATGTTCATTGCAATTTGGCATTTTGTTATTCATGCTAGCTTTTTAACAAATCTGCCATTTTATTTATTACACAATTAATATTTTAAGAGTTAAAACTATTCAGCTTCTCCCTTTAGAACTTCTGTATTTTTTCACAGACTTTTCCCTCAGTGCTTTACTTCATTAAACCATGGTAAGTCAGATTCTCAAATTTAAGAGCTGGCTTTACACTCAGGGATTTCACCTGTTAGAAATTTATCTAGATATAACAAAGCAGTTAAGCATGGTCTTAAACCATCTTTACTCAAACAAATACATATCAGTGTCTCTGTTTACTTTTTTCTTTTAAATCCAAACCATCATTTTATACTAACAAGCCCATGAGAAAAACAGCAGAGTGGTAGTTTCTCAGTTACTGTTATTCTGCCCTTTGTTTTTAGTGATCTAGACGTGGATCTCAGAGGCTTCTCTCTTTTGATTTTGACAACATCTCACCTTTTTGCTTTATTTGTCTTTTTCTGCCTATATTATTTCCTGCTTCTCTGTTGCTGAATCATCATTAGTATTTTTCAGGACAAAATGGTTTCCCAGCAATTTTTATCTTCAGTTAAAAAGTGATTCACATTTTTTCCTCAGTTCAGTGGCAACCTGTAAAGATTTCTGAATCCCTTTGCACCCAATAAATTTCACAGTGAAAATAATATGGATTTAGATCCATACTATTGGGTAAAATCTCTCTAAACTGAAACCCAGCTAATCATAGTCTCATGGTTTCAATATTACAAAGAACAGTTCTTACAAACTCAGGTCATTGTCCTAAGGGTTCATGATAGTTTAAAGTAATAGTTTTTGCTTAATTATAATGATCATTTCGTGAGCAGAATCTCATTTGTGTTAGTAGTCAAATGTTGATTTTAATTTGGAAAATTCCTTTCAAATAAGTTGTGTTCTCTTGATTTAGGTAATTATACTTACTTAGTAAGTTAATGGCAAGGACTGCTCAGGCTTTTTAAAAACCTTCTAGCTCTCTGTAGAACAGTTATTAAAAGGAGTGGAGAGTATGCAGTTCTCTTTGATCACTTTAATGAACCTCAGTGTTTTTATTGTCTATTCAGTTATATGCAAAGTGTAGTGCAACTGTGTATTAGCTACTAATTAGAGTTTTATTCAAGAAAAAAATAACATAAAAGCAACCTATGTCCTAATTAAGATTTTGAACAATATTGTTTCTAATGGTTATCAGAGAGCAAGACAAATCCCTTTTAATTACTTTTAAAATGCATATGCCTTATGAAGAGCTTTTGCTTTTGGTTGTTTTTATGTTTATAAGGACTTAAGTTTTGTCAAAAAGACGAATTAGAGCATAGCCATTGACACAACCTTTGCCAGCCCATGGACAGCAATAGAAAGGGGAAAATGCTGTGAGAACAACATGAAATTTTTATGTCCTTGTTGGTCTCAGTTGCAACATTTACATTTACATTTCCTGCAGCAAATGTAACAACAGTCTAATAAACCTCTCAGGCAATGAATGGCCAGTGGGTACAAGTAAGGACTGCAGCTGTTGAATCATAGAATCATTTAGGTTGGAATCATATTATACTTAGATGGATCATATTTAGATAATCCTTTACCACTTTTATTATGTATATTCATGGGACATAATATTGTAATATGCATGAGGCAAGATGCTCTCATTGTAATTCTGTTCCCAGTGCAGGTCTATTACTTCCAGCAAAGATTCAAGTGATAGCATAGGACAGGAGATTGTACGTTCACTACTGTATTAACTAGACTGTTCATGGTGTAGTTCTTCATGTGCAAAATAGTAAAATAATAGGACAAACATGTCTCTGACCCAAACAGATATTCAGGAAGTGGGGGAGATAACTGAGTAATCTTCAAAGAATAAAGACCCAGAGGCATAATTAACACAGAAGAAGAAAGTATGTGAAATAGCTTCTTATGCAGGGAAATTATGCACAAAAGTATCCCACCTGTTTGGAAACTGTAAGAAATAAAAAGAAAGGTCATAGGAATGGGCTACATAAATTAATAAAAATCATGAAGGGAACCTAAATATCACCCAAGCCCTAGTGAGAATAAAAGCATGGAAAAGGACATAATTTTTAGGTGATGCATAAATCTTACTTTAAAGCTTATATTGGACTTCGATTATAAATAAATGTGTGTTTACATATTTTAAAATAAAATATGAAGTTTCCTTTTTAAGACAAATGTTCCCATTACTTTAAGAAATTAATAGGAGAATGGTGTTTTTTGTATGCACTAGAAATGAGCAGTGTATAGTAGCTAATGTTTGTTTACTTGGAAGAAGCTCATTGACAACTGGAGGGAAAAAATGAGAGTGATACTTAATCTCAGAAACAGGAGAGAGATGACAAATTAGGGTTAATTTTCCACTTTATATAGCTCTAGCTTTTCATCAATCCTTAATGCCATTCAGCCCTTGAAGAGTCTTCCACTCTAATATGGGCAGTAGCATTACCGATGCTATCTGACAACAACCCACATGGTAACAAGATCCTCTAATGAAAGATGCTCTGTACAAAAGAAATAAAATTATTGTCTTCAAACACTAAAGCTACAAGGAGTTAATGCCATTCAGAATAGTATTATTTTCTGCCTAGATTTCCCTTTAGACTTGTTGACTGAAGCATGCTGTGCAGTGGCTACTTCCCAGATTCCTACAGCCAGGAGCAGTGCTGCGGATCCAGGGATGTGAGGTAGCCAAACACCATCAGCTGAGTGACTGTGTCCCACCACCAAGGTATTTTTCAATAGCCTAGAATAATGCATATCAGTGTTACAGAGATGCAATCACTTTATGTGTTGCTTGTTAATGTTTTTATGTTTCATGCTTGTCCACTGATAATTTCAGTACTTTCTTCAGCAACTGACCTGAATAAACTGAGGGCACAGATGTTAGCTAGATGTGTTAATCTGAGAAGCATTGTTTTGGTCTCTGCACTAACATTAGTAGGAAAAACGTTCCAATTTAACTTCTGTCAAACAAAAAACTCTAATAAATTTCTGTGTGGCTTTAACAAGCGTACTTTTTTTTTTTTCATTTTCACATATGCAGCAACTTTGCTTAACTGAAGATATCATTTTATTAATTGATGTCATGTCAGCATTTGTGCCCAGAGGTTTTTCAAAGAGGGCATTAGATGGGTGTTGGAAGTGACACTTTGCTCTCATTAGCCCTGTGAGACTGCTGAATCACAGAACACGTCGTCTGCTGCCCAAGCTCCTGCCTCATAACCTTGAATTAGGGCCAAATGGTTACATAGTTATAGATTTCATGTTGCCTCTTTTGGTCCTCCACTGACTCCCCTACATGAAAACAGAAATGTTGCAGAGAAATCTGCTCCTTTCATCACTACAGCTTTCTGTTCCTATACAGAGGTCACTGTAATCAAGTCAAGATTTTCTTCATCTCCTTTACTTATTGCCTTACCTAATGCCACTGGATTCAGCAGAACACTTTCCATTGGCTTGTGTAGATTTTGGATCACACAAATGGAAGTCACCATGTTCCCAGGAATGGTAATACTGTATACTGATATCTTGAAAGCCTTCCTAGAACTGCATATACACCAAACACAATTTTTCTAAAGAAAATTCTTCTATTGTTAATTGCCTCTAGTCTCACACATATTTATGTCCCTTTCCTACAAATCTTCATGCAATGGAGTTCTGTCCACTCAGGTGATGAGCAATGTCTAGTCCATACCCCTCCCAAAGCTGACACATAAACACCAGAGGGAAGACAGGAAGCAAGAAGAGGTAGAAGACAGCAGCAGCTGGAGGAGGGAATGAGTTATGTGACAGAGTGGAAGCTAGCAGCACACTCTGGCACAGCAGCAGTTGTGCAGGATCTGAATGCTTTATCTTCTCTGGCACTTCCAGCTCTCACTTGCTAGCTGCTCTCCTAAATTTCCCCAAGATTCACCAGGCAAGATTTACTGTAAAGTACTTGACTGTAATCTGGGGAATCCATAACCAGAGTGAATACTCAGTTTAGTGCAACCAGCTCTCAGAAGCCACCCCTGCTCTTAGTGCATTGTTGACAAACAAAGGTATTACTCTATCAGGTCTAGTATGCCAACATCGCATTAATGCTGTCTAACCTTCAGAAATTAGAAAAGGTAGCAATTATACCCTTAAAAAGTCACTTTTGAATTGACTAATTAATCATTCATTGCCCATGGCACTAATAAGTCATTAGTTGTGTAGTGGCTCATTATAAAGTGCAATATGTAGAAGGGCTCATTTATGCAACTCCTTGCTGAATGTTGATTAGGTTATTTATAGATATACGTGCTTGTTATGATCAATTATGACTTACATCACTGTGAATGTGTTTTTTCTGTTGAAATATAACAAGGTAAAGACTCATTTAAAGCATCTTTGCAATTAAAGTATTGTAAAAGAAGCTGTTAATACAAAATCTTTCAGCACTGTATCCTCCAGAGAAAGGGATCTTTCATCTTGCTACATTGAAATCTGTTCCCATTTGCTCTTTAGTTTTGTTTTTCAATTGCTGTTCTGTCTACTTGAGTTATTCATGCTTCCTGAAGAACTCTGCAGTATAAGAAGTAAAATACTTGTTGTAAACAGACTTTAATGCATGAAGGCAGTCAAGTAGCATTATTTCAGTTTTATATGATAATGTTCTAAAGGCTTCAAAATACAATATGAAGTCAAAGTTATTGGATATATTAACCTGTGTTTTGAAAACACTGTCTGAATTTAAAAGAGACATAATTACCCCAAAGAAAGAGAGGAAAAGAGAAAAAAAATGTTAGCAGGAATCTGTGTCAACATTTGCCAATTTAGAGTCACTGAAGTAATTTTTTAATTGTTCCTTTTTGATTTTTGCCTCAAGAACAGAATTTGCAACCAAACAAAAACATGCATTTCTCTGTAAAAAGAACATAAGTAAAATGTAAAAACACATCAACTCTTCTTTACTTTAAAAAACCTGCAGTAGATTTTATCCTAATACACATACACAGAAATCCCCTATCCCTACTGGATTAGATCATCTATAAGGGCAGCATTTAGCACCTCTAGAATAGTTGCTATGACTTCAGCCAAAAACCCAGTCCTGCTAGCTAGTTGCAATGGAAAACCCTGTTTGATATATCCCAACCTCTTGTGGTCGACAGACTTCCACACCCAGGCTGCCACAGAGAGGAAAGGGCTAGACAGAGGCAAGGAAGTCTGAAGGGGGCAATCTGAAGGGATTTCACTTCTCGTTCTGGAAGAAAAAGAAAAAAAAAGGGGGGGGGGGAGACAAACCAAAAACCCCACATTCTTTCAGTGACAGCTTTGCAAATTGGGAAAATATCCAAAAGCCAGATAGGAGGAAAAGGGACTGGGTCCTGAAGTGACATGCAACACCTCTGAGCAGGGAAACAGATCATGGAGCAACCAAGCATGATGTTTAATAAATCCAGGACTACTACTCTCCTTTTTATTCATTCTTCGCTGCGCTCAGATCGGAACTGTGGTATCTTGCGATTTGAGCCACTGCCTGGGACTTGCTAATATGAATCTGTCCAATGAAGGAGAAGGAGGAGTTTATGGTACTTCCCATGCAGAGGGAAGCAGATAATGTAGATCTGAGGAAAGAATTCCCAGATACAGCAGAAGAGTGTGTTAGCTTTGGATGTTTGCTGTCCTAGGAGAGGTTTGCCAGGATGATATATAACTTTGTAAAACAGGATTATGTTTTTAAATAAAGCTCTCAGACACCAAGGGTTCTTTGGCCCTTTTCCACCAAAGTGAGGCTGTATCAAGGATAGCACTTCCAGAAATAAGGAACTAGATGTGGTTCTGCTTTTCTCCACAAGTGCAATGTCCCACCATGGACACCCTGGAGGGATCACTCTTGAAGGGTGAAAATTACCAAATTTCATGTTCTAAAAGGCCAGGTAAGTGAATCAAACAAGTACTGTAAGTGAGTAAATCACAGTCTGGTAGCCATATTCTCTCTCCTCAAAGTAGTGAGGGAACAAACAGCAATTTATAATACCAGCATTACTTTACCAGGAAGTTCCTATATGCCCTGTGATTCTGCTAATACACATTCAAGAGAGTTGTTGACAGCTTTCTTTGCTGCTCACATAAGGTAAAAGCCCCCAGTTTCTGTGAATCCATATCCTACCATTTGTTCAGAGGCGTCAAAGCCCTCCATGCCACAGAGGAATTGGCTGGAAATTCTATCAGCAAGAGCTTTCTGCAGCCAGGGTCTAGCACAATATTAAACACATGTTTAAATCTACCCAACAAACCAGAGAGCCTTAAGCATGGAAGAACCATTTAACAGCAAAGTAATCCAGGTGAACTTAATCATGACAATTAATCACATCCTTACGGTATACAATCATTAAAATGGCTGCTGTGTCAGGACCTGAGTTTGTTTCTGGGTTATCCCATAGAAGGGAAGATCCAGTTATAATTTTATAGCATCATAGAACAGAATCATACAATGGTTTGTGTTGGAACTGACCGTAAAGGTCATCTAGTTCCAACCCCCCTGCCATGGGCAGGGACACCTTCCACTAGACCAGGTTGCTCAAAGCCCCATCCAGCCTGGCCTTGAACACTTCCAGGGAGGGGGCATCCGCAGCTTTTCTGGGCAACCTGCTCCAGTGTCTCAGCACCCTCACAGTAAAGAATTTCTTCTTCATATCTGATCTAAATCTACCCCCTTTCAGTTTAAGACCATTACCCCTCATCTTATCACTACACTCCCTGATAAAAAATCTATCCCCATCTTTCCTGTCAGCCCACCCTTTAAGTACTGGAAGGCTGCTATAAGGTCTCCCTGGAGCCTTCTCTTCTCTAGGCTGAGCAGCCCCAACTCTCTCAGCCTGTCCTCATAAGGGAGGTGCTCCAGCATCTTCATGGCCCTCCTCTGGACCTGCTCGAGTAGGTCCATGTTCCTGCCCCAGAGCTGGGGTGTTCCTGCCCCAGATGGGGTCTCATGAGAGTAGAGTAGAGAGGACGGATCACCTCCTTCAACCTGCTGGCCACACTTCTCTTGATGCAGCCCAGGATACAGTTGGCTTTCTGGGCTGTGAGCGCACATTGCTGGCTCATACTCAGTTTTACATCCAGTAATACCCCCAAGTCCTTCTCCACAGGGCTTCTCTCAATCCACTCATCACCCAGCCTGTATTTGTGCTTGGGATTACCTTAACCCATGTGCAGGACCTTCCACTTGGCCTTGTTGAACTTCATGAGGTTTGCACAGCCCCACCTCTCAAGCCTGTCAAGGTCCCTCTGGATGGCACATCCCTTCCCTCCGGCGTGTTGACCGCACCACACAGCTAGGTGTCGTCAGCGAACTTGCTGAGGGTGCACGCAATCCCACTCTTCATGTCACCAACAAAGATGTTAAACAGCACTGGTCCCAGTACCGACCCCTGAGGAACACCACTTGTCACCACTCTCCACTTGGACATCAAGCCATTCACCACAAGTCTTTGAGTGCAACCATCCAGCCAATGCCTTATCCACCAAGTGGTCCATCCATCAAATCCATGTCTCTAGAGGCAAGGATGTCGTGTGGAACAGTGTCAAGTGCTTTGCACAAGTCCAGGTAGATAACATCAGTATTATTTCATAATTATGTAGTAGTCAGCCTCAAACTCTCGCTTGATTGTAGAAATGCTTCTGTGAGAATTTTTATATGAGTTAATAAAAGTATAAAAACTTTAACATTCTGTATATAAGGTAACTAAATTAAAAGTATTGTTTAAAAATCAACAGAAAAATATTTCCTAATCCAGTTAAATTAAACTCAGTTGGAACCTATTCAGTCACCTTCGTAACTATTTAAAATGGTGATTGTGCAATACTTCTGTGATCAAAGTTAATGTAATATTTATGCAATCAAAGTTAATGTTAAGACATATAATGATTTTATAAGATGAGCTGTGAATATAAATTACAAATTAACATAATTATTAAAGACCATAATATTTGCATGGAGAAAAAATATTTTTTTGCAGAAGTAATGGTTTCTCTCATTAACTCTAAGAGGATTCCATGTATTATTTATTTTATGAGAAAGCTTCCATATGCCAGTTTATGATTTGACCTTTTTGAGTGATTTTTTGAAATAGCAGCAGTAAAAGAGGAGTGGGTTTATTTTTAATAGAATGATATTTAAGTACATGTACAATTGTATCTTCAGTTTCTCATACTCATATCTTGAGTCCAATCCACCTTGGACAGGACTCAAACAGGAATACAACAGGCTTCTTAATTGTCCTCTTGCCTTTTAAGTTTATATTCTACTGATGCATTTTATGGATTTGCATTACCTGAAAAAACAGAGACAAAAAGCCTGAGGAATCTGCATGCAGCTTCCCCAGAGCTGAGGTCCATGGTGGGGCTTCCTCTCCCCATGCTCTGTGTAGGCTGCTGCTCAGCCCCTGGGACAGCAGCCATCAGGGAGGGCTCTCACAGAGGTCTCCCGTCACATAGCAAATGAAGAAGCGATGCCATTGTGCCCAGCTTGTCATGCCTGCAGAAAGGGGGAGGCAATTTTCACAGAATCACAGAATCATCTAGGTTGGAAAAGACCTTGAAGATCATCTAGTCCAACCATTAACCCAACATTGACAGTTCTCAACTACACCATTTTCTTAAGCGCTATGTCGACCCGACTCTTAAACACCTCCAGGGATGGGGACTCCACCACCTCCCTGTTGCCTCATGTTCAGCCAGCTGTCAATCAACACCCCCAGGTCCCTCTCTGACTGGCAGCTCTCCAGCCACTCCTCCTCAAGCCTGTAGCGCTGCTGGGGGTTGTTGTGGCCCAAGTGCAGCACCTGGCATTTGGCCTTATTGAAACTCCTACAGTTGGCCTTAGCCCATCCAGATCTCTCTGCAGAGCCTCCCTACCCTCGAGCAGATCAACACTCCCACCCAACTTGGTGTCATCTGCAAACTTACTGAGGGTGCACTCGATCCCTTCGTCTAGATCATCAGTAAAGCCGTTAAACAGGAGTGGCCCCAAAACCGAGCCCTGGGGGACACCACTCGTGACCGGCCGCCAACTGGATTTAACTCCATTCACCACAACTCTTTGGGCCCGGCCATCCAGACAGTTTTTTACCCAGCAAAGTGTGTGCCCATCCAAGCCACAAGCAGCCAGTTTCACCTGGAGAATGCTGTGGGAAACGGTGTCAAAGACCTTACTGAAGTCAAGGTAAACAACATCCACAGCCTTTCCCTCATCCAATAAGCAGGTTGCCCTGTTGTAGAAGGAGATAAGGTTTGTCAAGCAGGACCTGCCTTTCATAAACCCAAGCCGACTGGGCCTGATCATCTGGTTGTCCCACATGTGTTGTATGATGGTACTCAGGGTGATCTGCTCCATCAGCTTTCCAGGCACCAAAGTCAAGCTGACAGGCCTGTAATTTCCCGGATCATCCTTCCGACCCTTCTTATATATGGGCATCACATTGGCCGATTTCCAATCTGTCGGGACCTCCCCGGTCATCCAGGACTGCTGGTAAATGATGGAAAGCGGCTTGGCGTTGTTCTCTAGCACTCGCATGCCAAGGAAATATAATCAGGCTTTGCTTGGTTTTGAAATACAAACTGGGGAGAAGCCACAAAGATAAAATCTCACCAAATCCTAAACTTTGCAAAGGTTTTGTATTCTAAACTTGTATGTGAGGTTTAGAATATCAGAAAAGTAAGGGTTTGCCTTCCTTTGTAAGAAGCTCACAGACTGTTTATTCATCTCATCTCAATGAGTGACTATAGAAGAACACTTTTAATTTTCCTAATTATTCCTATTAATTATGCTCTAGTCCCTTCTAATTGTCTTTTGGATTTGTCCCAAAAGCCTACTTCTTAAAAATCCCAAATATCCTCCAGCTGTACTAGAATTATTTAGATCTGAGGTTTCTCAAAACCTTACCAAATATCAAAGAAAGTGGTATTTTCCTGAGTTATTGTGGGCTTAACCATTCAATACAAAGAGAATCTCTGCTCATGATTTCATGTCACAGACAGAAACAGTTATTAGCTGTGAACATTTCTAATCAGGATTTGTGTAGAACATAGGTGGCTTTAGGACTAGAATAAGTGACAACCCTCAAAAAGTAGTGGCCGTTTAAGTACGCTCCCAATTTTATGTTTAGTTAATGAACCTTTAACAGCTTAGTTTCAATGAAGCTGGCCCCATAAATGTTGGCATATTTAAACATACATATTTGTTAATGGTAAGGCTGAAATGGGCTTCTTATATTCTGTGGAGTTGATGTGTTTTATACATATACATAACCATGTACACGGACAAAACATAGATGGTGTTTTCTCATAATTTGTACCAGTAATACTACCAGTAAACCTTCTGCATATGCATTTGTAATGATACTGTATGCATATTACAGTATTATACTGACACCAATTCTACTGTGCTCAGACAATAAAAAATAATGAGAGGCTGTTCTATAACTGTATAATTTATGAATACCATAGTTATTTCAGGAGATTATCTTTGTCCTCATGCAAATTATTTATTTTGTGCCTACTTATAGTGTACCCTTTGAAATTAAATTGAAATTATGGAATGCCTTAAAGCCTGACTATCATGTACCAGCTGGCTCAGTCAGCTGGCTCGTCAGTCAATACAGACTGCAAATCACAACTATATTTGACCCTGATTGGGAGGCTATTTTGGGAATTGTGCCAGTGTAATGAACAAGTTGTACTGAAGAGATCATACCCTTTGTAACTGGTGAAATGAAGACTGCAGAAATAATCACAGCGACACAATAATGTCTTCTTTAAAAAAAATAATAATAACTGCTGGCCAAAAAAGCTTTTAAGAAAACTGCCAGAGCCAATCTGCATCTTATTTTTCTCTCCAAACATTCTGTCTTACTGCTTTTCTTTTCCCTCCCCCTGCCACTTTTTTTCTTCCATCCTCTAAAAATTTACTGCTTTTCCCAGCTGTCTTGAAGCTCTAGCTGCCCAGCCACTGTCCTAGAGCATGCCCACTAGGCGCTGCTCTGGCTTTCAGTCATGTCTCCTTCCTTGTTAGCCGAAAGCTTCTGGCAAAAAAAAATGTTTATTTATTTATTCTTGGGGAAATCATGTCACAAGCTGTTGCTGTGTTTCACATCACTGTAGTTTTTTTAACATCAGATTGGAAGCTTTGAGAGTTTTAGGTGTTGTTTCTTTCTTTTGACTAATATTACTAAGTACACACTGAGATTTATTCATGTGCAGGTCTCTGTTAAGGTCTAGCCTAACTGGTTTTTCCTGGAGAAAATGTATTGGGGAAGATCTTTTCAAATGAAAACATAAATCACTCAGATTTTTTTCTACATACACACAAACCCTCCCCGCTGAACTGTTCAATTTATCCTGGATAGCTGAAACACCCTAAAATCACAATGACTGTCATCATATAATACTGTATTCTGTTGCTGGGCCACTTTATTGACCCCCATAAATGCAACATCTCTGTGGTTTTAGGTCTGTTCAGATGCACATAGTCACCCAGACATGTATATCCCCAGCTGCTTCCCTCACACTCTCAGCAAACTTTTCCAATATGTGCTTTCGTGATTTCATCCATAACCTAAAGGTACATCCCATAAGTACCTGCCAACCTGCCTCACTGTTTTCCTTCAAATCACAAATTCTGCCTTTCCTTTGCTGCAATGCTTACACAACCCCTGACAAAACTGTTGTCACTCATACTAACGTTACCTCGTTGTGCCTTTGCATTGTCTGTCTGCCTGCACTTCCCAATGAGCTGTCTTAAATCTAAATTGCCTGCCTCTGTTCCTCTGTTTGCACAATACCTAGTGCAGCAGACACAGAAACCCTGCCTGTGCTGCTTTGAGATTTTATACTGATAATAAACAACAATAATAATTAAAAAGTACTTGGTACCTAGATTATTTTGCTAATAAGGAAAACAGAAGGAGGTATTACTGAAACAACACTGTTTTCTTCTTAGATGCTATGATAGTTATTTCTTTTCTGGGTTTTTCTGAAGAAAATCTTATTTTACTTTGAAGTAGGTGAATTATTTTCCTTGAGAAGTTTGTCTATAGATAGGATTTACCATAAAAGTTACTCTACTTCCATCTTCAGATTTTAATTCAAAATTTAGAGTAGTGTTTTGGGGAGAATTACATATAATACACATTCTTTCATATCTATTGCATCTGGTAGGGAAAGAGGAGGGAAGGGTCAGAACAGCATTCACTGTGCAAAGCTGCATGTCTTCCTCATTTCCAGCATATCATGCACTGAGTCTCCACTCCACATCTGTCTCGGAAAGCTGCTTGTTCATGGCACTTACCCAAGCTCCTTTCCTCATTGCTGAACTTGAAATGCTCTCTCACCTTGGCATGGCTTCAACTACGTCAGTTAAATCAGAAAGAGGGAAAGTCAGGCAAACAGCAGAATCGTCTTTCCTGGAGAGAAATGACGCTGACCCAGAAATAACACTGAGCCGTCAGAACATCATTGCTACATGCAATATGGTTTTTAATAGAGGAAGAATGATCTAGTGGTATCTGTGCATATTCAGTCATTGTTATGTTTCCTGCTGTCATGGTGTGTGCTTACTAGAAAGATTTAAATATGGAAAAGGAAAAATAATGTGCAGTATATGAAATGTTCTGCTTGCTACTCTGTAATACAGTATAGTGCAACATTTAATCATTGACGGGCATCATTCTTTTATTATTAATAATCCATATGGAAAGTACATTGCTTGCAGTAGAATTTTTACTGACTCAGTTTAACTATGCATTTTCATACATTTGAGTATATTAATAACAGTAATGCTTTGCTCTGCAAAAATGCAAATATTGAAGCACATTATCATCAAGGCTTTTACAGCAAAAGTTCAGAATAGATTCAGGAAGTAAAGGACATG